>NC_083360.1:90246266-91575432 GCF_030254825.1 Meriones unguiculatus | reverse complement strand
CCGTAAGAAAAACGTGTTTTTGTTTGTGTGTGTATACACACATGTACGCAGACTAGAGGACAATTTTCCAGAGTTGAGTCTCTATATGAAGTGGGTGCTGGGGCTAAAAGTCATTAGGTGTAGTGGCACTCTCCCCGGCTCAGCCATCTCACAGACCCCCTCCTTTCCAGAGTCTCTCTGGGTAGAAGGCCTTTACAATGGAAACTGCCACACGCTGTGATCACTGAGGTAACCCTCTCTTCTCAAGGTGGAGAGGCTTCTGAATGCGCAACAGGATATGTCCTCAGCCTCGCACTGCCTCACGCTCCTAGGTGCCAGCGGACCCAGTGCGGGCTGCACTAGCTTCCCTCCCTCGAGGACAGACAACAGATGACAGCTGCTGCTCTAAGCCCAGTGCTAGTGACTGTGGAGACCACACAGCTGGATACCCCACTAACACCCCGTGAGCTTTGGTAGCTGAGAAAACGGAGCCAAGTAGTAACTTACGTCATCTTTGGCTTGGAAGAGGTACTCGTTGCCGTCACTTAGTCTGCAATTTCAAGAAAATGATATTTTACAATTACGTAGGTAACGATTTCATATTAGAAAGTTAAAAAAATATAAATAGAAAATACAGGCAGGGCATGTTGGCGCCCGCCTTTAATACCAGCCCTCCGGAGGCAGAGGCAGGTGGGTATCTCAGAGTTTGAGGCCAGCCTGGTCTGCAAGAAAGTGCCAGGAGAGCCAGGGCTACACAGAGAAACCTTGTCATGGCAAATACCACTTGTATTCTTAATTGCTGACCAGAGCTGAATCAAGAGAAAACTTCAAAAACGCTGAGTTCTCCTGAAATCCTAGCTTCTCAGTTTGTCTCCCACATCTGTACCTTCTAAAGTTGCCCAACTGACATGGAAAAAGTCCCCTGAACGTTTCTTCTTGGAAGGAGGGCAGCCACAACTGGGAGGCCATCACTGTGACACAGTAGTCTGGCACATGGGTGCAGCAGCAGGTCCATGGAGGGTGTGTTAAGATGGAGCAGTCACGGAGTCAGGCTATCTGGGACTCTTGTGATAAATGTTAGAGTCCTCAGTAAAGAAATAACAGCTTCACCTGTGACCCCAGTGCAACCCTTGGCTCAGACCATCTAAGATGAAGCTTGCCAGGTCCAAAGCAACAGAGCAAGTGAGCAGCACACTAGGTAACCAGATGCCAAGATGTTCTACTTTTTGCACTGAAAAGGGCATTTTAAAAACGTGCTTGCAGACCTGACAACTTGCAGGACTTTTCTTCCCTTTTCACCATGTGGGTTCTGAGCTGTGAATCGGTGGCATCAGGCTTGGCAGCACCTTTACCCACTAAGCACCCTCTCAGCCACCCTGCCTTGTTTTTTTTTTTTAATTTTTAATTTTTAAGAAATAAAATAGTTTGCCTATTTCCAAATATGTGGAGAATGGGGTGTGGATTGGCATGAGGAGTGTATTCCACAAGGAGGAATCATTTGGAAGCAGAGGTGTGGGAAGAGCAGGGGAGGACAGGGCCTGCTCCACCCAAGAACTTCCTGTTTGTCTCCTCAGGCTCTAGGATGACTCACAGTACCTATCCCTGGAGCAAATAATGGCAATTTCCTGAGACTGCTTAAGCCAGAAAGCCTCCAAATGGCTTTGTAAAGCTTCCATTCTATACTGAGATGCAGAGCCCGGGAACAGTGTGTTCCGGGTCATGAAATGAAGGCTCCTTTCCCTCTGGGTCCAGAGGCACAGCTGAACACAGACAAGCTGAGCCTGGGTCCCACATGCTCCAGCAAGTTGTGTGTGCAGGCTGGGTATTCACTCTCTTAGGGACCCAGAATGGCAGGAGGAGGCACACCCACCGGAGCGCCTTTGAGGAAAGACCAAGCCAGAGGGAGATGAGCACAGCCAGGCAAACACGGAGCTTGACACGCTCACCTTAGCTTGAACACATGCTTCTTCTTCTTGTAATCGAGAGCCACTTCACAGGCAGCCTCCTTCAAGCTCACGGGGACCTCGCTGTGGTAGGGGATGCCGGAAGCAGCACTCTTGGCATCTTTATAGAAGCCCATTTCTTGGTTATTTATGACACAGTAAACATTGTGCCAGGACCTGAGGAGGGCGGCAGAGAAGGATCACCAAGGTTCCATGTCTCAAAGAACCTAGACTCTACATAAAAATGATTCACCCCTTGTTAAAAGCCTTTCTAAACTCAACTCATTTCGAGTAACAGCCCCCTGCTCCCCCCGGCAGCACACACGGCTCAGGAAGAGGTCAGAGGAGTGCAGCTCTCTCTAGTAGAGAACACGCGACCCCCTGTTCCTTCTGTCACACGCTACACGCCCAGCCCGGCAACAGACAAGGCTCCTTATTTCCAGGCCCAGTCCCGCCGCCTTCGTGGCCTTCTCTCTGTGGTCCAGCCACTGACGAGGCGGGAGCTCCGGGGCCAGGAGTATTTCTGGTCCCTTCAGGGAGTTGGCCTAAGGTGTGCTCCGAGGGCATGGAAACCGTTAGGGCGCGTTAACCGAATCACAGCCGCAGCCTGGACCGATGCGAACGGCACACGTCGACCAGTGCCCTTGGACGGTGGCTGTCCTACGTGTACACAGCCGTCCTAGACATTTGGCTGACCAGCTAAGCACACAAGCTTTGGAGTTAGCTGTGACTTTCATCTTAGCTTTGTCATTTACTGAAGGTCTAAAAAAAATGCTTCCTATAACCTCTCAGAGCCCCTCCTTCCTCATCAGCTAAGTAATAAACCAACAGACTGGGGGGGGATGGCGAAGACTCCTACGAAGGAGTATCTGCGCATGCTAAATCCCACGAGGAGTTCTACGATGAAGCCACTTCACGTCAGGAAGACTGTCCAACTTCCCTCCAGTGAGCTCCTCCCCCGATACGCCACCACAGGCCCATCCCTGCTGTTCTTGCCCACACACCATCACCTGCCCCCTCCTCCACTGAGCACTGTTCTCAACACTGGTCCCAGAAGAATGGAAAGCTCTGGAACTCCCGAATGCAGAGCCTGCATGACCCTGGGCCCTATCTGGCCAGGGTGACTTCCCTTCCCACTGCCCACCGGTGCTGCCGTTACCTGCTCGAGGCTTTCTTATTGTGGGCCTCCCACTCGTGCTTCCGATTGAGGAAGCCTTCCATCTGGGCCGCTGGCGCCTCCTGCGTTCTGGCTGGCAAGGTGGCCGCACTCTGGGCTGGGAGTGCAGACTTGGCCTTGCGGTCAGAGGTGGGAGAGGGAATGGGACTGGACTCTTTGGAGCTCGTCCTCTGCTCTGCAGCACCGTTGACCATTTCACTTGTGTCCATGGTTTCTGCCATCTAGGGACAGCGGAGAGGCCATTCAGCTAACCTCGAGAGCAAGGGGCGACCACATACGCTCTGACTCGCACACGTGGCTGTGTATAAATGCCTGGCACAGATGGAGGCAGTACAGTAAAACCATTGCACACCCCGCAAAGCCAGCTGGACGCCAAGGACATTAGAAGGTGGGAATGGATTAATGCCCGCCCGCTTGCGGGAAAATGAGAAAAGCAAAATGCCAGTTAAGTTTTACTGCACTCTACTCCTCTGATTACTCCATTTTCTCTAACATAGCTCAGATCACCTCCTCGTACTGTTACTTTAAAACACAAATACAGTGGTAACAATCACACAGATTAAGTATGAGAGTGGACGTTATACAGCAGCCACCTTACATCCAAGGGCATCACCAGAAGGCTGAGTTGAAGCAAAAGGGCATTCACAAACAGATGGAGAGACAATCCTAACAGAACTACACGGCATTCCCCCAGATGCAACAAGGAAATACCTCTGGTTTCTGAAACAGGCTCCCTGCTTCTTCTCCCAAGCCCTCCCTCCAGTATCACCATAAACACATGCAGAAATTAGGACAACAGTCATGCACACCCCAGCTATCATCCCCGTTAGACTCTGGAGCTGGAAGGAAAGGAGGCAAATTCACAAACACCAGCTGAACCACGTCTGCCCAAGTTGATCGCAAGTGGGTTGTAGTTTGTGTTAAAGGAGCTGGAAAAGCCAATCACAGTCACTCAACACCACACAGCTATTTACCCCCAAACAAAGACAGAACCAGGGCCTTCCCCATCACGGGTGGTTGATCACGGTGCCCTGCTGCACTGAGACAGCCAGGCTTCCAGCGGCTCTGACCCTTCAGGCTGGAGACGTCTTCAGGAGCGTTCCTTCCCAAGCTCACTTAAATTCTAACCCACACGGGGTTTCGGCTTTGGAAATGTAGTAGGGTCTTGATTCATTATCGTTTTCGGCCTGTCAACTGTGTACCATTAACTGTAGCAGCCCCTGGCTGATACACCCAGGGCATGGATTAGGAAGTTACTAAAGCAGGGTGTGGCTGGTGCTTTAGTAGATTACAGACAACCTGCACCCCTTATACACAGACAGACATGGAAGTATCGATGGCACAGTCATTAGCTGTAATTCCCCACCGCTGCTGCCCAGAGTCAGAGGGACACCCAATTAGCAGCACCCTTGGCAGTGTAAGCGGGAGACTGGCCACCACCACTGGAACACTCAGATCTGTCAACTCTCTTGCTTAGGTCTTATCTGCGTTGATAACCCAGCGTGTTATTTTAAGCAAAGCTAATTATCTGGGAAATGGTAATGAAAACTTGGCAAAAGGATATGCAATTATATATAAACTTATGTAAACTATCATAATCAACACCAAGGTTTAGAGTATGAGTAGACACTATGCAATCTTAAGGTTGTTTCTGATTAAAATTCTCTATTCTCATACCAACAGGGTGCATTGGATTATAAGGGTGTGGGGGTATAAGCCTGGCTTTGAAAACAGCAGCCTGGAATGAACAATAGGATACCCCCCCTCCACTTTGTTCTTGAGATAATGTCTTGATATGCTTCCCAGAATGGGTTCGAACCCTCAACTCTCCTGTCTGAGCTTCGCCAGCAAGCTGGGATTACAGGTGTATCCTACAACACCTGATCCTCTTTCACCGTTAAGGGCAAGTTGCAGGAGGGAAAATAACTAAAACAAAACCCAAGTCAAAAGAATGTTGAGTGGACCTTACAGTTGACAAATCTCTTCTAGTGGGACCTCAGGGAACTCACGGAAGGAGCAACTGTGAGTCGGTGTGGAAGGCCGGAGCCAGGTGTGAGTGCAGAGGAACAGGGGGGTTAGTATGTACAGACACCAGGTTAAAAAAAAAAAATTAGTGCTGCAGCTTCGCCTTGAAAGCCACCAGGGGCAGTAACCTGGGCGGATGCATTCCCCTAGGAAAGGCTACAATTTATCAGAGCTGTCACACCTCAAGGCAGGTGAAGACAAGGAAGTCTCTTCTGATGAAAATTCTGCAGCAAAATTTTTTTTCTTTGGAGTTAGAAGGAAAGAGAAAACCCCAAACCAGTATGCGATAATTACTGTTTATGCAAATGAGTCACTAACCAAGAAAACAATGAAAATAAAAGGAACAAAATGAATTTTAATGGACATGTGCTTTAAGCATGCCAACAGACAACACACGGCTGAAGACAAACATCAAAAGCAAATCATAGTGCTATGATCGAACAATGGTACATGTGACCCCCCCCATACACACACATGTTGTTGCTTCTCTTTAGCAATTAGTTCAGAGTGCTTTTGTGGCCAGGCACATCTGAGACAATGAAATCAGGAAGTGAACGTGAACGCAACACGACAACTAGTAGCGCAGGAAACACCTGATTGGTTTACACGAAGCAACACCATTTTCTGAGTTCATTAGCACGAGTCTCTGCATCATCATCCAAAATAGTGAAATTGCTTTTTTTGCTTCTTCTAATACGATCCAATTGTTAATTAAAAACACAGACCAAAAATAGGCACAAGAGCAAACAGCACTCCTGTCTTGTGTGCTTATGTGGGTTTTTGTCTTTTGAATAAATTTGGTATCTGTCTGGATGATACAAAATTTAAACACACACACATATATGGAAAAATCATATATATGTGTGTATGTATGTATATATATACATACACACACATACATATACATGATCAATGGCATAATAAGATTTGGGGCCATAAAGACATGGTCAGGAGACCCTAGTGACTAAAGGGGGGGGGAATAGGTTGGTTTTTTTCCCCCCCTCTAAAATAAATTTGGATGTGTTTTAAGGCAGAGACCCAATAATGATGCGTACTAGCCCGGAACATAAGAAGCTTGATGTCTATCTAGATACCTATCTTCCATTATAGGTAGATAGGTATGTACATAGAGATTAGGAAAAACAAACAAGATGCTATATGATGTTATCCTGACAAAAGAAAAAAATGCATCATGAAATGAAAAGACAAATTAGACTCAGCTCATAGAAAACACATACCAAACAGTTCTGACTCCACCAACACAGCTAAATATGGCAAATGAGCAAGGGACTGTCTTGCAAGGCTTTGCTGTAGTGAGGGTTGGTTTGCTTTTGATCAGAACCAGGAAATCACCTCTTTTATCAGCTCTTATTCCTAAGAAAAATGGTTTCTGTTCAAATGTTTTCAATCCCTGCTGGTGGCCCGATAGACGCCAGCCTGAGGACTTCTTGCTAAACAACTCAAAGATTCATTGCAGATACAAGAGTTTCTGTCTACAGAGAGAGGCTGAACTTAACCGTGCAGGGCCAGGCCGCCTCTGTAAGTGCTCCTAGCACTCCTAGGCACGGGCCATTGAGTGTATCGTTCAAGTAATCAGGATGAACCAAAATGGCTTTTGTTCCATTTGCTTAAAAATGAAAACAGCTTGACAGCCTGAGGTCTCTGAGTGGACAGAGGGCTAATGTCTGGTGGGCAGGCTCCTACGACATGCTGAGAACTGCTGGCACCTGCCACGTCCTGAGTGCCGGCAGCGGGGACACTGACCAAGACAAGAGCGGTGGCAGCAGTCGGCGGCTGGACCGTGTGTTACACAGAAGCCTATAGTTCTAGGCTGAGGACTTGGCAGAAAAGAGGAATTATTGGGCTTGTACAAAGTAATGAATGACCCAACGGTCTCAGAACATTTGGGGTCCTGCTCCTAAAACTTACGCAGCTTCCCAGCGAGATCCAGCTTCTTCCGTGTTCTTTCAGTGAATGCATTCTCCATGGAATGTTACAGAGCGACTGCAGGCCTAACCTGAGTAGTCAATGTCTCCTTCCTTACCAACCAGTCCTTCTAGTTACTCAACTCCTACAGGTTAATAATACTTGTAAATAACACAGCATCTAGAGCAGAGACTGTGCCCTGTTAGCGTAACTTGGATATGCCGTACCTGTTAGATTCTAGTTTCTTCATTATGCTGTAATTTAATTTCAGTTACCCATATGAAATCTTAATAAAGGAAAACGCTCACAATAAACAAAAATTCAGTATGCAGCTTTGAGGCAAGGAGCATCCAAATAAACATAAGTTAAATGCAAACAAATATGAAATCAAGGAAAGCTATGAATTAAGTAAAAATTTTAACACTTCGGGTGATGTGGAAGCCAAAAGGTCAAAACCAACAGCGTGTGGCAGAGTGGTTCTTGACAAACGGTAGTGAACTTCACAGTCCAGACCACGGATGGTCACTGCCTGTCCGTCTGCTATTAAAGTTTTTGTAGTTTTGGTACGTTTGAGAGCGGTAACTAACCCGTGGAGATCCCTGCTCCGCCGGCAAACCATTCTGGGAAACTTGGTCTCCTTTGGAAGTATCCCTGTTAGGTGAGATTGGAACAAGGAGGAAAAGGAGAGAAGGGAAACAGAAAGAGGGGGAGAGAGAAAAAAACAAAAACAAAACAAAAAAGTGTGAGCACCCTTCTTTCACATAATGTCATGTTGTTATACTTGGCACTTTGTGTTTCAGACAGACTTCAGAAACAACCTTGGCCACCCCCCAACCCCAACATACACACATAAGTTCACTTCAGACATTTTTATGGAGCTTACAACACACCGATAGCCTTCTGCAAGTAGAAAATCAGTTCTCCCCATCACTGGCCTGAAATCTCAGTGGCGTCGCTATCTAGCGAGTCATACTGAAAAGAATGCATGTGTGTACTGGGCTATCCTCTACATTTCACTCTGCGGTGTCACTGTTATCAAATTAAAGTGCTCAACTGTTACTTGGGATGACTACATGATTCTAAATAGCATAAATGAAACAACGAACAGGAAGGCTATGTGGCCTGGCTCCACAGGCAAGACTTAGAACTGACGCTCCATGATCGCAATTGCCACTGAAACCAGCGCTCTACCCTCCTGCTTCCAGTGCCTCACCATTGCTGGGACTCAGCCTCCTCGGAAACCTTCGTGCTTGGCTCTGGAGATGGCGGCCGCCGCTTTCTTTCTTCTTCCTCTTGCTGTCTGCGCACTTCCAGTAGCTCCAACTAATGGAGAACAGGCTGCTGTTTATCAGGCCCTTTACTGCTTTTGAAACAGGTTCTAGACACCTGGAGACTTTACCCCTGGCTGGAAAATTCCTTTGGGTGATTGACTGCCCTCTGGGAATAGGGATTTTATTTCAAATCTGACTCTGCATCTCTTAAGGAGGCAAAGCTGCTGGAGGTTTTAAGCTGGGCTATCCATGAACTTTTGATAAAACCCAGCCTCGACCTACAGAAAGCCGTCTACACTGTAGAAGAGAGACGGGGAAGAGCTAAAGCCACAGAATAGAATACCTGAACTGAATCCTTACATACACTCAAAAAGAATTGTTTTAACTGACTCCCCAGAAGTACAGAAGTCAGAGTTCATTTTCTATGAGTATACATGTTTTGAAAGAAGAAAGATTAGTGCTCAAGCTCCACAAGAGATTATCTGGAATGCAGATGATTTAATGGTGGTCCAAGATCAAGATACGGTCTGATGTCCACTCGAATCCTGGGATTCACACAACAGGCAAAGCGCTGTGCCCAACACGGTGGCCACTTACCGTTGTCAGCCTTTCTAGGGCGGAGAATCTCTCATCCCAGGTTGCTGCAGACTTTTCAAATGCCTCGTGGCGCTTAATAAGCTTCTCTACTTCATCCACACTCTGGCCGATTTCGCGGCTGGATAGGTATGGCTCCTGCCCGAGCAGCCAGGCCTCAGCCACACTGGCATCCCTTGAGAACTGATGAACCTCCAAAACTGCACAGGGAACCAAGAGCGAATGTCCATCACGGGGCCACATGGCAACGCTGCCCTAAGTACAGCCATCTTATCATCTACGATACCAAAATGCCTCGCATGTAAACACAGTGAGCCACATGGGCACGAATGTTGCCAAGGGACACATTACTAAGGATGGGGTTAATTCGTTTTAATTGGGTTTTCACTTAACCTAATATATGAAAAAATTAAAAATACTATTTTAGCCTTTGGTATTTTTCTGTCTGCCAATTATAAATACAAATTAAAACTTATACATAAGCATATACTGCAAAAGTTTAAGAACATTTCTATTTTCTAAGAGCCGTATGTGGACAGCGGCTCTGAAGTGGACTTTATAGGCCTAGAATGTACTCAGGTCATATGGCTCTAATTCTAAGAAATAAGCTCCCGGAGCCCCACCAGACACACAGCCTACACACAGCAGACTACACACAAGAATCCACACAGCAGTTCATATCAGGTTGAAATCAGTTTCCTCATGGGGATTTGAGAGGGTAGAAATATGAGAAAAGGGGGGAGGCAGGGCCCTTGTCTTTCATGTGAGAAAAAGCTCTCCTCCCATTGCAGTTATGAGGAATGGATCAGAACCTGGCTTAGCAGAACTGACAACACAAGCTTTATTGCATCTCACTCAGCAGTGCCAGGGAAGAACTGACTTTGGGCAGTATCAGCGCACCCGGAGCAGGCTGGCCAGCTCATGATGAGGGCTCTCCCCTCATCATTAACCGAGAAGGAACTAGGGAACTGTCAATTCTTCAAGGTAGGTACCATGCAAGTCATCAATATAAACACAGATTATAGCCTGGTATCCAGTTCACAGCAGTCACGACACAGGTTTTGCTTTACAGAATGAAAGTGCCCCTGAGTTTTCAAAACCTGCAAATGAAATCCTTAGTAATGGAATAGCCCAAAACAGAACATCTGAGGGCTCCGGGCCCAACTGGGTCTTCTATATACCTTCAGTTTCTACAAAGAGTCTACAATATACAGGAATAAGGCTGGAATACAAGGACGGAGCCTAAAGTATCAACACAGAATTGAATTGAGCTGCTTTTAATGTTCAAACCAACCATGAAGTGCTTTCTGTAATACTGTACATGTTAAACCCAGCGAGGGCTCATAGTTCCAGGTAAACTGGGGTTACACACGTGTGTGTGTGTGTGTGTGTGTGTGTGTATGTGTGTGTGTGTGGTGTGGTGTGTGTGGTGTGTGTGGTGTGGTGTGTGTGTGTGTGTGTGTGTGTGTAGGGAGAGAGAGTTTATTTTTATTATTTTATTTTTTTTTGAGACAGGGTCTCTCTACATAGCCCTGTCTGTTCTTGGAACTTGCTATGTAGACTAGGCTGGCCTCGACCTCACAAAGATCCATGCGCCTGTGCCTCTTGAGCACTGGGGTTAAAGGAGTACAACACCATTTCCTGTACATTTTTATTATTCATGTATGTGTATGTTGATTTGGGTATAGGTGCCCACAGAAGCCAGAAAAGCCAGACGCTCTGGAGCTGAAGTTACAAGGGGTATGAGCCTTGGCATGATTGTTGGGTATCAAACTTAGGTCTTCTGGAAGGGCAGTAAGTGCTCTTAACTGCTGAGCCATCTTTTTAGCCACCCCCAAGAACTACTTCTCTCTCTCTCTCTCAGATCTATATATATATATATATATATATATATATTTATTTATTATGTGTAAAATAATGTATACCTGCATGCCAGAAGAGGGCACCAGATCTCATTATAGATGGTTATGAGCCATCTTGTGGTTGCTAGGAATTGAACTTGGGACCTCTGGAAGAGCAGCCAGTGCTCTTAACCTGTGAGCTATTTCTATAGGCTCCCTACCTACCAGAACTTCTTAAAAACAGTATTCAGCATGAATACACTGAGAAACATTTAAAACTTTAGAATCATTAAGTAATATCACATTAATTAAAGAAATGATTTGTATGCTGTCCACAGGTTCCTAAAAAGAACAGAAAGATAAAGGAAGTATGTAGTTCTTACTCAGTCTTAACCATTCCCATCGGTCTTCCCACTTGTCAATCATTTCTTTTCTTTTTTCCGTCAACTGCAGTAACTTTTCCTTGATCTGCATAAAAACAAGGGCCTTAATAAAACACTGCAACCTTCTGTCTTTCCCAGGTGGACGCTTTGACCATGAAAATTTAGTTTCCCCTCAGCTAAGAAGCACTAGCTTATGTGTGTCCTTCATGTCTTGGCAGAAGTGGTGGGAATTATAGTCAGAGATGCCTATAGGGAGGTAGTGAACTGTGCTTTGGGGCTCTTGAAACAGTAACAGTTTTGAAGAGAAGGACAGTAACACTGGCAAAACCTCGGCTTCTCTGAGAGACATCTATTCCTGTGAAGGATGTTACGCAAGGGACATCAGTGCCGTCACCCTAAGAGAGCCTGCACTGTCCAACAGAGAGGCCAAATGCAACACAGGGTTATGTGTTAACCACAGCAGTCCAATGAGGAGATCAGCCTATTTTTATACCTGGACCCTCAAAAATAATCTCTGGCCAAACAATTACTGGTTTGGGTCCTACAGTTTCATATAAGGATTACTCCATGCAGACAGGCAAGTTTCAGAATGATGTAAAGAAGTGTGCTCATTGGCATGTGTGTAGTAGACCCAGCTGAAGTAGGCACACAACTACACAGAATGAAAATATTACAAAGAACTCCAACTGCACTGACCATGTAGGCTTGAATTTTGTCATTCCTTAATATAGTACATTAATGATTTACCCAGGGTTAGGGATTACATGGGATCTAGAGATGTTTTGAAGTTATGAATAAACCCTACGCTATTTTACATAAGGTACCTAACCATCTATGGATTCTGCTATTCACAGAGGTCCTGGAACCAATCTGTGTGGATTGTGAGAAATAACTACAAAACATGGGCATAGAACAAGATCATTTTACATTCTGACACCAGCCAAGTTCATTCACGGCCCAAAGCAAAGCAGTGTCCTACCTCCTCAGAAGCATAGTGTTTCCTTGCCAGCAGGGTTTTCCCAAGTTCGATGCAAGTCGTAAAACTGTCATTCCGAGCATCAATTTCAGCTTTGATACCTTGATGATTATTCATTAACAGTTCAACAGAGGACACATCCCTTTAAAAAAGTAACATCTCCTTTAAGAGACCAAGCTTTTCAAATAAATACGTAGGTGTTAAACACATAATTTGAAGGAAACTGCCAGCCTAACTGTCCTTTTAGGGTTGATTCACAGCCCAAACTCAGGCTGAGGTCACTGGGACTAAGGCTTAGTAACATTTAACTCAGGACCAGCTACCTCTATTAACACTCCAAGAAAGGCATCTTTAAGTGCCTACAAGGAAACGCTAGATTTCTGTTCACATCTTTATCCTTAAATGCAGTGCAGGCACACACTCCTTCAAGAAGGCACAAACAAACAACAGCTAGTTGATGTCTCTGAGACAGAAAGAAATACAAAGCCAGATGTGGAACAAAGGACACACCTGTAATCCCAGCACTTGGGGGCTTATGCAGGAAGAATTTAGGTATGAGACCAGCTTGGCTATCACGTGAGACCCTGTTTCAACAAGCAAAGCAAAACAAGAGAATAAAGGCATCCCGGCATGGCGATGTGTACCTGTACGTCCAGAGGTAGAGACAGGCGTTCACAGCCAGCCTGAGTTAGTATAGTTAGCGAGTACTTGAGATGCTGTCTCAAAAATAAGATATTACAAAAAAAAAAAAAAAAAATTAAGCCTGTAACACAGCTACTTGGGAGGCTGAAACAGAAGGAGTACAGTTCAAGGCCTGCCTAGCAATTTGGTGAGAGCTTGTTTTAAGAAGAGGGTGGGTAGGGGAAGATCACAGTGGGGAAGTAGTTCAGTAACAGAATGCTTTCTCAGCATGCATAAGGCCCTGGTTCTGTGGCCACAGTGCACATGTGTATATGAGCTTGGTGGAAGGCAGCTTAGATTTTCTCAAGGAGCAAAATCGACAAGCTGGTCAAGGATACAGCTCCTTCTTAACACAAGAAGAAGGATGCACAGCATTTCACTTCTCAGTGGCAGGAGGAGCTGGCAGGGGTGAACTGTTGGCAATGTATGCCTCTATTTATCTACTAAACTTCATTGTTTTGAATGAAGCCAAACTAAAGGGAAGACACCAACCATTTCAGGTTTAGGACACTTTTGAAACAAATGTCAAGGGTGAGCATCAGCTCTGTAACATATATGGAAATGAACAGTGACTTTTAATATAACAAATAAATATGCAGAAAATAACTCGAAAAAGCCTGGGTGGGAAGGCCTGTGTGAGTGCGCAACACAGGGATGCGCAAGTGAGAGCTTGGGGACACGGCGCCACACCCACGGCTCCTTGGTGACAGCAACGGTGTGGTAGACAACCGGAGCAGCGGAAGCTCTTTTCCCAACGTCCACACCTCAGGCTGGCAGCCTTACCGTGGCTTCTCCTGGGCTTCGATCTGCCGGATGACGTCTTCCATCCAGAGCATGAGGTCACGCACCATGCTGAAAAAGCGGAACTTGTCTCCTGTGTCCACCAGCCGCACCCTGCGACCCTCACAAGCATCTAGCAGGGACTTCCAGGCTTCCAGGACCTCGTTCTCCCGCTTCTGGATGTCATCGGCCTTGTCCCCTGCATAGGCTGCCTGGAGGCGCGCTGCATCCTCCTGCAGCTGCCTCACCTGTGAATTGCAGGGGAGAGGGGGCAGGTTTCACTGCTGCGGCCTTGCCTACCACCCCTTCCCTTCCTTACCTACGCTTCACATAAACAGCAATGGGGGGTGGTGGGGTAGGTTGTTGGGTCTGTGACCCCTGACAAGTTCTAGTTCACCGGATAGAGCCAAGTCACAAAACTCCAAACCCCTGAATGTTACTAAGTACTGTTCAAACAATAAAACAAATGAAATGCCACAGAAACAGACAGGATTGCTAAGGAAGGTTCTCCAGAGGTGGCCTGAGACATGAAGACAGTGTTGGGTAGGGACACATCTCCATATATTCCGAGATAGAAACACCCTGACTGCCTGGGTGTGTTGGCACGCATCTATAATCCTCAAACTTGAAAAGCAGAGGCAAGAGGATCAGGAGTTCAAGGTCATCCTCAGCTATATAGTGAATTCCAGTCCAGCCTGGGCTACATGAGACCCTAATCTAACAAAAGATGTGTGTGTGTGTGTGTGTGTGTGTGTGTGTGTGACAGATGGCTCAGCAGGTAAAGGCACCTGCCATATAAGCCTGATGAGTTGAACATTAGAACACACACAATGGCAGAAGGAGAGGCCCAATGCCACAGAGCTGTCATTTGACCTATACATGTACACCTGAGGCATGTGCCCCCACAACACACCAAACATTGTTTTAAAAGTGCACACAGTATACTTAACACTCTACCTCTTGGGCCAAAGGGCGAAAAACAGACTACCACTTTAAGTTACAGCTGAGGTTTGCCACTACAGTAGAGACCAGTGACAATTTTATACTTTTCTTCTGATGTGTAGCCCTGGCTGTCCTGGAACTCACTATGTAACCAGGCTGGCCTCAAATTCAGAGATCCACCTGCCTCTGCCTCCCAGAGTGCTGGACTCAATATGTGCTCCAGCACACCCAACTGAGTAGCTTATACTCAGGTGCCCGTTTTCATTGTGTTGACTATGAAACACTGAACGTATCAGCAGTCTGAAATCATCTGGTAAAACTGTGACCAAACTCTATAGTCCTGAACGAGCCTTTCCATGTGATGGCTGTTAGGGAGGTATCTGAGGAAGTGAGGATCTTACAGAGACAATGAGATGGGGACACCATATGATTTGAGAGAAGGTGGATTACTGACTCTTAACTGTAGAAAAAGACTTTAAGTGGTGGCAAGAACATGAAGTTTCTGAAAAAGCTCCACAAAGAACCAATGGGGTTTGATTGCACGGTGATTTGGTTTTCCCATTTTACGAATCTTTGGGAAGCAGTCTCTAACAATGAATTACACTTAAGGCAGGTAAAGATTATCACGAGCTGGTTGTACAAAATTACTTCAAAATCAGCTTTCCTCTCTTTCTAACCATCATTTCCTGTGCCCCTGGTTACCTTTTTATAGGCTCTCTCAGTAAAAAGGTGGGAGATGCTAGCGCAATGGAAGCCCACACAACAATTTGCCGCTGCTTTGGCCACTCAAGACTGTTACCGCATTGACTCCGCCCATCCCACTTGTTCTGCTCTCTTGTGGAATGGAAACGGTGGCAGGTCAAGCTGGCATAAGAGAACACAGCCAAGCAAGACTAGGAGCATGCGCCGAGGGGCCTTCTTATGGCTCTAAATTATTTCTGCAGTGATATGGTGAGGTGGGTGGAGTCCAGCAGACTTGCAGGAGCTGGCTTCTGTTCTATGGTTATTAAGCCTATTTTCACGAGGAAAAGGGATTTAATGAAAAAACAAGGAACAGGCCTGACCATATCTTAAGCCTCCTACAGTTCTAAAAGTAAATGGTTTTATAAACGAGAAGGACCTATTTCTTAGTTGTCTGTAGGCCTCTCAAAATTGTCCCTCAGCATGTGTTACATAACAATAACTGGAACATCGGGAAACTGAGGCATAGAGAGGTAAATTAATTCACAGCCACAGAGAGCACCAAAACTAAGAATCTGTATGAAGGTCAGAAGATAATGGCAGTTAGCGGGATCCCTCCACACAGTAGGTCCTAAGTACTGGCGCATGGTGATGCTGACACCCTCTATATGCAACTGAATCCAGCAGGGCCAAGTATGGGCCTTTTTGGTAGGGAGAGAGGTTAAGTATTTGCTAGAACATAGCCTCTGCCTGTTCATGTTCCCATCGGGTTGCTTGATCCTAAGATAGCAAGCAACACTGCATCCATATCCAAGAGAAACTGTACAGTCACAGCCAAAACATATTCCACCTGGCCTTCTGCTGACCCTCACTTGTAATAAATAAGAGCAGAATTCCTGACCTGCTCAGGATTTAAAAACTTTAGGCAAAATTGGCTTCTTCTCTAAGAACATCAATTTTTTTTTGTTTTTTTTTTTTGGTGGTGTGGGGGAGACACAACTATTTTTCAACTGGAAGATCTAAGACTAGTCAGGAAACTACAGAGATTAGAAGGCAAACTAGAGTGACTAGGCTAGCGTCTCACTGTTACACTGTTTACTTTGTCAACGTCCACGCACCACAGTTTTAGAGTTTAGCCACTTAATAGAGTGCTGGGGCTAAACGATCAGGCCTGTTAAAGTGTTAGGGTTTAGTCTCTGGTAGGAAGGAAAGCCAAAGAGATGAGAAGAATAGAATACACAGTAACAAGAAAGCCGAAGTGGGGACCACCTGGGGAAAGGAAGGGAATGGGGTCAGGGAACATGGGGTGAGCAGTGGAGGAGAGGGGAGTAACGTAAACAAAAGATAAAAACACCTATTCCTCAAAACTTCCTGAGATTTATCACTTTGTATGCTAACCTAAAAAATTAATAAAAGGCATCAATGCAGAAAAATAAACCTGCAATACTCAAATAAAAAAGTACAGATTCTCTTTTGGGATGGTGGTGGAAAGCAATGAGGTACCATTTTCAAAATGGTCCTGATGCTCACGTTAGTGTAACAGGAACTTGCACTGAGGCCTCCTAACTTGCATATGCTTATATGTGCCATCGGCATAATTTAAACACCAGCATGTTCATTTAACATTATTTGCAAGTGTGACAAAATCGGAACTATTCTTTCCTGTGTGTATATGGGGTGTGTGTGTGTGTTTAACCTAGGTATCATTTCAGGTACATTCTGAGGAGCCAAGTGGGCAGCTCTACCCACCTGAGTGCCCAGAGCTTGGATGTCATGCTCAAAGGTGGTATGCATTCTCTGCAAAGTCTCCACAGTGTTCTGATCCCGTCCAAGCTCCTCAGGGAGTTTCTTGTGTTTGTCCTGGATGCGGCCAAAGATCTCCTTGGCATCATGGTAGAACTTATGCAGTTCATAGGAGGCAGCGAGAATCTGTGTTCTCGTGTCAATGAGCTCTAGGAGGTCAGCCCAGGCTTCGTTGAGACCATCTTTCCACTCCGCAATGGTGGCAGCATCTGAATGTCCAGAGTTGATGAGGTCATCTGCCATATGATTGACTGCATCCACGCGCTCCTGCCCGATGTTTCCTGTGTCTCGAGCAAATTCTCGGAACCGCTCTTGCAACATCTGGAATGGGATGCACATTAAGAAATTACTGAGAGCACTGTGGAGGTTTCACACCGCATTACATGAACGCTGCTGGAAGGAAACACCTAAATGGGAGGCACAGGTTGACATTCAGGCCACAAGAACCACACATCTCTACTGTGGAACATCTTGTCCCTTTATGGAGAGGCAAGCCAACCCAGGACAAAGTCACCTGACAAAAGCACCAACTTGAAACCACACCCATAGCCCTTGATGTGAGTCTAAGGCACTGTATTTGCTCAGAGCCCAGGAGTGTTGGTGGCCTTCCACACCATCACCTACTACTGCACACCGCCCACTCTGCCCCAGGCACTTGCCGTGACATGCTCATAGTCCTGTCCCAACTCATGGGACCCTGCGACCACTTCCCTCTCGGCGATCCACTGCTCCAGGTCATCCACCTCCCTGTTGAGCTGGAATAGTCTGTGCCGCTCATCAAGTTTTCCTCTCCGTTCTTCAGCAAGGTCCTTCAGGCCAGCATACAGCTTATCAACTTTTGACTGCCGCATGCTAATACGCTCACTGAAAAAGAGAGCTAGCAGTGAGGAAAGGACCTCAAATGTCTTCTTCCAGAGAAAAGTGAGTGAAGGTAATACGTTACATCAAATTTCCCCAAAGCAGCTTCTGTTTAACCTATTTTTGTCTAAAAAAATAAAACTCTGAAGAGCCTCAATTTCAAATGAAGCCCGCTCTTTTATTTTTCAATATTTTGCATTAATAACCATCTTTCATTGCCAGAAGGCAGACACTGTCCACTAGGGTCTTCTCTGTCCTGTGCTGCTCTTCGCTGCGGGCAGACCTGGCTCTGGCTGCTCCTGTTTCCTCAGTCTTGGGTGTAACTAAGGATACTGGATCCCACTTCCTTAAGTTTCTCGCCAGAATTCTATCTCATGATAGGAGATGAGGGAGAAAGACTCATGGCTGCCTGTGCTTCCTTGAGAATCTGATTATACACACCTTAAGGTCCTCATGAACCAACAGACCCACTGACTTCACCTTTCCCAACATGTCTTGCACTGGATAAACAAGACACAAAGCCAATTCCTTTCCTTTCTTACGCTTTAAAAGGTGGTTTCTGGGAAAGCCTGATAGGAATCCTCTTCTCTTCAAGGTAACACAGCAGCATGGGAAACAGAAGAGTCAACACCCTAACTTGTTTTCCCTCTGGTTTTCTGAGTAATTATGCAAAAATTACGAAGTGCTGTTGCTTTGGTTTTTCTGAGAGCCATTTTATTTCATAGGTCTAGGTACTCTTCTCTCAGTCTCCTTAAATCACTGCTTTCCCAAATTGACTTTTTTTTTTTTAAAGACAGGGTCTCATTATATAATCCTGGCTAGACTATAACTTGCTATGTAAACCAGGGAGGACTTGAACTCAGAGATCTGCCTCTGGCTTTCAAGTGCTGGGATTAAAGGTGTGCACCACCATACCTGGCCTAAACTGGATGACTTTTCAACCCAAGTACATACTTCTATCACCTCTCTTGATCGACATATACTTTTGACTTATGACACTATTAATCTTTCAACTGGGTCTTAGCCAACATGAGCTATTAACTGGCAAGAACAACTTCTTTTGCAGCATAAGCTCTGCCAATTTCTTTCGGGGTAGGTTAGTAAGACACCTTCATTCAAGAATCCGCAGCCTGGACGGCCTCATTCTCCAAGTGTCTCTCACCTTTCGGGGTGGCTGTCAGCCACCAGGGCCCGGCTAGTCTTCGAGAGCTGGTGTACTGTCTCTGCATAATCCTCCACAGCCTGTTCCAAAATCTGGTGCTTCTTCAACATGGACACGGCACTCTGCTCATCCTGCAAACAACGAGACTATCAAACCAGAGCCAGACACTATGCCTCGAGTGACAGATTAACTTCATGGTGGTGGCACCAAAGGACAGAGCAGTGTGATATGGCTACAGATACATCTGAGAGCACTAGCAGGGACTGAAGGAGGTCTCCACAGTGGGGAACATGCCCAAGGTCCCTCTACGACAAAGAAACCTAGGGGAAAGTCTAATATATCTGAGCTAGCTAAAAACCTGTCTGTTATGTGTATATGACAGCAATCTACAGCCTTAATGTACTTCTTAAAAGCATTTTGTATGTAGAGGACTTCCATTAAAAAAGTAAATGGGCTGGGCATGGTGGGATACGCCTGTAATTCCAGCAATTGGGAGGCAGAGGCAGGTGGATCTCTGTGAGTTCAAGGCCAGCCCAGGCAGGGGTACATTAGCAAAGCCTTGTCTCAAACAAACAAGAAGATGCATATATGTATATCACACACACACATATATATCTATATAAAGTATGTGTAAATAAAATCTATATATTATATAATACGTCTGGATATATCTAGACATAGTACCTACTTATAGTCCTTAGCAGGCCGTCTAAGGCAAGAAGATCATGTGTTTGAAGCCAGTCTGGGCTATATGTTAAGTTCTAGGCCTGCATGTGTCAAATACTTTGCCTTTGTACCAGACTTCAAGTGAAACAGCTGCCAGGTTTTTGATGCCTTTCTTTATGCCTCAGCACCTACAGGGAGCCGGTGAAATTTGTCACAAAGGCATTGTGCAGCTCACAGCTAAAAGGATTTGAGCAGGGCTCTCTTCTGAGGCATACCTCCTGCTTCCTCTCATGGGAGTTGGGAAGCTCCTCTCACCTTGGCCTTTTCCTCAGACATCATGTACAGTTCCTGCTCACTCATCCATGCTTCTGCTTCAGCTGCATCAAAGTAGTATTGCTGAGCCTTGTGTGCCTCCTCGAGCCGTCTATGGCGTTTCTCCGTCTCCTCAATGAGGAGCCCCCACAGCTGCTTCAGGTCAGCGAGCCTCTGCCTGATAGCCTCAGCATTGAGGCTGCTGCTATCTGTGATGATGTTTTGACTCCTCTCGAAGATGTCATCAATGCGAGGCTGGTGTCCCTGGATTTCTTTCTGGAGTGTCTGTCCAAAAGAGGCATAAACATTTTGCTAAATGACCATGGCCTGGTACTTATTTTGAACTGTTGGCACTAAGTAGAATTCAGAAACCTTCAAAGCTCGCTCATTTCCTCTGTGTTATGAGTCACTCATTTATCAGACACAGCTGGCCTAGGCAGAAATGCTTACCTGATTCTTCTTTATCAACAGCTGCACAGTTTGAAGGTTATGGCCATGATCTGTGGAAGTTGCCAAAGGCATCCTCTCGCCGACCCACAACTAGGAAGAATTCAAAGCAAGCACTGGTCAGGAGCACATGGAAGAACACAAAAATGGTCCAAGCAAGAGCAAAAGGATGACAAGGGAAGCTCCGAGGAGGAGAGTCCCAGTCTTCCTTCACAGGGCTGCCAGGGCATACAGTTGCTTCCTCTTGAATAGGCAGGAGTTAGTCTTCCAAATTTACCTCATGCTTGGTGTTAGACACACTGTGTGCCTTATGGTTAGTTTAAGTTCTATTCTAGTGGCACTAAAATCCTGAGTGCCTTTAGAATGCCAGAAAGAAGAGAGTTGTATCTGCATGTGAGGGGGAGACCACTAGAACCCGGCAGATGGGCTACGAGGGCTCAGTTCAGTGACGTGGTCCTAGGTAAGACAACAACTCAGGACACACGGGGGCTACTCACAATCTCGTCTTCCACATCCCTGTTGAACTGATGGATCTCCTTGGAAGCCAACAGATTATGTTTCCTCTCATTCAAGGGCTCCAAAAGCTCCATGAACTTGGTCTGCACAGTCAGCCGTTTGCTGTCCACCTCATCAGTGCTCTTGCCCTCCTGACTCAGTGCCTGGGCCTGGCTCTGGAGTTCCTCAATCTCCTTCTTCCGCACTTCCATCTGATTTTCCAGCATCTGCGGGAGCAAGACTGCATCAGAGCCAGAGGAAACACAGAGATTCTGTCCTGCACTTTGATGAGCACTGGCTGAAGTGGAAGACTGGACTGAAAAATGGAAACTTACACAGTGGAGAAGCCAAGCAACAGAGTACCAGTGCGCACTCCAGCTCCTAGAATCAGCTAGGCAGTGAGGGAACACAACAGGCAGAAGTGGAAGCCAAAGTGTTTATGGGGTGCAGGGGCGCCCGCCTGTGATCCCTCTATCAGGGAGATAGAGGCAGGTGGATCTCTGTGAGTTTGGGGCCAGCCTGGTCTACAAAGTGAGTTCAGGTCATCATACACCAGGGAGCTGGCATCTGGGCTAACCATAACCTCCCCAGAAAGAGGCAGCAGCTACAACTAAACACACCTGTCTAAACTCTAAGAGCAAAGTAGCCAACCTTGTAGCAAAAGGGCGAATGTCCCTTTGGATGACAAAACCAGGCTCGGCAATCAGCCAAGACTGTCTTGGCAGTGACCAGCTCTAAGGATAAATGCTGGGCTTAGGACTGTAAAATACTGCAAAGTTAGGAGAGGAGCCTTTGGAAAAATCTGACCACTAATGTCTTTAAAAGAAAATAGCATAGCTGGGTATGACAGCGCACACCTTTAATCCCAGTACTCAGGAAGCAAGGCAGGCGGATCTCTGAGTTTGAGGCCAGTTTGGCATACATAGTTACAGGACAGCCAGGGCTAGAGATCCTGTCTCAAACAAAAACCAAAACAAACCAAAACCCCAATAACTGACCCAAAGGGTGTGTGTGTACACTTATGGCTGTGTAGCTATCTGCTGCATATTGCATATGCAGACCAGCAGACAAATATGGGTGATATTCTCAGGAATGTCACCCACGGTCTTTGGAACAAGGTCTCGCTGGCCCAGAGCTGATCAATTAGGCTGGTTTAGGTGGTCTGTTTCTGCCTCCCCAGCACTACAGATTACAAGTGCATCCTTAGGCTTACAAGGAAAACAACTTGACTGACTGAGCCGTCTGCTCAGATCAAACCATTGCTATATGTATGTCTGTGTGCACCACAGGCAAAGCTATGAGCCACCATGTGGGTATTGGGACTTGAACCCAGGTCCTCTGGAAGAGCAGCTGTTTTTCTTCACAGCTGAGCCATCTCTCCAGTTCCCAAGGATATACTCTTAATACAACTGTTTTCTCTTTAGTTCAGCATAAATTCACTTGCCCTCAGAATCACTTACTACAACAAAAAAAAACCCTTTTATTTCCTTTACCATCTAGCAAACAGTTCAGTTCAACCATCTCAGATATTCCATAGAAGATATTTTTATTCATATAGATGAGTATTTCACGCAAGCACCGAATGTTGAAAATACTCATCAACAAAACGTTAAAAAGAAGTATTCCCACGCACAGACACTCAACAGTTTCACTAATTATAGTCTTTCCAGTTAACTCTGGAAAGGCCACTGCTGTCAGGGCAAGCACTTCTCTGGGTGGTGAAATGTGTTCCCATGAAAGAGGAATGGCAGAGACTCTTGTTAAGTAAGAGTGAAGATGAGAGCCATGAAGCAGGCATAGCCCAGGCAGAATGCTATCTTGTCCACTTGCCTGTTGCTTTTTCAGCAGAATATTGACGCTGGTAAGGTCTTTGCCATAATCGTCAGATTGAATCTGGCTCTCCAAACCGTGTAGCCATTTGTCTAGATCTGCACAGCTCTGTGTGAAGAGCTCAGCCTTGTTGGCGTCAAAGAGCCGCTGGGCTTTGGTCTGGGTGGTGGATTCAAGGACTTCCCACATTTTATGTAAACCAGTTAGTTTCTCCTTCACCACAGCTTCTGTCTCTGGCTTTTCTGAGATGAGCTGCATTCCTTCCTGGAGAGCACAAACCAATGAGGTTGAAAAGAAACACTGTGCAAAAGAACAAATGTCGCTGGAAGAAAACAAAATGAGACATTTCATCTGTGACTTATCCTTTCCCTCCCCAGCTCCCACATCGACCCATGAAGTTACTGCTCAGCAAAATCAACAGTGGTCTTGTGTGTATATTCCATGGTTTGGGGGGATGTAAACAATGAGTGCTGTGTGTTCTAACAGCTTCAACTGGGGCAATGGGACATTTACGGTTAATAACTTACAACTTCATTCCTCAAAGACAAAACAGAACACACTATTTTAACTCTTGCGAGTCTTCCACATTCCAGTGAAAAGAAAGGACGGTGAGAAACACATACTTCTATTACACTGCACAAAATCTGCCTATGTGAATATACACTGTAAGTATTACCACAGTTAGTGTATAGTAGCCACTCATGCATGCACATGTGTGTACCACATATGTAAAACTCAGAACATACATCATTTTAAAATTTATGCAGTTGCATCTGATAAATAAAGCTGGCCACAAAGCAAAAGTTTTATGGTCAATGGTGGCGAGGAAGGTACAGACTCATGGTCCATCAGTAGCCAGTGATCACCTGAAAGTCACTGGAAGACAAACCAAGCCACATGTTGTGTCTCTGCTTCTCTCCCTGCTGGGGGACTGAAGTCAAAAACTGTTAAGTGCAAGTGGAGGACTGCTGCTGGCTGTGTAACGTTTGTCAGTGATGACATATGGCTCTAAAAGTACCCCAAATGAAAGGCATTCATTTCCTCTCCTCCCTCTCCCAAGTTCTTCTCCCCAAGGCTGCAGTGTGGAGATGAGGATGAGGGGACAGGCCTCACCAAATACTTAACCCACCTTCTCAATTTTGTCAAGCCATTCTTTGTTGGATGCAAGTTCTGCCATGAACGCTTGGTGCTTTAACCATTTACTGTGCAGGTTTCTGGCTTCATCGTAAGACATGTCCTGGGCTGTAAGCATCTTTTCATTGATCCAGAGGGACAGCTAGGGTAGAAGAGCAAGAAGTTTTCAGAACTGTCATCAAAGACTTAACCTTTTTCTCAGAATGTAATCCCAGAAAGGATTACATTCGTGGCGTACTACACTTTCCATGTCAACAGAACGCTGGATGGTTACTTTGCACCTCTGACCCATCTTGCACCCAAGTTTGATACAAATGGTGGACCTAACATTAAATCTACAAGTACAAAAGTTCCGAAGCAACTTCTAAACTCAACACTCTTGCCCAGCTTTCCCAAAAAAAGGCTGTGACTGAAGTTTTGTTCAAACTAGTTTAAAACACAAGCTTTTTCCTCCCCCAGATAACTGTGACAACTATCACATGTTAATTGTCACTGTCATTTAATTCATCTGTCAACCATACACTTAAAACAATCTACACAGCAGCATTGACACACACCTTGAATACTAGCACTCAGGAGACAAAGGCAGGCAGATCTCTATGAATTCCAGGCCACCCTGGGCTACAGCGCGAGTTCCAGGGACAGACAGGGCTACACAGGGAAACCCTGTCTTGAAAACCCCCAAAGCCAAAACCCACAAAGCTGCTCATTTATCTACTCAGTGTAGGTGTGGGAACATTAAATGCGCACTGTGGAGCTAACACAACCATGGCACCTTCCTTCATGTCCATCAACTGTAAATCACCTTTGCTTGTTTTTCTATAGCCTCCAGCTCCCTAAGGGACCTTCCATTCAGAATAAGAACACACCACAGAACCTGATCCTGAGACCAACCGTGTATACTTGTGCAAGCCATACAAAGCTTGCCAGCTGCTGACAGACTGAAGTGAGTTCTAAGAGGTTTGGGAGAGGAGTTGGCCAAGCACCAGGCCTTGACCCATATCTCATTCAGGCTTTTATCCCAAGTCAGCCTGCTTGGGACACAGTGACAAGGCCAGAAACACAGAAAGGAATCCATACTCAGCTGGACCACAGGTGTCTTCAGGGACATCTCGCTTCACCTGGATGACGGTGACCAGCTTACTTTAAAGTCGTAACTGCTCACTGTGAGTCTGCACCTGACCATTGTCATGGTCTCACTTCTCCAGGTCTATAAATGGCATCCTCACAAGTCTCTGTGTTCCCAAAGCCTTTCATTCACACCCCGGATGCTGCTGGGATCGGCTTACCCACATATTTGCTTTAACAGCAGCAGGTCTGTTCTTTATAAAATGTCAAGGAGGGCAGAGCAGGTCACAAGAGAACTGCTCGCTATGAGGCTAGGTACTGGCTCCATCTTTCCCATGTTATTCTTCATGAAGAAGAACCAGAGGGGGCAAGGTTCAAATGAAATCCTTTGTAATCAAAGATCATTGATTGGTCAAACAATAAGCAAAGTACATTTTCTACTTTAAAAGAATGTAACTATTTTCTAGCTATCTAAGTGTCTAAAATGTGAAATACTATGGCCATTCATCCATCTAAGAAGAAAAGAGATAAAAGAAAATCAAATGATAAAAATTCCTTAGTATACCAAACTAGTCTCCCACGATGGAGGGTACTTGTTGATTCAACCTGCCAAGGACATTCACTTATTTCCACTATCCATAACACCCAAGTGGGATTTTTTTTAAAGGAGAAAACACTACATAAAAATCAGGATTATCAACCAATGTGCTCTTTCCTTAACATATTGTCCTACAGATAAGGAATCATGTAGTGTAATACAGTGCTGTGGGTCTATGGAACTAACGAGCCAGTTCAGTGAGTCAGAAAGGTCATGTCAGAATATGCTCATTCTCTGCTGAGAAGAACACTGCAGATGGAAAAAAAAAAAAAAGAAGAAGAAAATGCTTTAGTCACTGAACAAGGCTCAGCACTGACCTCAGTCCTGTGCCAGATGTGTTTGTACTGCCTTCCTGGGAAAACAAAACAAGAAGAACCAAACAAACAAAACCAACTCCACTTCAGACAATTGCAAGAGAATGAACCTGCCACAGCTTTCAGATCACCTATATAGGACGCTCCACCAAAACCACACTGTGAAAATTAAGATGCTCCCACATGGGTATATGAAATGAGCAAGTAGGTCCCGGTTCTAACTGTATTCCAGGACAATGGCTGCACCCCCCTCCCCCCATGTTTATGGGGCTGGCAACAAAGTCCGGTCTCACAATCCTTGCCTCTTTTATTTAGTCAAGGCACCCAGGAGAAAGGGTGTGTGTGAGAGAGAGTTGTGGGGAGGGGCTGGGTGTGGAGGAGGAAACAAACCCCTGAATTCCCTGGACCTTGAACATGAACAGTCAGTAACAGAATTGAATTTGACCTCTGGGTGCTTTGCAAATAACTACCATCATAAACCATAGTCAAATATGAGGATGGTCTATACAACCTCTATTCTCAAAAGGCTTAAAACTGGGTATATTTAAATGAGGCAGAATGATGGACATTAGTAGTGCAAGAATGTGTGACACTTTTGGGAAGTAATATACTCTACACAGAGTCTTGAAACCACCAAACTTGACTCAAATTTTGTCCCATGCTGACTATATGCTGTGTGGACATCGCACTCTCAGCAGTCCCTTGGTTGTGCCAAAGTTAAGGAATCTTGCAGCACGGTGGCTGAACAAGACATAAGCACAGGGAGATGCGCACGGTGGTCCCAGAGAGACCTACAGATCACTTCCCTCAACGTAAGCTCCAACAGGGGGGGAGCTGTATCTCAACACCGCCAATGAGAACCCATTTTCTCTGAGAGAAATTTTGCAGGAAGCCTGGGCCGGCCTGAAGGTCACTGGAATTCACTCAAGAATGCTGGTTTATAATGCAGGTGTGTGCTGTTGGGGGAGGGGGTACCAAGAACCAGCATCTTGTGATCCACTGGGAAGTACTGTCACTTTAGTAACTTTCTCCATAGTTTTCTATTTACGAAACCTGTGCCCAGGTTACTAAAAAACAAAGTGCTAGAAATGTCAGCTAAAAGCAGGCTCCTCTCAGGGATTAATTATCCCCATGACATTCATCTGTCTACTCCTTGGCATTCTTTTCTCAGACTTAGCCTGGACTTGACCATGGTTTCACCAATCAATTTCTTTCTTTCTTTTTTCCCAGAGCTGAGGACCGAACCTAGGGCCTAGCAAGCGCTCTACCACTGAGCTAAATCCCCAACCCCAATCAATTTCATTTTATCAACTTGCCCTGTAAAAGTGGGAGCAAGACTGGGGCAGTGGCTCATACCATAACCTCAGAACTTGGGGGGTAGGGGTGGGGAGCTGGAGCAGAAGCAGGTTTCAGGCCAGTTTAAACTACAGTGTGACACAGCTGAGAGAGAGAGAGAGAGAGAGAGAGAGAGAGGCAAACCAATAAAAGCGAGCATAACAGAGCCCATCAATTCTCTGCTAAAGGAATGCAGTCTCAAGCGATGCTTGTTTCAACATCAAGTGATGTTTGTGACACAAGCCAATGTGCAAGCTTCTCTCCTGCACATCCTTTCCCAATTCCCTCCTGTACTGAGAACCCGCAAGTGTCCATGCTCTCCTCAGAGCCCACTTTCTCTGTGTCTTCTTGGAACATGAATCTGACTGAGTGCATGTCTTCTCTACAGGGTTATTCATGTGCCCCTGACACTCAGAAGCAGCATCCCTAACATGGGTGCTTAAAGCCGACACATTAGCAACATAGTTTAGGGGGTTCTCTTCTTAAGGTTTATCTGACAGAACATATTGAAAGGTTCACAGTCCCTTCAATGGCCACAAATAGCTTTTGTCACAAAGAATCTAGCACGTCTGTTTTATATCTTTGAACATACAGCTACAGGGTGTTGGTGACGAGTTAAACTATATTCTTAGCACACAAACCAATTCCGCCCTGGCCCCTGGCCCCTGGCCCCCAGGTCCCTACATCCTCTTGTGGATGCTCCTCATCCCATTTGGGGCTCCAAGGGAATTTATTCTAATAAACCAGCGAGGATGGAACCCCACTACAGTTCCCTGGCAGATGAAGAAATATGATGTGCTCATGAACTCATACATGTGGAGCTTGCTACATGCTTTTCTCCCCGACTAGCTTGCAGAGAGACTACATCTTCCTGGCCAACTTTAGTTTTCAAAGTTTGTTTATGCACTTATCAGGGGAGAATCATGACATCAATACCACATGTTAAAACTTGGTTTTGGGGGCTGCAGAGATGCCTCAGAAGTTGAGAGCACTGACTACTCTTCCAGAGGTCCTGAGTTCAATTCTCAGCAACCACAGGGTGGCTCACAACCATCTACAATGAGATCTGATGCTCTCTTCTGGCATGAAAGCACACATGCAGGCAGACGCTGTGTACATAATAAATAAATAAAAACAAAACAAAACAAACCTTGGTTCTGGACATCCAGAGCAACACTAGGCCTAAGTCCCCCCCCCCCTGCAAAGGTCTGAAATGAAGACATCTGAATTATAGTTTTAAATTTTTTGTTTTTTTTTTTAAAGATTTATTCATTTTTATTATATGTTTATGTGTGTTTTGCTTACATGTACAGCTGTGTAGCATATGCTGGCAGTGTATGCGGAAGCCAGAGGAAGGGGTCAGATCTCCTGAAACTGGAGTTTCAAGCAGCTGTAAGCCTAACTGAACGTGGATCCTCTGGAGGAGCAAGCCAGTGCTCTAACCACCAAGCATCTCTCTAGCCCTGTATCTCTGGTTTAATATATAGACAGTTCCAGTACTTAAACGTACCATATTTCAAAGAGTTAAAACAACACTAAAAGCTTTTCGGGGTATTTCTGGACGTCACTGCTCGGTAGAGTTTTCTGAGATGACGTAAAGTATCTGCATCTGTGTTGTCCAATGTGGTAGCCAGCAGTGGTCTGCCAGAACGGTGCTCTGAATTTTAACTTACAAGGAAACGGCCACAGGTAGCTAACTTAAGCATAGCCCTATGCTATAACATCCTAAACTGTAAATGAACTGACAAGCTAAACTACTGATAATACAGTTCCTCCAAGTGCACTAACGGGGGTGCTAACCCACAACCACGAGTAACTCATGGACTTCCCGCTTCATTCATTTCACATTTCAACGCTTCTCTGCAAATGCAGGCTGGCTGCTGCTGGAAAGCACACAGGATGACTGACGGGCAGCGTACCTCTTGACAGTCTTGGAGGAATTTCTGCAGATCTCGGTTGTCCTTTAATCTCATCAGAAGTTCACTGGCTGCCTCTCGATTCTTCCTGTGTCTGTCAAGAGAATTAAATAATTTAAAAATAATCAAATGTAGAATTATAAGTGGATTTCTTCCCTGGGTTTCTGTATGTCCTAAGAACTGTTTGCTTACAGTTTGTAACTATTTGACAGAGGCAAGATGGAGAAATTTTAGCATCTCCCAAATGTGTAAGCCATAGTAGGTACAAAAGAGACCCAAACACCTGTTAATAACACACAATAGGCCAATGATAGTCACTGCACACATTTAAATGCATCTAATTCCAGAAGAGAAAATCTGAGTGTGCACTGTGCATAAGACCCTGTTACTGACAATGTGGAAGACTTTGAAACATATTCTCTAGAAACTTGTAACTGGAAATAAGGCTAAAAAAAAGAATACATATCATATAATTGCTGGGCCAGAGAGAGGGTCTATTGGTTAAGGGCACTGGCTGCTTTCTGGTCCCGAGTTCCATTACCAACACCTGTATGGCAGCTTACAAACTTCTGTAACTCCAGCTCCATGGGATCCACGTCCCTCCACAAGCCCCAGGCACTCATACACCGGACAACATACCCACACACATAAAGTACATAGCTAATAAAAATGCATCATGTAAAGATCTTTTTTCTTTCTTTAGATAAGGCTGGCCTTGAACTCAGAGAGGTCTCTGTCTTCTGAGTGCTGGAATTAAAAGCATGCACTATCACACCCCGCCTGAATATTTTGAAATATTTTCTGATAAATTCCTATCTTGGGAAGTCATCACACCGAATACCACAAATGAAAAATTTCAGACCTGTGGGGCCATATAGCTTATTCAATTCTACTCTTGATGGGGTAAACAACAAAAACTCAAAACAAACAAAACCTCAAACCTTTAAGAGCTTGAAGTTTTTGCTGAAAGTGGTAAGCAGAATGAGAATCAGGTACACACAGTCTGAATCCTAAGTTGCTGGCAAATGTCCTTCTTGTGCCACTGGCACAAGTCTCCAGAGACTGGAATGGCAGGGGAATTACAAGAAAGGGCTGCTAACGCAATGACGGCTCAATGGTGAGGGGCAACAATACGCCACGAGGACACTTCTCTAACATCCCTGGTCACCCTTGCAAGAAAGAACGGCTACACTAAGGGTATAAAGTGCAGGGACAAAGACAAAGTACAGAGGCTGCACATGTGGCTCAGCTAGGGGAATGCTGTCCTACCTAGCATATCAGACACGCAGTAGCACTTCTCTTGGGCACCACACAAAACCGCAAGGTGGGGCATGCCTGTAGTCACAGTACTACTGAGTTGAGGCAAGAGAGTCAGTTACTCTCAAATTCAGTCAGCCTCCGCTAACTGAACTGGAGGTTAACAGGGAGAGCTGGGCTTCCACTGTGATTCTCAAAGCAATTCTTTACTCTGTGAGCCTAGGGACAGGAAAGTCCTGCTAGCCAACAGTGGAAGTGAGCAAGAACAGCTCAGGAAGCCCACAGTGTTGAGTGACACTCAGAAGCTTCCTCAGGACAAAGAGAGACCTGTGTATGCACCACACACCCTCAGTGAGTGCTGACAGTTCATGACATCGCAGCTACCATCCATCTAAAGACCTAAAGAAAAAGTTCCCCATCCCAAGGCTGTAAGAATACTACAAATAGCTGGGTGTGTGCCTTTAGTCCCAGCACTTAGAAGGCAGAGCAAGTTCCAGGACAGACAGGGCTCCTGGCTACAGAGAAACCCTGTCTTGAAAAACAAAACCAAAAAAATAACAAAAAGAAATATCACAAATAAAAACAACACAACCATTAAAATGTTTGACACACACAGGGAATTTTTTTTCCTTTTGAGTTTCTGTAGCTTTCCATGAATAAGGAGATTTTAACACTTAGCCAAAATCCAAGCATGCTATTTTGTCACTGATATTCTTTATCAGAAATCACAAACTAAAGAAAGACTTCAATGAACCTGGGCTGAAGGAATAAGCATCTGAAAATGTTCATCAAGAAAGAATATCAAGAACATTTGAAAGGCCCTTACCCTCAAATTGCAGTTATTTACAGGAGATTTAATAAATCTTGGAGTGGGTGATCATTTAAGTTGCACCTAGTGGCAAAATGCAGTTAGTTTTTGCCTTTAATCAAAGGTCTTGGAAAAAAGGGTTCATTCTCTTCATCACAGCATCCCAGGCAAATGCCACAAAAGCAAAGAGACAAACGCTGGGGTAACAAGATGTGTATTCTGACGCTCTCTGAAGTGACGGAATGACAACCATTTCAAACACTGTTTAAACATTCCTTCCTTAAGGGAGAAAAACCACCAGGCAGAGTCTGAATGCATCTCTTACACAACCTCGCCTTATGCACGCAGATTTCATGAGATCATGAAGAAGGTTCAAGTCCAAATGACAGTGCGAGGGGGTGGGCATGGGAGTGAGCACGGCTGTAACATAGCATGCTCTGAGATTAAACTGCCTCAGATATCACTGAGCATGAAGCCTTGTATGAAGATATGTGCCTGTGACCCCAGCACTTAGAAGGGTGGGGCAGAAGGATTGCTGAATGTGAGGTCAGCCTGAGCTAAAGAGTAAGACTGTGTTTTACCAAACCAAACCAAACCAAACGAAACCAAACTAAAGCAAACAACCAAACAAAATGAAACCAAACCAAAGACAGTTTGAATGGCTGAAAGGCTTATGGTGACATGTGACACTCATAAAAGAAAAACTTAGAAATGTTCTCACATTTGGGTCATGGATTAAGTAACAGAAAAGGGACCAGCCTTCTCAAATACGGCTGTTGTTTTTACAATCATAAAAGTACTTTATGGGGGCTGGAGAGATGGCTCAGCAGTTAAGAGCACTGACTGCTCTTCCAAAGGACCTGGGTTCAATTCCCAGCACCCACGTGGCAGCTCACAACTGTCTGGAACTCCTGTTCCAGGGGCTCCAATACCCTCACAGAGACATACATGCAGTCAAACACCAATGCTTTATTTCCATCTCTCACCACTTGTCCCTGTAACAAGACTGGCTCTATAACAAGTGCTGGATTGACCTCAGCTTCCTTGGAGTTTGAACAAAGGCATAAAATAATTTGACGACACCAACCCACGTGAGAGGGTCAATGGATGGTTTTAACGTCAACCTGACACAGGCCACAGTGACTCGGGAAGAGGGGTAATGCTGAGAGCGGTGCACGCGCTGGAGGCCCACCTTGTGAAACTTCAGGGGAAGCAAAGCTTCTGTTGGGTCTATGTATGTGATATTTTAGATTAAGAATCTGCAGAAATCAGTGAGATGGCTCAGTGGTTAAGGCACTTGCTGCCAAGTTCAATCCCTGGGACCTACATGGTAGAACAGAACTGGCTTCTGCAGGTTCTGACTAACATCCATATAGTAAGTACATACACCCTCATAGAAAAGAAACAAAATAGAAAAGATATTTTTAAATAGTTCATTAAAAAAAATCTGTGGAAATAAAACCTACACTTTGCTGGGACAACCAAAAGTATTTCCTTCGGATCAGCATAAAGAAGCTGTGGTTGAAAGCGGGCTGCGCTGCCACTTAGGCTGGTAGGGGGACTTGGAGCTGTAAGGGTCATCCCAGGTGGTGCCGGCTTTGAGGGCCTGATGCGGTCACGGAGAGCAGCTCAGAGGCCGTGAGAGGCCCTGGGTGAAGGTGCACACTCAGCAGCAGTGGAGACCCAGGACTGAAGGGGTCAGCGAGGGAAGCCGAGCACCATGGGGCAGCCTCTGAGTACCTGAAGAGAGCCCCGGAAAGGCTACTGGCAAAGTTTCACACGGGGCCAGCGGAGGCCCAAGCATGGAGATGCCAATACCATGGGACGCCCAGCATGGGCAGCAGCTGCTGCAGAGTGGAGCCGATGAGCACAGGCGACAAGCTGTGTGTGCAGTGGCTGGCTGCAAGCCCCTTGCAACCCGGCAAATCCTGAGTGGGTCCCAGAAGTCTGGACACTGAGCTTTTTACAACTGTTGGACTTTGATTTCTCTGTGACTGTACTTTGGTTCTTCACTCTTGAATTAAAAAAGCATTTATTTTTTATTTGAAAGAAGGCACAGTTTAAAGACTGAAATTTTACAGACTCTGAATTTTTTTTTTAATAGACATCTTAAAGAGAGTACAGATAAATGGAGACTTTAGGTATTTTAGAGGCTTGACCTTTCAAAGAGACTACTGATGCTTTAAAGAAATTAAATCTTTAATCTCAGAACTCAGAGATAATCTCAGCACTTGGGAGGCTGAGGCAAGCAGATCCCTGAGTTTGAGGCCAGCCCTCATCTACAAAGCATGTTCTAGGACAGCCTAGGTGACACAGAGAAACCTTTCCTGAAAAACAAAAGCAAGCAAGCAAACAACCCTGAGAAATCCTAAGGCGGCCCTGACACCCAGCAGCCAGCCTTCTTTAGAGTCAACAGCCCTACGCAGCTATGCGCTTGTGGAGGCAGCAGGCCAGCAGCATGCCTGTCCACACGGGCATGTCTAAGGGCCACCAAGTCAGCGTGTGCGCCTCACGGGCAGGAACAAGACACACTACATTCACAAATGAGACAGTGTTAGGAAAGGAGAAATGTTGGTTTTCACAGTCACTTAGATTTTGATAGAATTTTTGTTTTTGAAAGCAGTACACACAGAATTAGAATAAAAGTTATACTGTATCTTACAGACCCACCCTTAGAACACATAATAAGCTCCAACCTAAGTGCAAGAATGTTGTAACTGCTAAATCTGAGCACCAAAGCAACTCCCCTCTGTACCTTATGTCTTATTTTAAGTTGACCGGGCCCAGATTCCCAGGAGACCCTTTTAGATGTGGAAAGCAAAGGACTGCCAGCAAGCAGCTCTTCTGAACTGCGTAAGTATGACAGCTGAAGAGCCTTAACATCAGTCTCAAAAGAAGACCGTAAGTTCAGTGTAGGCTGCAGGCAGAAGGAAACTGTGACAACAGAGGCTAACAATCCATCTACATGGCCAGCCCAGAAGTGACCCTCACAAGTGTACCTGAACTTTAACCAGAACAGGGAAGACCCAGATTCAGAGTATACAGACCTTCAAAAACCAGGGAGACAATCTTCTAGGAGAGAGGAGGAAGAGAAGACGATATAAAACTCTTTAAAGCCGTAGATAAGGAGAAAATGTCTTTTTCTATCATCACGGCAGGGGAGAGGGGTGATTATGCCAGCACCATCCATGGCAATTTTCTCAGAAACAGCAGATACTGCTCCTGCATGGCTCTCTTAGGTACCTAAGAGTACCTCTCCTCTCCTGACAGGTGCCTGATCAGTGTCACACGGATGAAGGAGAATGTGGCCTGGGCTAGGAAAGCTTGGGCTCTCTCGGTCCTCTCAGGAGAGCCACCATGACAATTCGGCAAGCATGCGACTCACGGAGGACAGCTGCATATGGCACTTCCATGCTCTGGCCGTGTTCTAGATAGTTTCCCAGCTTTCTTTTAAGGACATGTGTACACGCCTTGCAAGAGCCACGCTCGTGGCCACATACCTACCACCCACTCATTTTCTGAGTGGGTAGCTGGAATTCTGATAGGTGCCTATATTCTGCTCACTGGGAAATCCAAACCCACAGTCCCAAAGACTTTTGGTCAACGACTCAGGAGTTTAACAGTCTGAGGGTACAGAACTTCACTCAAGCATTTAAAACACTGTACCTGTCATCAATAGAGTCCACCTTCTCCTGGATGCGATCTGAGCTGATGTTGCCATCGCTCACCAGCCTTCGGCCAGTCTCCACCACAGCATTGATCTTCTCCTCATTGGCATCCATGGTAGTCATGAAGTCCTCCTGCTTTTTAATAGCTGCTTCAGCTCCTTCCAGAGTAGTGGGCATTTCGGTATGAGCCAAAACATACTCCTGGTTTTAAAAGAGAAAGAGAGAGAAAAAAAAATATACGACGACCCAAAATGACATGTCATATTAACAAAAAAGTTTTCCCTGTGTTTCCCTACAACCATTATTTCAGTGTACTTCTACTCCACAAAATAATTTATTGAAGTTAATTTACTAAAAGTTTGAAAGGCAAACACACACACACACACACACACACACACACACACACACACACACACAAACAACCAAACGCATACACGCACGCACCCGCCCAAGCTCAACACAAGTCGCTCCATGTCCATAAGTGGTAAAGATTATAAACTGATTTTCCCAAGCAAAGCTTGGTCTGTTGGCTGCAAGAGTCCTCTCACGTCCACAAAGGTGACAGCAGCATTTCCTTGACAGACTCTCCTTTAAGAAGGATTAATCTTGACAGCAGCCATCTTTAGCTGCTTTTATTATTCTCATCTTTGCTTTGTATACTTGGGTGGAATTCTTGATCTTTCTAAAATAAAAAATAACCCCCCCAGCATTTGCTCACTGTATTTAAATTGGGCTAGCACCCACAGAATGTTAAATTAAATGAGGTATTACGAGGACCTTAATGGTAAACGTAACAGAACTATACTCTGCAGGCAAAGTAGCTGAAAAAGTCTAGGTTTTTCATGGTGAGGAATTTCAATGCCATGAAGAGTCGGGGTGGGGACCTCCGTTTCAGATAATACATGTAATTTCACATCGGCACGGACTGAGCCTGCTGCTTAGCCAAGGTCTCACACACCAGCCAGGGCACCAACAGGATGGAAGCCAAGGCCATGCCTAACATTACCTGATTATTAAGAAAAGCTTCAGCTTGCTTAGTGTCCCTAAGGAACTGCTGGTAGGCATGGGACTGGGAAAGAAGATTTTGTCTGTTCTCCCACATTTTGTGAAGTTCATTCCAGCCAGTGTCTAAGGCCTGCAGCCGCTGCCGCAGGAACATGTACTGGGCATCAGTCTGTCCCTGGGTGACCATCTCACCCATGTCCCTCATCTTCTGGTAGTCTTCCTCATAATTGTCAATCTCATTTTTGATATTCTCATGCTGTGTGAGAAGCTTCTCTGCCTCAGTCAGGGTGTTGGGCATGTCCTCTGAGGCGATAGCAGTCTGGGTCCTGGAGAGCCAAGACTGGAAGTCATCCAAGTCCCGCAGGAACTGCTGCAGCTTGCTGGCCTCTCCCAGTGAGGCCTCTCGGTTCTTGAGGGTGGTCTTCATTTCCTCCCACACGTCACTAATCTCGGCCAGCCGAGACAGGATGGCTTGCGCCTGGTCAGGGTGCTCGGACTCCAGCTTCTCGGCTTCTTTCTGCAGGTCGCTCAGCTTCGCCTCAATGGCCACCAAGTCTCGTTCCATGCCGGTCAGCTTGCGCTGCAGGGCCATGACACCTGCTAGGTCGTTGCCAAGGTCTTGGGTGGACTCAATAACTTTGGTCTTTTCCCGGATCCAGGATTTGGTTTCATTGCACTCAAGGTGGTAGTTCTGGATGCTCAGAGCAGACAGAAGAGCATCCTTTTTCCTGTCCACAAGTTCTCTGAACTGACTCCACCTGTGAATACAGAGAGAGCAACATGAAAAGAGACACCAAATCCTTTCTTTGATAACTGTTTTCACTTGTTTGTTTCCATGTCATGCAGTAAATACCTGTCACATGGTTCAGTGAACAGTTACAACACATCTGCCCCACAGGGCCTAGTGATCCATGCCTGCTGTACTCACCACATACACCTCAAAGCTACTCCGGAGGAGTACTTCCCAGACTCAAAGACTTTTGAACAACCTAATCCACTATGTCTGTTCAACAGAAAGGCGGGGTTAGGACAAAGGTCTTCCCTGACCACTGAGGCTTTCTTCAACAAATTAGGCTTCACTATAGAACACTGCTCTAGACTTCAATTAAAAAGGGAGAACACAGGTTTTATCTTGCTGCCTTCCACCATACTGGGTACAGTTAACCAAGGCTCTAGTTTCAATTTGGGGGTAAGTAGGTGCTGGGTGGTTGACTCATGTTCTGAATGATGTCAGCTCACCCTAAAAGCTGCTTCTTGCAAAAACACAAAGGAGAATACGTGGAAAAGCAGGTGCCAATGTCATGACATCTGTGCTGCAAGGCCAGAGAACCTGTGCAGTCCCCTCCCCCTGACCAGACCCACCCAGGGACAGCAGGCACACGGCTGAAGCCATGCATACCTCGTGTTGAGTTTGTCCTGCTGAGCTCTGATTTCCTTTTCACTGGGGTGGCCACTGTGCATCAGCTGCCGCGCGATCTGGTTCACCACAGCAACCCGGGAAGCCTGGTTGTTCATTTCTGGTTCGAGGCTCTCAAACCTGAGAAGAGAAATTCAAAATGGTGGTGACTTCCATGTGTCAGGCGGCCCTCAGCACGCAGGCGGCAATCTCACTCACCTGTGCTGGATGACCTCCAGGTTCACTCACCTGTGCTGGATGACCTCCAGGTCTTCCAGCTTCTCTGGGATCTGCATGTTGTTGAGCCACTGCTCCTTCTCGTCAATCCAGAGCTCGCAGGCATCAGCCTCGCTGAACATCTTGTAAAGGGCCAGGGTGTCCTGCAGCGCCTGCTTCCTTAGCCGAGTTAGCTCCGCCACCTCCTTGTAGCGCTCCTCAATCCCTGCCAGTCGGCCCTTCACGTCTGGGGACTCCGCATGTGCTGGGGGAAGGGCACTAGCTTGCTCGTGTAGTGTGTCGATAGTGGGCCTGTAGTTGGTGATCTCTTCTGCTACATCCTTATGCTTCTTGACCAGAGACTGTGTCGAGTACTCATCGTGGCCCACATCGTTACTGGAGACGATCTTGAGGATATCGAGCATCCAGGCATCAATGTCATCAGCATCAGCCTGGAACTGGTGCAGTAGTGAGGCCTCCTCCAGGCGCTTCTTCCGAATGGCTGAGAGCTGCTCCAGGTTGGCCCACTGCTCCCGGATGTAAGTGATTCTCTCTCGGATCTTTTCTGATCCTAAGTGTTCCTCTGCAATCATGTCTTCACCTTCTTTAATGGCCTGCTCGAAGTGGCCACTACGGCCACTCATCTCATCCTCAAAGGCCCGGTGCTTGCTCAGCAGGCGCATGACACTAGTCAAGTCCTTTCCGTAATCATCTGAGGACAGGATCTTCTCCTTCTCCCGTATCCAGCCTTCCTCCTCTGCCATCTCCCAGAAGAACTTCCAGAGGCGACGATACTCTTCCAGTCGAGCCCTCCGCTCAGCTGCCAGCTGACAAAGCTCTTGATAGCAGAACTCCATGTGGGCAACACGGTCTCGAATTACCTGGGGGTCGCAGGGCTTGTAGCCTGTTTTAACACCAATGAAAGAATGCTGAGTGTCCAATAGTTTCCTGCTCATTTGCAGAGAGTAAGTTATATTCCATGTTCTAGCTTGATTACAGGTTCAAGTCTAAGCAGTGCCACATGAAAAGCAACAGGATAGTTCCTGAGCTCCTGACTAGAACAGGAAGAAGGAGCTATGATATGTACTGCTCTTTTGGCCCAACTGTAGACAAAGAGATCATTTATAAACCAAGAAAGCACATGCATCAGATGAAAGAAGGCAGCTGTGTTTTCTTGGCTAAGAAGCAAACATCCTCTCAACAGCACGGACCAGGTACAAAAGTTGTGAGCTGCTGGAGTAGCCACAGCAGGCTACTGGTACACATCTCTACTGAGCATGGACGGGCAGCATTTTCACTGCCAGATAGATGCCAAGGCTCTCAAAACCAAATAGCATTTTAATATTTAAAGAAAATATGTGTCTATTTCAGAAAAAACACAGTGCTGGAGTATTAAAACTAACAAACAAACAAAAAACCCACCCCACTGCACACATTATAACTCAAAAGCAAATAATCCTCCTTAAACCCACAATGCTACAGTATCTTACACGTTCCATTACCATGCACAGCGTTTGTATTTTATAGATGCGCTTCTGTTGCTGAGGAGAGGTCTAGAACAGTCCATTCTTCTAAATGTAATTTTATTTATATATTTATTACAATTGATTCACGTTGTATCCCCGCTGCAGCTCCCTCCCTCATCTCCTCCCAGTCCTACTCACCCTCAATCTTCTCCCCCATGCCCTTTCCCTAGTCCCCTGATAGGGGAGGACCTCCTTCCCCTCTATCTGACCCTAGCCTATCAGGTCTCACGAGGACTGGCTGCATAATCTTCCTCTGTGGCCTGGCAAGGCTGCACCCCCAAGGGAGAGGTGATCAAAGAGCCGGCCACTGAGTTCATGGCAGAGACAGGCCCTGTTCCCCTTACTAGGGAACCCACTTGGAGACTGAGCAGCCATGGGCTTCCTCTGAACAGGGAGGAGGTGAACAGTCCATCCTCACCTTCCCCATCTGTTGCAAACTTCTGGGCAGAGGCATTCACACCTCTCACGCGCTCTGCTTGGATTGCAATGTCTGCTTCCACAAGGGCGTGCTTCTGTAACAAGTCTTCTACGCCAAGCAAGTGCTTGCCATAGTCTTGAGACAGCAATAGCACCTGTGCACAAATGTCGGCAGAAATTAGGTCTCTGAATACAACTCTGATTTCAGTACATCATCATCTTTGGCCAAGCAGATTCAGAAACCTTGCTGCACCCTCCCTGTGGCTTGTCACTGGCCACCTTTGCAAGACAATGCTAAGTAAGTCAGAACAAAACAAACATGAGACCTAGATCAGGAGAGACACGACAAACTAAGGACCGTCTACTTTAGCAAAAACAAATAAAATTCACATTAAAAATAGAGCACAAAGGGGGGATCCTAGGGGAGACTGCCCACCAAAAGCTTACTGGCATGCCTTCATGCTACTTAATAATCGATAAGGGAATCTACTTAAAAGCTTGTCTGCCACATCTTTAACCCAACAAGGAGACCGTGGTCAGGAGCGCTATCTCTAACTAGGAAGGAGACCACAGGCAGGTGCCACATCATCATACTGAAATTTTCTCTGCTTCATTCTACCTGCCAAATTTTCTCCCATCTACCATTTCACATCGGCCCCAGATAAAATTTCTATTTCACTCTTAACATTTCTTAGGAAGCTATTTTAATCTGAATTATAGTGTGCATGTTATGATTTATAAAACGAAAACCAAACTTTTGCTATATTCTATTTTAAGAGATCCAGAAACACAAAAACTAAGAACATTACAAGTATGGGACAGCAGCAGAGGGAAACTGATAGTTATCAGCTGACCTTGTCCCTCTGTCATCCCAGCTTAAGAGGTAAGAAACAGTTACAGACTGACATTAGGGACAGCATAAGGAACACAGGGTTCCGGGTGAAAAGCAGACTGTCTGAACACTACTGTCCTCTAAAGACGGTGCCCTGGGGTCTGCATCTGAAGATACCGACCGGCACAGGGCTGTGCCACGATGGCGCGACTGGCAGCACTGCAGTCACTGTCGCCCAGCCCCGTTCAACCTGTGTACATTGTACCACACTCCCCACTTCTGAAAGGCCAGGAGGCACACCTAAGTACTGACCCCATACAAAAAGGAAGAACAGTGTTTTGAAGGAGAAAGCTACAGCACTAAAGATGTGAGTTCTGGCTTCCTAGCTCCTGGCTTGGATTTACCGTCTCCCATCTGCATACATTATTCTAAACAGTATTACTAATACACTGAAAGATCACTGAACAGATCAACTCTGAGAATTAACAACGACAACAAAAGCCGACAAGTTGAATCTCTACCTTGTTTTCTACTTAAGATAGTCTAAATCACTGCAACAGATCTTGGTTCTGAAGTGGTCTTTGTTACAACTTTCCCACAGGACTCAGCTCATTCACTTTGTGAGCTTATGAGCCCTGTGGCCTCACTCTGGTTTTGCACAAGAGGGCCCTGGACAAAGGGCCCTCGTGTGTGACTCCTACAAAGCAAAGGTCTGACTGAATCAGTTCTGGCCTCCCCTACTTTCTTCTGGTCAAATGTTACCTTCATTTCATCCATCCAGTCCATAATATAAAGCATTTCCTGGAATATCTTTTGCAGTCCCAGGTTCATCTCAAGACGCTGCCTCCTGGCCCTGAGCAATTCGAGCAAGTATTCCCAGAGCCGTATGACATTGTCCTTCCTCGCTGTAATGCGTTTGATGTCATGGTAGCTCTCTGCTTCCAGCTCCCTGGCCACAGCCACCACTGCCTGGACACGCTCTTCATACGCAGCAATGTCTGTCTCAATGGCCTCATGTTTTTTGGTGGCGGCCTCAACTGCGGGAAGGTCAAAGCCAAAGTTGTCCTACAGAGAAACAGAACAAAAGGAAACGTAACTCATCTGAAGAGAAGGAGGACGGTGGCAGACACAAGCAAGCAAACTCTGCAGTCTCCTACTCCATTGATTTTTTTCACTTCCACTTAGGATCCTTCACAAATGTCTTCCTGACAGTACACCAGCAACTTCTCCCTGCACAGAGGGCCTAGCGTCTGACTTAAGATACTGGGGCAGGTGGGACTCTGTCAGGCCAAGGCAAAGAAGCTTCTTTTGTATTTCATGACCAGTCTCACCTCCTTGAGAGGCTGGATGGTCAGATGTTGAGGAAGAAGACTGAGGGGAACTCTTAAAGCATATATGAATGTGAATGATTCACACAGTCAATGGCTCTGAACAAACTGTTTGAGCTCCTTCCAAGTCCATGACAAGTTAGACAAACAGACAAGAAAGTGGATGGGAAATTCTAAACATCCTCTTTGTGGGAAATGGGGGTGAGGGCTGTAACTTCACAGGACTGGATGTTCTTGCTGGTAAGTACTGTCCCTCTGGGGAGGGCAGCTCGGCTACCTCAGAAAAGCGTGCCTTAGTAGTGCGCACAGACCTGAGACACCAGGCGCTGGTTTTCACTCAGCCACGTCTCCCTCATAGCTGCCTTGCGATCAAATCTGCGGGCGAGCTGTTCCAGTTTTTCCTGCCTTATGAGCTCATTCCGCAGAGCCAGTTCTCGTTCGTGTTCTGCTTTTTCCAGTCTTTCCCAGGCCTGCAGAAGTGGAAAAAAAACAAAAACAAAACATGTTTCCTATAAAGTTCAAGGAGCTGTCCTTGACTACAGCAGCAGCTAGTATTTGTCCAAAGGATCATAGATTTTGAAAGGGAAGTGTCCACCCTTGAGAAAAAGATACTTTTTTCCCTCAGCAGAGCCTCATGGGAACACACTATTATCGAAGCTGAAAGATCCTGCCATAAGCTTGGAAACAAAACAGTTCAAGGGTAAAGGGCAACACAATGACAGCATCTAAACAATTCTCACCACATAAAAGAAATAAACTGACTTTTTTTGGGGCAAACATATTAGGAATCTTTCATTCACTCTACCTAGAGCCACATTTTTTTTTTCTTATCCAACATTCTTTTACTAGAGCCACATTTTAAAAATTGACATGCCTAAATTTTTCTTTCAAAATCCTGCCTATCTACATTAAATCCATTCCTGAATGTTTTGCTTCATGTTAAAAAAAGAGAAAAAACAAAACAATCACTGAATGCTCAAAGGATTCTGTGTGCCAATGAACAGAGTCGTAAGCTTTTCTAATTTTCATTTGGAGATAATACCCACAGTACAAGCCTGTACTTGCAGGCCTTTGAGGCACAGCTTGCCTGGCAGCTCCTCTGGTGGAGGGAAACAACTTCTAAGGCCCATAACCCACAGGCAGTCCAAGATCAGGTTTCTAGTCCCCTCAAAGCAAGGTAAAGACGTTGGGCGGACTGTTTCACACAGGAAGGCTAAACTGAGTCTCTGGGTAACAAGCTAAACACCAAGCCAAGGCTGCTGACAAAGTCTGAATGCTGCCTGCAGACCTCTTTGCTGGACCTTCTGCTATCCCTGGCAGTAACAGGGAGGGATGCTGGGAGTGATCCTTTTACTCTCCTGCCCTCCTAAATAATCAAGCAGAGAGAACTTCAAGCCTGCTGGATGGGAGAACCAAAATATGAGCATATGGGTCAGCTTCACCTTGTTGATATCAGAGATGAGCTTCCCTTCTCGGGGCATGTAGACCTTCTGATTATTAGCTCTCATCTTGCTCTGGATCGTGAAAAGCAGCACCTCCAGGTTCCCTTTCTCAGTAAACCTGAGTAGAGAAAACCAGCCGTTATCATTACTGTACCTTGTTCCTTCAAGACCCAAAATTTCTTTGTCAGGGAAAAATGTCTTTTACACGAAATTTTAAAAGTCTTTTATGTAAAATCTGTACAGTGAGATAGCAGCAGGCTAGTCAACTGGTCGTCATGAACTTGGAATCGAATCGCAGCATGGTTTTGTGGCTATTTGTTGTTCCTATTTGAGGACATCAAGGGCACAAAGTCTTCTTGATCCCTTTGGGAGTCAAACAACCCTTTCATAGGGGTTGCATATCAGATATGTTGTATATTAGATGTCTACATTATGATTCATAACAGTAACAAAATTACAGTTCATGAAGTACCAATGAAAATAATTTTGTGGCTGGAGTCATCACAATATGAGGAACTATATTCAAGGGTCACAGCATTAGCCGAGAACCACTGCCCTAGACAATAATTATGTTATGTTACGTTGTTATGTTATATTATATTACACTAAAACACTATACTTAAAAAAAATCCATGAAGGGATTTGGAGAGATGGTTCAAAAGGTGAGAGCACTTGCTGTGCAAGCATTTAGAAGTACAATTCAGATCTCCAGCACTTGCATTCAAAGCTGCACAGCTCTGCTGGTGAGATCTGTCTCAGGAGAACACAGCAGAGTGACAGAGCAGGACACCAGACACCCTCCTGAGCCCTTGAGCATGCATACAGTTGTGTGTTTCCAAACATACATGGGTGCATACATCATATACATACATATGTATATTTGAAAAAAAAAGAGAAGAAAAAGCAACTTTTTAGATAGCAAAACTTGATCTCAACTGATATGCAATGATTAACTGTATTTATCTAACAATATTTAATGTTATCACATGCTTGATTTTATTATTTTCTCAGACCCACCCAGGGTCTTATACATTATGTATCAATATGTACCCTAACTTTTCATATTCTTCTGAGATAAGATCTTGCTATATAGTCCAAGTAACCCTGAGCTCAAGCGTCCTCCTGCCCAAGGGCTGGAGTTATAGGTGTGTGCTGCCTCACTTGGCTTCACTGTGCTACTTTTCTAAAACCTAAATCTTCAAAAATATTCAGTGCAAAGTTTTTGGAGAAGGAGCTGAAGACTTATATCATTCCTCGGGTTCTCACATATCCTGTGCTTCAATGTACAGTCTACTGGAAAGGGCTCAGGGGAGGGAACCATGAAGTATTCAGTCTCAGTAACTACGAATCAGGAGAGGAAGAAAACTGGCTGCCAGGGAGGGACACGGAGGTAACAGAGGAAACGATGGAGGTCAGAAAGCAGGTGTCTGTTCGCTGCCGCCATCTTTCCTCCACATTAATGAGGACACGTTAGGATCAGCCGCTTACTTAGGTGGTTTCTCCACCGTGCGGTACGTATTGAATGCCTGAAGCTGCTGCTGGACTCCAACCAGTGAATTGGCAAATTTGCGGTTGTTCAGGATGATGATAGTCTGTTCAATCCACTCCAGAAGGTCAGAAGCAAGTGACTCGTACTTCTCAATCATTTTCTCTGTCTCAATAGCGTTATCAAGCACCTATAATGAAAGGTTAGAAAACCAGATGTCAAGGAAAATATGCTGCTAACATTTCCAAGAGAAACGTACACTTCATAGCCATCTTTCCTGTTCCTTGATGGAAGCACTTTAACTTAAGAGAAACTAATCAAGAGGGAGGACTCTTGCTAAAATGCTCAATTCCTATCCAGAAAGGCAAAGAGGATGGACATCAGAAGAAGGAGAAAAGAGGGAACAAGTCAGGAGCCTGACACAGAGGACATCTGAAAAGCTCTGCCCTGCAGACTATCAATGCAGATGCTGAGACTTATGGGCAACCTTTGGGCAGAGTGCAGGGAATCTTAGGAAAGAAGTGGGAAAAAGTAAGATCTGGAGAGGACAGGAACCCCACAAGGAGAGCAACAGAACCAAAAAAATCTGAGCACAGGGGTCTTTCATGAGACTGATATTCCAACCAAGGACTATGCATGGAGATAACCTAAGAACCCTGCACAGATGTAGCCCATGGCAGTTCAGTATCCAAGTGGGTTCCATTGTAATAGGAACAGGGACCATCTCTGACAGGAACTGATTGGCCTGCTCTTTAATTACCTTCCCCTGAGGGGGAAGCAGCATTACCAGGCCACAGAAGACGACAATACAGCCAGCCACTCCTGATGAGACCTAATTGAGTAGGATCAGAAGGAAGGAAAAGAAGATCTCCCTTATCAGTGGACTTGGGGAGGGGCATGAATACAGAGGGTGGAGGAAGGGAGGGATTGGGACGGGAGGAGGGAGGAACCACAGGGGGGATACAAAGTGAATAAAGTGTAATTAATAAAGAAAAAAAATGTAAAAAATAAATAAATAAAAATTAAAAAGAGCAAACAGTACCCAGTCTGGGCTATTACTGTGATCAGCGACAGCTTAACTCAACCGGAACTGGTTCTGAAGCTACTCAGCCCCAGGGAAAGACTATGAGGACTTCTGTAATTCCTAGAAAAGCACAGAGACCTCTGGACTGAGGCGGGAGGAGGGGAAGATAACAAAAATGAAGAAACAAACAAAAAAGAACGTGTGAATTTTGTTGACATGAGATGAAAAATACCTAACACTGAGAGGGACTTTTAAAATCATGGTGAGTAGGATTTTATGACCATGGCAAAGCCAATTTATTTAGGTTTTAAAAAGACAATCTCCTGTATAGGATGAAGAAAGAGATTTGTACCTGAGATCCCTCCTCAATTACTTTCTAGAGATTCCCACCATCACTCTACTTCTCATTACCTCTGGAGAAGACTACCTTTCTACCACTTGCAGAGGCCATTGTTAAGCACTGCTTCCGGGCTCAGATGCAGAGCAGGAGGAAGCACTGATGTGTGCAAGTGGCCGCCCCTAGAAGCTCACCTTTCCAATCCGCTTCCCTTCAACAGCCAGGGCCTTCATCTTCGAGAAGTAGTGGTAGTAAGTCACCACATAGGTGATGATAGACTTCTCGTCAGGGTGGTCCACACTGATATCTGTAACCAGAGAGGTCTTTGCTCAGAGCTGGAACAGTGTCCAACAGCACTGAACAGTCCAGGAACTTCTTCCTCTGAAAATTCTGCCATCGCATCATCAATGGCACAACGGCGAAGAGAGCACACTACAGATTCAGTTAGCACACGAATAGTCACAAAACGCCTTCTGCAGAAGACCTTCAATCAACCCCTAATACCAAACTGGGTTGTGGTTAGACACCCCACTTCAGCCTATGGCACACTCATCTCTGGACAACTGTCTCCTTTTACCCAAATCCAGTTAGTAACAGAATTCTGAGTGTCACTCATAGTCCAGGCTCTCCTGTCACAGAAACCTGCCTGAAACAATGGATTCCTTACTGGGCTTCTCTGTCTCTCCAGACTTAGCCCAGGCTGATCTTTCAGAAGCACGAACACAAGAATGCCCTTCAGTGTGAATGAAGCATGGTCCCTTTAGTTTTTATTTTGCTGTAGCTTTTCTTTGCTTTTCACCATCCTCCCTTCAGATATTTATCAGGCCTTTTCTAGGTACCAAGCATTATTCAGTTATTTCTAACCCCACAGCAGAACACACTTCTTCACCATTTTTTCATATATGCCCGGCACTTTCTGATACCCCTATATTCCTTATGACCAGCCCTTGCCTGAAATGGCCTTCTCTACCTACATATACTATACAGCCCCAAAGGAACAGCTTAAGTGTCACAACCCAGCACAGACACTTCTCATTCTCACGGCTAAGGCACTGTCTCAGGACTCTTCATGTATGGATACATTATTCACTCATAGATTTTGTTTTTGTTTTTTGCCTAGAAGCCTTAATCCTAACGAGTTAAAATCTGTCACAGGTTTCTTACAGCTCTCCACCTTCCAAATTCCTTTGTGTGGATGGTCAATGTGCATTCATTGAGAAAAGAAGCAAATGAATGAAAACGAAAAGTCTTAGAAATGGTAATGTTGAAAGAAACAACCAATCTGGGACAGATTAAGAACGAGACATAAAAGTTTCCTAACACATCTCTCACGTTCTTTTTTTCAACATACATTCCTTATTTGTACTCTGTAAACAGGTCACTGTGGAGGAGGGTAGTTTAATTTAAAACATGAGAAACCTAGGGCACAGGGTAGAATAATCCCAGCCCCACTGTCATCAAGGTACCAGAGGGACCAAGAGCCAGACTGCAATTGGTGTTGCTACTGGACAGTATCTGGTCTCCTCATCCCCATTAATGCTGGGGGGGGGGGGGAGGGAAGGGGAAGAGAAGGGAGAGAGAAGTAATATATATGTTGATATTCCTGGAAGTACTAGCAGACCAAAAATTTCCAACTTGTCTATGAATACATTTTAACTGATTTCCTTTGAAACACTAGACAACTAGTGATCAAGGTCAAAGCCATAGAAGATAGGACATCAGATGCTGTTTTTAGCTCTAGTCTTGTGATCTGAGAAATAACAGTCTCCCTTTTATACTAGGTGGAGATTAGAAAGATTAATTAATGAGTTAATAAAAAGTCTGTGTGATAGGAAGAGGGGGAAAAAGGGGGCTATTGTAAAAGTACAAAGAGCTAAACCTAAGGAAAACCTTCTTACAGCAAGGAAGGAGTTAATTAAGTATGAAGATTGATCATAGCTCAAGGAATTTTAGCTTTCTGTTTACATGAAGAAATCATTTAATGGGTTAGCTCAACGACAATTTTATCTTGGCTTCCTGTAGTGAGTCGCATGCACTGGAAAAAAGCAAGAAACCAGCTTGGCAGCCACACGACCTCAAGATGCCCTTGGGGAGATCAACTTCCTGTTCTATATTTATAAGCGCGTTAAACTTTCACATACACACATTTTTGCCTCTCTCGAACATGTGCTTACAGCTGAGAGGATCTGTAAGTTTCTAGCATTACAAACTAAATAATTCCTTTATAATTTAAGTATGTCTCAAAATCAGAAAAAGTTCTTCTGAAATCTCACGTTGTAATGGGACCTAGAAACTAGGATTTTCATAGGCTGTCCCAGAGAGGTCATCTTAGTCATCTAAAGACAAGCTTTGGCTATTGGAGGGACCCAGATACTAGCAATCAGTTCCACACTGATGAGATAGTCAGTCATAGAAAAACCGTGCTACTGTCTTAGATGCCCACATACTCCCTTCCTCATTTAAGCTCCGGCATCCTAAGAACGGCCTTGTTCTCAATCTATACTTATCCTCATGATACATATTCTCATGAGTATCAGTCAAGAGCATTCACTGAGTGCTAGGTGTCCTCCGTGAGGACAGGTGCCAGGAGACTCCAGTGACACCCCACTGCCTGCTGAACAGCCTCTGGAGGAATGCTTGTAGCCTACAGAGGGAAGGCCACCCTCCTTCCTAGAGGCATCCTCTACATCATCACCACAGAATTCCTCAGTCCTCAAATGCCTTCTTTTCCGGTTCTCTACCTTTGTCCATGTCCTCTCTCTTATAACCACCTTTCAAAGTCTGGTCAGACAGAACCCATCCTACAAATCTTCAAGTGCTGCTGGCATTGTAAAGCTCATCTTCCTGGGATAACTCTTGAGGCATGCCGTCCACAGAGCACACCAACAAAAAGAAGGCGTTACATGAACCTTTCAGTGCTAGCAATGTCCCACCTTGGATCGAGGGTCCTTACCTTCAGGGTCTAACAGTTTAGTGAGGCCGAGGTGCTGCTCTGCCAGGTTAAATGCATTCTGCAGATTGTAGTGTGCATTGGATTTCTTCAGTTTATCAAAATCTATCAGGTCAGGCCTGCACAGGATGATAATGAAAAATAAAAAACATGCCATGGAAGCAAATTAAGTGTCTAATGAGACATAACTGCTCCAGAAATAACCACTGAAGGGAGTAACATTACAGTATTATATAGTCATCAATGATACCTGGCTTCTGAATAATCACGTTTAAAGATTATCAGGCAAGTGAAAGATAATGGAGTGAACTTACTCACTCTCCCTGATATGAATGCAAGAATTTTCATTATCTAACCCGTGGACAAGAGATACCACAACTCATCCAGATCTGCCACAGAAAAATGGCACTCTGCCTACCCTCTACCTTCACTATGATTTCTTCAGACGTACCGGTGTTTGTGTATCAGTGCATTGAAGGCCATGCCATCCCTCCAGCTAGTGGTAAAGTTGTGAATGTTGACATTAGGGTACCTGCCAAAGACAGAGCACAAGAGCAAATCAACAGAATTATCAAATAAAGGCTTATGCTTTTGCCAAATGCAATGCTAAAACAACAACAACAACAAAAACAGCCTGCGTTCCTTGTAAGCTCAAGGTCATATCTTAAAAGAACGATTAGGTCTGAGCATATGTCCTCTTAAAAATCAGGTTGTTGTGAAATAAAAATAAAACAAATAGCTGTGTGTCTTTACCTCTGCTTGGCAATTCAATTCCTAAAAGATGCGAACTGTGTCCTAACTGCAAAGCATTATCCTTACTCAGGAAAAAGTGACATGTTCGCTGCAGCCTTCTGCTTCCTGTGGCTTTGTCTTCCACCCATTTCACTGGGATCTGAATCCACATACCACCAAGACAAAGCAGGCTAGGTCTGCCTGGTCATGCGATGCTCAGGTCTCCTTGTTATAGAGGACACTTAACTGGACTGATGATTTATGAAGTAAGAACTTGCCTAGAAAACTGTTCTGTTTGAAACTGGCCTCTGAAGCGACTGTTTTACACCTTATTAATCACCAGCAACTTTGTGTCTGTGGCTGAACAAAGGTTCTCACTTGCTTTCATGTGCTTCTTAGGCTACCTGATTTTCAACCTGTGGGTCACATCCACTTTGAAGGTTGCATATCAGATATCCTGCATACCTGATGTTTACATTATGATTCACAACAGTAAGCAAAATTACAGTTACGGAGTGGCAACAAAATCGTTTTTGGCAGGGGGTCACCACAGCATGAGGAACTGTATTAAAGGGGTCATGGCATTAGTAGGGTTGGGAAGCATTGAACCATAAGCTCTTCATAGTTTCCATGTTTAACATTCATTGTTTACACCCACAGGCAAGGTACGGTTTTTCTGAAAATGTTTTAGTTCATCTGTCTGACTGGGTTGTGGGTTATGGGTATCAAGAGGATACTTGTTCTCTCCCTTTCACCACGTGGGTCCCTAGTTTCTAACTCAGGTCATCGGGCCTAATGGCAAGTGCCCTTAACCCACTGAGCCATCTCACCAGCTCCAAGCGAAGGTAGCTTTGAGAGTAACTCCCTAATTAAGCTGATAAAGAACTGGTCCTCATTAAGAACCAAGGCCTCTAAACTAATTTCATCAGCACTTTACAGGATTTAAGAAAGCATTTTACTCAGGTGTATGCGTGTGTCTGCGTAAGTTTATGTGTACCATGTGCATGAAGGCACCCAAGGAATCCCGACGGAGCCAGAGTTCCATCAGTTGAGAATCACCAGTGGTGGGTACTGGAAAGAGAACCTGGTGCTCTGGAAGGGCAGTGGGTGCTAGAAACTTCAGAGCCATCTTTCCAGCCCACTACAAGTTTAATCTGAATTCACACAAAAAGTTGCAGCTCTATAAAACTATCTCCAAATTGTGTTTCAGTAAAAGAATACAGGGAAAAGCAGGACAGATTTATATAATAATTGCTTCTAAGTTTGCTGTGCAAAGCTCCCCAAATGGCAGAAATTAATTAAAAGAAGAAAACTCCCAAATGCATTTAAAAAAAATGTGGCTGTAATTCTTAGAAATGCTCCCAGAGTGTCATAATTTAAGATACAATGAATGGTCTGTGGAGCTTCCCTGATAAAGAGAAAGCAACTGACTAAGGAGATACGACAGGTTCAAAGCAGAAGTCGGAATCCCTTCCATTCTGACAGCCAGCTGAATGCCACTTAGCAACTCTAAGTGTGAACAAGACATCTCGGTGGAAGCCAGGAGAAGGAGACTTATCAGCGCCTTTGAAGTGATGACTCCAGGGAAACTCAATCCTGGACGATGCCCAGTGCCCTCTGCGTTCAACTCACCCAGCTGTCTTCATCTGGCACCACAGCAGCAATGCATCCTTGGCAGACTTTTTCTCCTTGTTATCTTCAGTCTCCACACTGATATCCTGGATCTAAAGTTTAAAAAGAAATATTAGACAAATGCCTGAGTAATCTGCCTGACGACCCCTAAGGATTGGTCCATTTATACGAAACACATCAAAGTCTCACGCTGAAGACTATCTGCTCTAAACGTCAGTAAGAGCTATCAGGGTTCACCTCAGAATGCTCCAGAACTAGGCTTCCTATTCTACACACACACAAAGCCATAGGGACACTGGTTAGCCGAATGCCTCCCTAGAATTTATTAAGAGGTCATGAATACCCCGGGGGGGTCCATATTTGCAACTACAAAGATTGGTGCCTTCTCACAGAAACCAGCCAAATATTTGCTGAAGGCACGGTAAGTATCGTTTCCTGAAAACTTACCTAAAGTCTAAGACAGAACATGTTTAAGTGCTGTTCTGCAAGTTCACAAACAGGTACAATATTATACTTCAAGCTTGGTCTTGGTCTAATGGCATCAGGGTCAGATTAAATGAGTTCCTTCCTTCCTTCCTTCCTTCCTTCCTTCCTTCCTTCCTTCCTCCCTCCCTCCCTCCCTCCCTCCCTCCCTCCCTCCCTCCCTCCCTTCCTGTGTGTTGTGTACCTGTGTGTAATGGCATGTGCAGTTACAGTACATGCATGAAGAGGTCAAAGGACAGCAAGAGGAAGCTGGTGTCCTTTTCCATCATACGGGTCTTGAGCCATCTTGCCGGGCCCTGAGAGGGTCTCATCAAGGCTTTTCTACCTAAGTAGCTCAGCTTCTCCCTCTCAGCAAGGCAACAGTGGCTTCACCACAGCCACCACTGTGGTGTCCTGATGTTGCTGCCGCCACCTTGAGACAGGGTCTCATGGAGCCCAAGCTGGCTTCAAATTCACTATGCACCGGACATGACCTTGAATTAGTAACCCCGATCCCCTGCCTCTATCTCCCAAACGCTAAGACTGCAGGGATGTTCCACCACGTCCACTAAAAACTCTAGTTCTTGGATTAAGAGCCACCTATCAGCTATATGATTTTAGATAAATGTTACAAACTATCGTTTGCGGGTTTTTCCCCCTTTAGCTGAATTTGGGGTAAGAGGTGGGAATACAGTAAAGGTTCAGTAAAATAAAGCTACTTAAGAGACCGCACAGCGCCAGCGAGCAACACTGCAGGCCTGGACTAACACCAGTCTCTGCCTCACTGAAGAGGAGAAAGCATGTGTTAGCAGGCTGAAGTACAGAAAAGGCATACTGACAGTCAACGTTTGTTCAACTCTGTTCACGCTGAAAACGGTCATGTATGTCAGTTCCCTGACGTGGGCTGTCAAGAGGCCACATCAGAATGGCCTTTGATGTTCCCTTTACCACCGGCCAACACAATGGACGCTATCTTCCACAATAATTCCCCACCTAGCCTACTTAGAATCGCTGGAACTGGGCCCCGGGAATCTGAATTACTAAGATACTTTCTTAGTGGTAGCAGTGAAGGAAAACGACAAATCCGAGTTGTCCTGTTTTGTAGCTCTCCTTCCCCACAGAGATGTCCAGAATACTGTTAAATGGAAGCCTAATCTTAGAAGGGCAATAGAAATGGAAAGGCATTCATCACAGGCTTGTTTCAAAGTTTGAACAGGAAAGCCAAGACAGTTAAATTTTGATTTTTGATTCTTCTTTTTCCTCCCTTGTGTGAGATTTTTTTCCTAACCCAGAAAACCAACAGGTCTTTCTTTATCAAAGGGTGAAATCAGGAAGGAAAATCACAAGGACACAAGGATGCCTGCAGGAGACAGGACTTCTGGGAGATGTTTGTAGAGTAACCTGACACCAGGGCAAGAGGTTTCCCCAGCACTTCAAACTGTAACTGAAGGGCACGAGAACAAAGCCTGGAGGGTGGGCCTGGACGAAACAGAGGTGCTTCTCCCTGACACTGAGCTCCTGCTCCTCCCTAGAGCACCACAACATCCACGGCAGCCTGAGCTGAACCCCACATGAGGCTCCAGGGGCTGCACCCAACGACCCTGAGAGCGTCTTCTGACTTAATACACTTCTTTCCAAATACAGAGGTACATGATCACTAACTGGAACACACGCAAGGCTTTTTGGCCCTTTCCTCCTGAAAAGTGCTCCTTCACACTCAAGGGAGCATGAGAAGGTGGAAATGAAGCCCTATCCTACATGGACCACAATCCTATGAATACCCAGCACTAGTCACATCACTTGACCTTTGCTACTGAAAGCCAAAAGTTGATATTGGATGTTCAAAGGTACCAGGAAGTAGTGTGTTAGGGTGCACCCCAGGAACCCACGTCATCGAGTCCTATCTGACAGGAAAGCCAAGTCTATCAGAGGCAGTGAAATGCAGAAGGAATGGTAGCTCTGACACTCCAGGGCAGCATCAGCTTGGTTCCTGTGGAGCAGGAAGCTCCTATGTGGAAAGGAAAGCTGGTCTATGTTCTTTAAGTGGTGGCTTCTTTTGACAAGCTTCTTACCTGGAAGCGCAGAATGATGGTCCAGATGAGGCCAAGGGTCAGCCGGTGGTTTCCATCCACGATGTCATGGGAGCCCATGTTCTCAAGATGGACTCTCTGCTCCTTCAGGAACTGAAGGGCCTTGTCTACATTCTCCAGGCAGTGGATGCGCATCCTCCCCTTAGTGGGTTTAGGCTAAAAACCAGAGAACAAGGTAGAGACTCTTTATCCGGAAGGGTAGAGATGGCTCCTGAACCTGCCCTGGATCATACAGACCCACTGCGTGATACATGGAGTCTCGGTGCTACTGCTGCCACCCACAAAGGTATTTTGCAAATGTATCACAAAGCACTGGTGAAGGTCTGACTGTTTTAAATGTAACAGCAGGTTGCATACCCTCAAATCAGCAAAATTCTGGAGTAGCGGTTTTATGAGACTAGAGAAGGGAACAATTACAAAGGTGAAATTCGGTGAAAAGGAGAAAAAGAAAAGGAGAAGAGGGTCATTTTACAATTGTACCAAAATGGAAAAGAAGGTGTTGGAAGGGGACTATTTTAAACATTCTTGCCACACACAGTCTATAAACATCTACTATCTTATTATACAACACACACACACACACACACACACACACACGTCACGTCACATCACGTCATTGGGGAAGCTGGAGAGATGGCTCAGCAGTTAAGAGCATCGCCCGCTCTTTTCTAGAGGACCCAGGTTTGAATCCCAGCACTCACATACCAGGTCACAACTGTCAGTGAGTCCAGCTCCAGGGGATCCAATGCCCATTTCTGGCCTCTGTGGGCACTGTACAAATGTGGTACACAAACATATGCGCAGGGAAAACATTCATACACATAAAATAAAAGTATATACGCAGAATCTAAAATAGAAATTTTAAAAGTTACTGGGACATTCACTTTATCATCCCAGTGCACGACCTTCATGCTTTTAAAATATTTCTTTACTTCATAACTGATGCTCGCCCATCTTTAGTGAAATACTAACATCTCTTTTACAGCAAAATAACAACAACAACAAAATATGGCAAAGTTAAACAATATTAGTATTAGAACCTAAGCGTGAGAACCAATACAAAAGCCTGTAAGGCCTGGTGGCATATGATGGAAATCCCAGCTATTCTGGAAATTGAGGCAAAAGGATCCTAAGTTCAAGGTTAGCATAAAAACCTTACTGAGACGGTCTCAAAGTAACCACAATAAAACAGGCTGAATACATAGCTCAGTGGTGCAGCCCTTGCTTCAGGTCCAATATCCACCTCCGTAACAAACACCCCGAACCCTCCTGAAGTTCCAGGATGCCAATTCTCCTTTCTTGTGTTCTGTCTGCTTCAGAGAGGGATTTTCAAATGTTTAAGGTGTGATATTCAGCTATTCAAACAAATTCAGGGAACAATAAACTATTCTCGAGAGGTAACGATTTCACTTTAATTAGATGGAGTCCAACAGGAGAAACTCCTTAGCTGCCATTTACTGAGCACTGCTAAACATGCTCCTCTCTCCTTGGTGGTTAATGGTAATCATATTCAAGCCTCACAACAGCCATGATGGACAGCAACTATTATTCTCATCCTTTTATTGCTGAGGTCAATTAATCTGCACGGCCAGCTAGTCTGGAGTGAAGCAGATCTCCAAGCTCAGTATCTTTATGTTACACAAAGATACAAGGAGGAGTGGTATGCATTTCCAAGTGAATGGAGAGGGCTCAGCTCTCATTTGACAAACAGTTTTAGGAACTATTTATATATTAATTTGCTTCACATGCTCAAAAGCTGAAGAAAGAATAACAACAAAAACTGAACACAAAGAAACAGGGTCTATAATGAACAATCTCTGAAGCTGCACTCAAGAGTGGCTAGCTCTGCCCGGAAGAGGAGCACACCATCTTGCTTCCATTCATTATTATCAGAATTTTAGGGTGGCATGAGCCTATTCCCACAGCAACACACACACCTTTCTACCCTCTATCATTGGTGATGGGACAGACTCAGCTGCCATTCAGTGGAAGCAAGGATGGACATCAGGTTGATGGGCCTCAGATTCAAGGGGTCCCAGGAGGCAGGTGGGCAAGCCCTCTAAGGAAAGGCAAGTTTTCACTCACCGGCCTCAAATCAATCTCAAAACTTCCCTTCCAGCTCACATTCTGTTTACTAACTTATTTCTATTTTTTTTTGCAAGTGTTTTTTCCTGTTTCTCCTTCCCTGATGCTCTTGTGCCAAATCTTACCAACTATTATTATTACCTCTAGTCCAGATCCACCTTTAATTAGACTCCAAAGCAGAGAGAATTATGGAGTGAGCCAACTTTAGGGTCTGAAAATAGAATTCTAAGTGTTTTAGAATCATTAGGTCAAACCCTAACTCTGAGAATCAGTGTAGTCATGGGCTAATTTTCAAACATAGACACACACACACAAACACACACCTGTTGGGCCTTGATAGTGTCTCTCAGTTCCTGAGTTACAATGTCATCAAAGCAAAGACACTTAACTCAGTGGTCACTGACCGAAGTCACCTCCAGCTACTGTGAAGCAGAGGCTTTATCATCATGCAAGGTTTCTGAGTGCCTGATGATCTAGTCAAGCGAAGAGGAGGCCAGAAAGGACACTAACTGGCCTCAGGAAACTGTGCACCCAACACTTGCTTTAATCACAGATACCATTCTCCCCACCCCTTCTCCTGTCCCATACTGAACTAAGTGTGGTAGCATACACTTGTGGCTGGAGGATAGGATATTTGAGGCCAACCTGAGCTACATCATCAGACCCTGTCTCAAAAGCGAAAAGCACATCTCTACTGACTACACACAAATAAAGCCAACCTGTTGTCTTCAAGTTCTTCCCTACCTACCAAACTCGGAGGTGATTCAGAAGAGTTCCTAGCCAGAGGAAACAACAAGGGAACAATAAGGGACATGCCTCTTAGCCTGTAAGAACTAAATGAGGCATTACACAGGACAACAGTTCATAACTCCCCAAAGCTACACACTCTCAGGGGCTATAAAACTAGATCACGGGTTATGAGCACTACCTGCCCTGTGGAGGCAGGTTCCATGTCCAGCACCCACATGGCAGCTCACGCCCGTTTTTACCTCCAGTTCTGACACCCTCTTCCGGCTTCTAAAAGCACGGCACAGACATGCACACACGCACACACACACACACACATTTAGGCAAAACACCCACATATGTAAAAAAATCTTTTTGAATTTCATTTATTTGTTTGTTTGCTTAAGGAACTCCAACTAGGCAGGACACTTGCCCAACCGTAGAGCCCTCTGAGAAAGCCCCTAGACCTTTCATCATGATACTGATGTGTCTATCACAGCAGCATGGACTCTAGAAAATGCTTTCTTCCTGGCTAAATCTGACCTCGTATCTTTTGGCTCCTTAATCTGAGCCACGCCTCCTGGGTCCGGGTGAGCCCCGGCTCCCTATTAAGGTTTCTGGGATACCTCATCTAAAAGGCTCCTTTCTTTTTCTCCAATTTCCAGAAATTTCCATTCCTTTGGCTCTTTAGTATATGGTTCCTCTCACTATTCTTTCACTTTCCACATTTATCCAAGTAGGTCCCAGATTAGCGGGGCTATGAGTGTTTCCATGGTTGACTGTGTGAAACAAAGTCAAGTTTTCCATCTACAAATAATACTTAGAAAACAGCCTGGCTCTGTGATCAGTCTATATAACTCTCATCTCAAAAACCAACACATGCTGCTATTATCATTTAACAAAGACCATGGTAGAAAAAAAAAAAAAAAGGAAAACAAAAGTTCATTCTAAACAGTTAAATGTGGGATTTAAGGATTAAATCCCATAGTAAATCTTACCTTCTCTACTTAGCTTAAGCTGTTCTAGAATTATTGTTTGCAAAACCAACAGAACAAACAAAACAAAATGCCTAAACTTTATGTGTCTGTGTGTGTATTTTTCTTCTAAGAGAATGACTAATGGAGTAAGACAACAAAACATAAAGGCAAAATCAGTAAACAGGAGGCAATCAAGCCTAATGATATTTGTGATTGAAAACAGTAGGCACTGGAGAAGACCCAAGTCTCTGTAAAGACTTAACTGGCAGCAGCAAGGCAGAAAACTGGCTATCTTCCCTAAATTTCTTGTCTGAAGGATCCTGATCATGGGTGAGCTGTGAACGTGGGTTATGTCTTTGGCATAACGTCACCATTTAAGCGTAAGCCTGCTGGCATTATGCTGGTGGGCCCCTCCCTCTCCAAAGGGCTGGGCAAGCCTCCACCCCTTCAGGCTCAATCTCGTCTGGTCTGAGATCAAGTCCAGCTAACAGGGTGTCAGGCACATGCTCTGTGTTCACACTTCTCCCCACCCAGATGATGCTAGAGCAAAGGGTCGACTATATTTTTAACAGAATTCTGAAACAAGACCTTGCTGAAGAGTTACTACTGTCTGCTGTGACTTTTGAACAAGGCACAGAAAGGAAAGGTTTTGTTGCTCATTAACTGACTCCCAGTCAGCAACAGTCCTACTGCCCTATGGCCAGACATACCTACAGGAGAACATCAGGAGACCTTCTGGATGTCTAGCCTGTTGGGCTGAGCCTACAGGTGGAAATTACTTTTCCTAAGAAGTTCAGAATCAAGCCGCCTCGCAAGGCAGATGACGACCTGAAACTTCTGAAATATATCTAATTCATTCTATTACGCTAAATCCAGATGGTGTTCTGGATCATTAACTAACCCCCCCCCCTTTTTCCAGTTTCACTCAGTAAAAGCAAGTGCATACAGAAAATTCCCCTCTGTAAATCTGAACCTGATTAATAGAGTAAATACGTATAGTCTCTTAAACATTTATCTGCTATTGCCTTCTGAGCTGGTGGTAAGGACTAAGGGCTAATGCGCTGGTAACCGAGACACAGCTGCAGACAGAGTGCAAAAATGTCTGTTACCCCAGGTTCTAGCCTAAAGGCGCAGAAAACCAAAATAGTCTCAACTGTTAGACTGCACGGTGAACTGGGCATTAACTCACACTGGGAGCTACGGAACTGAATATGCGACAATCCTTGGGGCACACTGCATCCTACAAGCCTCAGGAGCCAAGGACAGAACATGGTTTGTCTCTCCAGAATTTCACACACCAAATAGAGACCATGACCAAACAGGAACTTTACCTCACTATTTATATGTATTTACTATTATATTTATTTACCTCACTATTTATATTTACCTCGCTCTTCTTACTTTTGGAATATGAGCAATTAGACTACCTGGTCTATAATCAAAGATGGTGTTAGGAATGGATCATAAAAGAAGACAAAAATGTCTGACACTGACTGCCTGAGAGGGTAGAGATGGTGGACATCTTCTATTCTTTATCCCTTTTCTTCTAGGCTTCTCAATCACTGAAAAAAGGTGTGCGTGTGTGGTTATCAGAGTTGGGTATAATGGTACAGACTGTGACCTCTGCTCCTGGGAACTTGAGGCAGGAGAACTGTTATCACCTCAAAGCCAGCCTGGGCTATAATGGATCCTGTCACTCCTCTCCACCCCCCTCCACCCCCCAAACACACACACACACACACACACACACACACACACACACACACGTGCGCGCAAAGAGCAAAAACTTACTGCTTGGCACTTGTGGAGCACCCCTTTATTTCCAGTACTTGGGAGGCAGAGGCAGGTGGATCTCTGAGTTCAAGGCCAGCCTGGATTACAGTGTGAGTTCCAGGACAGCCAGGGCTACACATAGAAACCCAGTCTTGGAAAACTACAAAAACAAACAAACAAACAAACAACCCATCAACTACTACCTTACTGCTTATTTTGGAAATAGCAAAGTGGGATTTGGTCACACACAAAAAAATCATGTCTTGCTAGTTGCTGTTTTGTTTTCCCTGCTAATATTTTTGCTTTCTTTCTCTGGTTAGATAAAGGTCAACGGGGCCACAGTCACGTATTATATTATACGGGCATTGTCATCATAATCAGTCTTCCTGCGCTGCGGGTATGCAAAGGTAAACATTTTACTTCACACAGCCTGAAAGACTGGACTGTATTAGAAACAAACAAAACAAAACAAAAAACCTAAATGTTCAAACCAATCCCTACTTATGTGACCTCTTATTATTTTATCAAACCATCAAAGGGTAAACAAGTAAACAAATTTACAAGGTTAAATGAAGAGGGAGGAAAAGGTTTGACAGACAGGAAAAAGAAAAGTCTGGTTATAGAGATTTCCTTTCTGTAAGATGCCTATCGCAGTAACTCTAGCCTAGCTTCTAAAACAAGCCTCACTGAAGAAATCAATAAACTGTTGTGCTTGCCTCCCAATACAGGACCCCTGGCCCCACACCACCCCCTTCCTGCATCCATCTCCACAGGGGTTTAGTGACCTAGCTGGACCTGTAAACTCTCAAAGAACAATGGAGCAGCCACACCTGCATATTTACGGAATAACTAGCATGGACAGAACTCAATAAGGACGAGAAGAGGCTTGACTGTCTTTAGAAAGGCAAAACCCTGTTCTTGACCAGAGGGACGAGGAAAGAAAATACTGTCTCCATTTTTGCTGATGTTTAGAGATCCAATTCTGTTCACAGACTACTAAGAGAGGAAAATAAAAGCCTAGTCTCATAGCAGCAGTCAGAGGTGTGTGGAATGATCTGCAAAAAGATCCACTGTGGCTGGCTGTCAAGTTACAGAGTAGAGATCAAGTTAAATATGAGGCTCTTCTGGCAGCCCCGCAAACCACTGGCATCATATTTTCCTAGCGATGTTAGTACAGATGTGAAGCTCTCTCCCCAGGCATCAGCTTGGCTCAGATACACCACCTATGAAATACATGTGCTCTGGAGGAAAACAGGGCATAAATGTTCAAGCCAAAGCTAACCAAAACCTGCTGGGTCAGTCGCAGTGAGTGGTAAGCTTCTCTAGCCTACGGTATATACACAGAAGTCTTGTTTATCGGAGATACAGTTTTCACTGCAGGCTCACAATTTCCCTGCCCAGAAGAGCAGGGTGAATTTATCAGATGTGCCGTTCCCAAGATGACAACAAAATATCAGCATGTACCATCACCTCCAAAACAAAAGAAAAGCAGGAAATAAAACTAAAACCGCCAGAGGCCACTGCATTCAATTCTTGCTACCTTGAGATGGCAGCTCAGATTTTCCAAAGAATCACCAGTAAGACATAAATTTAGAGCTCCTTCCATGATCTCATGTAAGTGGCAGATTCATCTCAGAGGCAGCATCTAAGCCTGGCCCTTCCGTTGCTAGCACTGTGCCTTAACAGGACCATCCACTAGGATCTTCCCTACAAAATACACGGGCAGCTCAGAAAGGAAACTACATTATTACTGTTCAAGAACATCATCCAGAATCAAAGTGTCTACCTCTCTCATCAAGATTCTCCTCCAGAAAACATTCTTGATTGCAGAATTTGCCTGGAGACAAGCCCCTACTTGTTTCTCTAAGTGTTTTCCCACTCAACAACACTTACCAGCCTCTCTCCAGAGAGGACCTCCAGCAGTTTGATGAGCATCCGTCCATCTCGAAGGTCAGTGTACAGGTCTGTGATTCGGCAGGACACTCGGGCAAGGTGGGAGTTGACCCACTTGGTGAAGGTCTTCTTCTGTACAGCTTCACGCTCATCTGTAAGCAGAGAACTCACATTACCACCAGCCCTGCACTGGCAACAGCAGGTAAGGCAGCAAAGCCCAACAGCCCACACAGCAAGGGTGCATCAGCAAAACTGAACTACGACAGAAGCCTCCCTTAGTTCTTCTGTCTCGGGAATGTTAGGATTTGGACAACCCTTGCAATAGTCAACTCCCAGGCTTGCAGCCAGCAGAATCCAGCAGATAATGGCGTGGCCCTCAATCAGTTTGACCGCAGAGCTTCTGGTAACATATTCATGAAACAGTGAATGTAGTGAGGCATACACAGTACACGAAAGGGCGGGCAAAGAAACTCGGAAGACAGCAGGAAACTGCTTCCTGTGGGAAGGGCCCAGTGTTTCAACAACACACTGAGACTGTCTTTGTCCTCACCTACAAATTAATCACACAATGTTCATATCCAAACTTTTAAATACTTACTGAAAAGGTACCTGCTAGTGCAACAATGCAGAGTACAGTCACTGAAAATTCAAGTCATCCAGAAAACAGTATTGAGTTTTTTAAGCCTCAGAGATCTAGGTTTTGTCCAACTCAAACCTTAAAACTAAACCCTGGCTCCTAGAACTGGCCCTTTGAATCACACAGATAGGCTTTCAAACTTTTCATTTCTGCCGGACACCCTCACTGAGGTTGCTGAAGCCTTTAAAGAGGCACCCTGAGTACACCCTGGAGGTGCCCCATTTCCTGACTGTTGGGTACAGAGCTCACAGACTGCTCTGGCTCCAGAGTGGAAGCCCCGCTCCTTGTACAAACTCTCCCTGAACATGTTTACACATGAAGCAGAGAGCCAACGACTGCTGTCCTGAAAATCCCCAGGTAGTCTGTAAAACTCACTCCTACTGATGGGTACGTGGTCAGTGGGTCCTGGGCTCCTAAGGTGGCCAGGAGGACAGTAAACAGGACAGTAACTGTTCTGAAGCCTCCATTCAACCTCACAAAGTAAGGTAGTGAGGCAGAGACAATGCTGCGCAAGCTTTTACTGTTGTACTCCAAGCTAGGACACCTGGGCCTCCTATCTTTCCCTAAAGCCCATGCATCCAAAACTGGGCCTTTCTTCAGGGACGAGGACTAATCGGAAACAAAGGACCAGAAAGGGTGGGCCTGGGGGAAGAAAGAAAAGGCACACTATAGCCTGCAAAAGGAGCTACGCTAATAACACCACGACAGGTTGAGACCGCATGCATTATTAATCTCACAATCATCATGATGGACGGTAACTTTACACTACAGTCGCAAGGGTAGTTTTTGTTGTTTGCTTCGAAAGTTGGGCTGTTTTGAAAGAGCAGAGTACAGAAATACATCAAGCTCAGGATATTTCATAGACTGCACCCAGAAAACTGAGAATTTCTGATTCAGATATATTTAAAAATTCTAGTTTCTTGTGTATGCTACGAGGAGCTAGAAGATGCCCTTAACAGAGCCCAGAACTGCAGTGTGCCTCAGAAGTGCTAGAAAGGGGAAAGAAAATGAAAGAAAGCAAAAAGTAAAAGGAATGTGAGGTTTTATTCTTCATATGTGCCTTTCCTCCAGTTTCAAGTTGAGGAAGAATACTAGTAAAATCACACTTAAGCTGCGCAGGTTCCCATCACTGCACTGAAAAAGGCACAAGCATTCTGCTCAGGACTGGACATGAACAACATCCTCTGACAGAGGAAGGGCAAGGACACAAAGCCAGGCCAGCTGATGTGTCATCCTACAATGGAGTGTGTGCAACAACTTCTGAAGCAGGAAAGGGGGTGGGGAGAAGTTTACGCAGTGGCCAAGTTGAGAATGAGAGAACTCTCCCCGGAGACCCAGTCCTTTGTTCCACCCTTCCTGGGAAGGCAAATGACATCATGCCTGTACTCCCCCTAACCCCATCTGAGAGGCTAGGGGAGATAAGCCAGACGCCTGCAGAGGAACAGAAGGCTCTTGGCATAGACAATGGAAGCCAATCCAGAGGCTTTCCAAGCTCAAGCTGCTGTAGCTGGCCAAGGTATGGCAGAAGGTAGTGGAAGCAGAACAGGGAGCAGTGGCAACTCCAATCCTATGAGCATGAGGTAATTGCAGTGAGATGAGAAAAGAGTCCTTTAAGGGCCACAGGGACCTGGTTATTTAGACCAGTGGTTGATTACTGCCCCTGAGGAACATTACACTGTGTCTATAAACATTCTTGATAGTGGTGACTGAAGGACAGGGGCTCCTGGCATCCAGAGCACAGAGGCCAGGGACACTGCTTAATACCTGTACTCCAGACAGCCTCTATAACAAAGAATCATGCACCCCAAAGTGCCAGGGCTGAGAAATCCTGTTCTATCAATTATAGCTGGAACTAGAGTGTATCAAACTATATGAGCTAGCAAGGAATGCCTGACTTCATGGTGTTGTTTCTCTGTGTAAATCAAAGCCTTTTTGAGTCTAACAGTTTGTAGAGACTCCATGACAGCAGAAAACACCTGCCTTCAGGCACACTCATTCCACAAAGAGCAGAAAAGCAGGTGCAGTCCTGGTGTGGGCCAATATGATGGTGGGCATTCGGTTTCCCCTGCCATTTCCCCTTCCTCTCACCCTTGAAGGGCCTCCTATGGCTGTTACCAAATCCAATCATACAGACACATCATCATAAGAAACCTCACCAACGGTTGCCTGGTATCAGACAGGACGCTAAAGTCCTCATCGAGGTATCCAGGCTATTACAACTGCTCATTAAATTAGTTCCTGCGGTACCCCCATTAAATAAACATTCTCAATACAAACAACTTAAGAAATGTATCGGGGACAGTGGGATCATATAACCCAAGGCTGGACAACCTTTAGGGGCCATCTACATCTGCTCTCCCTCGAGTAAAATAATCTCGTCAACACTCGAGCAGTTACTTAAAAATTCTAAGCTGAGCCTAGCAGTACAAGCAGAGTACCTAACAGTGATTTCTAGCCAATCCCGAACCACTGTAAGCGAAAGCCTGACTCAAAATGAAATGTAAAACCAGGACTGGAGTAGTCCAGTGTTCACTGCTTACCCACTGTGTGCAAGATCCACAGTCCAATCACCAGTGTCCTCTAAACTAGAGAGGTAAATCAATCCCAGATAAGCAAAATCCCAGACGGGGTTTGTAAAACCACATGCACACTGTGGCAGGAGGTTCCAGAACAGATTGGCCACTCTTCCAACAGATCCAGACTCCAGTCCTAGCACCCACATGGAGGCTCACAACTGTCTGTAACTCATTTCAGGATATTCCTGACACCCGCTCTGGCCTCCATGGGTACTTCACATACATGGTCATGAAGGCAAGGCACCCACATATATAAAATAATAAAATCTTATTACCTCCACACACAGACTATGGCATCCACACAGTCACCTGCAAGCACATGTGCACACATGCATGCGCAAACACACACTCACATATGCATGCACACACATGCATACACCCACATCAAATAAAAAAATAAAAAAATGTAATCAATAAAGGGGGGGGGAGGAGAGATGGCCCAGCAGTACACGATACTCTTGCAGAGGAGCCATGTTTTGGTCCCCAGAATCCACGTGGCAGCTCCTAACTGGGGTCTGCAACCCCATTTCTAGGGGATCTGACACCTTCTTCTGGCTTCCTTGGGCACCAAGCATGAATGTGATGCACAGACAATGCAGAAAAAACACTCACGCACATAAAAACACAAAACAAAACAAACAACATTAACAAGACCCAAACAAGGCCAACAGTAAGAAGACTAAAAACTAATGATTTATCCATTAAAGTAAAATCCTCCCTCCCCCCCCCCCCCCCGCTTTTCAAGGAGAGAGAAAGACTAGGATGAGATGGAGATCCCATACATGCCTTAGCTTGAAAAAATAAACAGACACTTCCTGGGAGCACCATGAACAATGACATAGCAGGAAACCAGAAACAAGCAACTGGTCCTACTGATAACAGCACCAGCTGTTCTGAGGCAACTGGAGGAAGGAAACTCATCTTCTGACACAGGCCTCCCTGGGACTAGTGTGGAGCTTGCAATTCATGTCTGCAGGCCGGCATATAAATAGAACGTGAGTTAGAACACGTTTCCTAACAATACACACGTAAATGTCTATTGTGAATGCACAAGCAGGACTGGGCACCCGGGACGCCTTTCAGTGGCAGTGCACTAGCTGAGCATTCCTAAGGCTGGAGAGCAGACCCCCAGGATCACAAGTCCAAAGTGGCATATGCAGCACAGCTGCAGACTAAAAACCAGCCGTGAGCTCTGCATCAGAGGTGCAAGCGCTACGGAGAGAGTACGGAGTCTGTCTTCTGAGCAGCTCAGCCTGGATTCTGGCACGGTGGAGCAAGGGCACAGAAAGCATGCTAAACTCCTGTACGTCCCTGCCATTTCTACTTCAAAATGAACCCCTTGAAATCATAATCTGTAAGAAGCCAACTTGTGGAGCAAGTTGGGATTATGGTCACAGCCTCTTCTGAAATGGAATCACCTCTTTGACAATGAGACCTAGGAGCCAATTTGAATTAACAACAGTGTACGGTGCCCAAACCAGGAGCAGGTAAAAGGTCTGCAGGTACAGACACAAAGCCTCCATACGAAATGTTTAGAACCATTCACTGAAAATGGAACTCTTCAAAACTGTCTCATTCAGGAAACCACATCGTGAACCTGGTAATCCACCATTCTACATCTCCAGAAAACACAGCAAGGGGAAGTGGCCTAGAACGGCTGTGAAGAAGTAAGGAGGACAGAGGAGCCCACCATTGTTCAATGTACCAGTGGAGGCTAACTTTGTCTTAGGGTTACACGAGGAAACAGACACACAGTGTTTTGGGTGATTTACTAGAGAATATACAAGAGACGTCTGAAATAAGACTGACACCTCTCTGAACCCCAAAGACCCTCAAAGACTTGCACACATCCCACACTGTCCCAGGAAACAGATACTTACTAGCTTGCCAAAACAAGAGGAAAACAGGAACACTACTTACCATCCATCTCCAGTCAGTTTCTTTATGATTTTAAATATCAATCAGGGGAGGGAGGGGGCAAGGAAAAAGTACAGGACTGAGACAAGGGCTCAGTCTGTCCTGACTTAAATCTTCAGCACCCACATACACATAAAAGGCTGAACATGGTGACGTGTCTTTGTAATCCCAGCTCTGGGAAGGCAGACAAAGGCCGACCCTGGGTCTTGCTGGCTAGCCAGCCTAGCTTAATTACCAAGTACTGGGACCCAAATAAAAGACCTTATCTCAAAAAAGAAGGTGGATGGCACCCACCCAAGAAATGCCACCTGAGGTTGCCTCTGGTGCCCACACTAAATATACACACGTGTTGTACCTATATGCATATACATATTTAGCTTTACACTTCGAAGGGAACAGACTACAAAAATCCTGTGGCTCACAAAAGCCTAGACTGGCAATCATCGTGTCCTTTATAGAAGAAGTTGGTCATTTTAGGTTTAAAGCACTTTTACAATATGTTAGTACCACAGTCTGTAAGATCTCACTTTCAAGTCAACCTCAACTTAGAAAATATGCACTGAGTGCTAGTCACAGACAAGGCGCAGTGTCAGCTGCCACTTCACACTTCTCTGTTAAGCCAGCTGATGCACTGTAGCTCTACACATTTTAAAGTCTTGTTACTGCAACAGTGCCCACAGGCAGAAGATGAACTCTGGGCCCCTTCCCCACCCATCTGGCTTCCCCACCGGTGTGAGCCCAGGGTAGCACCTGTACCTTAAGAGGATTAGCAAGAGCTGGACGCTCAAGGCTAGATTTCCTAACTGGCTGCATTCTTTCTCTGAAGGACATTCATGTTCCATCACCTCTCCTTCCCTGACCCTCCCTGGAAGGAGAGTGGAGTTCAAGGTGACCAGAAAAAAACATGTAACAGCCATAAATATTAGGAACAAGTTTCAACAACACAAACATGAGATCCTTAGTTATTAAGCTATATGCCAGAACGCTGCCACTGACCCAGACAGGAGAAACCATCATAACAGACACGACAAAGAAAAAACACAAAAGAAGTTTACTATCAGCACACGAGGCTGGGTGGGAGAGAGTGGGCTGTTAGCAGTGACTTCTCCAAGTAGTAACGCTTCCTAAAAAGCACTGAGGGGGTCTGTCGAGTTGGCTCAGCAGGAAAGGGAAACTTGCTCCAAGTCTGATGATCTGAGTTTGATCCCTAGGACCTATGTTAAGAGCCAACTCCTCCAGGTTGTGTTTTGACCTCTGGTATGTCCACGTACACACAAACATAAAATATAAAAAAATGAAACTCTAAACCAACCTCTCACGTGGTACACGCATAATATGGTAAAACTGGAATTCTCTAGAGCTAGGGCTAGTCTATGGTAGCTCAGTTGATACAGTGCTTGCTACCATGCTTGAAGCCATAGGTTGCAGTCCCAGTACCTCATAAACAGGCGTGAAGGTGCCTCCCTACGATCAGAAGTCCAAGGCCATCCTTGGCTACACAGTGAGTGTGAAGTGGGGCTGTCTTCAGGAAACCAATAACAAATGAACATAACAATTTAAAAACTGGCCTGTCTCAATGAACTTTACAAATTACTCACCTAAATCCCACTTGGCCAGTGACCACTGCCCACTGTAGAAATTATCATGACTTAAAACAACATTAATAAATAAGACAGACTATATTATTTTGATGTCAAATTCCAAAATGCAATTATTTACAGAGAGCATGTGTGTTTGGGGGAAGGGAGATGTGGATTGTCTACTACACTGGGAATTCACCCATAACTAACAACTGTAAAAAGATTAAGAAACAAAATGTAAATACTATAATGATGAGTTGCAGCCTAGCCTAACCTAAATAATATAATACACATACAAATAAATAGTATACCAGTGTATCAGGTCAAAAGTTTACTTCTTGGATTATTTTTCCTTTAGGAGATAGTTTATTGACTCATAAGCTCTAACCCAATTCACAGCTCCATACTTAGCCTCAAGTTTATTCCATGTAGAAGAGCAAGTATCATGCACACGATGAGCAACATTGGCCACACAGGACTCTCACTTCGTTTTATAAATCTTGGGCTCATGGATCAATCAGTGTATTGGTTACCTTTCTGCTGCCTTTGCAAAAGTGACTTATGAAGAAAGAGCTCCCAGGGAGAGTCTGTAGTGGAACAGCAGCAAAGAGGCAGCCAGGAAGCCGAGAGAGCACACCAAAGCCCATCCTCAGTGCCCACTTCCTCCAGCAATCCTCTGTCCCCTCAAGGTTCTACGACAGCCTCACCGCCACCACACCAGCAGTGCCACCAACCAAAGACCAAGTGTGCAACTACAAGTCTGTGGTGGACATTTCTCCAGAACCCACACTGTGAGAGCAGAAGACCAACTCCTGTGAGTTGTCCTCTGACCCCATAAGTTTGTCATGGCATGGCCATGCCCACACACATACAAAAATGAATAAAACATAATTTAAAAACTATTTAGGGAGTTCTTTCCCTAAAAACTAAGGAGCGATTTTTGTTTTGGCTTGGTTTGATTTTTTTCAAGACAGGGTTTCTCTGTGTACCTGTGGCTGTCCTGGACTCCCTTTGTGGACCAGGCTGGCCTCGAACTCACAGTGACCTGCCAGCCTCTGCCTCTCTGAGTGCTGGGATTGAAGGTGTGTGCCACCATGCCTGGCTTTAAGGAGTGATTTTCAATGCCTCAAGAAGACACAGCACTAGTGTGAACTACAACTTTAACTACTATTTAGCTACTTTCAGAGACTGAAGTCAAGATGAAAGATACTGCATCAAACATGCAACCCTTCCTCCTAAATTTCTCCTGTGGCTTTCCTCAACCTCACCTCTACTGTAAATGGAGCACAGGAGTTCTGCCCGAGCCAAATACTATAGTTCTGGCCAGCAAACTTGCAAGTATACAATGTACGCTGCCTTGTTTAAAGGGGGAGGCGAAGCTGGAGGTGGAAGGTCCCGATTCCATCACCTGTTATGTCTGTGGGGTGTCAGGACAGTTAATAGTTTCTATTAGTGGGTTTTGCTCTTTAATTCAAACCAAATTTCATTACTAAGAACAGAACCAATGTTTTAAACCCACTTCCACAAAAGACGATGCATAAAACATAAATAGGCCCATGCTCTTCATCTACCTAAACAATTTTTTAATGATAAAAATAAAGCTTTGAATGGAAACAGACAGATACAAAGAGAGAAATGAGTTTTTCTGTTTTCACTGTTCTGGACATTTACACCTTTCGTTAAACATAACCCCAAATCTGTTCACACTATGACGCCCTGCCCACCCCATTCATCAGGCGAGGCCTGATGTGAGCAGGTGCCTTTCAGCAGGCGGGGACCTGGCTTTTGGTGGTTCTGCCAGGGCGGATGTGGGCGGCCCAGGGTAAGACAGCCTCCTCACGGAGAAAGTGCTACTGCTAGTCACCCTTGCTTTACCAATTTGTTCCGCAGTATTCATTCCTTAAGGAATACCGAAGCCAGTTCTCCTCAACAGCCACTATAGAGATAATTAATGATCTACCATCAGTAGGAAGGGCTGGAGGCTCCAACCTGTTCTGCGGGCATTGCAGACAGTAGACTCCGCTCTCGGGCTAGGTGCGGGGACGTGAGAATTAAACTGTAGCTCTGCTCCTTCCACCTCAAAGATGAATACCGTCACTTTAGCAAACATGTGGAGCCTCTGACACACTTGTATGTGGCTGACAGGGTAAAATATGTACTTCCTCACCTACAGAAATCCATACTCTGTAAAAGCTTCTATACGGACAAAGATATAGACGACGATAATAAGACTTTTAAAATACAGCTAAGAACAATAAAAGCAAAAGAAAGGACTAAAAACAACAAATAAATAGTAAAATTAAAAAATTGTAGATTACCAAAAAAATTTAAAAAAACGTAACATCAGGAAGGTGACTCCACATTACTGAATGTAGGGAATCTATATAATATACATTAAAACATACATAGTATAGGTATAATGAATATTTAAATGTAGTTATGCATGAAAAAGTACAGAAGCATGTTTTGAAACTATTTAGTCATACGTATCTCAAGGGAGCAGAAGCAAAGATGTAGATGCTTCCATCTGTGGATTTCTGTACCGTTTGCTAAGTTCTTTTAAAACCTAACCCTGAGTATATACCAATTTTGAAAAATTAAAGGCCATTTCCATTTGAGTGGACAATGCCATATGACTGTTACCTGACCACAGAACTCAGACCTACCAAGGGCTCAGAGAACTCCAGAAAATTAACATGACCATGAAAGGACCACAGCTGTCTTGGTTAAATATCTAAAACAAATAAATGCCCTCTGGGTCCTTTTATTTTCCTTCTGAGAAATACTAAATCAATATTCACCCTTTAACAACATTTGTAAGTGCAACTAGCAAGGCAAGTATTAGTGCTTCCTTTTCCTGGACAGAGACTAAGGACACTGGCTTTACAGTCAGTCACTGTCCCTGAAGAAATACCGAGGTCTACAGGATGCAGGGCGAGTTTCCAACAACACCCAGCAACAGTTCAAAAGGAGAGGGACAGAAAAGCTTAGGCCAAGTATCCACTCACCTGTACTCAAGTTTGAAAATTCCCATTTTCTCTCTTATTTACAGGGGTTTAATTTCAGATTTCATGTACAAGAAAACCAGCTCTGTTCTTAATTTTTTAAAAATAGTTGCTCTATGCTGAGGCTGAGGCTGGTCTAAGGCATTCAGAGCTTAACACAGACGTCAGCCTTGTGATCACACTGTATAGGGATGGGTGGCAAAAGCGAAAGTTAAGCAAAGGTCAAGCAAAGGTCATACAGAAACAGCATTAGCCATCTACAGGGACAAGCCTGATAGGAGCTGATGCTAAAAATGTGGGTGGTAAGAGAGCGCCGAATCCTAACAGTAAATTCTACCGGAGTAGACGCAGGACTAGCCAGAGGATTATCAACATGGATTGCTGCAGCCATGAATCATCTGAAGGAATGGGCGGGCATGGGAGAGTTAGCAGGCCTTCTGGTGTTGGTCTCCTTGGTTTGCCTGTGGTATATATGCAAGATTAGAGTCTCACAACAGTGTGATGCAGCCATGATCATTCAGGCCTTTACAGCCATTGAAGCAGGACATTCTCCCCAAGCATGGTTGGATACCATAAAAAGCTAAAATGATACGCTCAGGATGCGAGGCTAAGCACTGCACTCAGGGTCAGCCGCTTTGGACCCAGAGAAGAGCATGTCTGATTGCATGCGGGTTGATGCCCCAGGTCCCGCCTCTGAGAAAAAGGTATCGGACGGGTCTGATGCTCTTTGGGTGGATGACACCTAAATGAACATCTGTACAAAGTCCCAATTTATTTCTAATATCAGAGATCAGACCTCTACTCTTGCCTGATGCGTCTAAAACAAAAAGGGGGAACTGTAGAGAGCTGCGGAATGCTATGCCTTAAAGATGGAGCTGGTTTCCGCCTTCCACCTTCCCGATGGTGAGTGCTCTCTGTCACGAACAACTCCACATTTGGCTAAGGCCGAGGATCTGGCTTGCTTCCATGTATGTGGACCTATCTGCATTGCCCCCGTGGCACGCCTGGGTTGGCTACCCAGAGGCTATTTAAGCTGTGGGCTGGCTTTCCCCGGGGTCCGAGGATTGTTCAATGTTCCTGAATAAACTGCATTGAAAAAAAAAAAAAATGTGGGTGGTACTCTAGATATCCTTCCAAGGAATAGAGGAATTAAACCATCTCCCACATATACTCTATAGCTAGACTTCATTTAGGGACCACTGGGGTCCATCACTCTTGAAAACACTTTGCTAAAACGGAATTAATCCTCATAACCAGGAAGAATCCTGACCAAATATGTGCTGAATGAGAGCAAATTATAAAGATTAAAGAGGCTTGGTGATTTGTGCAGGCTCCAGGGAAGCACAATCCTGCGAGTTGGATTCCAAAGCCCCCACTATGCTACACATTCTACACTAGCAATGCTCATGGGATGCAACCAGAGCAAACAGGGTTCACTCGTGGATGCCACATAATGTTGGCCCTCTCCTGATAGGAACACTCTGAATCCACTCTCTTTCTTCTTATTTTTGTTTGTCTGTGAAAGAGGTCTTATGTAGCCCAGTTGAGGATCACCTTGATCATCTTTCTGCTTCTGACTTCTGAGGACTGGGTTACCATCACATTAGTTTTGTGTGATGCTGGCAATGGAACTCAGGATTTCATGCATGCTTCTCACGATTCCCTGAAACTTAGTGTCATGGGAATTTCTAAACTGAGAGTTCTTAGACACCCTCATCAAAAGAATCCTCTGTATTTCCAGTTATTCCTTAAGCAAGGGAGGTGTTCCTCTCCCCTGCCTGACAGCTGGGAGGTGCACATCAACCTTGCCCTACCATGAAGCCCTTGTTCAGTCATTACTAATCCAAATGCAAGACTAGCGTCTTCATTTTCAAGTGCCAGCTGCAAAATATTCCATACTCTCTCCTAACTAAAATATCCTAAATTATGTCTGATACCTATGATCCTAACACTCAAAGAGACTGAAGGGAAAGGACACTAAGATGGGTGAATGTAAACTAGTGCCAGGTCAGCTTAGGGTACACATAGCAAGACTTTGTTTCACAAAAACAAGAATCAGAAATATGTAATTGCACAAACGTTATGTTGGATACTGGAGCCAATGACTTAAGAAAGCTAGTTTTTGCAACTTTCTGCCATCGTGTACTTTGAAGAAATGTGAAATAATTTAGCAGATACAGCTTAAAGGCATTTTCAGGCTAGCATGAAGGCTCTGAGCAGGATTACACAGAACCAGACTCCCGGGTGTGTTTCCCCACTTACAATGGTTTCCAGAGCCACCCTGTTCTTGGCCCTGACCATTTCAGGGACTCACCATCCCCACCCCAACATGAAACAAGAAAGCAGTATGTCTGCATTCAGAGAAGACATGGGAAAGTTCTTCAATAGGATTTGGAGGCAAGCAGTGCTTAATAAAGCAGATAGCTTAGGGTAAATTAGTAGCAGCAACAAAATGGGTGAGCATCTTTTTATCTGAAGGTCATTCCTATGGACAGATGCTTGGGATCAATGAAATTTAAGGAGACGAGTATCACCTGGTAATTAGTCTGTGTAAAGGAAACAGTAAAAAGGGGAAATGGACTTTGCTCAGTTCTTTAACTGTGGGCTGTATCCTGAACCACAAAGTGGTCACAGGGCAAATTAATGCTTAAAAACCAGACAAACACACACAAAAATGAAGGGAACAACCACAACTCCCCAAAGCAAGGAAACCAAAGTATGATAGCAGGCTGAAAGGTTGGCTTGCCAGTCTAGAAGAAGGAACCAAGGCTGCCAGTCCTAGCCAAGACTCCCTCAGAAGCAGCAACAAAGGATGCTCGTGTCTGGACAAGCAGGACAGCCCACAGAGTGCCAGTGTCAACCTAACCCTCTAGAAGCCAGTCTCTCTCCACAGCACTCACAATACTGAAGGACTAAGGAGGAAGAAAAGCAGAAATAACAAGTAGATTTCCTATTCTGATAAAAAAAAATTAACAAAAATCAACAGTGGCTACACCAGTAATGGTGGTGCATGTCTATAATCCCAGCTACTAGCGAGGCTGAGTGTAAAGGCTTGACTGGGCTTCAAAGTTAGCCTGCCTTAGCGGCAGAACTCTTGGCATGTTCAATCCTCAGTAACAACCCAACAAAAGGGAGAAAGGAAGGGAAACAAGAAAGAGGAAAAACAAGAATGCTAGGATTATAGTGGCTTCATACACATACGTATGCATGTACTCTTCCACACACCAATAAGCAGCTATGCAACACTGACCTTCTCAAACCATAAGGCCTGCGCTTAAAGTTGTTTTCCCACTCGTGAGGATCAACGTGCCCCTCATGTGCTGCAAGAGCTAGTTGGAGCATACAAATGAAATGTGACTGCCAAAGTGAGCTCTTGTTCCTGGTTTGCTCCAAGTTTCAAATACAGTTTAGTTCCACATGTAGTTCTACCTTTAATCTCCACCACTTGACATGTCAGCAAATAGAAATCATAGAACAAAAGCACTCAAGAGGAGATTTTCTCCAGAGAAAAAGCTTCCCAGCAATCAATGTACAACAATCCAGGGTTCCCTCCAACCACTGAGAGGCTTGAATTTTCTTGGCACTGGCTTCCTTCCCCAGGGTGGCAGCCCAAGGCTGACAGAAGAACCAGCCCAGAAAACTTTCACCTATGGCTGTAACTTAAATGAAACCTGGTTAATTATTCACAACAAAGGCATGCAGGTTGGTCCTAGCAACAAAAAGGGCAGTTCTCAAAAGCTGCTTTGGCTCTTTAAAGGAGAAAGTAATGGCATTTAGAATAGAGATTTGATTTTAGAACTGTTTCCAAGATCAATACAGTTAACTGCTCTAGGGTATTTACTTACACAGTAATACTGTCCTTTGTGGAAAAGCCTGAGAAACAACAGTCATTTCAGTCTGGATGCACTAGCTAAAACCAGCCCCTAAATTCCCACCGATTCTCTCAGACTCACTTCTGTGAACCCAGGTGAGGAGTTTCTGAGACGCACAGAAGTCCTGATCTGAAGCAGCTTTGTCCACGTTGCTTTCCTGGGGCGTGCTCCGACTGCAGCCATGAGGCTATGTGAACATGATAAGGGCTAACCACGCTAATCCTACTGTACAGGGAGCCTTGCTCTGGGGTACTGGACCCCCTTAGAAAAGTTTAAGGGATTACTCAGGTAAAGGCCCGAGTAGGTGTCACATCCACAGAACCAATATGGAAGAAAACGGCCGGATATAGCCCAGCACTGCATTTCCTCCCTTCAAATGACACACCTACAAAGGCCACGGGACAAATGAAAATTGTTCCAACTTACTTTGACCACATACCTGCATAACTCCTTCTATGTTTTAAATATACCACAGCCTAAAGTAAAGGGAGCTATCTCATGAGCTATATAAACCCACAGGCAGCTTTATGTTTACGAGAACAAAAGAGGACTACAGAGTACACACGGCATGCATCAGCCGTGCCATCACACAAAAAGGTTGCTCAGAAGACAGTGCTCAGGGAAAAGAGGCATTAACAGTGACATGGCATCTTTCAGACCCTCCAAAGAGAGGGTCACATTTTCTCTAGATAGAGAAGCCAAAGGTCAGAGCCAGAATCTTGCGATTCTGGACTGAGCACAGTTATCACACACACACACACACAGAAAACACTGAGCACCATGAGACAGTGGCTCAGATCAAATGAAAGCATCAACATGAATAAAACCTTGCTTCTCTGGTGCCAGATTTACAGCGTAGGGGCTAGCAAGCAAAAGCAGGTTTGCGGTTTTACAATATTAACAAGCATGGACAATCCCCTGTAAAAATTTTACACAATATGGGGAAACTGTGCCCTGAGAAATGCACATAGAAGCTGGAAATCTTTACTTAGGCTAGGAAGCAGCCAAGCCTCAAATATGGATTACCTACTTTATTCCAATGTGGGCATCAGACAAACAGCCAGTTGGGCCTAAACTTAACAATGAATAGCAAACAAGGTAAAATGTTGAAAATAAAAAAAAAATTCAGCAGCTGGGCTGTGGTAGTGCACACCTTTAATCCCAGCACTCGGAAGGCAGAGGCAGGCAGATCTCTGTGTATGCCAGCCTGGTCTACAGAGCTCCAGGACAGGCAGGGCTACACGGTGAAACCCTGTCTCAAAAAACTAACCAAAACCAAAACCAAACTAAACCAAACCAAAACAAAACCAACCACCACCATTCCCAAAAAAGAAAAGAAAATTTAGCAAACTGAGGACCTGAACTTTTAATGATCACTGTTCCACACAAACCATACTTCATATTCCTGGGTAATACTGTCAACTTTTGAAATTGTTCCGGTGTCAATTCCCAAGAAGAGAAGACCATACTTTTAACTCAAAAACCTCTTCCTCAGTATCATCACCCTTCACTCGGTGACCTTACAATTCATTTATGATAACGGTGAACAGACCAGAAAACTTGGTACTGTTTATTGAGCCTCTTTTCTATCAGGGTCATCAAAATAGATTATCCGATGCATCTTCTGAGGTAATACAAGTCTAGCCTGCCATGCTGACTTACCATGATGCCCCTCCCTGACCATTTATGAACCAGTCTGGACAAAATCAAGAATCTTGACCTCTCAAATCAAGGTTCTCCCAAGTCACTGAAAAGGCTAATTTGAGATCTAGAAAATCACAGACTAAGAAACTGGGTCTTCTCAGAAATTATCACTCAAAAACAAACAAACAAACACACACACACACACACTCTAGAAAGCCAGTGTAACAAAATGTTGTGGGTTTTTGTTTTGGTTGTTAAAAACAAAACAAAACAAAAAACACCTCAGTCTCAAAGCAGACCATCTGGGTTGGAACTCTGACTAGGTGAGGATCTCTGGCCAATGTGACCTCTGTGCCTCACTCTTCATGATGGAGGTAATACCTCACTGAGATTTGCTAAGGAACACAGGGCACTCAAACTGTACCTGAGCAAGAGAAATATCCACAAGTTTTGCTTGGCTGCTTTTGGGAATACTACAGCTTGCTGGCACCAGACTTTTGGCAAGCACTTCCCATGCTCTGAGAGTGTGCCTTCCCATTTTCTTTCCTATTCCTTTGCAGTGCATTGTTTCCCCTACAGGACTGATTCTTTGATCTCAGAGAACAGGACAATTGTTTAGACTTAGGTTTTGTTGTTGTTGCTGTTTGTTTGTTCTGGGGCTGGTGGTGCTTTTGGTTTTTTTTCAGCTGTTTTTTTGTTTGTTTGTTTGTTTTCTTAAAGCAGTGGGCATATATAAACTACCTTGGGGGAAGATTCAGACAAATCAAAGTGCCCAAAGTATCGCAGTGAATTTATTTGCAGAAGCCTTTAAGTTTGAATTAGATGACCTATAGCCCTCGCTAACCTGCAAGAAAACTAACATACCAGCCGCTTGTCTAATGTCACTTTGCCAACACTGGCTTCTAAGCAGGAGATCCTCTGGATCCGCACCAACATTAATTTACAGTTGGCTAACAAATGGAGGCAAAAATCCCAAACAACAAGCATGAACAATTGAAATGGGGGGAAAATGGGCATCTCATATCCTAGATAAATTCCCCCACCACACTCCAGTTTTACGAATCCCTTTGTTCATAACTTACCTCCACGCACCCATCATCACATAAGCCTCCTCATGGTTCTGTCAATTCTGCCAAAATTATTCTTTTACATCTCACGATCCAGGTGAAAAGATAGCTTGCATATCTTGAAACATTTGCCATTTCTACCTAGTCTTCTCTTATAAAGTGTAATTTCAGACAGTGGCTGTTCTTTATACACCTGTGTTTCCAATGTACTTAGACTGTAACATGCCTGCTCATCATCACGACTGCTTCCTTCTTGTACATTATGTACAACTATTGTACAATGGTGCAACCAGTCTGTTGCAGCCAGTCTGCAATGGTGCAACAACTAGAGTACATTACAAGCAACTGTCTTTGAAGCTTTGTCAGTTAGGCTTCAAACAATGTTTCAGAAGTCACAACTCATTCATCAAAACAGAGCAGAAACATAAAGCAGTAAGCAGGGCTGGCAGCCTCCTTCTTGGGCCTATATGTATTCCAACATCAACATTCTAGCTTTACTTGAGCCAAGCCAAGGCAGTGTATCAGAGAAAGGAAGATCTGAGCACCACAGTGATTAGAACAGAGGCCTTCTTCCTCACCCTGCCCCACCCTGTCAGCCTACCCGCACTGTTGGTCTTATGCTACAGACTAATTCCTATCTTAGGAGAAGGGAACAAACAAACAAAAACCAAGGCTCTCTGTTGGAACAAAGCCTCCTTAATATACGTAAACAAAATCTTCCTTCTTTGGTTCAGAGGACTGTAGACTGATTCAATGAGTTCTTAACAAGACACACCGTGAAGTGGAGCAATCTGGCTGCCACTAAGTCCTGCAAGTACCTTACCACCAGCTCAACGCCCTCACGATCATGCCCGGTGAGTCTATAACTGTCTCTATGTTCAGGAGAGTCCTGACTCATGAAATCTCAGTATCACCTAAAATGAAACCAGCCCAAACTTCATCTTCTAAATACCTTTCTTGCCTCCATGAAGACTATTCACATTCGAGTCCGTGATGCCCTTGAAGGCATGCAGAGGCCAAAGGCAATGATAAGCACATTATCTGAAGGCAACTGTTTGTATGGAAGGATTTAGTCATCAGCAACAATAGCTTTAAGTTTTGATATCTGGAAAACCTTTTTTCTAGCTGTGTATTCAGCCTGTAGTTAGGTTAATGTAGCCTTTCTAAGTTTCCGTGACTCTGTCTAATACCTAAAAAGAAGAATCAAATATACAATGCTTTGAGTTTAAGGCAAAAACTTAGAACAATGAATTCTATCTACAAAGGCTGACAGCTGTGTGTTCCATGATTTGCTTTGTGTTGCTGCCTGATAGAAAATAGTCTTTTAGGGCCTAAGAAGATACTACTTGCTCTGAACAGCACGCACCTGAGTTCAATCCCTAACATCCATGTTAAAAACAACAACAAAGTGAATGAGCGAACAACTTGGGTAGTGTGTGCTTATGACACCCAGCACCGGGGAGGTTGAGAAAAGATCTTTAGTGGTTGCCAACCCAGCCTTGTTATAAGCACCAGGCCAGTGAGACTGGTCTCAAAAAAACCTGGCCTCTACCTGCACACATATGTACACATATGTACACATAAGTGTGTGCCTGCACATAATGAACATTTACACATGTATGTACATATACGCACAGACACAAAGAAAAGAAAAAATAGGCTTTTGGTTCAAAGAAACCAGCTTTGTTTTGCTGTAGTTTCACCTACTGTTAGTTACCTACTTGTTTTATCACTTGCCAGCTATTTTTTTTTTTCTCTAGAAACATTTCACCTTACAAGTCTCAGGTTTCTCAACCCACAGGACAGATATGGTAACACCTACCTCACAGGGGGTCTGAAAGGGTGAATACTGTGTGTGAGGGCACCGGTCTACACCTAGCTTATGCTGGAAAGCACCCCCCACCTTTCTCTGAGAGTCACATTCAAGTGCAGCAGCTTGTGGTTTAACTTTGATACCACAGGTATCGGTACAATTTGGTGGCAAGGGCGTGGCCTTCAATCCCAAACCAGATGGCACTAGTCATGCCTTTCACAGCCGTTTCCCATGTGCCCAGCGTGAGCACGAGCCATCCTAATTCGCAGGATGGGGAACTACAGCAGCGGCTTCACAGTAACTGGTGGCTTTCTGACCCCGAGCCAGAAGAGCTGACCTCCAGAGGACGGAAGGAAACCGTGTCTTAAATGCTACCACTCCGTGACGGTTTACACTACTCAATGCCAGCCTGCTCTGCATGATGAGTAATTAGTTTTAGGGCAGAGCTATGTAGTGAGACCCTGTCTGTGGGGATGAGGAGGGGAAGGAGGGAGGGAGCGAGCGGCAGGAACTGTGGCTAGACAATTTCCAAACGCTGGCTACACCCAGGCACACCCAGGCCCTCCACCTCTGGAAGGGGTGTGTGTGCAATAATGGTTTAAAGCTACTCGGGCCCCGTGAACAAGCAGGTGTGGGCCAGCTCTACGCCAGCAGCTGCTCAAGAGCGGGCAAGTTGCTCCGCTCCTCCCTGAGCTCCCTCATATGGAAACACAGAGGATTTCTGCTCTTAGTTCTAGAATTCTTCAGGGCTGAAGTGGAAAAAGAACGCATTCAGTAAATTGTAAGGAAGCCAGGTGCACTGGGAGGTTGAGGCAGGAACCCTGAGTTCCAGACTACTGTAGGCAACACAGAACACCTGTCTCAAGAAACCAGCGTAAAGCAAAAACAACTGAATAAAGAGCAGTGGAGTGTGTCTGGTGCGTAGAGCACTCAGGAAATGTTACTGTCAACAGAACGAAGCCTCTTCCACCAGCAGGAACATGAGCAACTGAGGAGACGTAAAAGCAGACTTGGCATGTGTCTCCCCACATAAACCTTCTGTATTTGGTTACAGCTGTGTACTGTTCACAGAGGGCTGACAGGCAATGAAAGTTTCTGATCCTCACAGCAACCCGAAGAAGGCATTCTCTGCTCGGCAACCACGGAAGCCTACCTTCCCTCTCTTATGAACGTCTACTCAAATCCTCAACAAAACGCCTATCTTGTCTCTTGATTTGTTGGTGAATTCTTGAAGGTGGAAAGCAAAACTGTATTCCTGTGAGTCCAGCTCCATAGTGGAGCTGTAGACTGAAGCCCTTCTACAAGCAGAATATTAATCAGAGGTTGAACTATGCCAAAACCATTATTCTAATGACCAGGGCTTCTAGCCCAAGAGCAGTCTGATTTCCATTGTGAATTCCTACTTGAAGAGAAACAAACAAAAACAAAAAACAAACAAACAAACAAAAAAAAACCAGACCAACCAACCAACCAAACAAACAAACCAAAAAAGTAAGATCACACATGGACTTCTGAACTACCAAGAGACCAGCCCCTCACTCCCCCTTCCTCAAACCTTGACAAACAACAGGGCTGCTCCCTAACAAAAAGAAAGGAACTGGACCAATGACTTAATTAAGGAGTGCACAGGAAATAAGGAAAGAAAAGCCTGGGGACAACAGATGGTGAAAAGGGTCCCCATGGGGTCTTCTAAACTCCCACCTTCAATTGTACTCCATCTCCCCAAGAAAAGTTGAATGAATTTACTACCTCAATAAAGACTACAGTATTATGTGACCAAAAAGCCCTGTCAAATAGGTCATAGTCTGGTCTGATAAGTGACTTTAAACAGTTTCCTGTGTTTCAAGTAAAAATCAACCTAATTTTTAAATCATGTATTTGCAGAGAAAAAATATATAAAAACTATTTTAAAAATGGAGTTGGGGGCTGGGAGATTCCAAGGACTAGGGAGCAGTTTGGGGTCAAAATTACTTCAAAGAAGGTGAGTGTGCACATTGCTGTGTTATTTACATTCTGAGGCCTGCCTCTATTCGGTCAGCGTGAGTCACCACCTGGCTTCCACACAAGCATCACTCATGCTGCAGGCCCTGCGGCAGCCGCACATGGGCAGTGTGAAGAGCGGGTTTGCTTTCCAGTCACACAGCACACCGATGTGAGAGGCTGCCACACCCGGAAAAATGGATCCAGTTTCACAGGATGCACTGTTGAACACCTGTTGCCAGGAAGCTAGATGATAGGCTTTTTAAGCATTACACTCAACAGAGGAAGAGTCAATGGGAGACAGCTAATGCCTAACTCTAGCCAACTATACCTATCCAAACATTTGCATTTTTATTTAGAGATTTCCCTCTCTACCTCTAACAGCAATATTAAGAAACACAGTGCCTTACAGTTGTTCTTAAGAATACATTCACAGCCAAGCGCTGTGGAGCACGCCTGTAATCCCAGTACTCAGGGAGGCAGAGGCAGGCAGATTTCTAATAGTTCTAGGCCAGCCTGCTTGACAAATCAAGTCCAGGACAGCCACAGCTACACAGAGAAACCCTGTCTCGAAAAACAACAACAACAACAACAACAACAAAAAGAACACGTTGACACGCAGTACCTGAGCGGAGCCGTAAGGGCAGGAATTCACTGGGATCATACTAGTTTTCATTTAATTAAGAAAGTGAACAAGCTTAGCCCAGACCTTCCGAAAGTTAGACTTTGATCACATCACAGGAAAAAAAAATCATCATCTGGAATGATTAATTCTTTCATTCGACAGCTCTAAGTAGCTGTTGGAGCCACTGTTTTCTTAGGGGAGGCAAGGCAACCAGCACGAAAAGCAGCTTACTTTGACGCCTTTCTATGTATTACTGTTTCCCTTACTCCACCATCCCATCACGCTGGCTAGTTTTATGTCAGCTTGACCCAAGCCAGTCATTTGGGAAGAGAGAAATTCAACTGAGGAAGTATCTGCAGCCGACTGGCCTGGTGGGCAAGGCTGTGATGCCTTTGATGGATGACTGATGTAGGAGGGCCCAGGTCACTGTGGGCAGTGTCAGCCTGATTTAGTGATCCTGTACTGTGAGAGAGAAGACGGAGGAAGCCACGGGGAGGCAGGCCACTTCAGCAGCACTCCTCCGTGGCTTCTGCTTCAGTTCCTGCCTCCTGGTTCCTATCCTTACTTCCTTGATGACAGACTGTGGTGTGGAACCGTAAGCTGAAATAAATACTGTCCTTCCACCAAGATGGCTTTAGTCATGGTGTTATATCACAGCAACAGAGCCTCTAAGACAGACCCCTTCATCATGAAACACTTGCTGAGGAGAAGAAAAGAATACAGAGATGAAATAGCTTTCTAGTGATCCTTGCAGAAATTAATTGTGTCTCTGTCTCCCCAGGATGTTCACAATCCTTAACTAAACAAAATATCTAGTATCTCCACATACAGGGACAGTCCCTGTCTGTGGAATGTTCAGCATTCTGGTAAAGCAAGCTGAAGGTACAAACAACAGATTACACTTCATCTCTGTAAGTATCCCAAGGGCCATTCTTTCCAGATGAGGAAAATGAGGGACGTGAAGTCACCAATAGAGCCAGGATTGAATGGCAGCTTTGGTATTCATAATGCATGTGCTTTCTAGACTCCTCCTGCTTCGGAAGAGATAAAGCCCTGCAGTCACCCCCTCATCATCCTCAACACTCCTTCCATGGCTCCCCTGGCTCCCAGCACAGAGCACACAGGTGGGAATTCACCTGCACACTCATTCTTTGCAGATAACTCCGAACCCCTTCTCTGCCACCCAATTTAACTATCAGGATAAATGTCTCCTTCAATACAGAGTACTATGTTCAAGCACTAGAAACACAGTAAGTTCACATCCCAGACACAACACACAGAACCTACTGACCTACAGTGACTCATGGGAACCCACCAGTACAATAAATTACACATCGAAACAGAAGAAAATAAGAATGAAGCAAGCCCTTAAAGCAGCGGCTCTCAACCTGTGGGCTGCAGCCCCATGGGGGGAGCACATATCAGCTATCCTGCATATCAGATACTTACACTGTAGTTCCTAACAGCAGCAAAATTATAGATAGGAAGTAGTAGCAACAAAATAATTTTATGGTTGGGGGTCACCATGATATGAGAAACTGCATTAAAAGGTCACAGCATGAGGAACGCTGAGTACCACTGACTTACGGTTTCTCTTCTATAAAAAAAGAAAACTAATTTTAAAAATGGCGATGCCACGTACTTTTAACTTGGCTGCATCAACTGTGTATCAGTGCTTCCAAAATAACGTCTACAGTTTGTAAAAGGATTCAGATTAAACACACTAAACATCCTTTAAATCGGTTTTTGTTTGAAAGTTATCTATCTACAAATTTCTCCTGTAAATGATCTCAGATAATGACGGTCTTTACACTCTCCATCAGAGGAAAATGGAGCCTTTGGCCTATTTATGATTTCTTCACATAATGGTGTGACTTAGCGCTTGCCCCTCAAACTAACTTTCCACTCGCATCATTTCACGTTAGAAAGAGATGAGAGGCCATGCCTTTCATAGGCTTTTGTGCATATAGTCAAAGTACAGAGCAGCCTGTGTCTCCGTGCTTCTGTGCACTGCACCGCTGCTTAAAGGTCCCGCGCCTCCTGCAAACTGCACTGGAGGCCAGCGGCTAACATCCCTGCGGAGGTCGGACAGCAGTGCGAGCCACCTGGCGTCCCAGTTTACTTTGGGTACCTCTATAACAGAGGGGGTTCTGAGAGCGGGGACTGAATTGCTCTCTAGCTCCGGCAGTAACTGCTCTAGACGCTTTTCATGAATTTGGGAGGAGTCACCATGGTTACCCTCAATCTACATCAAAAGTCACCTGGCCCAAGAGGCTCATTAGCATTATGTTCCTTTTAAATAAAAAAAAGTGCACGATTCAGTTGAATGCATCTCTAGGCAAGCTAAACACTCTTTGAACACACTAAAGGAAACCACACCCATCGTTGGGTGGGTGTGGGGGCAGGGATGGGAGAAGGAGATGGGGAGGGCTAGAAGTTGAAGCACTGTACTTGATCTATTAGCTAATAGCTGAAATCATCATCGTGGCTGCTGTGGGTTACTGAGCACTTAAGGAAACATTCAGAGACGGGTAAAACATAGTTCTCAGGTTTACAAAGGCAAGCTGGAAATATCTGCCAGGATTCACAGAAATACCTATGTGAAAAGCTTAAGATATAATGTGAAGTAAAATGTAAAAAGATACACTGAATTTATTTGATTATAATATGTATGTGATATGAATACTACTGTAAAGTTTTATTTTAAGTTCTTTTGAGAATATAATAATACTGATAACGTTACATATTAAACATGCTAGGGGAACACAAAGGAGCCAGACATTTAACTCTGTCCTTTAGTCACCCTCAACCAACTGGGCTGGCCAGATCCCTCGACTGGTAAACGCAAGCCTAACTGTTGGAGTTCAATACCCCTTCTACAGTAGGAGAAAATAACTCATCCCTGCAAGTTGTCCTATGACCTCCATATACATGCTATGGTATACACTCATGCATATATACACATACACACAAATTAAAAAAAAAAATTGGGGGTGGAGAGATGGCTCAGTGGTTAAGAACATTGTCTGTTCTTCCAAAGGTCCCGGGTTCAATTCCTAGCACCCATGTGGCACCTTATAATCACTTCCTAAGGGCCCCAGCTTCTGCCTATGCCCTCCCTTTAGGGAGAGTCTGCAGAGGTGTCAGTCAAGACTCTGGGTCACTTATCTCCTCCAGCCCTTTCTTTCTTTTAGAGGACACGACGTCTGGTCAAAAGTGAAGAGGTGCTTTCTCTCCCACCCAAGTTATTAGCAATCACTTTTAGAACCTTAATTGCAGATTCAGAAAAAAATAAGCGCCTATCAAATAAAACATATACTTAGTATATTTCGAGTTCACGAACAAAAAACATGAAGGTACCAGTAGATAAGTTTGGTGTGCATGAGGCTGTACAGAAGCTAACCGGAGGCTAGAAGAGCAACACTGCATATGCGTCACTCCACAGGAAGAGGGTGTGGACAAGAGTCACTGTCCAACACGGGCTTTCTCTGATTAGTTAAAAACAGTTTAGAGCTGGAGAGACTGATCAACCATTAAAAGCATCTCGGGCCTTGCAGAGGACCCAGGTTCAATTCCCAACACACACATGGTGGCTCACAACCATCTATAACTCCAATCCCAGGGGACCCAACTAGTATGCACACACGGTAACCATAAATGCACGCAAAAGCTTACAAAGCTAAGAACTAGACAATCAATTTTTTTAAATCTTTTAATTTCGCCAGGTGTGATCGTGCTCGTCTTTAATCCCAACACTTCATGGGCAAATGTGAGCAGATTTCTGGGTTTGAGGACAGACTGGCTGACAAAATGAGTTCTGCCAAACCAGTTAACGTTACATAGCGAGATCCGCCATTAAACTAACAAGCAAACAACCAAAGCTTTAAAAAAAAACCTTTCAATCTCCTAAAGAAACATGAAACTTTAACTACTATACACTTGTTCAGATTACTTTTATAAATTAATTAAACAACAACAACAACAAAAAAAAAAACTATGTACAACATGAACTATATGAAAAATCTAAACTTCAACCCTCGAGGTTGTAATCTCTTCAGGACTCTCTTTTTCTGTTCTTTGCCTCCATTTCCAAGACTGCTTCTTAAGCTTGAAATTACATTAAAACCTTCTTGAGGAGCTTGCTAAAATGGGGTTCTGACCCAGCAGGTCTGGGGTGGACCTGAGTGGCTGCTCATTTCTAGCAAATTGGGACCACGTCCAATAACAAGGTTCCAAGTGCCATGTGGTAAATTTGGCACCCCAACAAATGCCTCCTGCATCCTCTTATGATCCACACCTTTCAAAACACAGATCATGGTCAGGAATCAATAACTGTCTTTAAATTTAAAACAAACAAAACCCCAATGGGATGCAGTGGCTCAACAGCCCCTCCCCTGTCTGTCTCTGTCTCTCTGTTCCCTTTCTCATTCTGCTCTCTAGGATCTAGCCATTTGGGAAGCTGCTTCCTGGAACAAGTTTATTTTAAGTTTGCTTTCATTTGTTGGTCAGCCCAGGCTGCACCTTCACCCACACATTTTCCAACCAGATGACCAAAGCTCAGAGAAAAGCAGCAAATATGTACAAATAACAAGAAACAAGTGCTTCATTTTAAGGTCAGTTTTAGTTTACTTAAAAGAAAAAGAATCCTTCTTGCTTTTAGTTAAAGTACCTGACCAACTACTAAGCTTCCAAATGGCAAGTTCTATGTATTCATTAAATGACTTAACACTGTCAAAGTTTCAATTAAACTAATCAGGCAAAGTTAGAAACATGCCCTTCTCTTGCATTTCACCATTTTTTTTTTATTTTTTATTTTTCAATAGCTGGACCTCAAAGTCAATTATGAAGCTGCAAGCGTATGGGCATGAGGGGGCTGGGCAAAGTCCACAATCTGAAAACATGCTGGCCTTTTTAAATCTGTCTGGGTTGATAATCTATACCAATGTAATTCCAGCAGAGCAAACTTAAGGCTGTCGATACCCTTAACTGAACATGTAACGCAGTCGTGATCCACATCAATTTCCAGCAGAGAAGGCTAAAACCCAAACAACCACCCAAGTCAGAGCAACACTGGGGTTCTTGCCCTCCGTTTGTACATGTAAGGTTTCTTTAAAGGGGAATACAATAATAGTGGAGACAATAGCCAAACTTTGTGCTTTCCATAGTACCTGCATGTTTTCAGGGAAGCTTGAAAGAGTGTGGCGTTTGCTGCCCAACACCACCCTGCTAAATTCAACCCCAGAAGTTACTTTGAGAGGGAGCAAGAGTGGGATCATCAGTGCAGGGTTGTGGCCAGGCATGGGTGGGATTTTGCTTTTGAGGTTATTTATCAGGCATATAGCATTAAAGTGCATACTGAACCATTCTCAGAGCCTACACATCCTATTATCTTGAGCTCTTTCCATCCCCTCCTCCTGAACCCAGATGGCAGTGGCAGGGCTTACAGTTAGTGGCTTCCCTAATTACAGCAGGATAGAGCCCACTCCTGGCTACCCAAACGCCTTTTACACAACTTTATTCACTTCTCAGTAAGAAATCAGATTTTAGGCCCCTTCCTTCATGGAAGCTACACAAGGAATGTGCGAAGACTACCTGGCAAGCTGGTTAAAAATACTTATTTTGGGGATATACCACAGAGTTCCAATTTAAGGTGAGAATTTTCATTTCCATCAAGTTCCCAAGACAGGTTGAGACTATTACTTAGGGTCCTCTTCTTGAGAGTTTCAATTTGAAAGCCTCTTCAAATAAGGAAGCCCATGCTCTTAGCAACTATTCAGTGGCTTCTCTGAATGGGCAGGACTATGATGGGAACTAGCCTGATCTTTGGGAGCGTAGATGGAGGAAATAGAGGAAAAACAAACTACTAAAGGTACAATAAAAAGCAATGTGTGAAAATCACGGCAGAATGACCTAGTGTTGTGAGTTTAAATTTTAGGGGAGGGAAACCAAACGGGTTTTGACTTTCATTCTTCCTGGGAAAGCCATATGTGAACTTAACTTCTAAATAATGACCTGGCTCATGAAGTTATTCCAGTGGAAAAAAAAAAAAAAAAGTGGAGGCTGAGAACGATGAAAAAAAGTCAGGCAGGTTCATGGAGCTCTGCTCAGTGGAGTATCTAGCATTATACAGGAAATGATATTTGGATTCACATTCTAATGGAATCAAATCCTAAGATTTTGTAGAGTCAGCTCTCACTTCCTAGGGCCTGACTTTCAGGAAGTAAGCCCCGGACCTGATAGCAGACCTTCCTAGGCAGACGGAGCACCTTCACACCTTCCGGAGCCTTCCGTAGCCATGGCTGCCCCCCTTCTGAAGATGCCTGCCACCTTCCCTGTCTGTGGAACTGGCCTCTAGGAGTCTGACCATTGCACCTGGTCTACTGTTCCCTTGGTCACCTAAACTGAAGTCTGAGCAGCTCTCGCACATACAAATCGCCCACACACATTGGTGGGAACTACATGAGGGTTGTCAAATCTGAGGTCAGAAAACCTGAATTCTGGAGAGCTAGCCTCATACACACTGATCTAAAGACAATTACTTCTGTCTATTTATCTGCCCACAGGATTACTAGAAAAAAAAAAGCCTATTTACTTGAAATTTACTAAGCACTAGCTCTCATTCTAAGTACTTTAAGAAAATCTCTTAAGTAAAATGATATATATTAAAGTTTAGTGTTGTAACAATAATTATAATCACAAAGCTATTAGGATTTAATCCTGAGATAAAAGTGGTGAAAGGTTTTATTTGATTTGGTGATTTCCCCCACAAAATCGTCTGAGGCACATAACAAAAACAATATATCACACTTCATAAAATCCCTAAAAGGTTCTCATATAAATGCTACCCCTAACCTTCCTACCAAAGAGGGGGAAAAAAAATCATCTGCTGCTGGAGATGTCTTGTGACTTTATTAGAGGATCAGGGTTTGGGTCCCAGCACCTGCATGGCTCTTAACTATTTCTGATAACTCTTGTTCCAGGGGCTCTAACACCCTCTCTCTGGCTGCTACAGGCATTGTGTACACACAGGCCACATGCACTCACACATAAGCAGTGAGAACACTCATACACAGAACATAATATTCGGGTCTAGAAAGTTGGGTCAGAGATCAAGAACACCTACTGCTCTTAGAGAGGACCCAGGTTTAGTTCCTAACTGAACCCACATGGTGGCTGACAGCCATCTCCAAGTCTAGTTCCAAGCAGGTCTGATACCCTCTTCTGACTAGAGAAGTTCCAGGACAACCAGGGTTATGCAGAGAAACCTTGTCTTGAAAAGATAAACAAATAAATGTTTTTTTATGATTCATGGATACAAAATCAGCACAAGAGCAAAGAAAATAAAATAGCCAAGCATGGTGGTAGACCCCTGTAATTCTAACATTCTTGAAAAGTCAAAACAGGAGGATGAAGAATTTAAGGCTGAACTCAATTATGTAGTGAGTTTGAGACCAGTTTGGATTATATGAGACCCTATCTCAAAAATGGTGGTTCAATAATAGAAAGGGGAGACAGGGAATTAAGGACTGGTAAGATAACCCAACAGGTAAATGAGCTTGCTGAGCAAGACTGATGAACTGGGTTCAATGCTCAGGACCCACGTAAAAGTTGAAGGAGGTATCCTCCTCCACAGAGCTGTCCTCTAACCTCTGCACACAATCACGTACATGCACAATATAAGTAAATACACTGCGGCTTATAGTGAAGACACTGGAAAGACTGGAGTACAGTTCCCAGCTATCACACACGGTGGGTGACAGCAATCCGTAATTTCACCTCCAGGGGATCTGACACTCTCTTCTCTCCTCCAAGGGTGGTACACAAGCGTACACACATGCACACCCACACGCGCACACGCACGCACACCAGGGAGAGAGAGATGGAATGAATGTGGAAATGAACTCCATGGTCTGAAATTTACTGTTCTTCATACCAAGACTCCTGCTCAAACTCATCAACCAGAAGCTGCAGAAAGCACTTCTCCAGAACGGTGGTAACCATAGAGGAAGGTGCAAAGAAGATAAAAAACTTTATTGTCATACTTTCCTCTAGACTCTGCCTTTGCTACAACCTCACTGCCACAGCTGATGGTCAGTGCTCTGGGGTGAAAGTGAGGTAAGGAGGAAGATGCCAGCCAGGCTAGAGACTGGTGAAGGAGCTGGAAGAGGAAGGCCACAGTATCGGGCCATTTGCAAGAGTCCCTGAATGCCAAGCTCGAGAGTGTGTAATTTTTCATATACAGTACACATGAGAACACAGGCACAGTATTCCGCCATAGCGACTAAGCTGGCAGATGTAAAACTAAAGGGAAGGTATCTGAACTTGTGTAATAACAGGTTTCTAAGCATGAGGCTGAATCCAATCGTTTCAACTTTTCTCCCTTATTTAAAAACGAAAGCAACAACAAAATGTATCAAACAAAACTTTATAACACACTGGTTGACCTAAAGAAAGCAATAATTCAATTCAGCAGGTGGAAAAATGAAAGAGAGCTGAGCACCGGTGGCTAAGTTACATTTTGTAGATGGAGACCCTGACCTCTCTTGTGCCATAAACTTCAGTGTGATTAAGAAACAAACAAACAAAAATCAAACAAACAAAAAAAAAAACCCAGTATCTCTCAGTTCCTTAAACTAATGAGATTTTTTCCCCCACACTTATTCACTGGCCCATAAATCTCTACACACACTGTTATCTAAACAGACCAGATTCCCCTTACTATCAGACTTCGCTCAGCTAAACTCCAATCAACCACATCCAGCAAGAACTAGCACTTCCCAGAGTTGGTAGATACATAAATTTACACAGAAAGCATCAACAAAACATCCCATACACTGAGTGACAACTAAGAAAGATCATACCCAGAAGTAAAACGGCGGACACCTCCGCAGGCAAAAAACTTAAATCAGCACACAGAACCAAAATAATGTCTTATTATTACCAAATAATAATAATAAGACGTTACACAAGCGTGTTACCAAAAATAACGTCTACAAGAACAACAAATATTAGAACTCCACACCAGAAGCAGAGAAAGGTTCTATCAAAATTCTCAAAAGGTTTAAGGCACAATCCACGCTACTTCCAACCAGGGCACTGTGCTGGGTGAGTCTACCTTGATCCGCCCTATCTGAAAGTTAATTCACCCTCTCAGTTCCTCAGCACAGGTGGTTTTCTGTTATAGAAATGCCAGCACTAAACTTATGCAACTCAAAACCACACTCTTTAAAAATAAAGTTAACTGGCGCTAAAGCAGGGAACAAAGGTTATTTCTAAAATTTTTGTGTACTTAACACCCAACTTAATGCCTACAATTTTTCAATGAGATTTCCTTGAGGAAAAAGCATATGAACTAAAATATGGGGGGAAGGGGCATTTGTGTAATTTTTTTTTTCAATATGTTTCCTTGTCCGGAGAGGACAGTTAAGACATTTCCTGTGGGTAAGCTCCACCCTGCTCAGTGAGCAGTTTACAACCACACTTAACCCTTTTAGAATAACAGCCTTTGTTACGGGTGGGTCTGCGTGTGCATTCCACACACATCCTTTTTATATTCTCTACTGTTTGGTGGTTTTTCCTGAAGCTACACAGCATGAACAGGCTAGAGACTAAAGATGAGTGTTTTGACTGAATCCCACAGGTACTTCTTAGAGTCCAGGCCAAAGGGAAAGGAAAGCACTCTGATCGTCTCAGAGTAAGGCTCCTGAAAGACCTAGAAAATGGATGTGCTTCCTAGTCACTACTGGCGAGTTTTCAAACACGCAAATTCCACCTTCTAAGATTCAAAGAGACTTAACTGATTCCCCAGTGCCAATGGCCTTCCTCTGAGTTGGCTGCTGAAGGAATGCAGCAACACCTAGCAAATCTTTAAAATCACATCCCGTTCTGCCTCATTTTCGGAAACAAGTCAGTGCTGTCACTACTTCACAAGACGAGTAAACCAATGAATGAAACATATCCCCACTTCCCAATGAGAACACACTAGGCCACGCTGCTTCCTTCCTTACCTCCTCATTTAGGTGGAGTTAAACACAGTCTTCGCTTATTCTTTACAGTACCGGGGATATTCCTACCTATTACCTAATTCTGAGGGCTTCAAAGTGCAAGCTCTGCTCTCAGCTACAAACTTTTACTTTTTACACGTCGCTGACCGCGGCCTGTTGGCTGGTCAGAGACAGGCCAGGGCTCCAGGCAGAAACACAACACACTACTCTAGGATCATGCTCTCCATAAGAACACCTGGGGTAAAATACTGGATGTATTCAACCTTTCGAGCTTGGCACAGACTCCAGAAAATGCCTGTAATTGATCCAACTAATCCAACCCATAGCCCTGGAATGACAATAAGTGGCTATTATTATAAATTACATAGCCCACCGAACTGATGGGAAAGCTGTCCCACAACACAATACACCAAGAGTTAAAATTAGGCTTCGGAACTAAAACTGTAATTTACCAAAGACTTAGGAACAAAAAGACCACTCCCTCCTCCCCTTTGCTATTGTTCTACTGGACTGGGTCTGGAACCAAAAACATACTAATGGATCTAGTAACATTAATCTCCTAAGATCCGAAGGGTGTGTGTTTCTGCATGTGTGTGTGCAACTGGAAATGGGATACCTGAGAACTAGAGCCTAGAACCGAAAGGTACCGAAGGGAAGGACTCCAAATGGTGGCTATGGGGCAGTTCGAGTAACTGCCTACTTTAACTCCTCAGTGAGGTGCTCACAGCCAACCTGAGGCTCTGTGGTTGCCATAGGGCACCGTATGGCAGAAATAAAGCTTCAGAAGGCACCCGGATCCTGGCAGAACAGCAAGCAGGCCTGGCCTTTGGCAGCGGACTTACCTTGGAGCTGTTTGAATCTCCCTTCCAGTTGGTTGTAGTTGTAAGGCACCTGCCCGGTGTAGGCCGGCGACAGCGGCCCGGAAATGCTGGACGTCCTCTGCAATTCCATTACGCCCGACCTAACGTCCAGGCCAGCTGCACGGTGGAATCCCGCTCCGGCCCCCTTATACCCCCATTCAACTCCAAGCAGCTTCCGCGGCTCCGCTCCCGCGAAAGGGCTAGACCTCAAGCTAGTCGCATTCCGGTCTGTCGGAAATGGGTGCAGGGTGATCTGATAGGGAGCTGGCTGCAGAGTCCACCTTAGCCTGCCTGGCGGAGTTACCACCCCGGCATCTAATCCCCTGTGGATTTCCTTCCTTGTGTGGCCCTTGCCTGGAAGCTAGAAATAAATTGCCCGGCAGGGCGGAGGGAGAAGGGAAGGAGGGAAAGGAGGGAAGAGGCACGATCCTACTGGAAACTATTTTAAATATGGCCAACCCTAAGCACGCTGTGCTCCTGCTCGCGGAGCAGCGCACACCTCCCGCCTGCCCGCCCGCTGGCCGGTTTGTAATTTAATCGGTAGCCGCGGTGAGTGGCGCGGTGATGTCACCTGATTAGCATAACAGCATTGTGAAGGAAACGCAGGCCGAACCACGCGGAGGGGCACACACAGGCCGACCTTGCAGACCCCGACCCACGCGGCTAGGCCCCACAAAGCTGCTGGAATTACAACGTTTTGTTGAGCGCTCCCGCCTAACAGAAGTCTCCGATTACTATCTCTCCAAAAGGGTGCTGGCCCCGAAGGCGGGTCAAAGCCCCGTAGCCCCGCCGCTGTGCACCTGGGCGCAGGCAGCCACTGCGCGGGCGCCAACCGCGAGCACAACCCAGCCCGGCGCCTCCGTAAGTCAAACAAACTCCGTCCGGGCACCCTACAGAGCACAGCCCGCAAACATGAGAACTAGGCCTGCTGGAAAGTCTCCTCAGCAGAGACCCTGCCGTTACTGCATTACATTTCCGAGTGATGTGCCCTGTTAGTAACTCCTCGCAAGGAAGATTTATCAGGCTACCGCGGTGCAAGGCATTGTGGGAGGAAGGTACACAGGTAAACACCACCCCAGGATCCCTGGTGCCGAGAACTTTACCGTCCTGTGGAAGGGAACAGCAATCACCTTCAAATCTTAACTTTGATTTGTTTACCGAAGCCTCTAAGCTTTTGGTTTCCTCTAGTTGCTTCTCTCACCCATGTCTACTAATAAATAAATAAATAAAATCCTATGTAGAAAATAACGTGATCAAAATATATCCATGGGAAATAACTGACTCTGGTCCTATCCTCTTCTCACGTTTCCCCTCACTACAACCAGGAGATCAATGATAAACTTGGCATTTCCAGCCTGGAACTCTGCAGCAATTACTACAGAAGGTAACTTCTGCATGATATTGCTCCGGTATGTGGAGACGGAAGGTGGATCACAAGTCACGCTAACCTGTTGTGCCCGTAAGTTCCAGGCCACCAGGACTACACTGCAAGGTCCTAATTCAAACTTTGCTTCCTAAAGGATTCAGTGTGCACCGAAGATGTGTCGGAGCCACCCTTTGGTGACCAGGGCTCGGGATAAAGGCAAAGCCTGCTAAATGCTCATCTCTGAACAATCCCAGCCCCTTTTAGCCACACAGCTGTGTTTCTAATATGTCTACAGTGTCAATTTCTAGCTCCCAAGGTCGTCCAACCAAGAAGATACAGAACATATTCCACAGCCCTCCTCTCTCTGCCAGCGATCACTGGAGCGAGACAGGATAGCCAAATGATAGGTCTTCATCCAATAACTTTGGAGACAGCCAAGCTTGCTCATTACGCATGGCCTCGTAAGAAACCCTTGACTTGCAACCTCAGTGTTAATACTGAGAAATAAATCTCTATAGAACCACTAAAGTTGTATGGGAAAAGTACCCAAACTCTTCAAAATACAGTATTTTTCAAAGCTCACCCCTCCTTGCATTGTCTCCCAACACATCAAGACTATAAAGTATAATGGGGAATTATTTCAAAGGGGAACTTTTCAACAGACACCCCCTTCACTGTTAAATATGCCAGTGATGTCATGAGTCTTTCTCTGAGTGTCCAGCTACAGCACAGAAAAAAAAGATTACAAAGTGATCGGCCATCTGAAAGTTTTCATTGTTTTTTTTTTAATTTTTAAGCCACTTAGTAAAGAACTTGTGAGTCACTCAGTTATCACCCTTTTAAGCTCTCTCTGGTATGGAGGAATATATTAAACAAGTTTTCTAATTAGCCAGGTTATATACAGTGTAATGGGAAGGAAGAGTGCAGCCACCCTCAATCCTAAAAAGCTCAGACTGTGGGAAAAAAAACAAAACTACATATAGTTAGTAACTGCATCCAACTACCATAAAGAAAGGTTTTGAGGCTAAATAAGGGTTTAGTAACCCCACAGCAACATCCATTTGGTGGGGCAGGGCCAAATGAAAATGGGACACAATTCTGAAGGCCCACCTGTCCACCTCTAACTCAGCAGCTGGGAAAAAGTAGAGGATGGCCAGAGATATTATCTTTCTACTGACAGTTGGGCTGCATTTATACCGTTCAGGATGTGCAAGGCATACGCTGCTGTTTTCCAGGATTCAAAGAAAACTGGGAGAGTTGCTAGATAAAAGGCACGGGACAAGATACAGGTAAATAGTCAAATACTAAAAAATGTACGAAGAGTTCAGAGAACAAGGAGGCCACACCTAGCTTGAAAGGGTCAGTAGGAAGAACCCCAGGAAACACTAACATCTGGACTTGTTCCTGAAACAGACACAATACACTGGAAAGAAGATGAAGCTTCCTCGTGTAACTGCTAGAGGAATGGGACAGGCAATGTGACTGGCTAGCTGGAGCACAAAGGAACTGCCAGTTTTCGAGAAAAGCATGGAAACGAGCTAGAATCAAGCATGGGCTTGGAGAACTGAGGCAAAGGAGAACAGGGTCTGCACTGGGCTCTAGCATTGATTAACTTGGCAGATAAGAGAGACTGAAGGCAACAAGACACCTGCGTGATTAGTGCAACTGTCCAGGTCAAAGGGCCCATTAGGGTGTGGTTAAAAAGGAATGGGCTGACGTAAGAGTTCACCAGCAGAACTCTGGGAACTAATCGAATGTGAGAAGTTGAAAGGCTATTCAAGAAGGATCGCCATTAGAGACATGCAGAAGAAATGATGAACACTTCTTTCTGGCAGGCCAACCCTTGAGTCACCTGCGACACCAGCAGGTGACAGGTCCATAGTGGTCAGGAATGGAGAAGTAGAGGTCAAAGCTGAACATACACAGGGGAAGACGGGATTTAGCGAGCTGGGCCCAGTCACACGCCTTTGATTCCAGCACTCTGGGAGGCAGGCAGATCTCTGTGAGTTCAAGGCCAGCCTGGTCTACAAATTGAGTCCAGGACAGCCAAGACAAAACAAAACAAAAGGTTGATTCAGTGGAGTTACAATAGGAAGGGAGGAATAAGGCAAGACGCTAGGTAGGGATCTGGGGATGATATGGCCTTAGAAAAAGAAAACAGTGGATGACTATAGCTGTAGCTCAGGGGTACTAGAATCCAACCCCAACACAGCCAAAGGACAGCATCGCGTACTACAAAAGAAACTGGGAAATAAGATAGACAGTAAGCTAGGGGCAGATTAAACCAACTGATCAAAACCAGTAAAAGCCTGGCTACCAGAATGAATGAAGAGAAGAGGTGACAGCTAGGCATGGTGGCTCACCCCTGTAATCCTAGCACTCAGGAAGACAGAGGCAGGTGTGTCTCTGTGAGTTTGAGGCCAGCCTGGTCTGCAAAGCAAGTCCAGGACAGCCAAGGCTACACAGAGAAACCCTGTCTCACAAACAAATCAGGGAGGAGAGAGGGGAGTGAAGGAGAGAGACGGCGAGAGAGAGAGAAGAGAAGAGGTGAATGGAGGTCAGAGAGCCAAGAGAAGAGAGTCTGAGCAGGGCCCAGTCAAGCCTGAAGTCTGTGCTAAAGTTTCAGCCACTCGAGTTGGCACAAGTAGGAAAGATGAGAAAACAGCTGAAGAGTGGAGCTATCAACCTTAGCTAAGAGGAGGCACATCTTTGGTAGGGAAAGATGAAGATGTTCTGAAGAGTAACCAAACTTAAGGGAGCTTAGTCTTAACTGAATAAATCATAAGGCCTTGACTTACCAACAGTTTTATTTTCAGTATCTCAGAAGTAGAATCTCTAAGACCCTCACCAACGGATGAAAATGTGTAGGAATGTTAAAGAGAAGTTCTCAGCACTCTTAACCAGCTTTCTGTAGTAACAGACTGCACACTTTTAGTTCATCTCATTTTTTTTTTTCTCATCTAACTGCTACCACTCAGCCAGGCCAGGGGACAGACTCTGATAAATGGTTGTGCCTGTCTTCTAATTGCAGCCAGATTCTAAGGTGAACGACAGACAGCTATGGCTGGTAAGGCAGCCAGAGGAACAAAACAACGGAAGCCCACAAAGGCTGTGTGTAGATAAAAGGTAGCCCTGTTTCTGTAGTGATCTGTAGACAAAAGCAATTAGAAGCAACAGGGCATGGTAGAGGTGCAGAGTATTTAGTGCACAGGCTCATCCTAATACCCAAGTGCCACCAACAAACTTCCTAATTTGTGTATAGCATCTAAGCTTTCCTGGGGCCTCATAGTCCTCATCCATAAACCAAACAGGTTGGGATCTATGCTCGTAAAAATTTCTGCATACCCTAAAAACAGTCGTCTGTCATATGAGTGCCCTAGTCTTGGGTTTCAGTTTTTATTAACTGTAGTCTCAGTTCAGTCTTCGCATACAAGAAATGGTCATGTGGTGGTTTGAATGAGAACTGCTTCCACAGGATGACACATCTGAGTGCCTGGTCCCCGCTGGTGGAACTGTTTGGGAAGGACTGTAAGATGTGGCCTTGTAGAAGGGTGCTTACCCTGGGGTGAGGTTGGAGGTTTCAGGAGCCCAGGCCATTCCAGTTAGATGTCTCTCTCTCTCTGTGTCTTATGCTTGTGGATCAGACATGAGCTCTCGGCCTCTGCTCCAGTGCCCTGCCTGCTGCCATGCCCCCTCCCTCCTGTGATGGTTAGAGACCCACCCTTTACGACTGCAGGCTCCAATAAACTCTTTCTTCATGTTCCTTGGTCACGGTGTCTCTTCACAGCAATTAAGAAGAACTAAGATGGTCATAAAGCCACCAACATGCTCTGTAGCTTACAGTAAGTTTTCATGGGCTGTGTGAAGCTCACTTTAAGCCAGCACTTAGGAAACAGAGGCATATGATTTTTGTGAGTCTGAGGTCATCATAGTCTACACAGAGTTCCAGACCAGCCAGGTTGACATAGTGAGACCCTGTCTCAAAAATTGGAGAAGTTTCACATATATATTCTTAAGTGACTAACTATGGTGTGGTATCCCGTTTGCATACAAGGCATGTACTTTCCTTACCCAGGGCTGCATAGCTGGTAAGTAGCAGAGCCAACTGGTCCATCCCCACGCTGACCAAGTACAGTATACTCTCCAGATCTTCGTTTTTCTAGTATTCATAGAGTCTATCTAGTCTACTAAATAATGTTTCTAAGCTTTGAAGAAAAGCTCAAAGTCTGCCTGAAATCCGTGTGCTTCCACAAATAAAACTCCCATGGCATCCTTTAGGTCAGAATTAGACAGTCTTTACTAGTTCACACAAAACTTGCTACTTTGAGCGCTCTGATGTGAATAGGATTTGTTTAGTTTTATTTGGTTTTGTTCCTCTTTTCATACTTGATGGATCTGTACTCTTAAGATTCTATAGGATTTAGCATGTGGGCTGTGAATGAGAACTCAAGGGGGTGAGATTAAGGCTCTTTCTGAGCGCCTTTATGCTGCCTTGGGGTCAGGAGATGAATGCTTTTCCTGCATTATAGCAAGCTTGAAAGGGTCAACGTTGATGCTCATTTCCTGAAAACCCAAACATTAAGAAGACTGAAGATGTCCAGGAGAGGATGGTTAAAATGCTAAGATGTGACAGGCGTTTGTACACATCTAATCTCAGGACTTGGAAAAGCAACCCCAGAGCTGGGAAGAAGTGACGAAGAGAAAGTGAAGTTTCCACACAAACAACTGTGAACTGATGCCTTACACTGCCCCTTCCAAATCTGCCTTTCAATCTTTTCATTCTTTTTTTCTTAAGGCAGAGCTTCACTCTGTAGTCCAGGCTGACCTGCAATTTAATAACCCTCCTGCTTCAGCCTCTTGACTGCTGGAATTACAGGTATGAATCACTACTCCCAGCTGCTTTTCATTCCTCATTACTGTCAAATCCCTGTGACAGAGAATCACAGACAATTTCCCTGGAACATTTCTTTTCAATAGACAGGAATAGTATTACTAAAACACTCTTCCATTGATGGGTGAGTCGGGAGAAGCAGGCCCAAGTCACACCACTGCATCTCTACCCTGGGAAACTGCTGTACATTTCCTATCTGCCTTCTGCCAGGCTCTTACTGCCTTACCTCTCTGGCCTATCTACTCCAGCAAGTAGTCACACAGCCCATTCCCTTCTGCTTAGCTCCCCCCATTTTAGGAAAAACACACTCAAAATCTCCCTTTAGGGGCAGGCAAGATGGCTCAGCAGGGAACAGCGGGGGCCTGCCTCCAAGCGTGAAGACTTGCATTCAGTATCAGGGACTCCCTTTTAGGAAAGAGAAACTGACTCTGGAGGTTGTCCTCTGACTGCAACATGTGTGCTCAAACATGTGCACCCACCCATTTGCACACACACAGTAAAATCTTGCTTTACTACTACAGAACAGTAACTTACAAGGTCTGATCACCATCGTACAGATGAAGAAGCAGGTTACAGAAGTCCCATGTTTCTTTGGGGCCAGGCTGTCATATCTGTACTTCAGGACTTAGGCTAACCAAGAGAAAAACTGAAGGAAAATTAAAGGCATTTTCCCACCGGTAACAATTACTAGCTCTCTTTCTTGGAGGAATGACTATTCCCACTCTCTCATATTCCTCCCACCCACTGCATACACATACAGAACCAAAATCATTGAGTCATGCAGCAGAGTCTGAAATGCCAGAGCAGAACAAACCTAATTCCATCCATTTTCTGTCTGTCTGTCTGTCTCAGAACTGAATACATAGCAACTGACATCAATACTGCAAAGCAAACCAGGTTTTTTAGGTTACACTAGTAACAAAGTCCTGAAGGAAAGAATGCAGTTTACTGAGCCTTCTACCCTAGCCATGTCATCTGTTATCTACACAGGCAAACCTTCCTTATATGGGCAAAAGAACACCCGAGTCCAGAGGCCCCACCTTTGGCAAACAGGTGTTGCTAAGCTGGTGAATATATTAACCAGCTGGCTTGAGACCTGGGCCCCTCCCCTACAGCCACTCTGTAAAGGGAGAGTGCAGCTGAGGAATGTAAGAGGGGCCAGGCCTGCTCTTGCCCAGGACTTTTGGTTCTGCTTTTGAACTCCAACACAGAGAGGGGAAAAGCTAAAGCACACTGGGGTCCAGAGCTATGGGGTTCAAGTTTTAGGAGGGGTTTATGGGGCAAGAAGACACTGGAAAGCAAACAGGGAAAGGGGGATATAAAGCTGTTCTTCGTGAAAGTATTCTGACCTGCCCTCAAGGTATTCATTCCCATTTTAATCTTTTCCAGGGCCTGAGAAAAGGTGAAGAAACCACATTAAACAGTCACCTGGAAAGGTAGGGATTAAGAGTATGATGGGCACAGGCCCTATCAGGCCTCAGGACTGCCTTCTTTCCTGGGAGCCAAAGTTAAGCCATCCCACCAGCCTGCCCAAGCCACTGCACCAGTGCTTTCTCCTCTGCCGGTGACACACTCAGCCCAGGGGAAGTGCGGGAGAAATACAAATACACGCAACCCAACATGGACAGGAACAGCAATGGTAAGCTCCGTTTCAAAGGAGCTGTACCTTATTTGTCCTTCCTGCTGGTCAATGGCTAAGCAGAGTGGGTTTTTTCCTACACAAATGCTCTATGTTCCTATGTGACTTTAATGTTATTTCTAACCAAATCTCTGTCAGTGTGTGTCATGCTACCATGAGAATGTGGGTTTCTGTTTATTAACTAGGCGTAGGAGGTATGATCTCTTGCTCTTTGAAAACAGACCCAGTTGCAGGGACGGGGAGCATGTGTAGCTCTGGCATGCCAGCATATGTGATGCTTTTAGGATGCAGTCATGTCTTCCTCCACCCAAGCCTCTGACGATTTCTCAATGTGATAACGCAGTCTCCTCCCACAGGACTTTGCGAAGCAGACACTCACTGAGTCAAGGCTCTAAATAATTCATGGATGGCCCTGTCACTCAGGAGCACCAAGGCCCACCAGCTGCCTATTTGATGGTAGTTAGGCTCTAGGTTTAAATACTGTCAGGTACTTCTGAGACCTTTTCTAGAAAACATTACAGTCTTCTTTTCTTTGTTTTCTCCTATTTTAAGCAAGGTGTTTTCCCGTTGGTAAGTTTCAGTATGTGTGACTTTTACTTGAAATAGGATAGGTCCCCAAGTAAATGAGTAGGTAGAAAGTGGCATCCTCAAACAAGAAACAAGTTAGGATATCATTCCCTACTCAGGATGCTGGAATGACACAGGCAAAGCCGCCAACAGAGCCTGCCCTCCTCCAGCTTACTCAGAACCCACTATCTGCCCCGAGTTTTCCAAGGCTGCTCCTGATGTTCCGTCTCCTCTCAGTCCACCACGTAACAATCCTTCCTGTGAGAACAGCACAAAACTGTAATCTGTAGATGTCTAATCTACAGCTCCGCCTCCTCTGGAAGGCTTCCTAAATTACAGCAGCTGTGATGATAGCGCCTTCCTTCTGAGAAAGCCTACACTACAAGCAGCAGCTTCCGCTCTGGCCCCATCAGAGTCCTAGATTATTATTACTTCTCCCCTCTTGTGTGCCAGCCCTGTCTACTTAGTTAAGATAATGGAAGTGCACCAGCTATGAGATTTGAGAGAAGTAAAGCGTGGACTCTCTTCTGAGATTTTGACACTGGCTGTGTAACCCTGAGTTTACCCAATATTCTTCCTAAAACCAAGAAATCTGAAAAAGAGTCATGTGCGGTGGCACACACCTGTAATCCCAGCACTCAAGGAGGCGGAGGCAGGTGGATCTTTGTGAGTTTGAGGCCAGCCTAAACTACAAAGTGAGTCCAGGACACGCCAAGGCTACACAGAGAAACTCTGTCTCGAAAAACAAACCAAAAAGAGAGAGAGAGAGAGAGAGAGAGAGAGAGAGAGAGAGAAAGAAAGAAAAAAAGAAAAAAAGAAAGAAAGAGAAAATACTCAGTTCTCCCAGAAACAGTATTATTAGAACAGTATCTTAGGCTGCTTCGGTCACTTTCTCTACATTATCTCCTACCCCAGGAGCTAAGCAGTTACTCAGAACCATGTAGCTCTTTCAGAAGCCTCAATGGGGAGCCAAGGCAATGGTTCTGTGGTTTCTGTAGAACCTCAGACTGTTTTCCTGGGCCACGATCATTTATCTACCTCACTAATTTACATGGCCCCTTTCTACCTCTGAAACATGCATGTCCACACTTTAGCCCTTCACATTTAGATGGCAGAACTCCTAAGGTATCACAAGTTCCTTTGCAAAACCCACTATCTAAGCTATCTATGTCAACTGCAGATGATAAAAATGAGGCACAGAGCTGTACACCAAGATACAAAACAAGTTACTGCCAAACTGAAGACTGGAAACTGGACCTTCTGGTTCCTTTTGCCCCTTTGACAAGCCCTTCGTAAACAGGAAAATACAGGAAGCTGAGGACAAAGGAAGGGACAAGCACTTCTCACAGGAATCCATCAGCAAAGTCGGCCCAGGACCTGAAATTCTAGAAAGCTCACATAATCCTCTCTCCTGTCTCCCTTCCAGAATCTAATACCATCAGAGAGCTAACTACAGTAGCAGAGGACTGATAATCTTCGTGTCCCTGTGCAGAACTTGAACCAGCTCAAGGAACTGAAGCCTACACGACCACACTGGCAGTTTCTATCTCATCCACTAGGGCATTTTGGGCCTAGCTGAGAACAAGGGGCCCTAACAGACCCTTTGATCAGTTTTCTGGGCTGACCTGACCTTGCCTGAATTGTTCCTAGGAAGTCCTCAGGGAGCTTATTGTCTTTTTAATTACCATCTACCCAGAAAGATACGATTTGAAACCATAGCAATGCCTTGCCTGTTCACCCATTTCTTTACTGAGTAGCTTAACGCTCACTATGTAGTTGAGGCTGAGTACAAGTTCTGATCCTCCTGGTCCCACCAAGTGCTGAGATTACAGCATGAGCAGCCACTTCCAGGGTATGTGATGCTGAGGGTCCAACCTACGGCTCTGGGCATGCCAAGGAAGCACTGAACTCCACCCCAGCCTCCCATTACACCTTTACTTAAATTGTCTTATAAAAGCTCCAGTAAAGGACGTGCAGGAACTGGGAACTTGTTTAAACTGGTGAGGTAGGTAAATGATCCTAGTCCATGAAAACACTTAAGAGGTTCCTCACAAACCTAAAGCTAGAGCCACCATGTGGTACAGAAATCCCGTAAATAAAGTAGAATCTCAAAAGTGACATTTACACATACCTCTTATTGCAACAACAGCTGACAAAGCAGTCAGGAAATGGGAACAAACCCATTGTTCCCAAATGGGAACAAATACCGATCAACAGAAGAACAGATGAGGAAAGCGCGGGCTGGGGAGACGTTCAGTTGGTAAAGCGCTTACTGTGCAGATACAGGGACCTCAGTTCCATCCTCAGAGCCTACATTAAAGAGCAAAGTGTGGCACATACTTGTAATTCTAGCACTGGGGAGACGGAGGCAAAGAGATCCCTACCAGCCTAGTCATCAAGTTCCAGACCAGTGAGAGGGAGAGTCTGTCTCAAAAAGTAAGGAGGGCAGCACCTGAAGACGAATGGCCATGGATGACCTCTGTCCTCCACACACACGTGCACCCACAAACACTGACACACACACAACACGAAAGAGAGAATGAGATACACGTGTGCATTAGAGTACTGCTCTGCCTTAAAAAGTATAATCCTGTCACAAGCTGCCACACGGATGAACCTTGAAAATATTACAGTTAAGTGCAAAAAGCCAGTCAAAACTAGAGAACGGGCCCGTGTTCACACTCGAGGCTATGCTATCATCCTAGGGTCTGCTGCGGTTGCAAGAAGACAGCCGCAGTGGTGGTGCACTGCAAATGGGGCAACGGCTCGTCAGACGTCCCCTGGGGATGACAAAGCCCCGCACTGTGGTACAAGTTACTGGCGCCCGTTTTGCTTCTGTGCAAGGAGCGATTTGCTCATGTGGAGATCTGGGTCTGTGTGAAGGATGATGGTGGTGTGGTCCAAATTGATGCCATCTGATACTCCATCTGCAAAGCTCAGGTGGCTTATTTACCAGAGGTATTCAGATGAGCCACCAAGAAGGAGATCAAAGATACCCTCACCCAGTATGACCTGACCCTGCCTGTAGTTGACCGCCGTGTCACTGTGAATCTAAAGAGTTTGGAGGTCCTGGTGCCCAAGCTTGATACCAGAAATCCTACCAAGAAGCTCATCTCAAGGGCTAGGGGTACCTCTGTAAAAAACATCCTTGGATTTTAATGCTAAAAAAATTTAAAAAAAGAGAGAGAAAAATACTGTTCCACTTACATGGAACTCATGGGGACAGGCGGACGAGGGCGCCTGAGCTGGGAGGAGGGCCCAGAGTGAATGTCTACTTGTCCCTCATTTTTAGGAGATTAAAATGTTCCAGACATCTGTTACCCAGCAGTGTGCACAGTTAATACTAAGGAGAGGTTCGCTTCCGGTTATTAGTTTTTAGCCATAATCAAGAACAAGCTTTCGACAGAGATAGCAGGAAAACACGCTGACAGTAGATGTGCAGACACGTGCTCCCAAAGCTGTCAGCTGCCCTCTAAGGCCCGCTTTCCAACCTTAAGAACTAAGAGCTTGCCCGGGAACCCTGCCTGATCTCATTTTTATAACAAAAGGGCTCATAAATTAGTTACTGGCTCTCAACTGCCTCCCAGCCTCACACTTGTTTGGAGTACCTGCCGCTCATCAGTCATAGCTGGTGTCAGGCCTTATGATCTCTACGATGCCGGCCTCCACTGAGGTGTTCAAAGCCTTTATTTTCCACTCAGTATCTTTAAGATTGATGTCCAGTAGCAGCCCATCACACTGAAGCAAACGTATCTTCATTAATGTGTAGGTGTGTATACATTATAATATAATATGTAGGTGTGTGGGCATATACAGGAGTGCTTGCACGAGTATGGGATTACCTCGGCAGATGCTAGATTAGTTTTCCCTTCTCTGAGGGTTTGTAACACTCCATCATCAACTTCTCTAAAATATTGAGTCTTGACCTCCCAGATAATTAAAAAAAGAAAAAAAATAATGCCGACATCCTGCCCAAGTGGGTTCCTACAGTTTGTGTTAGGGATAATTTTAGGGTATTAAAGGCTCATGAAGCAATGGTCCAAGATTCTTCCTGATCAAAATAAGCAAGTCATACTTAATAGCTGGCCTATTGAAGATTATGGAAGAGCAAATGGCAAAAATCATGACACAGGAAAGAAGTCTGTAGTTTGAAGGGACTAATAATCAGTTACTGTCATCCTTGTCAAGAGCCTGCATTTCTGACTCATCAAACATAAAACATTAACGAGCTCATTTCCATGAGACCTGGAGTAAGACACACAGATCATTTTTCCTTTCGTTCCGCTCCATGAAGGTCAAAGGTTGCTGCTGCCATCTACTAACACGCAGCCCACTTCTCACCAGTCACACAGAGAGCGCTGGAAAAGAAGCCAAAACTCACCCTGGTAACAAGACATTAGTTGCTAACTCCTTAGGACATCTCATGCCACTAGGCCATTTGTGTTTTTCAGTGCTGGCATTTAACACCCCGGGCCCTGAACATACTGGATGAACACATCACCCTCCACAGCTTAGATAATAAATGTTTGCTTTTTATTTCTTTAATAGCAGGTTACTTGGGACCTCTCTTCCATAAACTGGCCTTGCTTCTGTGCTTGGCAGGCACAAACAAAAAGAAAGTACACCATAGAGCGGTCAACTCACAACCTTCTTCTAACGTACAGGTAATGCTTGGCTGGTACAAAGTTTCTACAAGCTCAACCACCACAGATGACACAGATGAGATACGCAAGCTACCTCAGTCTCTCTCTCAAAATTCTCTGATATGAAGTGACTGTGAGGAGGGTGCAAGCTTTACCCTCAGGAACTAAAGGCTACCTGGAGATCTGTGGAATATTAGTACCAAGAAAGGCGGTTTACAAGGGGCCTGGAAGTGAGTCAAAGGTGTCAGAGGCTTTCTCTCTGCCTTGGATTTATATGGCTGGTAACACGTGCTCGGTTAAATAAGAACCTAATGCAGGAAATCTAGATTGGAGTATGTAAAATACGGACTAATGCCTCCTATCAAAGACTATTAATACTACAGCATTACTCTACAATAGTCTCCAAGATGAAAGTGACCAACAAACTTCAGTACTATAAATGCTCCTCCTGGAGACCTGTTCATACTGCTGCTTCACCATCCTCTGATACCAAGAATCAGCTACTATCTCCAAAAAGAGGACTGTGCATGAAAGCTAACCTACCCCACCTAAGGCCAGCGAGTTCCAGCAGGAGCTAGCCTCTTTGACTAGGATTCTTCTACATCCTCTGTTCCTCTCCCTCCAACCTCAGCCATTTGGTTGGGGGAAAGGGTGGGCAAAATCAATGGAGCAAAAGTTTAATGTGTTTTGGTTGCACTTCTTCCTTAAAGCACTTTCTCTCAAAGTTAGGAACATGCAGGGTCACTGCAAGAACAGCATGCAAACCCAAAACTAAGAAGTCCAACAGGGAAGGCCAAATGCGGAGACCGCAATGATCTGATCTTTCAGTAAAAAACAGTCATGGGGCTGATACACAGCTTGACGTATGTTCCTCAGTGGTAGAGTGACTGTGCACGTCCCTAAGCTCAATCTCCAGGACAGCTAGAAAACAAGACCTTTAAAAATCCCAACCCCAGAAGCCTTCCTCCGCATTTCCTCCGGGTTTCTGGAATGAGGACTGAGTCACAAATGCCCTCTGAGAGCCACAACAAATAAGGCCAAAGGTTACTGGTAGCTTTAGGCCAGTCAGAGCATGTGCTCTTTGAAAGCTTCTGCCTTCCCACAGTGACCTCTAATCCTTGCCACTCTGTATTAGGAGAAGAGTCTCAGGATTCCTCTCTGAGGAGGAAGACGGAGCTCTCTTTTCAAAAGATTTCTTTTCAGTGCGGCACGGTTGTGTACTCCTTTAATCCCAGTACTCAAGAGGCAGAGGCAGGCGGACCTCTGAGATCCAAGAAAGCCAGCGCTACACAGAGGAACCCTGACTAGAAAACAAAACAATGACAAAAGATTTCTTTGCAAGACGGAATGTGGCACGTTAACACATTACACACACAGGTGCTGTGCGCAGGCACTACGCTGTGCACCTTCCACGACACTGTGAATTCTCAAAACGATCCCACGAGCTAGGCACTATTCTTGTCCCGCTGGAGAGGTTTACCCACTAGCTCACAGCCAGTAACTGGCAGGGCAGAGATGCAAAGTACAAGCAGGACTCTGCGGCCACTGCCCCTGAGCACCAGCCTAAAGATGGACAGTTCTGGCTGCCTGCCAAACCCAGAAAGGCCTGGAAGCTTTGGTCAGAAGAGAATCTCCAAAAGGTACCTACACAGGCAGACTGAGAACCTCCAAGTCTGTACAGTGTACAGACAAATGTAAAAATGGGATAAAAATCTCAAAACTGGAATAATAGGGAAATAGGCGAGTAAACCCAAATGGTGGCCTCTGATGATTTATTTGCCCTAATACCTCAGAAAACCCCTCGTGCCCCTGGCCTGCTGTGCTCCCAGTCCCCTCGACAGCCCCTGCAGGGCAGGTTCAAGAGTATGAACTCAACCTTTTAAGACCTGCTGTTGACTGAGGAGTGGAATGTCTCCAACTATTTTAGATTTGAAGGTAGTTTCCACAGACTGCCTCATGCTGAGGGGGAGAAGGGCTCATCTTCAGATGCAGTTGCATGCAAGCAGTCAGAAAATCTAAAAGGAACTGGGCCCGGGAAAAGCACAACTGTTTCAGAACAGCCCTTCCTCTGTCAGGCCTCTCCTCTCTCTGTCACCCTGGGGTAGATCCCACTATCCCTGTGGTCTCAGAGCAGCTCTCCAGCTAACTCATCAGGGGCTTTAGGCTCTCTGGAGGTGGGAATCTCAGGGAGGTCTTCTGTTACACCTAGGGAAGCTCCATATGCTCCACTGAAGGGACACATGCCTTTCATTTGAAAACAAAAACTCTCCTGGACTGAACCAGCCTTCTAGGATAAGGACTAAGCCCCCTGGCCTCTCTGTTTACCGCTTCTACATGTGACTCCTGTTCACTCCTCAGCCTGGAATTCTCCTCCACATGCTGACACTGCCTGTCCTCTGTATGCACAAAGCTCCTCTCACCACACATGGCCCATCTTCCTAATGCTAACCACACTGCCTGTCACACAGCAAGACCCCAAGTGTTTTACTCATTCATCCCATTTGCTAATGAATGACTCAACCAATAACATTCTGATTCACAAAGCTTACAAATAACAAGAGACCACTTAGCTGTACTTTGAAATGTACCTGTCAGAACAGGACACTTTAATGGCATTAATAAAATGTAATTATCTTACCAACACTAGCATTTAAAAAAGTAGAACAGAGAGCACACGCCTGTAGTCCCAGCACTCAGAAGGCAGAGGCAGGCCTGTGAGTGCAAGATCAGCCTGGTCTACATAGTGAGTACAGGAATGCCAGGGCTACACAGAGAAACCAGGTCTTGAAAAACAAAACACAACAAAAACCAAAAGCATACGAACAAACAAAACACAGAACAAAAATATCACAGCTGTTCACAAAATAGCAGTAAACACTACTCTGTAAATTTGCACACACACAAATACATCCATATAAATACATTTTTCTAGCAATGAGATTACCAATATAAATATACTTCTTCCTGGGAATATGGTCAAAATTTGTCTCTTTCCTTAAATCAATCCCACTGAAATCAGGACAAGGCAAGACTGCCCACTCTCTCCCTATCTCTTCAACACAGTACTTCAAGTCCTAGCTAGAGCAATAACACAACTAAAGGAGATCAAGGAGATATAAATTGGAAAGGAAAAAGTCAAAGTCACTCTTTGCAGATGATATGATAGTATACATGAGTGATCCCAAATATTCTACCAGAGAACTCCTTCAGCTGATAAAAACCTTCAGCAAAGTGGCTGGATACAAAATTAACTTAAAAAAATTTCTTAAGACCTCCTGTATATAAATGACAAACAGGCTGAGAAAGAAATTAGGAAAACAACACCCTTCACAATAGCCACAAATAACATAAAGTACCTTGGTGTGACTCTAACCAAGCAAGTGAAAGACCTGTATGAAAAAAAAAGCAAGTCTCTGAAGAAAGTGAAGAAGATATCAGAAGATGGAAGGATATCCCATGCTCATTCATCAGTAGAATTAACATAGTGAAAATGGCCATTCTTCCAAAAGCAATCTACACATTATATGCAATTCCCACCAAAACACAAACACAATTCTTTACAGACTTTGAAAGAACAATTCTCAATTTTATATGGAAAAGCAAAAAACCCAGAATAACTAAAACAACCCTGTATAACAACAGTAAAGTCTAAGTGGATCAAAGACTCAACATAAAACCAGACATACTAAATCTATTAGAAGAAGAAATGGGAAAGAGCATTGAACTCATTGGCACAGAACACAACTTCCTGAACAGACCACCGACAGCACAGGCTCTAAAATCAACATACTAAGACTCATAACCAAACCTTCAGCAGAGTGCAGGGAATCATATGAAAAAAGGGGAGTTAGCATGACGTGGAAAGGATAGGAGCTCCACAAGGACCAAATACATCTGGGCACAGGGGTCTTTTCTGAGACTAACACTCCACCAAGGACCATGTATGGATATAACCTAGAACCTCTGTTCAGATGTAGCCCGTGGTATTGGTTTCCCATAGTAAGGGGAACAGGAACTATTTCTAACAGGAACTCAATGGCAGGCTCTTTGACCTCCTCACACTCCAAGGGAGGAGCAGTCCTGCTAGGCCACAGAGGAGGACTGTACAGCCAGTCCTGAAGATACCTGATAAAACAGGGTCAGATGAAAGGGGAGGAGGTCCTCCCCAATCAGTGGACTTGGAAAGGGGCAGGGAGGAGATGAGGGAGGAAAGGTGGGATTGGGAGGGAATGAGGGAGTGGGATACAGCTGGGATACGGAGTTAATAAAATGTAAATAATAATAAAAAAAATTAAATTAAATTAAAAAAATAAATAAATGGGACCTCATGAAACTGAAAAGCTTCTGTAAAGCAAAGGACACTGTCAACAGAACAAAACAACTGGAAAAAGATTTTCACCAACCCTACATCTGACAGAAGGCTAATATCCAGAAAGGAAACTAAACAGCAACAAACCAAGTAATTCAATTTAAAGATGGGGTACAGAGCTAAACAGGGAATTCTCAACAGAGGAATATTGAATGGCAGAGAAACACTTAAAGAAATGTTCAATGACCTTAGTCATCAGGGAAATGCAAATCAAAATGACCCTGAGATCCCACCTTAGACTCATCAGAATGGCTAAGATCAAAAACTCAAGAGACAACACATGCTGGAGAAGTTGTAGAGAAAGGGGAACCCTTCTCCACTGCTGGTGGGAATGTAAACTTGTACAACCACTTTGGGAATCAATCTGGTGCTTTCTCAGACAGTTGGGAATAGTGCTGCCTCAAGATCCAGCTATAGCTCTCCTGGGCATATATCTGAAATATGCTCAACCAGGACATTTACTCAACCATGTTCATAGAAGCTTTATTCATAATAGCCAGAATTTGAAAACAACCTAGATGTCCCTCAACTGAAAAATGGATACAGAAATTGTGGTACATTTACACAATGGAATTCTACTCAGCAACTAAAAACAAGGAAATCATAAAATTTGCAGGCAAATGGATGGAACTAGAAAAGATCATCCTGAGTGAGGTATCCCAGAAGCAGACAGACACACATGGCATATACTCACTTATAAGTGGACATTAGCCATATAATATAGGATAAACATATTAAAATCTATAGTCTTAAACAACAAGGAAGACCCTAGGGAAGATGTTTAATCCTCATTCAGAAGGGCAAACAGGATAAACACTGGAAGTAGGAGAAGACAGGGAACAGGAAAGGAGCCTTCCACAGAGGGCCAGCAGGTTATCGAAGCAGATGCTGAGATTCATAGCCAAACTTTCGGCAGAGTGCAGAGAATCTTATGGAAGAAGAGGGAGATAGAAAGACCTGGAGGGACCAACAAAGCCAAAAAATCTGGGCCCAGGGGGTCCTGCAGAGACTGATAAATCAACCAAAGACCATGCATGAAGAGGACCCAGACCCCCCTGCTCAGATGTGGCTCGTGGGCAGCTCAGTCTCCATGGGGATTTCCCACTAAGGAGAGCAGGGGCAGCCTCTGACATGAACTCAGTTGCCTGCTCTTTGATAACCCCCCCTAGCAACGTGACCTTACTGGGCCACAGAGAAAGAGAATCCAGACAGTCCTGATGAGACCTGATAGGCTAGGGTCAGATAGTAGGAGGGCCTCCCCTATCAGTGGATTAGGGGAGAAACATGGCAGGGGAAGGGGTGGGGGAGGAAATGAGGGAGAGACCTCATTTCATGAGGGGTGGGGATACAAAGTGAGTGAATTGTAATTAATAATAATAATAATAAAATATGAAGTATTGCTATATGCCGTAGCATAGATGAAAAATTTGTTTCTTTCAAAATGGTGAAAGTTACTATTGTGATTACTCTGAAATCCTTCATTTAACTTATAAACGAAAATGTATCATCCTCCATTGTAAAACTTAATTTGAGTGTGCCAATTAAGATGGCTTCCTGAAGGGGGGGTGGGGAGTTGAAAAAACACCTACACATGGGAATGCCTGAAGATAACAGCTGATTAACTGCACAAAGAGAACCACACAGCAGTTAACACAGGGTTTTAGGTTTCACATTAGTATCAGGTCCTCCTTAAGGCCCCCCTCCCCTCCCATCCTGTATTTCTCAAGGCAGTCTTGAATACCTCTACATTATTTACAAGCATCCATGCCAACACTGGCCTTCCCTTAGATGTCTGGAACCAGAGTACAGTTCCATGAAGTGTGTGGTTAAGCAACTGGGAGAACCTGGAATCTCTCACAAGTAAGTCCCCAGCGCAGCAACCAGTTCTGGGTATCAAACTGTGTGTTTTGACAGCAGATGAGATAAAGAGCCTAGGTGATTTGGCGCAGAAACTCATTTCTCCAAAATCAGTGCCACAGTTTTAAGACCCATGAACTGTCACACATATGTTCCTGACTAGAAAACAAAAGTAAAACCTGACCACAGGGCAGAGCTGGCTAAATGACATACTGTTATGACTACAGGCTTACAAAGTTACTAGGCTGTTTTTTTTTGTTAGCCATCGGGGGAAATGCTTACTGTTCACAGTAGCTAAAACAATGGTGACAACAGCACTCTGCTCTGGTTGTAGTCTAGTGCAGCCTGTAGCCAATGGCCTTTGTCTATTGTAGCAAACGGAGATATTCCAGGGGTCCAGTTCTAACACTGTACCCCTGTCATGCTTGGCCCCTAGAGTCACCAAATGTCTTTGTCACAGTGGAGATTTCCAAGAGGGAAACAGTGGCTAAACTTGTAAGGATGAACCATTAAAGTCTTAAACTCAAGGCAGACAGGGGAGGTGCACACCTTTTAATCCCAGCACTTGGGAGGCCGTAGAAGGACAATCTCTGAGTTCCAGGGCTACAGTGAGATCCTGTCTCAAGAAAAAAAAAAAAAAGTCATTCAATTCTCAAACTCCAACTGTTCACTTCTAAGAGGCTAATAAATGTTCTTAGAAACAACAGGTAAAGGGCAACCAGCCTTTGAGGAAGTACTCCCTCGATGAGCCTTCAGGAAGCATTTTCTTTGAAGAAATAAAAGGTAAAGAAAGAGGCAAAGATGGGAAAGCTGCAAAAAGATGGGAGCCCTAAAAAAGCACGGTCAAAGAACTCTTTAGCTTTAACATCTGTGACCCTCAAGGTCAAAAGCCAGACACTTCTGAAAGAAAAGAAGGTAGCGGCCAACATGGCAGCCCATCTGATCTACAGTGTAACGGCCATCCTTGCTTATAGAGAACTGCTTCCAACAGCGTCTGCTGACCTCACAGTAGATAGAGTGTAACTGATCTAAGACAATCAGTCTTCAATGGAGGAATGGTTAAACTCCAGGGCACTGTCACCCAAGTAGCCTTGCTTCTATTCTTCTTCTAAAGGCGAGGTCCTTGTCTTGGTCCTGGTTGCTGAGGCAGTGAAACACTGACTGGATGGCTTAGACAAGGCACACTTGTTGAGTACAGTTCTTAGTGCTAGAAGTGAGGGTCGAAGCACAGCAGGTTTGGTGAAGGCCTCCTCCCTGGTTTACAAGCATCCTTTTGTATTTTCACAGAACAGGTAAAAAGGCCTTGTTGTTGTTGCTTTGTTAAATAACACAGAGACTTTACGTTTCTGCGCTATAAAAAACAAAAACCTGAAGTGATGCTCTAGTACTGGGCACTGTCCAATTCTAAATACAATGCTGAGTTCCTGAGACCCCCGAAGAAGCAAGCAAGGAAAAGACTATTCACAACCATCCTGAAAACTCCCAAATTAGTAAGTTAGGTGGAAGCCAAACATTTCAATAGAGGCTTATTTTAAAGAGTTGGAAGTCTAATGTTTGCTTCTCTTCAATAATTTCAAGGATTTTAAAGAGAGGTGTCCATTAATGTTTCCTTTCTCTGTTTAAGGGGAAACAGTTGATGGTAACCATATCCTTACCATTTTATAAAATCTCTGAGTTCAGAGCAACCATCTCTCTGACAGTGCTCTGCTGCCTAGTGCCATTTGTTGCAACTTCCCTAAGAGGCTCCACCTTTTGCAGAGAAGCACATGGCTCTGTGTTCTCTCTATATTCCGCACCATGGTTCAGTGATACTTGACCAAAGCCTCCCTCCCCAACAGCACCAGTGCTTCCAGCTAGAACCTGAAAAGTGGCAAAAGGGAAGGGATGAGCAATGAGGGTCAGCAGAGGCAGCCAGGCTTCCTGCCACCTGGAAGAGCCCCCGCAGGGGCAGAGAGAAGCCACCCACAGAAGGAGGCAAAGCAAGATTTAAGGAAAGGAAACCTTACTTTTACATTAGTCTCTCTTGTTCTGCTGCCTGTTGTCACCTTGTTTCCCTCCACAGACGGTTTATCTAGTTCTTTCCTTGATCATGCAGAATACTCCCTAGAAAAGTTTGCTGATGTAAAAGACTTTTCTCCACACTACAAATCATCTGCCTTCGACACAGCTCCAGTCAGACAGCACAGCCACATTTTTCTGGAAATCCCTTTTTATTTTCTTTTCCTTTTTGGTCAGTCAGGGTTTCTCTGTGTGGCCCTGGCTGTTCTGGAACTCACTCTGTGGACCAGGCTGGCCTCATGCTCAGAGAACTGCCTGCTTTGTCTCCTAAGTGCTGAGACTAAAGGCACCACCACTACCTGGCTTTATTTATTTTTAGTTTAGAGGAAGAGTTTCCACACGTGCTGCAGCACGATGTGGAGGTCAAAGGGTGGGCTGTGTTCAGTTCTCTCTTTATGCTATGTGGGTCCCAGGAATCAAGCTTGGGTTAGGAGGGCTGGCAGCGAGTACCTCAGCAGTCCTACGCTGCCTCTTTTAAAGGCAATTATTCATAGGTCTCCAGCTGGTCACAGTCTGCTATAAAAAGTCGTCTGCGCCAAAAAGAACTTCAATACCACACCCAACCGTACAGAAATTTACACTCAAAGAAACTATGCTATTAAGCCATTAAGTTATAAATATAATTTTACACTGAGGTTTAAATTACTTTTTAAGTTAGACAAGAAGTAAAGTTGAGTCTACACTGCATCCAAGACAGGTGTGAGCCAAATTCTGAAGTAGCAGTTACTAAGTGGAGAGCTCCAACGAATGAAGACTAATGGAGACAGTGTCCTACGGCGGGCAGCGCATGGCTTTCTTGAGTCTGATTTGCATGAAATCAACCCCCCTCCCTCCTTCTCCCAGTCTTGCTCCATCCACCTCTCATTCTCTCCTTTGAGATGGTACCTTACCATATACATCTTGGCTGGCCTGAAACTCACAGATCTGCTTGCCTCTGCTTCCTGAACGCTGGCTTAAAAGCACATGCCACCCCCGCTGGCCTTTGCCTGACACTTTTCAATAACCCTCTTTACTCTCTCTTAATTCTATTGCATACTACTACTACTACTTCCTCCTCTTCTTCCTTCCTTTACTTTTTTGATGCCAGAGATAAAATCCAGAGCCCTGTCCATGTCGGGTAACTGTGCTCTCTACCACTAAACCCAACCCACATCTTTTTAATTCGGAGAACATGTATTCTTTGTCACAGGAAATGACTGACTAAAAATAATTATGAATTCAGCATTCTTTTCAAGGAATCTAATCCATGGACACAGACTAAGTGTTTAGTTCCCTTGTTTCCCGAATACTTTCTTGTGGGTTACCAGTTCATGTGAATCATGTCAAAAGTACTGACAAATTTATAGTTGAATAATCAAGCCACCTACTTTATGGTGGACTTTATGTCATAAACTAGAATGCAACTGCAAACCTACCTAACATCTACCTGGCATCACTCTTCTCTAGAAAATTAAATGGAATAAATGGTCTCTTACAGGAGACGTTGATTCAGCCAAGACTTTGCCCACTATACCTTTACTCAGAAGGTGGAGCAAAGAGGATTGTAAGTTCAAGGCCAGCCAGCAATACATACTGAGATCTTGACACCAGCCAACCAGCCAGCCATATGTGTTGGTGGAGGTGCTCTTTTTGATGCTGCATGGGAAATGGCATGCCAGCCTATAATCCCAACACTCTGGAGGGAAACTGTACACATCGTAAAACAAATCGACTTTGAGTGTGCACTGGTAACTGGTCAGTGTCCCTTGCTATACCCACATTTATCAAAAACTGTTAGCACCATGAGAACCTTAATGTTAAACATTGATCCTATGTTAAATAGCACATTTGTCTGCTTGTTTGTTTGTTGACAGGGTTTTTCTGTGTAGCCCTGGCTGTGAGGAAGCTTACTCTGTAAACTGTGCTGGCTTCCTGTCTCTGCCTCCTGAGTGCTGAGGATAAAGGCATGCATTACCACCATCTGCTCATCACTGTTAAAATGTACATCCATACAGGCTTTATTCTTGGATATCTTTATACTTTTTTTTTCCGAAAAAAAGAAGTTTAAGAAGTATAAGAAGTTTAAGATGATTTCATGATTTTTTTTTCTATTTGCAAAATATTTTGGACTTTACTTCAGGAAAAATTCCAAATATAAAAAATTCACTCAGAAATAAATACTGGCTACCTCAGTGTATATATTCAAATTCTTCCTACACTGTTTATAAGAATTGATAAAGATATTAATTCCAATTTTATTAATATTCTCAAACTAAATATGTTATACATTTAAAAAGATTCGTGTCCTTACTTCCTCTAATCTGTGTGGATTAGATTATAAATCCATGATCCCACATGGAACTTTTTTAAAGAGTATTTCACTCTTGAGATCTCTGTTTGGTTGCTTTTCCTTTCAGTACTGGGGTCTGAACAGCGGGCTTGGCATAGGCTAGGCAAGAACTCTCCACAAAGTTCCACCTCCACGCCCTCTGGCATTTCTTAAAGGATTAAAGTGTTATGTTTTACTTCAAATACAGTGCTAGTCCAGGGCACTCAGGTCATTCTGTGTCATCATGTGTTCCACTGCACCGAGGCGGGCTGGTCAGAGGTAAGGAATGTGGGCACGCTACCATGGGATGCGGGAGATAACTTACACAAGACATAAACTCCCTTCACAGCGTGCTGCTCGAGGCTAAGCCAGCAGGCCAAAATCCCTTTGAAAATCAACAACTCTGGGGAAAGGAATGTCCTCACCTCCCTTCTGAACTCACAAGAGCAGCAACACGTGAAGGGAAGATTGCCATCTGCCATGTGTTCTCTGTGTTCAAAGTTGGACTCATTCTTACCAGGCTCTCCTACTCAAAAAGGTGTATAATTCAAAGACTTGTTAAAAAATAGAAAACAGCATTAATGATTTTTCCTATGAAAACATGTGGAGAGGACATTTCACTTTTGAGTTTATGGTGACAGTAAATACTTTTGAGTTTATGGTGACAGTCTACCCACTTCTTTAATACATACTTCAGCCTTTCTGGACATGGCAGCTTACAGCAGTGACCCCAGAAATCGGAGGGCTGCGGCAAGGTAACTGAGGTCAGCACAGCTGAAGGGCTGAGATTCCTTTTTGCCAACTTCTGTGATGAAGATGCTGAAGAGTTATTGTTTTTCATCTTGCCAGGGGCTCCAGATCCTGCAGCCAGCAGAGGTCTTCCTCCGTGCTCTTTGGTCAGCAAGGTGAGGTGCTGGCAATGTGCTCCCAGCAAGCGTTTAGTCCTTCTGTGCCTCCATTCCACTTTTACGGTTTGTAGATGACAACAGTCTCCCTCATGAAATTGTCAGGAGATCAGCTATTTTTCTTTTTAACTGTTGTTGAGACGAGGTCTCACTATGTTCCTCAGGCTGGCCTCAAAATCAGCATCTCCCCACCTGAGCCTCCCAAGTGCTAGCACATATATGTGCTACCCTGTCTGGCTTTGACTGACTGTTGACATGTTCGATGCCTTTGGAAGGGCCTGGAGCACGGGAAGCACAAGAGAAGGCCCTTGTCCTCCTGACTGTGGCCTGATTATTCTGGGGCCAGCACCCTCGGAAGGCCACGGCAGGGACCAACACTAAGAGCAGTGAGGCTCTGGGAACTGGGTGTGCAGAGTGACGTCACACAGGGGAAAGCAAACAGGAACTGGTGGGGGTGGCTCAGTGGACAGAGAGCTCGCTGTGCAGGTGTGAGGTCTACAGTCTGGACCCACGTGACAAGCCAGGCAACATGGATGCCACCCGTAAGTCCAGTCCTCCAGTGGCAGAGACGGGGGCTCCGTGAAGCAAGCTGGCTACATAACCTAGCTGGGATTAGTGAGACCTTCGCGAAGCAAGAGTGACTACAGGAGGTAACACACACCAACTCTGGATTCCCACACACTTGTGCAAATATGTACATGCATATGTATCTATACCTACGTACTTCCAAAGCATGCACACAACATGTACATGCATTCCACATACACATGTGAAAAATAAAAGGAAAGATTCCAAGTAACTGCTCTACATTTTTGTAGGTAAAAGATCCTCAAAATGAGACAAGATAAGGTAGCTTGGAACCAGGGCATGAAGATCAGAAATAACTAATGAGCTGCCACTAGCAAAAGGGTCTAAAGTCTCAAATGAAGATTCATGAACAAGGTTAAAGTACCCACTGATCCAGCAGCACAGACCATACTCATGATTTCTGTAAGCCAGGGGTTCTCAATTTTCCTAATGCTCTGACCCTTAATACAGCTCCTCATGTTGTCGTAACCCCAACCCCAAAATTTAATTTTGCAACTGTTATGAACTGTAATGCAAACAAATATCTGTAGTCTTAGGTCACATGACCTCTGTGAAAGGGTTATTCGACCCCTGAAGGGGCTGCAACCCAGAGGTTGAGAACCACTGACCCAGACCAACCTAGTCATATTATTTAAGTGCATGAGAAGTCTTATTTTAAAGCTGGAATCTACTGACTCGGAGACCAATGATTTCTCTGTCACTTTAGTCACTTGAGTTGGACTCTCTTCTTTTTGAAAGTAACACTTACTTCATAATCAGACTCTACTACAAAGACAACAGAAAAGCCAACTAATTTTTTTTTTTACAATCAATAATAAATGTAGCGGCTCATACCATGACTATCATAATAATACCAAGGAGTTGAGAATCATTAACGTGCCTTCTCACTCCGAAACAACTGCCTTCCATATCTCAAAAGTACACACAGACAATACCCTTGTTTTGTACATATGTGGCACTGCTCAGTTTCTGAAGTGATGCAAAGTTTTCCTGACATCCTGCACACCCGGCTAGGACCACTGAAATGTTTCACGCATTCAGCAGCAGCAAGGGAATAAGCCATCACACAGGACGGACACATCCTCACTAGTGTGAATGGTCAGTGGCAAACCTCCTCGTTAAGAGCAGTAAGTGCGCCCTTCCCACAGACACTGTTCTCCAGATCTAAGGCCCTCGCACAAGACACTTACCAACCTTGCCTGGCTCAGACCAGCTAATCTGCCACTGGCACCAAGTACACAGCCCGGTTTGGATATTTTCAATGTGAAATATAGTATGCTTCAACATTTTGAAACGAAAGATGCGTCAAAAATTAAAAAATTCCTATAAACCCTTATCAGCTCTTTGTAAATTGCTGTACACATTTACTGTGTTCTATTATTTTGGTCACTAATTGGCAGCTCTCCAAATGTAAATGCTTTATAAAAAGGATCAGCTACCTCTCACAGGATGTGTTAAAGCAAGGGGAGATCAACTTCAAATAAGACAGCCTTGAAGGAGAGATGGCTGATCTTCAAGGCTCTGCACAGCATCCACTGAGGAGGAGACTCACCCGCCAAAGCCTTGATCCGGGACCGCTCAAAGAGCCGCGCAGAGCTGTTCTCGTTGTCCCAGTCGTCAACGTCCCAGCGGTTGTTGACATCGCTGTACTGCTGCTGGATCTCAATGTTGTCGTAGTCTGTGGCCACTGTGGTAGTCATCTTCAACTGTCTCAGGTGCTCTTCCACATCAGTGCCTTCTTAGAGTGCTGGGAGGAGGAAGAGGAGAACACGTTTATACATGCAAAGCACACAAGTCTCTACAGACCTGCTGGGACAATAGTATACAGAAGTAAGACAGCTACTGCCCGTCCAGATACGCCTGCTAGAGCCAAGGCTGGTTCTGAGCTTTGCTCTGCTTCAAATCACACGTGTGACCTCAAAGGTTGCTGAGAAGGCTGAATGAAATGTTGTTCTTCTTCTTCTTAAGTTTGAAGTGGAGGTTTAAACTTCGATTTATCAGGGCTTTATCAACACGTACTTGGCTCTTTTGAATGAAATCATTTAGTTTTATCGTCTACACAAGAAACTATTAGTTTCTCATTCATAAAACATTACATAAAATACTAACCGGTCATTCTTTCTATATAGCTTACTTATATATTAAAGCTGATACCTAAGATTAAGATGTAAGCATCAGGCATCGAAGACAGTATTCATGCATAGTAAATATTCAGTAAGTACTGTAATTATTTATGCCATTGTTATTAGAAATTCTAGGACTAAGACCAGCATTAATACCCACTCCTTCACAGCCCACTGAGAGTCATGGTGGATTTTTTTTTCAGGAATATTTATGAAATAAATTCTGGCCCACCAATGTGTTCACTTTATCACAGTATGCTTAGAGGATTAAGAGAAATATATTTAGCTTTAAAATACAGCTTCTCTATTCAATAAATCCATTGCTCACTTTCTGAACACAAATATATTGCTCTAGATTCCAGGGAGAATAATACACGATGTAAGTCAAGCTTGCATCTTCATAGAAAGAGGTAGACGAAAATACACAAGGAAAGCCAGAGAGTTTAAGAAAAATAAAATCCAGCCGGGTGGGGTGGTACAAGCCTTTAATCCCAGCATTCAGGGAGGCAGTGGCAGGTGGATCGCTATGAGTTTGAAGACAGCCTACAAAGCAAGTCCAGGACAGCCAAGGCTACACAGAAAAAGCCTGCCTCAGAAACAAAACAAAAACAAACAAACAAAAAAAGCAAGCAGGAGGATTTGAGAGTGGCTGTTTTAGGCTGGCAAGAAATAAAAACCCCTCTTAGTACTAAAACAGGTTCCAGAGCATAAAAAGCAAAACCACGCACAGATCAAGATGAGCAGCATTCCTGACACTGGAAACACTATGGCATGCGCAGCAGAGCTGTAGTCAGTGTGCCTGTGCAGAGGGAAAAACAAGGAGACAAGGCTGGGGGAGGGAGGCAGGGCCAGGCCAGACATAAGACTGTAGCATGATGCGCTTTGAGCCAGCATCTGCCACTGCAGGATGCCTGCTTCTAAAGGGTTATTCTTGGTGCCATGTGGAAAACAGACTGTAGGAGGCAAAAATAGAAGTAGAGTGGTTGGAGGCTACTCCAGAGATGGAACTGGCTTGGCACTGGCAGTGGTAGACCTGAATGTGGCAGTGGTATGGGGGTGGGGGTGGGGGATGGGTGGGGAGTGGGCTGACAGGACCTAGTGAAAAGTCTGCCTGGACCCATGGGGTTTGTTGGTAAGGCTCTGTGCTTGATGCCTACTGCTGTGGTTAAGTTTCTTTATGTGTTCAGTTTCATTACACAGAGTCAGGCTCAGTCGGGCCTACAAAGCTGTCCAAGTAAGTTAACTGCAAATCTAAGACGTGGGGATGGAGATAACCCCTGCCTCGGTGGTAGAAAGATCACAAGGAAATGATGCTGGTTATTTCCTCTCCTTCTCTCTCCTCACCTTAAGATTAAAAAACTGCTAAGTTTTGTACCTGGGCCCAGGTTTTACTCTTGTGCACCAAGAAGGTGCCAAAGGACCAGTCAGCAGAACTCATCACCAGAATCTGTGTGCTGAGAAAACAAGATCATCACCCAGCAACCCCAGGCTTCTCCCTCCACTGCACTGCTGCATTGTACAAAGAAGTAAGGCATACACATGCTGAAATGAAACAATCCTCTTCCTACGTTTCCAGCCTCGCTTTCTCCAGCTCCAACGTACAATCGCATACCCCATCTGCAGCAGAGTCTCCGTGCTGAAACTAACCGAACAGTACCATTAGTGGCCCAAGCAAACCTCTGCTTTCCTCTTCACTACTGCTGCTTTCTCACAAGCCACTGATGAACATCAACATGTCCTCTGTGCTCTTCAGGAAAGAGCACCAAGTCCCCCTGACGAGCGACCCTCAGCATCTGCTCTCGCAGCCGTGCGGCATGACATAAACATGAAGTTCCTCAACGGGAGTGACATTCCTATCAGACAGATGCAATCAAGCCCAACAATGCAAATGTGTTGGTATACTAATTTTTTAACAGTTTATAGCAATATATTTGAGGAGTTTCACAAAACCACAAAGTAACAAGCTAAATATTATTGACTGAGTGACCTTATAGTTAAAACAACTCTAATATAACAAGGGACGCAGGGAAGGTGGGAGGACCAGCCAATACAGTCCTTGATAGTCCTTAACTATTAACTGTGAAGATTTCTAATTTTCATGACTATACAAACATCAAAGCCCGTTATAAAATCTGTCTTAGAACTTTCTATCTCTAGTAAAGAAAAACTTTAAAGTATGATAAATCCCGTGGAGTGTTATCATTCAAAGTATAAAAAACTTGATTTAATCCAACTCAAGAAGAAACCCAAGCAGGAGGAAAAACTTCGCCAGGTAAGTTTTGGCTATTTGGTGCCATCTACTGACCGATGTGAATAAGCTACACCATGGCCCCATGGTCCTTAGCACCTGCCAAGGCCCCAGCTCCTGTGCTTCCCCACTCTGACCAGTGACTGAATCTCTTCAGACCACTGACTAATCACCAGGCTCCAGATGCCCTGCACATGTTTCCCAACGAGCAAGTGTTAATCCTTTGGGGTATTTTTCCCCTCTTTCATATAGTTACCGTATGACAATTCAATACATAATCCACTGAGAACTTAGGTACAGTAATTCTTTCCTAATGTTTTTAAGTAATAATGTTCTTTAAAATATCATTATCGTTCCGTAAAAAGATGGGAGGCAATCATGCCCACTAGTCCATGTACAGAAGGAACAGCGGATCCTGTAATTAATTTAATTCAGGTACCCAAGAGCCTAGAATTTGCTCATCAGAAACATTTTCCTTTTGTATTATCTATCTCCCCAAAGACAATATCATTAACAAACAATTGAGTTTTGGTGGTGATACAACATTTTGCTTGGTTGGTTGGTTGTTTTTTTCCTCCATGGCACTTTCAAGGCTATTTATCTCCCACCTGGGCTATCTTGAGTATTTCTTATTTTCAACAGCACTGAGTGGCCTGAGGGTGAGGAACAACCAGAGTCAAGAAGGAAAGGGTTCGGGAATGCATCCTATAGCACTGAGATCCCGGACGTCCACCGTGCTCCAGACCTCTTCCGGGAGAGCCTGTGTCAGCCATGAGCCTGCTCACATCACACGAGGAGGTAACCCTGGAGGTTACTTACAACAGGGGTCCAAAGAAATTTCAAATACACAGATACTAATTTCATTTCTTCAAACCAGTGGACAAAACAGACCACTGGTGAGGAAACTATGATCCTAGTTTGATCCCACAAAGCAAGTGAGTTCCTAGAGTTTGGGTATTACTCCAAATACAGGTGGAAAGGGACAATGGGATCCCTTCTGTCTGTCCTTCCTCCATTTTACAGAGAAAAACCAAACAAGGAACAATGAGATGATAAATGTATTTATTACCCGAGTCTCTTCATGAAAAAAAATCTTGATATTAAGTATGAGTTATATTCATTTACTGTTTGTATATTATTCCTTTTCTCTACCTACATATCTAAAATTTAAATATAATTTTGATAAGACCTAATATTTTTAAAAATCAGCTATATTTTGAAAGTAAAGAACAAAACAAGGAAGGCTTAGCTTCCCTGATGTTCATTTCTCAGCCTCAGAAGTCACTGAATTTGAATTAAACTAATTTTGTCAGCTCTTGTTCCACTGCGCTGTTCCACACAGCTGAGCTGATAGAGACACACACTCACATGTAAGTGCACAGCTAAGGTAACACACCTGACAGTTACAGGTCACCTTTGTTTCCACACCACTGGCAAAGAGCAATTAAACTGCAATCATTACCTCAGAACAGGCCTGACATCACAGTTTGCTGACAACATGGAGTTTGTGGCCACTCTAAACAGGCTTTTACACTTACCTCCAAACAGTTCTAAAAAACAACAGCCTACAGTTCTAACAGCACCAATCCCTAAACAACCATGAGTTTCAGTGAGCCTGGCATTTAACTGCTTTATCTGTCGTGAAGCCTCGCAAGCCAGAGCGGTACTTTCCTGAACAATGGAGGAACAGTCCCAGAATGTACTTTCTGTTTGGAAGCTTTTTCTTCTGGAGCAGTCCAGTGCCAAAATTCTTGGCAAATTTATCAAGGAAAATGCACATATCAATTTTCTGGAATAAAGGTCAACTCAGCGTACATGAAACTGCCCTGAGCTGGAACAGTGTGCCCAGTATTACTGATACACAGCCTGCACGGTCCAGGACCCCGGCTGCTGCGGACATTGTCACATAGCCAGGATTCACACCGCGGTGCTCAAAAGCAATCTCACCACGAAATGAAAGGTGGCAGAGTGTCACCACCCTGCATCTAACTATGAAATACAAAACTTCTATTTCTGCCCAGTCCTATGAATCCTGGATCCCGGCAACAAAGGCTATTATGGAAGGAAGAACCTCCCCTTTATGCAGACTCATTTATCAAAGAATGGATTATGAGAAATTTATCTTCACCTGGCTCAAAGTAGGACAGGACTTATTTTAATTACATACTTTATTTAAATAAGACCACTTCCCCTGTACAGAATGACTTACGTTCTAGGTGCAACTGGATGTCCAAATGTCCGGGTTTCAGTGTTACTGGGTTTGTTCAAAGGTCCACTCACAGCCCTTCCTGCTTGGCTGAGCACCTCCTCAGCTTTCCCCGATGGAAAGCTCAGTGTTTCCCCAGCTGACTCAGAAATGTGAAGTCTTGCAAACAAACAATTAGATAAAAACTGGCCTACGAACCTCAAAGGGAGAACATGACAATCCCAGTAAAACCATTTTAACGCGATCAAGCTTCTGTTTCTACAATTTATTTAAACCCAATCACAGTTTGAGCCAAGTGCAGTTTCGCGCGCATGCCTTTGATCCGAGCACTCAGGAGGCAGAGACAGGTGGATCTCTGTGAGTTTGAGGCCAGCACAGTCTACAAAGTGAGTCCAGGACAGCCAGGGCTATACAAAGAAATGTGTCTCAAAAAACCAAAAACCAACCAAGCACATAAACAAACAAAAAATCCCCAAACACCTAATCACAATCTGAAAAAATTGGTAAACAAAAAACAATAAATGCAGTGTGGGAATCAAATAGAATTCTGCACATAACTGTGTATATTACATATTACATAGGGGTAGGCACACGTGTGCACGTTTTACAAAAAGAAAGAAATGATGGTAAGAGTAAAACAAAATATTTTTCGGGATGCCATTCATAGTTCTGTGAAAGTTTGTTTATAAAGGTGTTCACTGATGTGAGTTCATTTGCAACGCTAATCCTAGTACACATGGAAAAACGAACCACAGCCCTAAAGCACTGTCACACATTTAGGATTGTGCAAAGATTCTAACTGGATTCTTTGGGAGGTGACCAGCCATGGTTTAAGTTGGTTTTCCCACAAGAACAGACCATAATTCAACCGAAAGATATCCCACCTCATTTCTCAGAAAGTCACGGGACGCACAGACCTGTCCGTGGCCACACGCGCAGAGGCATGTGATTGAAACTTGCCTACTTCCCATTCTACTGCTAAAATGACTTCAATAGGAAAAGTAGGTTTTTCTCAGGGGAAGTTCTCAATCAGGCTTGGGAATAAAAAGAAACCCAAAACTTGCCCTGCCTCAGCAACAACGCAAACTGCTCAGAAGGATGTGACAGGAATCCAGACCATGTTTTATCTATCTATCTATCTATCTATCTATCTATCTATCTATCTATCTATCTATCTATCGCCCTTGGTATGGCAATGAGATTTGCTCATTAACATTCTGTCTGAAAGGATAAGTGTGCTAAAAATTTTCTAGGTGAAAAACCTTGTTGACCCACGTATACACAGTCCCAAAACACATTCTCCAAAGTGAATACTTAAGTCTTCTCTTCCTCTAAATAGCAGAGAGTCTCGCCATTTCTAGTCTGCTGTTGCCGGAAACAGGTGCTATGTCAGGAGCAGCCTTCTCTATACATGGCATCCCCGACAAAGGAGGGGTGAGCAGGTAAATGGAGATCTTTCTCCCATCTCCAGAGCAGAAAATGGCAGCATCTGCCTGTTGTGGTGCACACTCCTTCAGTTCTGAACTGGCCACTGACAACACTAACAAACCTTCACCATCAGCTTGCAGAAGACAGAGGAGCTGAGGCCTCTGCGGCCAGAAGATGGAAGTGGTGGGATCATGGGAACAGGCTGTCATTTAAGAGGGCACTGAAGAAATTCTTTGACATCCGGAAAAGAAAAACACACATATCCTTCCTGAGTTTAACATGTGGTGACAGATGTCATAAAATAAGACAGGTCTAGGAATGAACCAAAGTCCTTAATCCAGGCCTGCTATATAAAACAAATGTTTTTATGTGAAATATTCAAAACTATGTTCATCATCACCTGAAACACAAATTTTTAGAAAGGTACAAATACCAGAACACAATCAAGCTTTTAGAAAACCAAGTCTCCACGGACAACTTTCACATCCCAGCTCTCCTTTCCCGCAACTGCTCAGGCCCCTCCCCAGCTTTTCTCTGCCCAGCTCGAGCTGTGGTAGTAACTCTGGTGCTCCATGCCACCAAGGGACACTCAGCTACCAACTTCCACCAGGCTGAGTAAAACACCAAGGAGCATCGGTGTATTAATGAGCATGGCAGACAGGCAAGAAAGCTCTGGATAATGCCTCTGCAGCACTACAGACTGAACAGACACGCCCACCCTACGAAGCCTAACCTTCTAACCTCAGGGTACCCTGACCCTCATCAGCATTTGATGGACTTATTGATATCCTTATTGATTTGTATGGTGTTGGAAACAGTCAGCTAAGCCGAATATTGCCAAAATTACTTGTATTGTTGCCTAAAGAGGGAGAGAAAAAAGGTTTGTGCAACAGGTTGAGGAGACCAGCTAATTTGAGATCTCAGAATAAATAGCACTCGGTACCAAAGGTACTATCTTAACTAAAAACAGACATACTAGTTTCTAGAAAAGGGGAACAGGCAACAAGGCCGTTTCTCCACCTCTTGCAGAAAGTACTAGCTCGTGTGGGGAAACAGAAGGCAGTTCCCTGGCAGGGTGAGGACAGTGTGAGCCTGCCTCCACCCTGGGGTGATACCAGGGAATCAGATCTGCTCTCTGCGGCTGCTCAACGGGATTCTTTGCAGTGTGCTGTACAGGCCTCCGGTGAGCTCACCCAACAGGCCCTTTCATTTTCAAGTCAGCTCCAGCAGCGGATGGGGGCCAACCCACCTCGCTGCCCATCCCCTCATTCCTTCTCTGTACAGAGAAAGGCCTGGGATCGTCAGTACATCCTGACAGCACATCCCAAACACCAACCGGGGACAGTGGGTTACTAGCTGGGCCTGCTCAGGTATGGAGGCCCCTGGGATCTTTAAAGCCTGCCACCAAAGGCTGAGAACTACTCAGCAGCTGGGCTCCTCCCACTAAACCCAAATGCTAAGTAAATCGCCTGCACACATCCACCTCCACCCTGAGCACGGCGAGTTCATCTCCAGCCGCCAAAACCTGAACACTGGACGCACAACCAACGTTGAACCTATTCTAGAACCTTCTAGGCACTTTTAGCATTCAGGTACTATGTGACTTAGATCTCTTTTTCTGCCGCTTAAAACCCGAGTCTTACAGTAAGATATCTTAAGCAAGATTCTGTGGCTATTTAAAACAGGCCTTCAGCCAACAAATGTTTAACTACTTAGTCATTAAAAAAAAAAAAAGAACTGTCTAAAACCTTTTCATCCCCTCACTTTTAGTAGATTATAGACCAGCGAAAAACACAAAACAAACCCTAAGAAATGAACAATTAACACAGAAAAAGTAGAAAGGACTATAATAGCAAGATGCCAGAAATACTGATTACTTTTCAATTACCATTTATGCCTTCATCTGGGAAGCATGTCCTCCACTGGAAAGGACCCAGTCTAACAGCTGCGTTGCTTTTCCCACTTTCACAAACACTGGAAAAGTTAGCCAAAATTCTGAGTACTGGCTGCCAGCCAAGGCTTTATTATTATGTACTATTAGCTCCGAGTGAGAAATGTGGGCTCAAGAAAGACGGAAAGCCAAGCAACAAGAGGGGGTTCATAACCATGTACAGATGTAAAGGTTTCTCTGTCTGCCAGAAAAATACCTTCCATATCCATTCTATTAGCTGTGGCCTTTATTAATTTAATTAGATGACTGCAAATTTGTTTCTAGAACACCATTTAGAGACCTAAGCATGGAAATGTTTTTCTTGTATCAGATGCTGCATCTGGGATAATGTTTTGAAATTTTTCAGATCTAGATTTTTCAGAGCAGATGGGTCTGCTCTCTACCCTCCCTGCACTTAACAAGTGCTGATGTAAATCAAGAAGCAAGTAACCAGTTACCTCCCCTCCATGTCCACTTTCTGCCAAGCCAATCACGGTTCAAAAGCCTTTCGCTTTCATATGATTTCATAATTACCAGTTTTCTTTCTAAGATTTCTATAAGCCAGATGGAGATGGATGGTCTAAGCACAACCTTTTCAATATCACAAACCAGTGAAAATTACACATAAATGCATAAATGGAGGGATCAACTCGGGTTCCCAGCTTTAATTTAAAGAATAAAAATTAAGTAAAACACCAGGAAATTAATATTGCCACTATTTTATTAAAAAGGAGCCCAAACAGGCCAACGGTGAAGACAGAGCAACTAGAAGATCACACTGAGGAGGACAAACAGCAACGCTGGCCACACCTGCACAGAGGACAGTGGCCTCCTAAGGAAAGGCTGGCTCCGAAGCACAGAGCGAAAGCTGCAAGCCAGGAAGAACTGGCCCAAGGGACAACTGGAACAAGACCACGGACTCAAGATTCGAGCCCACCTGCTCTAGCTTCTTAGTCTACCTTACGCTGTACAAAATGGTCCTCATGCGCCCTGTGCAGCTATTTAGGTTAAGTAAAATTAAAATATATTTTAAAATTCAGCTTTTCAACCTCCCCCTCTCCCGCCAGTCATTTGTACTCAGAAGCCACTGGGCAGGGTGGCTCAGGAGCACCCTCGAGACTGCAAAGCCCATCCTTGAGGCTATACTCCTTGCGCCTGGCCCATTCTCTCTTGCTGCCTCTTCTTCTGGATTTGGTGCAGACATTAAAACCCCATCCTCACAGTGTCCCTCAACTTAAGCAATACAGTACAATATGCACTCAGATAGGACGCTAGTGAGAAACTCCTTTCTTGTTTGTTTGCTTGCTTGCTTGGGGGTTTTCCCTGTTACTTTCTACTCTTCTATTGGCTAGGTGTTGGGAGGAATAGTCTCCGGCTGGGAGGTCACTGCACTTGCCTGCTGCACAGTGCCCAGACCACCTATTACAGATTCTGGAACAGAATGCAGCCAAAGCGTAGTAACCCCCAAATCCAGTTCCTCAAATGTCTGTAGCAACATAGGAACCGGTCCACACAGAGTTCTTCTTATGACACAGGGAACAGCTTCAGATGTTGTCAAGGCAGTCTTTCATTGTACGGCTTTCTCACTATCAAATCCAAATCTGTTACCAAGTCCTGGGGAGAAAGGTAACCGAGAGGAAAAAGCAAAGCCTTGGCATGGAGAAGCCAGCAAATGAAGAGTAAGGAGGAAACCCCACGTTGGACTGAGCTAAGAAGAAGTGGGTTTCAATGGAAGCTTCATGTTCCGTGCTATGGCTGAACTTTCTTGTGGCACCTACTAAGTGGAAGTCAGCACAGTATCTAACAAAACGAATGGGTTCCCTCTCCCTGCCTTGCGAGCCAGGTACTCTTTGTAATAATCACCGTTAAGGCATCTCACTCAACTGTAAGGGACCTGAGTGGGCAAGCTACCCCAGGCATCAACACGTGATGAGTTTCTCTTAGTCACAGGACAACAGAAGGAAGCAGCTGTGCTGGCTTCTTCATAAGGGGTCCAAGACTAGGAACAAGGAGCACAGAGCGTGCACAGATGTGAGGCCTACCTGTTTATTACCACCGTATTTCCTGAACAGTGCAGAAACACAGGCCAAGCCATCACACGTAAGGCTGTAGAACATTCTGAGGGTATCGACAGATGCACTGTAATTTAAACCAAATCACTGCTACAGGACACGCAGCTGTTTTACTATTCACAACCGCATTTTTGTGAAGATGTTCTTACCACAAAGCTCTCCGGCTATTTTCTTCTGTTTGGGGGTGGGGGTTTGAGGCAGGGTTTTACTACGTAACAGCCCTGGCTGTCCTGAAATTTTGTAGACCAGGCTGGCCTCCGACTCACAGAGATCCACCTGCCACTGCGGGTGTAGATCTCTGCTTCCTGTGCTAGGATTAGAGGCATGCATCACTACCAGCCAGCCTCCGGGTATCTTCTTGAGATTAATCTCTAGAAGGAAATGAACTGCTCCAGAGAAACAGAATGCCCCATGAGCACCCTGTGTGTGTATGCACATGTACACACATCTATCAATACATGGGTTGCAGAAGCATTAAAAACGTTTGCTGTCACTGTGGTTTGTATTGGATGTATCTGAAATGCATGGGAATGGTTCCTTGAAGAACAATCCAAGTCCGCTGAGCCTTTATTTTTGTGCCCACCACAGAGAAATAATGATCACGCAATAACAAAACACCACTGCATGTTGACTTCTCTAAGGAACTACTTCTCTTTCTGTTATCTCCATTTTTGAGTCTACTACAAATGGAGCTCACCTTGTTTTATCTCCTTCTTAGGTATTATAGGCAAGGGTCTAAGCGTGGAACGCCTGGATCATTATTCACAGGACATATCTCAGTTTTGTCAGAACTGCACAGTATGGTATTCCAACTCAATGAATGAATGAGTGAATGAATGAATGAAGAAAAGCAGACCAGTACTTAAATGAACCAGACTAGCCTCTTAAAAGGGCAAATCTCTTCATAGGGGGCATTCTTTGCATCTTTTTGTTTTGTTTTGTTTGAGACAACGTCTCTCTGCATAGCCCTGGCTGTCCTAGAACTCACTACTGAGACAGAATCTGACTAGGAAAACCAGGCTGACCCAAAACTCAGAGATCTGCCTGCCTTGGCTGGGATTAAAGCAGAGCTCTGCCATGCCGAGCAGCATGTCTGAATTGTTGCCACAGCTACCTGACTAGTTTCTCTGCTTAGAATTTTGAGCTACTGAAAAACTCTTTTTACAATGTAGCTCAGGTGGCATTTTGGGGTTTAATGTTTATTTTATCTTTATTATTGTTTTTATGCATATTTTGCCTGCATGTACATCTGTGCACTGCTTGATGCCTCGTACCCAGAGAGGACAGAAGAGGGCCTCAAATCCCCTGGTCCTGGAGTTCCAGACTGTGAGCAGCGGTATCTGGCTCAATCTGAGGCCCTCTGGAAGCAGGGCCAGTGCTCTTAACCACTGACCTATCTTTCCAGCCCGTGAGTGGGTTTTAAAAGACATAAAAAACTAAACCAAAATCTTCCAGTGCCCTCTTCCCTTTTCGTCTTGTCTCAGCTCCTCATTCTTCAACATAAACAGAAAACCCCCAGTGTTCTCGCATCCTGGCTGTGTGAATGTGCCCCCCCCCAACAGTCATTCCGGGAAGTCACCTCAAGCCTCCCCTTCCTTCAGAAGCTGCCTATCTTTCCATTTTCTACGTAAATAAGATAAGCTAGCTCTGTGACCACAAAATGCCAAGGACTATTTCCTCCTCTGAGCGTTTACCCCACATTATACTGTGCCCCAGAATTAACAGACCCCAGGAAGTGCTTAACATTCTGACTGAAGTCTTGCCTATCTTTTACAGAGCAGCTAAGATGGTCAACGCAACGTAGAGCAATGGATACATCCAGTACTGAGGAGACACTCAGGCATCGTAGACTAACCGCTTGGTTATGCCAGCGTCATCCCTTCTCAGAAGTTTCTAGAGAAACCAGCCCCTGAGAGGACTCTGTCATCACCTCAGTGGGCTCAGGACTGTTCGGTTTCCGATTTTCTCTTTGCAGGCTCTGCTTAAATGAAACAACAGAGAAGACCCCGCTTTCTGACTTAGAAGATCTGTTACTTGGAAGCTGAGGTGGAAGGATCACAAGTTCAAAGCCTGCCTGGGCTACATAGGGAATTTTAGGCCTGCTCAGGCAATTTTGAGAAATCCTACTTCAAAAGAAAAGGTAAAAAAGGGACTTACATGTACCTCAGTGGTAGTGTACACAGCATGCAGGAGATGCTAAATTTAATCCCCTCTATTAATCTCCCAATACAAAACCTCTACAATACTTGTTTTCCTTCCCCCAATTATTATCCAAGTAAAACTGAGTTCAAGGCCAGCCTGGTCTACAGAGCCAGTTCCAGGACAGCCAGGGCTACAAGAAAAGAAAAAAGTAGGAAAAGTGAGATTTCTTTTCTTTATTTCTTTTTCTTTCCAGACAGGGTTTCTCTGTGTGTAGCCCCGACTGTCTTAGTGCTGCTCTATAGAACAGGCTGGCCTTGAACTCAGAGAGATTTGCCTCTGCCTCTCGAGTGTTAAGATTAAAGGCATACACCACCACTGCTGCCACCCGACGGCTTCTCTATAAAAAATGTACCATCTGGATTTATCCTCCGGCCAGAAAGACATCAAGCGCTAGGTCTGTTTTGTTTTAATAAGGAGAAGGGTGGACTAAATTACAAGGAAGAGATTAGCATGGCAGTGCCAAGCACACACTGGCCTGACCCCACAGTGGCCAATGGCGTACTGTGGGCCCCAGAACACCAGCGACTGTGTTTCTCAGGTGAGAAACTGTGAGGGGAACAATCGGGTCTGACCTCAGGTCACTCAGCTACTCCCTGGAAAAGTTCCTGGATTCCCACAGGCACTTGCTCTCCGGTGCTTAGCCACAAACCTGCACGCTGTGCTCCCCGGCCCTGATTGAACTGTAAGCCCCAAAACACCAGAGACAGGGTCTCCCAGTCGAGAGGAGACCTCCCAATGAGGGAACAATCAGGTCTGACCTCAGGGCGCCCACCTAATCCCCAGAAAAGTTCCTGGTTCCCACCAGTGCTCCGTCTCCAGTGTCTAGCCACACTACCTTCTGGGTACTGGGGCACACAGCTCCAACCATAGGCCTCCAGATACCCGGGAACCACAGGAACAGCCCCAAATACTGCTCCAAAGTTCAACTAGTCTCCCTAGGGAGACCTACCAAACCTCTGGGCTCACCGGTTCTCCAAGATGGTTGCCCAGCAAACGGTGTCTGAGCTGCTGATCATTACCCTCAGAGCAAAAAACCCAGTGGTGGGGCAGCTGTCTCCGGGACGTCCTTCCCCCGCAACCCCGTAAGAGAAAAGCCTCTGGGCTCCTCAGGAGCCCAGTTAGTCCACAGGATCATACACTTGAGGAGAGACTCGGCAATTCCCTGAGAACCACCCACCAGCTGGAGACCATATCCACCAATCTGAGGAGGGCTGCTCCAGGAACATCCAGCTTCCTGCCCAGGGCGCTTCCTGCATGGCCCCCATTCCAGGACTCCAGGGGGCACCAGACACTACTAGCCACTGGTAGAGACAACCAGATGGCTAAAGGCTAGCATGAAAACACAACCAACAAAAGCCAAATCAATATGGCATCTCTAGAACCCATTATTCCAAGGCAAGTTATTCCCGCCCTGGGTACTCTAATACAATTGAAACACAAAAAAATGACCTTAAATCTGTACTTATGACGGTGATAACAGAGAAAATGAATAAAATCTGTAAAGAAATACAGGAAGATGCAGTCAAACAGATCAAGGCCATTAAAGAGGCCTGTACAGAGGAAATGAATAAATCACTCAAAGAAATACAAAAAAAAAAAAACAAAACACAAATAATCAGGTGAAGGAAATCAATAAAACAGTTCAAGATCTGAAGATGAAAATGAAAACAATAAAGAAAGCACAACCTGAGGCAATACGGAAAGAGGAACTTAGAGAAGGAAACAGGGACCACAGAGGTAAGCATCTCCAACAGAATACAAGAGATGGAGGAAAGAATCTCAGGTGTAGAAGATACAATGGAAGAAACAGATGCATCTGTCAAAGAAAATTTTAAAATTAAAAATTTCCCGACATAAAACATCTAAGAAATCAAGGACACCATAAAAAGGTGAAACCTAAGAATAATAGGAATAGAGTAAAAAGAAGATATCCATCTTCAAGGCCCAGAGAGGGCCTTGAATATTTTCAACAAAATCATAGAAGAAATTTTCCCCAATCTAAATAAAGAGATGCCCATAAACATACAGGAGGCCTACGGAACACCTAACAGATTAAACCAGAAAAGAAACTCCTCTCTCCACATAATAATCAAGACATTAAATGTACAGAACAAAGAAAACATATTAAAAGCTGCAAGGGAAAAAGGCCAAGTAAAGAATAATGGCAAACCTATCAGAATCATACCAGACTTCTCAACAGAGACCATAAAAGCCACAGGGCCTAAGCAGATATCTTGCAAACTCTAAGAAACCACAGAGGCCAGTCCAAACTACTATATCCAGCAAAATTTTCTATCACCATAGATGGAGAAAAAAAGATAATTCTATGATAGAACCAAATTTAAACAATATCTATATGCAACCCAGACCTACAGAAGATACTAGAAAAAAACTCCCTCCCAAAGAGGTTAACTACAACCCCCAAAACACAGAGTATATATAACTTCACTACAATAAAACCAAAAGTAGGCAAGCGCACAAACACCCTACCACAACCAACAGCAAAATAAAAGGAAGTAACAGCCACTGGCCATTAATCTCTCTCAACATCAATGGACTCAACTCTCCAATGAAAAAATGCAGCTTAGTAGAATGGATGTGTAAATAGGACCCAACATGCTGCTACATACAAGAAATACGTCTCAGACACGATAGACATTACCTGAGACTGAAGGGCTGGAGGAAGGTTTTCCAAGCAAACAGACTCAAAGTCTAATAAAACAGACTTTCAACCAAAATCAATCAAAAGAGATGAGGAAGGGCACTTCATACGCATCAAAGGAAAGTTTTCAACAAGATGACATCTCAATTTTGAACATCTATGCTCTAAATACAAGGGCACCCACATCTGGAAAAGAAACATTAATAAAGCTTAAACGACACATCAAACCCCACAAATTAATAGTGGGAGACTTCAACACCCCGCTCTCACCAAAGGATGGGTTAACAAGACAGAAACAAAATTGAGAAATAATGACACTAAGAGAGGTCATGAATCAAATGGACTTTACAGACATCTACAGAACTTTAGAAATATCTTCTCAGCACCTCACGGAACTTTCTCCAAAACTGACTATTTAGTAAGCCACAAAGCAAGCCTCAATAGATACAAGAAGACTGAAATAATTCCTTGTATCCTATCAGACCACTATGGACTAAAGCTGGACCTCAGCAACAACAGAAATAACAAAAAGCCTACATACTCGGAAACTGAACAACTCCCTACTCAGCAACAACTGGGTCAGGGAAGAAATAAAAAAAGAAATTAAGGACTTCCTAAAATTCAATGAAAATGGAGGCACAACATACCCAAACTAATGGGACACAATGAAAAGTTGTACAGAAGAATGTTCATAGCATTAAGTGCCTTCAAAGAGATTGGAGACATCTCATACAAGCACTTAATAGCATATCTGAAAGCAGCTGGAAATAAGCAAACTCAGGGATGAGATCAATAAACTAAAAAAAAAGCCATGAAACCAAGAGCTGGTGATTTGAGAAAATCAACAAGATAGAAAAGCTCTTAGCCAAAATAACTAAAAGGCAGAGAGACACTATCCAAATCAATAAAACCAGAAATGAAAACGGAGACATAACAACAGACACTGAGGAAATCCAAAGATTAGGTCTTACTTCAAAAGCCTATATGCCACAAAATTTGAAAATCTAAATGAAATGGAAAAGTTTCTTGATAGATTCCACCTTGCAAAGTTGAATTAACATCCAGTAAACAAACTAAATAGTTCTATATTCCCTAGGAAATAGAAGCAATCGTAAAAAGTCCCCCAACCAAAAAGAGCCCAGGGTTAGATGGGTTCAGTGCAGAATTCTGCCAGACCTTCAAAGAAGAGCTAATACCAATACTCTTCAAACTATTCCACAAAATAGAAACAGAAGGAACATTACCATACTCATTCTATGAGGCCACTGTCACTTTGATACCTAAGCCACACAAAGACTCAACAAAGAAAGAGAATTTCAGGCCAATTTCTCTTATGAACATGATGCAAAAATAAAATACTTGCAAGCAGAATCCAAGAATACATCAAAGATATCATTTGCCATGACTAAGTAGGCTTCTTCCCAGGAATGAAGGGGTGGTTTGATATATGGAAATCCATCAATGTAATCCATAATACAAAGAAACTGAAAAAAAAAGAAAAACACATGATCATCTCCTTCGATGCCAAAAAGCATTTAACAAACTCCAACACTCGTTCATGTTTAAATTCCTGGGGAGATCAGGGATACAAGGCACATACCTAAACATAGTAAAGACAATATACAGCAAGCCTATAGCCAATATCAAACTAAATGGAGAGAAATTTAAATCAATCAAACTGAAATCAGGGACAAGGCAAGGCAGCCCACTCTCTCCTTATCTCTTCAACATAGTTCTTGAAGTCCTAGCTAGAGCAATAAGAACAACTAAAGAAGATCAAGGAAATCAGAAAGGAAGAAGTCAAAGTATCACTATTTGCAGATGATACGGTAGTAGATATGAGAGACCCTAAAAATTCAACCAGAGAACTCCTTCAGCGGATAACCACCTTCAGCAAAGAGGCTAGATACAAAATTAACTAAAAAAAAAAAAAAAAATCTGAAGACCTCTTGTGTATAAAAGACAAATGTGCTGAGAAAGAAGTTAGAGAAACAACACCCTTCACACTAGCCACAAATAACATAAAGTACTTTGGTGTAACTGTAACTACGCAAGTGAAAAACCTGTATGAAAAAAACTTCAAGTCTCTGAAGAAGGAAACTGAAAATATCAGAAGATGGAAAGATCTCCCATGCTCATGGATCGGTAGGATCAACATAGTAAAAATGGACATCCTACAAAAAAAGCAATCTACAGATTCAATGCAATTACCATCAAAATACCAACACAATCTTTTACAGACCTTGAAAGAAAAATTCACAATTTCATATGGAAAAACAAAAAACCCAGAATAGCTAACAATCCTGTATGATAAAAAAAAGTCTTCAGGCGGTATCTCTATCCCTGATCTCAAGCTATACTATGGAGCACTAGTAATAAAAATGACATGGTACTAGCATAGAAACAGACTGGTGGATCAATGGAATCAAATCAAAGACCCAGAAATAAAACCGCATACCTACAGACACTTGATTTCTGACAAAGGATCAGGTCAAAGGAGCCAAACCAGACAATGGAAAAAAGACAGCATCTTCAACAAATGGTGTTGTAGTCTAACTGGATGTCTACTTGTAGAAAATGGAAATAGACCCATATTTATCACCCTGCACTAAACTGAAGTCCAAGTGGATCAAAGACCTCAACATAAAACCAGACACACTAAACCTGTTAGAAGAAAAAGTGGGGAAGGGCCTTGAACTCATTGGCACAGGAGACAACTAATTAATAAATGGGACCTCATGAAACTGAAAAGCTTCTGTAAAGCAAAGGACACTGTCAAAAGAACAAAGTGACAACCTACAGTCTGGGAAAAGGTCTTCACCAACCCCACATCTGACAGAGGGCTAATATCCAAAATATATAAAGAATTAAAGAAATTAAACTCCAACAAACCAAGTAAGCCAATTAAAAAATGGGGTACAGAATTAAACAGAGGAATACGGAATGGCAGAGAAACATTTAAATAAATGCTCAACGTCCTTAGTCATCTGGGAAATGCAAATCAAAACTATTCTGAGATTCCATCTTACACCCATCAGAACAGCTAAGATAAAACACTCAAGTGACAGCACACACTGCCACACTGCTAACGATATGGAGAAAGGGGAACCCTCCTCTGTTGCTGGTTCAAGTGAAAACTTGTACAACCACTTTGGAAATCCATGTGGCACTTTCTCAGAAAATTGGGAATAGTGCTACCTCAAGATCCAGCTATACCACTCCTGGGCATATATCTGAGCTATGTTCCATTATACAACAAGAACAATTGCTCAACTATGTTCATAGCAGCTTTATTCTTAATAGCCAGAATCTGGAAACAACCTAGATGTCCCTCAACTGAAGAATGGATAGAGAAACTGTGGTACATTTACATAATAGAATTAAAATCAAGGAAATCATGAATTTTGCAGGCAAATGGATGGCACTAGAAAAGATTATCCTGGGTGAGGTAACCCAGAACCAGAAAGACACACATAGTATACACTCACTTATAAGCATATATCAGCCATACAGGATAACCATACTATAATCCACAGACAAAGTAACTAAATAATAAGGACGACTCTAGGGAGGATGCTTAATTCTCATTCAGAAGGGCAAATAGAATAGACACTAGGTTGAAAAGAGGGAACAGGATGGGAGCCTATCATAGAGGTCCTCTGAAAGACTCCACCCAGCATAGAAGCATATGCTAAGACTCACAGCCAAACTTTGGGCAAGAGTGTAGGGAGTGATAGGAAAGAGTGGGGGAATAAAGAGGGGACAGGAGCTTCACAGGAAGACCAACTAAGCCAACAAAACTGGGCCCAGGACGGCCTGCAGAAACTGATGCACCAGCCAAGAACCATGCATGGAGAGGACCTGCTTAGATGTAGCCCATGGCAGCTGTTTCCATGTGGAATCCCTAGTAAGGGGAGCAGGGGCTGTCTCTGACATGGACTCTGTTGCCAGTTCTTTGATCACTTCCCCTAGTGGGGAGCCTTGCCAGGCCACAGAGGAAAAGGATGGAGGCAGTCCTAATGTGATGTGATAGCCTGGGGTCAGGTGGTAGGGGAGGAGGGCTCCCCCTTTCTGATGGCTAGTGGAGGGGGATAGGGGAGAAGTGGGAGGGAGGGTGGGACCAGGAAGAGATGAGGGAGGGGGGTTACAATCAGGATGCAAAGTGAATAAATCATAAAAAAAAATAAAAAAGAAACTGGAAGGGATGAAATAAAAAAGCACAAAGTTAAAAAAGATAAATTACAAAGAAACCAGCAGGATGAGCAATGTAACCTGAGAACAGGGTCCAAGATCCCACACCCAGGTTGTTGGCCACATGTCACCTTTTAAAATGAACCAAGAAATAGCCTCTGGAGTGAAACGGGAGAACAAACTTGCTGCCAAAAATAAAAAAATAAACTAAAAAGAAAGGGATTTTAGGAAGGGACTGCAATGTGAGCCAGATGTCACAGAAGTTTAGGGGAAAGCAGAGAAGGCTATTGCTCAGAGCTACAAGGGCCTTGAAAGGTCTCTAGTCTAGTCTTACCTCTGGCCTGCTCTAACCATAAAGAAATTAGCTCACCTCCCTAGTTTTCAATTTCTTCATGTGAAAGCTTAGGCGTGGTAATAAGGCCAGTGGTTCCCAACTCAGCTGATTACCAGAATCACCTAGGAACTTAAAAACAAAGCCTCTGGGGCCCAGTGCTGAGAAAAGCTTGATGACAAGAGATTGATGGGACCCAGGGAATGTGGTTTCTAAAAGTTCCTCACGTAGTCTGAGGATCCTGTCTAGAAACCATGAACACGGAGAAGGCCAAGGCTCCATCACACCCTCCTGTCTTAATTACAACTAAGAAATTCCATGATGTCATTAAATCATTAATACTTACTATCTTAATATTCTTCTAAGCATTTTTCTGTCCTTCCAACCACCTTCCATTTTCCTGTTTGCAGAAGTTCTTGTTCTTCCCTAGTTCTAAGAGCTTGATGTTAGGGTATTAAAGCCTGGCAAAATACAAGTGATGGGTATAATTCGAAATAGTAGGCGAATGGAGCAAAAATTACTGTTAGCAGGCATCACTGGCAATGGAAAGGGTGGGGGCAGCTGGAGCTGAGGATGTAGCTCACTGGAGGAGCTCTTGCTTAGCACACATGATGCCCTGGGTTTGATCCCCAGCACCACATAAAACCAAGTATAATGGCACTTGGGGAGGTAGACTCAAGCAGACCAGGAAACAAAGATCATCTTGAGTCTGTATAGAGAATTCAAAACCAGCCAAGGCTATGAAGGAGGAGGATGAGGAAGAAGAGGAGGAGGGCAAGGAGGAGGAGGAGGAGGAGGAGGAGGAGGAGGAGGAGGCAGCAGCAGGGCTGAAATAAGGATAAAAAAAGGTAAGATAATTTCTAAGCATATAAAAGTTTAGGGAAGGCGAGGTGGTCAGTACTGTGATGATAGTGTGGTTATCATTTGCAAAACCAGATATTTGGCTGTAAATAAGTCTATCAAGGCTGACTGGTGGGACAACGTGAGGAACAGAGGTCTACAGCAGGTTTTTACACTTCACCCCAGGTTACCAGCTGTGGTGGTTTGAATGAGAACTTACTACTTGGTCCCTAGTTGGTGAAGTGTTTAAGAAGAATTAGGGAGTGTGGCCTTGTTGGAGACCTTGAGGTTTCAAAAGGCTTTTTCCTATTGCTAGTATTTGCTCTCTCTCTGCCTCCTACTTGCAGATTAAGACGTAAGGTCTCAGCTGCTCCTACTGCTACGCTTCTGTTCTGCCATCAAGGACTACTGACACTTTGAAACCATAAGCCCAAATTACACACTTTCTTTTGTAAGTTGCCTTAGTCACTTAGTCATTGTGTCTTGTCACAGCAATAGAAAAGTAAGACAGCACTGTCTCAAAAACAAACAAACAAACAAACACAACAAAAAACCCTGCTTTAAATGTGAACTTTCTGTGAGGCCGATAAACAATCCACTGTACCAACTACTCCAGGGTTTCTGCCAAGATCACCGGAAGAAGACTGCTTAAAAAATACGTGGTAACTCGGATGTGCTGGCAAATCCTATTGGATTAATTTCATTCTAAGTCTGCCCTTCCTGTGTCAGACTTCTCAGTTGCTCTCAGCTCCCCTCACCCCCCCCCCCCCCCGCCGCTCTGCTGACATCCTACAGCCATCCTAGATCTAGACCAACACAAACCTTTACCATGACGTAAAATTATCTATCTGCACTGTCAATTACGGAACCCTGACCCAAAGGGGCTACTGAGCATCTGAAAAGTAGCCATCTAGCTGAGAACAGAATATCTAATTTTACTTAGAATTAATTTAAATATATCTATGCACCCAGGGCTTGTGGCTATTCTAGTGGACAACACAGCTTAGGTCTAATTCCGAGACTACGTCAGAGGACGGACTGTAAACTGGCACGAAAAACATCCAGGGGGTTGCCCTGTTCCCATGTTGTGCCCTGGATAACTAAATCGAACCCTCTGGGAAATGGGAACCAGTTTCTAAGGTTCCTCAGTAGCACCAGTGGGGGGCTGTTGAGAGTCACTGCTCTAGTCCTCAAACATTACCATATACCCACAAACAGGGTACAGGAACAATCAAGCCAAACAACCCTGCCCATCATGCAAATCAACTTTTGATGCAATGGAAAACCACTCACCTTCACCTCCCCCTGAGGGGAGAGCAGCCTCACCAGGCCACAGAGGAAGACAAAGCAGCCAGTCCTGATGAGACCTGACAGGCTGGGGTCAGAGGGGGAGGAGGACCTCCCCTATCAGTGGACTTGGAGAGGGTCATAGGAGGAGATGAGGGAGGAAAAATGGATTGGGAGGGGACAAGGGAGGGGGCTACAGCTCGGATACAAAGTGAATAAACTGTAAATAAACAACTAAATAAGAAAACCACTCATCAAAAGAAAGCAAACTTTTGGGGGAAAGAGGGAGGGAGGGGGAAGAGCTCAGAAAAGACAAAAAAGAAAAAAAAGTTTTTTTTGTTTGTTTTTCCAAATAACTATTAGCACCCAAAGCCTAGCACAAGTACCTGTAAATAATTCATTTTCTGGCATCACCTTTTAACAACAAATTATACCTCAAATCTAATACTTTGAGCAAACAGGGCTAAATTTTCTTCCTTGGCCCACACACTCTCTGTGCCTAATCATAAACTATTATCATTCTGTATTTTTCTTCAAAAGAGACTCTGAAACCTGTGCCTTTTCAGTGGACACATCTAATTTCTTAAATGGCAGCAATTAAAAAGCAGGTATTTGTCCAAAAATCTCTGTTCTGGCTCACTCTTGTTCAGTTGGGAGACCTGACTTAACAGGCATCGTGCACAGACGCTCAGGTCCTGATAACTTCCAATCTTTCGCTGAGCATTCCCCAAGGCTGCAATGCTCTTCAGGGAGACTGCAGACAACATTCCAAAGCTGATGCAAAAATAGCATTTTCTAGGTATCACTGATGAGAAGTTACAAACAGGAAGATATTTTAGTGGAAAGAATATCTGAAGGTCACTCAAATACAATAAATGCTGTTTCCTCTACACGAACAAGTAAAATAAAAAGTGATCCAACATTATTCTGTCTTCCCCCAATATTACCATGGTCATTCAATCACAAAACCTAGATCTGGAGTTGGCCAGGGCTTCAGTGAGGCACCCTAACCAATCAGCTCCTGGCTCCAAAAGAAAGCTGGCTACAGCCATCTCTACTCACAGCCAAGAATAAGTACAATTCCTGTTGCCATGAAAATCCTGCCACTGAACTCTTCTCCATGGTGACCTGCGTGAGCACCCAGCAGAACCCACTTACCATCGATCTCTCAACTCCTTCCCTCGACAGAAGGCAGAGAAGAGACTTCTTATCAAGTTAAAATGACACTATGAGGATCCAGGCCACATTTTTTTATAACCTATTGGATGTGCTATATGGAATAATGCAAAAACTGTTGCCTATACAGCTCAGATCCTCAGATAACGACTGGATGTCAATTAAAGCTGGCCTTCAGACTCAAGCAACGAACTTTCAGTATTCATAAGCTCTAAAGTCCATACTAGAAATACTTTAAACATGTTATTTAATTGACATTCAAATTTAACCAGGCATTTTGGGCTTTCCACTCTGGTTCTCAGCCTGGCAATCACACACATTCATCTGCTGGAAGGTGGGAAGCCGTGGAGAGGAGGACGACCAGGACTCAGTGTTCTCCTCCTCGCCTACTCTACCACCTAACACTCCCTTATCGCAGGGTCAGTTGTAATAAGCTAGCCCTCTGCAGCAGAAACTAATTACCTACCTGGTAAGTGAGTGCCCAGACTTCTGAATACCACACATGCTAAATATATATCTAAGTGCCAAATACACAAGCAACTGACAAACTACAGTTGTTTCCTTTCCTGAATAAAGACTCATACAAAGAGTTAGGCTGGAGCAGGTGCATGAATGGAAGAGGTCACCCATTGGTAGACATTATTCAATAAAATTAAAAACAAAATTTGTTCTGGAAAAAATAGTATGAAGGCAATGGGAACAAATAACACAGAAGTAATTACTATGTGAATGAAGTGTCTTCACTAGTAATTTTTTGAAGTAACTAAATCTCTTACGCACTTATTACAGGCCAAAGAACATTCTGATGACTTTACATGTATTTTTGTACTTTATCCAAACACTCCAAAAGGTGAGCCTGTCAGGTGGCTCACTTTACATTAATGTGAGAACACCAGGACATCAATGTGAGGCAACCTGGTGAGACCAGGATGCCTACAGTTTGGCAGAAAGTCTCCCTTCGCCTGTTCTGCCCTAGGTAAGCGGCCCCATTTGTTCCCCTGCATTGGTTCCCGTGGTCCCTACGAAAGGCCCCGCCACAAAGCAGAGTGGGCAGTGTGCTTCAGTCAGAATGCAGACTGTGACGCACTCCTCTCTGGCCATGCTTGCCACAGTCAGGTGGGGGTGGAGCCCAGGGACTCTTCTTTCCCTATCACACCCTAGATTTCCTACTTGGTTAAAAGGATTCCAGGGGGTGGTGGCACTACTTTGGGGGGGGGGGCTGCCCTCTTATCTCCTCTGGGCAAAGATTTCTGCGTTGGCCTCCACTCAAACCCAGATCTGAAAAGTTTTAAACTTAACCACCATGTCAGGTGGTTAACTTAACTAGCTCCTTTCCTAATTTGGAATGACCTTCATCATCCTTCATCCTGGCCTGCAAAGCCAGGCCAGAGTTATTTGTTACCGTCCTTAGGATGAAAGCAGACACGCAGCAGGCGCTTTTAGGTCCAGAGCTAAAGGGCTTTCCTTTCCCCCACTAGTTATTTATATACATATGTATACATATATGTGTGTATAAGATATAGTTATATACATATGCATACATTTGTGTGTATAAGATAGTCATCTATATACATATGCATACATGTACGTGTGAATAAAATAGTTATATACATATGCACACATATACTATGTGTGTAATATATACACACATTCTCTCCTTTCTCTTTTTAAAAAGGTTTTATTTGTTGTGTATTAGTGTTTCGCCTGCATGCATGTCTGTGCACCACATGCATACAGAGCTTAAGGAGGTGACAAGAGGGTGTCAGATCCCCTGAACGGGAGTTACAGACAGCTGTGAGCTGCCATGTGGGAGCTGGGAATGAAGGCGGCTCCCTCTGGAAGAGCAGTCAGCACTCTCAACTGCTGAGCCATCTGTCCACCCCCCTTCTTTTTCTCTTCTGGCCTTTCGTACTGTTCTGGTACAGTTTCTGTTTTTCTAGTAATGCTTAACCATTAACAACTTAATGGCACGAAAACAGAAGCCGTGAGCACAAACTTGGGAGGCTCACCTCATAATTTTAAAATGTAGCACAAGCAGCCCTAATAATCAGAGATGACAAGCCTATCAGAGCCCCGCACTCTAACAACAGTCATGAGGACACTTCTACAGAGTGGTGCCCTGCCCTCCAATTTCCAATTCTATCTTCCCTACCATTCTTTCTGACGGTCAGCTGCAGCCTGCACTGAGTTATATTCTAGCTGATCCCCAGGACAGTCGTGAAGGAGCCTCGCTATAGGTCTCCGCAGTGAGGAAGCAGCTCTCCCTCAACATCACACAGGGCCTGCTGCTGCACAGCAATGATGCCAGCACCGCAGGCTGAAGGTGCTAAGGCAGGAGACCGAGGGCCTGAGGGCAGCTAGTGCTACCCAGGAGTGCCTGTCACAAAAACCAAACAGGCCAAGGTGGAGGCGTGTCTTCATCAGCAAGTGCAAGCATGAGGTCCTGAGTTCACTCCCTAACACCTCTCTGAAGAGTACAGAGCAGCAGCGTGTGCGCTGTATTCCCTGTGCTAGGAAGGCAGCATGTGGAGGCTCCTGGGAGCTGCTGCTTGCCAGCCAGTCTAGCCAATCTGTGAGCTCCAGGTTCAATACCAGACCCTACCTAAAAAAGGAGAGTGGAGAATTTATTAACAAAGACTCCTAATGTTGACTTCTGGCCCCCAAATGTGTACACACACACACACACACACACACACACACACACCACCACCACCACCACCAGATCCAGCCTTTTCACCGAGTAAACTTTTGTGACCCCCCCACCGCCACCATCAAAAGAGAAACATGGTTCTGACCAGTTCTACAGTAACAAGTGAGCGCTCTATGTTTCCTTACCATGTAAGCTTGATTCTTGTTAGCCTAGTTCAGGTAAAACATATTTTTAATCCTTTTTTATTTGTTTGGATTTGTTTTTATTTTTTTTTCCAGGCAGGGTCTTATTAGTAACTTCTGAAGAGCGCGTGTATCCAGTGTCTTCAGGGTTATTTCTGCCTGTTCTCCTTGCAGCGGGACTGGATTTATGACTGGTTTTGGCCAAGTAGTCTAACTCTGTACATCCCATTAGCCAACATTTCTTACTGAGAACTGAGAGGGCAGGAACCTTGCCATCCTGTGACAGACATGTAGCGTGAGTAAGAACTACACTGATGTGGCCTGACTGCCTCTGAGACTCTGGAGTTGTTTGCTGTTCCACGGCACCAGGCTCACTGGCATGATTCTCGACGAATGGGGTATCCATAAACAGGTATATGGCAGGATGTGGTAACAGAACCACATGTATGGAGATATAAGGAGGAGAGAGCAGAATAAGCACAGGACAAGAATAAACCTTTAAGAAGCCCACTGTGGCATACAGAATTTTAAAGCCAGGCACTGAAGATCGGCACGTTCATTGGGGGAGGGGATGTCAGTGAAGGTAGAAATATCACTAGTAAGTATATGGCAGAGCCTGGGAAAGGAAGGATTCAGACCGCGCTTGTCCTGACACTGGGATGGCTGGTAGAGGAAGACGTGGCATCTCACTCTTCCAAAGCTCTCCTACAGGTCCAAAATCATACTGGACGTCACAGCTGGCCTAACACTGAGACAATGAAGTCCTGTGACTGTTGCGTTCTAGTGCAATAGCAGTCTGAGTTAGAGGAAAAACATAAACTATTAAAAAGTTTTGAGTTTCATTACTCTGAGAACCTTTGAAGGGGTATGAACCTCTTAAAATCAACACTCTAATTGTCTGCAAGAAATACAGGCACTTCTCAAAATAAAGTTTATTTTTTCATTCTGTAAAACTACATATTTGTTACAGAATACTGGACCACAGAGAACAACAGAGACAAACAAAAGTCACATGTAATCCTCTCATCCCTTCGCCCAGAGCAACATTTATATTCTCTTATTTATTTTTCTTTGTGTATTTTTCTACAAAGTTGAGATCATACCACTTAAATCACTTTATGTTCTGCTTTCCCCACTTGCATTAAAAAAAAAAAACAACAACAACAAAACTTCTCATTTCTAAAGTTTATTAACCAGGTATTAGTCTGAACACTTCTATTACCTAATATATCCCAACAACAATCCTGCCTGGTCTGTATATATAGTTACATATATATATATATATATATATATATATATTGTATATAGTTACCTTGCATGTAGGATAGGCTTACACTATCTTACATGCAAGGTAACTAACTATCTTAGTTAAGATTACTATTGCTGCAATGAAATGCCATGACCAAAAAAGTTAACTTGGGGAGGTAATGGTTTATTTTGCTTACACTTCTATATCCTTGTTCATTATCTAAGGAAGTCAGGGAAGGAAGCTGATGCAGAGGCCATGGAGGGATGCTGTTTCTGGGCTTGCTCCTCATGGTTTGCTCAACCTGTTACAAGACCTAGGACTACCTGCCCAGGGGTGGGACCACCCGCAATGGGCCGGGCTCTCCCTGTGAATCAGTAATTTAAAAAATGCCTTACAGTCTTGCCTACAGCTAGAGTTTATGGATGCATTTTCTTAATTGAGGTTCCCTCTTTTCTGATGAATCTAGCTGTGTCAAGTTAACATAAAACCTAGCAGGGACAGTAGCTGAGGCAGAGAAGGGTTAATGCTTACTCAAGATTACAAAGTTTAGAACATGGTGCAGCTGAGAATTCAGACACAGGAAGCATGGTGTCTGTAACAGTCTGTCCTCTACCAATGTGTACAATTAAGCTATTAGCTAACACTAAAAATTATGTTATCATAAACATCTTTCATAGACATCTGAGGCACTACTCCAAGCCACTTCAGAAAGTAAAGCTCCTACCACCCCAACAAGTTCCATTTATTCCCAGACGGCTGACAACAGCTGAAGAAACATCTAAATGGCTTGCATTTCCTACAGCAAATCACGGCTCCACCCCCCTGTGGCATGACTTCCATGCGGCCCTCACCTGTCCACTCCTCTGTCAACTGCAGCAGATTTCAGTAGGTTCCATTTGCTTTCACGCTGCACCGAGAGCCAGCTAACAATCTGAGCCTGGTTCCTGCAACCCCCAACACACACAAGCAAGATTCCACAGTTTTTAATGTCTGGAATATTTTAAATGCTCAGCTTATTTGTTCCCTGTCTTTCAAGCTTGTGCTAACACAGAGCAAATAGATGAGAAGCATCCTGTAAGGTTGAAGGAATGCACGATCTCAAGGAGTGGCCAGCCTGAGGTGATCAGGTAACAGTAAACTAAGTGAATAGAAGTAAGAGATTACAGTTCCCACCGCAACTCACCCGCCATCACCCAAGGACATATTCAAATCAAAACAGGGCAAGAATAAAGCAGAAAGACAAAACAAAGCGGACAGCAATAAGCTTAATTCGTTTTAGAACTGCCAACAATACCATAGAAAGTGCATGTTCCAACTAAAAATGAAGGATCAAAACATATGAAGCAGCTATTTGGGACTGGATTGCAGGCCAGCGGTAAAGCACTCACCTCAAATGCCCCGTGTCCCAACCCCAATACTAACACACACATGCCCACCCCCAAATACAGAAGCTGTTTTCATATTTTCTATGTTGTAAGAAAACAAGCTTATGCATTCTTAAAGCATACCTAAATCCAACTTATTGACCAAAAGGTATAACTAGAAAAAAATAAATCTCTGTACATAGGTAGAAATGTTTTGCAATAAGGAACAGACCTTTGGAATAAGATATGGAAAGCAACAAAATTTAGGGTACACAAAAAATACAAAGAAAATAGCTACCATAAGATATTCTGCCTAACTATAAAATTACTATGTTTCTAGATTCAAATTTCTATTACACTTTCAGTATATTTGTTAAATGCCATATTACACATTTCAAGAAATTTTAGGAGGAAGTTGGTTTATTTGAAGCCCCTCAGAGCTCATTCTCTGCTTTCACAGAAGTCCCTTTTCTTATTCTGCTCCCACACATTAATACAAATACTGCATTTTAAAAAGTTTTTTTATCTGCAGAACCTCCAAACTCCCTGGCTGCCTGGATTATCACCGAGGGCAGCTCCCACCTCTACCAGACCCTCCCAGCTCTTACTTACAATGGCATCAAAAAGCTCACACCTGTACGAGACCCACCATGGTACCAACAGGCCCACACCCACACAGGACCCATCCTAAAGTAAACTCCCTAAGGCATTTTGTTTTATTTGGCTTCAAAACACAACTTTCTACTGGAAAGAACTGGAAGAACACGGCTGTAAAATTAATACAATATTTTTGCTTTTCTTATACACCCCAGGACCACCTGACACGGTGGGCTGGACTTTCCCACATCAATCACCAATCAAGAAAATGCCCCACAGGCTCATATACAGTCAAGAAAATGGGAGCACTTTTTCAACTGAAGTTTTCACTCCTTAAATTACACTAGCTGAGGTCGTTAACAAAAACAAAGTAAAATAAATAAATAACCAATTCTAACCAAGACTAACCACCAATGAATACGTAAGTAAAACCAGAAAAGTACCAGACTTTATTTTTTAACTGCCAGGGCCCCCATTTTTAGTTAAGTCACAAACCAGCCTATTTTATAGTAAGAGAGTAGCGTGGGAGAAGAACACAAGGAAGCTGGGGAGAAAGGCAGCACGACAAACCAGGAGAACCACACATCCCATCATCCATATGGCTTAGACCAAAAATCACCAATACTTAAAGGAGAACTGACATGGAAAATAAAAATCAGAATCATCACTTGTCTACATATACTTTTAAAGACCACTGCCGTAAAAACAAAGCACTAAAATAAGTAGGAAAGCAATCATCCCCACGTCTTGGTAGTCATTCAGGAGCATAATTCTGCTCCAGTGAAATGGCGTTCCCAGCCGGCCGGTTAACCGACAGCTATTTTGAGGCAGGCAGTGCTGCAGCAGTCACACGGCTTGTTTGGCAGTTCTCCAACGCATTCCAACCTCTTCTAGCCCGCCTTGCTGGAGCCACATTCCTCCCCTCGCTCAGGACACATCAAGTAATGCGCTGCCGCATTTCACAGCAAACCTGCCATTTATTCCCAACAAGTCACTCTGAACGATGTCTTGCTGGAAAAAAAAAAGAAATTCAGGCCACCATCTGTGTGGATGCAGCTTAGTCCAAAATCTACAACTCATGCTGGTCCCCCCAGCAAATATCAGAATATTGCTCAATGTCAGAAGAAATACCAAACAGGGGAAAGAAAGATCAAATCCAAATGACACCCGGACTTCGGAGGCTCAGCCCCCAGGCTGGTGGCCACAGTCTGCACTTTTAAAACACACTATTACCTGGGTGTTTTAAAGAATAATTCTCATTCTTAAGTGTTCCATTACTACCAAGAAAAGAAAAATTGAATGTTACTAACACATCTCGTAAAAGTCAAGTGTTGTTCGCTAATTGTTAATATTTGCAGAAAAAAGTCCTCTTCAAGAACAAACTGGAATGGTTAGCCACATGTTACATTCCATTCTGTTGAAACATACCTAATGAGCACATTCGCGACTTCCTCTGCACAGCTGCCCAACATTCCAGCACTGCGCCTGCTACTGATGCATGCTTTACATTCAAAAGTAGAAAACAGTGAGGAGCAATTCTGAAGTAGACCCATTCAAGTCACAATTTAATGTGATCACCCTTTTGCAAAAGGGCAACCCAGCTACAATATACTCTACAATTAATAAGTGCACATATACAAACACTAATAATTCACAAGAAAAATAAATATAAAATCCAATTGATATCCCAAAACAACTTTCCTTTAAGTAAGATGATAAATTGGCCTGCTCTCTCAATATACTTTTCCCCTTCAAGAACCAAGTAAGATTGTTTAGAACTCCACTGAACACTGGTGTCCATGCTGTCAGGAACACATACTTCAAAAACAAAATAAAAGTGAGAAATCAGCTGATTATCAGGGAAACTCAAAATTCCTTTTGCAATGGGTTTTGATTTTAAAACAAGCAAACAAACCAACTACACAAACCGTACCTTTAAAACCCCCTAAAAATCCTTTTAAAGTTATCTTTAGAAACAAACCAGGATGGTTAACCACATACTGGTAGATTTCATGTGCTGCGATCTTTCCTTCCCAAATGACACCTAAATGTCTTTGCTCTGGATTAAGGCCTTTTTCTCAGCTCCACCCCAGAGATAAATTAGGAATCTGTGGACAGCTGACAGCACAGAGTTGTCAAGTGCTGTGAGAAGGACCAGGCTCCTCTCAGAGATGCCTCCTAGCTGATATCTCTGGATGCCACTTGCCTCCCAAAATAGTGACAGGTATTCTCACGCACTCAGAGCTCCCGCCAAGGCCACATTCCAGCTCCCTGCCCTCCTCCAGCCTGGGCCACTAGGACCCTTTGACAATGCCTGGGCTAGCTGCCACCCCAGTGTCAAGAGTCAACATTTGTAGCTGCCTAGAGGTCAGGCTGAGATAGCCACCCAGTTTCAGCAGGACAGAGACATTAGCCATCAAACATTTCTCGTGATAGGTTTCTGCACTGGCTAAGAAAAGATTCTTAGGGCGTTTCTGAATTCCCAGTCTGTGTAAAGAAGTCCACCAGGTGCTGCCCAGTTCCATCCTCAGTCCAATTCAGGCTTCCCCACCAAACTGGGAGAGGGGTAGTCACAGCCATCTAAACACTTCCTGCTTAAACCAGGAAGGACACCACCGTCTGCCATTTTTCTGGAGGTGCACCAAACAAGACTAACAATAAACTCAAGTGCCAACGGAAATTGCTGGAAAGGGCTTTCTTTTGTTTTCCAATTAAAGGTATTTCTGCTTTCTTTCCCTGGTTCAGCTATTTCAGTTTGTTTGTCAAAAAGAAGCCGGCCACAAGACCAACGCAACAGAATCCCGACACCTGCCTGATGTCCTAACGATCACAGAACTGGCTTACCTATCAAATACGTCTATTGCCTTTTCTGATTAAAACAGAAACTAGATCTAAAGCTATCTTCCCAATCCACGTACCTCGAAGACCAGAAGAAAACTGAACTCTAGTCTGTACTTTCCACAGCTACACCCAAGCTGAACTCAGTTAAATGTATCACAAGAAAATCCAGACTGTCATAACCATGTCCATTCTATTAGCGACAAATTACGCAACAGCGGCTTCCATGGCTCTGAAACCTGAGGACCGAAAGTAAAATCAGATGTTGTCCAACCCATATGGAGATACCTTAAGGGAGCTGATCAACTCTGATGGGAATTCCTTTCAAAACAAAACAGAAAGCACACACTACCTAATGAGAACTCCAGTTCTGGGATTTTTCCACTGGAGAGAAATACCTATCATGAATACATTTTGGATTCTGTTTCTTTACCACTCACTATTCTTTAACTTTTCTTAAAACAACAGACAGTCTTCATGTAGACTGTGGCCAGTAACCAGCATTCATGTGTTGTCATGCTGTGTAGAGATGGAAGAGTGATGAACAGCATGTAATCACAGACTGTCAAGCCTCTGTGATCTGATCCAATCACAGCTCAAGTGTCAAGCTCAAGATCTGATGCTGATCTTTATTATGTAATAAGTGAGATAAGGGGGTGAGAGGCATCACACATCACAATGTTAGTTCTAAGGGCCTGTTTCTGGGTTGAGGAATACGTAGTTATCTGCATTCCCTTCTTTGTGATCTTCATTTTCTACATTTATCTACTATTTAGGTAATAAAATAATCTTTAAAATATTTTGGCTCATGCCTAAAATCCCAGCACTTGGGAGACTTCGACAGTTGGATTAGTTCAAGTTCAAGGCTAACCTGAGCTACATAGTGACTTCTAGGACAGCAAGCTACCCAGCAAGACTCTGTCTCTAAAACAACAAACAAAAACAGAAACAACCCCCCCCACATTCCTATATAAATACAACACACACACACACACACACACACACACACCCTAGAGCTCAACCTAGGTGTTTTTACAGTATTTTATACAATATTTTAGAATATTTTATGTACATGAGTGCTTTTTCTGCATGTACGTATGTGCACTACATGTGTCTGTGTGGTACCCTCAGAGGCCAGAGGAGGGAGCTGGGTCCTCTGAACTGGAGTTACAGACAGTTGTGAGCTGCCCTGTGGGAGCTGGAACTGAACCTGGGTCCTCTGAAAGAGAAGCCAGTGCTCTTAACTGCTGTGCCACCTCTCTCCAGCCCACACTGTACTTTTTGAAACAAGGTCTAATTGGCCTGGAGCTCACCAATTAGGACAGGTTGCCTGGTCAGCAAGGACCAAGACTTAATCAGGCTCTTGCTTTCTCAACACTGGAATTACAACCTTTTTTATATGGGTTTGGAGAGCTGAACTTAGAACTTCAGGTTGGTGGCAAGCACTTTACCAACAAAGCTACCTACCAGCTCTGTAGTTCGTATTTCTCTTACAACGACTTATACTAATTGATGCAATTCTGAAAGCATAACATATCCTTTATAAGCCATTGGGGGAGGGGGGCCTCAATATACCATGAGTATTAGCAGACGATATAAAGAAATTCAGAGTACTTAAAAAGTGGTGAGATAGAAATGAATGTTTTAACACTACTAGTAATCTACAGATGTGTGTTCAGATACTCCAGGTTAAAAAAATCTTTCCCTTTCAACAAACAGGACAATGAAGAAACATGCCCTCCCTCAAGGCTGGCAGAGAACATTTCAGAAAAACATGCAGCACCTGACTATCCAGACATGGTCTTTAAATAACCACACACGAGAAAAACTGTGTCTTCAAGAGCCACCCAAGAGGGTAGGGAGCCAAGAAGCTTTTTGCTGAACCAAAGGCTATAGCCTTTAGGGACAGACGGCCGCCAGGCTCCCTGGTGACCCATCCCTACATCTTTCCCACGCTCTACAGACGTGACAAGGCCTAACAAAGTGTGCATTTACATGAGGAATGGGGAGAGCTTTTAAAAATTAATATACTTTAACCTTTCTTTACTGATACTACTTTCCCCTAAATTCCGGTAGAAAAAAAATTAAACAGGATGAACAGCTTGTTAAAGTCACACGTTTTCAATAAAAGTTCTTTTATCTTCTGAGTACAGCATATAAAGTACATCCTCTCTGTGTGTATATATGTTATATAATATATAAAGTATATCTATACATACATACATATATATATAACTAGGAATGTAGGCATAGACCTAGGATTTAGTAACTAATTTTTATTCAAATTTATGTCATGCAGACCTTTGAGATGGCACAGCAAGTAGTTCTGATTTTGGTTCCCAGAGCCCATGATAGGGACAAAAGCCAACTCTTACAAAGCATCCTCTGATCTCAGCATGTACCACAGCATGCACACACACACCAATGCGCACACACACACACAAAATAAATATATATTTTTTTTATTTCAAATGCAATGCTTCTATAAAAGCTTCAAGTTCTGGCAAAAGAATGCATGCAGGAATTATTTACCAAATCCAAGTAGTAATACAAAGTAATCTCAGAGTGGCTGCAAACAGAGAACATTAATAGTACAAACGCTTCCTGGGTAAAAAGAACAATTTATGAAGAAATAATTATATGTTATTTTCACATACTAGAATCTAAACTGATTAAAGGTTTGTTTCCAGCAAGTGGTCATTACAGTCTGTGTTAATACTTAAATTCCACTGGTAACATAGCCTTCTATAAAACCAGAAGTTAGAGTAAGCAATTAAATACTCTTAATGTAAATATACTTAGGTAGTTTTTTGCCACACATTATCAAAGAAATTTGTGGCTCATACAGATTAAGCATTCCCAAGAGGAAAAGCAAGTGAACTGAACACCTACTATGTGATCAGCGCTCTGCACCGCTGCCTTGTAATAGCTAAATGAGGAAGTATTGTTATTTGGGTTTGTAGATGAAGAAAATAAACAGGTCGAGGCTGGGTGCAGCCACACCTAGCCATAGCCACACAGCTATCAAACAAGCAGTGCTCTGTTTGGTCTTTTCTAAGGTAAGGAAATTTTTCTATAGCAACAAAATCATTTTCAAAACCCTGGACTCTAAAGACTCTACCCAGCAGAGTATCAAAGCAGATACTAAGACTCATAACCAAACCTTCAGCAGAGTGCAGGGAATCATAAGAAGGGGGAGTTAATATGATGTGGAAAGGATAGGAGCTCCACAAGGACCAGATATATCTGGGCACAGGGGTCTTTGATGAGACTGTATCTCCAACCAAGGACCATGTATGGATATAACCTAGAACCCCTGCTTGGATGTAGCCTGTGGTAGCTCAGTAATCAATTGGTTTCCCATGGTAAGGGGAACAGGGACTATTTCTAACAGGAACTCAATGGCAGGCTCTTTGACCTCCCCACCCCCCAAAGGAGGAGCAGTTCTGCTAGGCCACAGAGGAGGACTTTGCAGCCAGTCTCAAAGATACCTGATAAAAACAGGGTCAGATGAAAGGGGAGGAGGTCCTCCCCAGGCAGTGGACTTGGAAAGGGGCAGGGAGGAGATGAAAGAGGGAGGATGGGACTGGGAGGGAATGAAGGAGTGGGATATAGCTGAGATACAGTTAATAAAATGTAACTAATAATAAAAATAAAAATAAATCTCTAAATAAAGTAATAGTGAAACAAACAAATAAACAAAAACCCTTGGATTCTGACTTCATTAAAGTTATAAATTCATTAAAAAATTAAAATAAATTAAATTAAAAATTTAAAGAAATCATAAAAACAAGGGAAAAAATATTAGTTTTTTCTTTAAAAACAGGAGTTAGCAGGCAATATTTGTAATGTATCATCTACAAGGAAAGAGGGGGCAAGCGTCCTACAGAAGCCCTATAAATCAACAAGGAAACGTTTTAAAGAAATGTGAGCTAAAGCCTGGACAGGCATTTCCCAGAAGACAAGAGTCCAAATGGTCAACAACAGAAATACTCCATCTCAGCAATCAGAAAAAAAAAAAAATTACAAATAAAACAAAATTTTTAACAAATATCAAATGGATGAAGATTTTTTTTTTTTTAAAGGGAGGTAGTGAATTAGTGATGAGGTTCTAGAGCAAACGCAACAATTTCACGGCATGGACGGCACAGCTGGCCAGTCACTCTGGAGATGCTCAGCGCCCTCTGCTAAGGCTGACAACGAGGTTACAGTCTGAGAGCCTACACGACTCATTTCTTGGAGAGAGAATGTGTGCATGTTGCTTCATGTATCCCAAGAAACAGGTACCCATGCCACTTCTACCTGCCCTTCCACAGCAGTAAGAAGCTAGAATAAATTCGAACATCCACTCAGAGCAGCCTGATGAGGCTGTGGTTGCAGAGAATACTACCCAAGCACTGGAAATGAGTCAACTACGGAAGTGAAATTTATTAACTTTATGATCAGGTGTTAACTTTAAAATACAAGTCAGAAGACATATAAAACAAAATTTTGCTTATATAAAGTGAAAAGTATACAAAAATCAAGACTTTTTAAAAAGATTTACTCATTTATTTATTATCTATACAGTGTCCTGCTTGCATGCGTGCCTTCAGGCCAGAAGAGGGCACCAGACCTTACCATAGGTGATTATGAGCCATCATGTGGTTGCTAGGAATTGAACTCAGGACATCTAGAAGAGCAGCCAGTGCTCTGAACCTCTGAGCCATCTGTCCAGCCCAAAGACAAAGATTTTTTAAAAGAAAGCCAATCCTCAGGCAAGAACACGACAAGCACCAGACTGAGGGTGTTGCCAGAGGCACTCATACACAGTGTAAGGCTCATTCCGACCCAGGCTCATTGGCTTCTGATTCTTAATCACGTACCTGAAAAACACTATTTTGTACCCGACTCAATAATCTGTACTAATTTGAGGAAAACAGCTCTAAGAGAAGAATGGAGCCAGGCCAGGGCTAGGTGTAGAGGTTGTAAAGGGTCTGAGCTCTTCAGGCTTCAGCTCCACTGACAAAGCCCTCTTCCGCTGGTGCAGATTTTTAAACGTTGAAGGTACTTTAGGAAGGAATGCAAAACACCGATTAATCTAGACGACTGGTAATAAATAGTGCTCTCCAGAGTTCCCCATCTAGTGACCCCCCCCCACACACACTTTAGCATAAAATGGAAGAACAAAGGAAGCGCTAAAATCCTAAACGCTTACTGCTCCTTGTGTCTGTGTGACGGGAGGAGCACGTCACAATGCACACGTGGAGGGCAGAGGACAACATTGTGGGTCTCTTCCACCACTACACGGGTGTGGGGGATACAGCTCAGGCTGTCAGGTTTGTACCTCCACCCACAGGGAGCTTCTGATACTGTGAAAAGGCAGGGCAGAGGTCCTTAACTGATCGTCCAAACGCTCCACGTGGTTTACTGAAACGCAGACACTGACTGGGATGCCCCGGGGAGGACTCGGGAGGACGCATTCATGACAAGCTGCTGAGGGGTGCTAACGATGTGACCCATGAGTGTCTGGTATCAAAATAAACGCCTTTCCAATGGTGATATTTTATTCTTTTCAGATTTATTTCAATTGTTGTGTGTGTGTCCATAAAGTCATGTTTTCTGAAACTGGAGTTACAGGCAGTTGTGAAAACAAACTCAGGCTGTCTCTGTTAGAGCAGTATACACTCTTAGCCACTGAGCCATGACTCTAGCCCCTGAAGATGCTGTTTTAAAATAGAAATTATGTGTCTATCCAACCAGAATAAGCTTTACTCTTTAGTTACAAAAAAAAAAAAAAAAATGCAGAGGCTTTACAGACTTTTTCAGACCCTATACAACCTCTGGGTTTATTCCTATATTATATAAGCTTGAATATGACATAACTACTACAAAAAAAATCAGAGTAATACATTTGGTCTTTCTGAAGAAAAAGTGCTTAGATAAAATGTACAGTCTGAAGCTTACAGGTGGAATCCTCAGAGCTCGAGCAGCCTTTTTAGCTGAGACCCTGGCTGTTTCCTTATGGAAGGCTGGTTTGCATTCCCAGTGACCTGCAGGAGAATGCAGGGCTACAGAAGGAAATCACAGAACGTTAGAAAAGGGCCCTTAAAGGAAAGTTGTTGATATGGGGGTGAGACTGGGAGGAGAGGAGGGAGGGGGCTAGGATCAGGATCTACAGTGATTAAATAAATAAACAAATAATAAAAGAAAAAACAGCTGTTGTCAGGGCTCAACATAATTAAAGGAGCATCACTGCTGAGCATAAAATCTAATAAGTTAACTAAAACATTAACACCAACTTGGACTGTAAGATTATCACTAAAAATATGCTCTTTAGTCAGCGTGGTAAGAGGATAACTTAGGCTCTTGAGTTTGAGATCAGTGGATCCTGTCTCCAAAAAAATAAATACACGTAAGTTAAAAATAGGATCGCAGGTTGAAAAGCTTAAAATTGTTTTACCCCTCATGTTCAGCTAATTTGTTTTGTAGTAAAATTCTTCCATCTCAAAACAGGACCTCCACCACGTGGAGAGTCACACTTTCATACATCAAGACCAATACTCCAATTCTGTAAAGAAACTGCTGTCAGGCCTCTGTTCAGGTGGTCTGCTGCTCATGCTCACAGGCTCAGGATGGTCCCAGGCTCACACCAGGGAAGGATGACCCCGGGACGGAGCTTTTCCCGCGCCAGGACTCTTCATGACTGCAGATGACAGTCACAAAGCGCTTAACCCACTGCAGCTGGTAAATAAGTGAGAACAGCTAACCCTCCTGCGACATCAACACGGGGCATTTTCTTCAACTGTCTGCACAATCCACGCACGTGATACTCAAAGAAAGAAAACTTTATGCAGCACAGTTGTAGAGAGCCAGCACAGCCCTGCAGCTCCAATCCTCAAACCTCACCTCTCAACAGCCCTCGAGGATTAGAGGCTCCAAGTAAAGGACACACACCCCACACTCCACACACACACTCACCACAGACACACGCCACACACCACACACACACCACACTCCACACACACTCACCACATACACCAGACACACCACACACACACTCACCACACACACACTCACCACACACACACACTCACCACACACACATGCCACACACTCCACACACACACCACAGACACCAGACACACCACACACACATACCACAGAGACACCACACACTCCACACACACACTCACCACAGACACACCACACACTCCACACACACACTCACCACAGACACACGCCACACACCACACACACCACACTCCACACACACTCACCGCATACACCAGACACACCACACACTCCACACACACACTCACCACAGACACACGCCACACACCACACACACGCCACACACCACACACACGCCACACACCACACACACACCACACTCCACACACACTCACCGCATACACCAGACACACCACACACACATACCACAGAGACACCACTTTACAGCCCGTTCTATTCTGTAGTAACAGATCCATCAGATTTTTTTTTTTTTTTTTAAAGACAAAGGCAGGCTCCCCCCTGGCTCTAGAGAGCTGACCTTCCCTGTCAGCTACTATGCTGAAGTCTGCCTTTTGAATTTACACTTCAGGAGAGCGTGGGTTTCATATAAATCCCACTTGCCACCTCATACCTCATAAATGACGTGCAAAATCGGCAGCTTAAAGGGGCATTTCTTGTGTAGCAGCAGTCTTAAATGTCCCCTGCCACAGCTATAAAAATATATACACAAAATACATATAAACAGCCATTGCAGCCAGTAGTTAACGGGCATAACCCCGTTAGTCATGCCTGCAGGATTGAAAACTACCTGAACCCACAAGTCTGATTCTGAAAGCAAACAATTCACTAGCAGTCATGACATTTACAATATATATATATATATATGTTAATAGAGAATTCAATAAATAGTTGTGCTTGCTTATAGAAAAAAAGCAGATTAAAAACAGATTAAAGGAATCACATAAAATTTTCTTTCAAAACAACCAACTGAACACTATATTTTCATAAATGTTTTTAGGAGCCTATGATTAGAAATAAAAAAAGTCGTTTCGCTTCAAAGATGGTTTCCTACAAGAAAAACCCATTTTCTCCGAAACGACCAAAGACAGACAGATCATGGCTGTGGCAGTCTAATTAATAAGCACCAACTTTTCACAAATGATGGAATCAGCGCCCGACTGGGTTGTGGCTCTGGTTTGGGGGAGATGCACAGAAAAGCTGCGACTCCAGCCGACTGCACCACAGCGAGGGCACACCGCTGGGCCGTCCTTGTGCGGCCCCTCCCTCCCGAGCTCGCCTTTCCTTAGCATCAGGCTCCCGCCCGCACCCGCAGGCCAGCTGTTTTGGTCTGCATCCGTGCTGCAGGGCGCGCCTCGGTCCCCACAGCCAACAGGCGGGGCAGGAGGGGTCGCCCCAAAGCGAAGGCTGCCCCCTCTCACGCCTAGATGACAGAAGACCTGCTCCCCCCTCCTCCCCACCCCACGTCTGGACAGCGGCAAGACAACGGAGAAGCAGCTCCCGGCGTCCTCAAAGGGCTGCCCTGGGCCTGGGTGGGGCCGGGCGGGGGCCCGCAGGCGCCGGGTGGCTGTGCCAAGGCCCGCCGGAGAGAAGCCCGGAGGCTGCGATACTGCTGCATTGTGCTGCATCACGGCGAGTGCACTGCGAGCCATCCATCTTGCCAAAAACGCACATCCCCGCCCCGAGAAGCACGCACCGAATCCATTTTCTCTTCTGGTGAAGCACTCCCACACATAACCTCCCCACGCTATCTGCCCTGGCTTGGCTGCAAAAAAAAACAACATAACGGGCAATGCTTCCCATACAGCCTCCTCCTCCCCCCCCATTCGATGGCAGCACCTGGCACCTCTCCTGTCACCAAAACAAAGGGAAGGCTCCCTCGGAGCAGCCTCCGTGAGCCGGTCACCAGAGGCTTCCAGCCCACCACCCCCAGGCAGGGCCGAGAATCCCCGCACCCGCACGAACCTGTTGAAGACCGGGCGGCAGGAGGCAAGGGCGGGCGCGGCACCCAAGGGCGGCTCCCGCGGGCGGCTCTCCCGGCCCTGCGCGGGCGCGGGACCGGGCAAGGCGGGGGCGCGGGGCTCGCCGAGCTGCAGCAGCGCAGCCCGGACCACGCCTGGCCGCGGCCCCGCACCGTTATACGCGGAGCCTGGAAAAGGCCCGGGGAGACCCCACGCACGCACACTCGGCACCCACCCCGCTGACAGGGCCACGGCGCCCCGCGGCAGGCGTCCCCACTGCGGATCCCGCCGCGCCCCGAGGGCCGGCTCCCCGCCCCCACGGCCTCCGGGGCGCAGGGCAGCGGCGGCCGCGTCACGCGCCCCGGCCCGCGCCCCTCCTCCGCCCGCCGGCAGGCAGCCCCGGGTGAGTTGGCATCCTCCTGCCTCAGCCCACGACCTACCTCCGGGGGATGGGGTGGGGGCGCCTGGGTCCCGTCCTCCTCCCGCTCCTCGGCGGCCGGGCGGGTGGGCCGAGGAGGCGACTCCGCGGGGCTGGCGGCGGCTGGGGCCGGGGCTCACAGGACGGGACCGGTGGGCGCTGCTGCGCGGAGCTGCGCGCTCGCTCCTGGAGGAGAGGCGGCCGGGGGAGGGACTAGATGAAGCCGCAGCCCGGGCGGCGACAGCTGCACTGATTCCGGGGGCTGGGCGGGCGCGGGGCGGGGAGGAGGGAGGAGAGAGCGCGCGGGGCGGGGGCGCGGGCGGGGAGAGGGGCGCGCGCGCGCGCGGCCGGGCTCGGCGGCGGGGGCGCGCGCACCCCTCCCGCACCTCCCGGGCCTCCGGCAGCTCCTCCCTGTCGCGCGCCCTCCGCCCCGCCCCGCCCGCGACCCTGCGGCCCGGCAGCTGCCCACCCAGCGCGGGACGGCGCGGGCGTGCTCGCTCTCCGGAGCTCCGGCTCTCCCTCGGCCCTGGGCCGCTCTCCTGGAGACGGGGGTCTGGCCTGGGCGGGCCGGGTACGGTTGCAGCCACCACCGCGGGAGCAAAAGGACAATGGGGGGTTTTGTCCTTGCATCCGGAGAGGGCCAATTACACGTTTAATTTGAGGCTAATTCGATTATCGCCATGAAAAAAAGACAGGCTAATTTTCTCGGTGACTTGTGCGGCCTCTTCTCGCCCGCGGTGTTCGCCTTTAGAACGCAACGGAGAAGGAGTTGCACTAGGAGGTTTGGGTGCGTCATTTGCTTTTGCCTGGTTTGAGCTCAGTGATGATGTCCAGCATGGAGACGGATGACGGTGACCTCTACGAGGGAAGCTTTGGGCGCTGGGGTCTGTCATGCGTACTTCTTCCAGCGGTTGATGCATTCCTCCTTGGTGAATGCGTTTTCACCATCCCACCGCCCAAGGCTGTCTAGCAATAGCCCACAAGTGGTTTATCCAACCTCACGGCGAAGCACAGGCTCAACTTTAACCAGAGGCCCGGTGCTCTGCCCTGGACCTTTGGAAGTGAGGTCTCCCGGCTACCGTGGAGGACCCTTGAGATGACGCTGGTCATTTTCTTGAGTTTATGTTAATTGCCTTTCAAAAATCCATCCGCCCGCCACCCTGTCACCTCTCAGGCTATGCAGAAATCCTGGAACTGCTCTCACGGTAGGAAGAAGACGGTGAATCATCATGACTACGACTAGAAATGCTCTTTGGAGAACAGGGTCTGGAGAAATTGGCTTTCTCCTACTTCCGTAAGATGCCCAGCACAGCACTGTGGGCTTTTCAAGGGAAGATGGTCCTCAGCTTTAAAAAACCCTAAAGATCTACTCACCCACTTAAAAAGCAACCAGGGCTGATGGATGCATATTTTGGTATTAAAATAAAACAAAAATCAATTGTCACAGCACACTGAATTCGTTTTAGGGTTTTACTATCAGTTTGCTTTTGATATATACCCAAAAAGTTGAGGAAGGCAAATTTAACATTTTCATCAGAAGGTTGATAACATAGCCAGAAGGTCAATTCCTTCAAGGGTAGGGTTCCTTGTTCCTTCGAATTATTTGTTCACTTAAGAGGTACTTGAAAGTGTTGAACTGAATCAAACGGAATCCACAAGGAAACTGCTACCCTTATTGGGTAATGAAGGAAATCCACTAGAAATGAAAATTGTTCACCTTTCGCGGGTCTTTTGGGTCTCTTTTGGGGCATCACTCCCCCCCCCAACACACACTGTTAATAGATCACCAGTATAAACCTTGTAAATAAGGGGAAATGCCTCTCTTTAAATTCTTCCAAAGCTATTGTGAAATGGTAACACCTAAATGCTTCCCTCAAGTTACAGATAACAGGTACTTAAGCACATCTTCCTGTGATGGCTGACTCTTCTCCTCTTCCCGATTCCACTCCCACTGAAGTAAATGTTTTTCTTCAGTAAGAAGCCCCCCTCCAGTAATTAGTCCAAAACATATGTGGAAAGCATGGATTCCGAGTTACGCCACAAGCACTTGCCTCACCACTTCAAACTCCCATCTTTTGATGGAAAATAAAAATTAACCAGAAGAGACCAGTTCTAAACCTCAAGATATCATTTAAAAAGCAAAGGTTTAGAAGAAAAATTAAACTTCAGTTAGTGATGGTGACTACTCAGAATTATCCTCAAATATCTCACAAGCAGTTTTATAGAAGTTTATCTTTACCTTAGAATGAAGGTTGATTTAAAGAAACCTAGAATTTATCATTCTCATGTCTGTAACATACTACTTGCCATTTAAAAACAAAAAATTCTGTAATTATATTCAGCTTTGTCTTCCAAAAATACAATGTAAGGTTTATTTCAGGTTTTTGAGACAGGATTTCACTTTATTGCTGGTCTCAAACTCAAAGCAATGCATTCAGACCAGCCTCTTGAGTACTGGGCTTACAGGCATTCACCACAATGCCCAGAGATATATTTTATTATGAAAGTTTTATTGAGAAGTTGGTAATTTGGCTCAGTACCTAGATTTAGCGGGAATCACTCAAAATCACAAAAGTTTTGCAGAGAGAAATTGTCACTTTAGCTTTCCATGTAAAATATGGAGGGAAATGCTGTTAACATGTATTACCAACTGTGTAGACTGTGTTATGAAACTATGCCCAAATACCCAAATATTAACATAACACACAGGTCCCTAAGTCTACAGAGCTTAAGGTATTACTTTATGAAGTCAGCGCTGACTTAAAGGGGCTCTCTGGGGAAGCTGTCTTCCATGTACCAGCTCAGCATTCCAGGGCCCTCTAATGTTAGAGTACCTCCATGTCAATGAGGGCTTCCACTGCATCGTGAGGCAGGCCTGTGATGGAGGGTTAGGTACCAGCAACTGACAAACGACACCGGAGCTCTTTCTCCCCATTTCATGCCAAAGTGCGTCATGTGACTACACCTGAAACCAGATCTGTGTAAACAAGAAGATTGTCTACTACAACTATTTGATATTTGATTTAGAAAAGAATGATACTCTAATCATCCCTTCATTATATTTACACAGGTAGACTCCGTCTTTTGTTATACTGACCATAGCCTTAAACTCAAGTTTCTGTTAAATATCTCTGGCTTTATTTGAATTGAATATGACTAATGATACATATACATAGCAACTAGTAAAATTTTACCAATAGTCTAGCATACAAAACTTAGAACTTTTCTCCTTCCTTCTTTTCCTTCTTTCTTTCCTCCCTCCCTCCCTCCCTCCCTCCCTCCCTCCCTTCCTCCCTCCCTCCCTCCCTTCCTTCCTTCCTTCCTTTCATTTGTTTTGCTTTTCCAGACAGGGTTTCTCTGTGTAGGCTGTCTTGGAACTCACGCTATAGACCAGGCTGGCTTCAAACTCATAGAGATCATTTTGCCTCTGCAACCAGAGTGCTGTGATTAAAGGTATGCACCACCACTGCCTGGCAAAAAATAATAAAATAAAATAAAATAAAATAAAATAAAATAAACCCTCTGAACCCTTAAAGTAACAAAATCCCAACTCAAAATGGGCAAAGGACCCGCTATATCTTTCAGCAATGATATATAAGTGTTCAACAAGCTTCTGAAAATATGCTCAACCTCATCAGCTTTTAGGGAAATGAAAATTAAAAACAAAATAGAAATCACCTCATACCCATTAAGATACCTATAATTAAGACAAAAAAAATAACAAATATTAATGAGAAATTGGGTGCTTTATTAATTGCTGGAGAAATAAAAAAACCATGCAGCCACTGTGAAAAAGTCTAGTAGTCTCTCAAAAAGTTAAATGCACCCTTGCTGCATGACAGCAATCCCAAAAGAATTAAAAGCTAGTATTTAAGGAGCTGCTTGTACCTAATATTGTCAATAAGTGCTCTTATTCATGATAGCCAAAAGTTAGACACAACCCAAATATTCATCTGGGAATGAATAAACAAAACATATACATATTCTGTGTGTGGAATACTATTTAGCCATAATAAATGCAGTACTGATGATATATGTGATGATGTGAATGAACCTTGAAAACATTAAGAATCAGATAAAAAGTTCACATGTCATATTATTTAATTTATATGAAATATTCAGGATAGGTAATTCCATGGAGATGGAAAGCAGATAAGTAGTTGCAGGTAGCAGAAGAGGCAGAGGAAAGATGGGGAAATACTGCAAAATGGATATGGTATTGGTTTTATTTTGGAGTGACAAATATATATTTGAACTAAATAAAGATGGCGACTTCATAGCCTACTTATTGTATGAAATACTCCTGAATGATCACTTTCATCCAGGTGTGGTGTGCATATTTGTTACCCCAGTACACAAAAGGCTGAGGCGGAATGATTGCCAAGAGCTTCAACTATACCGTGATGTTCCAAGCCTACAAACAAACAAACGTTAAAAATAAAAAATATTTTTTTCTGTTTTATGCATGTCATTTAAAATTTTTAATTTATTTCAAAAGTAAAATCACTTAAATTGCTTAGTTTGTATTGTTGTCCAATAATTCCCGAGCTGCCAGAAAGGCTTCTTCAGGCTTTTCAGGTTCGCCTGAGCACTCTTTTGGAGAAAGGATTTATCCCAGTTTATCTCCCAGGTATGTGCTGACCTAGTCCACCTGCGTATTTTCAGAGAGTTTGATTCTAATTACTGAAATATAGAAATACAATCGTTAATCTGAATTTCTGTTAGAAAGAAACTAACAATGATTTCCTGGAATCCTCTTAAGCAAGTAGCAGCTAAGAGTGAAAAAGGAAAAGGCTCCAGGTACCAGGACTCTAAGCTCTGAAGAAGCACTTGTTACATGGCTAGAGTAACAGGAACCTGACTTTTAGCTTCACTTAGGTTTAATGAGTTAAAATTAAAATTTACCACTTACAGATCGTTTTTCTCACAGAAGTCCTGGGTTTGATCCCAGAACAACAAAATTTAAAAAGAAAAAAAGTTACTTTTAAAAATTTTGCTTTTTGCTTTGTTACTGGTAAATTTCTCACATTGAATCTATTTAACAGTGAATTTTATGAATGCTAAATTAGAGTTCAAAGATGTCTTAGTTAAAAAGAATTAAAATCTCTCTTGGTGTTTGTTGTTGTTCTTGTTGTTTTGCTTTGTTTTCTGAGACAGGGTTTCTCTGTGTAACAGCTCTGGCTGTCCTGGATCCTCACATGGTAAACCAAGCTGGCCTCGAACTTACAGAGAGCTGCTGGCCTCTGCCTCTCAAGTGCTGGGATTAAAGGTGTGCACCACACACTCTGGCCCCATCTATTATTAATTACAGTTTCTTCTCTGTGTGTGGGAGTCCATTTTGTGAAATCTGGAAAACATTGGGTCATCCTTCTTGGCAGCGAGCACACTCACCAGCTGAACCATCTCACCAGTGTTCAATTCTTTTTTTTCTTTAATAATTTATCGTTAAAAATAATAAAGAAATTATTATTATTATTATTATTATTATTATTATGTGAATTGGTGTTTATCCACATATCTGTGTAATACAGTGTGTGTGGGGTGTCAGATCCCATGGAACTGGAGATATAGACAGTTGTAAGCTTCCATGTGGGTGCTGGGAATTGAACCCGGGTCCTCTGGAAGAACAGCAAGTATTCTTAATCACTGAGCCATTTTCCCCAGTCCCTCAATTCTTAAAATTTAGACATGTTGAACTGATACCACTGATAATAAGTTCTATTTTTTAAAAATTAATTTTACCTTTTTATGTTTACAAATGCAAGCTATTTTAAATTTTTAAGTTGTAAATTATGTGTGTGGATTGCATTTACCATTCTCTTCGACAATGCTGCTGTAGACATTGTCAAGTGAGATCTTTAGTAATTGAATCTTCCGGCTCAGGAAAACTGAAGAAAAGCAACTAAAATTTAGAATATGCTATAAAATAATAACTCCAATTAGAGGTCAGATGTCTGGGCTCTCCTACTTTTCCATCGGCCTCACAGGCTGGGCAGTGGGATGGACATGATGCTTTTCTTTGAGCAGATGCACAGTTTTACTCTTTGGAAGTCTGCATAAAACCTTGGCAAGGACAGCACCCCACTGCTTCCAACAGAGACCGTCAGGGGCAGCCTGTGGGAGTGGTTCTCAAGCTTCCTAACACTGTGACCATTTAATACAGCTCCTCATGTTGTGGTGATCCAACCACAAAATTATTTTTGGTGCTACTTTACAGCTGTAAGTCTGCTATGGTTATGAATCATAATATAAATATCTGATATGCAGGATATCTGATGTGTGATCCTTGTGAAAGGGTCATTCCACCCCCCAAAAGGTCACGATCCACAGACTGAGAACCGTTGATCTAGACTGAGACTAAATTCTGTCTACTTTGCCACCTAAAAAACACCTTTGTATTGGGAGAACCTAATTTCCACCCTACGTCTTTAGATGTGGATTTAGATACATGGCCATACGTGTTATCTCTCTCTATTCGAAGATAAATGGACCCCCACCTCAACCACCTGACTTGTTTGTTCCGGTTTACAGGCTATTTCTTTCCTGAGTTCCCTGTTGTACCCATAGATTAGAGCAAGCACAAGCTTGGGTCCCTGTCACTCTGCCTTAGACATAGCGGCTTCTGTGTACCACAGACTGACTTGACGTGGGACCCTCCTATCCCTCTCCTGGCCTTCAGAATGTTGTGATCACAAGATCACATGCCACAAAAGTTGTTTCCAAAAGTTTGAAAGAAGAAATCAGATCTGAGACATCTTACTCATTAGTCTTTGATACAAGCATATATAATTTTAAAATGTGGTCGCAGATACTCTTTTGCTTCAACTGACATAGTTTCAATAAAATTTTAAGAAGATGGTTTTTGGATGAAGACTGTAGGGATGGAAAAAGTTTTAAGCACCTAGATTCTTAAATGCTTATGTTTCAAACAATCCAACGTCAAAGCCAGCCATTCCTTAGTAAGTGCTGCCAGTGTGGAATAAGAAAAGAAAAAAACCTTAAATAGAAAACCCCCCTGTGTTCAGTGAACAGAGGGGTACTGTAGTTTGTTTTCTGAAGACGGCAGGATGTGGAGGTGGGGTGGGGGTGTTTGTTTTTATGAGGACTGCTTTGAAGAGCTCTTCTGAGGCCTTTCCAGAAGTGGCCAAGCAGGAGTTCTGGGTAAACACAAGCCTGTCTCAGCTGCAGTGACATTTAAGCTTTCCTGCTCTCTCGAAAGTGGACTTTGAACCTGAACAAGATGAGAAATAATCCATACATTTGGTCTCAAATTTCTAGGAACTGTATAATAGGAAGAATATATATAAACTTGAACATTATGTATATAATGTTTTATATTTTAATTAAAAACTTATGAAATTCTAGAGAGCTTTTGTCAGCGCCTTTATCTTTTCCTTTACCTTGTAGCTGCATAATGTTCCATGATATGCCACTCATTTATTTCTTTGTATTTTTTTTTCAGTTTTTTTGCTTTTATGACCAGTTCAGTGAAGGGTTTCTGAACAGAGGTTTCTGTATTCAGTCTTGTTCCTTCTAGTCACTTGGATGTACACAGCTGCCTGAAGGGTTTATAACAGACTTACATAACGGTAGACATAGATGTCCATGTAAGTGCTTTGAGAAAGAGAAAACCCAAGGACCAGCATGGCTTGATAGTCTTAAGGATGCAGTAGTGGCACACACTTCTAGGGGCAACCAACAATTCTAAGATTGGATTGAAAACACACTCAACAAGAGAGACCATGCCTTATACTGGAAAACAAGCTAACAATTCAGTGGTAGTAAAGTCATGGTTATTGGAGGAGAATCTACAACAACATAATCTGTGGCAATAATCTGTAAACATCTGCCATTACACAAATAAGTGTAGTGTTGTGGGTTATTAATATTTATTATTGATTTATCTTTTAGTTAAGCAGTGGCTATTCCTAAACCAGCTCTATATCCAAATCAGTACACAGAGACTAGGAATTATTTAATTAATCTAGAGCACAATGCTGGGCAATAGTTATTCCATCCTAAACCTCCAAGCCCGCATAGTTTCCTACCATTCAGATTTCCCACATTATACTTGCTTTTAGTCATATCTTAGGTCCGTTCATCCCTCCTCCTGGTTCCAAGTCCTCTCCTGCCAATCTCTGCTCTCTTCCTCCTCCCACTAGCTTCCTTCTTCTCCCTTCCGGACCAGGATGTCCCACCAGATTCTTTCCATTGCTCAGCCTTGTGGATGGTTGTTTTACTAACAATACAGAGAACAAATGGTGGTATGTTTACACAAATTTGAGACAGGTGATGCTTAGAATAAGCATCACAAGGCAATGTCTGGATTGAAATCAAATAGTGGGGTAGAGAAATCAGCATTTGAATGAACAAGGGTAAATTGTATATATTCCACAAGAACATTATACCAACAGCGTAGTCTTCACTTCTCAACAAGGAAATTTCTCTTTATAACAGATGGAGACCACTACAGAAAACTACAGCCAATCAAAATGCAGAGTGTGGGCCCAATCCCAATGGATACATCTACAAGACACTCCTGAAGCTAAAGCACAGGGAATTTTGCAGAAGAGGGTGCAGAAAAATTGTAAGATCCAAAGGATCAGAGAATATGCCATAAGATTATCTCCTAGTAATGTCAGAAATGACATCTGTAAAATCTCACCAATATGACTGACTGCCTAAATATTAACTAAACAAAGATGACAAAAAACATGCCAAACTGTATAGAGAAAAGCCCATATGACCTCAAACCTACATCTCCAGAAGGAACTACAGACAGCTGGGAATGGGAGAGGTGGTCTTCCCCAAGGAAGAGTACACTGCCTTGCTGTCCAGTGCCAAATGGTCAGCCCTGAAAACATATATTCAAGTAGCATTTTATGGATTGAACAGGTTACATTTAGAAGTACATATATATATATATATATATATATATATAGAAGGTTATGTTTAGAAGTCATATATCTGTATTTCATTTATATATGTACATACATTTATATATACATACATGCATATACACGTGTGTATACATGCACATATATGTATATATATATATATGCATACCAGAACATTTAAAAAGAGGCCATGAATTTGAAGGAGAGTGGGGAGGAGCATATGAGAGGAATTAGAGGGGGGAAAGGGAAGGGAGAAATGTTGCAATTAAATTATAATCCCAAAAATAAATAAAATAAAATAAAGGAAAAGAAATAGGGAACCAGCAGAGCATGGTGACACACACCAGTAATCCCAGGACTCAGGTCACCGAGACAGGAGGATTGAAAGTTCAAGATTAATCTGGGGTACATAGCGAGTTTGAGGCCAGCCTGAGTGAGTCCATCTTAAAAAGCCTACAAGCAGATGAGCAAAACTGTATACACACACACACACACACACACACACACACACATACAATATAAAAGCAGAAGGGGTTACACATAGGAGAGGAGACAAGGAAGGGGTCTAAAAGGAAGGGAAGAGAGGGTAACAAGAGAGAAAAATGGATGAGGGGGGAAAAAAGACAAACTATTGCATATTTTCTTCTTCCTGGGTTCTGACCTCAAATACATAAAGAAGCACACATGTATACGTGGCATGAAGCCTGCATGAGGGGAGAAAGGGAACCAGTGGGAAGACGGAGGAAGGGAGAATGGAAAAGGTGATAGGGGACTGAACATGAGCAAAAGACAATAATGTATGTATACGAAACTGTCATGATAAAACTCATTATTTTATATGTAAATTTTCAGAATTTATTAAAGGAATCAACTAAGAGGCAAATGTTTCATCTATCATTTCCAAATAGTTACCATAATCCCTTCTTCCTCTTCGTTCTAGGGGATTCAGGAAGCAGTGCTGGGAAGGGTGCTCCTCTGGGAGAGCGTCACAGGGCTATTCTGGAGAAGGGCAGGAACCGTGTATCCTGCACCCGAATGCTGTTTCACTCTTTGCAAACATGTAAGTGCCCAGAACAGAATACTGTGGAATCTTTCTTTTCTTGTCTGTGGGCCACACTCCACCTTTCACATCTCAAAGAAGTGCTGTTTGCTATCTTGGTTTGGTTTTGGCCTGGGTCTTTGTATATGTTCACGTGATTTTTGTTTCTTTGTTTTTTGTTTTAATATAAAAATGGAAAGACCTGATTGCTTTCCAAAGTAGGAACCACGCAATTTCTGTTCTACTTTTTTTTTCATATCCTGAGACAAAGCAGATATAGGGCATATCAGTCTCCTTAATGTCCATTAACTTATTTTTCCCCGTAAACTTAGTTTCTAATTAGCAGGTGGTTTAACATACAATCCAATGATGCAGTCTTATCCCTGTAAAAGGGTAAACACAAAGAATGGCCTCAGCCTCTTCATCTGGAAGTCCCTGTGAACGTAAAAATTATATATGCGGTGTGGCTAAACCAACTAAAACTTTTATCATAAAAATTTAAACACATGAAAATGATACTTTTTAGATATAAATGTCTGCCTATAAAAGACATTTTAAGCAGGCACTGTTACATTTGATAAATTGTGTGGGGCTTCCATTTCAACCTGAGGGGTATGTTCAGAAATCTCAGATATTTTGAAGGAGCAGCATGGGAATGGCCAGAAAGACTATTGGTATTGGTTTAATTTTATCAGCTTGGCCTGGCTGTAAGGGAATAGTGCTACTCACCTGTTCTCATTTAGAGACGGTTGGGCAGAGCTCCAAACTGCGAAAGCCACTTAAGATCACTCATAGAGGAATTCTTTCACAGTGTGGGAGGTGTTTGATAGCAGTCTCCTTAGGGAACAAGCATTGGATGGTGGGTGTTTTCCTAGCAGAGGTTTTACACTACTTTGCTGCTGTTTCTGTTGTTATTAATTTTAGTTAACATGAATCTGTGAATGGGTGATGGGCCTCTTCTTTTACCAACTGTTTAAGATCGGAAGGTATGATACCACCAATTCTTTTCTTGCCCTCTATCTACGTTAGCAGAAACCCCAAAGAAACATGCAAATAATAGATATCCATTCATTTAAAATCTTTCTCAGGCCATAATAAACAACTCAAATGTGGGCGAACTGATTGGAACACAGGGTTCAGAATGACCAAGCATGCTGCTAGTTGCAAAACACAGATCTACATTACCTTAATCACTACTGATATGAATATCTCCTTTCTGTAGTACACTCTCAAATCTGTGTAAATGCTTCAGAATGTTCCTCAAGGCAAAAAGGCTCCCATCTTAGAAAACATGAAAATTTAAGTTTTATTGGTTTCTTAAGTCATGAATGTAGATAGATATTCTGTGTTCGAGTGTGAGTTGAAGGACATTTGAAAAAGAATAGTAACCCTGCACCATCCTTTCTGTGAGCTCAGGCAAATGAGGTCAGCCCCCAATAACTCAGGAGTCTCTCTCCTCTCTTCCTCCTTCTTCCTCTCTCTCCTCTCCCTTTTATCTCTCTTTTTTCTCTTCTCTCTCTCTCTCTCTCTCTCTCTCTCTCTCTCTCTCTCTCTCTCCTGCCTCTCTCACCATGAGTCACTTTCAATCTGGAACACATCGCTGAACACTTGATTAAGCTCCGCCCTACACTGATCTAGCCTTTTGGCTCTGCGTAAAGCTGGATTTCTTCTGGAGTCTCTGAGGTTTCCAAAACTAAACTACTTGATGATGTGTCCTGCATGATAAGCAAAGGAAGCACACAGACAGTACTGGTCATTTGCTGGCAAAGGATGGTAGTTTTCAATGGTCTATAGCCAAGGTAAAGAAGATCAAGAGAACCAGTATGCAGCGCACCACAGCTTGAGTCACTGTGGTTGACTTTTGAGTTAGGCACACTGGCATTGTAAGCTGAACCCTAACTTTCTACCCTTCTGTCTGAGGAGACACTGATGCACCCTTGGGGTTCACCCTTTCTCCCCTACCCACTTGTCAGCCAACGTTCTCAGGTCTCCTACCTAGAGAATAACCAGAACCCAAGTTTATTAGTCAGGTTTCTGTTACTAAAAAGTACTTGAGATAAACCTAAAAGGTGGACATTTTTATTTCCGCTCATAGCTCTAGAGGTTTCAACCCTTATTCTAAGGCTCCCTTACTCTGAGGCCTGTGGTAAGACAGGAGATTATGATGTGGGAGCACATGATGGAACAAAGCTGCTCACCTCATGGTGCCTGAAACACAGAGGAAGCTCTTGGATCCCAGTATCTCCTTCAGGAGCACACTCCAAAAACCTAACTTCCTTCCATTAGGTCATGTCTCCTAGAGGTTCCATAACTCCCCAGGTTGGTGACCAAGCCTTTCACAGATGGTCTTTGGAGGACATTCTGGAGTAAAACTAGCACTTGGTTTCTGCATTTCATTCTCTTGAGACTTAAGCATTAATGTTTTAGTTGAGCTAACATTACATACCCTCCCCCAAATTTGAGCACCCTGACCTCACCCAGGGATCCTTAATCAATTAGAACTCAATTTGTTTCATTTTGGAGCCATCTTTTTGATAGCATCTCTCTTCCTCTATGGTCACAGCATGGAGGGATGCTTTTATGATTGAAATCCTAAAAGTCTTTAATATTATTTCCAATTAACAGAGACAGATTCTTCCTGCCAAGCAAAACTCTTTCTGCTTTCAGTTAATTGAAAAAACAAAACAAAGTATCTCAGAGTTTCTATTGCTGTGATAAAACATCATAACCAAAAGCAGTGCGGAGAGGGAAAGACTGAGTTCATCTTACACTTCTAGGTAATAGTCCATCACTGAGGGACATCAGGGCAGGAACTCAAACAGAGCGGAAACCTGGAGGCAGGAACTGGAGCAGAGGTCATGGGGGAATGCTGCTTACTGGCTTGCTCCCCATGGCTTGCCCAGTCTGTATTCTTACACCTTTGAGGACCACCTGTACTGCCAACAGCACGCTAGGCCTTCCTCTGTCAATCATTAATCAAGAAAGTGCCCCACAGGTTCCCCACAAATCAATGTGGTTGGGACAGTTCTCAATTGAGGTTCCTTCTTCTCAAATGACTCTGGCTTGTTCACGTTGACAAAAGGCTAGCCGGGACAGAGTAAAGAAGCCTCTGGGGCCTTGAGAGGCCCAGGATACACACCCATTCAGCATCCGGAGAGGAGTGCAGAGTGGCTCTGCCAGATTCTTCTCATGGGACAATCTGAAATGGGGCCGCAGAACCCGGAGTCTTCAACCCAGGCAACGTACACACATTTTGTAATGAATGAATTGATTGATTGATTTTAATCTTCTCTCCATCACTCTACCAGTTAGGGTAAAAATGTTTATTAAGTGAATAAAGGACTTGACTTTTTTGTTAGTCGCTTTGCCTTTTTTCCAAACCAAAAGAAAAGAAAAGAAAAAAAAGAAAAATTGGCTTTAACTCACAGTGCTTTCTTATGTAACAAAAAAGTCAAGCAAAGGACATGCGTTGGTTCTGCTTGCACTGGGCAGGCTGCCTGTGTGATTACAGGCGCTGGGAGCTGGAGGTTCTTTGTTCCCTGAGGATTATCATGTAATTCCTCCTCAGTGTTAAGCCTTTTTTATGCAGAAAGTGACTCTCTCTGGGCAAGTCAGTGTGAATTCTGATCCATTTTTGATATTCATCAAGGGTTAAATAAATCTTAATGACTTATGTTAAGAACGCTGAAGAGGTGGCAAGAATCCCCAAACCAATTCTCCTGGTTAGCTATGGATAACTCACCCAGCCTGTCTGTAAAATGATGGGAATTGATCCTAGAGGATTTTTAACATCCCCTCCAGCTCATAACTTTCCCAGCTTTATAATAAATCCTGGTAGACTTTTAGCCACTAGTTTGAAATCTATAAACCAAATAAGTTATTCTAGAAATCCCTCAACAGTCCCAGTTACAATTAGAATACTAGGCCTGAGAGGAAACAGCATTCCTCTCCTATAGATAAATACGTGCTGGCAGAGGTGCAAACGGTCCGGTGAAAGGAGGCTTTCCTATATCAATATTTCCCGAAGTTTACACGCTTGGACACGGTCCGGTGAAAGGAGGCTTTCCTATATCAATATTTCCCGAAGTTTACACGCTTGGACACGGTCCGGTGAAAGGAGGCTTTCCTATATCAATATTTCCCGAAGTTTACACGCTTGGACACGGTCCTGTTGCACTCACAATGCACTTGTGCCCCAATAGAGTTTAGAAAATGTTTCTTTGTGATTTTGCATTTAGAATTTAAGCAAAGTTTACCTAATCCATTTAGTTGTTTCAAATCTACAGTAGCGCCCTCAAGTTTTTATAGTTAGTGGTAAGTTTAATTTGTTCGTTTGTTTTGTTTTTTGAGGCAGGATCTCTCTACATACTCCTGCCTCCAGAAATCTCTCTGCCTCCCGAGTGCTGGGATTAAAAACATGCAACAACATGGCCAGCAAATTTAATTATTTTAAAAGATTATTATATATTATTATTATTATTATTATGTTATGTGTAGATGTGTGTGTGTCTGTATGTGAGTATAAGCACGTGAGCGCAGGCGCCTGTGGAAGCCAGAAACATTAGATCTCCTAGCACTGGAGTTAGAGAATTGTAAGCTACCTGATATGGGTATTGGAAACCAAACTTCCAGGTCTCTGGAAGAGCAGGAAGTGTTTTTGACTGTTGAGCCATCTCTTCAGTCCCAGCCATAAATTTTAGCCATATTGTTTATCTTAGGAAATATTAAAGAATATAGGTTTAGATGGGTGTTTAGAATCAGATTTAACATCTCTGACAAGAAAACCACATGACAAATTTCTTAACATGTTTATGCTGTTATTTTTAACATTGTCTTCATTATAACTTGAATATATGATTCAACATTAAGGAAATGAATAGGATATAAATAGAAGGTGCTCCAAAATGCTACCTTCCCAAAATGACTACTACTCATGTGTATATGCCCTTAATTTTTCCCATGCATGTAACAGAAATTAAATTATTTCCATATTATCTTGGTTCTGTGCTCCTTTAGTTACTGCTGTACCTTGGAACACTTTCAGTAAGCATGCATACTCTATCGCAGCCTTTCAATAGTTTGTTTTCAGCTCACTGTTTGGATCCACAGGTGACCATAATCCATACACATTTGTCTTTGTGTACTTGCCTCTAGCTTGTATCAGCATAATTACAATATAGCAATCAATTTTAATAGATATCGATTGCAAGGGCTAGAGAGTTGGCTCAGCAGTTAAGAGCATTGAGTACGCTTCCATAGGTCCAGAATTCAATTCCCAGCAACAACCTGGTGGCTCACAACCATCTGTAATAGAATCCGATTCCCTTTTCTGGTGTGCATGAAAACAGAGCGTTCATATACATAAGATGAATAAATAAATCTAAAACAATAGATACTGATAACAAAACATATCAGTTAACACCCTCACCATACTACACGCGAGGAGCTGTCTTCTAACATCTTACCTTGGGCTCTCTTCTTCTTGACATCTTGTTTTCTGTTAAGACACTTCCTGTGTAGCTGAGGATGATCTTGAATGCCTGACCCTTCTGCTGTACCTCCCAAGTGCTGGGGTCACAGGCATCTGCCACCACGCTGGACTTTTTCCTACTCTTTCTCACTTTCTTAAGGTTTACCTTTACTTTTATTTATTTTGTGTGTGTGGTTGTGTGGATGAGGGCATGTTCCATGCTGAATATCTGGAGGACTGAGGACTACTTGCAGCTCTCCCCTTCCATTCTGTGTTCCGGGAGTTGAACTCAGACCACCAGGCTTGGTGATGAGTGCTTTAACTCTCCAGGCCATTTCTTGGCTCTCTTTCTGCTCTTGAATCTGTGCCAATTAGAAGTGAAAATTGCTATCTCATCAACATCTGAACTTGACTTTTTAAACTCTGAATGAGGTGGAGCATATTTTCATACATCTATTTCCTGTTTTTTGTTCCTTATCCTGAACTGTGTGTATCCTTTGTGTATTTTCCTGTGGTGTGATGTTTCCTTTATTGGTTTCTAAGACTCACTTTTTTTGATCAATTTAAGTATTTTAAAATGAATGTTTATGATTTTTTCATTTTTCTTTATTTTATTATTTATTACAATGTATTCACTTTGTATCCCAGCTATAGACCCCTCCCTCCTCTTCTCCCAGTCCCACCCTCCCTCTCTCTTTCACTCCTTTGTCCCTCCCTTAGTCCACTGATAGAGGAGGTCCTTCTCCCCTACTATCTGACCCTAGCCTATCAGGTCTCCTCAGCACTGTCTGGATCCTCTTTCTCTGTGGTCTTGTCAGGCTACCTCACTAGGGGGAGTTGCTCTAAGAGCAGGCAACCAAGTTCATGTCAGTGATTGCCCCTGCTCCTCTTACTGGGGAACCCCCATGGAGACTGAGCTGCCATGGGCTACATCTGAGCAGGGGGTCTAGTTACTTTCTATGCATGGTCCTTGGTTGATTCATCAGTCTCTGCAGGTTCCCCTTACCCAGATTTTTTGGCTCTGTTGATCCCCTCCAGGTCTTTCTATCTCCCCTTCTTCCATAAGATTCTCTGCACTCTGCCCAAAAGTTTGGCTATGAGCTAAGACTCACTTTTATATTACAAAAATTAGCCATTTCTTTTCCATGTGGATAATTATTATTTTACCTAATTAATTGAAACTCAAACATCTTGTGAAATGTGTTTTAAAGAATATGTCAAACTTAAGAAAAGCCATGTTCAGACCTGCTCTTTGAACCTCCCACATAAGAAACAGGATCAGAGCACCAGCTGGATTTCAATCTCCTTCTAACAATAAAGCGTGTTATTTGCTTAGACACTTTGCGCATTGACAGTTTCTTAATGGCAGCTAGAAAGCTGTGCTGTCAGATTTACAGTGGGCCCAACTTCAGTCTATAAAAACCTTCCCAAAGATTCTTTTGTTTTTATTTTGTATTGTGTTCTTTTCTCACAGTTTGGATTTTATCATTGTAATGCCTCTGACCAAGAGAGTTGGCTTCAGAACTGGAGAGATGGCTCAGTAGTTTAGAGTACTGGCCAGCAGGGCTCAGGGGAGCAGCACTCGGGGAGGCAGAGGCAGGTGGATCTCTGTGAGTTTGAGGCCAGCCTGGTCTAAGAGTGGGTTGCCAGACAGCCAAGGCTACACAAAGAAACCCTGTCTTGAAAAACAAAAAACCAAAAACAAAACAAACAAACAAGCAAAAAGCAGTGGTTGCTCTTGCAGAGGACTCAGGTTCAGTTCCCAGCCCCCTCATGGGGCCTCCTAGCTCTCACTGTGACTGCAGTTGTAGGGGATCCAATGCCTCCTCTGGCCTCTGTGGATGCCAGACAAACATGTGGTATACTGACATACATGTAGGTAAAACACTCAGTGTGGAGAGCTGCTTGCTTGTCGGGCTGCTTTGTTACTTAGTTTTCAGGGAATAACATGTTTTCACCCTGGCCTTCACCTGGAGACAGAGATAAGCAAGATGTTTTGCCAAGTTCTTTCCTTTTCTTTGTGTGAGTATCACACAGACAGGTGGTTGAGGAAAACAAGTTTGACTTCTGGATGAACCCTTCCACGTATTGAGGTGCTTTGCTCTGACTAAAGAAAAGGTATTGTGGAATAAACCAGGTGCTACAGTTTCTACTTATAGCCCTCTCGAGTCTCATGAGTTATTTTCTTTTAATCCTCACTCCCCACTCAGGAACTGTTCAACCAGTGGGCTCCAGCAACTCAGAAACATAAAAGAAAATGAGACAAATCTTTTTTTAAAAGGGTAGTTGGCTCCAGAGAGCCATGTATTTGGCTATAGTGAATTATGTTCAGCAGTTTTTGCATGATCCTTAATCATTTATCCTGGGAGCTGGATGTGCTGGCTCTGTGCCTAGTACAAAAATTAAAGATTATTTAGCTGGATGCACAAGGTCCATCACCACCAGCTCAATCTATGTCACATGATTAAGCTTTCTTGCCTTCTCCAAGTGCTGCCCTTACTCTTTAGGTCCAAATGTAGTACAGTTCTTTCTTGTTAAATATATTGACTATTCTACAGACACAAACAGAAGGAAAAGGCCTTTGACAATTTTGATACTCTAGAGCTGTGTTTGCAAGAAAACTACAAAACATTGTTTGCAGTAGTAAAACATTTTTATACATTGTTTTGAGAGAATTATATTTCCGTAGAATTTGATTTCATTTATGTCCATGTTCCATGAGAGTGCAAATCCATGCAACATTGCCAAATATAGCCAAGAGACAGGAAGTAAAAGAAACAAATATAACCAAGAAGAAGAATATTAACACTCTCTGGATATAGGAAAAAGTATAAAATCAACCACACAATGGTGCTAGGCAGAAGTAGGTTAAGTCTTTAAGCCAATGAGCCATCTCAGGTCTTAAAAGTTTGGCTGAGTACCCCAGCATAAATGTATATCCAAAGAAAAAAAAAACCTCATTTGTTTTTTTTTTTTATGATGTTTTGTTTTGAGACAGGGCCTCAAACTCACTCTGAAGACTTTGAACTCCTGATCATTCTTCCTCCCCCTCCCAAGTGCTAGAATTATTGGGGTGGAACACCATGCCAGGATCATATACAGAATTTGTAGAAGGAAACAGAAGTTGTCAGCTTACAACTCTTACAGCTGTTACATAAAATGGCAACATGAGTTTTGTTCCACCATTGATGGTTTTTTTCCACCTGAATAATGGAATAAAAACGCCACCACCACTCCCGGGCTGAATTCAGACTTAACATCCCCTACTTGAGCCTCCATAGTGCTGTAATTATAGGAGTATACCCCCGTGCCTAGCGCCCTCTAATTTTGAAGTGTTCACAGTAGATCTGCTTCAAGGCTGTTACGAAGCAAGCTAATCTGACTTCGTTGGGACAGAGACTTCCATCTCCACTCAATTTGTTAAGATACAGCTGAAATATTTTAATAAGTGAAAACAGGAAACAGTTATGCAAACAGCAAAGGTACCTTTGGGGTGGAATCAAAACTTTCCCTTCATGGGACATAAACAAACAGTACTTCTGATATGACAGAGAATGTGGTTTATTGTGCCACTGATACACTCATTGAAATTGGGTCTCATGGATGAAACACATCGACTCTCATGCCATAGCATAGCTGTCCAACCAATCCTCTTCAGAAACAGAAAGTTTAGAAAACAGTTCAGTTGCTTCATAGGCACACCCAGATAGATGCTTACCACGCTCTGTCCCATACCCTGGAGTCACAGGAGCACCTGTGCTACCCAGCAAGCACCACGCCAGCTCATGCACCACAGGCATATTCAACCAAAAATTGTATGCGAGCATCTCAGTATTTTCTAAATCTGTGTATTCGCTGGAGATTTTTGCTGAATTTTCAGTCAGACTTGCTCTTTCTTCCACCCACCTACACTTCGTGTGCCTACCCCCAAGCACACGAAAACTACTTCACTTCACATTCTTCAGGTTTGAGTTCGTTTGCTGTGATTACTTAATTTGCTTTTCATACTTTGCAGAGGAATTTAAACAGCTGAGATATTTAACTCTTGAAAAAACAGTTGCCAGTCACACATAGCAACTATCTCCTTTAAGAAATGTCATAAAGATGCTTATGATTTATTACTGGGCTTGTGTATCACAATATGAAAACCAACCCACACACCGTGTCCTATGCCAAATAGGACCTTAGAAAAGACAGGCATGATTCATAACAGTAAAAGCAGCACACAGGTTGATATGGTGCCATTGCTGTAGTTTATAAACCCATGTATACATTCAGAAGCTCCAAATTTCAGAAATAGCTAGGCATCGTTTCACGACTGACTCCAGAACACAAGGCTATTGGCCATGAGCGAAAGGAAACTCTAACGTAAAGGCTTTATTAGAAATAGTTGCCACTGGGATTTCATTGCTGTCACTCATGAGCTCTGGGAAATGGCTGTACAAACAGCCTGGCAACAGGGATATAATGAACTTGTGGAAGAAATCCCTAACATCCTACATGGAAGCACAGGCTGAAGAGCAATTAGATTGAGTGGACGTATTCTGAGATGAGAGGGGGTGGACAAAGCCTGTCTGCCCTTCAAACCACACTCTGACAGAAAGACTCTCCGGAATCTGACTGCTGTCGGAAGCCACACAGGGAGACTCTCGTTTTCCTTAGCTTAGGGCTTCCTTAACAGAACGCAAAATGAAAACATCTTAGAATGATGTAATATGGCACCCTCTTCCTATTTGTTGCTGTGACTCAGGAACAGGCAGTTTCTGAGATGAAATGTGTCTGCAGGGCAGGAGGAGGAAGCGCCTGTGCGCAGTGGGTTCTTGGGGAGACAATGCTTCCACTGTAGGTGAGGATCTGTGGGCTTGATGCCTACCGCTTCGGGTTCTCCAGAGGTTTCTGTCCCAAAGGCAGCTCTGAGGTCCAGGCTGCAGGTGGTGACCCCCAGAAGTGAGCTGTTGGGTACTGAGAAGAGGGCAGCTGTTAGTCTTCAGAGGCAGAGTTGTGAAAGAGCTGCCCTCGCTGCTCAAAGGCTGCACTTTTGTAGCTCTTTGTGGCAAGTACTCTCTTATGGAGGCTCAGACCTCTGCAGGCATTTACAGAATTGTTAATTCCCAAACCCAGCCCAGTCTGAAGAGGCTGCCAATGTTCAGGGCTGCAGAAACTCCTCCACAGCGAGGAACAGCAATCCCTGGATCTAAAGAGAGGAGCCAGGAGCCCTGGCCAATTCCCCACTCTCTGCCACCGAGTTCCTGCCCAGAAATGTAAGATTTTTTTTTTCTCTTCACCTTTCTGAGTGGCTCTCAAAGCCCTTTACAGAGAAGAATCAAGGTTATCCCAGGACAGAGCTCTTAGTTCATATCCATCAGATTAAACTTGGCTAAAGTAAGTTGCAGTTGGAAGCAGGAACAGGCCAAATGCTTCCTATGAAGGCCAGGGTTTATTTGTAATCACAGGATGAGACTGGAGAATGAAGGCGACCTCAGGTTCTGACATGGCAGCAGTGGCCTTGCTGGGACCTAAGCACTGCCTGTCCTGTTTCCTTTAGCCAGCTAGAGGGTCGTAAGTACCAGGAGGAGGGCTATGACAAGTCACATGTACAATTTATAGTGTGCCAGATGCTGCCATAAGTCTATTTCATTATTGATAACAACATTTGGAGACAGATACCATTAGAATCCTTTCGCCTGACAGCGGGGAAAGCCAAGGCCCAAAGAAATCCTTGCCCAACGGCACAAGGCAGTAATTATAGTCAGTTTAGTTAGTGATAAGTGTTATTGTGATTATTCTCGGTCTGCAAACAAGGAAACAGAGTTTCAGTTGTCCAAATATTCAAGTTCACATGGTGTGACGTGGTGCGGTTGCCTCCCTTTAGCATTTGGGGGCCTCGGCCAAGGCCTTAGTGTATAAAAGCATGAATATGCAAAAGATACATATGAAGCTAATAGTTAAATGTGCCCTGACTTTCCTACATTGACAGATAAACTTTTGTAAAGGCCTGGAAGTCCAATTCGAAAGAATTTTCGGATGCCTCGGTGTAAACGGTAAAGAGGCAGGGAACCTAGAGCCAAGCCCCTGGCCTAGTCGACTTCTCTCACGGATCTTGCTCTCAGGTACTGCAACAGCAGCAGCAGCCACCGTGTGCATGGTCGCTGCCAACAGCTAACCCCAGGCTATCCCCAAAGCCAGTGGACCCATGTCTTCCGGAATATGAATTCAGGAAGAAAGGGGGATTGTTGTCATTACACAGGGAATTCTGGTCCCTGACCTGGACCCTGAGTCTTGAAAGGGAGATATGGGCTCCACAGGGATATTCTTTGAGGTGATTCTACTTTAAGCTTCCAGGAGGGTCAGAGTGGTACCCCAGGGGATCAATGGAGAGCCACATCAGAGGGTATGGGGTGAGAGTAATGGCTTTTTTTCATGTCTCAAGTCCAACACCCTTGCTCCAGAGAACTCCTTCCCTGTTACTCCACCTCCCATGGTTTTCAGGGTATTGAAGTGTGTAGAGGCAGCTATGGAAGGCAGGGAATTCTAAGAGTGGGGGCAGAGTTGGGAGGGGAGGGAGCCTGAGATATTTCCCTTCTCCCACCCACACACTTCCTCTTTCCCACTGGGCCCTGCCTGGGGTCAGGGCTGCACAAACAGTGTCAGAATAGATCCAAGTCAGGCCACACCCTTTCCTTGTTTACAGGCACAAAGGGAGCAGAGAATAGGAGCCGCCCTGAAATGATTCTTCCAGAAACCATTAATTCTTTAACCTGGAAATGAAGACTTTTCAAAGATGGGCTGGCCCAGAGCGAAGCCCTTTCTTCCACAAAATTTTAGGGAAACAAGGGGCCTGTCTACGTGGCCAGCCTGTCTCTGCAGCCACTTCCTAGCACCTGGCATGGACTGTTTACATGGGTTTAGGAGAGATCCTGTCGATCTGTCCAGGCTTCTAAATTTAGTTTTCATACATAAATACAATTTCCTGTGTTATCTATCATAATAAAAATGTTCCATGGGCTTAATTTTGTATTTGTTAATGTTCATATGAGTATCAACAGGAGGCACTGGGCAGTGCTGTGTCCAGTCCCACCAACTCCCAACCCCTGTCCTCCTCAGATGCCAATGCTGTGGCACAGGAGAGTAAAGAGAGACATTCTGTCTGCCTGAATACCAGAGCTTCAGAGTCCTGGGTCTGAACCCTAGAAAACCATCCAAACCAGCAGAAACGAAAACACAATGCTCTGTCATGAAGGCTGGGCTAGCCTTGGACAGAGAATGATCAGATCAGCCAAGGAATTGGAACCGGAAAAGGGAATGTGGTCAGGAATTGATCTTCCTTCCTTCTACCTCCTTTCCCCCTTCTTTCCCCTATTCTCTATCCTTTTCCTGTGACTTTCTTCTTCCTCCTCTTCCCTCTTCCCCTCACTCCCTTCCTCCTCTCCCTCACTTTCTCAACACTCTCCTACTCTTTAAATTCCCAGTGGCTTTCCAAGCAGCCCAGCCATCTGATTGGCTTGTTTTGAGTCAGGTGTCCATGTTCTGTTTAATCAACTGTGACTCACAGTAGTGGGTGACAAGCCCCATTCCCATCCCGTGGTGAGAGAGAAGTCCTCAGCCAAGTGGGAGCGGGCCTGCACTCTGAAGAAGGGCCTAGCCTGTCTCATCAGACAGCATGTACTTATCATAGTTTTTGTTTGTTTGTTTTGTTTTTATTTTCTTGGTTTTTTGAGACAGGGTTTTTCTGTGTAGCCTGGGCTGTCCTGGAACTAACTCACTCAGTAGACCAGGCTGGCCTCTAACTCAGAGAGATCTATCTGCCTCTGTCTCCTGAGTGCTGAGTTTGAAGGTGCGTGCCACCACTGCGTGGCAAAAAACAAAACAACCACTTTTTTTTTTTTTTTTTTAATCACAACTGCTTCACTGTTTCCTCACCCCTAGATAATAAGCAGCCTAGGTCAGGCCTCTGACCTGTGCTTCTGCAGTTCAAGCATAGCCTCACTGACAGAAAAATCATCAAGACAAAATCCATACCATCCCACCTGCCTACCATCATCAAAGTCTCTTCTGGCTCCCTACAAAGAAGAAATGTTGTGTGTAGAAGCCATCACAACAGCAGCTTATCTCTAGGCCCGGCTGAAGCTGCTTGGCACAGGCATAAAATACTGTACTGTGAGCCTGGCTCACTCTTCAGGCTGTGAGTTGGGTCACAACTTACACCGCCCATTATGCAAAGACAATAGCCAGTTTTACCCTCTGGAATAGCACAAAACTCTCAGTCCATAAATCCTATACTGGGATATCTGAGGAATTTCTGGCAGATCCACTAAGAAACACAGCCAATCTAGATGTTAGAGGAATGTCATGAGTTTGTAGCCAAGTGGGAGCACTAACACTTCACCCATATTCCAGAAGAGCACAGTCATTCTGCAGTGACTCTTCGGGGAGTAGGCAATATCACTATCGCATGCTTTATGAAATGTGTAAATGTGTATTTGATTTCCCTGATATGTGAGTTTACGGGGAACAAAATGCTCATTGTAAACTAAATTTGTGCCAGATTTGCTTTCTCTTTCTCTTTCTTTTCTTACTTTCTTTCCTTTCCTTTTCTTTTCTTTTCTTTTTTTTTTTTTTTTTTTTTTTTTTTTTTTTTTTTTTTGAGGGGGTGAGTGGGTAGCAGGGTCTCAAGTATCCCAGCCTAGCTTTAAACTCCAATTCACTAAGTATCTCAGAATGACCTTGGACTCTTCTGGTCCTCCTGCCTGCCTTCACCTCCTAAGTGCTGGGGTTATAAGTGTGGGACACTGCGCCCAGCTAGTTTCCTTAACACACACACACACACACACACACACACACACACACACACTTCTCTTACAAGACTGACTAAAGCCAAATTCTGTAACAAAACCAAAATGTCCTCGCAGTGTGTCAAACCTGCTGTCTTGGACTTTGTGTAGACAAAGAGATCTCCTTCCACCCCTAACTCCCCTTCCCCACGCCCACACCATATATTTCTTAAAACATTTTGACCTTTTTCCCCCCTCAATTTGGTTGTATAGTTTAGTTGTGTATGAACTTTGTATATTACAACATCATGGCGTAGTGGCAGAACGTTGGCCACGCCTGGCTGTAGGCTAAATGTCATGGCCCTTGTTATTCTTCATATTTATTGGGCATTTGTTATGTACAGGCTGTTGTCTTGATAAAGGACACAGTCTTTGTTTTAATGACAGTCTGGCAGCAAAGACAGCTCTGTAGACCAACGGTGATATTTCAGTGGATTAAAGACAAGTACACACAGGCTGTTGGTAGAAATAGAACAGTAAATGCCCAGAGTTGCGGGGCCGAAGGGAAATTACCGGTTACATCTTGGTAGAGAATGAAGCCCAACCTGCTTTTTCCTATTTAAAACAGTTAGCCACTAGATAAAGTGGGAGGCGTATTCAGGCCATGAGAGGTGGAGTCAGAAGACCATGAGAAACGTGATGCACCGTGAGTATTAATGGTGGCTTGTGGCAAACATGGTTCTGGAAAAGGAGGACTGGGTCTAGATCAGAGAGGGCCTTAGGCCAGACTGAAGGACTGGGATGTTCTAGAACAACATGGAGTCTATAGAATATTTTAAAGAAAACTTTTTGTTGAGCTATAAAATATGTACTGAAACATGCACATAAGTAAGCATTCAGCTCAATGAATTTTCATGAACTAAACACAGCTGTGTAGCCAGGGCTCAGATCATAGCGTGCATAACCAGTGTCCTCAAAGCTCCCTCCTGTTTCCTTTCCTCTCTTGTGGTCACTTCCTGACTTCTAACACTACAGATTTGTTTTGCCTGCTTTTGAACTTTAGCGAGAATTGTGTCTGGCTTCTATCAGTCAGCATTATGCTTATGAACTTTATTCCCGCTGTCATGTGGAAGGAGGTGGAGTTCATTCAACTTCATAGTTGTATAATACCCTAGTGTATGAGCATGTCATCATTTATTTGTTTTTGTTATGAACAAACATTTGCGTTTTTCCAATTAGGAATAGTTGTGTTGTGAATGTGCATATACATGTCTCTTAGAGAAGACACATATGAATTTCTGCTATATAAAATACCTAGAAACCAAATCTGCTGGTCATAGACTAAGCATGTATTCGGCTTTATGAGAGTCTGCTACATGACTGTTTTACAAAGTGATTTATTAACTTAAAGCCTCAGTATCACTGTGAGAATTCTTGCCTTTCAGTTTTCAACACTTAATATTACCTTTTGTTTATTAGCTATTCTACTGTGTTTGGGGGTGTTGTGTGTCCATATTTTATCTGTCTGGGTAGTTGTTAGAAATTTTGTTGTGGGGACTGGAGAGATGGCTCAGCAGTTAAGAGCATGCTGCTCTTCCAGAGGTCCTGAGTTCTATTTCCAGCAACCACATGGTGGCTCATAACCATCTATCCTGGGATCTGGTATCCTCTTCTGGTATGCAGGTATGCATGCAGATAGAGTACTCATATATGTAAAATAAATAAATCTTAAAAAATTAAATTGTGTCCATAGCTGTTTTAGTTGTTTTTCTATTGCTGTGAAGTGACACCATGACCAAGGAAACTTATAAAATACAGCTCTTAATTAGGTGCTTGTTTACAGTTAAAAGGGTAAGTTCATGACCATCACAGCAGAGATTGTGGAAGCTGTCTGGCAGGCAGGCAGGTATGGTGCTGGAGTAGCCGAGAGTGTACATTTGATCCACAGCATGAGGCAGAAAGAGTGAGTTAGTGAGCTAAGTAGGAAAAATCTGGGCTTTTGAAACTTTAAAGCCCACCCTCAGTGACATACCTCCTCAACAAGGCCATACCTCCTGATCCTTCCGAAACAGTTCAACCAACTAGGGACCAAGCATTCAAATACATGAGCCTATGAGGTGGCCGGGGGGGGGGAGGCATGGCTTCTCATTCAAACCGTTATAATAGCCAACTCATATTCACAATCATATGTGGGACTCCAACCTCTAATGTGACTGTATTTGAAGGTAGGCCTTTAACAAAATCAGTAAGGCTAGCTGATGTCATTAGGACAGAGTCCTAATACAGTAGGGCTGATGTTGTCATGAGAGGAGGAAGATCTACCAGAGTCCTCTCTTTGTGCAGCCCAGAAGATGAGATAGCTGTCTATAAACCAGGAAGATAGGCTTCAGAGGTAAACAGAATAAAGAGGGTGATTACAGTAAAGCTTTGAACACAAAGTAAGATGTGTCTTTTCTCTGATATTAGCTTGGGGCGAGCATATGATTCATCAAAAAGATCCTCCCATCATGATTACTGTTGTCGTCAGCACCACCACCATCTACTATTATTGTGGAGGTTTCTAGGTTTGCTTATGTGACTGCAATAGTGACTACACTCCTGTAGCCCTTCCACACTTCTTATGTGACTTTTAAGTTTTTCCATTGATCTTTTGACCTTTGCATCCTGAATTGAATTTGTAACTTCTGGCCAATAGAATGTAGCAAAAGTGGTATGGTGCATTGATTTTAATCCTAGGACTCAAGAGGCTTTGAATGATTTCTCTTTTCTCATATGGAGCTCTTCCTACCTACCGTGTGGATTAAAAAAAAAAAAAAGCTAGTTTATTAGAGAGGGAGAGATCATTTTTACCCAGTGTCTTAGGGTTATTATTATGTGATGAGAAATCATGACCAAAAGCCACTTGGGGAGGAAAAGGTTTATTTCACTCACAGTTCTTATCATCAAGAGCAGTGAGAGCAGGAACTCAAAATGGGCAAGAACCTGGAGGCAGGAGCTGATGCAGAGGCCATGAAGGAATGCTGCTTACTGGCTTGCTCCTCATGGCTTGCTCAGCGTGCTTTCTTATAGAACCCAGGACCACCAGCCTAGGGGTATTCCCACTCACAAGAACACTTGAGGCCCTTGGCTTGGTTAGTGCCCTCTCTTATATAAATCACTAATTAAGAAAATGCAAAAAAAAAAAAAAAAAGGAAAATATCTATAGGCTTATCTACACCAGATCTTATGGAGGCATTTTCTCACTTAAGGTTCCCCCTTTTCAGATTACTCTAGCTTGTGTCAAGTTGACATAAACTAGCAAGCTCCCCAGGCACCCCAACTGTCCTACCTTATGTCTATATAGGTGATTGCAGCTGCTGAATGTACAGGGTCAGTCAGTAGAGATTTCCAGGGCCCTGCAGATTTAAGAGCAAGAATATGTCTGTTATACTAAGCTACTTCTTAAGGCAGACTTAGGTAACTGCTATAAGATGACACAAACTGAGATACAGGGTGAATGAGGGATAAGAATCTGATTGACTTCAGAGCTTAGGACAGAGAAGAGATATTTGTGCAGGTGATGTATAAGATTAGTCTGATCTGGAAGTAAAACCATAATTTAGCATTAGGCAGTGGGAACAAACAGAAATATGTGACTTTAAAGCAGAGTTTTCAGCTGATGGTTCAGTGGGTAAGAACATGTATTGTTCTTCCAGAGGCCCTGAGTTTGATACCCAGCACCCATGCCAGGTGGCAGAGTTCCTTGGGGTCAGATGCCTCTGGAATCCAGGGACAGCCCTCCACCCATACACAAGCACATGGTTACAAATAAATACATCTTTTAAACAAGAAAATAAAAAAAAAAAAGAGAGAGAATTCTGGGGGATAAGCTGGAGAGAAGCAACATGTAAGGAAGAGGTGAGGAAGAAGGCGGTAGGAAGTAGTCAGATACAGAAGCGGAAACAGCATATCACAACAACGGAACATGGGAGGCCCTTGGTGCGATTCCTGCCACCTCTTTCCCCTTTCAAAAAAAAAAAAAAGTCCACAAATCAAAGAAGAGACTGGAAGGGGGAGTCATAATGGAAGAAAGGCATGAAGGCTTAAAACTACATTCAGGTGGAGAAGAAGGTAGAAATAGCCAAGACATCCTTTGCTCTCCAGATGACCTCGTTTATTGCTGTAGATGGGGAGAGTAGAGTTTGCCTAGAAGAGAGCTAACAGGCAGACTACGGAAGGCCGCCTGCTCCTCTCCGAGGAGTCTGGAGTTTGTTCTGAAAGATCTTTAACCAAAGAGGGACTGAGGCAACTGATTTCTGTTTGAAATCACTCAGTAGCAACGCAGTGCACAGACTGATTAGGAATACGACAGGGTCAAGGACATTGGTTGGGAGATTCTCCAAGAAAAGCAGGATGAGGGCCTGCAGTGAGGGAATGAATGGCTATGAACATAAAAAAGATGAATTCAAGAAAAAGCTGGGAGACAGAACTGTCAAGGCTTTGAGACGGACTGTATGTGGAGGTTCAGAGAATACAGAATGAATCATTTTGAGGGTTTAAGGTTCTGGTTAGATAAACAAAATATTAAATTGTATCTGGAAGGACACCCAGGCCCCATGAGCCATAACATAAGGTCAGTCTTCTCCGGTGTACCTAAATTACTACAGTATATCAACTGCTTACAGGAAGCTGCTTTGTCAGTGTCCTGCCAATCAGTTTTCAAGTGTCTCAAGGCGCCTCTCAGTTAAGCTACAAGTTCATTGTGTTTGGCCTCTGCCTTCTCACCTTGTTGCCGCTGCTGCTGGCATTCCGGGAATATTGACAGACAGACGTCATCATTTAGTTGGCCACAGAAGTGATGGATCAGGTGGTGTGCTAACGCTAGCTCTCTTCCTTGCTCCACAGTCAATGCCTGGTGGCCCACTGTTGGCTGCCATGAAAGTATGCACACCACAGAAATTAGCACGCACTACAAGTCAGCCTTCCTTGCCACCACCAAACAGTTTGTTAACGTTTTACCAGTACACAGCGGAGAGTGAAATCCTCCAGGGCATACAGTTAGAAAGGAACACTGAGAAACGGCGTCTATGCAGTTTGGAGACTGTACAGAGATGTAGGAGTTGCAATTAGGAAAAAAGTAAGGCATTAGAGAGACTGAACAAGGCCAAATAGAGGAGAATTTGCAAAATAACCATGTGGTATTTGTCAGGATAGCTATAAAGCAGCCAGATTATGTGATGGAACCCAGCTGCTCAAAGGCGGTTATTGTTACTTTCTTAAAGCTGTTTTAACCATAGTATTTTTTTTTTAAAAATGAGTGTGTGTATGTGTGTGTGTGTGTATGTGTGCCACATGTGTGAAGGCTCCTACAGAAGCCAGAAGAGGGTGCTAGATCCCGTGAGGCTAGGTGTTACAGGTTGTGGGGAACTAGCCACTGTGAGGGGTAGAACTCTGGCAAGCACTCTTACCCACTCAGCCATCTCTCCAGCCCCAAATGAACTAGAGTGCTTTAAAAAGTAATTGAAATGAATCAAATGGACTGATTCATGGTTAAGGCAGTAAACAATCAAGGTTCTGGAATCACCAGCCCAAGATTTTAACATGTTGGTCATTTGAGCAACTGAATAACATGCACCCAGTTATTGCTAGACAAGTGACCTATTCAAACTCACTATTCAATCACCCAGATTTAGGCATAAATCTGTCACATCGGATTATTTTAAAAAGAGACCTTGCAGATGGTCAGTACTCTAATTTACCAGCCAAGGAGATTAAATCAGAAAAATGTCACCATGGATACACAGCAGGAACAGACAGGACTAAGTCCAAGCTTCCCCTGCCTCTTCAGAGCCTCTTCCTGTGAGTGCCAGAGTGAGTCCAGTTGAGACGAGTCTTGCAGTGATGTTTACAGCCTTTGTAACGTTTTTTTTAGTAGAACTCAAGCCACTTGCATTGGGCCTATTCTCTTTTTCTTAGGGATAGTTATGCCCAGTAACACACAGCGGCCTGACCCCAATTCTGACCATTGGAACTAAAGAAACTGAGAGTATCAGGGACCATTTTATTTCTGTTCCCAGAACTACTGGATGAACCAAAGTTTGCTTGTCTTGATTAAGAGGACTGCTTGCTAGGACTCAGAGAAACCCAGGACAAATGGCTAACTGAGGCGTGTTTAACATATTTTAGCAGATGCTGGCAGACAGGCGTCCCAGCATCCCTCAGCAGGTACCTGTTACAGAGTATCTGGTATACCCCACCCAGTACCATAGACTCCTCAGTCTCTGAGCTTCCTGTCACTTCTCCCAGCTTCTCTTCCCTATATAACTCACCCATCATTTTGGCTACATAGCCTCTTGGTTCTTCTAAGGTTCTCCTTTGCTCCCTCTTTCTTTCTTCCTCTCTCACTGCTGCCCTCTCCTTCATGGCTTTGTTCATTCTGACCCTTCCAGAGACTTCTGTCCGGGTTCTCCCTCATATCTACAATAAACCTTCTCTTCAACCATACTTCGGAGCAGTCATAAGAGTTCATACTACGTACCTTTACCACCATCTTGGTTAAAATGACCATGTAGTATAAACCAACTAAAGGAAAAAACTATAAAACATTTTAGTCCCTCTGAGGCTTTGATTTATCGTTCTACCTCCTTGTGTACTAAGGAAACCACAGCAGGTCTGCAAAATATTTTGGATTAGGAAATTCTTAAGGTTGTAAAGGTATACTCAAGTTAACAACAACAATTTAGAGATGTATGTCTAACTACTTAACTTTGCTAACTGTTCAACACCAGGCTTCTAGAAACACTTAGATAATAACTAATATGTTAAATAAGGCATGTTTGATAAATAAGGTTTATAAATTCCTAAGGTTATAAAAGTATTCTCAGGTTAACAGAAGCTGACTTAGAAATGTATGTCTAACTACTTATGTCTTTACTAACTGTTCAACACAAGGCTTCTGTTATAATAAAATTTTTATTTTTTACATTAGTTACAGTTTATTTACTTTGTATCCCAGCTGTAGCCCTCTCCCTCATTCCCTCCCAATCTCACCCTCCCTCCCTCATCTCCTCCCTGCCCCTGTCTAAGTCCACTGATAATCAAGATCCTCCTCCCCTTCCATCTGACCCTAGCTTATCAGGTATCTTCAGGACTGGCTGCAATGTCCTCCTCTGTGGCCTAGCAGAGCTGCTCCTCCCTCGGGGGGAGGGGGGAGGTCAAAGAGCCAGCCACTGTGTTCATGTCAGGAACAGTCCCTGTTCCTCTTATTAGGGAACCCAGTTGGATACTGAGCTGCCATGAGCTACATCTGAGCAGGGGTTCTAGGTTATATCCATGCATGGTCCTCGGTTGGAGAAACAGTCTCAGAAAAGACCCCTGTGCCCAGATGTATTTGGTTCTTGTGGAGTCCTGTTCTCTCCAGGTCTTACTAATTCCCCCTTCTTTCATATGATTCCCTGCACTCTGCCCAAGGTTTGGTTATGGGTCTCAACATCTGCTTTGATACACTGCTAGGTAGAGTCTTTCAGAGGCCCTCTGTGGTAGGCTCCTGTCCTGTTACTTAATTACTCTTTTTTAACCTGAGTAAAGATGGCGGCCAGACATGTTTGCTTTCATCCTAATGAGGATATCAGCCAAGATGGGGTCAAGCCAATTGGTTATTTTAAAATCTATATTTTCCTTAGAAGATCTATTTTTTAAACAAGAGTTGTATCCAAGTTACATATACAGTATGTTCTAAACAAGAGCTGATCACATATAGAGTGTGCTGTAACAAATTAAGACTATCCATGTATAGATTTTTTTTCATTAAGGTTTAAGCTAATTTAAATAAGTTTTAAGTTAAATTTTGTCATAGATTTTTTTTAACCGTATCCAATGAACTTATAAATCATGAGATCTTTAGAGTATGGTTTTAAGAGATAAGAGATTTTTTTTTTGAGAGCAGAGATATCGTAGAGATAAAAGTTTTTTTTGTGTTTTTTTTTAAGAGTGGAAAGTAGTGAAACTGTAGAGATAAGAGACTTTAGAAGTTTAGAGCAGAAAAGGTTGCAGTATAGGAGATTTTGTGATCACTTGTTTGTGCAACGGCAGAAGTTATTACCGTATGAGAGAATTTGAAGTTCACGTGGCCATTGATTGAGCTATACTAAGGTAAAGCTGTTTGCTGGAAGACTACGAGGCTTTAATGAAATCTCTGAATCCGAGGAGGAAACTGAGTCTGAGGAGGAAAGGGGAAAGGGCTGCAGATCAAGTTTCCTGGATGAGTTCCTATAAGCTGAGACACAGAGGGAAGTCCAGGAGGCATAAGAACGCTAGGGGGCTTTCAGGAGGGCCGAGAGGAAATAGGATAGCTCTCTTCTCCTGAGGGAGGAGGGGCCCGTGGAAGCTCAAGGAAGAGACAGAGCAGGCAGCTGTGATGTGCAGGTGTAGAAAAGGGTCGGGGTATAAGGCTCAGGAGGGCATAAGGAAGCTGCCTGGTTTCTAAGAGGGAGCAAAAAGACAGCAGGGACAGGGTCACAGAGGCCGGGAGGAAGCTGTGGCACGCAAGGTACTAGGGTTAAGGGGAGGTAGAGGAGGAAGCAGCTGAACAGGCGGGCTGGGAGAGGTTTTGGGAAAAGGGAGGGGCCCTTGAGGCTGTTGTCAGCTCCAGAAGCCAGAGAGGCACTTAGGGAGTAAAGGAGGGGAGGCCAATGGTTAGAGCATGTGGACGGAAGAAGCAGGTGAGAATCGGCCTCTAGAATCTGGGGTCAATTTGGTGGGTGGCAGAAGTCAGTAGAAACAGTTCATTCATTTTTACCTTAGGAGAGTCGCGTCAGCTTGGTTTGGAGGGGCCGAGCTCTTTGGAAGGGAGTTCACCTATGCCAATCCTGTAGTTTTTGTACCAGATGAATGAAAAATTGAGGACGTGACTGCGTCAAGGTATGGTTGAGAAGAAAGAGTATTGCAGATCTGAGAGAGAGAGAGAGAGTATAACCAGAGGAAGGGTCTGGTTATACTGAACTGGGCCAGCAGACTGAATCGGGCCGAGAGTGGATGTGTGTGGTATTGGAGAGAGGGAAGGAGGAACAGAAGAGAGAGGGAGCACAGAGAGCACCTGGAAACCAAGAGACCAAGAGGACACCAAAATGGCTGGGCGATAAAGGAGTCAGAGAAGCTGGGGAAAGACAAGGGAAGCCCAGGGCCTGGGGAGAGTCAGTAGAGGGCAGGGCATGCCAGCGAGGATGACTAACAGGTACTTGAGGATAGGAACTGAGGGAGACTGGTGGCCTGAAACTATTTTGATATGTTAAATAGGCACCCCAGTTAGCTTAGCCATTTGTTCCTGCCCATTGCATCAAAATACTGTTTTAAAATCTAATTCTAACAGGGCATGGTGGCACATGCCTTTAATCCCAGCACTCTGGAGGCAGAGGCAGATGAATCTCTGTGAGTTCAAGGCCAGGCTGCAGAGTACCCTCCAGGCCAGCCAGGGCCACAAAGAAAGACTCTGTCTCAAAACAAAACACCCTCCCCAATCTAATTCTAAATCACAGATACAGTATGAATTTAAAAATGGAAAAATGCCAAGTAGAAATAAATACAAAGAGTAGTCTGGGTTTTACAGGAATTGAAATTTATCTCCTAGTGCTACTCTCCTCTTCAGGTCTTCAGAGGACCTATGGTCCACAGCTTCATTTCTTGGCCATGGCTTAGCAGCTCCCAGGGCTTAGGGGATGTGGAGAAAATTTGACTGTCTTCCACATCTATCAGGGCAAATGAGTGAGAAGAGCTGCTGAGTTTTCTTACTTTCTGAATAGGGTTCCCGTCACTCCCTGCAGAGCTAGCTTCCAAAGGACATTGTGATTCCATGTTGAGACTTGTTTATCTAGCCAAGCCCTGTATGTTGCCATACTTTATTGCAATGACCAGAACACTTAGTCCTGGTTGTTATTTGCTTGGACGATCACAGTCCCAAATGGTTCATTTCTTATATTTATGGTTGTGAGCCTAGCCTTTAACAGCTGAGCCATCTCTCCAACCCTATTCATTTCTTACAATGGTAGTTAGTAGGAATGCAGCTTCTTTCAGACTCTGACTGGCTGATGCCCCTTGGCCCAGAATCTTCCTTTTCTCCTTTTAAGATTTTGTTTCTCAGCATTGTGAACTGAATCCTGCATATTCTCTGCATATGAAGAAATTATTCACACTTCTGATTTTTCAAAGCATCTCCTCACTCTCATGTGGGTGTCATTCCCAAATAAATTTGTTTGTCAGTAAATGTAAATGATGCTTGCCATCATCTGCCTCGCTCACTTTAATTCTAATTTCTCCAGTAGACAACATAGTCTTTTCAGTTGTCTCCTGTTACTTATCCCCTTTAAATCTTACTCTTTAAAATGTTTATTTAAAAATATTTTATACTTTAGTGAGAGAAAATCCTCCATCATGGTCTATGTGACACAGTTACACTGGATGCCTTGACTAGTTTTTTTTTTTTTCAATAGATGTTGCAAGGTTTTTCATACACTAAAACTCTGCTGACCCAGCAGTGTCTTCTTTAATACATCACACACAGAATTTATTTCAGTTATATTGCATATATATATGTACATATATATATATATATATATATATATATATATAACCTGCCTGGCCTTATAATTGGTTATTGTATGAGAAAAGTTTTAGGTAGCTTTTCAATGCCAGGCTTATGAGGTCGCTTAAATACTGTGGCCCCTGTAGAGATGACTTCTCAGAAGCTTCAGTTGGATGTGGACAAAATATGGAAAAGTTGAATCTTGGGAAACTTTCCAGGATTCCTCTTTGACTTTAAGCCAATAACTGAAGTCAATGATTTCTCCACTGTCAAGGTGACATTCCAGCACAATGAGAGGAACAAAAACAACAAGTGTTAGTATTTATATAAAAAAATGCCATGGATACACCAATCTTATATGAAAGAGGGTTATTGGATGGAGAAGGAGAGAGAGGGAAGGAGAGATTGTGTGTGTGTGTGTGTGTGTGAGAAAGAGAGAGAGAGAGAGAGAGAGAGAGAGAGAGAGAGAGAGAAAGAGATGGTGGGGTGCCCCAACAGAGAGAGGGGAGAGAGCAGGAGAGAGGAAGAGATCAAAAGCAAGAGAGTAAGAAAGAGGAGGTGGTGGCACACCAGTGACTATGTACCTGGCCCAGATGATGTCAGGACCCGAAAGGTCCCTCAGGGAAGGCCAGTTGAATTGCCTGCACAACATAACATTCCTCCCTCTTTGTTTTATTTAAAAACTGAGGAGCTAGTGGTAGGTGGAAAGGTGGGAATGAGGAGCTTGGACTGCTTCTCATGTAAGGCAAGTTAAAGAATATAAATGTAGGCTCACTGGAAGCAACTGTTGGTCGCCATGAAAGGAAAGAGAGAGAGGAAAAAAGAACACCAAAACGTCTGGATTACATGGTGAGGAGGAGAGGAAGCCCCTACCCTGCAGAGTTCAGGGTAGAAGGTGGAGTTTGCCAGCCATGCACTACAGCAGGTAGGGACTGGGACATGCTGGGAGAACCTGGGCCTGAAGCACACCGTTTCAGCCTTTTGTTAATAATAAGTGAATACCGGGCAAAGTTTCTCTTCTGGCTACTTCCTGCTGACACTGGGCCCACTGTAGGGAGGACAAAAGGCTGAAATGCTGGCCAAGTCCAGGAAGAACAGGCTGTTTTGATGCTGTCCAGGGTCTGTGAGAACATTCGTGGCTGGGAGGGAAGGTGCAGGTCCAGCTTGACAGAAGTCTGTGAGGTCAGACTGGAACACCTGTGAGTAGCTGCTTTGGCACTGTCGTGGATGTAGGAAACACCTGGGTCTGGCAGGATACTGGAACATATATATAGGCAGAAGACAAAGTTAAGTAGGTTATGGAGAAAATTCCTTAGGTGCGCATTTAAAACTTTTGGAAGAGCGGACAGAAATGGAAGGTTTGGATCAAAGAAGAGACTTGAACATAGGGAAACTCAATTTACTTGAGGGAACTTGCCATTTACCTGAAGGAAACTCCATTTACCTAAAGGAACCTCCATTTACCTGATTGCTGACAGTAATTTAAAAAGATTTTGCTTTGGATCTGTCATCTAAGGAAATTAAGCCCAAGTTTGGTTAAAGAAGCATGTAAACCTACAGACCTTTAAAGCGAATGCTAGGCACACAAATTTAAAATTATTTAGAAGGCAGCTCAGAGGAGAGCCTGGGGGGTATGGTGGAAGATACGATTCCCGTGGGTGAAGAGAGAAAAGTCAGTTCTGCCAATCTTTGGGGCATCCCCACAAAGTACAGGAGAACCAGAGGTGCCGGGGGCACAAACTAGCAAAGCAGGTCATCACGAGCTGTGCCAGGGGCCACAGGGCAGACTCCTGGGAGACACAGCTCACCTAGTACTAGGATTTTCCAACAACGTATCCGAAGCACAAGAGGAAAGGATTGCCCATTGAGTTTTGGCACCACTTGTTAGTATTTATATTAAAATGCCAGGCACATGACCAATCTTATATGAAAGAGGTTTATTGGATGGAGATGGAGATGAAAAGAGAGAGAGAGAGAGAGAGACATGGTGGGGGGAAGAGAGAGAGGGGAGAGAGCAGGAGAGTGGGGGGACAGGGGCACACCGGTCACTGTGTTCCTCTGCAAGATGATGTCAGGACCCTAAAGGTCCCTAAGGGAAGGCCAGTTGAATTGCCTGCACAACGTAACAAAAAGAGTTTTCAAAAGCCAAATATGTTGAATTTTAAAAATAAAGTTTATGTCTGTTAACTGTTTGGAAGCTAAACATTCTTTATTCTGTAGCATGATACTGACAAACCTTCCGCATACCATCTTAACTTGGCAAAGTAAAACTAAGATGATTTTTCTAATACAAGCTTTTTGGACATTTGGGGATTATTGAAGCCTCAAAGGCTAGAAATGAAACCATTTCCTGTATTCATCCATTTGTTTACAACACCCTCCCACAGACTTTGCTTTCCCTCCCCAGTATCCAAACGGGATTTACTCTTTTTAAAATCAATTTAAAATTCAAGGTCATGCTTGAGCCAGTATGTTCTTCCAGCTCAGTTATCCTGAATGTTTCCTTGTGATAATTACTGCAAGGATCTGCAGGGAAACAGGTCCACAGCATGTGAACACACACATATGCATTCAGTAAAAATGTGTTCTGGGTGTAGGTGCTGACAGAGAGTGATAAACATGGAGTTATGGGACAGTTTCCAGGTTGTTGTCTTGGTGACCAGAGTGACTTGGGGTGGTGATCAGGAAGGGAGAGGCCATTTCAGCTGGAGGTTGGGATAACTTCAGGAAGAGAGTGATGTTTGAATCATGAGGCACTGGACTTAGATTACGAAAAGAGCATTCCAGGCCCAGAGAACAGCACATGCAAAGGCCTTCATGTAATGTTTGGGCTTTCAGAGACCATGGATGTGGAACAAGGGGACAGAATTAAAATCTCTGTTCTGCACATATGAAATCTAAGTTGATTATTGACATCCAAATGGATATTTTGCATCTACAGCTAGGTGTATCAGCATTGAGGATCTAGATAAAATCTGGAAACCATCAGGCCATTTAAGTTAGATAATGTCTGGCCCTACAACGAGATAAAGCCAAGAAGTTTATAACTGTGTGAATCTAATGGTCATACCCTGCAGATAAAGGGGTATGCAGCAATCGGCCAAAGAGACTGAGAAGGATCCACAGCAGAGAGGGGGAAATCCAGAGAGAGTCAATGGACAGATCTCTCTCCCTTCTCCCTTATTCCCTTCTCCTTCATCCTCTATTTCCTGCCTTTGTCTCTTATTCCCTGCCAATGTCCCTCTGGGGCAAATAAATCTCCTTTGTGCTGAGAACTTATCTTGGGCTGTCTTGAGCCAACTTTGAGGTCCTACAAGCAGAACATTTGAAAAGCAGTTTCCTGTGATGTTTCCCTCCCACATTCCTTTTTGATTTAGTGATGCTTTCTGGAGACGGCCAAAGCTGCCTGAGGGTTTTGCCTTCTGGTCTTTTGTATTACATGCTTACTATCATTATCCCACTTTTCTATACTCCTAGGAAAAACTTCAGATAAGGATCTTAGACTTGAGTTTGAGATAACTGAATTCTGCTCTGAACTCTGGGCAAGTCAAAACTCTATGTTTCAGAGCATCTCAAGTAAATGGACCTGTCTGATACATTAACGTATAATTTTTAAAAAGGTAAAGTCATAAGTCAGACCAATGTAATATGAATATATGTTAAAGATTTCATTTCTTGAGGGAAATGAGATTATGAAAAGAATAATTTTAACAAGGAAATAAGATTCATCAGTTAGAGTAAAAAGTGAGTACTTTCCAAGATGGCGCTAAACTAATCCCCGTGCTTATCTGCTCTCTTGAATAGAAATTGCTCACATCATTACTGGAGAAATTTGAACTAACTGTACACCTGCAGAACTGGTGAGTTAACAGAAAAACGGGTCCAATATTGCACTGAACCTTAATCTTTTCTGCCTGTTTTCAAACGTCAAATGATTTTTCTGACACTGCTCAAATATATGTGTAATACTGGTTAACATATCAGTGTACTTATATGAGCTGAGCAGAGCAGCATGCATGATCTCCTTGGAGGTTTACTAAAACCTTGTGAGGCACACAATTATATTAACCTTATCTTACAGAAGTAACAATTACAGTTTGGAATGGTTTATTGACCAGCTGAGACCATAAAATTCCTAAGTACCAGAGGTGGCAATCAGATAGACTCATTTGACTCCAAAATCATCACTACTTATTTTCATTATTATTAGAGTAAAAAAGAATGATGAAGATTAAAATACTTTAAAGATTGTGAAATATATTACAAAATGTAAAACATATTTTTCTAACTCTCCATCACTGTGAAAAAATAAGGCAGTACCGGATCCTGCGAGGCCAGTGTGGACAAGCTAATCATGACAAAGGCCTGAACTGGGAATGTCTCAAGACTTCCTTAACTATGTTCACTTACTAATCAGTTTTGCATAACTCAGCCTGTTCTTTCCACCCTCTGTTGTTGTTGTTGTTGTTGTTTTTTCATTAGTAGATGGATGGCATAGATAAGCCATATAAATAGATAGGCCAATAAAAAGTGAATCACTTTTTATTACTTCTTTGGAAAGGTATCTAAAAACTCTAAAAACTTTTCTCACTTTCTTTTCTCAGCAAGAAGGGTGGAGAGAACGCCTGTCTTAGACCTTGGTACGCCTGGCTGTAAGCTTGAGCAAGCATGAGTGTGAGACTTTGGGCAAATAACTAACCTGGTTTTTCTCAAGGCCAGTTGCCTCCAAATCACTTGAGGGAGCAGGGAAATGCTTATACCACAGGAAGGCACAAATGAGTCTTAAATGTTCCATTTTTGCATACAAGAACACTAGGTGCCTACCTTGAAGGTGATTCTGCAATGATATGTAGTAAGTAGACCATCAAAAATCCTGGTTTGGTTTCCATCTTCTTTCCAGAGATGTCTTACTAATTTCCCAGTCTTCTCACCTCCTGTCTCCCACCTAGTTCCTTTTTCCCTTCTCAGTTCTCTTCTTATCCTCTCCTGGCCCTCTATCCCTTTTTCTCTTCATCCCATCCTGTTCTCCTGTTTCCACACATGCCTTGTTTGGGCCTCTTGCCATTTTTCAGTAGCAGTGCTGGGACCTGGGGCCTCTTGAAGGGAAGGAAGCAAGTGTTCCATCGCAGCCCCAGTCCTGGTCCGCCCCATGCTTTCTGTCCCTGCTGTCCCAGCTTACTTTTCTTGTTCTTAGCACTCCTCCCCGCCTCTCCCTACATCCTTTCTCCTTCCTTCTGTTATAGTATAAATATTACACATCAGACAACAGGTGTTGCACAAGGAAGTTTATTATGGGAAAGGTGAGACAGACAGTGTGGGAGAGCATAGTGGGAAGGGAGACAGAGAAGGACAGGCAGAGAATGCAAGAGAAGAGGAGAAAGAGGCAGGAGGAGTAAGAGAATACAGAGTGGGGAGGGAGGCAGACAGCGAATCAGAGGGACAGACAGAGGGACAGGCAAAGAGAAGGTGAGGTGTGGCTTGCTGCCTTTATCTGGTGGATTGGCAGGTGATGAAGTCAGGTTGCTAATTAACCTAGAGGTGGGCTGCCTATATGCTAAAACCCTCCCTTCTGCTCTTTCTCACCTCTTGTCCTTTTCCTTTTCAGTCCCATTCCTTTCCCTTTCACCAGGACCCTGAGGCCAGGTATTTAATAAATAAGGAGACTAGTTCTCCCTTTACTAATTTAGAGAAGCTATGAAACTTAAATCTAGAAGGAATTGCTACTATGCCTCATCCTATTACAACCTTCACCTTATCAATAGGGGGACAGAATTAGAGAGGTTAACCTGAACCTGGATACCCTGACCCCTGGCAGTGCATGATCAATGTCAAGTTATGTTCCGTCCCCATCTTTGCTGAGCAGGGTATTGAGGGGCTTAGGCATACATTGGCATGAATCCTTCCTGAAGTTGGTTCATGAAGAGTGAAGTGAGGTTTCTAACACTGAGGCTGGTAAAGAGAATGTGTGTAAAATAGAGGGCCAGACGTCATCATGAAATTGAGTACCCATTTTTTGCTGTTCAGAAACACACAGCAAGTACATGTTGTAAGAAAAATCATCTTTTGTCATGTCCAAAGAGAGCTACAGTTTAATGTCCATAGGAAAGGGGAAAATGGCGACCTAAAGAAGATTGGTAAGGAAGAGAGATCTCGAGCTTGGTGAAGCTTGGTGAAGCTTGGTGAAGCTTGGTGAAGCTTGGTGAAGCTTGGTGAAGCTTGGTGAAGGCAGTCTGCCTTCCACTCACCTGTCCCACTCAGTCATATAAAACAACATTAGCATTTCTGACCTCATCTGTTTCTACTACAGATTTACAGCCCCATTTTGTAATATGTTTATCTACCTGCTCTTTGCCAAAGTTAAGAGACCCCTAAGGTAAGATACAGTGTCTTATTAATTTCCAGCTTTCTGTTGCCTCTGTCTGGCATATGGAAGATATAAAATGCTTGTTAATTGGATTTAATTGAATTGTGGAGACTCTGAAGACTAGCACAATGTCTCTGCTTCTGTGGAATTGCTCCCCGTGGTGCTAACTGCAAGAACTGGAATTACTGGGCCAGAGGGCACAGATATTTCCCCGTGCTTGCCCTATTGCTTTTTCAAAGGTGGTACAAATTTGTAGTGGCAGCTGAAATGGGTGAGTATACCACATCCCTGTCACCTGGCCAGCTTGTCATTTAAAAACTGCTAATTAATCAGGTGTCAAATGGTGTTTCAACATTAATTTGATTTGCATTTCTTTGACAGGACGTCTTCTCAGGTGTCTGTTTCCTGTTTCTATTTCTCCCTGTGAAAACTTCATATTCTTTGACTATTTGTCTATTAAACTGATGAGATAACTAAGCTATAACTAAGAAGCTCCTTCTTGTTCTAAAAAATGTTTGTTTGTTTATTTATTTATTGTGTATATGTGTGTGGTTGAGTATAACGTTTGTACGACATTCACATAGGAGCTTAAAGAAGTCAGAAATGGGAGTTGAATCCACAAGAACTGGAGTTATAGGCAGTTGTGAGCACCATGTAGGTACTGGGAACTAAACCTAGCTCCTCTGCAAAATCAATAAATGGTTTTAACTATTGGTCCATCTTTTTTTTCTTGCTGTCTGTCTATCTATCTATCTTCACTATTTTTATAGCCTGATTGCAGCCCTTCTCCCTCCTGTCCTCCCGTTTCCACCCTCCCATTCCTCCCCCATTCCCCCATCCCCTTATCAGAGAAGGGAAGACCTCCCTCCCCAAGAGTACCAGTCCACCCTGGTATATCAGGTCACAGCAGGACCAGGCACATCCTTTCCCACTGAGGTCAGACTAGGCAGCCCAGCTATGTGAAAGGGTTCCAGAGGCAGGCAACAGAGACAGCCCCCTCCTACCTCCTGCTCTGATTGTTAGGGGCCCGACATGAAGGATAAGCTGCTCATCTGCACATGCATAAGCGTCTTAAGTCAAGCACAGGCATGTCTTTGGTTGGTGGTTCAGTCTCTGTGAGCCCTCACGGGTCCAGGTTAGTTGACTCAGAGAGTCTTTCTGTGGTGGCCCTAATCCCTCTTTGCACCATCTTTTTAACCTGCTCCTTTTATATTTTATATTTTGTTGGCTGTTTGCCAGTCAACAGCCTGTTGTTTCAGTATATGTTTTTAAGTATATTTATTATTTAAAAATTTTTTTTAGATTTAAACATATTTTGCTCCTCATATTCTCCTCCATCAAGTATGTTCAGATTTCTCCTCTTAGCAGGCATAAACAACAGTTCTGTTGTTAACCTCTATACCTGGTGGCTAGATTTCATTCATTTATTTAGTTATTTTTTATTTAGTTATTTATTTATTTAGTTATTTTTAAAAAATGTAACAAAACAAAATAAAACATAATTAAGCTAAAACAAAAATCTCAGCCTAGGAGTGGTCATGTCCTCATTTTCGTCCATCCTGCAGAAGATGGGAACAAATACAGAGACCCACAGCTGGACATTATGCAGAGAATGTGAGACCTTGGAACACTCAGCCCTCAATGGGATGTCTCTATCAAATCCCTCACCTCAGATCTCAGGGAATCCTGAGGAAGAGGAAGCAGAAAGAATGTAAAAGCCAGAAGGGATGGAGGACACCCAGAAAACCAGACCCTCTAAATCAACACGATCAAAGCTCATAGAAACTCACAGACTGAAGCAAAATGCACAGGGTCCATGTTGATCTAAACCAGATTCTCTGCATTTACATTATGGCTTCTAGTTCAATGTTTTGATGGAATTCCTGAGTGTGCAAATAAGTGGGTCTCTGACTCTTGTGCCCTCTCTTGAGCTCTTTTCTTTCTGTCTTGTCCAACTCGGATGGCTGAACAAAGCACCAATCTCTAAGTATAGCAGACTATCACTAGGAGTCATTTTATAACTATGTTTTCTTTCTTTAGATCAGTATTATTTGGCGTAGGTCCCTGGCTATCTAGTCTCAGGTTCATGGTTACCCAAGTAGTGTCAGGTATGTATTCTATCTCATAGAGTGGACCTTAAATCAGATCAGGTATTGGTTGGTTACTCCTGGAAGCGTTGTGCCACCATTGCCCCAGCACCTAGCATGTCTTGCAGGCAGGACACCATTGTAGATAAAGGGTTTGTGGCTGGCTCGGTGTTTATGTTTCTTTTTTGATAGGGTGCAGTGTTTCTTCCTATAACAAAGACTCTGGGTGAAGGCTCTAAGTAGGCACCAGCTCAACATCTCCTTGTTCAATGAGTTGTGGAGGTGTTGCCTTCAGCAATAGGGCCAAGCTGTCAGTTTGTGGAGAGCAGCCTGTAGCTTTGGCAACAGCCTAGTTTTTTTTTTTTTTTTGGGGGGGGGTCCTGCAGGGCCTCTTTGACAAACTCAATTAGATGTAACCTGATTCCAGTAGTGGAAGGTTTGTTTGGTGACAGAAGTTGGCCAGCTGGGGCCCTGTCTTCCTAATTATTTGTCAATTTCAATTTCATTTAATTACCTTCATATAGATATATATTTTAGGAGGTTTCTACTTTATTAGGCTTCCATACTATCTCTCAAATGGCCCTTAATTTTTATCTGTCTCCCCCCATATTCTCTCTTATTACCGCTCTGTCCTCCTCTTCCCTTGATCGTCCCATTCCAGAGAACCCCCATTCATCCATTAATACCTATCCTATTTATCTATAAGGAGATCTATCTATTCCTGTTAGTCCCTTACTCTGTACCTACCCTCTGTAGTCCTACGAACTGTAGCCTGCTTATCAATGACTTAACAACTAACATCCACGTGGAAGTGAATACATACCATATTTGTCTTTCTGGGTCTGTGATACCTCACTCAGAATGATTTTTTTTTTCTAATTTTTTCCATTTGCCTGTAAGTTTCATGATGTCATTTTTTGACCCGAGTAATGATATCTATAACATACCGTTTTATAAATATACCGTATTTTCCTATCCATTCATCTGCTGACAGACATTTAGGTTGTTTATAATTTCTGGCTACTATGAATAGCACAGCAATGAACATGGTTGAGTAAGTATGTCTGTCAGAGGATGAAGCGTCCTTTGAGTATATGCCCAAGAGTGGTATACCTGGATCTCAAGGTAATCGATTCCATTTGTCTGAGGAAACACCACGCTGATTTCCACAGAGGTTGTACAAGTTTGCACTCCCACCAGCAATAGATGAGTGTTCCTCTTACTCTGCAGCCTCACCAGCATGAGCGGCCGCTTGTTTTGTTGATCTTCGCCATTATGGCAGGTGTAAGATGAAATCTCAAAGGAGCTTTGATTGGCATTTCTCTGCTAGCTAAGCATGTTGAACATATCTTTAAGTGTTTCTCAGCCATTTGAGTTTCCTCTATTAAGAATTTTTGTTTAGGGGGCTAGAGAGATGACTTAGAGGTTACAAACACTGGCTGCTCTTCCGAAGGTCCTGAGTTCAATTCCCAGCAACCACAGAGTGGCTCATAACCATCTATAAGTGAGATCTGGTGCCCACTTCTGGCATGTAGGCACACACGCAGCAGAACACTGTATAAATAATAAATAAATCTTAAAAAAATTCTTTTGTTTAGATCTTTAGCCTATTTTTAATTGGGTTATTTGTTTTCTTGATATCTAGCTTCTTGAGTTCTTCATGTATCTTGAATATTAACCTTCTATTAGATGAGTAGTTGGTAAAAATGTTTTTACACTCTGGACACTGCCAATCAGTCCCAATGACGGTACCCTTTGTCATCCAAAAGCTTATCAGTCTCACGGGGTCCCGTTTATTAATTGTTGATCTTAGTTCCTGTGCTAATGGCACTCTGTTCAGAAAGCTTTTCCCCGTGCCAATGAGTTCAGGGCTATTCCCACATTCTCTTCTATAAGTTTCAGAATCTGGCCTTATGGTGAGGTCCTTGATCCATTTGGAGTTGAGTTTTATGTAGGGTGGTTAATATGGATCTATTTGTCTTCATCTATGTGCAGACATCCAGTCTGACCAACACAAATTGTTGAAGATGCTGTCTTTTTCCCCCAGTGTATATTTCTGCCTTCTTTATAAAAAAAATCAGTTGTCCATAAGTATGTGTATTTATGTCTGGGTCTTTAATTTGATTTTATTGATCAACGTGTCTGTTTTTGTGTCAAGATCATGCTGTTTTTATTACTATAACTTTGTCGGACAACTTGAAATTGGGGATGATGATACCTCCAGCAGTGCTTTGATTATTTAGAATTGTCTTAGCTACTGATTTTTGTGAGGTAAATTTATATCTAACTACTGAATGTATTTATCAGCTGTAGGAGCTTCCTTTTGGAATTTTTTGGGCCACTTATATATACTACCGTATCACATATAAACAAAGATACTTAGACTTCTTCCTTTCCAATTTGTATCCCCTTGATCCCAAGTTGTCTTACTGCTCTAGTTAAGACTTTAAGTACTATATTGAATAGGTTTGAATAGAGTGAACAATCTTGTCTTGTTTCTAATTCTAGTGGAATTGTTTTTGAGGTTTTCACCATTTCAGTTGATGTTGGCATGGGTTTGCTGTAAACTGATCATATGTTTTTATGTTGAGGTAGGTCCCTCGTACTCCTATTCTTTCCAGAGGTTTTTATCATGAACTGGTGTTGGATTGTGTTAAAGGCCTTTTCTGCATCTAATGGGATGACCATGTGATTTTTGTCTTTCTTTTTTTTTTTTTAATATGGTAGATTACATTTATTGATTCACATAGGTTGAATCAATAAATACCTGCATCTCTGGAAGGAAACCTACTTGATTATGATAGATGAAGATCTTTTCAATGTGTTCTTAGATCTGGTGTGCAAGTATTTTATTGAGTAGTTTTGCAGCTCTGTTCATAAGGGAAATCTCTATTCATAAGTATAATTTTCTTTATCTAGTCTTTTTTGTGGTTTGGGTATCAGGGAAATTGTGGCCTCATAAAATGAATTTGGCAACATTCCTTCTGTTTCTATTTTGTGGAATAATTTGAGGAATATCAGCATTAACTCTCTTTTAAAAGTCTAATAGAATTCTGAACTAAACCCGTCTGGCCCTGGTCTTTCTTTAGCTCCACGTTATTCTAAGTTTGGAAACTCTGAGGGGATAGTGAAAGTCAAATCTCTTTCCTCTTTGTACTATCTAACTATAGTTAAGCTTAGGTAAAAGTTACCTTGTATTTTATTGTTTTCTTAAAAATCAAATTGACTCTGTCAAGTGAAGCTCTTTAGCTGTAGACCTGGCACCTGCCTGCCCACCCCAGAGCAAATGAGCGCCCCTCAGCTTCTGGGGCTGGTAGGCTAGGCTGTAGGGGGCAGACACAGAAGCTGCACTCTTCCCCGTAAGGTCCTCTGCATTGAGAGTCATCTACCAGTAGCAGTACAGACTGATCTGTACTGAGCTGTTCCACCAGGCCATAGGGGTCCTGTTTCCTTTAAGCATCATGACTTTCCTGCAGTGGTGGGGCAGTCTCCAAGGTGATTGGATGGCTGAGCAGAAGAAAGTGGATCTTTTTTTTTTTTTTTTTTTTCTCCTAACCCAGTGCTTCTCAACCTGTGGGTCACGACCCCTTTCAGGGTTTAAATAACCATTTCAGAGGGGTCACATATCAGATATCGTGCACACCAGATATTTACATTATTATTCATAACAGAGGCAAAAGTAGTTAGGAAGTTGCAATGAAAATGACTTTACGGTTGGGGTTATCCCAACAGGAGAAACTGTCTTAATGTGTCATAGCATTAGGAAGATCGAGAACCACTGCCCTAACCCCTCCACACAACATGTTTGTCAGCCTCATTGGATAAGTTTGTGTCCTTGCTCACCCTAATGCAACGTCACTGGCTATCTCACTTAGACTTGAGCTGGGACAATAGAACTATTTCTACCATAACATACAGGCCTATATAGAAGGTATGAATATCCCCCCCCTTCCACTTCTGCCACCAAATTAGGACAGTTAACAACAGCTGAATAAAGGATGCTGAGGAGGCAATGTAACACACAAAATACTGTAGATATCTGCCCTATTGCCAAGTGTCCAGGTTAGAAGTCCTTTCTTTGTATTCCTCAGACACGGGATCAAGCTACAGTACAAGTGTTGTTTACATGTAGTGCCAATGAAAAATACTTTATTTATAACCCCCCAGTCATCTTCTCAAAATGGCTATTTGCAAATGAGAGAACCTTCTTAAATTCCTGAGATATAAGGTTAAGTCATCTGCATAAAAGGATCAAAGCCTACCCCTGGAGAGAAAAGCAGGGTGTACAGCAGGGTGGGGTGAGGAGATAAAAGACTATGGTGGGAGGGAGAACAGAGATGTCTATGGGGGAAAATGAATTTCATGGTTGTAAACTGTAAACTCTATCATTTGCCATTTTTCCCATGTTTAGTGAATGATCTTTTTCTTACTGTCTGAATAGGATACACATTTATTCATTTAGTTCTGCTACAGATAGCATTGGACAGTCTTGTGCATGATAGCCAAGAATACCACCATTGAGGTACATCTCCAACCTGTTGGTGAATGTTCTTGTGGAATGTACACAATTTACCGTGTTCATCAAAATGCTGATTTCTCTACCCCACTATCTGGTTTCAATCAAGACATTGCATTGTGATGTTTATTCTAAGCATCACTTGTCTTAAGATTGTGTAAACATGCCACCATTTGTTCTCTGTATTGTCAATAAAACAACCAGCCAATGCTGTGCAATGGAGAGAATAGGGTGGGACATCCTGGTCTGGAGGGGAGGAGAAAGAAACAAGTGGGAGGAGTTGGAGAACAGAGATCTGGAGGAGAGGACTTGGAACCATGAGGAGAGATGAACTGGACTTAAGATATGACTAAAAGCAAGTATAATGTGGGAAATCTGAGTGGGGAAGAAACTATGCTTGGAGGTTTATGATGGAGTAACTATTGCCCAGAATTGTGCTCTAGGTTAATTAGATAAATCCTAGTCTCTGTGTGGTGATTTGGGTATACAGATGGTTTAAGAATAACCACTATTTAGCTAAAAGATAAATCAATAATAAATATTAATAACCCACAAAACCAACCCTTGGTTTTTGATACATGGTCTGACTATATATCTCAGGTTGGCCTCAAATGAGAGATTCTTGATTACAGGCAAATATTACCATGTCTGGTAATGGTATATTTCTTTTCACATGGGCAAGGATGGAGATTGGTGTTGGGACATTATGGCCTTTAGGGTTCATCTGTCTGTATTTCTCTTTAGATTGTAAATCTCATGATGGTGGGGACCAGGTTTGTCTTGTTTTACTCTTTGCCTAATTTGGCTTTTAGTACATAAAGCTTTGAAAGTACTTTGTAAATGAATGAATAGATGAGCTTGGTAAATCTGAAGAAATATTTGTCCCATCCCAAGTCTGCCACTGTTTTATCTGTGGAATGGGAGAAGTGACAGTCACCTCATAAACTAAGCCATGAGTTTAAGTCTGCTATAATAAGTGGTAACCACAGCTCTAAACATTGGCTCTTCCACACTCTTCCAATTAACTTTACAGACACTGACAATGATAACTTTTTCCTTCATCAAGACCCTTTGCTGAGCACTTCGAATGCGCTCCCTCCTTCAGTCCTTCCAACCACCTCGTAATTACCCAGTTCTTCCTCCAGGAAATTTTATATACTCAGCATCTAACATCATTTCTCCTCACAAAAAAGGTACCAAAATCTGGCTAAGGAATGCTAAACTCCTTTGCTGTCTGTTTCTTGCTGTTTTGTTCTCTAGAGAGGCACAGCTCAGCTGCTCAACATGATTTGATGGTTGTATAAGTGACTAGTAATTTATTAAGAGCTATCCTAGAGTGAAACCTGATAGATCCGGTGTTGTAGCAACAGACACCACAGAACCTTAGAGACAGGCAAAAGCTGAGCCTGTGGTCACTAGTGATGGGAAAAGTTGATGGTGGGTGTATGAGCACCGGGAACCAGTGGGCTTTGTTTTCTGGCAGTGTTTATTCCTGGAACTGATGAAAATACAGAGGACTAAATTCAGAATGTTGGATGAAATTCAAAGACCGACTGGTGGGTTGGGGAAGGCAGAAAAGGGCCTCGTTCCTGTTCATATAGGTTATCAGGACATATTTACCATTGTAGAGTGCTGGCTTTCTCATTTTAAGAATGCCAATAATATATATGTTCTCTCAAGTGGGCATTTGTGAATTTAATAAAGTAATAGTCAGGATTTATCTATACAAAGCAATAGAGACACAAATTATTTCAATAACTAAATATGTACAAGTTCCATGTATATACTGAAGATCTGAAGGAAAATAGCACTGGTTTATTTATGCTTTATTCATACTTATATTTATAAGTCATGATCCACAGATTGGCACTGCATATTGAAATCTCCATAGTAATACCATTTACAATTTTACATATTCATATAACACAAATGAGTATGTGTTTACAAGCATAGATGCTCTTTAGATGCAGACTCACATACTTACTCTTTTTTTTTCCTCCTTCTCCCTGGTGTACTTTAAAAAAAATTTTTTTTTTCTTCACAATTTATTCATTCTATATCCCTGTTGAAGCCCTCTCCCTCAACTCCCCCAATCCCACCTTCTCTACCTCTTCCCTTCATCCCCTTCCCCTAGTCCACTGAAAGGGGGAGTTCTCCACTATTGCCATCTGCCCACAGTTTGTTAACTCTCCTAAGGACTGCCTGGATCCTCTTCCTCCATGGTCTGGCAAGGCTGCATCGTCAAGGTTCACATACTTGTTCTTAACTACCTGGATTTTTGTTCTGCCAGAAAACCTAAGGATCAATGTAACATTTTTTTGTCATGTTATCATGCCATTATTACGTGCTTTACAAGTCCAAGGGACTGCTCAAAGCTTACAAGAACTGGTAAAAAAAAAAATCAAGCAAGAAAAGTTGACTTCGAAGCAATTCAAACCCTCTAGACTAGAGTAACTCCGCTATGCAGACATGTTTGGCCCATGAGCCATGGCAGATTTTAACAAATGTGATGCTGATCTAAGTTTTAGTGATTAGAAGGAACAAGCTTAAATTATTTGGAAAAGATCCCCTGAGATGGAACAGACAGGTGCTGATCATAAGCTTTACTCTAAGTACTGGGAAAGGGCTCAGCATTGGGACAACGCTATGGCGGTCCCGCCTGATCCAGGCACTGACCTGGTCAGAGACTTTGAGACGTCACAGAGATCTCTTCTCTGCCAGCTGAAGAGAATGGAGTGCTTCCCAGCTTTTTCAGCTTGTGATTACTTTCAGTCACTTCTAGAAAACAGTGCCTATTGTTGGAACATCGTTAAGCAACAGCCTGTAATGAGACCTAGAACTGAAGTGATACTCACCAGAGCTGCGATGAAAGCTAATGCCAACGTTATTGAGCCAGTAAGTGCACCAGACTGAACCTCACACATTTAACCCTCATTTGCATTTATCACACATTTAACTCTCAATTTCAGGACTTTTTTTTTCTTTGAGACAGGGTTTCTCTGTGTAGCCTTGGTTGTCCTGTACTTGCTTTGTAGACCAGGCTGGAACTCAAGGAGATCTGCCTCCTGTGCCCCCTGAGTGCTGAGGCTACAGGTGTGCGCCACCTCGCTCAGCAATCTTCTCAGGAATATTTACGTGTGATGGCCAGCACATGTTTCAAATAAGCAATGACGACAGACTGTGGAATATCTATACACCCACCAATGGCCCTTGCTAATAGAGGGAGCAAAATCCCTCACGTGTCACTGTGGAATAATCCAGGGAGATATGGCTACTGGGAGTATTTAGGGCTTTTTATCTTTTGGGGGTGTCTAGACATTTAGCAAGCTCCAAAGCATAACGTAGATAAATTCTTTATCTCCATCGTGCTAGATTATTGAGCAGCATTAGATATGGTTAACGGAAGCCAGTTTCTCATAGGACCCCCAGAGCCAAACTTACCAGGGGCTCATCTCTCCAGCTATGAGGTTACAGCTTCCTAGTAACCCCTGGACTCTTCTCATCGTCCTAGCTTCATAGAGAAGACCCTAAGTCTGGCACGTGTCTTCCCACCTGTCACTTAAGAGCCCTCTGTTCCTCTCAGACACTATGTCCTCAAAATTCTGTTTATCTCTAACAGTTCATCTTTCTCTCTGGCAATGGACACGGACGGACTTTTTTGTTTGTTTGTTTCATGCTGCATTCCACATTCACAATAATATTTGCAACAAACAAAATCAATATTCTATTACAAAGGCATGTTTTAGTATTAGAGTAATTTACTCAAGATTAGTAATAATAGAAACACGTGCCATAATATATATAATATATATAACTTGTTCTCTCCGTTTCCCTGGATTTTTACTCATTTGACCTGTCTGCTATCTTGCTTCAGGAGCACACAGAATCCCTGAGCCCGTGTTCTGGTGAGCTGTCCCGTGCTTGGGCTCCTGGAGCCTTGGCTTATATTCATCGCCACATTCCTTGGTCTTAGGCTCTCCATGTTCTGGTCACCTGTTCAACCACCCTCTTTATTTTAAATGCTCCTTTCTATTAAAGTTGAGTTTACTGAATGAAAAATCTTGATAATTACCTACCAAAGTAATATATGTTCAATTTGTAAGTAGAAAAACGAGGAAAAGAAAAGTCATCCAAAGTTCTTTCACCCACAGCTTCCAAAGGCTCTGATTGTGTGTCTGTTGGTTCAGCTTAGCTGTGTAATAAGCTGTCTCCCCAGCTCTGGTCTTGTAAGATGGATTTTGCTTGGATTAGTCTTGCCAGGGAGAGAACAGAAACAAAACTCAGCATGACATTTTAAGGCTGATGCATCAGAAAAAATGAAGAGTCTAAACCGCATCCCTGCACTCATCATGTTGTAGCTACTGTGTATGTATAACCAGGGCTATTCTAAACTGCAAGCCATCCTGGGTGGGAGGACTACAGTGTTAGAGAAGTTGAGAACACACTGTTAGCATTTTCTGAGCTTGAAATAACCCTGCTAGCATAAAAAATATAAACACAGACCTGATATTACTGTATCAACTAATGTAGCCAAAAGTTGGGAATCCTCTATGCCACAGAGTACGGATTCAATGATAAAGTGGCTAAGTAAATTGTGACTAAAAATCTTAATGAAAAATATTTTCATTAAATTGTAATTACTGGCAGTGTATAAAAATAGGAAAATGAGTATGATAAAATAATGAATGGAAAAACGACATAAAATTAGGTAGGAAATATTTATGGACTCAGAGTACGGGCACTGGCTGGAATGTAATCCTCAAATAAGACATCACTTTCTGTGCAGAAGGTGATTTTTTTTCACAGTACTATTTGGATATACTTACTGTTGTTATGTTTATATTTTTTGTTTTATTCCTATGTTTCTGTTGTGTTATACAGGCATCAGAATACTGTACAGCTGTTACAGCTTATACTCTGTAGATGATATTTGTACCTTGTTCTATAGGTGATTTCAAAAGCCTTCTTTGCCTGTCTCACACCCAAAGTGTTAAAATGCTGTACGTAAACTTTCCAACCCCCTTTGTAGTCAGTTGTTGCTATATAACCAAACCGTGGCTAAGCTTCAAGGGGCAAACCTTTTGGAGTGTTGTACAAAAAAAGGGAAATTCCTCCTTCATCATGAGGTGAGAGCTAGCTGTGAAGAGGTCGCACAGGCCAGAGGTCAACATTTGCTGTCTTTTTCAGGGAAGACAGGGTCTCTTGCTGAACCTTGACCTTACTGGTTCTGTTAGTCCTCCTGGTTAGTGAGCTTCAGGGATTCTCCTGTTTCCTCTTCTACAGTGTTGAGATTAGAAGCACATGCCCTCAGAAAGCCAAACTCAGGTCCACATGGGTGGCAAGCATTTTACTGACTGAACGTCACCCAGCTACAGAGGAGGATCAGTTTTGCTCTGCTCTCTAACCCAGAGGACTGTGTCTTGATGCTGGGCCATCCATCCTGCAGCATGATTAATTCTGTGAGAAGGAAAAGCTGGGATGATGGAACTGGGGTTGCATTACCCACTTATTGAAGGGGCCCAAGGACATCTGGCCTCACAGCTTCTTGATAACCACACACACAAATGTACTTATGGTTTGAACCACTTTTCGTATTTTCTAATATATGTATCTCAGTGCATCCTGATACAGCCAGACCAGAATAAGACTTGTTAGCTTGCAGTGCTAAGTGAACGTCATAACACATATAGATAATTTAACAAAATGTTAAACTTTTAAAGAGAGTGAAAAACCACCAAGTCATTAAGTGCTGATTTACTGTTAAGTTTTCCTGAATTTGCTGATATTTCTTGGTAGAAAAAAAATTACTTAGTATTTCTAATTAAAACAAAAACCTACCTTCTATGACTTGTAATTTTTTTAAGCCTGTATCCCTTGGAAAGCCAAATACTTTGTTTTGGAACCAGTTTTTCGTTCTCCTTGCATCCTCCAACTTCCTTTCACTTATTACTCAATTGTGTAAGATTGAGCAGTCTGGGGTGTGAACATGCACTAGCCAGGGGTGAAAATGTGATTTCTTTATTGATCTAGTATTCTTCAACTCAGCTTCTATTTCTATTAATACAAATATGGTTTTGAAGATGATAACGAGTTATTGGATTTGCTGAGAATGGAATGGATTGCCAAGAAGGCTGAAGAAGTAGGTAACAAAATAGCTTGTTATAAATGGACTCTATTCAATCCCACTTATTTTATTCTTTCCAAATGGTTGATCACATAGTGTGTTAGCTGACCCTCAGGTTAAAAATAAAATTCAGGAGAGTGCACTCTGCAGTGGTTGTCCATGAGGTGGTAAGTGTAGAACTGAAACAGCAGGTGAGTGGTAGGGATGAAGAAGCTCATGGGATAGTGTGATGGCAGTGTGGGGAGAAGTATCCACCATGGGTCAACTATGACCGCTTTTGCTGGGTGGATGCTCTGACTGGCTGGGAGCTGAGGGACAATGCGGTAGGTGGCCTTCACGAGCCTCATGAAGCTTTTTGGGAAAACAGAGTTAATCAGAACATCAGTTCAGACCACAGTATCTTCAGGTCCTGGAAAACCCATCTCAAAGTGTTTGAATTTTTGTTGGGCTCAGTTGGCTAAAAAAAAAAAAAAAAGGTCCTGTGCTTCAAATAGCATGGCTTTGGGATGCTCAAAGCTTCAGCGATGCACACTAGGAAAACTGACTGTGAGGATCAAAAGACTTAATGTCCTTTAGTTGAGTCTTCCACTCCCGTGGGCCTTTCTCAATGAGACAGATCACTCGTAGGCCTGCCTCAACTGATCACTTCCTCTGAACCTGACACAATTGATTCAGGTCTGTAAGAACCTTTAAGGCAGCAAGAATGATTCAAAACTCCTTCAAGGATTGATAATTTAGAGTTAACAAAACAATTAAGTGTTCATTCTTGGATTGAGTACAAAATAAACTCCAGAGGAAAGAAAATGGTTTTCTGAAAATATCCTTTCCTTTCTCTTCACAGGAAGAGCTTGGCAGTCTCCATTGTCAGCAGCTGTGCCTGGGAGATGATCCTATTTGTCATGTTTGCAGGCATTTAAGATCCATACAAGTCATGACCTGTATACCTAACTTTTATCCAAAAGTCTCAAAAATTTTTTTAAGAAAGTTTAGTCATGAGCACAACACAAAGAAGTTCCTTAAGTGTGTTCCAGACCTCATCAGCTCTCTTTGTAAACATGCATGCAACCAAAGTGTATTTTTGTGGCTCCTGGGTAATTCTCCTAATTGAAAACATATCCTTTAAAAGATCAACAGACCCACCCATGTCGAAGACTCCAATCAGTCCTCCCCCAGTTGGTGGCCTCATGGAATCAGCTCCCTCCATCAGGAGGCCTGCTCTAATAGGACTTAGCATGTGGTGAAAGGCTGAGTAGGCAGAGCAAAGTACCTCAGTGTACCCGGAACTGCCAAGTTCTGGAAGGCTGGCAGCAAGGTGATATTCACCCAATGATCCCGTAAGTCATCCTGAAACAAAGCTCTCTGAGCATTAGGACAGCACAGCCCTGGTTCCCATCCTATGCTTTTGACTCAGCTCCGCATGTTAAATGCATTTGTGGATTTTTCTATCTGGGTGAGGCTGAGAAATCCTGGCCTTATTAGTTGTAGTTCAAATTCTCTGCTAAATTCTACAAAACATAGTCAACCAAGTGAGGTCTGTGTATCCATCCAGGTTTAACCAGAGAAGTAGAGGGCTTTTCTAGTACCAGACCTAACAGCATACAGTTGTGGGTGGTGATGGGCCTGGAAAGATGAGCCAGCAGTTCAGAACACTTTTTTGTTCTCACAGAAGACCAGAGATCAGTTCCAAGCACACATATTGGGTAGCTCACAACCACCTGTAACTCCAGCCCCGGGGGTTCCAGCACTTTCTCCGGGGCTCCTGGGGCACCTTCACCAAGGCACATACGCACATGCAGACACATACACGTAACAGCATGGCCTGATGCTTCGATTGTTAGTGATTTTGCTCCCCAAGGTCTACTTGCTGTCTCTTGTGAGCAAGCTATAAAGTAGCCCAAGCAATGTGGTATAACCTTGCCTCCCTTATTGACCTGGGCAGGGCAGAAATGAGGTAGGTGTGGCTAAGGTTTGGGGACTTTGGGGATAGAAGACTCTTGGGAAGGGGAGATAGGTACTGGAAAAGGAAGGAGGCAGGGAGCCTTGATGGGTTAGTGTGGAGAGGAACATGGATGTGGATGGAGGAAGGCAGCCCAGATGAAGAACATTAGCAAGTATTTTGAGAACACGGATGGGCAGTAGCCCAGATAAAAATTATTAGAGCAGATGGCATGGGATGGAGCTTTGGAGGTAAAGATAGCTTAGGAGGTACTATCTGCCCGGGCCCAGGTGAAATAAGGCCATTCTAAAATCTATCAGGTGTCTGTGTCTTTAACTGACTATAATAGTGGGTTAGATTATACTATCATATTACTATTATAGAACTAATAATAAACATTATTAGCCCATAATTTTAAATTGTCTACAGCACACACACACACACACACACACACACACACACACACATTAAACAAATTAAATCTTACAACTAGACAAGTGGCTCATCAGTTAAGAGTGTGTACTACAGCTGAAAAGATTCCCAGCACCTGCATTAGGCATTTTACAACTGCCTGTAACTCCATTTCCAGGGGATTGATATTTTTTTCTCACCTCGGTACACATAATGGAAAAGTTAAAAATTAAGAAAGAACTTTTGTAAAAGCTAAAAAAAAACCCAGCACAAGTCATTTTAATGAAAAGAAAATACAGAGAAAACTAATAGACCCTTTGTGCAAAGCTAGAAATGTTAGAGGCACATGAACCCTCTTCAGGAAGGAGGAGGCTTCTGTAGGGGTCTCTAGCAGCATTGCAGTGACATGCTGCTAGCTGCGGGCACTAGGTGGTCACTGCACTGTCGGGATAAGAAATGGGAGAGCACTCAGGAGAAAGCTAGGGAGACAGAGCACTCTCCAACTCCCTAAAGAGGACAGGGACTCAGAAATAACTCCTGGCTATTTCTCAGAGCCTCTGGGGAAGATGCATGTGCCAATCAACCAAGGGGGAAAGGTGAGGTCTGGTACCATGCTCTGTGATCTGTCATCTTTATTCCATTCTTAGCAGCCTGAGGTGGGGGCAGATGACAGAGATGGGGTTCTCAGAGAGTTCCTAGAATTTGTTTTTGTTTCTAGACATGGTTTCACTATGTAGCCCACTTTTATCTCTAACCTGAGATCCTCCTGCCTTAGCTTCCTGAGTTCTGGGATTACAGGCATGTGCCACCATGCCCACTGGGTTCCTGAAATTCTTAGGACTCTCATGTCTTTTGACTTCTGTAATTTTCTCTAAAGGGAAGCAGTTCCCTGAGTTATGTCCAGATGGGCACAATGAATCAGTGACAGCTTTTTAAAGCTACCATGGTGATAACTGCTAATGACAGACATTCTGAAAATTTTCGCATTGTGAAGATGACTAGTTAGGCTTATATCATTAGAAACTGTCACTTTTCCTATACCTCATTAGGCTTAAACATCTTGCTAATTGCATGCATATGATCACCCCAAGTGTATTTATCCCTGACCTGCCCATGTTATAAATATTTCAGTGCTTCCTGTCTGAGAAGATGATTCATCCTTTTATCTGTAGATTGAAGAAAGAGATTCATGCTGGGGAACCAGGACTGCCCCTCAGACTCTGAACAAGTAAAATGTATTTTAGTTTTTGTAATATTTTAAAGGAAGAAAAATGTTAATTAGTCTGAATGATAGAGATGCAAAGAATGGTTATACAGTTGAAAGGAGAATTAATGTTTTGAAAAAGCTAAGGTGGTAAAAAGAAAGAAATGTGTTATTTAATTAATGAAAAGATTGGCCTCTAAAGAAAGAAAATATCTCCCTGGACACCTGCATTGCCCTTAAAATGTTATTTTTTACGTTCTGTAGAAGCATGGCCTCTATATGTGCAAGGAATATGTGCCAGTTAGATTGACTGTATTTCAGTGCTGTGACCTCTCTGATGTGAACTACAAGCATCTTCAAAATGCAGACTACATCAATAATTGAACATCTAAGCAACAAAAAGAGTTGATGTTGTTTTAATGCATGTATTTTTGTACTTAAAGTATCCCACAGATTATCTCAAGATCTATATAGCTTAAATCAATTTCTACCAGAGAACCAAAATTATATGGAAGTTCACAGAAAATGGGGCCTCAGCTCCTTAGGGTTCCTAAACGGAATGGGAGCAAACTGTGTCAAATGTTATATGCAACAAAAGGCCTTTGAACAGGCCCAAAGAACCAAATAAGCCCGGAACTTTGTGTGAATGATGGGCTCTTTCAGAATAGCTTTGTTTCCAAGGCAGAATGCTCCCAGTGACTTTGGTGAATCAGTTCTACAACACAGTTCAGTCTTGCACAGACTCAGTATCCAAAGCTGTCATGAAATAAAGGTAGACAGATGAAGGCTGCATGGTCAGCTGAGGGGCCATTTTGCCTCCGGAGGTAACTGATTTGTGACTCTCTTTCTTAGAGAAAAAAAAGTGGGTTTCTGATTATAATAGACGTGTCTTTCTTTCCTCTCTATAAGCAAGGAGAATAGCATTTATGTGAGGGAGGGAGGGAATACTTCTGCCTTTAGACATTACCACCTGGATGAGTGAGGCCTATTTCTCATTTTCCTTCTTCCCCTTATGAGTGTTAATACAGATATAATTAATTATTCATTGAGATTCATGAATCAGTTGTTAATAGAGTAGAACATATTCATCTCAGGGGTGAAAAAAACAAGACCCACATATGTATAGCGTTTCCTCTGAGAGTCTGCTTTCTGTGATACTCCCGCTTTAAGAAGAACCTGCTGTATCCCTGTGAGAAAGGAAGAGAAAGAAAGACAACGCACAAAACATTTAAGGGCTCTGGAAGGTTTCCTTGGGGATACCAATTTCTAGTTGGCCTTGATTACTGTATGGTTACTTGAAGGCCTGGTATTGAGAGCAATCTCCAGCTTCAGAGGGAAGCTTAAGCCAGTGTAGTGCTGGCAATCCCCAACCAAACAGAAGGCTATGACATACACTCAAGTCTCCCAGCCTCTTCTAAGTCTTGCAGCTCCCCATAAAATAGCTTCACCCTGAGAACCAGATCTAGCACCTGTGCCAGTACCCTCCAAGCCTGCTCTGGGGAAAAGAGCATTGACTCCCTTCCGAGATTATCTTATACCAGCTTTTAATAACTACAGGTGACCAGAGAGACATCAAATCTGCTTGGAGTAATATTAAAGGTTAGGATAAGGTGATTTGATAGGATATTGTTGAAAGAAGTGACTTAATATGTACATAAAGCCATTTTATTTTATTGCTTCAACAAGATGAGACTATTTAAATAAACTGATTACTTAAGATGTTTAATAGTTTGGTTTCCGTAGATTTAAAATTCAGAGCTAAAATACAACTATGGGGATAAGAGAGGCTAAACTGTGTCAATCTTTTCTAGTACTGTCCCCAAGTATGTTCTCTCTGTCCAGAACAAGGAGTCTAGGGCAGCCTAGGGCCTCAGAGCACTGGGTAGGCAGTGGAGAACCCAGGATCTGGAGCAACGTGAAAAAGCTGCAGAAAGCCCTTTCCCTCCCTCTCCTTAGTCTCCTTATTCAGCAGGTGCCCACTTTGGTTCTGGATCATTAGCTATTCTAAATCTCTTCATTACTTGCTTATTTGTGACTTAGAACCCGACCTTTCCTAGAAGCCAGAGAACTTGGTACATGCCAAATGTAGGTTAAATACACTGCAAACAAATAATCACCACACAACACCAATTGTGTAAGCAGACTCTTTGTCTCCAGAGTTTGCACATTGCCCTGGCAGTCAGACTGGATCTCGTTCATATTCCAAAAGGGAGTTACTAAATGGATGTTGGCAATGTATTAGCCTGACATAGTGGCCTCTTGGATGGGTCATCTGGGATCCCAGCAGTCTCTATCTACATCTGTGAATGGATCTTGGTCACCAGCAGCTGACTTCTCCACTGTAGCTATTTTCACACCTCACTAGTAAAGGCAGAGAAGTACACAAAAGAGCCTGGAATGGGAGACAGCTCTGGCTGCTCCCCATACCTTCCCTAAAAATTTTTTTAGAAAGTTAATTATTCAACATTTCATATGCAACAAAATATCAAAAAATAACATCACAAATTAAGTTATATCCAGGTTTTAAAACAAGATTTGTCTATATTCACTTCAGATTAAAAGGCAATGACAACAGGTCAGGCTACAGAGCAGGTGAGTGAGCTGAAGGATAATGGTAATGAGACACTACCAAGTACCAGTACCTTATAGTGGTTCTCTGAGGAATTAAACTAGATCCCCCCCCAAAACATGTGTGTAAGAGAAGCCTCTGTGCAGGCCACACCAAAAGAAGAGACAACCAGAAGACTTCACAGGTTGGCTAAGACCAGTTGACCTGGTGTCCAATTGAAGCAAGGGTTATCCAAGAAGAGCAACAGTCTTGAGTTCTTAAACTGGTTTGGAGAGGCCAAAAGAGCCTACGAGGAGGGATTAAAACATGAAGCCAGTAGCTGCCAGCTCAAAGAAGGCTTGTGGAACACAGAGGCCAGGTTGCTTAGAAAAACTTACAAATCCTTTCAACATTCCTAATCTCTATCAGAAGTTGGAGATTGATCCCAGGACAAAGACACTGCTTAGGAGTGAGCCCATTTACCCAGAACTGACAGCAATAACAAACACACTATGTAGTCTGGCCACAAACCACAAGATCTCTGATCATGGCCACACTCAGTGTCCTCCTTGAGAAGTATGGATAAAGAGGAAGATGCTCCCAGTTTACCTTCTCCCGCCTCCTCTGAGAAAGGAAGTCAAGCAGAACCAATAAAAGATCTTTCAGGGAATAAGAGACAGGTATTGAAAGAGTTGTGGAATGATGCCTGCAAGGAAAAAGACTTCAACACAGCGTTGAAGCATCATGAGAGGGCCAAGAAACTGGGCTGTACCTATCTGACTTACGTAACGAGTCGAGCAGCTTTGTGCTTTGAGAAGGATTATTACAACAAATTCCTGGAGTTTGTGAGGCCATTGCCCTGGGCAGAGAGGATCAAGAAGACTGACAGTGTTCAAGATGGCACTTCCTATTTCAAAGAAAAAAAAAATACAAAGATATCATCATTTCACAAGTCTGTAACATGGATCTCAGATAGGCTCATGAAAGGCCAGTGAGCAGAGAAAATCCTGAAGGAACAAGAGTAGCTGGCCTGCACCAACGCTGGCTTAGCATTGGAGGAGTGGAATAAGGGCAATGAATGCTTCCAGGAAAGGGGTCACCCCCAGGCTGTGAAGTACTACGCAGAAACACTAAATGGAACCCAAGAGCTGCCAGACTCCACAGAACGGAGCTGCCTGCTCCACCCAGCTCCTAGAGCTGCAGTTGGTGTTCCAGGACTGCGAGGAATGTAGCCAACTAGAACGGATCTTCACTGAAGCTTACACAGGGACTTTCTACCCCGGGACCGTGAAAGGCTATACTAAAGCTAGGGATGTGTACCAAGGATGATATGCTTGCAGTACAGTTGACAGGATAGTTCAGAGGATGTAAAGCAAAAGACCACGGCCAGCTCCAAGGCGTGACTTCTTGTAGTAGATGGGAACAAAGACAGAGACCCACATTGGACAATGTACAGAAAGTGAGAGAGCACTCAGTCCTAAATGAGATGTTTTCATCAAAGCCCTCCCCTCAGGGCTCAGGGACCTGGGCAGAAGAGGAGGAGAAAAGATTCTAAAAGCCAGAGGGGATGGATGACCTTAAGGAAGCAGTATCTTCCAAACACAGCAGGACTGGCGCGCGTGAACTCACAGAGAGGTGGCAGCACGCACAGGACTCGCATGCGTTCAAGCCAGACATGGTCCCAGCACCGAGACAGGGAAGTGGACATGGGGCTTCCACCTCTGACCAAGAAGTTATCTGTAACTGGTCATCACTGGCAAAGGAAAAACCTTTTTTTTTTTTTTTTTTCCCCTAATGGAGCCTCCTTTAGGGCAGGTCAAACGCCCAGGAGCAGTTGGAAAACACAAAATGAACTTAATGGTAATATTGTGGAGTTTTTTTTTTTTCTCATTTATATGTTCCCTCACGTGTTTACCACTATGCCAGTGTACATGTGGAGGTCTGAGGACAACTTTCAGGACTCGGTTCTCTGCTTCCTTCATTAGGGTCCAGGGACTAAGCTCAGGACGTGCCTCTACCAGGTAAGGCATCTTGCCAACATATATTCCTACTTCAATCACTCTTTTTTTTTAAAGATTTATTTATTTATTATTTATACATTATTCTGCCTGCATGTACACCTACATGCCAAAAGAGGGCACAGGATCTATTTATAGATGGTTATGAGCCACCAGTGGTTGCTGGGAATTGAACTCAGGACCTTTGGTAGAACAGCCAGTGCTCTTAACCTCTGAGCCATGTCTCCAGCCCCTCAATCACTCTTTCTCCCTTTTCATTCAGTCTTTTCTCCTCACATTCATTCTTTTAAAACAAACCTTTTACTCACTCTAAATATCTATATCAACGTCACCGAGATTGTCTTATCGCCTGCTGTTCTACTAGTTTGACTTTTCTCATTTATTGCCTCTCCCGATTTGCCATTGCTTTGGTTTATTAACCCATGTGGCTTATAAGTGAGTATCACGAGCCATGTTTAGCAAGTTTCACACTTTCCCACCAGGGATATTTACTAATCTGTTAAAGGATCACCTAGGCCAGTGTGTGTTTGTTTCTGTGGCCTAGTAATTTCAATGTACTGAATATCAGTGATTAAAGTCAATTTTTTATGCTTTTGTTTGTTATACCTCTTTGAACATGCAAGTCACTTGGAGAAACTTCTAAAAGTAATAGGATAATCTGCCCTTATCCCAGGACAGCCCCATTGGAATATCCTAGGTGGCCTACAATGATCAGTACTTTAAAATGTCTACATCACTCTAACGTGCAGCCATGTAAGACTGACTTAGATAAACACCACCTTAATACCATTCCATAATTATTTTCCATACACATGGCTAGGCACATTGGCACATACCTGTGATCCTAATTATCTGGAAAGGCTGAAGAAAGGAGATTACAATGTCAAGGCCCACCTGAGTTACAGAGCGAATATAACTTATTCACTTCAGTCTGGACAATTTAGAGAGAGCCCGCCTTATAACTTTAAAAGGCTAAGTATGTGTGACTAAATCTCTTATGTACTATCCAAGAGACCCTGGGTCCAGCACTCAGAGCCCCGGAGTGCTGAGGGGAAGACACTTGGCTGTCCTTGGGATTGTCAGTGAGCTATGAGCTGAAGTTAAGAAGGCTTTGTGTTTTTATGAAGCAAGCGTTAACATGAACGTTTTAACATTCCAGGGTCCAGACCACTTCCGAATCACATGCTATGCTCAGGTCAGCAAGCTGGGGGCCATTTCCCACACCCACCCTTGGATAATTTGATCTTTCTTTGATATCCTTAGAAGAGAAAGATTGTCAACCTATAAAACTTTATTTTATTTGGGGGTGCGGCGGTGGCCCTGCCGGACTTAATAGTGTTTTCCTGTCCTGATTTCTCCCTCCTCGTAGTTTCCACTGAATCCTTCTCCTCACACTATTCCTTACCGTTGGTGCTACACGATGATCCCACTGAGCCTTGGTGATGAAGTTTCCTTTGGCAGTGGCCTGCCTTGCTCCCGTTCTTCAGAGCGCCTGTGAGATTTCCCAGTGTAGAGGGCTTCTTGGAAGTTAGGGCCAACAACCTCAAGTAAGCAAAGGTTCTCTGGGAATGTGGAGTCTCAGTGGACAAGCCACTGGACCCCTCTCCTGGCTCAGGCTCCTTCTCTCCAGGGAGGGGAAGCTGGACCCTCTTTTTAGGAAGTGGCCTTCTTGAATTCTCTGGATGTCCCACATCAGGACTATATTCCTGCAGCTAAAGAGCAGAAACTAACTGGACTGTTTTGCAAGGATTTGTGACCAAACTCTTGAAATACGTATTGAAACAAACTCATAGGTATTTGCTATTCTGTTATAACACTAAAAGTTCACTGATGGTTTATGAAAGGCCTGGATTTTCACATTGTTTCCTCTACAGCGTCCCTAAGACTTACGGTTCTTCACCATTTCTACCTCAGCAGTATTAATCTGAAAATTTCAAATACATCTATGCTATTTACCCTTCTATCAGAGGACACAAATCTATTCATGTTTGTTCTCTTCATTTCATGATTTTTGCTGTTCTCAAAAGATATTAATCTTTATCTTACTCTGCTCAGTTTGTTTGCAGACAGGTTTAATGTATTTCTAGAGCCCCCTTCAAAAGCCTCACACAGTGATGAATACCAGAGTTACCCTGAAAGGAGGGGCTCGGCGGGAGAAAGAGCACTCATATTTTATTTATAAAACTGTTTTCTTTTCTTTCTTAAAATAAGAACAGATTAACTATAAATACTAAATAAGCAAATACAGTCACAGAGAAACTAAAAATGTTGGGATTCATCCAACCTTTTATTATGCAATTTCTTATAAATAAAAATATGCACATAAATAGGTGCACAAATAATGATTGTAAGGAACATGGGAGACATTCTAAGTCCCTTAGTAAGTCAATGAGTCCAATACATGCTTTAAGAAAGGCCTTAAACCTGTGCAAAAGGAAACTCTGAGCATGGACTACATCAGGCTCTTTATGCATGGCTTTTGGTGTTTTCTTTGTTCTCCTGCAAGAAACTGGAGTGAGTCAGAGAGTCAAGGCACATGCTGAGTTTAACTCATTCCATAGCACAAACTGACACAGGCATAATTTAATGCCAGCAGCTTGTCCAAAGTTTCAACTCTTAGTGGAAGTTGTCTGTCTTTGATTGCACAGGGCCAGGGTTCTGAACACTGATTGTGACTGACACAGGGCTGAACACCGCTGGGAAGATGGAATGCTGCATGCCTGTGATTTTTGTGAATCTAGCTACAGCCCTTGGCCATGAGTAGCTTCTGGACCCTGTGTCTAGTCTTATGACTCCAGCACATCTGGCTATTTCCTCGGACCTCAAATCTCTGACACTTGGGTCACCTATGAAATTGGAGGTAGGATTAATATAAGAGTATGGATAACGGGAGACAGGGCAGACCAGGTACCTCAAAGAGATGGCATGTTTCCAGACAGCAGTCAGAATTCCACTCAGACCCTTGGCCAGTAAGGAGGCCAAGTGAGGCCCGGCCTGACCTCAGCTCCAGGGGTTCACTGAGCCCTGAAAAGATCCACAAATGTCAATAAGCTCTTCCAAATTAAAGTTTTCTTTGAAGGCAAACTATAAAGTTGGAGAGAGTTACATGGCAGTATATCTTTAGACATGTACTATTGTTCCTAGTGATTTTTTTTCTTTCTTTTTTGGGCATACATACCTTAGATTTCCTTTACACATAGCAAGGTAATTATAAATAGAGGCTTAAGAATCAGCCTTTTTGGGGATCTAGAAAAGATCATTCTGAGTGAGGTATCCCAGAAGGAGAAAGACACACATGGTATATACTCACTTCTAAGTGGGTACTAGATCTATAAGATATGATAAACATACTGAAATCTGTACACCTAAAGAAGATAAATAAGAAAGAAGACCCTGGGTAAGATGATCAACCCTCACTTAGAAGGACAAATGGGATGGACATTGGATGTATGAGAAAGCAAGTAACAGGACAGGAGCCCACCACAGAGGGCCTCTGAAAGTCTCTACCTAACAGTGTGTCAAAGCAGATACTGAGACTCATAACCAAACCTTGGGCAGAGAGCAGGGAATCATATGAAAGAAGGGGGAGTTAGTAAGACCTGGAGAGAACAGGAGCTCCACAAGGACCAAATATATCTGGGCACAGGGGTCTTTTCTGAGACTGTTTCTCCAACCAAGGACCATGTATGGATATAACCTAGAACCCCTGCTTGGATGTAGTCCATGGTAGCTCAGTATCCAAGTGGGTTCCCTAGTAAGGGGAACAGGGACTATTTCTGACATGAACTCAATAGCTGGCTCTTTGACCCCCTCCACCCCCTGAGGGAGGAGCAGCCCTGCTAGGCCACAGAGGAGACCATTGCAGCCATTCCTGAAGATACCTGATAGAACAGGGTCAGATGGAAGGGGAGGAGGTCCTCCCCTATCAGTGGACTTGGAAAGGGGCAGGGAGGAGATGAGGGATGGAGGGTGGGGTTGGGAGGGAATGAGGGAGCGGGATACAGCTGGGATAGAAAGTTAATAAACTGTAACTAATATAAAAAAAATAAGAAATCCTCTTGTTTAGTTTGCTTGCAAAATTTCTAGCTCTGGATTACCTTGAGGTAAGCCATAGATATCTGATCCCTGTTGCAATGTCCTGCCTTTCCTAGTACCAACCAAGAAACAGTAAAGGTGAATGATTCAAACTTCTATCACTGCCAGACAAAGTTAATCTTGCTCCCTTACACTGTTTTGGCCAAGAATTTACTTACAAGAGAAATCATGATCTGAATATCTTTTCATATTTATGTGACTAAAATAAAAGGTATTTTCACACATAAGAAAGAATCAGCCATTTTAAGCTCTCCTATGCTCATGGACCAATAAGATTAATATAGTAAAAATGGCCATTCTATCAAAAACAATCCACAGATTCAATGTAGTTTCCATCAAAATCCCAACTCAATTCTCCACATAACTTGAAAGTACAATTTTCAGCTTCATTTGAAAACATGAAAAACTCAGGATGGCTAAACCACTCCTGAAGGATAATAGAACTTCTGGAACTATCACCATCTCTGATCTCAAATTGTATTACAGAGCTATAGTAATAAAAATGGCATGGTCCTGGCACAGACACAGATAGGTTGGTGGGATAGAATTTCAGACCCAGAAATAAGTTTTCACACCTATCAACACCTAATTTTTGATAAGGAAGCCAGAAATACACACTGAAAAAAAGACAGCATCTTCAGCAAATGGTGTCGGTCATAGGTAAACAGATGAAACTAGAAAAAATTCATCCTGAATGAGGTAACTCAGACCCAGAAAGACAAATGTGGCATGTATGCACTTATATGTGGATGTTAGCTGTGAAGTCATTGATAGGTAAGCTACAATTTGTATAACCACAGAGGGTAGGCATAGAGTAAGTGACTAGAGGGTAAGAGATCAATCTCCCTGGGAAGGGAAAGTAGAATAGACAGTGATAGATGGCAGGGAGCTGGAACAGGAAGAGCAAATGGAGATGGAGGGAAGGGGGACAATAAAGGAAATACGGGGAGGAACAGCTAAAATTAAGGGCCATTTTGAAGGGTTATAGGAAACCTAATACAGGAGAAGCTTCCTAAAATATATACATAAATAAAGGCAATCAAAGTGAAATTGACAAATAACGGGGGAGACAGAGCCCCAACTGAAAATCTCTCATCACAATCGAAGGTTCTCGTACCAGGTACCAGAACTCAGTTACCATGGTTACATCTAACTGAGCTCTTGGCCAAAGGGATCCCATGAGAACCCAAAACAAGCTAGGGTATTGCTGAGGCTATTGGTGGCTCTCCAAAAATTTATGGTAAGGCTCTACTGCTGAAAACAATACCTATACAACTCAGTGAACTCAAAGAAGTAGAACTGGTACCTGCCTGGAGCCTTCACCCATATGAACGAGTGTTCATGGCACCGGAAGGTACTGTTCATGCTTCCGAAGGGAAAAAGGTGAAACCAACCCTATTCAAGAGTGACCTGCTACAAGAGACAGTGGTGCAATAGTGGCACAAAGCTTACGGGAATTGCCAACCAATAAACTCCATGAGATGGAACCCATAACCAATGCTGCTTGTGTGGCCAAGAACCTGAGGCTAGATAGGCCAGGGACCTTGGAGAAAACCAAATGCTACCGTTCTGCTAAAACAGTGGCTCTCAAACTTCCTAATGCTATGATCCTTTAATGCAGTTACTCATGTCTTGGTGACCCCAACCACAAAATTATTGCCATTGCTATTTTATAATTGTGACTTCACTACTTATAGGAATCATAATGTCAGTATTTTTGGAGACAGAGGTTTGCCAATAGTCATGGCCCACAGGTAAGAACCACTGAGCTAAAGGAATATAACCATAAAAATATTCCTAATGACATTCTGCTATACTCAGAGATCAATGCCTTGCCCAGCCATCATCAAAGACACTTCCTCTTGCGGCAGTTGGGAACAAACACAGAGACCCACAGCTAGACAGTGTGCAGAGAGTGAGAAGCCTTGTAATATTCGGATCCGAAAGAGGTGTCTTCATCAAATATTTCCCCGCTGGGCCCAGTGAACCCCACAGAGAGGAGGCAGAAAGACACTAGAGCCAGAGGGAATGGAGGGCACCAAAGAATGAAGGCTTTGTAGACACAGAGGACTGCTGTACCTATTAGCACAGAGACTGCGGCCCATGCACAGGTCCTGCACAGGCCTGCACCAGATGGAGTTCCAGCACCGAGATGGGAACTAGGGACCCAAACCATCCCTAACCCAGAAGTTATCTCCAATTGATAGCCATCTGGAAATGAAAAGTGAGTTTTCTGGGAGCCTCAAAGGGGGCACGGACCTCTATTAAGGGCAGGCCGCATGCCCGGAAGTAGATGAACAGCACACAACAGACTCGGTGTCCTCTTTGGAGGTTCTTTGTCTTACACGGCTAAGTCAAGGCATCCTCCCCCCTCCTTACATGTTCCTTGAATATATGTCATGGTTTAACATCTTATGCGATTCCTGTGTGAGTGAACATAGATGTCTCTGCATCCATGTGCATTTCTTGTGATTTTTCTTTGGCTTTCTTTGTGCTTTGGTTGTTTTGTCCTATCGGATTTGTTTGCTTTTGTTTAATTATTTTTCCTTAGAAGCCCGTTTGTTTTCTCACAGGAGATGGAAAGGGTGGATCTGCACGGGAGGTGGGGAGGAACTGGAAGGAGTAGGAGGAGGAGTCACTCATCAGAATGTAGTGTATGAAAAAAAAATCTATTTTCAATTAAAGAATCATCCACCTTGTATTGAGTGTGGTGGCACAAGCCTGGTCATCCCAGCACCGTGAAGGTGCTGTGTCTCTCTTACTGTCCCTAAAAGTGACATTTTTATTATAAAAGAAATTTCTGAATCATAAGCAAAGGTAGCTGTTATTAAGCGCCTACAATTATGGTTCTGCTCAGCTACGGGAGAACTTACTCCGATTGGGCAATCACCCAGAGGCTCTCAAAAAAGCACAAAGGCTTCTTTGTAGTCACTTATTCAAAGATTCTACTTCACTAGTCTACATGTTCACGGCTTAATAATGCTGTGAGTGTTAGAACTGCAGAGAGCGCTGATCTCGCTGACGTCTGCCCCCTCCCCCGCCCCCACCCCGTCTGGTGCCTAGGCCTTGAGCATCACCCCCCCCCCCCAGCTGTGTCACCGCCCTCCTTTTTACTTTCTGTTTTGAAACAGGAGCCACCTAGTTGCTCAGGGTGGCTCTGAACTTGTGACCTTCCTTCATTATCCTCCCAGACTAGCTGGGAATCGAGGCTTGACTCACCAGGCCAGGTAAAATTTCCAGCGAAAACATTGTCAGGAGCTCTCTCTCATGAAGGAATGAAACATGGCTGGCCTCCTGACTGAGCGGGGAGGGGCAGGTTAGGGCCTTTCCTAGAGACTGCTCCAAGCTGAAGAGCCAAGTTCAGCCCCCAGGGATCATGCGGTCACATCCTTCCTTCTAGCCATTCTTGCTGCAGAGGGAAGTCCAAGAGGACCTCCTGTTCTGAGGCAGATCATTAGGGCAGGACCCGGCCGGAAAGTTCCCACCACCCATGTTCCCAGTCAGGACCTCACCCACTAAGTCTCTCTTCAGTCCTTTGCGTTGGTGTTGAACTCTGGGCTTCTTCTAGAGAATTAATTATATGCGTATTCAATTTTGTAAGGTGCGTAGACATTTCCGTTTTATTCTTGTTTCCCTTTAGTCTCTAAAGACATTTCCTGGTGGAAACATTGACTGTGACACTTAGAAGTGACCCAGTCGGGTTTTTTTTTTTTTTTTTTTTTTTGAGGCAGGGTCTCCCTGTGTAGGCCTAAGCTGTCCTGAGACTCACTATGTAGACCGGGCTCAAACTCAAAGAAATCCGCCTGCTTCTGTCTCCTGAGCGCTGAGTTAAAGCTGTGTGCCGCCATGCCTGGCACATTTGTCGTAAAGGCCTAGCTGCCTGACAGTACGGTAGGTATTCATCAAGTATTTGTGGAATAAAGGAAAAAGGAAGAATCGTGTTTTCATTCGATTCCACATCGTAGCGTTCCTTGAGTGCATTGCACAAGCAGGAAGAATGGGCAAGTAAACGCTTGTCTCAGCTCTGGCTAATCTCAGCCTCGTGTGGGCTGTGGTGACCCAGCCATTAAGGCCTGCTCCTTTCCATAGCTGTGAGCAGGACTTTGCAGTAACCTTCTCCATCTCTGTGGCGCAGTTTCTACGAATCGTCATACAGTACATCCACACGGCAGCACTTGTGAATTTCAAGAGCATTACTGATGTTTGGAGCCAGAGAGCTACGTTTCTGTAGGCCCCTCCTGTCCACTGAAGGGCATTTAGGACATTTAGCAGTGTTCTGGCCCTTATCAGTAGGAACTCTTCCCCGTGCCCAGTTTTGGTAAAGGAAAATGTTTTAGATACTGTCATATGTCCTCCAGGAACATATGACAGGGAATATCCCTCAGTTAGAAACCATTTTTTTAAAAAGTACTTACATAAAAGAGTAATAGGGCTGAGGATTTAAATCAGCAATAAAGTGCTTGCCTAGCATGGATAAGGCTCTGGCTTCGATCCCCAGTACTGCAGAAAATAAAAACAAACACAAATAAAAAAACATGGCTTTATTTAAACAATATTTTAAACAATATTAAAATAAAAAAAAATAATAACACATTTTGTGATGTGTGTGTCTGGGGGGAGTGTGGGGGTGGGCATTTCTTTTCTGTTAACATTCTACTACAAGGAACACACTGAAGGGACAAGCCTTTCCCCTAAGAAGGAAAGCTTTTGTTTATGGGAACAATAGTTGTTATTTGGAGCAGAGATTTCTAGTTATTAAAGTTTCCAAACATAATATTTGATTTCTTTTGAAACAGAATAATAGACAAACAAAAGGCTTCAATGGCCACAGTCCTCGCTTTCATGAGATCTGACGTTTAAGAATGATTTGTTGAGATGGCTCGTGGATAAAGGCACTTGCTGCCAAGTCTAATGAGCTCAGTGCGATACCTGGGACCCACATGGTGGAAGGAGACCAGATTCTTGAAGTTGTCCTCTGATCTCTGCTGTGTGCGTCGGCACACTCAATCACATGACCCGCCCACCCCCTTTAAAGGAATAAAACAACAACAACAACAAAAAAAAAAACAGAATTAATAAAATAGGGTAAAAAACTTGCTGCACAAGCCTGATGGTCTAAGTTCAATCCCCAAACCCCACATAAAGGTGGGAGGAGAGTCCTGACTCCATAAAGTTGTCTTCTGACACACAAACACTCACACACAGAGACACAAAGACGCACAGACATGCACACAAACACACACAGAACAGAGAGAGAAAGAGAGAAAGTAAAATTATCACCAAAGTAAATTAATAAATGCACATGGTAAAAAAAAAAAAAAAATGGTATGGGAAGACAAGAATGGGTAATACATCTTGCTCCTATTCCAATCACCAGTTTCCCCAAAGCTGGTTTTAAAAAATGCTTTTTAGTTGAAGGAAGAAAATATGTCTGCAGTAAGGAAAAAGTTAAGCTTCCCTTTGGGAGGGCTGGAATCATACGGCTGAACCTGCTGTGGAAATAGGATCGCGGCCTGTGCCTGATGCCAGCTCCAAGCAGATGAGAAAGGAAGCCCTTTGCTTTCGGTAAGAGCTCTGCTTTTTCCCAGGGTGCACTTGGCTGAATATTTTGGAAATTTAGCTCTTTTTAAATAGTTTGATAGTTTGTGATAGTTTGAACTCAAGAGCAAGCCAGCTTGAGACTAGCTCTTTGGCAGAGAGCTCTGTCCCCATCTTTGTCAAGGCTGACCTGTTGTGTCTGTGCCAGCGACTCATTTAGGGCCTTTCCCTCGGCACACAGGCAGCCGCTCTCTCCCTGCATGGCATGCTATTCTGGAGGGGACAATTCAGCCTTTGTCATCATACTGAGGTTCCCCAGACAGGCCCCTGGGAACGCATTCAGGTTTCTAGTGACCCCAGCACCCATCTGCCCCGCTCCCTTAAAAGGTGCTGGTGGGTTTCCGGCAGCTTTCCTTAATGAGCCACCTACCTGGGGAGCCCTGGATTCGTTTGATGTTCCAAAGCCTTGAGGCTAATCTAAAAGTGTAGATGAACTCAATAAGTTTTTAGTATTCTCTACATCCAGTGATCTACATCCAGTGAAAGAATCCCTTTATGTGTTCTAGGCAATCCCCTTACGTGTTCTAAAGTTCAGACGCACACAACTAAAAAGGGCCATTTGTATGAGGACAAAACTATTTTAGGACAACAGGATATTTCAGTGTTAATTGTGAACTTCTGTGACATTTCCCTCTCGCTGCTGTTTGCTCATTCACTTACTCATGCAGAAACGGACATTAATTAAAGAACAATGGAATGCCAGACAGGTTTTGGGCATTGTGTGGGAATGACTGAGAGGGGGCACAGCAGAGTCGCTGAGAATGTGTTTCAGAACACGCAGCTGCTTGGCCTTTTCTAGGCCTGAAGCAACTTAGCCTCCTTCCAACTCAGAGTCTGTATCAGGAAACTCAGAATAACAACAGTATCCAGTTCAAAGGGCGGATGTGGGCATCCACGCTGAGGCATGCCGACACACACCAAACTGAAGTCTGTATAAAAAAAGAAAACATTTCTTTAAGTGTTTCTCCGTCATTCAGTGCTCCTCTGTGGAGAATTCTCTGTTTAGCTCTGTACCCCGTTTTTTAATTGGGTTACTTGGTTTGTTGGTGTTTAACTTCTTGAGTTCTTTATATATTCTGGATATTAGTCCTCTGTCAGATAAAGGGTTAGTGAAGATTCTTTCCCAATCTGTAGGCAGTCGTTTTGTTTTGATGACGGTGTCCTTTGCTTTACAGAAGCTTTTCAGTTTCATGAGGTCCCATTTATTGATTGTTGATCTTAGAGCCTGAGCTGTTGGTGTTCTGTTCAGGAAAATGTCTCCTGTGTCAATGAGTTTGAGGCTCTTCTCCACTTCTTCTTTTAACAGATTTAATGTGTCTGGTTTTATGTTGAGATCTTTGGTCCGCTTGAACTTTAATTTTTTGTACAGGATGATAATTATGGGTCTATTTGCTTTCAACATCCATAGTCATCAGGGAAATGCAAATCAAAACAACTCTGGGAGTCCATCTTACATTTATCAGAATAGCTAAGATTAAAAAAAAAAAACCTCAAGTGACAACACATGCTGGAGAGGATGTGGAGAAAGGGGAACCCTCCTCCATTGCTGGTGGTAGTGCAAACTTGTACAACCACTTTGGAAATCAATCTGGTGCTTTCTCAGAAAATTGGGAATACCACTACCTCAAGATCCAGCTATACCACTCCTGGGCATATATCCAAAAGATGCCCCACCATTCAATAAGGACATTTGCTCAACTATGTTCATTGGAGCTTTATTCGTAATAGCCAGAACCTGGAAACAACCTAGATGTCCCTCAGTAGAGGAATGGACACAGAAACATCTACACAATGGAATATTACTCAGCTATTAAAAACAAGGTAATCATGAAATTTGCAGGCAAATGGATGGAACTAGAAGAGATCATCCTGAGTGAGGTAACCCAGAAACAGAAAGACAAGCATGGTATACATTCACTAAAAAGTAGGTATTAGCTGTATGATATAGGACAGCCATCTACAGACCTAAAGAAGTTGAACACTAAGGAGGACCTTAGGGAGGATGCTTAAATCTCATTCAGAATGGCAAACAGGGTAGAAGTGGTGGAAGAGAGGAAACAGGATGGGAGCCTACAATAGAGGGTCTTCTGAAAGGATTCACCCAACAGGGGATCAAAGCAGATGCTGAGACTCATGGCCAAACTTTGGGCAGAGTGCAGGGAGTCCTATGGAGGAAGAGAGGGGTGGGATTAGAGGGAAATGGAGGGGACAGGATCTCCACAAGGAGACCAACAAAACTAAAAGATCTGAGCTCACGGGGTCCTGCAGAGACTGATGCACCAACTGAGGACCATGAGTGGAGAAGACCTAGACCCCCTGCTCAGATGTAGCTGATTGGCAGCTCAGACTCCATGTGGATCTCCGAGTGAGGGGATCAGGGGCTGCCTCTATCATGAACTCGATTGACTGCCTATTCTTTGATCACTTGCCCCTGGTGATGCAGTCTTGCCAGGCCAAGAGGAAGAGGATCCAGGAAGTCCTCATGAGACTTAATAAGCTATGGGCAGATGGCAATAGTGGAGAACTCCCCCTTTCAGTGGACTAGGGGAAAGGGATGAGGGGAAAAGGGAGAGAGGGTGAGACTGGGGGAGTTGAGGGAGGGAGCTTCAATTGGGATATAGAATGAATAAACTGTGAAGAAAAAAATTTAGCAACAAAAAACAACTCGAAGACTAGAATTGTAGAAAGACTCTTCTTCAAATGGTTACGTGCAGTAAAGAACACTGTTGGGAGGTTAAAAAAAAAAAAAAAAAAAAAAAGGCTAGATTCCAGAGAGGAAGCATGAGCTACTGTAATACTGTAACAAGCAAGTCCAAGTTTGTAACAGAATGGTTTTCTAGGGTCTCAGGTCCAAGCAACTGAGGAATATTGGGTCCTTTGTGTTGTTCTAGAGTTTTAGCACCATTCATTTCAAAGCTTAAAAATAGAAAAAAAAAATAAAGTTGTATGAAATATTGCATGTATTATTTTATGGTTTAGCCCATGTATTAGTTAACTATGAATCTGTAGGTAATCTGTTGGTGTACTGAAAACAGTAAACATTAGCTCATAATTTCTGTGGCTCAAGTACTCAAAGCAGGATGGCTCGGTGGTTCTGACTTTGGATTTCCCGGCAGACTGAAATCAAGGTTTGCCTGGCTACAGTCACTTTGAAGGACTGAATGAGGTTGCAGTGTCCTCGCCTAAGCTGGCTCCCACACATAACCATGGTTGGTCAGTTCAGTTCCTCGCCACGTGGTCCTCTCCACTGATGCTGATTTAGTGTGCTTACAGCATGGTAGTCTCCTCAGAGTCAGTTTGGGGTAGGGAAAGTCGATGTTCTAGCCTTTCGTGACCCAGGCTCAGAAGCCATATGTGGCCAGTGCTGCTGCACGTGTTCATCAGAAAAGACTCTTTCAATTTAACTCTCACTCGGGAGAAGTCCAAGAAGTTCTCCTGCTCTTTTCAAGGAACAGCAACACAGAATGTGTCGGCATCTTTCTAACCACCCCAGCCAAGGAGCAGCAAATATGACTTCTGTCTGCCTCTATCAGCCTAACTCGGCACATTCTAATGTTCTAAATAAATGAAGCCAGTTGCATGTGGTTTATTTGTGAGCATAGGGAGAAGAAAATAAATACTTCATAGAAACCCTTTGTATGTTTGTTAGTGTGTGTGGAAGCATCTAGTCACAGAAAGAAGGGAGGGGAAGAGGTGCTAGAAGCAGTGACATTTGAACAGCGATAGTCTTTGAAACAGTATAGGTGGGAAGCAACATTTAAAGTGAGAAAACAGATAAACAAACAACATTAAAGTGGGAAATGTCTGCAGCATTAAAGTATCTTCTCTTTTTGCTATGATAAAAATATTCTGACGAAAGCAGCTTAAGGGAGAAAGGGTTAGTTTGGGCTCACAGTTCAAAGTATTATATACACAGTCAAGAAACAGAGAGTGATGAAGAAGACGAGCTCATTTCACTAGGTTCTTAATCCAGGGAATGTTGCCTCCCCGTGGGAAGTCCTCCCATCTCAGTAAACCTAATCAAGGTCCTCCGTAGACACACCAGAGGCCTCTTTCCTAGCTGACCTAGATCTGATCAAGTTGACAACTGATGTTAATCTCAGTGGTGAAATACAATGTTTAAGGCACACTGGGCCTACCAGAAATTGTGTATAAAGCAGCAGTTTGGTCAGTTGCGTTTTGTAGTTATTTTTTCATGAAGATTGTTCTCTAAGACATACTTTACAATGATGACATTATCAACAGTCTTCATTAGTAAACATCTTACTGTCTGGCTGTTCTCGATATCTAGTGAAAGTGAACACTGATGACGACATAATGATTTAGAGTATAGTGTTGAATTGAATATAAAAATGGTACTGATATTTAAAGCAATGGTTAAAAGAAAAAGGAACTTATCTGGTTGTCTTTCAATTTGTTCTTTGAAACAAAGTTAACTTTATTAAGTTCTATTCAACCACTTAATAGGGAGGAAGTTATTTATTCTCTCTGGCCTCAGCCTCCTTATTGATACGAACAACAGCTAATATTTACTATGAGTGAGCTCTAAGAAATAAGATGGCATGAAAACCATCGACGATGCAGGTTCATAAACAGCAAGTGGCAAATAAGTGGTAGCTGCGCCTCTGCTCAGAGAGAGGCAGGAAATACTCCCTTTGCCTTCTCTCTTCAAGGTGTGATCCAGAAAACTGTAATATCTATTGAGGAGTCATGGTACACAGTCAAATGTTAAATCAGGTAGAGCTCTAAGATGGGTCGCACTCTGTAAGCTGAGAGAACAGAAAGGCTGAGTCAGTTTCATAAAGCCGTCAAGTCAGGACTGACGAGGCCTTTGAGGCACAGCACAGCCAGCAGTTGACAGCACAAGGTTTAACCTTGCCCCTCAATGTAATTGCTCCTTTTGGCAATTTATTTAGTATTTAGTATTTCTCAGTCTCCAGTCTCTCATCAGAATTATGTCCCCCTTTCAAGGTGTGAGTTGGCTTTGTGGAACAGGTAAAATACTTGGGGCAGTTAGTCAAATTAAGCCTCAGAAAATAGTAGGACCTATGATAAGAAAAGACCCTCTGCATGGTAAGTGGAAGAGTCGCTTTGGGAGCTGGTGAAGAACTAGAACCCCACTGGAACCGACATGAGCAGAGGTGTGGAGCCTGGGACACCGTAGAGCTGAGCAAAGGGTGCAGAGGGAGGGTTCAAGCAGAGCAGGGTGGGGAAACAGTGCCTGACAGCAGAGAGCTAGAGCTAGATGCAGGCACGACGGACGGGATCCTCGATTCTTGGGTCAGGTGGTCGTTTATGCCAGCACATTCTGAGGTTCTGAGGCAAAAGATGAATGATAGAATGAGTATAATGACTCAGGGCTAAAATTACAGCCATTCAGAGACTTTTCATCATTGTCAGTCTGTAGTCAAGGAAACAAGAGGCTAAAAACAATGTTGTAAAGAAACACTGATTTGAATTTATCTACCAAGAGGAGAGCCAGCTGTGTATTCTGTGTGCAGGTTCCATGGCATCACGTGTCTGTACAGAGTGCCAGGTAAGGCACAGGCGTAACAGTGTGCATGTGTGTGTATGTGTGTGTGTCTGTGTGTGTGTGTGTCTGTGTGTCTGTGTGTGAGTGTGTGTCTATTTCTGTGTGTGAGAGTGTGAGTGTCTGTGTGTGTATGTACGTGTGTATGAGTATGTATGTGGGTAAGTGTGTGTGTGTTTGTGTAATACATAGCAACAACTCACACCCTGGAAGACAACATATAGTCAGTGTTCTGGGCTGTGAGAACACAATTCCTAGGAGCCTTCTGGGCTCTTCCTCTTGCACCAAATGAGTTGTGGCGTAGTATCTTCCAGCTCACTTGGGGTGGAAAGCAGAAGTCCACAGCTGAAATGTGGAGCCTTGATGTAAACAAAGAGCTGGACAGCTGGTCGGAGTACGATGCGGGGAAATTGATTTCCGGGTCAGGAGCACTTGCTGTGAAATCCAGTCTCATTGTAATTCATCGTGGGGCTTTGGGCATCTTGTCTCATTGTCATACAGTGTCTGAGATTCATCACTGAAAACCCTAATGGCTTTGCAAAAATAAAACTAAGTAACATAAATACAGAAATCTGGCTTATAGGAGACACAGAATACATTTATTTCCCTTCCTTGTCTTCTCTTTTCAAACTTGAGATGTAAGACTCTTTAGCATGCATGAATCACCTGGGAGACACATGTCTAAATTTACCCCAGGAGTCAAAGTTTACAGGAGCACAGAAATCCTTATATTTGAGTTGAGCCGTGACCTACTGAGGTGACCAACAACTGCCTATGAAGAAACGCTGTCCTCAAAGGCGAGGAAGAGAAACAGCAACAGTCAAAGGAAATGTCTGAAATGAACACCAGGCATCTGTTTTTGGCTCCCATTATTCACGTGGATGAGGAGCACCCTCAAGGCCTGTGCTTGGGAGCAGCCAGGCCATTTTCCAGAGATGTCAATCACAATGCCCAAGCCAATAAAGCATATTGACAGTGAAAGTTTTTTATTTAAGTGAATCAATGTAATTTCCCTGTGTAAGACCAGGTGAAAAAAATCAAGGCCCAAAAAGCTGTTTGCCTGTATCTAGAGTTTATTTACTTCCTTGTGGCTTCACTGGTTTATTCTTTTCATTTATGGCATATTTTTTATGAGGCAAAAATTCATGATTTCTCTTCTCAAAACCAGAAAAGGTTAGAATACTCCTTGTAAATGTAAATCTCTAAGGGGATGCACACAGCATGATAGAGGCGTCCACTCACATGAAGTGTGGGGATTCTAGAGACGTGGGTCCAGAAGGCTTGCTGGAGCCTTTGGAAAGTAGCTAGGCCCTGGAAACGAGCTTGACTTGAGTGTGCAGAGAAAAGAGGAGACCCTTCAGTTTTCTCCGTTCATTGTGACTTTTTCAAAATGTTTTATGGATTATTACATGTACTTCAGTTATTTTTGTTGTTCAGATTGGTACCTCTACAGTTTGTTAATTATGATGTGCTTTACCCTAAGAGAGTAAGAAAGTTCCTGCAATCCTTCTTTTCTAGACAAATTTAACAAATACCCATGCATTTCCCAACTGTATCTTCATAATAAAACTTTGATTTAAAGAACTCTTCATTATGTAAAAAGCACATGATTTCATCAGTTAAGAAAGAAATTCAAATTTAAAGGGGAAAAGAAATTTCCCCTTTAAAAATGTTTTCGTGGTCTGGAGAGATGGCTCAGCAGTTAAAAACCTTGGCTGCTCTTCTAGAGGACCCAGATTTGAATCCCAGCACCCACATAGCACTAAGAACTGATTATCTCTTGACCTCGTTGGGCACCAGCCATTCATGGGGTGCATAGACATATGCATAACATAATAAATGAATAAATAAATTATTGCTATAATGTCCTTGTGGAATGTATACAATTTACCCTTGTTCATTCAAATACTGATTTCTCTAACCCACTGTCTGGTTTCAATCACAATTGCATTGTGATGTTTGTTCTAAGCATCACCTGTCTCAAGTTTGTGTAAACATGCCACCATTTGTTCTCTGTATCACCAATAAACAACCAGCCACAATGCTGAGCAATGGAGAGAATAGGGTGGGACATCCTGATCCAGAGGAGAGGAGAAGGAAGTGAGTGGGAGAAGGAGTACAAAGTTTGGCAGGACAGGACTTGGTACCATGAGGAGAGATGAACTGGACCTAAGATATGACTAAAAGCAAGTATAATGGGTGAAATCTGAATGGTAGGAAACTGAACGGCAGGCTTGGAGGTTTGGGATGGAGTAAATATTGCCCAGCATTGTGCTCTAGGTTAATTAAATAAATCCTACTTGGTGTGGTGATTTGGGTAAACAGCTGGTTTAGGAATAACCACTGTTTAACTAAAAGATAAATCAATAATAAATATTAAATAATGCACAACAATAAATAAAGCTAAAAAAATGTTTTTGTGACTGGAAAGATGGCTCAGTGGTTAAGAACTGCTGCTCTTGCGGAGGACCGAAATTTAGTTCCTAGTGCCCATCCTGGGTGAGTCACACTGCCTGTAACTCCAGCCCCAGGGCATTTGATACCCTCTTCAGTTCTACGGGGCACCCAACCACTCACACAAATCAATACTTTTAGAAATGTCTTAAATTCCTCTTAATCTAGCTTTGGTACAGGCCCCACGCCCCGAAGAAGCTGTGAAGGCTGCAAAGGCATGTTAGGCTGGGTTTCTTCCTGGGAATGCCTAATATTGCCATGTAATCCTCCACTAACCCAGGATGGTTCCTTCTGTTGGCACTTCTGCCCAACACTGGCAACTCAGACGGGAAGGGTTAGACTACAGATTACTGTAAGACGTTATGATGATTATGCTTTCCTCCCTGATTTCCAGGTCAGATGAAAAGGAAGAGAGAGCCAGGTCTAGCCTATTGGGTTTTGATGCGTCCATCTCTAGAAGTCTTTTTAAATAGGTTGTTCCTATTCAAGTATGTTTGCTATCTGCTTTATTTTCTTTGCTTTTTACACTGATCCAGTAGGCAACAACTATTATTAAACCAAGGACTAATCCAGGTATGGTGGCTCATGCCTGAAATCCTAATACATAAGAAGCCAAGGCAGGAGAATTGCTGAGAGTCTGAGGCCAGCTCGCACTACGAAGTAAGACATTGTTTTAGTAAATAAATATTTTTGAAACAATCGCTAAAAAGCCATAATGTTGAAGGCCAATTATATATGAACGCAGACCCAATTATAAAGTGCTGTAGCCATTGCCGGCTGGTGTGGTCATTCTTGGATTTCGTCCACGCCCGAAGAGGTGTGAGGACGGACTCGACAGCTGCAGCATTGGGAGAGATGGGATCCCATTCGTTAGCGACTGGTTGTCCTTGCTGTTCTACCTAGAATTCTGTTGCTATGATAAACAGCACGACCAAAAGCAACTCAGAGGTGTATTTGACTTACAAGTTCCAGTCTTTTATTTGAGGGAAGCCCGGGCAAGGAACTCAAGGCAGGAACCTGGAAATCGGAGCTGAAGCAGATGTCATGAGGGATGGCAGCTCATTGGCTTGCTCCCAGGCAAAGGTAGCTCAGCCACCTTTCTTCTACAGCCCAGGTCCATCTACTCAGGGATGGCACTGACTGCGAGTGGGCATCAACTGGCAATCAAGAAAATGTTCCACAGACAATGCCCAAAGGCCAATCATTAAGGCAATTCTTCAGCTGTGGTTTTCCGTTCTCACATGTGTCAAGTTGACAATAAAACCAACTAGTACATTTCATTGTGTGTCAATGTGATGCAAAAACATAGTACCGAAAGCTATAACTTTTCCTTTCTTGTTGGATCCCAAGATCTTACACTCACATCACAACATGGTTAAACTTTCAGAAGTCCCATGGTTCTTTTTGAAATTCCGATGATTTAAAAGTCCAAATTCTCTTTAAAACTCTGAAGACTTGGGGCTGGGGAGATGGCTTAGTGGTTGCTGCTTTTGCAGAGGACACCCAGGTTCAGTTCCAAGAACCTACATGATGCTTCATAACTGTCTATAACGCCAGTTCTAGGAGAATCCATCATCCTCTTCTGACCCCCATGAGCACTGCACACAAATGGTACATTGAGATACAATTGGGCAAAATATCTATACACATAAAAATATTTCAAAGGAAAAAAAAGTACAAAGACTCTTAACTGTAAGCTACTATGAAATTCAAATTAAGTTACATACTTTTTATTCCAAGAGAAAAAGGTCAGAGCACAGTTAGAATCAAAACAAAACCAAACAGTAGAAAATGCTCAGTGGCTTTTCTAGCCCAAGGTTCCAAACACCCCCAACAATCCTCCCCCAAACCAACATGTCTGAGTCTGTCACTGCTCCCAGTATTTCAGTTGCTTTCTCTGATAAAATATTGACCAAAACCAAGTTTCGGAGGAAAGGGTTTATTTGACTTACGGGTTACACTACAAGGGTAAACCAAGGCAGAATCTCAAGGCGAGAACCTGGAGGCCAGAGCTGAGGTAACCTGTGAGGGGGCACTGTTCACTGGCTCATCCCCATGCTCAGCTTACCTTTCTCATACAGCCCCGGACCTTTGCCATAGATGGCATTGCTGCAATACCTCCTAAATCTACCAGCAATTAAAAAAAAATGCCTCACAGCCATACCCACAGGCCAATCCCATCCAGGCAATTAATTACCTGAGGGGCCTTCTTTCCAGGTGTGTCAAGATGACAACAAAACCAATGAAGCCACTTGGAAAAAATTCATGTCTTGCAATGTAGGAATCTCTGGAGTGTTCTGGAGTCAGGCTGTACTGACTTTCAAAGGCCAATTGTTAAATTTTCTAAATTTTTCTGAGGTTGTTATAAATCTGGTGGTTATTATTAGAAATTAAACCATGTAAACTTATGATTAAATTATGCTATAAAAGTGAATGCCATACATATTAATACCCATTACTGCTTTTTACTACACTTTATTGTCTCTGTTCTTGAGGTAAAGCTTCTTTGTAGTGGTCTTATACACACCTGCAACCCTTCCAGACTGATACTCAATGATATATTTTGGTAGCTTGAAATTAGCCATGAGATTGTAACTCTAATGGAATTTTCAAGCATTACACACCAGGGTGATACACTTTATGGGATCAGGCTTTAAAAACATTTGCCAGGTACACACCTTTAATCCCTTTAATACTTGGGAGGCAGATGCAGGTGGATCTCTGAGTCGGAGGTCAGCCTGGTCTACAGAGTGAGTTCCAGGGCAGCCAGGGCTACACAGATAAACCTTATCTAGGAAAACAGACAAACAACAGACCACCCAAACAAACCCTAATCAATCAAAGCCACCCAAAAGAAAAAATAAACAAAAAGAACCCCAAACCAAACAATAACAAAAACCCCAAAACCTTTACCAACCTGCCACAGAGAGTCTAAGGATGGATGTTGTCATAAGTCTCCTTTATAAGGAAATAAACATACTAAAGGATCTAATGAATTCTTTTCTGTAAGTCCACGGACCTATCCTCTCAATAAAGACTTGGCTAGGAGAATGGATGTCAAAAAAATGGAGAGTGTTGAATGGAGGGGAATAATGTCTTAGTTAGAGTTTTATTGCTGTGAAGAGACACCATGACCAAGGCAACTCCTTTAAAGGAAAACATTTAATTGGAGCTGATTTACAGTTTCAGGGATTTATTAGCCTGTTATCATCATGGTGGGAAACATGGCAGCATGCAAGCAGACATGATCTGAAGGCAGCCAGGAGGAGGATGTTCTCTTCGGCAGTGGGTGGAGCTTGAGCACAAGGAGACTTCAAAGCCCTGCCCAGATAGTGACATGCTTCCTCTAACAAGGCCACACCTATTCCAAGAAGGCCACACTTCCTAATAGTCCCATATTCTGTGGCCCAAGCATTCAAACACTTGAGTCTTTGGGGACCAAAACTATTCAAACCACCAAAAGTAGTAAAGATAGAAATTGAGCTGCTCACCAAAACTCTACATGGAGACCCTTTTATGAGCTTTGCAGTGCTCCTGGAAGCAGTGCCTTTGCCCTAAAAGAAAACCAATCTGAAATAAGCCTTCTTGTATAAGTAATGCTTTTTCTAGAACATCTAGTTTCCTGAGCCTCACTGCAAATGGCCAAGCAGTGGCAGGCCTGGTTGCAAACACACAGCCACAGTAAAGTGGCAGAGGGCACTTTCTTTTCCTCTTTGTTATTTTGAACACTGCCAACCCATATACTGTTTTATTTTGGGCAATTATCACTACAAGCCAAATTTACCCATGTGAATAGTTATCTGGAAATGAGAAATGAGTCAGAAATGAAAGCATTGGCAAGGGAAGAGATCATAAGGTGAACTTGTGATTTGAAGATAAACACGAGATTTCATTTTTTTTCCCCCTTTGAGACTGGGTCTCATTGTGTTGCTAGACTAGCCTCAAACTCATGAGTGGCCTGCCTCTGCTTCCCTACTACTTGAGATTACAAGCAAGCAGCACTGTGACATGCCTGCTGAATATAAAACTATGGGTTGATGTTGGTAATAGCTGGAATTTCTTTGATTATCATTTTTTTGTTCAAGTGTTTTATTTGTTTACATTTTAATTAAAATATAATTACATCACTTCCCCCTTCTCTTTCCTTCCTCCAGCACCTTCCAAAGCCTTTCATGTCCCCCCATTCTCAAACTGATAGGCTTCTTTACCTTGATGATTATTGTCACACACACACACACACACACACACACACACACACACACAGGCACATAGGTAAATACAACCTGCTGAGTCCATCTTGGTCATGTATATATGGTTTGGGGGGCTATCTCTTTGTATTGGATAATTAGTTAGGGAGCTCATCCCTGGGAGAAGCTACTGTGCTCTCTCTCAGCAGCCATTAGGTACCTCTTGATCTTGTCATTGTTCAGGTCTTGTTTATGAAGTCATTTCATAAACAAGAAAGGCAATCGCACAACAGACTTCCTGGTATTCTTAACACAAATGAAGTCACTGTAAAAAACAATAGTGAAGCAAAGATCTAGCCTTGCTTTGAATATACAATATTCAGATCGTCTCATAAGTTGCATGCCACAGGACACTGAAATTTTCAGTTACTTGCAATTAATGTAACATGCAAGTAGATGTCCTTAAAAAGATGTCATTGGTTATTCATAGTTATTTCTATAAGCAGAAACAGAGCAAATGCTAGAGGGAGTGTACAAACAGGGTGATTTTTATTGCGTTGCCCTTCAGAAAGTTTGCACATAGGTTATAACAGACAATTCCCCTTCATCCTTACCAGTACTGTGTATGAACAATTTTATTTAAAAATTGACACGGGTTTACCATGTAGAGTTGGTTGGGCTGGGACTCACTGTGTAACTCAGGTTGGTCTTGAATTTATGCCCCTTCTGTTTTAGATGCTTGGGATTGTAGACCTGTGCAGAAATGACAGAAAACACAGGTGATTTCTCTGTCTGAAACTGGCTTATTCGCTTACTATTATTATCTCCATATATTCTTGAGATCTTCATCGAAAATCAAGTGGCCATAGCTGCCTGGCTACAGCAGGACAGCTGGGTCTCTGTCCTGCTCCATTGTTCTGTTTCTGTACCAACACCAGCTTTTTTGCTACTCTAGTTCTGTTGTATAAATTGCAATCAGGAATAGTGATACTCCCAACATTTCTTTTTTTCTAGAGGTTGCTCTGGCTATCTGTGATCTTTTGCACTTCCGTAAGAATTTAAAGACAGATTCTTTTGTTGTTTTGTTTTTCTCTTTCTAAAGAGTGGCTCTGGAATTTTGGCAGGATTGCACTGAATCCATAAATTTCTTTAAGAAGGATAGTTATTTCATAATGTTAATTCTTCCAATTTCATTAGCATATTAGTCCTTTGTACAGTATATGTGTGGAGGTCAGAGGGCAACTTGCAGGAGTTGGCTCTTGCTCTCTACTGTGTGCCCATATGTAGGTCCTAGGAATTAGAGTTGGGTTGATACCTTTGGATGCTTGGCCTTACTCACTGAGTCATCTCACTAGCTCTTCCTTCCTTCCTTCCTTCCTTCCTTCCTTCCTTCCTTCCTTCCTTCCTTCCTTCTTTCCTCCTCCTCCTCCTCCTCCTCCTCCTCTTCTTCTTCTTCTTCTTCTTTTTCTTCTTCTTCTTCTTCTTCTTCTTCTTCTTCTTCTTCTTCTTCTTCTTCTTCTTCTTCTTCTTCTTCTTCTTCTTCTTCTTCTTCTTGTTCTCCTCCTCCTCCACCTCCCCCTCCTTCTTTAGGTTTTTTTGAGGCAGAATTTCTCTGTGTAGGGAAACAAGACAGGGTTGGCTGTCCTAGACTCACTTTATAGAGCAGCCTGACTGTGAACTCACAGAGATCCCCTTGCCTCTGCCTCCTAAGTACTAGGACTACAGGTGTGCATCAATGTGCCCAGCTCACCAGATTTTCTTTAATTCTTTTCTTACATATGTTAAAATTTTCTTCTCCTTTAGTTATGTCCAGTGTCCTCCTTGATTGCTTCCCACCTTATTTTTGGAGACAGGGTGTCTCACTGATCTGGAGGCCTGGCTGGCTAGGCTGGCTAGGTGAGCTCCAGGGGTCCAGTGGTCTCTGCATCACCTCTCACCCTCACAGTGCTGGGTGTCACCCACACATGCCAATGTGACTGGCTTTTACATAGGTGCACTCATATTTGTGTAGTAGCCACTTTATTAACTGATCCATTGTCCAAGCTCTTGTAGAAAAGTGTTTGTTTATTTGCTGCAATCATGAGTGGAATTGTCTCCCTTATTTCTTACTTGGCATGTTTGAAGACTCTGCCAGAAGGCTACTGATTTTTGTATGTAAATGTTATATATATATATATATATATATATATATATATATATATATATATATATTTGGCTGAAAGAGTTAAGTTCTAAAAGTTTTCTGGTAGAGTCTTTAGGGTGTCTGTCATATTATGAGCAAAACATTATATACTTTACTTCCTTTCCTACTTATGTCCTTTGTTTTCTTTCTTTTGCTTTACTGCACTAGCTAAGACTTCAAGGATTATATTGGATAAGAAGAACCCTTGTCTTGTTCCTAGTTTTAATGGAAATACTTTGAATTTTTTGATACTTACTATAATCTGTTCTAGGTCAGTCATAGAGAGCTTTAGTATGTTTAGTTTCTTTTACTCCTCATTTCTTTCAGGGCCTTTATCAGGAAAGGATTCTGGATTTTGTTAAAACCCTTTTCTGTGTGTATTGAAATGAATATGTTTTTATTCAAATATGACTGCCTTTCCATAGTTATTTCATAGTTCTTGAATCCATTTGGGATGTAGTACATTTATTGATTTGCATATATTAAACCATCCCTGCATCTCTGGAATGAAGCCAACTTGATCATGAGGAATGACCTTTTTGACGTGTTCTTGAATTTGGCTTACAAGTATTTTATTGAGAATTTTTGTAACTATGTTCATTAGGAAGATTGGTCAGTAATTTTCTTCTTTCCACGTGTTTTCATTAGAATATTACTGCCTTTTCAAAGTGGGCCTACAATTTGATAGTAATTGTTTTTGCAGAGGAACGCTTCTTGTCCCCAACACTAATCTAGGTGAGGAAAACAATACATTAACTCTACAGACTTTAGAACAACTGACTCCATGATGGAAGTACCATATTCAGGCTGTAAAACTCAGCACATAGACAGCACCACCTGCCAAAATGAAAACAAAGACCTCAGCTAGAGTTTTTAGTTCTAGGAAGATCTCTAAATGTACTAACCTTGCTTTTTGGCTCTGTAGTTCTGCTCTGGATATTCTTGTTAACTGAAATATGTCAACCAGGATATGATTTTTGTGCCTGAAGGCTCACCCTGAGAAAGGCTTGGGGCTATGGCTGGGTCCCAAACACCTAAGTGTAGTCATTGGCTGGCTAATAAAGGCTTTCTACTGGCTTGAATTTGTGTCTGAGTAGCTTTCTCTATGCATACCCCCAAACACTACTGCCTAAACACTGCAAATCCTTCACTGAAAGAATGTAGATGATTTTTTAAAAAGGAGTTATAACTGGTGACCCAAGCCGGAATACAGAAGCCCCAATGCAGAAGCACAAGAAACATCAAAGCACCGATTTCTCCAAAAATTACCAACTTACAGTAATGAGGGTTTCTATTATTGTGATGAAACACCACAGCTAAAATCAACATGAGATGGAAAGGATCTATTTTGCTTGCACTTCCGCACAGTGTTTATCGTCAGAGGAAGTCAGGTCAGGAACTCAAGCAGGGCAGGAACATGGAGGCAGGAGCTGATACAGAGGCCATGGAGGAGTGCTGCTTACTGGCCTGCCCCTCATGGCTTGCTCAGCTCAGGGGTGGCATCACCTTCCACATCACTAATTAAGAAAATGCCTTCCAGGATAATCTTGTGGAGGTATTTTCTCAATTGAGTTTCCCTCGCTCAGATGACTTGCACCAAGTTAACAGACAGCTAGCCAGCACTACCCCTGAGTAGATTAAACTAGATGAAATTCCAGGCAAAGAATTCAAAAGAATGATAAAAAGAAATGTTCAAATAAACGAGGACTCAAATATTCTCTCCAGTGAATTCTAAGAGAAGATAAAAAGCTGAATGAAATAAGGAACTCAAAATGGAATATGAAAGTAGGGTTCAATAAAGAGAACTACTGAAAAAGAACCCTGAAATATTGGAATTTAATATTCAATGAATCAAATAAAGAGCCTCACCAATAGCATAGATCAAGGGGAGAATAGAAATCAGGGATTGCAGGCAAGGTAGAGGAATTGGACAACTATAAAGATAAAATAGTAAGTAAGGAAAAACAGAATATTCAAGATCTGTGGGACACTGGGGGGAAGGGGAACAAATTTACAAATCCTGTGAGCGATTTCATGCTAAAGATATAGAAAACATTTTCAATTAAATAATAGTATAGGGAATGGAGAGATGATTCAGCAGTTAAGACCACTTGCTCTTGGTCCTTCAGAAGACCAAGGTTCATTTCCCAGCCTCCTATGGTGGCTCCAATCATCTGTGATTCCAGTTGGGAGGGGGCAGGAGCCAGTGTTGTCTTCTGGCCTCCATGCATACTAGGCACACATGTGACACATAAACATACATGTGGGCAAGACATCCATGCACATAAAATAAAAAAAAAATTAATTTATAGTGAAAATAAATCTAAGGAGGGATGGAAGGGACAAAGGGAAAGATGCAATTTTGGCCAAGGGAGAATGAAAATACAAAGGTAAAGAAATGAAATCAGATGAACTAAAACAGTCACAGCTCTGATGAGGTTGAAACATAGCTGACCTATTAAATTGGTGCTGGGTATTAAGTAAAAGACAAAGAAATGTGAAGAGAGCTGGATGGGGTCGAAAGTACAGATGCAGCCTCACTGGCTAGTGTCAGCCTCGGCTCCCAGATGCCTGCCAGCCTTCTAAGAAGTTCCTTGTGAAGGAAGATAAGGCACAGAAGGTCACCCCATTTCTGGGTATCCCCCTATGAGGTAGGCCACAGATGCTCATCATGCCGGTGAGTAGTCCTTCAGGTATGTGGTTTTGAATGCCGGCCTCAATATTAGTTGGCCATTCCCAGTACTGGACAAGAAAATCACTGTGATTTCCTGGTCAGCCTGAGCTACAGAATGAGTCTCAGGTCAGTGTGGACTAGAGTGAGACCTTGCCAAAGGAAAAAAAAACTAACATTTAATATTTCATTAAATGTCATTAATATTCTAGTGAGCAAAAACTAGACTACTTTTTCCTGATCAGGGAGAAAACAGTGCTGAAGCCACATCAAACTGCTGTGATAGTGCAACATGAAATGTATAGTGAGGAAGACAGCAAGACACAGGAAGGGTGACAAATATGGGTTTTCTCTTTTAATTTTATTTAGTTGTTCACTTTACATCCCAATTGTAGTCCCCATCCTCCTCTTCTGGCCTCACCTTCTCTCCCTCTTGCTCCTTTCTCCCACCTGTAGCTCTCAGGAAAGACCCCTACACCCCACTAACCCATGCCAGGACTTCAAGTCCCATCAGGACTGAGCCCATCCGTGTCCATAGTGGCCTGGCAAGGCAGCCCCACCAGGGGCAGGTGATTGAAAAGCATGCAGCAGGGTCCATGTCAGAAACAACCTCACCCCTGCTCCCCTTACTAGGAGACCCACAAGAATACAAAGTTACCCATCAAGTATATATGTGTAGGGGGCCTATGTCCAATCTACGCATGGCCCTTGGTTAATGCTTCCATCTTTGTAAGGCACCCTGGGCTCAGATTAATTGGCTCTGTTGATCTTCTTGTGAAGCTCCTGTCTACTCTGGGTCCATCTATCCTTCCTCCAACTCTTCCATAAGGCTCCCTGTGCCCTGCCCAGTCTTTGACTATGAGTCTCAGCATCGGTTTTGATACTTTGCTGGGTGGAGCCTCTCAGAAGACAACCACGCTAGGCTCCCATCTCTAAGCATATCAGAGTGTTCTTGATAGTGTCAGGGGGTTGTTCTCTCCCAGGGCATGGGTCTCAGATTGGGCCAGGGATTGGTGGGACAATCCCTCCATCTCTATCTTTATTCCTGCACATCTTGTAGGCAGGGTAAATTTTGGGTTGAAGTTCTTTGTGGGTAGATTGGCATTTCGCCTCCGTCCACTAGGAGTCCTTTCTAGTTAGAGGATGTCCTCTACAGTCTCCATAATCCCTGCTACTAGTGATCTCAGTTAGAGTCACCTGCATATCCTCCCTGGAGCCTACCCTGTCGTAAGTCTCCAGTTTGTCTCAGAAATGCCCCTGCCCACGGTTTCTCTTCTCTCTGCAAGCCCTTTGTCCTCCTGCCCCCACTCTTTCCATACCTGCTCCTCACCTTTGTTTTCCCAACTTTTTCCCCCTCCATATTCTTCCTCTTATTCTGTTCTATATCTTCAACTACTTTCAGCTGCCTGTTCTATTTCCCTTCTGAGTGAAATTCAAGCATTCTCCCTTGGGCCCTTCTCGTTACTTAGCTTCTTTTGGTCTGTGCATTGTGCTATGGTTGTCCTATACTATACGGTGAATATTTGCTTATAAGTGAGTACATACCATGTGTGTCTTTTGGGTCTGGGTTACCTCACTCAGGATGGTATTTTCAAGTTCCACCTATTTATCTGCAAATTTCATGTTATTCTTGTTTTTAGTAGTATTCCATTGTGTAAATGTACTACATTTTCTTTATCCATTCTTTGGTTGAGGGACATCTGGGTTGTTTTCAGTTTCTAGATATTACAAATAAAGCTGCTATGAACATAGCTGAGCAAATGTCCTTGTTGAATGGTGGGGCATCTTTTGGGTATATGACCAGGAGTGGTGCAGCTGAGTCTTGAGGTAGAGCTAGTCCCAATTTTCTGAGAAAGCGCCAGATTGATTTCCAAAGTGGTTGTACAAGTTTATACCCCCACCAGCAATGGACAGGTGTTTTTTTTGTTTGTTTGTTTTTGTTTTTTTTTTTTTTTTTTTTTTTTTTTTTTTTTTTTTTTGCACCATGTCCTCACCAGCATGTGCTGTCACTTGAATTTTTGATCTTAGCTATTCTGATGGGTGTAGGCTGAAATATCAGAGTCATTTTGATTTGCATTTCTCTGGTGACTAATGAGGTCGAGGATTTCTTTAAGTGCTTCTCAACCATTCAAGATTTCTCCATTGAGAATCTTCTGTTTAGCTCTGTAACCCATTTTTAAATTGGATTATTTGGTTTGTTGGTGTTTAATTTCTGGCGTTTCTTATATACTTTGAATATTAGCCCTTTCTCAGATGAAGGGCTGATGAAGACTTTTTCCTAATCTGTAGGCTGCCATAGGTGTGTGTGTGTGTGTTTATTTATAGGTCTTCAATTTTATTCCACTGATCAACCAGTCTCTTTCTATGCCAGTACAATGCACTGTTTTTTGTTCTTTGTTTTTGTTTTCTATTGTTCTGTAGTACAGCTTGAAGTTAGGGATGGTGATACCTCCAGAAGTTCTTTTATTGTGTAGGTTTTTCAATTGTGTCTGGGATTTTTTGTTTTCTAAATGAAGTTGAGAATTGTTCTTCCAAGATCTGTAAAAAAAAAAAATGTGTTGTATTTTGATGGAGATTGCAATGAATTTATAGATTGCTCTTGGTAAGATGACCATTTTTAGTATGTTAATCTTACTGATCCATGGGCATGGGATATCTTTCTATTTTCTGATATCTTCAATTTTTTTCTTCAGACACTTGAAGTTTTTTCATACAAGTCTTTCATTTGCTTGGTTAGAGTTACACCAAGATACTTTATATTATATTTGTGTTTGTAACTATTATGAAGGTGCTGTTTCCCTAATTTCTTTCTTAGCCTGTTTGTCATTTGCATATGGGGGCCACTGACTTTTTTGAGTTAATTTTGTATTCAGCAACTTTGCTGAAGGTGTTTTTCAGCTGTAGGAGTTCTCTAGTAGAATGTTAGAGGTCACTTACTTTTACTATCATGTCATCTGTGAATAGGGAAACTTTGACTTCTACCTTTCCACTTTGTATCCCCTTGATCTCTAGCTGTCTTATTGCTCTAGCTAGAACTTCAAGTATTATATTGAAGAGATATGGAGAGAGTGGGCAGCCTTGTCTTGTGAATATAGTGGAATTGCTTTGAGTTTGTACTTTACGTTTGACATGAAGCTCTGCCTTATGGCACATTTTTTTTCTGATGCACATTTAACATGCTATATGTAATATTGTCTAAAGAGACAAACATGTGAGCAGCTGGTTTGTTCTACTTGTTATTTTGTTGTTGTTTTATCATCCAGGATTGAATCCAGGATGTACACCTGGTAGGAAAGTGCTCTGCACCGAGCTATATACTCAGCTGATTAACTTATTTTAATAGGGACAAACTGTCCTGTTATTGTGAAATAAATTTCCTACTCCTTGATAAACAGTGTATACTTGTTTGTTTTCCTAAGCAATATTTTATTTTTGCTTAAAATAATGAAATCTTTATGTTCCCATTTCCTCCTGATAGTTTTTTATTTTATTTCAAAGAAATGAGGCAGAGAATGTGAAGTCACCCAATGCTCCCTGGTCTCCCCATTCATGCACAGGAGCGTCTATCTGCAGACACATGCATATGCCATACATACATTCACATACCACACACACGCACACGCACATAGATACATACACACACAAATACACATAGATGCACACACACACACACACATAGATGTATACACACACACAAACACACATAGATGTATACACACACAAACACACATAGATACACACACACAAATATACATAGATACATACACACAGAGTGAGATAGACAAACGAGGAGGGAACTGAAAAATCATTTACTATAGAGAGTACAGTATATAAAAAGGCACATTGCAGAAAGTTTTGTTCTGTTTCATGGTCAAGGGTCAGGATAATTGAAAACAAAGGACATTGGAGATCAAGTGAAAAATCCCAGTGTCAGATGTGGGATGCACCCCTATTAGTTGTTTGAGGACGCTCCAAACCACAAAGACTATTGCCCTTGCTCTTAGATGTCCGTCAGAACTAGGAGGGTGAGAGTTCGGATTCAGGACATAAAGAAGTCAAGCTGGAATTGAGCTAGCTGTTTCCTCCCTTTGGCACAGCTTTCAAAATGCCTGATGGTGCTATGAAAGAAGCTCTGGAAGAAAAGTCATCGACAGTCTTACCTAGAAGTGCCCCTTGCAGGCCATGACACCAGCTCTCTGGACAAGATATGCCCATTACTGTAATAGTGCCATGACAGTCATGGAGGAAACAACTGCCTTCTGACTGGACTTGAGGCCCAGCCTAAAGGAGGCAATTCAGGCCCGACTATGCCTGACGTAGTCAAAAGTGCATGCCTAGTGAGGTCCTGGGTGGAATCTAGTATTGCTAGATTGCCAAATGGACATGGTGTCAACTTTTTCTAAATATCTATGTCTACACACATAAACAAGTACCACTGTCAACTTTAATCAGAGAAGTCTCCTTTTACTGTAAATGACCGTGAATACAGAGACTCATGGCTGCTCAAGATGCTGAGAACTAGTCGGTGTTGAGTGCTCAGTCCTAAAAGGGACATCTCCGCTAAGGCTAAGGAAAAAAAGGGGTAGAAATGATATCAGGGCTATAACAGGGAGGAGGGTTGTGATGGAGAGGAAGGATACTTTCTGGGCACGACATGGATGTTGCCATCATGAATCCGCGGCATCTATGGTTGCTTGCACTAGGCCAGTAGCAGGCTGAGCCTGTCAACATTCGGTCACGGACGGAGGGTTCATGTCCCCCCTAAGGAAGGCTGCTGTTGATGGCTGCTGAGAGACGGTCATTGTCTGTAGCGGTTTCGTCACTGGTTAGATCTCTGTGCTCCAGGAGAGAGCTATAAGTCCACACTCACATGGACTGCTTTGGTTAAGCCCTAGATAACAAAATAAAACCAAAACAAAGAGATTTATTGGGGGACTTCTTCATTTGGCCGTTACTCAGCCTTTCTTCAGTCCAAAGGCATGGGTGTAGGCTTCTGAGAACATGCCAGGAGTTCTGTTTTCACTGAAGGGGAATCAGATAAAATTTCTGGGAAATATCTTTTGGTGAAGTGGTTCTCAACCTGTGGGCCGTGACCCCTTTGGTAAACCTGTATCTCCAAAAGTATTTGCATTATGATTCATAAGAGCAGCAAAATTACAGGGTACCAACAAAAATAATTTTAAGGTGGGGGGATCACCATAACATGAGGAGCTTGCTAAAGGGTTGCAGCACTAAGAAGGTTGAGAAGCGCTGTCTTGGTGACTGAATTTTAAGAAGAGTCGTTGTGTTGGTGTGGCGGTCACTGGACGAGGGAGGTAGCAGCGAGTTCTCTAGCAGTACTTACAGGCTGCCCGACAAGCCCTGTACACATGCCAGAGTCAAATATGCTGCAAGAGGGACACACACAAACAGACATGGCAGGCAGAGGCGACTCTGGTTTGGGATGTCGGGTATCTAAGGCAGTAAAAGAAATGACCCTCCACCTTATTACCCAGGGAGTATGGTGTGTTTCATCCTGTTGAGGCCTTCGGTGTAAAGATGAGGCATGATCAGGGGGCTAGAGCCGGACGATGGGACACAGGAGCCACTGTGAGGTGGGTAGCCACCACACCTGGGCGGGTAGGATGGGGGGTCTGACCTGGACCAACACTACCGGCTGTGGCCTTCCATCTCTGCAGCCTCGGGAGTAAACTTCCCAGAGTCTGTAAGGATGCAAAGCCTGTTACTGCCTGGCAGCCACAGAGCTTGCAAGACTCAAAGGGAGGGCCCAAAGACCCCATCGCGCAAAAGGAGTGTCAAAAGGCTCAAGGCTGTGTTTTCAAACTGTGAGCGTAAGAAAGGGCAGCTAGGAGATAGTGACAGGCCTCAGGAAACAGGCCTTAGGTTCAGGAGGAAGGAGCCTGAGGTGAATTTGGACACTGAGATGCCCCACAATAAACTTTGCTACTGTTACGGGGGTAAAGGGTAGCTCTGTTCTTTGCTTTTCTTACCCGCGGTCCCATCTTAAGGAGCACAACAGTAAGCTACTTCAAGTGAGGAGTTTTGTTAAGACGTGTAAGGATTCCGCTACAGCACCAGACATTGCCCTGTTGAATGCACTTCATCAACTACTGTTTACAAAGCCTTTCCACGCACATTACCTCAGTTATTTCTTACCAGACACATCTGTAATAGTTGCTCAGATTACCGGCGCGTAACCAATGAAGGACCGTGACCCTGACAGGTCAGGTAACATTTTGAATGTAACCCAGCTGGAAACTGATGGTGGAGACTCAGAAGCTTGTTTCTCTACTTGCATCGACTCTTCCCAGAGCTGTTCAGCTGCTCCCCAGTAGGAGCATGCTTGAGACCCCTCCTGTGCTCACCCACACTGTGAGGTCAGTCTCCTGGGAACGCCACCGTATTGCTGGTGTGTATGTATTCTCCCAGGAGATGCCACTGGAGCTGTCCCCACCCTTGCCCACATGGGCATGTCTGAAATTTATTAGATGATGGGGACAACTGTGGCAGCAGGTGTGTGCCTGCAGGCGCCCGGCCTCCATGCTTGAAATACAGAGACTGAAGCTTTTGCTCTGGAATGGCCGGAGTGGGTATGACCTTTCCTCCACGGCTAAGAAGAATGCATGAGATAGACACATTGAAGTGTTCTCTTGAAACTGTGCAAGAGAGTATACCAGGCACAGCTGTTCCTGCCCAGCATGGCTTGTGGGACTGCTGAATAAGGCCAGCCCTGACTTTCCTGGGGCTAGCACAGCTCTCCTTGCTTCCTGGAGTTCCATCTTAGCCTGCCTCGTTTTCCTATTCCAGGTAGCAGGGGCTCAGAGTCAGACAGGGAAATAAATATTCAAACAGTGGCGTGCTACCTCGCATTTCCTCAACAACCTACAGCACCAACTCATCTGTGAGAATAGTTCTCTGCTGACCCGTCAGACCCTGCAAATGCCCAGAAAGGATGAGAATGTTTACTGCTCCCCGTTAAAGGTCACCCTCCAGGCGCTCAGGAATTTTCCTGAATCATGAAGGAAGAGCTCAAATTCCTGTCATAACACACTTCAGAAAGCAAGGGGCAGCCAGAAGTTCCCATTCATCTGAGGGATCTTTGAAAATCCTGCCTTGGGTGGAGTGACATTTGCTAACAATGACAACAGTGAGGCTGGCTGGCAGGCAGCCCTGGCAGCCGGAGACCCAAGCACACTGTCCCTTTGGGGTATCTGTCTCAAGACTTCCAGGAAGTTCCCGAGAACAGCAGGAACTCTGTCCAGGCTTGGGGGACCACCCCACCCCCAGGTTTCCTTTGAAACACCACCTCAACAGAACTTTGTGTGTTGGGGTGGGGGGGCCCAGTGGGGCCTCCTCACCTTGCCACAGCTTTTGTGGAATCTGTGGGCAGCGCCATTCCCAGACTGCAGTTCCCAACAGGCTTATTTGCCTCCTGTCCAGTATTTACCTGGATGATTAGGAGCTTTGTGTGATAAAACCAAATCCATTCTATTAACTATGCAGCAATAGGCAGGTCTTGTTTACTGGTTTTTACATATTTCCATCACTGAAATGACTAATATCCAAAATATAATTTAAAGAAAAATTTCAAAGCGTTTTTGTAATTCACAATGCATGATTTCCACACTCCCTCTTCCTCCTATGAAAATGTAGCTGATAATTCAGACACACAGTAGAGGGCTAAAGGAGTACAGAATTACTGTTCTGTGTTGTGAAGTCGCCGAGTGTGCTGGAAGCAGATCAAAGCACATCCCACTCGTCATTCTGCACGAGTCACCCTCCATGGCTCTTAGTAACCCAAGCATCTTCTTCTGATTGGTGTGATAAGAAACATCAGCATTGACACTGTTGTGCAAACCACCCAGGAACCTGTTAGAAAAACAGAAAAAAACAAAACAACAAAAATCAAAACAAAACACAAAAAAGCGCCCTTAGTGGTGTTTCTTTTTTTTCTAAACAGTGTCTCACCAGAACCAAGGAGTTATCACTGCTATTTAAACAACCATTTTAATTTGTCTATTACGTTTGCATAGAGGAGCTGGCGCCATGCCTCTGCAGGGAAAGTGCTTACCACGAAGCTGACACTTGACCTCAGCCTCTGGAATCACAGGTCCACTTCTGTTCTCTGGTCTCCATGCGTGTGCCATAGCAAGTTAGGGTCCACAGATACACACACTAATAATAATTTAAAATGTTTCCTATAGGAACCTGACTGCAAAGATAAATTAATTAAATTCCATGCCTTCTGATTTGCCAAACTGTTGTAGTAAAAAACAAAACAAAACAAAACTTGAGTGTGGGGCTATATATTATTGATGATTAGCTCTATGATTATCACCCATGATAATCATATTATCTAACTCACTATCACAAATAATAAGACACAGACACCTGTTAGATTTATAATTACCTTTTATACTTGGGCCAGGCAGATGTTTCACTTACACTGTCTCAGTATCCTCACCATCCATCTCCAGCCCCCATCCAGTACACCTTAATCCTCCTCAACTAGACTGCCTTTCATCCATGATCCCATGGTACTTGTATTTTTCATATGGGCTTTTTCACAGCATTATTGGAGTCCTTTCTCTCGGGCCATTTGTTGTTTTGTTTTGTTTTGCTTTGTTTTGTTTTGTTTTCTCCACACTAACCCATCTTGGCATCCTCCTTCCTCCTCTCTTCTCTGTCTGTTTCCAGTGATGATCCTCGAAAGCCCGAGAACCCTAGCCATGCCTACCCCATTCTGCCCTGCCCAGGTATAGGCTGTTTAATCAACCAGTCATGTCTCAGGCAGGTTTACACAAACAAGGATGGGTGTATCCATCAGGCAGTAACCAATCTTCATGGCCAGTAATTAGCATTAGACCAACCTCCAACACCAATTTTATCACATTTGAAAGCAACTGCCTTTTATTTTTTTAGTATTTATCAGTAATGATATCGGCAGAGCTACTTGTTCTTGCTTTGTGAACTAGAAACCAATGATCAAGTAGACAGGGTCTGCTCTATGGCTGCCTTGCTGGCTAAACTTTTTTTTTTTTTTTCATTTGGTTGTACTAGGTCTGAGCTGCCTTTCCTAGTGATTCTTAGGGGAAAAAAAAATTTCAATTTCCTGAGAAGGGGTTACAGTTATATGATCGATCAGGCAACTCATGTTTTACACACACACACACACACACACACACACACACACACACTTCCCAAAGGTGCTGCCTATGGTAGCTTTTGTAAACTGCAGCTGTGAATGCTTACTATGAAAGGGATATCATTTTTGTGTCTGAATGGGATGGCTGGAGTTTCTTATAAACAAGTGTACTCTATACCTCATGCCTAATGTCCCAATTTAAGTTTGAGATCTCCCTGGCTACCCCCATTTGTTAAAACTCTCATCCACTGCTCTATGGTTTATGACAGTAAGAGAAGCAGAGTAAGACGGCAGAGGAGGATAGGGAAGGGGCAAGGATTTCAGCCCTCTCCCCCAGTGGAATTATGTGTGAACCATGCTGACAACATGCATGGAGCACCCGTCATGGAAATGGCGGGTGCTTTGGTGTGCAGAGTTACACAGCTGACTGTAGACTCCAGTGCATCCCCAGGCCAAGCCAATACTATATGGCCCAATACTGTATGTTGCTGTATTATTTAATAGCATGGTCTAATAATGTTTCAGGCAAGAGGTGAGGGGCAGGGCCAGCTCACTTGCTCTCAGGACCCTACGGCCAGTTCTACCAACTGCTGCAGTTGGTGAGGGGCAAGGAAGGGAGGGCACCACCCTCACCGCGACACCACCCCATGCCAGATGAGTAGTGGGGCCAGCTCGCTCACACTCCCTCAAGTCTTTCCTTGAGGCCTGCTCACCGTGTCTGCTCAGGTGTGGTGCGAGCCTGTTTTCCTGAGTGCTGCAGCCTGGGTCAACACTCCTGACTGCCTCGGTGCCAAGCGGAAAGAGGACATCTCCCTGCCCAAGCCACCTCACAGCAGATGGTGGTGGGGCTGCCTTGCCCATGCTCTCATCCTGGGACCTGGCTCCTTGTACTCCCCCATCAGGGTCAGCTGTGCTGTGCTGACCAGGCAAGGTGCAGGGCCCATTCTCCCAAGTGCTGCAGTTGGTGAGGGACAGGGTTAACTCTTCCGAGCTCATAACTGAAGGTGGCAAGGGGCAAAGGGGGCATCACCTCTGTGCCTGTGCCACCTCATGGCAGATAAATGGTAGGGTTAGCTCTCCCACACTCAGACCCTCAGGGCTACCCACATCCCAGCGCCACTGTGCTGCCTGGGCAAGGTACAGGGCCCACTCTCCTAGGTGCTGCCAGCAGCTCTCCCAAGTGCCATAGCCGGTGAAAGGCGGGGACAGCTATCCACAGCTTCTGGGCATCCACATGCCCCCCCGCAGCTACCTTGACCAAGGAATCCCCATGGTCTTCAGTGGTAATATGAGCCACAGTCATCAACGCTGACCCCTGCTGTTGCACAGCCGCCGACCCAGACACGGCCCTCAGCAGCAGCTCAGGCCGGGGACCCCACCATGACCCCAGATGGCTGGGCTGGCCTCTCACGGCAGGCTGCTCCTCTCCACCCTCCAGGCTCCGGTTCCACCTCTCTTCATAATGCCCAAGCTGCTCCACTTCTTCTCTCCTTTCTGACCGCCACATACTCACATGTTGCGGTGGCTCCTGCTGCAGGCTGAGCACGTGGCTGGCAGGCCCCTGGGTGACGGCCTCCATCCAGGCAGTGTGTGGCAGCAAGCTGGTGCCTGTGGCCTGTCTGTACTGTGAGCTGGAGAGCGGGTCTGTGGGTGACATGGCAGTCCGCAGGTCTCCGTCTGTCCTCCTCCTCCTACACTGCCCTGCTTGGATTTGATTGGATTGGACTTTTATGAGTCCTAAGCATGAGACAGCTTTAGCCACCAAGCCAGGCATCAAGCTGGGATGAGCAAGGCATGCCATCTGCTCTGCCCCTGACTGACATATGAAGAACATCACCAACAAGGTGTCTCTGTGCCCATGGCCAGGGGTGACAGTCTCTTAAAAATACCTTTGCACCATTTTCAGTTCCTACTGCATCAAAACACATAAGCTGCTGTTGTTTCTACTAAGAAGCAGAAGTAAAAGCAAACATATCCTCAAATTAAGGTGGTTTAACAAAGGATTAGGTGTGGAATAATTACTTTATTACTACAATTAATATTCTACACTGTGTCCAGTCACAACTTTCCTGTTTTGAGGATTGTGAAGAGAAGCCGGGATCTCTGGGGCTCATTTTAGAATGCTTCTAGTGCAGAGTTGGTGTGTAACGTTAATTACTGGGAAAGTACAGTTGTTGTGCTCTGCATCTGATGGAATCACCTGAGTCAAAAATGCTGTAAAAACGCAACCTGTTCTGAACACGTATAGACTATTTTCTTGTTACCTCCTAAACAACATGCATGACAACTGTTTACAAAGCCCTTGCTTTGTGTTAGGTGTTATCAGTATCTTAAAGATGACCTAAACACAAATATGTGTTAGTGCTTGTAGCAATCTTAGAGTTGAAAACATTCATTATAGAATTGTTTTTAATATTAGTTACAGTTTATTAACTTTGTATTCTAGCTGTATCCCACTCCCTCATTCCCTCCCAATCCCACCCTCCCTCCCTCATCTCCTCCCTGCCCCTTTCCAAGTCCACTGATAGAGGAGGACCTCCTCCCCTTCCATCTGACCCTAGCTTATCAGGTCTCTTCAGGACTGGCTGCAATGTCCTCCTCTGTGGCCTAGCAGGGCTGCTCCTCTCTCAGGTGGGGTGGGGAGGTCAAAGAGTCAGCCATTGAGTTCATGCCAGAAATAGTACCTGTTCCCCTTAGTAGGGTACCCATTTGGATACAGAGCTATCATGGACTACATCTGAGCAGGGGTTCTAGGTTATATCTATACATGGTCCTTGGTTGGAGAAACAGTCTCATAAAAGACCCCTGTGCCCAGATATATTTGGTCCTTGTGGAGCTCCTGTCCTCTCCAGGTCATACTAACTCTTTCTTTCATATGATTCCCTGCACTCTGCCGAAGTTTGGTTATAAGTCTCAGTATCTGCTTTGATATACTGCTAGGTAGAGTCTTTCAGAGGCCCTCAGTGGTAAGCTCCTGTCCTGTTACTTGTTTTCTCCTACAACCAATGTCCATCCCATTTATCTTTCTAAGTGAGGGTTGATCATCTTACCCAGGGTCCTCTTTCTTGTTTATCTTCTTTAGGTATACAGATTTCAGTATATTTATCCTATCTGTAGGTTTAATACCCTCTTATAAATGAGTATATACTGTGTGTGTCTTTCTCCTTCTGGGATACCTCACTCAGGATGATCTTTTCTAAATCCCACCATTTGCCCGCAAAATTCATGATTTCCTTGTTTTTAATTGCCGAGTAGTATTCCATTGTGTAAAAGTACCACAATTTCTGTATCCATTCCTCCATTGATGGACATCTGGGTTGTTTCCAGATTCTGGCAGTTATGAATAAAGCTTTTATGAAAGTGTTTGAGCAAATATCCTTATTGTGTACTTGAGCATCTTTTGGAAATACGCCTAGGAGTACTATAGCTGGATCTTGTTCCTAATTGTCTGAGAAAGTGCCAGATTGGTTTCCAAAGTGGCTGTACAAGTTTACATTCCCACCAGCAATGGAGGAGGGTTCCCCTTTCTCCACAACCTCTCCAGCATGTGTTGTCACTTGAGTTTTTTATTTTAGCCATTCTGATAGGTGTAAGGTGAAATCTCAGGGTCGTTTTGATTTGCATCTCTCTGATGGCTAAGGACATTGAATATCTCTTTAAGTGTTTCTCTGTCATTCTACATTCCTCTACAGAGAATTCTGTTTGGCTCCGTACCCCATTTTTTAATTGGATTACTTGGTTTGTTGCTGTTTAACTTCTTTAGTTCTTTATATATTCTGGATATCAGCCCTCTGTTAGACATAGGGTTAGTGAAGATCCTTTCCCAGTCTGTAGGCTGTCATTTTGTTCTGACAACGGTGTCTTTTGCTTTACTCATTATAGAATTTTAAAATGTTAAGTTATAAGAAACATCATGGGTTTGATTTTGGTTTGTGGTAATTAAAAAAAAAAAACAATTCTGATAAAGTTTATCAATCCTTGAAAGTACCTGGTGAAGAAATTAAATAAAAAAATGAAAATCCTCTTGTGAAATGTCAACATACCATTTGTACTAAGAAGCAATTATGACTTCAATAGACTGAAGGATTCACTTTTGGATTAATGTACCTTATATAGTTTAAACACATAATTGAACTATCAAGGGTACATCACTGTTTTTGTAATTATTTATTCCAAACAATGGATATTGAAAATTCAATTACCACTTTTGTAAGGAAGCGTAAATTTTTCTTTTTTAGTGCAAAAAGATACCCTCATATTTGAAAAAATTAAGAACCAATCTACCCATGGTAGTAATAGCTCATTGTTGGGCTATTTGCCCTAAACTCCTTTTAGTAAAACATACCCTCTGGGTAAAAGACCTTTCAAGAAGCCTCAGCAATGTTTACCAGCCAACCATAGGGTCCATTGCAGAGAATATGTTATTTACTGATGGACAATGTGCGAAGTTTGCAAATACTTTACTTAAAAGAGATTTAGAGATTGATTCAAGATGGCGGACTGACTGCGCACATCTGGCACTTGTCGCCCCGGAGCTCATGAATGCACATACAGATAAATGTAAACAATAAATCCATCTTAAGAGAATAAAAAAATGGAATGACATAGTAAGAAAAATACATTTCTAACCAGTTTTGAAAGATATTGCCAAAGAATAAATGCTGGGGTGAATAAAACTGCAGGAAACAGAAGCCTAATATGTGGGGAGGAGATGAATGGTGGGAGATCTAATCAATGGTTCTCAACCTTCTTACACTGCAGCCCTTTAATCCAGTTCCTCATGTTGTGGTGACCCCCAATCACAAAATTTTTATTGCTACTTCATAACTGTAATTTGCTACTGTTATGAACTATAGAGTAAATATATATTTTCCCATGGTGCCCGGCAACCCTTGCTCAGAGTTGTTCAGCCCCCGAAGGGGTTGCGGCCCACACACTGAGCGCCACTGATCTGATGGACTATCAGCATAAGATGGTCATGATGAGTATGTGTTAATTTGGGGCATGTCTCGGTTTGAAAAATTAGGAAATTGCACCCAGAAGAGCAAATCTGTCATCTTTCCTCACTCTCAGACTTGGGTTGAACAGTAGGAAGTGATGGCAGAAACTGAGTCACGCTGTAGGATTGGAGAGGCAGAGCAAGGCCTAAGAAGCTCGTGTTTCCTGCTGGAGTCAGATCCCCCGGTAGTCAAACCATCCTCCGATTACGCTTGTGTACTCCCTCCTGTGCCCAAGCTAGGCAGCAGTAAGCTAAAAACGATTATACTGGTGGGCTAGAGATCACATAATTAAAGAAGAACGTGAAACCAAGACTGTGAGACATCTCAGTCAACAAAGAAAAAAGTCAGTTCATTGAAGGGAGCAAATAGAAGACACAAAGCCCAGCCACCGTACTCTGGGTGCTGTCATATCTGTAATAGAGTCACATGTACTAATGAAGCATGTCTATGAACTGTGATATAGGTTTAGTGAGCACTATTTTGTGTTTTTGGACAGCTTGGCATCAGAAAGAGTATGGGTGAAAATCAAGTGAGAAGAAAGTTACTGTAAAGGAACTAATGCATTACTAAGTGCCACACGAAAGGGAATGGAGGAGGAGTTAGGGCACATAGACGACAGACTCAGATGTTGCTGCTTCAAAAGAGAAGAGAGGAAGCAGAAGGGACAGAAGCAACAAAAAACATAGCGAAATTTCCTAACACATGCACACACACATACCATAGACATGTGCACACATATATACACACATGCACACATATGCACATGTACATACATGCACACACGTGCACCTACATGCACCCATACATGCAAACACATACACCTATGCAAACCCACACATGCACACACACACGCACACACACATACCCATCTTCAAGGTGTTCTAATTCCACTACCTTCAGTCTTGAAGCCTTTCATCGTTTTTGTAGAAGAGTTGTGCTTGGTGTGCTCTTCTTCCTTCTATGCTTTGTAATTTTATTTGAGAGAGTCGTTCTCCAGACAGGTCTCCCTACGGACCTTAGGCTTCCCTCAAGTTTGTAATCCTCCTACCTCAGTTTCCCTAATGCTAGGACTAGAGGCTTGAGACACCATTCCTGGCTCCGGTGTGTCAGTTCTCTTTGTGATTTAATCTTTCTTTCCTCCTGTGGATCGTGGCGCTATCTCGGGGTGGGGGTTGCACGGGCTTTCGTTGGGCATCTCAGAAGCATCAGAAGTGTTAGCTTTGTGAACTGTGAGAAACCCTACCATAAACCCATGTTACGCACTGCCATGGGGCACACATTCAGGCTCTACTTCTTCACGGGAGCCCTCACTATCTGTAGTTGAGACAGTCGTAAACTTTGTTGCTGTCTTCTTCACCGCGAATGGAATGGCGTCTGCCTTGTATTGGCAGCAAGTCATTTGAAAGCCTGGCTTCAAGGCTGCAATTCTACTGCTTTGGAGACCATAAGGTTGCATGTCTGCTCCAACGTGGATTCAAAATCAAGTCTTCAGGTCCCTTTTCAAACCTGATTACCACCTTTCCTTTTTTCCCCTTTATCAGAGTTTCTCCTAGCCTGCCTCGACACAGCGTTTGTTGAGATGCCTCACATTCTTGATTGCATGCTCTTCTTTGATTACGAGACTGCCAGACCGTCCTCAGTATAATCTGTTTCAGCACTACACTGAACTTTGAAGGAACGAGTAAGCAGGTAAGATCTGAGGATGATTTGGCTAGCGGGCACTGTAAACGCAGTCAGCTTTCACCTGACTGTAGAGCTGTTAAATGACAAGGTAATGTGAGTGTTTCAACAGTATTGCCAAGTTCCACACTCGTGCAGAAACACACATTTCCTATTTTGGAACACGGGAGTTCTCTCTTTTATTATTGTCTATATTTGATTGTTTATTTTACACCGAATTTTGGCAGCAATACAATTCACCATCAATATTAATCCACTATGACACAGAGGTCAGAAAACACCAACACGCAAATATGGCACTTACTATCTGTAGTTTATTAAAACCCCCTAGTGGGACGGGATGGAGGAATAAAGATTTAACGTTAGTCCGTGGCACAGGAAAAGTTCACCTGCTTCTGCTTGTGTACACTCCAACATGCTTCAACCCGACTATGCATGCATACAAAACAGCCTGTGTATATCACGACCCATTAAACAACAAATCAGAAGAGTTGTAGAAGCAATCTTTATCAAATCATCTGAAAGCAAACCAAGCTAATGTGGTGAATGATGACGCTAAAATAATGTTTAGGAGATCTTTGGTCTCCTAAGTACTCATGAGTTTTTGATTTGTATGTGTGTGCTTTTGATTTTCACATCCTCAATTGTGTAGAGAGGAGTCTAAGTGTTAGAATAAGAAAGATGACTTAAAATTTATAGCAAATTTTCCTTCAATTGAAATTTTAAGTAATAATAACAACGAGATCACAATGATCATTGACTGATCAATGCGTACGATCTCACACTTAATAATTTTATGACATCCAGACAGGCTACGTAACCTATCCAAGATCACACAACTTTGATGAAGTGTAGTCAACATTCCTACCAGTTTGTCTGATTCCAGGGCTGTAGCTGATTGTGTAAACTGGGCCTCTCCTTTAAGAGCTTTTTTCTGTAAATTGTTTTGTTTATAAATAAAGTGTTTCATAATCTGTCACTCACTGGGCTTAAAATTTGGGTGTTATTGTTTAATCTGTTCCACCATTTCCTCTGTTTATGTAAATTCTGTCTTCTGAGGTCACTGATAACAGGAACAGCAACAACAGCCACCACGCTGACGCCGCCAGTGCCAAGTGTCCACAAGGCACTGAGGAAATCTGCCTGCATCCCAGGGATTACACTCTTAACTGCACACCGGAAGTTATCCTGACTTTTTTATTAGCGGGTTTAAAGGCGCATGCCTGGTGAGAAGAGCTTGCCCTACAGTTGAGAGAAACATGCAGTCCTCACCCATCCCCAGGCTTCTGGGCGTGCTGGGCCGGGCTGCCGTCTGGTTCTGATAAACTGTTCAGAGTCCCCAGCAGTTCTTGGGAATTCTGTTGGTACGGGACCAGTGAAGTCACTTTATCTCCTGATGAATTTCCTTTGTCTGTATTTTTTGGTTGTTCTGATGAACCTGACCCTGAAGTGTTCAATAATTCCTCTGGTTCCTTAGAAGCTACTGGCAAAGTTACTGGCTTTATCTGTCTCTGCATGAAGGTTCCATGTCTCTGGAAAGGAAAACAAAGATGACATTAACCAGGGAAGCAAGAACTGTAGCTGGTATGTGGGTTAGCTCAAGTCCTGGTGATGAAGGAACTTGTTTCTCTGCTCTTCACTGACTGACCCTTCAGCCCAACACTACAGACAGTGCCTTGTAAACGGAGAAAGGATCGAGAGCAGAGAAATGAAAAGCCAGCAGTCAAAGAAGAAGCTGTGCTTTCCTATCGCTGGAGTGGACACAACTATTTGTATAAAATTTTATTTTTTCCTTCGTAGGTTGCTATGACTGCAAATGAAGCTACAATTCATAGAATTGCTGATTGTGTCCAAATGTCAAAAAGGATTACTCACAGTGAACTATGAAAACAAACATCTGTATAATAGAAAACACTTCAGCAACCACTATTCAATTCTGTTCAGCTTCTAAGCCTTACATGCATCCTCCTGGCACACGTACACTAAGACCAGCTAGAAGTTTATCAATATTACTTTAATAAGTGCTTTCAGAAAATAAACCCAAATCCCCGTGGTTCAGAATCATGACATCACTCGTTGGTTTTAAAATGGCACATGGCCGAGTCTATTCTAGAAATGACTATATTTGCTTAGATAAGCTTTCAGGAAGACAAGCATGACTTAAAAGGCTTAAATGTTCTTGCATAAATTTATTCAGCCCTACCGTATTAAATAATTAGTTCTTAACGCGGCCTCACCTTTCCCCGAATGGGCTCACAGGGAGTTTTCCTGGCATCATATTGATGTACAAAGGAGATATATTCTACAAAATTGTCTTCATGTTCTCCTGATGCATCCAGATAAGTAAGCGGAACTAGGAGAAACAAGAGCTATTTCAGTGAAATCAGTACAATAATTAGATATATGAAAATATAAATATTGTGGTATTTATGCTTTATGAAACCGTCAATAAAATACCAGCATGGTGGTAAAACTCAGAGCAGACTCAGGGTTTTACTATGTAGTTTTGGCTGTCCTGTAAGTCACTGTGTCGACTGAACTTGAACTCACAGAGACCTGCTTGCCTCTGCCTCCTAAGCGCTATGAGTAAAGGCGTCACCACCATGCCTGGCTGAGAAACAACGTTTTTTAAATTAAAGATTTATTAATTTATTATGTATATACATTGTTTTGTTTGCATGTGTGCCTGCAAGCCAGAAGAGGATACCAGATTTCACTATAGATGGTTGTGAGCCACCATATGGTTGCTGGGGATTGAACTCAGGATCTCTGGAAGAGCAGACAGTGCTCTTAACCTCTAAGTCATCTCTCCAGCCCGAGAAACAACCTTTAAAACCTGATTTTGATCTTTTCTCCTGGAAGATGACTGTGATGCGGGACCACAGGGACTGGCATTGACCAGCTGCTGACACCTGTCAACAGAGTGACAACAGGGTGGAAATACCTTCCGAGGGCAGGGGAGGTAGCTCAAGATAAAGGCTCTTACTGACAAGCATGATGACCTTAGTCTGATCTACACTGTAAAGGGAAAGAACAGACTCCTGTAGTTGTCCTCTGACTTCCATGTATGTGCTATGGCAAGCCCCATATAGACAGACAGATGACAGAGAGAGAGAAAGATAGAGGTAAATATAACTAAAATGTTTAAGTATGTCTAGAACAAATTGTCGACAGAAACGGTACCTACTACTCTCCTCGGCTTCTTCTTCTAGGGCCCACTCCAGCAAATGTTAGTGTTGCATTTAAAACACTAAGAGATTGCCTTCTCCTGGTGACACCTCTTATCATTTTAAGAATGGTGGAGGTAAACCCCTCACGGGACTGGCCTGGTAGAGTGACAGCAACTTCTGGTGACCACAAGTGGCTTTGCAAGCTGGGGACTTCAATTGCTGGAGTGCTTATTTGGTAAGCATAAAACCTGGGTTTGATACTCAGTGTCACCCAAATGCAGGTGTGGCCTTCTTGAAGGCCTGTCACTGGGGGTTGAGTAGGTGAGGGCCCATGCCAGGCCCAGTCTTTCTTTCTGCCTCCCGCCTCTGGATCAGAATGTAAGCTCTCAACTACTGCTCCATGCCTGCCTGCCTGCTGCCTGCTGCCGCCACTCTCCCTGCCATGATGCCCATGTACCAACTCTCTGAAACTGTAAGCAAGATTTCAAGTAAGTGTTTTCTTTTATGAGCTGCCTTGGTCATGGTGTTTCTTCACAGCAATAGAACAGTGACTAAGACAGCAGGAATGCAGGAAGAGGGGCTGGGAGGCCCAGAAGAGCAAGATTTAAGGAGATGCATGAGGGACACAAGGGAAAAGCCTCTTGAAGTTTCACCGTCTGCTTGTTTCTCTCCTACTTCACCTTTACCCTGTCCTGTGAGGCACAGAGGGAAAGCCAGCATCTCTTCAGAGAAATCTGAGACTTCCTAAGACAAAAAAAAACCAAATGACTCAAGCTTTCCAAGAGACATACTGTCCTCAAAGGTAACAGAGTAACATCAAACATTTCAGAAGCAACACTGGACTCAAGAAGACCGAATACTATTTGAAAACAGGGGAATTAAAGATTGGAGTTTCATAGTTGTTCAAACTTTCAATAAATTATGAATTAAAATTTAAAAAAATTCTTTGAGGGCCAGGAAAATCTGAAAATATTTTCCCATAAAACAGACCAATTTTTCAAAGGAGCATTCAAATAAAACTAGAAATAAATAAAGGAGAATGCCTAAGATTATATTTTTTCTAAAAAAGACAAAGTCTTAAGGATGGAAAATTAAGTATTATTTCTGTAAAAAGCTAGAACACAAAATCAATAAAAATGTGCATGCCTTGTGATTAACTGTGACCAATGCAATGTGGCAGAAGGGACACAGTGCAGACTCCCAGCATAAACCTCAAGGAAGCTTTGCAGCTTCTGCCCTTTGCATTCTGGGAAACTTGAGTTGCCAAGTAGGAAGTTCAGCCACCTTGCTAGACAAACAACATGAAGAGACCACAGGAGGAAAGGATCAAGTGTCCAATGGGGCCAGCAGAGTGTGATCCTCAGGTCTGCGTTGTCAACTGCTACCACACAACCCAGGTCCAGACTGCAAATAAGATAGGTTTCTCTTAAGCAACTAAATTTAAGGTAGCATGTTTTGAAGATACTGAAATAGAAACACATCAGAAGAAAGTAAATTGAATTAATTAGAATAAATCACGCTGTGTCCTACTTTGCTTTCTATTGCTATGATAAAGACCGTTACCAAAAGTAACTTGGGAAAAAAGGGTTTATTTGGCCAGAAGTCCTGGTCACAGTCCATTGCGAAGGGACAACCCAGCACCAGCTGCCCAGGGCTGGCAGTGCACACAGCGGGCTGTGTTGGGCCCACACAAACCAATAATCGATGGAGAAAAATGCCCACAAGTTTGCCTACAAACCAATCATTTTTCTCTGTTGATGTTCCCTTGTCTCCAACAACCCTCACCTGTGTCAGGCTGACAAAAAACTAACCCAGAACACCTTGAAAACAGTGATCTAGAACCTTCCACACCTACAAAATAATGGCTTTAAAAACAATCCATTTCTTCACCGGCGCCAATAAAGGAAGAGGAATGTCTTCTTATCTATTATAGAGGGACATCGTCTACCCAAACATTATACTTATTACAGTTACACATAACTGTCAGGCTCAACTATGTGAAGATATAAGACTTTCTAAAAAGTCATACAGGGGACAATACTTAAGTGTGAAAAGATAAAAAAAGAGATTTAGGTTCTTGGTGGTTATGCTACATAAGAATTTAAATTGAGGTCTGGAAAGAGGATTTAGAGGTTAAGAACATTTACTGCTCTTGCGGAGGACCTGAGTTCAGTTCCCAGCATCCACGTGATGACTTACAACTGTGTCTAACTCTAGCTTAGTGGATATGTAAAGTCACAATGGTGCACATAAACTCACATAAGCAAACACACATCACTTAAATAAAACACACCTTTAAAAAAAGAATTTGAGAGGGCTGGAGAGATGGCTCAGGGGTTAAGAGCGCTTGCTTCTCTTCCAGAGGACCTGGGTTTGGCCATAACGTCAACTCCAAGGTATCTGAGGACTCTGGAGTCTATGGGGACCTGCACTCACACACCGGCCCTCGGGCAATCACACCTACATATAACTGAAAATAATAAGAAGAAATCTAATTAAATTGGATTCAACGAATTGCTTGAGTGAAGTCTTATTCAATAAGAACTACAAAAACAAGTTAAAGTCTATGAAGAATGTTTGAAATCCACTCTTAGAAATTTAATTAAAATAAGAGTTTTCTAAACATGTCAGTATCTGGCCATTGATACTTTCACTAACAAAGCCAGGATTTGTTAAAATATGTAATTTGCTTCTTACATTGGTATAAATTTAGCAGTTTTAGTTTGAGAACATTTTTAACTTTTTATGGCTATTCAGAAAAAAATCAATAAAGAATTTCCTCTTGGAAAATTCTCAGTAGAATTCATTTGAGTAAAAACTGTAGCTCTCTTTTGATTTTAATTTTTTTGTGTGTATTGTGTGTATTGTATGTTTGTATATGTGTTTGTATGTCAGTGTTTGTGTTTGTATTGTATGTCAGTGTGTGTGTTTGTATGTGTGTGTTTATATGTATACTGTGTCTGTATATATGTGTGTATATTTATGTGAGGATGTGTGTTTGTGTATATGTATGTGTTTGTGAGTACGTGTGTAGGGGATGGGGAACATATGTGGAGGTGCCTACGGAGGCTAGAGAAGGGATCCAGATTCCGTGGGACCTGAAGTTACAGGTGGCTGAGAATGCAGGATACGAATGCCAAAAGCTGAAGTCAGGTTCTCTGCAAAGGCAGAAAGTGTTCTTAACTGCTGAGCCATCTCTCCAGTTCCATGTCGTGCTTTGAATTAAATCACCACCAACAGGCTCGTTTAGGCTTGCGATCAGTTGGTGGAACTGTCTGGGGAGCATTAGTGGGTGTGGCTTTGTTGGAAGAGGTGTGTCCCCAGGGGTTGGCTTTTTTCCGAGGCATTGCCAGTCAGCCTCTCTCAGCCCTGTGGCAGTTTTCCCAACATGCAAGCTCAGCTGCTGCTCCAGCACCAGGCCTGCTGCTTGTTGCCATGCTCCCACAATGGTGGTCATGGACTCACCCTCTGAGAATGTAAGACAAGTTCTTTCTTCGCTAAGTTGCCTTGGTTATGATTTCTTTTCACAATAATAGAAAAGTAACTAATTTAAAAATAAATAAACGAAGCAAGAAAGGATACACCTCGGTACAAAAGAAACAACAAGCTAAAATCCATCTTAGAAAAGTAATTTTTACCACTGGATCTGAATCTGTAATTCAAAAGAACATTAAAATACAAAAAGTCGTAGGTTAGGGGGCTGGAGAGATGGCTCAGTGGTTAAGAGCACTGTCTGCTCTTCCAAAGGTCATGAGTTCAATTCCCACAACCACATGGTGGCTCACAACCATCTATAATGTGAACTGATTCCCTCTTCCGGCAGGTGTAAATGCAGATAGAACACTCATATACATAAAATAAATAAATCTTAAAAAAAAAAAGTCGTAGGTTAGCAGTGAAGGTTTTCTTTCAACCTAAAGTGCCACCCTTCACCAATTAGATTAACTTTTCCAAATTACAAAGTTTATGATATAAATCCAAGTATGACTGTCTCTTCCTATGGTGTATGAGACGTGAAGGGCGCTTTCATTGTTAGCACAAGGTAACATTGCCAAATGCCAAAGGTGAGACACAGTGAAGGGCACTAATAGAACAGAATGATGTGAGGGGCTTTTCACTGGCCTTAGTACGCGCTGGTATAGTTTGTACGCTGTGAAAGTCTGGTACACAGCTGAATTTTCACAGTCTCAAATGTTACAGTAAAATATTTTTAAAAATAATTTTAACCTAATATCAAAACACCGCCTACATAGAAATTATTTCAGGTCAATGTTGGGGCTCTTTCCTTGTTTGTTACATCATGACTTTGAATTAAATTTATTGAGTAATGGGTAGTATTAGAACAAGGAGATATAATCAGTAGTTTAACATTTGAGACTGCGTATTAGTTTGGTTATTCAAGCTCTTTTTTGGGTTTAGTCATTATACTAAGACCCTAGGTTATAATAACGAACTGAGTAATGGGGAATACTGAGAGAAGAGGGAGAGGGAGGGAGAGACAGAAAAAGACACACACACACACACACACACACACACACTGACAGACAGACACAGAGACAGCAAGAGAATATGACAGGTTTTAAAAACCAAATTCTAACTCAGAACCTAACAGAACAATGCGATGGTTAATAATTCAAATGACCCACTATTTGTTTTTACTATATATAAGCACTGTGGTAGAACTTTAAATGTTTTATTAAGTTCTAGTGATAATCTTACAGCATTATCTAATTACAAGGTTTTTGTTCATTTATGAACCAAAGAACTTCATATCCTTCTTAGTAAGTTCAATGCCTAATACCCCTGGAGAAAGTGTTCACACAAAGCCACCAGTTAGAAGTTCCTTCCCCTGAGAATCTACAGACAGGAGCTCATTGTGCATTGGGCTCGACAAGCACCGGAGCTGCTTGAGGTCACAGGGATTATTTTAAATGCTGACTTTTCATGTTTTTGTTTTCGTTTTTTTAACGAAAGTCTGAGGATCTTCTTTTCCTAACTTGTTTTGCTATCTCATGATGTGCAGGCACGTGTCTTTTCCTTCAAATCTGGACACTCTCTGTGAGCCCTTTCAATGCCTTTTTAGGGAGATTTTTTTCACCATTTCACAGGCCGAGCAGAGGGTTAGTTGTGAGCACAGACACTGGAGCCGTTAGGTTAGAATGCCGATCATCTGCTGTGTGGCCTGCAGCAAGTTCTTTAACGTCTGTGCTAGCTGAAGACACCATCCTAAAACACGCTGCTCTAATATATTGATTTTTGTTAATAGAGCCTGAAATACTTCAGATGATGTGGAAATCAGTACGGAGTGGTCAGGAAAATTAAAAATGGAACCGTCGTATGACTCAGCTGTGCCACACGTGAACATTTACCTGAAGATCTCTATGTCAGCACACCACAGAAACACTTGCATGGCCATGTTTATTGGTGCATTTTCACACTATCAGGAGATAATAGAACCTATCTACAGATGAATGCATGATGAAGGTGTGGTTCACATACGCAAAGGAATATTACACAGCCATAAAAAACGAAATCATGACATTTGCAGGAAAATGGCTGGTATAGAAATCATTATGCGAAATGAGACAAACTTAGGAAGACAAATACTAGATGCTGTTTTTCATACGAGCAGCCCAAATTTTATGAGCATAATTGAGTGAGTATGTGTGCATATGTAGATCAGACAATTAGAAAAGGGATCATGAAAGAAGAGATCTTAAGGGAGGAAGTGGAGAAAGTAATGCAATGGTTGACAGCAGAAGGTGGGGACTATGTGAGAGAAAGGGAACTTGGCCAGAGGGAGTGCAGGGTGAAGGAGGGAAGGAAAAGGGACTAATTAAAACAAAACGACACAACAAAACCCTCCACGTGATATGAATGGATGTAAGAGAAAACACTCTGAGCTTCCCTACACAGATTATGAAATATTTTCGTATCTAAAGTGATTTACCGGACAATGTCATTATAGTAAACTGAGTCACATTTCATTAAATCCACAGTGCTAAGAAGAGTCAACAAAAGACCCCTTTAATAAATCATTAATGCTCTGACCTCTGCAGTTTGGTCAGTCTAGCTGAAGATACATAGGTCAGCTAGACTTGAAGGTCATGGTACTGGAAAACAGAAAACGATTGTACGCAGAATGAGATAAAACTCCAGTGTAAAAGAGGCCCTGCCTCTAGCAGGTAGAAAGCCTGACTCTCTGTCACTCCAGGAGCTGAGGCTGGAGGTATCTGCACAGGGCGGTCCCCCTAACCTACCCCTCTCTACCAGCTGCTAGCTTCTCCACCCACCTAACTGACCTGGGCCAAGACCCCTGGCTTTTCAAATCATCGCAATTTACAGCTCTGTCAGGCTCAGGACCCAGGGGCTCAAGGTCTTCATCTCCTTATAAAAGTCTCACGTACCACAAAGTGTGCTTTTAAAAAATGTGTATGCTTTCCTTTTATTGATCTTTATGGTGATTTCATTTTGGGGCACAACAAAAGACCCTGAAAGGGTGAAGTTAACATTTTCAGTCTTACACTTACTTATCTGAAAACCAAAAATGCCAGTTGTATAACTGCATCGTTATACCATACAGCAGTAGTTCGCAGCCTTCCTAATGCCACGACCTCAGCTTGTGGTGACCCCAACCATAAAATTATTTTGTTGCTACTTCGCAGCTATAATTTTGCTACAGTTATAAATCATAATGTAATGTGCAGGATAGCTGATATGCGATCCCTGTGAAAGGGTCAATTGAGAACCGCTGCTATATATGCTTAATTTTAGAATAAAATGAGTTTATACTTGGAAAGTTTCACAAAGTGCCTAGCAAACAGTATGTTCTCAATAAATGCTGCATTTTAGTCGTTATCTTACTTCCAATTTACTCTTTTCAGAAAATAGCTCTAGAAATACTGGACCTCCCAACGGTTTCTCTCCTGGCTTCCCTTCTCTAGGACTATTTGAGGTTTTTGTTTTGTTTTATTTTCTTAATGTTTCCTTGCTTTTAGTCAAGAAAACTACCTTGGCATACTTCTACTTTTTGGCTGGCCATTAATGATTAAGAATAGTATAAGGACCAGAATAATTTTTCCAGAATAACTAGCATTATAGTTATCATCTGGCTAAAATTCTAGGCTCTAATGGTCTTCAATTAAAAAAAAAAATCCTCTGTTAGTTATGAAGATGAGTGTGCTTATGTGGGTTTATGTGAGCCACAGAAGCCAGAAGATGGCGTCAGATCCTCTGAAAATGTATGTTACTTTTGTTGTGAACTGCCATGTGGGTCCTGGGAGCCAAACAAGGGTCTTTAGCCATGAAGACATCTCTCCAGCTCTAAGTAGTCCCTCCCTCCATACCTCCTGTGCCTTGCTCCTTTCCTCCCTCTCTCCTTCCCTCCCTCCTGTCCTCTTTTCTTTCTTTTCTTTATTAATTTTGAGATGGAGTCTTGCTATATGGTACCAGTTGGCCAGGAACTTGTTATGCTGACCAGGCTAGAGATCTACCTGCCTCTAACTTCTGAGTGATGGAATTAAAGGCACGTGTCATTGCCATCTTGTCTGGATCTTTAGTAGTTAATAATGTTAAGACAAGGTATAAACTGCTGTCTGTGAAAGCCTGACTTGAAGTAATGCTCTCCTATTCTCTTTATTCTTGTCCTCTGAGGTTCCATTATAAAGATCAGCTTTTCTTTGCTGTATTTCTTTCTAGGCATTGCTCTTTTATTTTCTCTTGCCCGTCAGCAGATTTCCATTCTTCTCCGCACACACTCCAGAAAAATTTTCCTTCCATCCTCTTCATCTTTATTGCTTATTTCTCTGCTACTATTTCATAGAGTCTTAGGAGGCAGAAAATGTAGTTGTCCACACTAACTCTACATCATGAATCAGGAGCACAACATTTCTTTCTAAATGAGAGGCCAGGAGATGGCCTGTTAGCCTTTTTCATGAACCCTTACCCCTCTGAGGGAGGAATCATGCTGCACAGGATCCTTTTCTATTTTTTAGTGCCATAGCCTTCAGTCTAGCTGACCTATGTATCTTCAATTAGACTGACCAAATCACAGAGGTCAGAGCATTAATGATTTCTAAAAAGAATCTCTTGCTGACTCCTTTTAGCACCGTGGTTTTAATAAAATGTGACTCAGTTTACTGTAATGACATTGTCAGGTAAAATCATTTTAGATCTGAAAATATTTAATAATTTGTGTAACAGTATTTCCCAAGTTATATATTTTAAGACAACAATCATGAGACATGATCAAAAATAAGAGTGAGATGATAAAAAGTGGGAAGATATGTTTTGTAAATCATTATGCAAGCCTTAGAATAAGGTCAACTTTTTAAATTTAACTTTTAAATTCATGCATCATAAAACTTATTCGACTATTTTCTCTTTTTAAAAGCACCGTCTATAAAGGTCATTAACAATCAGCATCCTGTTTGCCTTTTCTGTGGCTGTGACAAAAGTCTCTGATGTAAGGCAACTTAAGGAAAAAAAAATTATCACTTTACAGTGCCAGAGGAATAGAGGCCATCGCATCAGGGAAGCTGTGGTGGAGATGTTTGAAGCTGGCCAGTCACGCTGACAGTAAGGAGGCAGAGATTGAACAAGAAGTTGGGTTGGTTGGGCTGTCGTAAGTGTGGAAGAGTATGCTTCCTAATGGTTCTATGAACACTTCACTGTCTGGGGAATCAAGTGTTTAAAACAAGCTTATGAGGGACATTCCACAAGCCAGAGTGACCAGTACCCCTCAGAAAATACTTTGAGATAGTGCCATATAGGGTCAGATGCTATTTTAATAGATACAGTTTTTAGAATTTGATGGGAAAACTGAGCAGACTGCTCCTAAGTTCCTGACTTTGAAGCTTGTGAAATCAATGACCAGTACTGTGTCTGGAGATACGCTGTCCCCTGGGAAGAAAGAGCAGACCTTCAGAGGACTGTCTATGTCATCTATGTATTTTCAACTTCTGTAGCGAAGCCGTTTTTTCAGGAAGTGCCCGCACACCACATGAATTCAATAGCGGCAAGGAGAGTAATCAAGTTTTGCCATGGATGACCTTACCTATCCCACAAGAAGCCTTTCGCGTCCTGGCATGTCTGACTGGCGAAACCAGCGGGCACGCTGGCTTTTGGTAGTCACTTCGCTGGGTGCTCTTGGTGTCATAAGATGGTTGGGAGACTGGTTTCGGTGCTTCCCTATGTAACCACCATTTTCCCTTCACAGAAAAAAAAATGTGGAAATGCACTATCAAATAATGGTGGAAATTTTTATTTGGTGCTTAAAGTCTAGGAATATTCAGTGACTAAGTGTAACAAGGTATTAGGCTAGAATTAGAATATTATTCACTTTGTGCATAGATAGTGTATCTGCGTGGTATATTTCTGCATGTATGTTCATTTTGTTTAGGGAGGCAGGGTCTACCAATGAACTTGGAGTTTACCATCCTGCCTTGCTGGCTGGATCGTGAGCTGCAGGGATCTGCCTGTCTTTGCTGCCTCCTCCCATCCCTTTACCATCCTGACCCCCCTAGTCCTGGCATCTTCATCTTGGAGATGCAAGGGGTTCTCACAGTAACACACATTTTAACTGAGCCTGTCCCCTGGCATTCTTAAATATGGGAGTAAATGCTTTTACAAAGACATTAGCTTGTAAGTGGTATCTAAAACTAGTCACATATTTTAGCTAAAATCTATCTGCTTCATTATCACACTACCGTCTAGTAACAGAGCCATTAAAATTAACACGGTCGTTATATTTCTATGCTATATATTTATATTATTTTATTTATAGACCATATTAAATCATGTTAAACATGATTTGATCTGAAATTATGTTCTATTCTTTTTATTATAGCAAACACATGATACCTCTAAAATAATATTTTTATTATTTGCAAAGTTGTTAGTCTGTGATCCACCGCACACCACTGAGCGCATTTTACATCTTACAAGAACACATAATGCTATACATATATAAAAGAGAAACGCAACTGGCATGGGCTCTTCGTGAAGATTATTGCAGGGCCCTCGGCTCTCCTGCTTTCCTGCTTTCTCTTCTGTTTCACGTCGCAATCCTAAGAACAGCTCACACTGACTTTTGGTTCATAAACCAAAGGGGAATTATCTACAGTGTTGCTGAAGCGTCAGCAGTAAACACTGTAGAGAAGAGGACTGATGGGTTCTTAGCACCTATGACCGTTCAACCCTTAGAGATTAAGAAAGCGATGAACTGTTACTCAGCTCTCAAGAAAACACTAAAACTGATGGAGGAGGAAAGGCCTGGAAGGAAGGCAATGCCACACCTGGAAGTTTGGGATCTGCTTACGGGTCATTATGATCTTAGGGATAAGAAACTAAGTGCACTGGGGAGACGACTCAGCAGCTGAAAACACTCTCGCCAAGAGTGGCAGTTTAAGAGACCCACCCCCGTGAATGTGAATGCTTGGCCCCCAGTTGGTGGGCTATGTGGGGAGGTTTAGGAGGCGCTGCCTCGCTGGACCTGATCCTGTTTGCTCTCTCTCTTGTGCTCGCCACTGAAGATGTCGTCTCTCAGCTTCTTGCTCCCCCTGCCAGGCCTGCACTTGATGCTCTGCTTCTTTGCCAACAGTAAACTCTTACATCTTTGGAACAAAAGTCAAAATAAATTTTCATAAGTCACTTTTGGTCATGGCGTTTTGTCAGCAATAAAAAAGTAACTAATTCTGACAATTGGGGCTCCATGGATGAGCCCAGGAAGAGGCCTTCCGAGGTTTCTTCTGGAACGCTGAACAGGGACTCAGCCCTTAAATGAGCTTAGCATCTAAAAGGATGAGCACTTGGAAAAAGGGCATACCCTATGGAAATGTCTACTGGGGTCAACTTGACAGAGACTGTTGCAAAGTTTAGAAATAAAATAAAACTGTGAAAATGCCAAAGACAGCAAAAGTACTATTTTGTGGGGATGGTAAGCAAGAACTCAAGAAAGAATACCAAAATGGAAGGAGAGCACTCTTCTGAGCTGAAGGCACCGCTGCTAAGCTCCAGGTGGGCTGTTAGGGGGCAGTCTCAGGCCAGACAAAGGGGGATGTCCATACACCACAGGACCAAGAACTGAACAGGACACAGGGAAGCCGGTCTCAGTGTGTCTAATCAGCACCAGTTGTAGGCCAACAACTTTCAGTCAAGAATAATAAAAGAATGGGCAATTATAAACATTACTTCACAGAAATTGAGGAACTAGGAAGTTCAGGACAATATACTGAAACTGACTGATGTCTCGTATTTCCAGAATGGGCTAGACATGGAGTTTTAAGTTAAGACTACTTGGTATAGGTCTTGAGAAAATTCTAGAACAGATTACTAAACAGATGGTACCTTCTCACAATCTGGCTAAAAATAGTCATTTGCTACTGGTCTTGGACTGCCTGCTTTCCTACAGCTCTTCTCCATTCCATAATTATGACGGTGCTTATTATGCACAAACTAGAATGTATATGCCTTGTTTTTTAAAACTTACTTTTAGCAAAATTCTGAGGTGGGCGTATTCCTTTACAGATGAGGAAAGTACAGAGAGATTAAGAAATGCCTTCAGGTACAGAACTAGCCATCAGTTACTTACCTTACATGCCCCAAATTTTGTGCCCTGTTGTTACTCCCACCATGGCTAAGGCAGATAAGCACAGGTTTAATCATGCCATCTCAAAGTACTTGCTCTGTTGTGTGTAGCTGGGCCACCACAGACAGGGTAATTCACAATGTATGTAAGTTTATTGGCTTTCAATCCCAGAGCCTATGAAGTATCATAAGCAGACAGCCTGGCTCTGGCAGGTCTGGCAACTAATTTCAACGGGAGTCTCCACTTCTCAAGGTGGCGGGGGTGGGAGGGAAAAGAAAGGCCTGACAATGCCAGCCTTGCCCTTTATGACAAAATTAAGCCCACCCACGAAGGCAGGGCCTTAAAGGCCTTTAAGGCCTAGGTCTCAGCTCTCAACCCAGAGAGCAACATTTAAATTTCAACCTACATTTTAGAGGAGACAGACTTTGAGACTGTAACTGTAACTGGCCTGAGGAAGTTTCCTATATACAGATTGTAAGGTCTGTACCTAGATCATCTACTGTTGGGGAGCAGAAACTTACTTTGCTAGTATTCAAGTAACTAAAAAAGTGATGCTGGTCAAAAGAATCATTAGGGAACATCTGGGGCTCTTCATGTTTCCCCTAGAGTTATACAAGCAGAGATATGAGTTCACCTTTAAGCAAAATTCTTTAAGAATTTTACCAAACTCATCTCTTTCATTTCACAAGTATAAAGGAAATAATAAACTTTTTTTCTTAAAGGTCTGACTAGTGAATTAGAACTCTGTGGTTGGGGTGCTTTCATGAATATTAAGCACATCTCCTCAGTGACACTCTTGCTACTTTCCTTTTGGGGCTCTCTTTCTCATATCTGCCAAGTGTGGTCATGAGAACATGTGTGCACCTATGCATGTGTGCATGCCTTTGGATCTACGTGTGTTCTCACAAGACAGTATGAAATTAATAGAATAGAGGCTCACTGTCATCTTACCTCACTCTCAGCTGAAAGGCTAATAGAAAAAGTCACTGTTCCATGGCCCACTCTAACATTGCATTGATTGGCTTTGACACAGAAATCATTTTATGGCAAAATAAACTACAGCAGGAAAAGTGGCAGTGTGATGGCCTTGTCTGAGCTTTGAAGGGCAGGCTATGTTTTGCAGATTGTAAAGGGGCCACTACCTAAAGAGAGTCGCTTCTCTTCAAAGCTTTGAGAGCCACAAGGAAGTTCCCTCTCTTAGTCTAAGGTCTACCCCTTATGCCTCAGGACACTAATCTCTGGAGCTCATTTATGGGAAATGCCTACATATTCTCGATAGCAAAGATCTCCCTAACTCCTCGATTGGAGAGCTGAATGACTGATGCCATATTGGACCACTGGTCACATTTAGAAGTCAGTCTAAGAAAATAACCATGTAAGACTCTTAGTAACCCTAAGCTTCAGAAGTTTTAGTAAACATTACTACCTTCCATTCCCGTGGCAAATCATGAGCTCTCCCTCAGGCAGTGAGGCAAGAACATTCTAGAGAAGCTAGTTAGGCAAACGAAGGAGCTTGTAGGCCTAAAGGCACAGGAGTGGTGGTGGTGGGAGCTGCCTCGTGTGGAGCGTAAGTCATGCTATGGGGGAGGGTGTGGTGCAGGCCTTGAATCTCAGCACTCAGGAGGCAGAACCAGGCAGGTCTCTGTGAGTTCAAGGCCAGCCAGCCAGATCTGCACAGTGATTCCCTGTCTAAAACCACCTCTACCAGCACTTCCACCATCACCACCACCTCCTCCTCCACCACCTCCACCACCTTCACCACCCACCACCACCTTCCTCATCACTACCTCCACCACCACCACCACTACCACCATCACCCCCAGGAGCAACCGCTAACACCTCCACGACCACTACCACATTCTAGAGATTCCCAAGGACAGGGATTTCTGACAAAACTTTACACAGATCACAAGAAATTATTCAAGGAGCTTGGTGGCTTTAAAAAAAAAAAAAAAAGAAGAAGAAGTCTTATCACAAATGGCAGCCAAGGTCACGTGAGTTACAACGTTCTCAAGCTGTAGGTACCAGGGATGTGGAAAGTTTGCTATTTAAAAACAACTCTTAAAGTCTCCTACAACAGTCACTTCAAAGTTGTGTTCTGTGGAACAACAGTTCTCTTCCATATTTATTAATAGAGGTTGTGCAGAAGTTTTCATAGATAAAGCTATCTTGGAAATGGTGAACATTTTCAAGCAAATTCAAACAGGCTCAGAACTTTTACACGCAAGTGTGAACTGTGACTCTGAAAAGGGTATTTAAAACTAAACCTTTGATTTGACTTTGGAAATGTCTTTTTTTCACGGAGATGAACAATGGCTAGTGCTCTGAAACTACGATTTGGAGATATGTTTCAGTAAACATTAGAAAGTACTTTAAAAGTACCTGAAGGGATATTGGCCACCTTTACTGTGACAAGCATGGCTCCGGCAGGCCTTGCCCTTTTCTCCCATTTCCTCTGCCTTGCTGAAAACCATTAGATTATGTTCTTAAAGCAGGCCTCCAAGGACTATTTGCTTGTCTGGCCACTTCCTCCTCCTGAGGCTGACTACCAGGGTCCAGCTATCAAAGTATTAAAGTTCAACAGTCAAAAGTCCCCTTTGGTTCACCTAATTAACATGCCCAATTAAAAGTAAACACCTCATCCTAACACGGGATTTCCTGTTGTACCTTTATAAACTGCAGTTTTTCTACACTCCGCATCTGTTTCCTCTCTACCCAGACAGAATCCTTTGTCCCCCTGGGACAAAAGCCCCTCCTACTTCTTCCTAGTTACCTTTCCCTTCTCCCTCATCCTCCATCTCCTGTCTTTTTTTCTTATTCCCTGCCTTGTAAATGTTATTTCCTCAGAAGAGGGGATGAGATGAGAGCCATACCTAAGTTTTATTAATACATGACTTGGACTGAGCTCACAGCATTTCTGACTACCCCTAAGCCTAGGCCTGGAAGCTTCCAGCCTCCATATAATCGAATCTTCTACAAGCCCAGACCTTCAGCTTCCAGCCTCTGTCTGCTAACCTAGGCTTAATGTTTTCAGCCTCTGAGACTTACTGCTGAATAAACTTAACCTTTCTCTTTCTGAACTCTCGCTGGCTGGTTCAACTCAGCTGTTCTGTCTCAAACTCCTCTCCAAGCTGACTGATTCAAATTGGCTTCTCTTGGCTTCCATCTGAATTGCTCTGCCTGGAAAATTTGCATCTGAACTCCACAAATTCAGTTGCACTCAACTGAACCAAATTGCACAGAATTATACAATACTCCTGAACTGTACTGTACTGTTTCCACAAACTCTATTTTATTTCTGTACTGTACTTGATTCCTCCACTACACTGCATTGTCTGTCTCCTCTCTGCCTACTCTTAAGTAACCTCTTTTTTTATTAAATTTTTATTTTTTTAATATTAGTTACAGTTTATTAACTTTGTATCCCAGCTATATCCCGCTCCCTCATTCCCTCCCATTCCCACCCTCCCTCTCTCATCTTCTCCCTACCCTTTTCCAAGTCCACTGATAGGGGAGGACCTTCTCCCCTTTCATCTGACCCTAGCTTATTAGGTATCTTCAGGCCTGGCTGCAAAGTCCTTGTGAGACTGAATCTCCAACCAAGGACCAAGTAACCTCTTTCTTATGAGAACTGGGCATATCCTATCTCTGACTCACTTTGTCTGTCCCCTAATTAGATGTCATTTTGGGGAGTAAAGGTGTGCAGTAAAGGTGTGTCTGTATTACAGCCACAGAGATTAAAGGCGTGTATTCTAGCCAGAGGGATTAAAGGTATGTATTACACCCAGGCCACACTGACCTAGGTCTTTGGATGTGATCCTTTGCTAGAGCAGCCATGTTGCTGGATTAAAATTCCTCTACACTGCCTTTTGACCCTCTGGAGAAAATAAATCTTCTTTGTGCTGAGAATTTGGTCTTGGTGCCTTGGACCAATGTTTTCTAGCCTTAGAAAGAAACAAACAAAACAGTAGCAGCAGCAAACCACTTGTAATTTTATGTCCTTAGGTAGAAATGTATAGATGATTATTTCTTTTAAAAATCTTGTAAACTAATAAAACTAAATGCTAGGTGTGGGAACATACACCTGTAATCCCAGCTCTCAGTGATCTGAGGCAAGAGAATTTCAGGTTCTAGGCTTAGGCTGCCTCCATAGGGAGACACTGCCCAGTAAAGGGACCTACCAAACTAACCAGTCAACCAAAGAAAATATAAGGTCAAACAATTGGTGTTGAAGTCTCAGTGTACTATCATACCAGTAAATAGCAGTTAAAATATTTAGGCAGCTTAATTTTATATTAAAGCCAGCATTACTATATTTTAATTAAGCTAAATTTTAAAAAGAAATTCCATCTTGAATTAAAGAATGAAGTTTATACACATGTAAAATAAAAGTGAGCATTCTTTAGGTTCTTGGAATTGAGGGCTTTGCAAGTTTATTGTTTTTGAAATATGAATATTCCATCCACTGTGCACAAATCCTTCTCTAAGTGTGGCATATCTATTTTATCTGTGTTTTACTCCATTTCAGACTTGCTTTGCCTGGCTCTTACTGGTTTACTACCAAAAAAACATGAGTGCACCTCAATGGTCAGCTAGCCTCACTGATAACAGTTACTAATTTTTGTTCTTTTCCACAATACCGTAAACCAGAGCAAGTTATTTGGGATTAAGTTTTCAAGCTTCCACTTTTCTTCTTTCTATTTTCTGAACCAGTTTTTCTCTGAGTGACTTGACTGTGGGGAGAGATGACTTAAATTCAACACTGAACTAGTTCTCAGTCAGTGCCACTCAGAACAGCAGAAGGATGGCGTGAGCATGGAGGGTGCCCCAGACAATCTCCGTTAACTACAGTGTGACCCAAGGTGGGAAAGAGGTGGGACAGGGTGAGGTGGGTGAGACTGTTCAGGAGGCACATTTCTCCTTCCACAGATGGCACGCTGCAAAACACGTTCATGAGGAATCGCAATCATCTCTGCACTGGCGATTATGCATAGCATCTGTGGTTCAGTTTCTAAACTCAGTACTGTGTTAGGGCTCCTACTACAGAATCCAGCTGTCAGGGGGGTACAGTGGGCTCCCCAGCCCCACGGCTGCGCAGATCAGTAGACTGCCACTAAGAATGATTGCTTATACATGCTTCCTTCGTGTACCATGAATGTTCTACATGGTAGTCACTTCCTCACTCAGAACCATCTTTAATGGAACTTTCTTTGAACACCTGTTTAAAACTACAGCTCACTGCTAGCAAGATGGCTCAGAAGGTAAACACACCTGTCGCTAAGTCTGAGTCCTGAGTTTGTTCCCCACAAGACTTTCACTATGGAAGAAGAGAATAGACTCTTGCAACACACACACACACACACACACACGTACGTAGAGAGGTGGGGGAAGAGAGGGAGAGAGACAAAATTAAAAGAAAAAGTTGTAACTCTATGGCCAGTGGTCCTTCCTGTCCTCCATTCCATGGCATTCAACATCTAATTAACTTACTTATGTTGCTCATTCCTCCGTTAGAAAATAAGCAACCTAAGGTCAGAGCATTTCCCTCACTTATTTGGCTCACTGCTGAATCCCTACCATCTACCATCTAGAAAAGGGCTTGACGAAAATATCATTTTTAAGCCTGTTGTGTAACAGTTTCCTCAAAGATTAAAGCACTCCATCCCACAAAAACTCCTTAAGCAGGAAGGTAAAGAGCTCAAAACAGCTTCAGAAAGTCCCTGCAACTGACCAGATTCACAAGCTCCCTCCCTGCCAGAGTAATAACTTTTTTGACTGCTGAGAGCCCTCTCAGAAGCCCAAAACCAATCAACCAACCAAACAACCAAACAAAACACCTTCAGAGACCAGACCAGATGCCTGAAAGAATTGGAAATCAGCCTGAAGACAGTTGTCTGGAAGAGGTGACCAGAGTCACAGGAACAGTCTCCAGCCTGTTGAGCTGCCTGCAGGCTATATAATGGGCTCCAGGTTTTCCGGCTGTCACCCGTGCTGGGGTGAGCCTTGATGACGAAGCTGTCCTTGAGTCATTTCTGCTCCTCTAAGTAAGCCCAATAAAACGTATTGGTTTGCTAAGTTGGTCTTTGGTGGTATCTGTTCTTTGGTCTGCCAGGGTCTCCTATCTAGGGGGAATGTGTTGCAACTCCACAGGAAACATTTTGTCACGCAACAAATACTCACAAATTCTCTCTGAGATAACTACTATCTTTGCTCTGTAGATAAAGACACCAAAGCTTATTTGCTTTGGTCATAAGGAAAATACACAGCTGCAGAGAAAAGGTGAAAAAGTCAGACTGTATGAACAAACTATAATGCATTTTTTTTCTGAGAAGATTCTTTTTAAAGCCACAGACTGTACAGACTAATTTGTATGGCTCCCTAGAAAAGGCGAAATTATAGAAGACAGGTCAGTTTTGTAATTGTCCTTGTGTAGTGGGAGAAGAGGATGGGCTCGGGGGAAGTTTGCAGGCCCGAGGCAGCATTCCACAGCTGGCTGTGTGGTGGGTGACGTGTTTACACCTATGGCAAGAGTATGGGACCACACACTCAAATGGGTACTCTATAGTGTAGACACCAGCATCCGGAAAACGTTCCTCTGATCAGCCAAGGACGCTTGTGACTTAATCTCCGAGCTTGTGGGTAGTTGCTTCACACTGCAAAGGGCTGATAGGCAGGGATTTTGAGATGAGGGATTATCCTGGAGTATTGGATGGGCCTGTGGTAATCTCAAAGGTCCCTTTGCGAGGAACTAGGATCGCTGTCCAAAGGAGAGATTTGAAGGGGTGCTGCTGCTGCCTCTGAGGAGGAAGGTGTACTGATCTAAGGTATAGAGCCATCCTCCCCATGCGGAGAAAGGCAGGAACAGATTCAGTGACACTGACCTGGGACTTCCCAAGTTCAAGACTGCCTGAGAGTAGACCCGTGTTGCTTCAAGCCAATACTGAAGCTTGTAATTGATAACAGCAGCAATAGAAGGCAAATACAACAAATTATCCTTCACCAAACCCAACTCAAAAAACAATGCATCGTATTTACTATGGTAGAGTGAGTGAGAGGGGTTTGGCTAAGCCAATAGTCCTGGGCCCAAATAGAAGACTGTATTTTCTGTTTACTATGGAGTAATACCCTGGAGTATTATCTGTAAAATATTTCGAATAATATCTCATAGAAATTGTTAAAGAATATAATTTACACAAAATCCGGCTTACTCCTAGAAAATTCTGCACATTAAATGAGTGGAAGTCAGCCTTCTGTAGGAAGCCTGACTTTCCGAGGAGCACGGGAAATGCTGTTAGTACATGGCACCGACACAACCCTGTGGAAGAAGCTTCTTCAGCAATCCTCCGGCAGCGCTTGCTAGCTACAGTGTGACGCTCGAGATAAGTGGCTGGCCGGGTTCTTCGGCCACACGCGTAGACCTCAGCAGCCCTGGCTCCCTGCCGGGAGAGCTCCAGGTTACCGCTCTGAGCACCACTCTGTGCAGTTCCAACTGCACTGCTCGGAGATGTGCCATGTCCTCTAAGTAGACCCTGACCAAACTGCCCCGCAACACAGCTTCCGAGCCTAACTCTGTAGGTACAAAACAAACCTCTGTCCCACCTCCTTCTCTGGTCCTTTATTATCAATGTAGGGAACTGGTTCATTGTATGTCCTTGAGTTTGAGTTTATGAATTTAGCATAATACACGCGTCTTCTGTCCACACAGGATATTGAGTGCTGTGTGCTTTTCCCAGGATGTTTTTCATGTTTGATTTTTTCTTTATTTTCAGTTACGAATGCTATATCAGCATCTTCTATTTTATGCTGTCTGAAAAACATAATTAGGTAGTAAATCATTTATCCCAATAAACAGCTCAGTAATTATAATTAAGCTCTAAATATATCTCAAGCTTTGGTGAAGACAATTTAGGCTTTATTAATGGTTTTGATAGACTTATGCTATTAAAATTTGAAATTGGGGTATCTTCTCACTCTAAATCATGTAGGAAATAAAGGGACTGTGTTAATAGTGGTTATTCATCATGATAAACTAGAATAGTGAACAGACTATCATTTTCTTGGAGTAAAGAGTAGTAACTTGATTATGCTTGCGAATCATGTTTGAAGTATTTACACACATGGGTAGGTTACATGCTAATCTGAACATATCTTCTTTAAAAGTTTAATTATTGGGCTGAGATGATGGCTGAGTGGATAAGAGCAGGTAAGGCCACTTGCCTCACATGTACCTGAGTTCAAACCTTAGCACCCACGTAAAGAAGAGGGGATGGCTGCAAGTGCCTGCGGCCTCAGAGCTGTGGGTATAGGAACAGGAGGGCCACTGGGGTTTGCTGACAGGTGGCCTAGTTCCAGGTTCAGTGAGAAGCTTTTCTCAGGGGATAAGGTGAGGAAGAGTAGAAGAGGGTACCCCAGCATCACTTAATTTTAAAAGTTCACTTGGAAAACATTTTTTTCGGTTTTTTTTTATTCTAAGAGTTACGCCATAAAAATAAGAATCGCTACATCAGGTGACACATACCTATTACTCCAGCACAGGCAGAGGCAGGTGGATCTCTGTGAGTTCAAGGTCAGCCTGGTCTATCCAGAAAAATCCAGGCCAGTTAGAGCTACTATCTCAAAACACCAAAAATTCTTGCAAAGGGAAATTAAAGATATGCTTACAGTGTTTCATAAACAATAGAGAAAAACTTTTTAAAAATTTTTCTAAGATTTATTTATTTATTATGTAGATGAGTGTTCTATCCAAGTGTATACCTGCATGCCATAAGAGGGCATCAGATTCCAGGATAAATGGTTGTGAGCCACCATGTGGTTGCTGGGAATTGAACTCAGGAACTCTGGAAGAGGAGACAGTGTTCTTAACCACTGAGCCATCTCTCCAGCCCAAGAAAAACTTTTTTAACCTCAAGGACCATTAGTGTCTGAAAAAAAAAATAAGAGGGTGAAAAACTTAAATCTTGGCAGCCACTAGGAGGTAGAAGACGCATAACAGAAGAAGAAAGTCAATCTTTTCTCTATCTGAGGATAGCCTAGCACCCCAGGCAGAGAAATTTTAATCCAGCAACATGGCTGCTCTGGCAAGGGATCACATCCAAAGACCTAGACCTAGGGCTGGATCCAGGTGGAATACAGACATGCCCTTTGTACGAATCTTTAATCCCTCTGGCTGGAATACACACCCTTAATCTCTCTGGTGAAATATAGACATAATACACCTTTTTTTTTTTTGGTCTAATGTTATTTTTTAAATTTTTTTTCACAATTTATTCATTATATACCCCAATTGAAGCCCCTCCCTCCACTCCTCCCAGTCCCATCTCCCCTCCTTTCCCCTATCGCCTTCCCCTAGTCCACTGAAAGGGGAATTCTCCACTATTGCCATCTGCCCATAGTTTGTTAAGTCTCATCAGGACTGCCTGGATCCTCTTCCTCCATGGCCTGGCAAGACAACATCATCAGGGGCTAGTGATCAAAGAACAGGCAACTGAGTTCATGATAGAGGCAGCCTGGACTCCTCTCACTCAGAGATCCACATGGTGACTGAGCTGCCAATCAGCCACATCTGAGCAGGGGATCTAGGTCCTCTCCATGCATGGTCCTCTGTTGGTGCATCAGTCTCTGCAGAACCCCGTGGGCTCAGATCCTTTAGCTTTGTTGGTCTTCTTGTGGGGCTCCTGTCCCCTCCATGTCCCTCTAATTCCACCCCTCTCTTCCTCCATAAGACTCGCTGCACTCTGCCCAAAGTTTGGCCCTGACTCTCAGCATCTGCTTTGATCCCCTGTTGGGTGAATCCTTTCAGAGGACCCTCTATAGTAGACTCCCATCCTGTTTCCTCTCTTCCACTGCTTCTGGTGTCTATCCTGTTTGCCATTCTGAATGAGATTTAAGTATCCTCCCTAGGGTCCTCCTTAGTGTTTAACTTCTTTAGGTCTGTAGATGGCTGTCCTATATTATACGGCTAATATCTGCTTTTTAGTGAATGTATACCATGCCTGTCTTTCTGTTTCTGGGTTACCTCACTCAGGATGATCTCTTTTAGTTCCATCCATTTGCCTACAAATTTCATGATTTCCTTGTTTTTAATAGCTGAGTAGTATTCCATTGTGTAGATGTTTCTGTGTTCATTCCTCCACTGAGGGACCTCTAGGTTGTTTCCAGTTTCTGGCTACTACAAACTATGTTCCTATGAACATAGTTGGGCAAATGTCCTTATTGAATAGTGGGGCATCTTTTGGGTATATGCCCAGGAGTGGTATAGCTGGATCTTGAAATAGTGCTATTCCCAATTTTCTGAGAAAGTGTCAGATTGATTTCCAAAGTGGTTGTACAAGTTTGCACACCCACCAACAGTGGAGGAGGGTTCCCTTTCTCCACATCCTCTCCAGCATGTGTTATCACTTGATTTTTGATCTTAGCCATTCTGACTGGTGTGAGGTGGAAATGCCAGGTCGTTTTGATTTGCATTTCCCTGATGAAATTGAGCATTTCTTTAAGTGTTTTCCTCTTTAAGTGTTTTGGGAATTCTCTGCTTAGCTCTGTACTCCATTTTTTAATTGAATTATTTGATTTGTTGGTGGCTAAATTCTTGAGTTCTTTACATATTCTAGATAATTGCCCTCTACTGAATGTAGGATTGGTGAAGATCTTTTCCCAGTGTGTGGGCTGGATACAACACACCTTTAATTCCTCTGGCTGGAATTCACCACACACCTTTAATCCCAGACAATAATGTCTAATTGAGGGACAAAGTGACAGAGAAAGATTTGACAGAATGAGTCAGAGATAGGATATACCCAACTCTCGTAAGAACAGATAGGAAAGAGAAGCTGCTTAAGAGCAGTGCAGAGAGAGCAGAGAGTTATGGAGACAGTACAGGAATACAGTGGAGCTCATGCAGTCAGTACAGTATAGCTCAATAAAGTTCAGCTGAATTCAGTGCAGGTGGTTTCTGCAGGCAGTTCAGTGCAGTTCATGGAGTTCAGAGGCAGTTTTTCCAAGCAGAGCAACTCAGTGAGAAGACAAGCCAATTCGAATCAATCACCTTGGAGAGGAGTTTGAGTCAGAACAGCTGAGTTGAACTAGCCAGCCAGGGTTCAGAAAGAACTGGAAAGGTGAGTTTATTCAACACTAAGTCTCAGAGGCTGAAAACATTCTAGGCCTAGGCTAGCAGATGGAGGCTGGAAGCTGAAGCCTTCAAGGTCCAGGCTTTCAGAAGATTAGATTGTATGGAGACTAGAAGCTTCCACGCCTACCTACTCCTAGGGATATTTAGGTAGAGATGCTCTGGGCTCAGTCCAAGCCATGTATTAGTAAAGCTTGGGCATAGCTCTCATCTCATCATCTGAGGAAACAAAAACATTTATAATACTGTGCCCTGTCTCCAAAGAGCACTTCCGCTTTCACTGTGACCCCATTCTCTGTCACTCAAGAGCCACTTGAAGACTCTCGTAAGCCCTTCATAGGTATCTGAAGACCAGCTGCAAGAACCTTTTAAACCTACAGAAGATTAAACCCACATTTTCTTAGACTCAGGAAATGTTAAATACAACATGCAGGAACTTGGGGTCACTATAAAAAGACAAATGTATAAGTGATAGGTATAGAACAGTGGTTTTCAACTGAGAGCTGTGACCCTTTAACACAGTTCCTTCTGTTGTGGTGTGGTGTTCCCCAACCATAGAATTATTTTCTTTGCTGCTTCATGACTTTAATTTTGCTACTGTTAAGATGTGTAATGTAAACACCCATGTTTTCTGATGGTTTTAGGAGACCCCTGTGAAAGGGTCATTCAACCCCAAAAGGGGTCATGACCCACAGGTTGAGAAATGCTGGGTTTAGAAGAATGAGAAGAAACTCAGAACGGAGGCATAAAAATATTTCAACAAAATCATAAAAAATTTACTAAATCTAAAAAAAAAAAGAGATGCTTATTAAGGTATACAGAACACCAAATAGACAGGACCAGAAAAGAAACTCTTTATGTCACATAATAAAATACCAAATACACAGAACAAAGGAAGGGTGTTGAAAGCTGCAAGAAAGGAAAACCAAGTCACATACAAAAGCATGGACCTTGGAATAACAACTGACTTTTCTTTTTTATTTCTTGAGACAAGGTTTCTCTGTGTAGTCTTGGCTGTCTTGAGAAACCTACCATGTACACCAGGCTGGCCTTGAACTCAGAGATCTGCCTGCCACTGCTGGGATTAGAGGCATGTGTCACCAACTGCCCAGCAACAACCGACTTTTGAAAGCCAGAAAAGCCCCAGAAAGATGTTATTCACATTCTAAAAACCAAAGACGCCAGTCCAGAGTACAAGCCCAGGAAGGGTATCAGTCATACTCAACACTCCACCCCTCCAAAACATACAAAACAGACTGGATTAGAAAACAGGACCCATCTTTTTACTGCCTCTGCCTCTGAGAAACACATCTCACCATCAATTATAGCTACCATATTAGGATAAATGGGTGGCAAAAGGTAATCCAAGCACATATAACTAAGTACAAGTAGGCATAGCTATCCTAATATGTGACAAATAGACTTCCAAAAAAAAAAAAAAAACAAAAAAACCAAAAAGCAAAAAATGGGAGAGAGGAGCATTTCATGACTATTAAAAAAAAATCCACCAACAAGATTTTTGATGAACATTTATGTGCCTGACTCAGTGTCACCCAATGGTGAAACACTATTAAACCTAAAATCACAAATTGATCCCAAAACAGTGATAATGGGTAACTTCAATACTATATTCTCATCAGTAGACAGGTTACCTCAAGACTAAATAGAGAAATTCCAGAATGACATTATAAGTCGAATGGTTCTATAGCCGGGCCACTGAAAAAACTAGAGAAGCTTTAGAAGTGAATGACATTGTAAATTAAATGGATCTAACAGACATTTATAGTACACTTAATGACCAATTAAAGAACATAATTTTTAGCTGTCCATTGAACTTTTTAAATAACGAAACTTAAAAATTCTTCAAATTGAATGACAATGAATAAAAAAACAAGATACCAAAATCTGTTGGGACACAATGGAGACAGTTATAAGAGCAAAGTTTACAGTGCTAAGTGCTCGCATGATAAAGACTGGAGATAGCTTACATTAATAACTCAATGATATACCAGAAGCACTTGAAGAAAGGAAAAGCAATATCCAAAACAAGTAGATGAGAGGAGGAAATCAAAATCACACCTGAAATTAGTGAAATAGAAATTTAGAAAAATACAAAATATCAAAGAAACCCAAAATGGTTCTTTGAAAAGATTAACAAGATTGACACACATTCATTCAAATTAACCGAAAGAGAAAGATGGCCCAAGTTAACAAATTAAGAAAAAAGAAATATTATAACAGATGAAGACATTCAAATAATTATAAAAACATGCTTTAAAAATCTACATACCACTAAACTGGAAAATCTAAAAGAAATAGATGAAGTATAGACATATATGACATAGCAAAGTTAAATAAAATGCAGTAAATAATTTAAACAGACCCATAACAACAAATGAAATAGAAGCAGTAGTTAAAGATCTCTGAACTGAAAATAACTTAGTAACATATGGATAAGTCAAACCAGAGCTTCAAAGAACTGACACTCCAAACTCCCCTCTCAAATTATTCTGTAAAATAGAAAAGGAACAATTCTAAATTCTTTTTTTAAAATCCAGTATTGTTCTTGCATAAAAAGACAAAAAGCAGACATAGACTTAACAAAAAAAAGAAGGTATAGGACAATTTGATAAACACCAAAATAAAAATTCTCAATGAAATACTTGAAAAACAAAATTGAAAAGCACATCAAAAAGATTATCTACCATGATCAAGTTGGCTTCATTCCAGAGACGCAGGAATGGTTCAGCATACAGAAATCACTAACTGTAATATGAGTCAAGCATGCGGCACACAACTTTAGGAAGACAGAGGTAGGCAGATCTGTGTGGGTCTGAGACAAGCCTAGTCTTCATAATGAGTTCCAGGCCAACCAGAACTACATAGTAAGACTTTTTAAAAAAATAAAAAATATAAATAAATATGCACCACATTAAAAAAAAAAACCTAAAGGACAAAAAACACATGATCATCTCATTGAATTAAAAAAAGGTCTTTGACAAAGTTCAAATTTTATGATGAAAGTTTTGGAGAGTCTAGGGATATAGGGACATATTTCAGTATATTAAAGGTAACAAGCCTACTCAATGCCAAGTTAGAGATAAATGCGAAGTATTTCTATACTAAAATCAAGAACATGACAAGGATGACCACTCTCCATCCCTTTTGAATATAGGGCTTGAAGTCTTACATAGAAGTACAATAATACACAGGCGAAGGAGATGATATGAAAGAAAGAATTCAAAATTTCCTTGCAGATATGATTATATACATGAAAGACCCTAAGACTCCACCAGAAACTTTTAAAGATGATAAACACATTTAAAATTAACACACACAAAAATCAGTAGCTTTCCTATATACAAATAAAAAACATACTAAGAAAGAGATCAGGGAAGCAATCCCACTCACCTACAGTGTGTGTGGGTATGGGTGTGGGTGTGTGTAGAACAATAAATATGAGCAAATCTAATTCATGAAGTGAAAGACCTGTATAAGAAACTTTAACATACTGAAGAAAAAACTGAAGATATTGAAGAAAGAAACTGAAGACATCCCATGTTCATGGAGTGGCAGAATATTGTGAAAATGGCCACCTTACCAAAAACAATTTACAGATTAAATGCAATCCCTGTATCAATATTCCAACCCAATTCTTTGCAGAAATTTAAAAAAAAATCTTAAAATTTGTTTGGAAATACACACACACACACACACACACACACACACACCAGAACAGTGGAAAAAAAAAACCTACTGGAAGTATTACCGTCCCTAATTTTAAGCTATATTACAGAGGTAGAGTAGTAAAAACAGAACAGCACAGTTATGAAAACAGACACAGTTGATGGAATAGAACTGAAGGCTGCAATGTAAGTCCGCATACTTATAGCCACTTGATATTTGATAAAGTGTTCAAAGGTATATACTAAGGAAAAGATAGTCCCATCAAAAAAATTGTGCTGAGCCTGGCATTGGTGGTGCATGCTTTTAGTTCCAGCACTTGGGAGGCAGAAGCAGATGAATCTCTGAGTTCGAGGCCAGCCTGGTCTGTAGAGTTGAGTTTCAAGACAGAGAAATCCTGTCTTGAAAAATCTTGCATAAAACTAATTTCCAAATGAACCAAGTACCTTAACATAAGACCTAATACCCTGAATCTGACAAAGGACAGAGTGAGAAAGAGGTTTAAATTTCTTGGCAGAGGAGCAGACTTTCTGAAGAGGACTTGGGTAGCATCAGTATTAAGATCAACCATTGACAAACAAGACAGGAAACAAAACGCTTCTGTACAGCAAAGGACCCCATCGTTCAAGTGAAGAGGCACATTACAGAATTGGGACAATATTTACCAGCTACACATCTGACAGAGGATTATTATCTAGACTATGTAAAGAACTAAAAAAGCTAAACAGGAAGAAAATAAATAATCCAATTAAAAAATAAAGCTTGGAATTAAACAGTTCTCAAAAGATAAAATGCAAATGACTGAGAAACATTTCAAAATAGTTCAACATCCTTAGAAAGTTAAACCGACTTTGAGGTATCATCTTCCCCCAGTTAGAATGGTTAAGATGTAAAACAAAACAAACAACAAACAAACAAAAAAACCAAAAAAACCAAGTGATGGAACCGCTGTTGTCGATGTGGAGAGAAGGGAACAAGTAACCAGTAGTGGGAGTGAGAGCTGGTGAACAGGCTATGGAAATCACTATAGAGCTTTCTCAAAGAGTGAGAAATAGATCTACCAAACAATTCAGCTCTGGGCATATATGATGCACCGTACCCTGTATTTTACCACAGAGTGACCTGTGGATTCAGTGCTGCCCTATTCATAAGAGCCAGGAAATAAAAAATAGCTTTGATGTCCATTACCTGATAGATAACTTGAAAAGGTAGAACATTTACACAGTGGAATATTACTCAGCTGTTAAGAAAAATGAAGTTGTGACATTTGCAAGTAAACATATGTAATTGAAACAATCATTATGAATGAAGTAACTCATATCCGTAAAGAGAAGAAACATGGCATATTTTCTCTCATACATGGATGTTAGCGTTGAGTCTTTTGATATGTATATTTTATTTGGAATGCCCTTAGAGGTCAAGAAACCAGTAAGGATCCATGGAAGAGGGAGAAACGATTGTTTGGGGAAGAGGAAGACAAAATAGAGTGAAATAAAGGGAGAAAGGAGAATAGTAGAATAGGAAGGATTAAACGGAGGTGGGGATAGAAGGGTAAAGGTGGGAATGCAAGGAGGGATTCTAAAAAGGCCTTTTAGAAAAGCTGTATGGACATCTACTTAATTATGTTAGTTTGCTTTTCTGTTAATGCTGTAACAGGACATTCTAACCAAAACCAACTTGGGGAGGAAAGGGTTTATTTCAGCTTACACAACACAGTCTGTCCTTGAGGGACACGGAGGTAGGAACCTGGTGGTAGGAACTGAAGCAGAGTGGATGGAGGCGTGCTTCTTGCTGACCTACTGGCTTACCCCTTGTACTGGCTGGCTTTGTGTGTCACTGCGACAGAAATTAGAGTCATCAGAAAAGAAGGAGCCTCAGTTGAGGAAATGCCTCCATGAGACCCAGCTATTAGGCATTTTCTCAATTAGTGATCAATGGGAGAGGGTGAAGCCCATTGTGGGTGGTGCCATCCCTGGGTTTGTGGTCCTGTGTTTTATAAGAAAGCAGGCTGAGTAAGCCAGGTTAAGCAAAGTAAGCAGCACCCCTCCGTAGCCTCTGTATCAGCTCCGGCCTCCAGGTTCCTGGCCTGGCTTCCTCCAGTGCTGGACTATGATCTGGAAGCATAAGCCAAAGAAACCTTTTCTTCCCCCACTTGTTTTTTGGTCATGGTGTTTCATAGCAGCAATAGAAATCCTATCAAGACATTTATTTGCCATGACTTGCTCTGTCTGATTTCATACACAACCCAAGGTCCAAAGATGGCACTACCCACCTACAGTGATCTAGGTTCTTCCTATATCAATCAATCAATCAATCAAAAAAAATGCCCAACAGACATGCCCACAGGCTAACTTGATGGAGTCAATTCTTCCAGTAAGGTACCCTCTTCCTAGGTGAATCTATTTGTGTCTAGTTGACAAAGCTAAGCATCCTAAACCATACAAGTTTAATAAGAGTTTAAATGAAGCTGTCCCACACCCCAACTAGACATCACATGCTAGCAAAGAAAATGATATTTTTTATTTCTTTCACCAGTGAGATTGCATAGACCCTCAAGCATTACAGGTTATTGCCATTACTTCTGGTTACCTTCAGAACTTGAGGGTAAGACCCTATGGTGCTCAAGTATGTGCTCAAGACACCACATACTTGAGTCATAAATATAGAAAAAATTAATTTATATTGACTTGGAATCTCTATCTCTACTGGTTAGCTTTCATAGTGCTGAAAGGTGCTATATGCACTACTAGAGAGGAACAGTAATCATAAATATTACCCAGCTGCAAATTCTATGAGCTACCGTAATGACTGTCTTGTCACAGCACGCCCATGGTTCGAGGGCGTAAACATCCTGGTGTGTCAGTTTGAACTGGAATGTTTCCAATAAAGCTCATATGGTTTGAATACTTGGTCTGGAGTTAGTTGGAACTGTTTGGAAAGGATTAGAAGGTGTGGCCTTGTAGAAAAAGGTGTGTTTCTGGGGGCAGACTTAGAGGTTTTAAAAGACCCGTACTATTCCCAGAATGCTCTTGTTCTGCTTCTTACTCTCAGCTGTTTCTGCTACCACGTCTTTGCTCTGCCATCATGATTCTGACCCTCTGAAACTGTAAGAACGAGTAAATGCTTTCTGGTATAGGTTGCCTTGTTGTCACAGTAATAGAAAAATAACTAAATAAGGAGTAACTGACCACTTTTTGATTGGATTGCCATCTAATCAGTTTTTGATTGCCCACTCCGTGAACCAGAACTCTTACCTGGCACCATTAATGGGGCCAAGAACATGTGACTACATACATCATAAGCCCTGGGAGAACTTGTTATTTTGTTAAATGGACATGCTATTTAAATGATTCTTAATGAATAATTGCTATACCTATGGGTATCTGTGCATCTCTCATCAGTGAAGCTGCTTCATTCAACAGCTGGCATTTAACACGGAGACCACAATAGTCAATGTTCCAAGAATAGGAGACTTCGAAATACTCAGCCCGAAATGGGACATCTTTATCACACTCTTCCACTCAGGGTTCAGGGAACTTGAAAAATCATCAACAACTAGAAGGTTGGGTGACTGCAAGGAAACGATGTTTCCTCTACACTACTGAAGACTTGTACATATGAACTCACATACGTGATTTGACAGCATGCACAAGACCCATGCGCACTCGAGCCAGACAAGTATGAGCATGGTGGATGGGCACAAAGTTCTGCCCCTATGGAAGGAGCTATTGACAGATGATAGCTGCTAGGATTGAAGAGTCAGGGTTGTTTTGGTTTTTTCTTTTTAAATGGGGTGACCCTGGTAGAATGACCATGCTTCATGGCAGGCCCCTCACCCAAGAGCATTTGGGCAGCATTAATTGTACTCAATGGGTTAAAAAGGAGAAGAAATACAGAGAGAGCATGAAGTTGGGTAGGGAGGAAGGTGAGGGTGGATTTCGCTGGAACTCTGCTTTGCCTCATGCATAGTTCTTAAAATGTGCCCACTTTCTTCCTTCAAAGCAAAGCCAACCCAGATTTTTCTTTTGTGTCATTTTTCAGTTAAAAACCCCAAATGGCCTTTCACTATATTTACAGTAAAATCTAGTCTCCTCATCATAGCTAGGGTGCCCTGAGCCATCTACTCTCTTCAACCCCATTCAAGCTTCCTTGTCCTCGTTTTCAATTTTCTCTTCTCCTCAGGCGCCTGTGCTCATGCTCTTCTTCCTCCCAGATCACTGTGTTGTCCCAGCTCCCTGAACAGCTCTCAAGCAGTCATTTAGGTCTAGTTGAAAAGTCACTTCCCAGATGCTTTCTAGATTGCCCTCCCCATGATTCTCTAGGCTTGACCGTTCTTTTTGTGGTTCTTACTAGAACTCAAACTGCATGTATCTAGTTCTTCTTAGTAAGCGCCAGAAATCCCTTTACGGATCAGTAAGTTCCATGTAGTGGGGGACTATTTCATTCATCACTGTTTGCCTGACACCCAGTCCAGTGAGTGTGTCCTGCTCGGTTTAGGTAAATGGTTTGCGTTGTACTCTTTACGTATTTCAGGTAAATGTACTAGAACTGTTTTCCACTCTGGTTTTGCTTTCGCTGTATGCCCTTCACCCTGACTCCACTCCACATAAAAACACCAGAGTCTTTGTGATCTTAGCAACAACAACAACAACAAAAATGTCTCTCCGCAAAAGATTTAGAAAAACTGATTACTGGGAAAATGTAAATTACTTCTAAGACATTTCTAGTACATTCCTTGAGATGTTTATTTATTTAAAAATTGTAACTTTCTGGTCAATTGATTTATCATTGGCATCAGCTTTCTCCATCTTTTTCTTATACTTATGGCCCACCAACACATTTGTGCTAGAATTAATCCTTGAAGGAAAGGATTGTGAATGCTGGTTTACACATTTATGCATTTACATGGTTCTACATTTCATGGTATGAATGACTATAGAGAACACCTGTGAGATACACGATTCTGTAGCAACATCTTTGTACAGGGGAACATTTTGTACAAATAAAACACTAACACCCCTGAGACCCTGGGTTCTCTACCAGCAACACAAACAATAGCAATAAAACAAAACCACTAATGGGCTCTGAAAGCAGTCAGAGCTTGGAACCCCCAACTCTGCCATTTACTATCTAAGGTTTATTTATAGGAAAGAACAACAGCTATTGTGAATGATGTGACAGAAAGTAACGCTGGCTGATCCACCCAGCAGGTATTTGCAAGCCAGGCACTGAGGATACAGCAGGAACAAACTGATGAGAATTCCTGTCTTCACAGGCTTACGTTCTAGTGAAGGCAGAAGGGAAATGAAACAGCGGGCAGACACAGTGCCAAATGGTGAGGACAGGATCAGGGGAGGGGAGGGTATGCATGTATGTGGGGGGAGTGGCTGCATTTTTAGGTAGGGTGGGGGCTGAATTGTGAAAGTGGTAATTGAAAAAAGAAAGGGAGGGGTGAGCGCAAACTAAGTAGATATTTGGGGAAAGAACATTCCAGCGGGGCCACTGTAACGGTCAAAACTCTTATCAGAGACGGGTCCATAGAGCATGGTCTCCGAAGTAGCAGTGTCAGCAGTGAGCTGGTAAAAAATATAGATCCGAAGGGGTAATGTAAGCAATGGTGATCTCTGAGGCTTGCTCCCGGGGACTTGCTTCAACGAGTTCTCTAAGCTGACCTGCTAAAGAGCCACCGTTCTAACGGGAAACCCGCTTTGGAAGTAGGTGTCCCGGCAACAGCTCACTCCTTAGCTTACCACCTGCGTTCCACACTTGACAACGCTACCGGTCATCAGGAGTGCCGGGGCCTTGTTAGACTGCAGATTGCTGGGGCCCCTGAGTTTCTGATTCGTTGTTTGGTGTGGGGAGGCCCTGAGACTTTTCATTTCTGCTTGTTCTTAGGGGGTGCTGATGCTTGCCTGGGTGTCTCTCTGAGGCTACAGGTGCCTGCAAGTGAGGAGGAGGAAGAAGAGGAGGAAGAGAAGGAGGAGGAGGAGGAGGAGGGGGAGGAGAAGGAGGAGGAGGAGGAGGAGGAGGAGGAGGAGGAGGAGGAGGAGGAGGAGGAGGAGGAGGCACTTCTGTAGGAGGGGCCTTGGCTTTTACTGTACCGCACCCGGTGAAAAACAGTGTTGAGAGGACAGCAGAGATACCAGGGAAGCAAAGTGATAGCCGTATCCCTGAAAAGCTGGTACCTGAGACTGGGTGAGGACAAAAAGGAAGCGATGAACAGTAGAATCTGGATAATTTCAACACGAAAAGCAGATTTTGCTGACGCACTAAATGTGGGTTTTGAGGAGTGGTTATTCTAAGAGGGCCTCGAGAATCTGAAGCCAGGCGGTGGGCACGAAGTCCCTGGCACACAGTATGTGCTCAGTAAACGATGCATTGAAAAACGACCCTGTTATCACTCAACCCCTGGAAGGCAGCAGAGGAAACCTGCTGGATGAAATGTGTGGCCTGGATCGTAGGTGCTGAGGCGCTCCTTGGGTGTCCCTTAATTTAACGTTTTGCAAGAAGGGAAACGGTTTTCAGGAGGGGAAACAGAAAGGTGAACCCTGGCACTTACTGCTGCTTTTCCCCCTCCATGGCCCTCTTCGATCTGGCACGTTGCGGCCAGGAGCGTCAGGAAAGAACACTGAGTTATCCTGGCCTGGAAAGGGTTCCAGAGCGCTGCCACTGTGACTCCAGTGTTGCTAAGCGACCGAGGCCTCAGGAAAAAGCTGAAAGCTGCGGGGACCGTTGCGCAGGCGTAGAAGGCGCTCTGCTGGGCTTTGAAGGCCGGGCGTGGCTGGCTGGCTCCGAGCAAGAGGGACAGAGCTGGCGAGCCCCTTGTTCCTGGCTCCAGCCTTAGGTTGGACACTGAGTCTGACCTTGGAGAGCCGGCGGGTAGTCAGCCTGGCTGGTTAGTCTCGAGGAGTGAGCGAGGGCGGCTTCCAGGCCTCCCCTGTGCCTGGGAAACCTGCTTTCCGTCAGCCCTTCAGCGCTGTGCGGAGGAGCTCGGTCGTCACTTTACCGTGGTTTCTGACAGAGCCTCTGTGGCCAGACCCGTGGCAAGCTTTAAAAATAGAACAAAGGATGCTCCTCTGCAAACGAGGCTCCCTGTGGTGTGTGCGTCTGCCTGGCCTGGGCGAGGGTTTAGGGTGGGTGCAGGGACCGCAGGGCTAGGCAGAGCTGGGCTAGGCAGAGCTGGGCTCGCATGCCTGCACTTCCCCAAAGAGCGTCGTTCACCTTGACCCTGGAAATTCTTACTTCATTTTACCATTGCTTCTCAGTTTTCCACTCGCAGAGCCAAAAGTCTCTGGCACGTGTGATAAGTGTTTTCCCCGCGTGGGGAAGGAAGCGGGACTGGAGAGGTTTCTGTTGAACTGCACCCAGCGGTGTGCATGAGCAGGGGGAGCCAAAGTCAGTTCGTCTGTTTATACTCGCTTGGGACAGAGCTGGGCTCATGGAGGCCGACCTTTGTGCCCCTGTCCTAAGATCCCGTCGGGAGAAGAGGTCGTGGATAGATTTGGCATCCAGCAACCTACATATCTGAGTGTAGTCTGTGTTGTCAAAAAGCTGGGAGGCTACGTGAATGTCGGAGGGTGCGTGTTTCTGGAGGAGGAAGTGGGTGGAAACCAGATAGGAGGGAAATAGGTTGGAGAACTGGAACGCTAGGAATGGAGGGGGAGGAGCGCGCACGCGCTGAGCCGGGTGTTCGTTGGACCCTGTATCCACAAGGAGATCCCTAGTTTTATCCTAACCATCAAACGGATTAGGCACATAGGCTCTGGGAGCAGCGGGTGTTTGCCTCATCTCTTGCTAGCTTGCGCATAAGGAAGACATTTAGTGTCTCAGAGCCTGAAGTTCTTGAGTCACAAAATCTTAAAACACCTAGGGTACCTGTCAAGTATAGATGGTTTAACTGATGCAGTGTACTGATGCTTAGTAGATGTTTGGTCACCATCAGCTACCACTGCTTTATCCAGACTTGTGACGTGCATGTCACATGCCAATGGAGCTTTTTAGTCATAAAGAAGAATGAAGTTACGTTGTTTGAAGGGAAAAAAACGGATGCACTTAAGAATAGATATAGTAAGTGAATTAAGCCAGTCTCAGACAAAAACTATGCATTTTCTCTCATTTGTGGTTCCTAGATTGCATACAGTCACGCAAATAAAATTATCTAAAGGACAGTGTGGGGATGAGAAAAAGGAGTATGGAATATGAACCTGAACAAGTTGTGCGTGTGTGTGTGTGTGTGTGTGTGTCACCTTTACTCAACATTCAGGGACCAGAGAAGTGTGGCGTGCATCTTCCTCTGCCATGCCCTCCTTCCTCTGCCGTGCTTTGTTGCCTTGAGACAGGGTTTCTCACTGAGCAAGAAGAAACTCTCTGATTTGGGTGTTGGCTGGCCAGAGGCTCCCAGGTCGGCCAGTCTCTACTCCTCAGTACTGGGGTTACAGGCATGTACAGCCATGCCTTATTTTTTTACACGGGTGCTAGTGATATGAACTGTGGTCCTTTTGTTTACACCTTGCCCACTGGCCTTGGGAGATGGCTCAGTGGGCAAGGTATAAACAAAAGAGAGAGAGAGAGAGAAAGAAGGAAAGAAAGAAAGAAAGAAAGAGAAAGAAAGAAAGAAAGGAAAGAAGAAATAAAGAAAAAGAATTTCTACTACAAGATAGTCACAATCCACAATCTTAGGGATCTAAAACATTCAGATAGGAAAACTTTGACAACAAAGCTGCAATGATATATAACAGCATTATATAAATGTCAATTATGGCTATTACATTTCAGTGTTGATAATATAATATTCTAATTCTAATTGTTCTCTATAGGACATTGCACACTATGGATTTGATAACAATTTTATTGACTTTCTCTGTGCTGTGGATTCTCAATTATAAAAACAGAGGTATCCACATTCTCATCCTTACAAAACACCGTGACTGTTGAAAAATTATGCCTGAGAAAAATCAGTGACCATTAGCCTAAATGACAAATGTCTCATTTGTTATGGGAGGAATGCTTTCCAACAAAGAATCATCCAAAGCCATCTATTTTCTAGTATTGTCAAGTTAAAAACATCAGAACTACCATAGCATGTGTGAAGGACCACAGAAGGGTGGAAACTTCTCATCCACAATGTTAGAGATACAAAAAATTGTCAGTGTAGTTTTAAACCACAACAAAGGGCTAAAAATATTTGATGATACTGTATCCTCTCCTTATATTAGAACCACAACTGAGGGAGACACTTCCTTTTCTCCAGCAGTGTGCTTGCGATGTAGAGGAGGGTCTCACACATATGACCCAAACAATAGCTAGCCCAAATTCTATTTTTAAAAACCAGAGAATTTATTTGCTTCATAAACATGTGGTATAGAATTTGGCCAAGCACATGCTGACACTCATTAAAAGCTAGCTGTCAATATTCTTCCTATATTTATGGATTAGTGAGATAAAAGATTTTTTTTTTTAAAGTATGTTGCTGTACTTTTTTCTCCTGGCTCTAAGCTCCTGGAATAATGAATGACTTTTGAGACTAAAAATATAATTAAAAATTACAAATACCTAGGCTATATAAAAAACACATTCATTCTAATATACATCTTCCCAAGACTAATCTCTTGCACTCAGAATCCTTTCTGCTGCCGGATGTCCCACCTTCTTCTATTCTACGATGTCCTATAGGCCATAGTTTTGTTTGTTTTTTTGAATCACAGGTGATGTTTCCATATAGACACAAGAGTTAATAAAATAAAATCCAGGTAATGCATCTACTTTTGTAGAAGGACTTTCTTGTGTCTATATAGTCTACATATCCTTTTTTCTTTCTTTCTTCCCTTCTTTCTTTCTTTCTTTCTTTCTTTCTTCCTTCCTTCCTTCCTTCCTTCCTTCCTTCCTCCCTCCCTCCCTCCCTCCTCCCTCCCTCCCTCCCTCCTTTCCTTCCTTCCTTCCTTCCTTCCTTCCTTCCTTCCTTCCTTCCTTCCTTCCTTCCTTCTTTCTCTTTCTCTCTCTCTTCTCTCTCTCTTTCTTTCTTTCTTTCTTTCTTTCTTTCTTTCTTTCTTTCTTTCTTCCTTTCTTTCTTTCAAGACAAGGTTTCTCTGTGTAGCCTTGGCTGTCCTGGACTTGCTTTGTTGACCGGGCTGGCCTCACAGAGATCTGCTTGCCTATGCCTCCCTGAGTGCTGGGATTACAGGTGTGCACACCACTTCCAGCTCCGAGTTTCTTTTTAAGGCTGTTGTTGTTGTTGTTGTTTTGCTTTTCCTGTTATGCCTGAAGAATTCCAGAGGTATAATCATCTTCCACACAGAAGTTACAGTGCCTTATTGTCTGATTACTAAGCAACGTCTAGATTCTGATCTATTCTCACTGGACTGTGAGGCTTTTATTTGCTCATCTGAGACCCCAGGACCTAGGAAAAAAAAGTCTCTGTAATAAAAACAAACAAACAAAAACCTTGAATGAGATTGATTTAGAAAAAGTCTTTCTTTTGCAAATATTTATTTTTAACTTTGTTTACTTTGTAGGAAAGTATGTATTTTACTTGATCTATACTGCTTCTAAATTTTCATTGTTTTTTACACATAAACACTGTTCTTGTATTTTTTAGAGGATCTCCACATTTTAAACATAGTAATTAAATCTTCTTTTAAGATGAATAACTTAAGTTCTTCAATACCTGCCCATAAAAATCCACTTTGAGTCCTTTCTTTGACGCTGTGTATTTTTGAGGGGAGGAAAACTATTATTTACTAAACTTTAAGGATAGAGCTGTGTTGAAATCCTTGCTTTGTGTCTTTGAAGAAGTTGTATAAATTCTTCTAGTCTTCAATTTTGAATATTTTGGCTGTTACCTAAGAATAATGAAAATAAAATGACCTGGCAATAGTGGTACATGCTTTTATTCCTAACATCAGGAGGTGAAGGTAGAAGGTTCAAAGCCTGCCTGAACTGTATAGTGGCATCTTCAAGACAAGCCTGAGCTAAAGGAGCCTTGTCTCCAAGAAAAAAAAAAAAAAAATCAAAAGCTGAGGGTAGATTACCTAGTAATCAAAAATTAAAAGACCTTGTAGATTTGGTTGGTATATGATGTTATTATAACAACTGACACAAAAGAAGCCCAGAAGTCAACACTGAGGTTTCTACCTGAAACACAGTGCTCAGAACACTGACTAGAGGACTGGAAACTTGAGCTCATGTGGACTACACAATTTCAGGCTAGCCTGGGCTATAGACAGGCAACAAATTGGCCTCTTTCTTTCATATACACACAATGGCACAAGCCTGAGTACATGCAAAAGCACACAAAAATGTTATAAAAATTAATTTTTAAAAAACCACACCCCAAACCCAAACAAAATAAGCACTCAATAAATATCTCTTCCTGCCACCCTTACCATCCTCACCCTTACCTTAAAGGTGGCCAACTAAAAAATGAAGCAACCATCACGTGCTTTTTGGCCAGTGTTCTCCCTTCTAGACCTCATGGCCTCTCATGTGCACACTCTGCCTCTTGCTTCAAACCATGGTAACAAGAATGGGACAAGATATCCCAAGCAAGGCTTTTCTCAGGTAAACCAGATTGGAAAGGTCACTGGGTTCTGAGATTCAGTTTTAAATCAGTTTAGTAACAATTAAAATCAAATTGTGTGATGGAAGGCGAGCAGAAGACTAGAGGCCCGAAGGCCATGACAGTGGAGACTGGTAGTTACTCGGTAAGTGTGCAAAGGGTTAATTGAGTGTTCTGCATCCATTGTGGAAGGTCACCATTCACATGAGCTCTGATGAACGCACAGGCTCTGATGTTTCACAGCCCCCTGAAGAGAAACAGTAGTAATCCAAGAATAAGCATGAGCGCACAGTGGCCTTGACTCCAGCTTCTGACTTTATGTCACGCCACAGCTTAAGACTCTGCCACTGAGCCGGTAAACAGTTGTGACTGCTTTGATATGGGTGGGTAGAGACTTTTCCTCTGCTGCACAAGTGAAGATTGAGTGATGACAAGATTCCATTAAGGAAAAAAAAAAAAAAAAGCTAAAAGTTTGAGCACGCCTTAAAAAAGAATTACAGTTGAGAGCTTTGAGGAGTAAAGGGGAGATACTTGATCGATAGTATAGTGTACCTTTCAATGGCCAAAGAATGGCTACTGCATTAGCCATTCTTTGGGAAAAATACCAATGCAAATCAAGCTTTTACTGGTCCTTTAAACTATTATTTTACTTTATCCTTTCACCTTTATGTAATTGTATTGGAATGGCATGTTTCAGTTCGAAGTTAATGACGACAGCATATACGAGCTTCTCTGAAGTTTGGAAGCTAGGCCATGATGATTTTAATCTTCTTATAATAAGCCTGAGGTAAACTACATACCCGATTTAATGTTCCACTTTTGTTTCTTTCTCGGCCAACCTATGAGGATTTAATAATTGGTTGTAAGATTCAGGAGAAGAAATCTTAGAAAGTTTTCTTATATTTTAAGAGAGGAAGAGTTGGTTGTGGTGGTGCATACCTTTAATTCCAGCATGCAGGAGGCAGAGGCAGGAGGATCTCTGCGAATTCGAGGCCAGCCTGGACTAAGAGCAAGTCCAGGAGAGCCAGGGCTACACAGGGCTATCTTACAAAACCAAAAACAAGAGACTGGGTGCGGTGGTTCATGCCTGTAATCCTAGCACTGTGGGAGGCTGAGGAGGACATCTCTTTGTGAGTTCGAGACCAGCTTGGTCTACAAAGTGAGTACAGGGCAACCAAGGCTACAAGGGGAAACCTTATCTCAAATAAAACCAAACCAAAACCAAAAGAAAGTTGTGGTATTTCTAACTTTTTTTTTTCTTTGGTTACTCAAATAGTTCTGGGGAACATCCCAGACAGTCTTGCTCCTCCTGTGTTAGGGATGGTCAAATGTGGTCTACAGGGAAGTTTGTCCGAAGTGAAGGAGGGTGTGTTTTCCCTCATGGAAGTGATAACTCAGACTGCTTGTCTTGGTGGTTATCCCAGAGACCATGGGCAAATCTGACCCCTCTGAGCCTCTTTGGCTTTTACTGTCCACTGGGCTGCAATTGTTTTACCTGTGTGTCTGGGTAAAGCTCCATGGAAAGAGCTTTTTGAAATTGTTACTAAAATTCCTTGCTTGGGGGAGATGTAAGCAACTTCTACCCCTCTCCCCAAGGTCCCAAGGACAGACAGGCCGAGATCTATCTCCACCTAACTTCACCTTGAGGGAAACAGTGAGTTTATAGTTTATTAGACTGACTTACAGGCTGGTGCAGCCTCATGGATGAGCACCCAGCATGGGTGATGAATCCCACATTGTCACATAGAAGGAACTATCCTTAGCCTCTTCTCCAGACCGTGAGCAATTAGGGCAGAACTGCAAATGCAACTGGTCGGAAAGAGTGGCTGAATGCTCCTCTCGAGTCTCACGGCCCTCTGCACTCCTTCCACGACTGAATGTGGACGTTTGGCAGAAATGCTGTGGTGGTGGTCTTTCTGTGAGAGGGCCCAGCTGCATTCCTGAAGAGGGCCACAGTTTGGCTGGAAAGATCTTGCTGCAGAACAGACACTGCCTTTGCTTGTACATGATGTCATTTATTTAGTCCAACACAGGCTGTTCTAGTGCTTTAACCTCAGCAAGTGCTACCCCACGCCATCAATGCGCTCTTGGACATGCGACTGACCCGCAAAACCAGCATTTGCTTATTGTTTGTATTTTTAGGTTCTGCTTGCTAAGCTTGTAATTAATCCTCATTTTAAACTAGATATCAGCTCTGCCAGAGTCTTAGGCGGAGGATGGTTCCCACCCCGTATAATCTACTCCAGACTCACATTTTTCTCTAAACATGAGCCTGAGCCACACAAAAAAATAAGACCGAATAACTCATTTTAGACTTTTGTTTTAATTTCAATATGGGTTTGGATGAGAACAAAATACAGAAATATAATGATTCTAAGTTTATTACTTTCCTAATGAATGATTGGGATTATTTGACATACATGGAGGGCATATACTTTAATTTCATTGTGGGTATAATCCACAGAGTTGTAGCACAAACTTTTTCTATCACTTTTGTTCATTCTTGGTAATTTGAGACTTGTGCTACAATCTATGATTACTGTTGTCTTCAAACTTTTTAGGTTACTTTTTCTGAAGAAGTGTATGCTTATGCTGGTTTTCCTTAAATGTATATCTTTTTTTTTCCCCTGAACTAAGACAGAACCGAAACCTTGCTCTGTATTTTTACTATTCCTCTTTGCTTCTCATTTAGCGTAGAGGATACACACTGTGTGCTTTAAACAATGTATTTTATGTATTTCTTTATCTGCCAATTGATACTTAGCTTTCCTCATAGGAGGCTGGGAAGGTGGCCCCAGTGTACACATCCAGTTAGACCAGCACCATTTGTTAAAGATGCTATATTTTTTCCATTGTATGGTTTTGGCTTCTTTGTCAAAAATTAAGTTTCCATAGGTGTGTGGGTTTATTTCTGGGTCTTCTCTCCAATTCCATTGATCCCCCAGTCTGTTTCTATGCCAGTACCATGCTGTTTTTAAAACTGTTGCTCTATAGTACAGCTTGAGATCTGGGATGGAGATACCTCCAGAAGATCTTTTATTGTACAAGATTGTTTTAGCTAGTCTGTTTTTTTTTTCCATATGAAATTAAGAATTGTTCTTTCAAGGTCTATAAAATATTGTGTTGTTATTTTGATGGTAATTACATTGAATCTGTAGATTGCTTTTGGTAAGATGGCCATTTCACTATGTTAATCCTACAGATCCATAAACATGGGAGATCTTTCCATCTTCTGATATTTTCTTCAATTTCTTTTTTTTCAGAGACTTGAAGTTTTTTTCATACAACTCTTTCACTTGCTTGGTTAGAGCTACACCAAAGTACTTTATGTTATTTGTGGCTATTGTGAAAGGTATTGTTTCCCTAATTTCTCTCTCAGCCCATTTGTCTTTTTTTTTTGGATGGGAGACTTTTGATGACAGCTTCTATTTCCTTAGTGGATATAGGACTATTTAATTTATTTACTTGATCTTGATTCAATTTTTTTTTAGTATTTTATTTTTATTTTTATTATTAGTTACATTTTATTAACTCTGTATCCCAGCTGTATCCCACTCCTTCATTCCCTCCCAATCCCACTCTCCCTTGATTCAATTTTGGCACATGGAATCTATCAAGAAAATTGTCCATTTCACTTAGATTTTCAAATTTTGTTGCATATAGGCTTTTAAAGTAGGACCTAATGATTGTTTGGATTTCCTCAATGTCTGTTGTTATGTCCCCTTTTTCATTTCTGATTTTGTTGATATGGATAGTGTCTCTCTGCCTTTTAGTTAGTTTGGCTAAGGATTTGTTTATCTTGTTGATTTTCTCAAAGAATCAGCTCTTGGTTTCATTGATTCTTTGAATCATTCTCTTTGTTTCTAATGTATTGATTTCAGCCCTAAGTTTGATTATTTCCAGCTGTCTACTCCTCTTGGGTGTGTCTGCTTCTTTTTTTTTTTTCTAATGCTTTCAGGTGTACCATTAAGTTGCTTGTATGAGATGCCTCATACAATTTCTTTATGAAGGCACTCAGTGCTATGAACTTTCCTCTTAGCACTGCTTTCATTGTGTCCCGTAAGTTAGGGTAAATTGTACCTTCATTTTCATTAAGTTCTAGAAAGTCTTTAATTTCTTTATTTTCTCCCTTACCCAGCTGTCATTGAGAGAGAGCTGTTCAGTTTTCATGTGTGTGTGTAGGCTTTTTGTTATTTCTGTTATTGTTGAGGTTTAGTTTTAGACCATGGTGGTCTCATATAATACAAGGGATTATTTCAATCTTCTTGTATCTGTTGAGGCTTGCTTTGTGTCTGACTATATGGTCAATTTTAGAGAAGGTTCCGTGAGGTGCTGAGAAGAAGGTATAGTCTTTTGTGTTTGGGTGAAAGGTTCTGTAGACATCTATTAGGTCCATTTGATTTAGGACCTCTGTTTAGCTTCTGTCTCAATGATCTGTCTCTTGGCAAGAGTGGGGTGTTGAAGTCTCTCACTATTAAAGTGTTGGGATCAATGTGTGATTTAAGCTTTAATAATGTTTCTTTGACAAATGCAGGAGCCCTTTTGTTTGGTGCATAGAGGTTCAGGATTATGATGTTCTCCTGGTGGAATTTTTCTTTGATGAGAATGAAGTGTCTCTCTCCATTTCTTTTGATTAATTTTGGTTGAAAGTCTATTTTATTAGATATTAAGATGGCTACTCCAGCTTGCTTGGAAAACCTTTTTCCAGCCCTTTACTCTGAGGTAGTGTCTATCTGTGTTGCAGAGGTGTGTTTATTGAGTGCAGCAGAATGTTGGGTCCTGTTTCAACAACCAGTCTGTTAGTCTGTGCCTTTTTATTGAAGAGTTAAGACTATTGATGTTAATAGATATTAGTGACCAATGATTGTTAGTTCTTTTTATTGTGGAGTTGGTGGTAATTGTGTGTTTGTTTGCTTTTGCTTTTTTGATGCGATGGTATCTTTATCCTGCATTTTCTTGGGTGTAGTTGATTTTGTTGGATTAGAGTTTTCCTTCTAGTATCTTCTGTAGGGCTGCATTGTTTAAATAGGTTATGTCATGGAATATTTTGTTTTCTCCATCTATGTTGATTGAAAGTTTTGCTGGATATAGTAGTCTGGATTGGCATCTGTGATCTCTAGGTTTCTGCATGATATCTGCCCAGGCCCTTCTGGCTTTCATAGTCTCTGTTGATATGTCTGGTGTGATTCTGATAGGTCTGCCTTTTTCTGTTACTCGGCCTTTTCCCCTTGCTGCTCTTAATATTTTTCTTTGTTCTGTAGACTTAGTGTTTTGATTATTATGTGGTGGGAGGAGTTTCTTTTCTGGTCTAGTCTATTTGGTGTTCTGTAGGCCTCTTGTATGTTTAAGGGCATCTCTCTCTTAAGGTTGGGGAAATGTTCTTCTAGAATTTTCTCAAAAAATATTTTCTGCGCCTTGGAGTCTGGAATCTTCTTTTTCCTCTATTTCTATTATTCTCAGGTTTCATCTTTTCATGGTGTCCTTGATTTCTTGGATGTTATATATCAGAAACTTTTCCAATTTTATGTTTTCTTTGAGAGATGTATCAATTTCTGCAATTTTATCTTCAGCACCTGAGATTCTCTCCTCCATCTCTTATAGTCCGTTGGTGATACTTACCTTTGTGGTTCCTGATCTCTTCTCTAACTTCTCCAACTCCAAGGTTTTCACTGTTTGTGTTTTCTTTATTTATTCTAATTCTACTTTTTGTGTCTTGAATGATTTATTAATTTTCTTCATCTGTTTGATTGTGGATTCCTGTCTTTCCATGATGTCCTTTATTTTTTTGTTCATTTCCTCTTTATGTGCCTCAAATAATTGCATAATTATAGATTTAAGATAATTTTCCTGTGTTTCAGCTGCAATAGAACATACATTGGTTTTGGATATTCTGGTGAAGCCAAGATGTCCTGGTTTTTGTTGCCTGTATTCTTGCGCTGGCCTCTAGCTTCTGGTTGCCTGTAGTCTTGACTGATTATTCTTGGCGCCTAGACGGCAGACTGGATCCACTGTCTCTGGTGTCTCAAGTAGTCTCCCCTGGATTCACAGTCTCTGCTGGCTCACTGTTTGTGACCCGGGTAGGTGGGGCACAGGTGGAAAGATCTCTGGGTGTAGAGCTTCTCTAGTGTCCCACAGGCTTCGTTAAGATGGTAGAGGATGAGATCTGGGTCCCAGGCCTGGCTCAGCTCCCCTGGGTTCACTGGCTGTGCTGGCTGCGTTGTTGCTAACCTAGATGGGCTAGGCTGCTGGGGAGCAGACAGAAAGATCTCCAAGCCTTGAGCTGCGCCAGTGCCCCACAGACCTCCTTTGGGAGGAGGACAATGGAACTTGGGTCAGGTGCCCAGCTCGGCTCCACTGGGTTCTCTATGCTGGGCTCTCTGATTCTGGCCTATGTGAGCCAGGCTGCTGGTGGATAGATCTCTTTGCCTAGAGTTGCTCCAGAGTTACATAGGCTTCCTTTAGATGGTGGGGAATGGAACCTGGGACCCAAGCCTAGCTCAGCTCCGCTGTGTTCACTGTCTGTGCTGTTCTGACTTGGGTGAGCCAGGCAGGTGGGGAGTAGGCAGAATGGAGCCGCACCTCCCCCACAGTACCAGACTGTATCCCCTCCACTGGGCAGTGAGAGTGAGCGCCACTAGCCGCTGCTGCCAGTCCCGGGAATATATCCACAGATGGTGGGTTTGGACCAGTGGCCTAGGGCTGCAGGGTCAGAGCCCAGCAAGCTGCTGCCAGTCCCCAGTCCCAGGTATCCACAGATGGTAGGATTGGGCAGGTGGCCTAGGGCTGTGAGCCCTGGGAAATTTTTCCCTGTATTTGCCGGGTGGCCTGAAGACGGACCTTTGAGTATTCCTGTGGATTCTCCTTTCACCTGAGAAATACAGACTCTGGGGATCCACAGTACAGCCTGCTGGTCACCCTGCTCTCACTGCTGAGCAGCATGCTGTTCAGATACCCTGCCTGGTCGGCGCCGCCATCTTGGATCTCTACACTGTACTTTCTAAAGGGATTGTCAGCAGGGGTTGGCTCAGCTGGCCTCTGATCTCAGTTCTGTCTACTGGTGTTATCAGGAAGCCATATTCAAGCTAGAGATCTGGAGGGAGGGGGACAGGTCACAAAAGAGAAGTAAGACAGGTCATTCTGTTTTCCTACTCTGACTCAGATTCTGTTATCTTTTCATCTAAATCTCTATTCTTGAGCCGAGTTCTGGTCCAGCTAAGGGAATCAGAGCTTTGTTTGCTATTAGACTATAATTTCTAGTTTATATAATCCTTTGGCAAACAATTCTAAAAGTAAGACAGAGCTCACAGGAATAACCAAATCTAGTACCACTCTCCATTCAGACTAAATTTCTTCACCAGAGCTTTTAAAGCAGCCTCTATGCCTCTTTTCCTCAAACTTCTTACAATATGAAGAGATAGGCCCTGATTGCTGTGGTCTATGTTTCCCCATTGAGGAGTGAAAGATTCTTGCTGTGGAGCTGTGGAGATGGCCGAACACAGCCATTCAGGCACTGGGCAGTTTATAGCCACCTGCACTAGTAGGGGTATAGAAGAGGACACTGCTTGAGGATTGTACACGAGAGCTGGATGAATGGCCAGAGGCTGGTGAAAGCAGGACAGGTGTTGAAAGGATGGGGTGACTCCAGCTTTCCAGTGGAGGATGTGGTTAGCTTGTTTGAGTGACTCTTGAGGCTAGTAAGGAGCCAAAGCCTGCTACAAAAAGAGAAGCAGGCAGAACATGCAGTCCTTTAGTAAGGAAGACTGTTTGACTACAGGAGCTTTTTTCTTCCAGGGACAGAGTTAGAGGCAAGAGGACTTGAGACCACTGAGTCCTTCCTGATTCCCCCAAGTAGCAAGGCAATGCTTTAAGATCCATGCCACACTTACGGCAGTCCATAGCATCATCTATTTATTGCCTTGGAGTCTTACTTGAGATGTGCCTGTCAATATCTTATTTTCAAAACTGCGTAGTATTCAGGGTTAGCCAGTATTTAAGTCCCCTACTTAAAAACAATGACCGTTGTGGTTTGTAAAAACACAGCTATCAATAAAATGATCCATTTGAACATGTTTTCAAGAGATGTTTCAAAATCTATTCGTACAAACAGCATTTTATACACTGAAGTTTTGTCTTTGCATATGACTACGAAAAGTCGTGTGACACTGGTAGTTGTAAAGGGTGAGTGAGGCAGCATTTAACTTACATTTGTAGACTCTGACTGCTCGGGTGGCCTTGATGCACAGGGATATCTGTACTGGTTTATATCCTGTGATGCGCTGCGGGCTGACAGCTCAGGACAGACAATGGTGCCCAGGTTTGCTTTGCTGACATCTGAGAACAGCAAAAATTCCCAGCACTCTGCTTTTAAACTACTGGCGAAACAATAAAATGATGGGGCGTTGACATTCTTTCTTTAATCAGAGTTAAGCTATAGCCTGAATAGAGTATGCTGATACCTCAGATGTGTTGTGCGCAGTGAATACGGAAAGCTCTAATGAGGCCCCGAAGAGATTCCTTACTGCGGCTGAAATCAAACAGATATGGGAGAAGGCTAGTAAGAAAGAGGTCACAGACAAATCAGAGTATTTATTATATGACCTCTCTGTTTGCTAAAACATCTAACATTAAACTTTTCATTTATTTCAACTTAAATTCATCTGATTGTGTCATCTGCATTAGTAATATATTTGTTAAACTGTATGAAACCACAAAACCAAACCTTTCCTGTTGAAATTAATGTAGTCAGTAAGTAGAAGTTACAGCATTTTAACTTCTTTTCTGTCTCTTTTTTGTTCTTCAAAATAATCCATTATGTCCTTGGATGAAAAGTCATGTATGACTTATAATCCTGTCTCGATTCATCACATTAAAAATATTGTTATAAAGAAACCAATGAACAAATGAAATGACTCAGCAGGTGAGGGCGCTTGTTACTAAGCCGGGTGACCTGAGTTTCAGGCCCAGGACCCGTATGGTAGAAGAGAGAGACCTCGACAAAACTGCGCTCTGACCTCCACGTGTGCACTGTGACACACCAGCACGTGTGCACGCACATGCGTCTTGAAATGTCTGTTGTTTGTTTGTTTGTTTAATTTTAATTCAATGAAACAAAAACTCACTGATTTATCATTTTTAATTTTTTTGGTGCCATTTGGGGTCTGATAGGTTTCTTACAAAGCAGAACTGTTAGAAACTTTTTTTTCCCTCCCAGATTTGGTACATCTGGAAACAAAAATGCTGTTTTTGTTGTTGTCATTTTTGTTTTTAAAATCTCCCTAGATACAGAATTCTAGGCTGATAGTTTCCGAATTTCAATGGTGGGTGTTTTAAAAGCTAAGGACTGAGAACACACCATTTCTTTCCTTCTTTTAGTGTTATGCTTTGTTTGGTCAGTAGGAGTTATTCACAATCATCAGATTTCTTCCGGTGCTTCATTTTTCCCAACTCCGTGCCAACATTAGCCTTTTTTTTCTTTCTACAGTTCCCCTGGCTTCTTTGTGGAAACTCACCCTGCACATGCATGGCTCAGAGTTTCCATACTCCAGGGAATACCTGCACACATATATGAAGTGATTTGTTTTCCTATTCAGTGGTTTTCTTTTCAGGAATCTGCCCGATCAGTTCCGCCTCCTGAGACTAGGGAGTCTCTCAGTCTGTCTCTTGCCCTCTGCAGTCTCCAAGCACAGTTGCAAGTCCCCCTTCCAGGTTTTGCCATCTGAAAGATGCCTCCCAGCAGAAAACCATTCCCCCATACTCAGGAATCCTAGGCCTGCACTGACCGCTGCCCAGTGTCCGGGGATAACTGTGTGGTATATTCTGTTTGGTCATTTACTAAAAGAGAGCTAGCCACACTGTGGTTGATAGTGGAGGACATCGCTTGTCATCACTGATGCTCAAATTTAGACTCAGAGACAGTTAGTTTATCCTGGAGCAAAAGATAGGTGACAAGAGCCCAAATACCATGTTCCTAAATGGTAGCAACAAAAAGCTAGAAATCAGGGTATTTTAAAAAGGCATTGTTGAGAACACCTGTTAGGCAGAGCAGAGGAATCTCTGCTAGAGCCTCAGATGTAGAGGCCTCAGATGTCCAAATGTAGAGCTGGACAACAAATAGCTGCTGAGCAGGCTGAAGGTAATCAAAAATAGTGTGGCCCAGGACCTGCAACCCTCCAGCTCACTACAATCACTGACGTTCTGTTAAGTTAGTAAGCCCGTGGGACTTTTTACACAGGTGAAGCTTTCTCTCGGGGACTTCAGTTCACACACTCATCAGGGCTCCGTCATGTCTTATTGTGATGAATGTATGGTCTGATTTCTGTCATCTATGTCCTTGTTAGTGTTTCAGCTCTGAGGGGAAAGGCTTCCCCAGTGGAAATGTTACAGCTCTGAGGGGAAGGGTTTCCCCAGTGGAAGTGTTAGAGCTCTAAAAGCAAAGGTATCCTGGCAGTCGGGAGCGAAGGAATGCAACAAAGTCACACTGCCCAACAAACCTCACACAAGAGATTTGCTGGGAGAGACACAGAGAGTGGCTGCCTCAGCTCTGGTGAGAAGACAGCAGGGAACTGAGCAGGAGACAGGCTTATATAGGATTTCTTGAGGGAGGAGTTTCTAGGTGGAGATTTCCAGGGTGAAGATTGGTGGGATTTGAAGCCAAGCCTAGGGACTGGTGGGTTTTCATGCTCAGAGATTGGTGGGGTTTGGTAGGTTTTCAAACTTGCATGTGGGCTTGGACCTTTTACTCTATAGTCCCTTCTTAAAAAATATTATTATCAATAAACAATCAGGGATTGGGAAAAAAGCTCATTAGTCTATTACTTACTGAGTGGGAGCATCGAAGTCCTTGGATGAACTTGGCCTTTATCATCAAGGTGTAATTGGGAGTGGCAGCCTCTGGATCTGTACCTAGAGGCTGGTAGTCCTATAACTGATTAAAAATATGGTTACAAATCATTTGCATCTGTTGCTGAAGAAATCTACAAGTTTATAAGGGAGTGCAAGACTAGCAGAATTAAGAAAAGAAGGAGAAAGGGGGCTTAAGGAGAATAGTATCCAATTCCATGTTGGATTGTCAATGATCCACTGGCCAGGGCCATTGAGCTGGTCCCTAGATTTCTGGAGACCTGTCTGGAGTTGTCAAAGAGGAGGAGACAAAGACCACCCTGCTCTGCTGTTAGTAAATCTAGTCCTTGCTAATTTTGTAGCACTATAGCAGCCAGTAAGTCTATTTGGCTCTAGAGGGTGGGAACGGTTTGAGCTTCCCATTAGCGATCCTGGATAATCTGGGTAGAAAACTGATAATAATTGTTTGAGGATGTTTTTATGTACTGTGTATTCAAAGAGATCTGTTTGCTATCCAGACTTTGGCACTGTCAATCTTAGAAAGCATCTCCTGTCTTCGTATGTTGTAAGCATTATTATCCATCACTTTCTGATTGGTTAAATAAAGAACTGAACAGCCAGTAGTTGGGCAGGAGAGGATAAGCTTTGACCTCTAGGCGAGAGAGAGGGGCCCCAGGTGGGGACCACAGAAAGAGGGAGGCAGGGAGTTGCCATCTGAACATAGATGAAGAAAGAGCAGCCAGGACAAGATTAAGACTGCAGGTAACATTGGTCATGTGGCTGGGAGATAGGCCAGGCCACAGTTTTTGGCTTACAAGAGCTGAGTATCTACCCATCTACTATACTTCAAGCTTTTAATAAATATAAAAGTCATTAAATGTCATTATTCAGAGCTAGGTCGGGCATAGGAAAAAAACTTACATTTTATAGACAGTTAGAGAAGTAATTAGTCCTGCTGTTCCAGTGGCCATGCCAGAAGTTATTCTCAGGACTGCAAGAAGGGGCAGAAACTGAGCTGCTCACGTGTCACATCTTGCTGTTATAAGCCCCGTGATGGGAACTGACAAAGGCCCCTTGCCAGGTAGCACTCCTAATTTAGGGAAAAGAAACATCAGGGAACAAGTCCAGCAGGTTGGCGGTGATAGACCTGAACCCTGCAGAGGACTGAGGTATTGTGAGCGTTCAGACACGAGGGCGAGGCGGCAACCCTCAGGGTTAACGTGTTATCGTGGTCTGAGGAATGAGGTGAGCCCATAAAAAGTACTGAGGAGTGAAAACAGTCTGATACTGGGGCAGGTGGGTGAAGTTGAGCTGGCAGTCTGCCCAGGGAGAGATCCATGGCTTGATGAGTAGGGAAAGGAAGGCTCTGATGTCCAGAGATGGGATTAGAAGTTTGACAAATTTTCCAAGAGGCAGTGATAGCTTGTAGAAAAGATATATCCTTAGCGGTGTAAATAGGTCTCGATGAGATGGGACAAAGCATGGCTGTTCCTGTGAAGGAGCTGGTGCAGACAGAATTCCTTGATTGTCTGAGGATGATTGTATAGATGTGGGCTGTAAAGTGACGCTGTCCTGTGGTGTGTGAGGAGGATCTAGACCTCTGAGAGCCACAGCTCTAACTACTTCATCAGCTCGGTTATTTCTTTTGGAAGACAATGGAATTGTCTGCTTGGTATGATCGGCCGTCGATAACCCTACGGCTCTGGGAGACCTTTAGAAAGGCAATAATTTGTTCTGAATTGATTTTGGACCCTTTTGTTGTTAGTAGTCCATACTCCGTCCAGCTGTATGTGACAAGAGAATGTGAAAAGCATGCTTGGAGTCTGTATAAAGGTTCAGGGATTGTCGCTTTGCCAGTTGAGAGGCATGAGCAAGAGCTGTTAATCCAACCTGTCGAGCTGTTGTGGTTTGAGGCCATAGTGTCTGACACAAGGGACTCCTTCATGCCGGAAGGAGCTAACTTAATCCATGTAGAAAGCATAGGCAGCTTGGGGTAGTGCTCCCTCGTGCATAACTCGTGAAATGAGGCTGTAGCTCTTCTAGGGTCTCAAGACAAGAGTGAAATGGGAAGTAACCCGGGGCTGACAGGGGGAGGAGCTTTGAAATGTTAGAGGTGACCATTCCTGGAAGGTAACTCTACCAACGCTACGCGATGAGAGAGATCTTGGGAAGGGGGTAGTGTTTGGATACCCTTGTATGTTAGAAAGCAGGGCAGGTGGTGAGGAGAGAAGACAGTAACAAGTGGCCCAAAGATTAAATTGCTTGTTTAGCATATAAGAATCTTGGCTGTGGTCAGAGTATACAGCCAAGGTGCCCATCCTTGGATAGTGTGACCTAATTTTTTGGTAAGTATTCGACAGGCTCAAAAGAAGTTCCCAGTTGGTGACCCAGAACCCTGAGGGCATATCCCTCCTTCTCTGTGACATGGAATAAGGAGTGAGTCAAATATGGAAGGTGTAGGGCTGGGAACTGGAGAAGAGCCTGCTGAAGCTTGCAAAAGGGCTTAGCAATGGGTGCAAGTAAGGGTTTGTGTGAGTGGCCAAGGGCCACCTCATGTAGGGGGTGGGTGAGAAGAGAGAAAGAAGACATCCAAGAGCATAAGAAGCCAGTCATCCCTGGGAAGAATGGAATTTAGTCCTTGGTGGTGGGGACTGTGAGTGACTGAATTAAATGCTTTCTCTCTATGGTAATGTCCTTGTGAGTTAGAGTTAATAGTCCCAGATAAGTTACTTGAAGAGTGGTCAGTTATACCTTAGAAGGTGAAACCCTATATCCCTGACCAGATAGGACATTTAATAAGGTAGCAATATCAACTTGGCTAATTTGCAGGGATGGAGTGCACATCAGAGGTCCTTTTTCTGGATGTTTAAGTTTGGCCCTAGTTTTACAAAAACTCTAGGAGAAGAAGTAGGTCATGGGGAGTTGTTTTCCATCTGAAGTCTCAGGATGCAGATTGGTATACTGCAAAGCAGTCTAGAAATTGAGATGTGTTTGCATGTTTGTCCTGGATGATCTTTTGGATTAAAAAAAATAATAATAATTTACTGCTTTAAGAGCAGCCTTACAGAGACTGTCCAGGAGGAAAGTTATAAATTGGTCTCTAGCTAAAATGCCCCATCCCCAGAATTATAGCATCATTCCCAGTCAGGGTCCCAGTCAGGGACTGCCTTAGCCCCAGCTGGGTGAGTGGCATGAGTTTGGTGGATTTCATCTGCCTGTGCCCTAACCTGGTTCCAGATTCAACTGCTCTCCTTGGGAAAAGATTGTTAGTAAGCATCATGGAAGGTGAACTTGTAGGATTGGGGAAACATACTGGAATTCCTTAATATAGGTGGGAGACTCAGCAGTGTAGAACCTCAATCTCTTTCTATCTGAGAGAGTTCACTTACTGAGACAGGGACAGGTTCCCTGACCATGCTGTCCGCCCTGAAAACCTCCTACAAAATGAGATCATGCCTGTTTAGGCCAGGCAGGGGGAGGTAGGCACATCGGGAATGAGTATCAGGACTCAGGGCTACGGGTGGACTGAGAGTAGGTGCCAGGGAGGGTTGACGTGCACAGCCCATCACTGAGGAGGGAGAAAGAGAAACCAAAGAAAGGAAACCAGGAGAGGGGGATGTGGGTTGAGACTGATAAAGGGGAGGGTCACTATCGGGAACAAAAGTGGTGGAGGAATCATTTTGTTCAGACTTGATGGCTAGGAAGAGCTGAGTGGGGGAACAGGAGGAGCAAAGAGAAGGCGTGGAGCCTCTGTAAGGGAAAGCTTCTTTCCATTTTCCTGATTGCTCACAGGAATCAGTAGTTGTGAAGGTCTCAAATAATACTGGAATCCAGGGTGTCACTAGGTGGCCATTTGAATTGATTATTTAAGGGAGATTGAGGCCAGGTTTCATTACAAAGGAAAACAAGTTTAGGGCCCTTCAGGTCGGGTGCCAGATGGAGAGGCTGGAGGTTTCCTAAAAGGCATCTCAACGGGGAATGAGAAGGTATGGAAGAAATTGTTCCCATGGACAAGGTGGTGGTGGTGGGGGGGCAATGAAAACCCCATGTCAGATTTTTCTGATGTTGAGGTCTCAACCACAGAAAAGGGTAGAGGAACGGAGTCACAAAAGTCCTGAGGGCCTAGAGGAACTGTGGGATTATGGGCAGCTCCAAAGGGAAAGCAGGAAGAGGACAGGATGGGGTGAAGTAGCCCCTTTGGCCCTAAGGAAACTGCAGGAGTGCAGCCCCAAGGGTTGGGGAGGGGGAATGGGATCAGGTGAAGGACAGCCATAGCCCTAAAGACCATGGTTAGAGGTGCCTCCACCTCCAAAGGTGCCAGAGGCATGCTGGACTGTCCATGGTCACTTCCTCAGATTCAGGAAAGTGTGATCAGAGGAAGGAGTTACTGAACTGCCACTAGTGAATGGTGGCCCAACCATCAGTGAGCTGGAAGTGAGCTGGAAGTTCTGTTGCAGGTGGACTGGAGATAAGGGGTAGCGTTCCAGTGGCACTCAGACCGTGAAGGAGAGCCTGTCTGAATCATAACAACAGTGCAAGAGTTACGGCTCTGAGGGGAACTGATTCCCCAGTGGACGTGTTACAGATCTGGAGGGAAAGGTACCCTGGCAGTCGGGATCCAAGAAATGTCGCAAAGTCACACCGCACAACAGACCTCACACAAGAGATTTGCTGGGAGAGCCCCAAGAGGGCGGCTGCCTCTGCTTGGTGAGAATCAGCAGGGAGCTGAGCAAGGAGGCGGGCTTTTATAGGGATTCCTGGGGGAGGGGTTGCCAGGGCAGGGAATTGGGTGTGATTCTGAGCTCAGGGATTGGTGGGTTTTGGTAGGTTTTCAAACGGGGAGGTTGGCTAGGACTTTGTATCTCTACAGCAATAAATAAGCTCCATGTGAAAAAATGAAGTGATAGATAAGAGACTGAAGAGCAAATCTTTACTTTCAAATGTGGTGACAGGGAAGAGCACATGGATAAAGGGACAGAAAGAAGCAATGAGCCATGCCTGAGATTAGAGTAAGTGGTAAGTAGGGAAACTGAGGGTAACTCATTACCAGGCCTCACCTGCGGCAGGATAGCACGAACACGCCGAGGCAGAGAAAGAAATGAGTGTCCAGCTAGAGGTGTGGGAATAATTCTGGCACCTACAGAGGGTGAGAGGGCACCAAGAATATTCTGAGCTAAGGTACACTATGATCTGGCTTCGGTCCAGTCCCCTATGGCCACCGTCACCGTACTTCTGAGGACCAGCTGATTTGGCAGGCACAGCTGTGTTGGTAAATAAAGCCTTTTGCTGTTTGCTGTAATAATTCTGCAGTGGACTTTGACAATACTTTACGTGTGTGTTGTCTGTTTAATCTCAGCTAATTTTCTCTTTTTTGTTGTTTTGTTTGCTTTTCTTTCTTTTTGTTTTGTTTATTTGTTTTGGGGACAAGGTCTCTCTGTGGAGTTCTTCTGTGCCCCACCTTCGGCTAATTTTCTTAACTGTTTTACCCTAACTTATACACATTCTTTCCAAGGGCTTTCTGCTTTTCTTTTGCAGAGGTCAGTTCTCATTGTGTGCTACAGAGTGAATCAACAGATGTTTCCTGAAGTTTTTCTTCCAATAACAAACCTTTTTCAGAGGTACGCATGTCTGCTGTTCTAAAGGACAATGCGCCCTTTACCTTGGGCTGCAGAGTTTTGTGTGACTTGTAAGCCTTATTTTCATTAGCATTCGTGTCTTACTAAGGAAAGTTTATTTATGTACTGGCTGGTACTTGCCAAAAGACAAGTATATTCCTCTCATGTTCAAAGTGGCTGATCTGCCCTAATCTATACTGTGCTATGGCATTTTTTTTAGTATCATTAGATTTTTAAAAATTTTATGGAACATGTAACACATATAAAAGGCCCTACAGAATAGTTTGCAGATTTTAAATAATTACAAAGTGAACACTTAACGAATCTGCAACTCAAGTGAAGAAATGTATACTTCTAGCTGGCTAGGGGGAGCTTTTGTGTACCTGTTCTGGGCTATAACCCACTCCCTCCAGCCCTTGTTTTGCAATAAGCACTCCCTTGCTTTCCTCTACTTCCACTACTGCTGCCAAAACACCCTTCAACGCAGTTTCTCCTGGACTCCGCCACTGACCCTCTTTTCTCTGCTCGAATGCCTTGTCTGACTAAAGGGACAACTCACTGGACTACCACCGTGTCTTCTCCCTTGGGAGCTGTGAGTTAGGTGGAACAGTGTGGTGACCAGTAAAGAAAGAAAATCTGATTCTGCTTTTCCTTCCTTGAAAAAAATCACCTTTCACCAAGGACCATGCATGGAGATAACCTAAAACCCCTGCTCAGATGTAGCTCATGGCAGCTCAGTTTCCAAATGGGTTCCCTAGTAAAGGGAACAGGGGCTGTCTCTGACATGAACTCTGGCTGGGTCATTGATCACCTCCCCCTGAGCGGGAAGCAGCCTTATCAGGCCACAGAGGAAGACAATGCAGCAGTCCTGATGAGACCTGATAGGCCAGGGTCAGAGGAAAGGGGAGGAGGACCTCCTCTATCAGTGAACTTGGAAAGGGGCAGGGAGGAGATGAGGGAGGGAGGGTGGGGTTGGGAGGGAATGAGGAAGGGGGCTACAGCTGGGATACAAAGTGAATAAACTGTAATAAAAAAGAGGTCACGATGGAAATTTCTAAAAATAGTTTCTAGAAATAGCATACTCTTGACAATTTAAAAATTAAATCAGATGGTAAATAGAAAAAAAAATTACCTCTCACACAGACATTCCTGTTCCTATATTTCTCCTTTGGTTGATATCAACACTACATGGCTAAAAAAAAAAAACAAAAAAACTAAAAACAAAAAAACAAAAAACAGTGCACTCTTTGTGCAGATTTCCTGGTTGGGTTTTGTAGACGTGTTTTTCATCTAGATGGAGCTGAAAAAAATTTGGTAGAAATTATACCTTCCTGCTTGTACAGTGAAATAATGGCGAGTCTCACTTTTTAGAACAGTCTGACACAGAAATGCCATTTCTAACACAGTGGCGCTGGTGAATCTTCTAACTCTTCCTCCAGACATCATCTCATATTTGTGAAGAATGACGAGGGAGGGAGGGGGAGAAGGAAGGAAGAAAGGCACAGAGGAACTCTATTTGTTGTTACTTTCAGAATCTAAGATGAAAGCAGAAATAAAAGTCATAAACATGTGCTTCACAGATAAAAGACGGATCTGGGACAGCCAACCAAGAACGCACACTGAGGTTTTTTCCTAGCGGGGAAGAAAGAATAATCTGGGTTCCCTGAAAAGGGGAACACAAACTGCTTGCTGCCTGCTGATGGGCTCACAGAAGAACAACATTTTTATCGTAATTTAAAAATTATCAGAACTTAGTTTAATTATTTTTTTAAATTTTTATTTTTTATATTAATTAGAGTTTATTTACTTTGTATCCCAGCTGTAGCCCCCTTCCTCATTCCCTCCCAATCCCACCCTCCCTCTCTAATCTCCTCCCTGCCCCTCTCTAAGTCCACTGATAGGGGAGGTCCTCCTACTCTTCCATCTGACCCTAGTTCTATTTTTTTTAATTCTTTATTAATTACACTTTATTCCCTTTGTATCCTCCCTGTGGTTCCCTTCCTCCTCCCGTCCCAATCCCTCCCTTCCTCCACCCTCTGCATGCATGCTCTTTCCCAAGTCCACTGATAGGGGAGGACTTCTTTTTCTTCCTTCTGATCCTAGTCAATTAGGTCTCATCAGGAGTGGCTGCATTGTCTTCTTCTGTGGCCTGGTAATGCTGCTTCCCCCTCAGAGGGAGGTAATTAAAGAGCAGGCCAATCAGTTCATGTCAGAGACAGTCCCTGTTCTATTACAATGGAACCCACTTGGATACTGAACTGTCATGGGCTACATCTGTGCAGGGGTCTTAGGTTATCTCCATGCATAGTCCTTGGTTGGAGTATCAGTCTCAGGAAAGACCCCTGTACTCAGATTTTTTGGTTCTGTTGCTCTCCTTGTGGAGTTCCTGTCCTCTCCAGATCTTACTGTTTCCCACTTTTTTCCTAAGATTCCCTGCACTCTGCCCAAAGGTTGCCCATAAGTCTCATCATCTGCATTGATATTCTGCAGGGCAGAGCCTTTCAGAGGTCTTCTGTGTCAGGCTCCTGACTTGTTCCCTCTTTTCTCCTTCTTCTGATGTCCATCCTCTTTGCCTTTCTGGATAGGAACTGAACATTTTAGCAAGAGTCCTCTCTCTTGATTAGTTTCTTTAGGTGTACAGATTTTAGTAGGTTTATCCTATATTATATGTCTATATGAGTGAGTATATACTGTGTACATCTTTCTGTTTCTGGGATAGCTCACTCAGGATGATCTTTTCCAGATCCTACCATTTACCTGCAAATTTCATGATTTCCTTGTTTTTTATTGCTGAGTAATATTCCACTATGTAGATATACCACAATTTGTGCATCCATTCCTCCACTGAGGAGCATCTGGGCTGTTTCTAGCTATTACAAATAAGGCTGCTACAAACATGTTTGAGCAAATGTTCTTATTGTATACTTGAGACTCTTTTGGGTATATGCCTAGGAGTGGTACAGCTAATCTTGAGGAAGCGCTATTCCTAGTTGTCTGAGAAAGCGCCAGATTGCTTTCCAGAGTGGTTGTACAAGTTTACATTCCCACCAGCAGTGGAGGAGGGTTCCCCTTTCTCCACAACCTCTCCAGCATGTGTTGTCTCTTGAGTTTTTGATCTTAGCCATTCTGATGGGTGTAAGGTGAAATCTTAGGGTCGTTTTGATTTGCATTTCCCTGATGGCTAATGAGGTTGAGCATTTCTTTAAGTGTTTCTCTGCCATTCGATATTCCTCTATTGAGAATTCTCTGTACTCCATTTTTTAATTGGATTACTTAATTTTTTTTGCTGTTTAACTTCTTTAGTTCTTTATATATACTGGATATTAGTCCTCTGTCAGATATAGGGTTGGTGAAGAGCCTTTCCCAATCTGTAGGCTGCTGTTTTGTTCTGATGACGGTGTCATTTGCTTTACAGAAGCTTTTCAGTTTCATGAGGTCCCATTTATTGATTGTTGCTCTTAGAGCCTGTGCTGTTGGTGTTCTGTTCAGGAAGTTGTCTCCTGTGCCAATGAGTTCAAGGGTATTCCCTACTTTTTCTTCTAAGCGGTTTAGTATGTCTGGTTTTATGTTGAGGTCTTTGATCTACTTGAACTTTAGTTTTGTGCAGGGTGATAAGTATAGATCTATTTGCATTTTTCTACATGTAGCCATCCAGTTAGACCAGCACCATTTGTTGAAGATGCTGTCTTTTTTTTCATTGAATGGTTTTGGCATCTTTGTCAAAAATCAGGTGTCTATACGTGTGTGGATTTATGTCAGGGTCTTCTATTCAATTCCATTGATCCATCAGTCTGTTTCTATGCCAGTACCATGCAGTTTTTAGTATTGTTGCTCTATATTACAGCTTGAGATCAGGGACAGAGATACCTCCTGATGATCTTTTACTATAGAGAATTGTTTTAGCAATTCTGGGTTTCTTGTTGTTCCATATGAAGTTGAGAATTTTTCCTTCAAGGTCTGTAAAGAATTGTGTTGGTAATTTGATGGGAATTGCATTGAATCTGTAGATTGCTTTTGGTAAGATGGCCATTTTTACTATATTAATCCTGCCAAGCCATAAGCATGGGAGATCTTTCCGTCTTCTGATATCTTCTAATTCTTTCTTCAGAAACTGGAAATTTTTTTAATACAAGTCTTTGACTTGCTTGGTTAGGTTCAAGGGTGTTGTTTTCCTAATTTCTTTCTCGGCCCTTTTGTCTTTTGTATACAGGAGGGCTACTGATTTTTTTGAGTTAATTTTGTATCCACTACGACCAAGTAGGCTTCATCCCAGGCATGCAGGGGTGGTTCAATATACGGAAAACCCATCAATGTGATCCACCATATAAACAAACTGAAGGAGAAAAACTACATGATCATTTCCTTAGATGCAGAAAAGGCATTTGACAAAATCCAACATCCATTCATGTTTAAAGTCTTGGAGAGATCAGGGATACATGGCACATACCTGAACATAGTAAAGGCAATATACAGCAAGCTATAGCCAATATCAAACTCAATGGAGAGAAACTTAAATCATTCCCACTGAAATCAAGGACAAGGCAAGGCTGCCCACTCTCTCCATATCTCTTCAACATTGTTCTTGAAGTCCTTGCTAGAGCAATAAGACAATTGAAGGAGATCAAGGGGATACAAATTAGAAAGGAAGAAGTCAAAGTATCACTGTTTGCAGATGATATAATAGTATACCCGAGTGACCCCAAAAATTCTACCAGGGAACTCCTACAGCTGACCCTAGTTCTTAATCACCAACCATATCCAGAGGTCTGGCTCAGTGGAAGAGTGCTTACCTAGCATGCATGAAGAATAAAACAGAAAAATCAACCTTCTCCCCAGAGACTTGTGAATTAATTAATGAAGTTACCTCTTATCCAGGATTCTAAATATTAGGAATCCCTATGACATTTATAAATTTATGAACATTTATAAATTCAAAATTAACCACTAATTACATATTTGTATTTCTTTTTGCATATTTTCTACCTTTGTTAAGACAAATAAAAAATAAGAGATAAAAGGAAAACAAACTTGGAGACATGAGTCTTCACGATGGCTACTGTAAGAATCTGTTTGCTACAGTGCTTTTGCATAGCATGTGTGTTCTTGATGCCAATGGCTGTGCTTCAGTTTACACACCAGGCCAGCCTGTCAGAGGCAATCACCTGTGTCTTTGTTGTTTTGGTTTTGTTTGCTTCTCTGAAGTACTAGAGATGGGGTTCAGGCCCACACATGCTGGGAAAGTGTTCTGAGCTGTAACCCTCGGCCAGGATTGCTTGACAAGATGTCAGGAGCAATCCTAACATGTGAATGGGACAAGAGGTGATATTGTCTTGGATTATTCCAGGGGCCAAGTACCAGCCTGTATACATCTTTTGCATGGGCCTTCTGTGTCTTCCATCACCCCTGGGTGTGCCTTGGCTCACTGGCATCTATGAAGCCAAGGATCCCAGGACACTGCTAATTAGCAGATGGGCTGGGCCATGAATGCAGGTCTCCTGACCCATCCAAAGTCTCCACTGAGTGGATATGAGAAGTCTCATTTTCACAGAGGACTGACACCCTGTATCTGTAGTCATGGAAAGATTTAACATATGGTTTATGTATAACGTGTTTTAATTAACATCAATTAATGAAAGAAGAGGTTATAGGTTTGAAAGAAAGTACGGGGAGGGGTACATGGGAAAGTTTTAAGTGAGAAAAGGGAACTGAGAAATGATGTAATAGTCTCAAAAATATTTTTTTTAAATTCATAATGGTCAGCAGATTTCAACAAAGTCAAATTAATGAACATCGTTGCCTAGCTTCTCCACTCTTGTTATTTCCCTCCTTTGCTGTGTATCTGTCCTTCCTGGACACAAAGGGCGCCTCTGATGCTCCCAGCTACAAGGTCCTTCTCTGAGCTTGAGATCCAGGTTTAGATGGCTGAATCTTGAGTTTACCTAAACCCTAATGGTCAGGCACCTCTGCCAGCTTAATAGACGAAAGCCAAGAACTTTTTCCCTCTGTTCCTTGGATATCCCCTGGTGGGTAAGAGCCATTATTTACCGTATCTCCCCCCCACCCCCCAGTCAACAGGGTCCTACTGAGCTTTCCTTGTCTCACGTATTTGAGTGCTTTGTCTGTATGTCTCTGGAACTGAAGTTACAGAGTTGTGAGTTGCCATGTGCGTGCTGAGAACTGAACCTAGATCTCTGCCAGAGTAAGAAGTGCTGAGCCACCAGTGCAGCTGGAGCGTGTTGGCTGGGCTTTCTAAAAGATAGGAACTTTTACAAAATAGGAAAAAATATTTTAATGCTCTTGTCAGCCATACCAATTGGGATTCTGGTTGCTTAAGGGGCCAGGAGTGTGGGGATGAGCAGGGGTGAGGCACCAGTTGATAGTCATTGAATTTAAGTATCTTTCCCTTAAATCTTTCTAGGTTTTTTTTTCTTATGTACACTGGTTTGTTTTTTTGTTTGTTTGTTTGTTTGTTTCTGTTTGTTTTTACTGTGTGAGGTGTATGTCTGTGTGAGGGTGTCATATCTCCTGAAACAGGAGATACAGACACTTGTGAGGTGCCATGTGGGTACTGGGAATTGAACTTGGGTCCTCTGGAAGAGCAGCCCAGGGCTCTTAACTACTGAGCCATCTCTCCAGACCCCTTTCTAGGTTTTTAAAATGTCTAACTCTGACAAAAAAAATCTTTCTTATTATAGTTTTTAAATATTGTATATAGATTAAAAATTCTTGTATACATTCAGTATAAAATTTGACAAATTAAAATTTAAGGTATGTTATCTTGTTTCTATAACACATTTGTATATTGCTTTATCCTATTTATCTTGCTTTCTACCCATTCGTATACACCTATTTTTCAATCATTATCTACAACATTTCTACCCACTAGTAGAGGTTATTTATATATTAATCATTAGTATGATTTACTTTGTGCAGATAGATGATTGATCCAGCAAAGTGTAATTTTTTTAGAGTTAAGAGAACTACTAAAGGATATAAATAAAGTCATGTATCAGTGTCACATTTGATCATATATACTTATTTTTAAAATGGCTGAGCCTTCCTCTGTATAGAGAAACACACTTCTTTATTCTAAACATGAAAGAGAAGACATACTTACTTCCTCTTTCTAAATTAAATGGATCCTTAACCTGTTTGTGAGCTAAGAAGTTATGTTTGTTTTTTATGTTGTGTTGCATTCTTTCACAGAAGGAACACACAAGAGGCCATAAGGTAAAAAAGCATCCAAGGTTGTCTTCTTTGTTCTTAAGTGCATATCAGTTACCATGACTACTTTGGAGTACTTTGGGAATGATGCCATCTGAGGGCTCATCATCCCTGGAGGTGCTTCAGGAAGAAAGGCACAGGTCTTCATGACATGGAAAAAGGGCAGCGTCTTGGCCATTTCCAAAATCTGAGATATCTTTTGCTCCGTTAGGTCTCAGCATTTCTGCTTCTTTTTTACCCACTGAACACCTAGTATGTATTTTTCTCCACATGCACAATACAATGTTCTCTTAAAATAAAACCTTGGAAGAAAAGTTGTCTTCAAGTGCACCTGGCACCAAAATCCTCCCCAAAGGAAGGGAACACAAAACCATGTCTATTTTCCTTGACGTGGAGTAGGGAATTAGAACAGAATAAAATTAAACTACCCAATAAATATCCTACGTCTCACGATGTTACTCTCAAATAATAGACATGTGTTTCTTTTAGGTTATATGGCAGGTCATTTCCCAGTATTGTACTATCTGATGTTCACGTGATATGTTATAATCCATGGAGTGAACTTTTCAAGCTAACAAATATCCCACCTCTTTCTTTTCTCAATACTTACCTTGTAGCAGGTAGAGGAGAGGCCTGGATACAGGACTGGACATACAGCAGAGGAATTTGCTACATAGACAGGATGGTAGTTTTCTTGCTTGCTTGCTTGCTTGCTTTCCTTTTCTTTTTGTTTTTAAAATGAAATGGAAGTTTATTTTATTTTCTAAATGTATTTTCTCTCATATATTATATCCTAACCAAGTTTCCCCTCCATCCATTCCTCCCAGTACCCTCCACCTACTCTCTCCCTGTGATCTACTCCTCCTCTATTTCCCTTCAGAGAGGAGCAGATCTACCAGGGATACCAATCAAGCATGGTATAACAAGTTACCATAAGACAGGGCACAAACAAAAAACAGTTAAAACAAACAAACAACTAAACCAGTCAACCAACCAAACAGACCAGCCAACCAAACGAAGAAACAACTAGGCTCAAACTCTCATATCAAGGTTAGATAAGGCAACCAGTAGGAAGAAAAGTGTCCCAAGAGCAGAAACAGAAGTTAGAGACACCTCCACACCCACTGTTAGGAATCCTACAAGAAAACCAAGCCACACAACCATAACATATATGCGGAGGACCTAGGTTAGACCCACAGGTTCTGCGATTGTTGTTTCAGTCTCTGTGAGCCCCTATGAGCCCTGCTTAGTTGATTCTGTGGGTCTTGTTCTCCTGGTGTCCTTGATCTTACAATCCTTCTCCTGATCTTCTTTGGGGTTCTCCTGGCTATGCCTAATGTTTGGCTATGGGTCTCTGCATCTGTTCCCATCAGTTTCTGGATGAAACCTCTGATGACCATCAGGCTAGGCACAGATCTATCAGTATAGCAGAATATCATTAGGAATCATTATGTTGCATTTTTTTTTCAGTTGTGTTTGGTTCTCTCTTAGGTTTCTGGGCTATGCAGCTCTGGTTCCTAGCCATGTAGGCAGTGTCAGGCATGGGCTTCCTCTTGTGGCTGGTGGGGGCCTCAAGTTGGACCAGTCATTGCTTAGCCACTCCCACAGGTTCTATGCCACGGCTTCCATCTTCTGTAAGCAGGCAAGGCTTAAGTCCAGTGGTGGGACTGGTATATCAGCCCAGCCACAAAAGCTCTGACCTACAATTTGTCTTGCCTGCAAGATGTGCTAGAACGGTCGTTTTCAATCTGAATTCCCAAGGGACTTGAAATTGACCTAAAATAAGGAAGGAGAGACCAAGTATGAAGGACCTCTCCATTCCATTTCAATCACATCAATTGTGCTAAAAACAAAACAAAATGAAACAAAACAACAACAACCAACTTCTTTTATATATTCAATTCTACAGAAAGTTGTGTTTTAATGGAGGGTTCCATTGCAATAAAAATGTGAATATCAGGACTGTAGCGGGAAAGATGTTTGTTATACAATCTTGACAGCCTGGGACCTACATACAAGGTAAAAGGAGAGAAATAAATTATGAAAGTTGTTCTCTGACCTCTACACACACAACATGATACATGCATTTCTGCATTCACTCACAAATGCACATGTGTACATACAATAAACATAAATGTTAAGAATAGACTTATTGAAGAAGCCAAGCGTGGTGGCAGACCCCTTTGATCCCAGCACTCGGGAGGCAGAAGCAGGCAGGTCTTCATGAGTTCTAGGGTTTCTTCATGAGTATACAGGGTTTCTTTCCGCAGCCTTGGCCTCGAACTCACAAAGATCTGCCTGCCTCTGTCTCCCTGAGTGCTGGGATTACAGGCATGCACCACCATGCCTGGCTTATATTAACCATTTTTAAGACTTCAATAATAATACAAATTACTCAACTTTAACAGTAAATTATTATTCAGAGGACGTTAAAATTCAGCTTTATTAGGCAATGGTTCACAAAGGTAATTTTAGATAGTTAATTTTATTTCATGTCTAGCCAAATAACGTGTACACTGAATGTTTTCTGAAATTAATGACTCCATAAGCCAATATTTCACTTAAATGTTCCTATCAGATATTTCATAATGACATTTTAAAATAATATTTGATTTCTACTTGCTAAAAACATAGCTGAGCAGATTTTTTTCAGTTTCAGACATTTTAGTAATGTATAATTCCGTAGTTTCCAGAACAGAAAGTTTCCATTTTTAATACTATTCTCCTGCTATTATAAACTTAAGAATATGTTTTATTTTCTACAATGTAAGCACTGCAATGTAAGCAATTGGTATTTCTCCTCCATTAATATCGAATACTGAAGTCAGAGTATTCCAGTTTAGAGATGGTTTTTTCATTAGAAAAGTCTGCCCGGTCAATGCGAGAACTCGGACTCCCAACTTTGCTCAGCCAGGACTTCCTACAAAACAGAACGAAACACAAATGAGTGCATATAGCACACACAGGGTTAATAAAATATGCCAGAAGGAAATTCACAGTTGTAATGTAAATTTTGCATGTAATGTTTTATAAATTGGTTTACATTAAGATGAAAATGTCACAATGAAATACATTACCTTATAACAAAACTTAATTAAAATAAACAAATACATTTGCTTACATTTATATACTGTTATAAGACTGCTTCAAAGTATAATACATAGCTACACATGGACAAAGAAAAGGTAATAATTTAAGCAACTTAGTTCATATTAGGATTATTGTCCCTGCCCAAAAAACAATAACAACAACAAAAGCACTTAAAGGCCATTATTACCTAGCTCCTTTAAGTTTCAAAATGGTCAGTAGTAAAAGCAATTTACCATTCTTTCATTTCCAAGTATATGGCAGACACATGTGTGTTTGTGTATGTAGGTGTATAGACACGCTACATATAGAGAAAACATTACTGAAAAAGAATAGCCATAACTTCTGTAAAACATTAAATGAAACTAGATGATCCGCTTTTCCTGTCTGTTAAATACTGTACTTAGCGTACACGTTAGTAAATTATTGCAGTGCATGAAATCATCTAATTGTCCTGAAAAAAAAAATGTCCTGCTTATTCAGTTTATCAATGCTTAATCCTGACTCGTTGGCAATAGCTGTGATTTAGTTTATGCATTTGAGTGCTGCAGTCACTTGAACGAAAGTGGCCTCCGTAGGCTCATCGGGAGTGGCAGTATTAGAAGGCGTGGCCTTGTTGGAAACAACGTATCCCTCTGAGGTTCCAAAGGCTCAGGGCAGGCCTACTGTCCCCTACTGTTTGATGCTGCCTGCTGATCCGGATGTAAAGCGCTTGGCTACTATTCCGGCACCGTGTCTGTCTGCGCACCACCATGCTTCACCACGGTGATAATGGAGTAAGCCTCTGAACTGTATGCCAGCCCCAGTTAAATGCTGCCTTTAAGAGGTCGCGGTGACGCTCCGCAGCAATAGAAACCCTAACCAAGACAAGTACTTGACTGAATCCCTTCCTCTAAATCCCTTCCACACCTTTCTCCTATAGCGTGGATAACTCAGATAACGCTGTTACTTATTTTCCAGAAAGTTTTGGAGAGACCAGCCTCCTGCCCAGTTTGAGGGGATTATCTGATTTGGCTAAGGTGGGGGGACCCACGGTGAACATGGCTGACACCATCCCATGGACTGGGCCCAGACTGCATGAAGAGGAGCAAGCCAGCTGGGCACACGAATTTCTTCTCTCTGCTTCTTCGCTGCTGGTGCAAAATTCTACTTCAAGTTCCCACTACCAAGTCTTCTTCACCAAGATAGACTCTACCTTCACACGCGTGCCAAAACTAACCCTACATAAAGTTGCTTTTGTCACAGCAATGAGAAAAGCGATAAATTCAGTTATTCTGTGTGTATGTGTGTGTGTAGCCTAGAAAGCAACGGGGTGTTATTCTTCAGGTGTCATAAACTTTTTATTTTTATTTTTTGGCACTGTCTGTAAATGGGCTGAAATGTGCCAAATAGGCGAGGCTGGCTGGTCAGTGAGCCCCAGTCTCTGCCTCTCCAGCATGGGTATAACTAGCATGAAAAGCATGACTAGCTTTGTTAGTTCACGGCACAGAACTCAAGTCCTCCTGCCTGCAGGCAGGTGCTTTACCACCTGAGCCCGCCCCCACCCCACCTTACAATAATGAGGTTGCTTTACACAAGTGACAGCTGAGAGCCTACTTGTTACAGTAGAAAATAGTTTCCTCAGATCCCTCAAGTTACTCTTTGCCATGAAGCCACTACTGAATTGTGCTATTCAATGAAATCTCACACTTAATTAAAGCTTGGATTTAAAAACTATTTTCTGGGCCAAACTGTCTTACTCTTAATCAGGAAGATGAAGAATTTTAATGATTCAACTTGCCATTATGCTTTGAGCTCTACTTGGCTCTTGTGATTTTAGCTGGGTGAGGTTAATTTCGCTTCCCCCTCCCCACAACAGGTTAAATCACCAACAGTTACAGACTTCATTTCTTTTACTCATCTACTTAAAATCTTAGAAATAGAAATGTTGTATTGTCTAAGTTATTTTTCTATTGCAGTAATAAGACACCATGAGCAAGGCAACTTATGAAAGGAAGAATCTTAGTTTGGAGGCCACTGTCTAGAGGGCTGGGTCTACAGCCACATGGCAGCAAGCAGGCAGGTGCTAAGGCAGCAGCTGAGAGCTTACAACTGTCCCACTAACCGAGGTAGAGAGAGCTAAAGGGAACGGCCTGGGCCTTTGAACCTCAGTGAGTTACCACCTCCAACAAGTGTATCTGATTTTATTCCTTTCCAAGATGAACAGTTCCACCAACTGTTCCACCAAGCATTCAAATATATTAGTCTATTGAGGGACATTCTCCTTCAAGCCACCACACGCTTACCGAATAAAGTTCAATTTTTGTGAAAAACAGCTGATGACTTCATTTTCACCGGCCAAACCTTCTTGAAAACAAAGGCCAAAATTATACTCAAAGCTAATGTTTAAGGAGCACTGACTGTCTGCTAAGTTCTTTATATTTACTTTTCCTTTATTCCACATGTGAGCTCAGCAGCTCATGGGTAATTGCTATTTCCAAAAAAGTAAGAGAATTTAGTAAGCTTTTCCTTGTAGTAGCAGCACAGGAGAAACGGCCAGGCTCTGAATGTATTCTGAAGGATTGTAAGTAGATTTGCTGACAGATTGCACGTAGGTGTGAGAAAAAGAGAGGCGTGAAAGATGACAGCCAGTATTTGGTTGAGTAACTAGCTGGTTGGAGTTGCCACAAGAAAAAGTCAGCGAGAGGGGCATGCTCTGGGGAAAGATGAGAAGTTCCTTTTGGGAATGACAAGCTTGAGGTGCTGTCAGCCATCCAGGGTAGATGTTGAGTAGGTGCTGGCATTCATAGATACTTAAAAATGAAATTTTTTTCTCTCAGAAACTATGTCTAATGGGAAATCTTGGAGAATAAAGATAGATATAAATAAAGATAAGGTAGAATGAGACTCGCAAGGTGCTTTCTGCAAAGGAGGAGATTCACCAAAGGCATGAGCACTGAGAATGTGCCTCGGTAGACCCCTGTGAGAATAGTACTCCAGCTACATTTTTAAGAAAATGTTGGCAAATCTGTAAATCTTAGAAAAGCACAGTTGAAACAGAGAACCGCTGGCAACAGTAACTAATATAAAATTGTTCAGGTTTTAAATAATCAAAAGAAAGTCTTAAACAGACACGAGCAAGTAGCAAACTGGAAAACTTATTTGGAATTTTCTTTTTACATAGAATACTTTAAGGTCAATATATAAAAAATGTTCATACAATAGAAAAAAATGGGCAAAATCCATGAGCACATAAAATAAATGTAAATAATGCAGTAAATACCTGAAAATGTTCACAGCTGTATGTTAAAGTTGTAAATGAAGACTGAGATACTGTTTATTGTGTATGTGTGAGACAGTGCACACGTGGAGCTTAGAAGACAACATGACAAGGTTCTCTCTTCCTACAAGATGGTACTGGAGACTGGACGCAGGTCATTGAGCTTGGGAGCAGAGCCACCTGGCCAGCCCTTATCACACTTTTAATAACTTGAATTTTGTTTTACAGAATTTCATACATGAGAACTGAGTGTGCATAGTTTCTTCCACTCCCCTCCATTTCTCCCACGCTCCCGCCCTCCACCTCAATTCATGACCCTTTCTTTAATTATAAATTTTAATAACCTTATAAACTGAAAACATAAATTTTGTAAGTTATGGTTTATAAATGCATCTAGCAAGTCCATTAGAGCTACTCATATGCATTTGTGTTTAAGGCTAAACACTTGGGACTGGAAAACCTTTCAGGGGCTTGTCCTTGAAGAAGAATGATTCTCCCTCTCTTAACAGCCATTGATTGCTCATTGCTTTTTACTTGGGGTGGGGCCTTGTGAAATTTTCCCCATCCATGTTAGCATGTGAGCTAGTGTTGACTGTGCAGGTCTTGTTTTGGTGGAGGTATTGTTGAGGTTTCATGGGTGCAGCATCTTGTCATATATAGAAGACACTGTCTCACCGCAGACAGATGGCCTGGTCCTCTGGCCTTACAGTCTTTCTCCTCCTTCTCCATGTGTCCTGGGCCTGAGGTGTACAGATTACATTGTAGAGGTATCAGCTGGGGTGTGGGCACCTGAGGTCAGTTGTGCTCTGCATTTTGAACACTTGCGTGGTTCTCTGTCATAGTCTCCATTTGCTTCAAAAAGAAGCTTCTCCGATGATGGTGAGAGCTACATTACCTGTGGGTGTGTTTAGAATCCAGTAGTTAGGAATTATACTGCTTTCAGAACGTGTAGCAGGTTCTAAAACAAGTTTTTCCTACTTAAATGTAATTTTTTTGTTGTTGTTTGTTATTGTTTTGAGACAGGGTTTCTCTGTGAGTCCTTGGCTGTCCTGGACTTGCTTAGTAGACCAGGCTGGCCATCTGCCTGCCTCTGCCTCCCTGAGTGCTGGGATTAAAGGTGTGTGCCACAACAATTGCCTCCTTCTGCCACAATATGTTTTAAATGTCTTGGGTAGAGTTTTTAAAAAATGAAACAAATTTTGTTTCTTTTTATTTTTTATTTCATTATCAAAATCATACCGGCTTTAACGACAACACAGAAGCATCAGAAGAAGGGGTTTCATTATGGGTTGTATTTCTTACATGTTTCATGAGGACTAGACATGCTATGAAAAGAATTTTTCATGGAAGGGAAAACCACAATGATCTCGCATGAATAACTTCTAACACCTTCAGGACATCTGTGTATTATGAATAAATAAAACACAGCATCGGTGAATATCAAATGACCAAGAAAAGATCTTTTGTCTAATAAATTAGGGATGCCATGTGTTATTATTATTATTATTATTATTATTATATTGTGTGTGTTTGTGTGTGTGAGTGAGAGAGAAAGAGAGAGGAGAGAGACAGACCATTTAGGTAGTCACTGTTGGACTTAGTGTAACATTCTTTGTGGCAGATGGTACATATTTAGTCATCAGATAGAGTAAAGTGACACACATTCATGGCCTTGGCAGCTTCAAAGCAGCCATCTGTGGCTTTGAAAAGGAGCTCAGGGTACTGACTTCCCAGGGTTCGTGTGTAGGGCCCGCCTCCACTGTGTTGTGTGTGCCATGGCAATGACACTTGTAAATTGCTCTGTTTACATAATTGCTTGTGAGTTCTCGACATGCCTCCTCAGTACTAGTATGCAAGTTCTAAGATGGACTCAGCCTTATTATTAAATACTGATGTCACTAATGGATAATAACACGCTGACAGAATGAGTCTTTGTCACCTGGGTGCCTTCTGCAGGTCTAGAGCTCCCATGCCTGAGAAGGTACTCTAGGTCCTATACCATCCACATGCAGAAAGAAACCGTGAGTATGGACTCAGCGCTGATTTTATATCACATGAAAAAAAACAACAACTTTATTTTAAAATAGTCTTTGAAAACTGAAAATAAAAAAAGTTTGGCCCATGGCATTCTTCTACGAAACAGCACAAGTAACGGGCATCGTCCTCCTCCCCGAGGGTGCAGGCCCTGGGCTCTGACTGAGGACCCACGCCTACGCCTGTGAAGCAAGGCTAGTCACTGCAACTGGTTCACTTATTTTTATCAGCAACTCCAACTTGCCTGTGTTCCTTGTGACTGAGTTTTTGCCGTCTGCAAATAAGCGTGGTGACTGACTTTACTTGGTGTCCAGAGCGATTCTCACAGCGCGTGGCAAGCGGAGCAAGGTCACCCTGTAAGCCCAGTCACAGGCCTGCTGCCAGCTTCTCAGAACAGTGCCCGGCCGCTGTGCCCGGCCGCTGATGGCCGTGTCAGAGTCCCAGGGCATTTTCCTTAGAATCTCAACAGATACGCCAACACCCACTCCTGTGTTCAGGATTTTCAAGCCATTGACTGACAGGATTTCTTTTTCCAACATTTCATATGAAAAGTATATGCTCTATTTCACAGTGTGTCAGGAGCATTCCCATTGAGCGAAGCCACAAAGAGTAGAACGTAGAGAGAAATCATATGTGAAAACAGAAAGCAGCAATGCTGCCTCCCCTGCAATTCAAGCAAGTATTGCCTCCAGAAGATAGGAAAGTGAGTTTCCAGGATGATATAATAAATGCCATCTAACTAATATCCTTGACTGAAACAGAGAGGTGAAATAAAGCACTAAAAGGCCAACACTATCAATAATTCATAGCAGTTCTATTTCCTGGGACTGAAGTGGGTGGAATTATCCTTCCAGCTATCTCTGCTGCACTGGAATAAAACACAGGCTGACGCGAGGAAGCAGACAGTGAGAAAAGACAGCGAGTGAATTAAACGCTAATGTGGTGCTTGCCAATCTCAAGCTTTTAAGCTAGCATTAATAATGGAAAGACAGTGCGTAACCCTTTTGCTCCTCTCTCTTCTCACACAGGATTCTTTGTTCAGTGATATGTGGACAAATAATACTTTATTATAAAAAAAATAAATGGTTAAGTGGAATTTTGATAGCAAGGTCTCAAAATGTGTCAGCTGATCATCCAGGAAACCCCAGGTCATGCATCACTAACCCGAGGCCAGAGGCTACTACCACTGTCATCACAGAGCTCCTGAAAAGACTGAAGAGAATGGTTGGCTGCCAATCACTTAATGGACCATCTAGGCCACAAACTAGGCTTTTACTAACTGTTACTGCAAGTAACTTTTATCTGGCTCCGCCCATTTAGAAAGCTCCGGGGTCCCCAGAGCCACATACTTGTAGGGAAATTCCACTCATCCTGCCTCTTAGTCTTGGCGGAAGTGCTTCTCAGCCGCGGTACAGAAGGCCGTACCGCGCAACCTCTTCGACAAGTAAGTCAATTCCGTGACCAGAGAAACTGCCATCAGTTCAGGGCCTAGGAACAAGGAAGGCAGAACCGGCGAGGCTCTGACTGTCACCTCTAGCTCCTGTGGCAAAGGGGCAGGTATGTCATCACTTTGGTTTTCTTCAGCAGTAAAAAGGTTCTAGCGTGGTAGCAGCAGAAGTGGACTGTGAAACTCATCCTCCAGGGAGCAAGGAGGCTGCCACTGAAATCACTCTCAGACACGGGCACAGCAGGGAGCCCCCGCCAGAACTGTTAGCTTGAGAGCCATGGATGTCTCGCGGCACTGACCTTGGCCCGTGTAACTCAGGTCAATGTTCGAATTTCACATAAACATCACTGACTGCAAAAGCATAAAATCTTGAAATCTCCACTTCAAGGCAAGCTCTAACGCTGGTGCAGACTGGACGCTGACCAGGTTAACACAGCACGGCATGCTCTGCTGCTGTTGTTCAGTTAACAAGAGCTGCCTAAAATCACATGCTACAGGATTCAGAAGGGGTAGATGACTTGTTTGTTGCTAGTGTGCAGTTTCAGTCTATGGTTTTGCTGGAGCCCTTTCCTCATATCTGAAGGAATTGGCATTTCTATGCCAACAGAAGAGGAGCAGAAACACACAGGTGAAGGAACAGCTAAGGCGGCCAGAAAAAAGGAAAAAAAAAAAAGTAGCATTAGGAAAACCATGGGCACAGAGATTGATAAAAGGACACAGAAGTCAATTTCCAAATGCTGCTGAGGCCAAGTAAAACATAAACTGAAAACTGGTTTGGAAACCTTAGCAATACAGCATCAGTGATTTGGTTGAAGTGGAAGCCAGGTTAGAACTGTTTTAGGGCTAATGATGGAGCAAGAAATAGAGACAGAAAAAAAGAAAGAAAGAGAGAGAGAGAGAAATGAGACAGCAAGCACAAATAAAGCCCCTGAGCTGTCTGACTCTGAAAGAGGAGACAGAACGGCGTCCCAGAGCTTTAGGGTTCTGCCGACGGCCTTTCCAGCCAGCCTAGATTTTTGAATTCAGTGCCTTTGGATATTTAGGAACATCCTCTCTCAGAAGTGTACTGAGGAAGGCTGTATTAAGGACTCAGAGTTCAGCATGTTCTCTGTTCCAGATATGTTAAGATCTATTCCTACAGGAAGCCAAATGAAAAATGACTTGGCCAGACACTCCTGTGTTTTTACCCTTTACCCTAACTTTTCCATTTCCCTCAAAAATGCTCTTAACTAAATTGAAGCTAATGCCATTAACAGATGGGAGACTATTAGACAATTGAGAGCCAAGCTCCAACCCACCACAGCAGAGGTCCTAGTGTAAGCATTTTTATGGCCTTCTTCCTGGCTCTATCTTTGGCCCCACCCTTATTTTCATTTTTAAATATCCACTCTTGCTAGCAGTTAAAAATGTTCTTACAAATAATTTTAAATTCTCTGTAGGGAACAAAACATGGTATAACAGATGTATAAAGCTGTGATCTTTCCCCCTTCTCTAATCCCATGACTTTCTCACTGGAAATTACAGCAGACAGAGTATCTATAGACTTGTGTTCTACTACCAACTTTGCTAGAAACCCCTTTCCTTTAAAGGAAGGAACACAATGTCCTTCCATCATAGGAACACAGATCTCAAGGGCAGTGGGCTCTACAGCCACATGCTGTGGATGACCATGAATTCCTGGGTTGAGGTATGTTTTCCCCAGATCTAGTAAGGGGTAGGACTGGACCGGCTCTCGGAGGGGTGTGCCGATATGCAAGCACATCCCCCCCCCCCCCCCGCAATCACTGTGAAAACAGTTTGCAGGCAGATGAATCAGAGGCCACAGTTCAGGTGCTTTGTGTGCAAAGCTATCTCACCAGTCCTTTATTTAGAATTTTAGGCCCTAACAAATAGTTTGAATAAAATCATTGAGAATACACTTACTCTTTTATTTTCAATCATTCACTCAGCCCCAAATGTGTCATATATCAGGCCAAAAATGTCATATTCTGCCCCAAAATGTGTCATATTGAGCTCCAAACGTATGAAATACTGAAAGCACAATTTAAGTCTGACACTGAGATAAAAAATACCCAGTTAATATTTCCTTTATTTCCAGGGAAACTGGGGTCTCCTGGGTAGAAATTATAAATGAAAACACTAAAATTCCTAGCAAGATTAATTTTAGCTCCTTGTAGAAGGACATAGGATATAAATCAATGAACATACAAATGAAAACCACAAAAACGAAGTTGCTTGCATCTGTTATAACGCACTTCTTCTAAAAAAGAAAAGAATTGGCTTGCAAGGCATAATTACTATTTTTTTTATAACTCTTCTTAATTGAATTTGTGTAGTGGGAAAACGAAGAACTTGAAGTATTTCCCACAATCATATTGTTATTTTTTTTTTCTATCAAAATCTTCCTGGCTTTCTCACCAGGCATTGTAACTCTCATTTGTAAAAATACAGTTCTATTTTTCATTTTAAATTTTACTCCCTACTTCCAGAGTCTAGGATTAACCCCCAAGTCACAAAACTGAGCACAAGAGCTTCTCTAAATCCTCCTGTAACTGCTGCCACATATGTCTTTGCTGCTCTAGCTCTCAGATACATTTTGTCTAGCCTCCACTGTCAGCTCAGCTTCACCTGTCTTGGGAATTGCACATTTGATAGCCTATCAATTCAGATATTTATGTCGTCCATAGCACCGATCAACATATCTGTGCATCTGTGGTCCTACCCCTCATCTACTTTACATATGCTACTTAATTTGACAAACTGAGTTCATTTGGGTACGAAGCTTTCTGACATGTGAAGCATGAGATCTCAGGAAACCGAACCTTTCCTTTTAAACTGCAACAAGGCTAATTATAACCGTACTCTGCCGGGCTGGATGATCCTTCTTACTGGGAGTTCTTCATACTCTGCTGAGATCCTTTGGTGATGTCTAGGGTAATCCTGTCTCCATCTTTCCTCTCTGAGTGATTTAGCATGAAAGTTTCAAATACATATATGCCCACTGCTTCCAGCTGATTGCTCAGACCCACCAACCTCACCTGCTTCCATACCTCTGCCCACTCCCACACCTCTTACTCAGGTGTTCTCTTGCGCCCTGGAACCTGATAGAACCTCATTGCAGACTAACAGCCTGTAATAGCTACGGGCTATTAGCTACAGTCTGTTAGCCATCTTGCACAGCCAATCAACTGTGATTTGAATTTTATTTTCATTTCTCTCTTCTTTTCCATCCTTATTTCAGGCTCTTTTCTGTTTGCCAGGAATAAATTAAACTTGCGTCTGAGGCTTGGGGCAATCTTAGCAGGTGCTATAAAAGATCTGAGAGTTGTGTCTTTCCTACCAGTGTTTGGCTCTGGACACCTTTCATTGCTGGGTCTCAGTGTGTTCTAGTGGAGTCTCAGAAAGGAAGGAAAAACCATAAATCACAATTTGTGTATCATCTTTGTTGCAGTTAAAATTTATTTTACAACAGCCACAAAAGAAGATGTGTCAAATACAAACTACTTAATAATAGTTATTAAATGCCTATTCTGTACTCTCTGCTAGGCAAGCAGGGCAAATAGGAAGGCTGCCTGACCCCAGGTAACTCTAGTCTGGTGGGAGAGACAAGTGATGACAGTTGGACAAAGCATGCGTGACGTGCATAAGCCCTGGAGACTCTCACCAAGGTGCTCATTCTCACTGCAGTAAGTTATGTCGGCACACTGGTATTCTGGGATGAAAACTTAGGATTCCTGTAAAGGATAAACTAGACATTTGAAAACAAGGACTCTGTCTGGGGCATTTATGTTTGTAACCTCTTTAAAGGAATTTCTCCATACAAGGATGGGAAGGGGGATCATGTGAGTCAGTGAAGTTTCAGCTTCACTTTTTATTACAGAAGGATGTATGCTGCATAAATGTACAAGATGTATGTATAAGCAATATATCAATTATTTTATGAGCTACATATTCTATGCAGAGCTAGGAATATGCTTAATGCTGCATTTTATTGGTTAAGTGTTACTTAATAGGAAATTATATTAAGCCAGAACTTATTTGCTCTTATCAAATATTCTATTAGGTAAGCCAAACATGGCTTAGATGCTTATTACCAAGCAGTAGATACTGACACTCCATATTCATGTACACAAAATTCATTTAGTATGTTGGAGTCTATAAATCTTCTTCATCATTGCTGGGCTTGGTATCCCTTAGGAAGGGGTGTGTTCACCACCCATAGTGCAACAGCCATCAGACTCTCTGCCAGCACAAGCCCAAGTGTGCTGAAAGAAAGCACAGAATTTGCCAATCTAAATTATTCCATAATTTTAGAGAAACTTGAAAAAAATCTACTGACTTAATATTGGAAGACAGAAGCCATCCACTGGTGCTGCTCCCCTCTCAAAGTCAGCAGCTGCTGAAGCCTCTCCATGTCAGGTTCCACGCTGGGGGAAATGCCTGTCGACTGTTTTTGAGACAGGGCCTCATTTAGCCTAGGATGGCATCGAGCTTACTAGGAAGCTAAGGCCAACCTAAATTTCTGATTCTCCTGTTTCCAATTATAAGCATGCACCACCAGGCCTGCAATTTAAGGATTAACAAAAAGTCTTAGTTCAGTAAATGCAGGAAGAGAGTGGCTACATTACCATCATCCAGGAGAGCTGGATCATTTCAAATCAGTCAGAACACATTTGATTAGAGCACTTAGTAAAATCAAGGTTATGTAGGCTGGGAGGTTCTATTTTCTTTTCATGTCCTACCTTACTGAGAACTTTAAAATAATATTAGGAATCTTTAATATGGTTTAGAGAATTCCAGACCATTTCAGCTCAGGTTGCCATGGTGTTGTTATCATTTTAAAATAGCTGAGCCCTGTACTTTCTTTAGTACCATAAAATCACATTGAAAATATAAAACTGGTCCACATTATAAATAAATGTTATTATTCAGATTTAGTGAACATATTTTTCTTTTTCTATTCTTAGACAAGAATGTTTAACCCAATAGAATATGGTAAACAAAAATTTTCAACTAAAGCCATTTTTTTAAACATTTTCAGTTGCCCTAAGTATTTTGGTTTATTACATGATACTGAATGCACCATCCCTGTGAAAACACAAACCTGTGATGCTATCATCCTCCACTGTGTCTATGTTAGATCCTGCTCCCGGCTTATGTGATGTTTTCTCTTCCCACATATAAAGTGGCTTATAAGAAACAGATTGATTCCTTATTGCTCTACCCACTATCCATCCTTTTATGCAGGAATTCAGTAGGGAAAGATTATATCCTAAGGTTAAGTCATTTTCAACAAGAAATGTTTAAATCCCTGGACTTTTCTTTTCGTTTAGAGAACATTTTATGAGCTCATTATGATGCTGATCTTTAAAAAGCTCAAGAGATAAACCAAACACTTGTGTGTACTGCAAATTCTTGTTTTTAATTCCTAAAATAATTGCTGTAACTACTGTTGAAACACCCCTTCCTTCCTTCCTCCATGGACTAGGGATGAAACAGAGGGATTGCATATGCTCAGGAGTAGTCAGGAATAAAGATTTGGCAATATCAACTAATGATGGCAGAGGTAAATTGGTGTTTCCTGTGGACTGGGTACCTTCCTTCGGACTTTTATTTTGCATAACAGAAAAACAATCTAGGGTCCCAGGAGATGACAATAGGAACAACTTAAGAAAAGCATAGAGATAAGTATGGCTGTTGTCAAGCAATTTGCAATCTTTAAGATGTTTAGAATATACATTTATCAACAGGATTAGTCTGTAAAAATTGGATTATCTTATTTAACTCTTTTATACATACAGATTAGGAAGACGAAGTGACCCACGTAAATCATGTCCCAGGAATGACATAATCAGAATATCAACTCCACTGGTTATCCAGAGCAAGCATTTCTTCATTATTTACCATTTAGATAATTTTGGATAAATTACTTAACCCCCTGAGATCTCAAAGGGCTGATAGTGTTTTAAGGCAAGGACAGGGAGAATGCAGAGTGCCCTCAGGACTGTCTTCTCTCAGCTTTACTGAGACCAAGAAAGGAAGTTACATAAAATAAGAATGTGTGTGCATAAAATAAGAATGCAGATAAGCTGGTCCAGCTACTAGATCATTCCCTAGTTTCTAGTAGATTCAAGTAAAATTCAAGGTCAATCCACTTTCTGGAAAATAAGTCTACCGGGTCACAAGAGTCAAGAGCCACAGCCACCCAGAGGCCAGTACAGAGAGACACCTCGGCGTTCCATTCCTTACCGCGTCTTCAGGCCTATCATGGGCAGGCTACACTGCTAACTTCGGTTTCAACTCTGATATTTAATTATTTCAGCACAAGAGTAACATCAAAAGTCACTGATCACTGATCACCATAACAGATATAACAATAATTTTAAAAACTGAAGCTTCTGAGAATTATCAAAGGTTTCACTGGGGCTGCTGGGATGTTTCAGCGGGTGAGGGCACTTGCCACCAACCTGATGACCGAGGACTAACCCTCAGGAGGCACATGGTTGAAGAAGGAAACCCATTCTTATAAGTATATAAGATCTGATCTCCGTATATGCACTGTGGGCACATACACAAAACACATATAAATGTAAAAACAAATTCAAAATGTCACACCAAGGCACAAACATACCAGGCACATAATACATATCATTGGGGAAATTGTGCTCCTAGTCTTACGTAGTCAAGGTCACCACAAATCTCCAATTTGTAAAAGCATAACAAAGTGGGGATGTATCTGTGTACTTCATAGGCTTGTTCTAAGTCTTGACCATGATGGCTTCTGTGGAGTGCCCAGTACGGTACCTGAACCACAGGTTAAGAAGAGGTGTTTCACAGATGACCTCTTCAGGTAAGGGACCAAAAGTTCGGTGCAACCTTTCTGACTCTCCAGTCTAGTGCTTGTGGCAGGACACAAGTAACTGCCACAGCCATCCATTGGGCATTTACTCTGCCAGTGGAGCAACACAATAAAAAGATGAGACAGAACATGATTACCTGCAAGCCTTCCATGTCTAGAAGGCCATCTACTAAATTTGTTAGTTTAGAAGAGTTTGTGAAACTGATCACGTTATTATGAATTGAACACAATTAAGGTCTTACTCATAATAACCACCAGCTAAATAATACAATAAAAAGGTTAGGGGCAAATTCTTTTTAAATTAGTAAAACAGGGGCTGAAGAGATGGCTCAGCAGTAGTTGCTCTGGCAAAGGACTCAGGTTTGGTTTGCAGCACCCAAATGGTGGTTCACAGCATTCCACGACTCCTGCTCAGAGGACCCAACATCCCCTGCTAACCTCTGCAGCCATCAGGCATGTATGTGGTACACATGTGTACAAACACTCAGACACATGACATATAAAATGCAATCTAAATAGGGTGATAGTGTATATATGACAGTTATAAAATATTTTAAAATTTATTGGACTACATAAAACATGATGAAAATTTGAAGTTTTTTTATTAATAGGAAATAAATTTTACCAGGTTATTTTCAATTTTTGAAATAATACAATTTCTTTTTTATTCTTAATTTATTTTTTAAATTAACTACAATTTATCCACTTTGTATACCAGCTGTAGCCCCCTCCCTCATTCCCTCCCAATCCTACTCTCCATCATCTCCTCCCATGCCCCTCTCCAAGTCCACTGATAGGGGAGGAGGACCTCCCCTTTCCTTTGACCCAAGCCTATCAGGTCTCATCAGGACTGGCTGCAATGTCTTCCTCTGTGGCCTGGCAAGGCTGTTACCCGCTCAGGGGAAGGTGATCAAAGAGCCAGCCACTGAGTTCATGCCAGAGACAGTCCCGGTTCCCCTTACTAGGAAACCCATTTGGAGACTTAGCTGCCATGGGCTACATCTGTGCAGGGGTTCTAGGTTATCTCCATGCATGGTCCTTGGTTGGAGTATCAGTCTCAGAAAAGACCCCTTGGCCCAGATATTTTTTTGGTTCTGTTGCTTTCCTTGTGGAGCTCCTGTCCTCTCCAGGTCTTTCATCTCCCTCTTCTTTCATAAGAAAATAATACAATTTTACATTAACAAAAAGACTATGGGTTAAAGTTAGTTTAGCCCTCCAAAAATCCTGTCATAAAGCACACTAATTATTACAGTAATTAAATAAATAAGGCATGACTGAGAACGGATCAGTGGTAGAGTGTTTGCTGGTGAATAGAGGAAACTCTGTGCTCAATCCCCAGCCAGGAGGGGTGGCAGGCAGTAGGAGACATACAAAAATAAATGTAGTATGTTATCTGCAGCTCTAATATTGGGGGAAATGCCTACTTAGAAAGTGTGTAGTGACATGAAGGAAAGAGCGTAAGGAAACCATTCCCCACTCCTCTCCAAATGATGGACAGCCCAACCCACTGCAAGAACAGGTCTCCAGATAAGGGTTGAGCATGACCTCCTACTTCCTTCTGGGAAGTCAGGGCCAGAAGAATATTCTTTCCCTTCATCTAACAGACAGTGGGAAAACTATGATAAAAATTTGGCTTGTAGCCGGGTGTGGTGGCACATGCCTTTAGTGCCAGCGCTCGGGAGGCACAGGCGGGCAGACTGCTGTGAGTTCTAGGCCACCCTGGTCTATAAAGTGAGTCCAGGACAGCCAGGGATACACACAGAGAAACCTTGTCTTAAAAAAACTAAAAATAAATAAATACGTAAAATAAGTAAATACATAAATAATTTTTAAAAATTGGCTCTTCTGGAAAATGTAAAACCTCTTTGCCCCATTGCTGCCTGCTTTTGAAGGAGAGTCACTGGAGATGAGAAGTTGCCCTAATGGTTTTATCACTGTTCATCTATCCGTGTTGTTCTCTAGACAGAAACAATCATGACCACTTAGGGGCTTTTTACATACATGTTTTTAGAAATCTCAGACTTCTATTTTTGTGTTTTACATTTTCATTAAAATCTTTTCGTAACTGGAATCATGTCACAGTATGGGAAAATTGTGCCTTGTTTTAACAATTTGTCTCTAATATTTTCTAATTTTCAGGTGGAAAGATTACATGTGTATCAAGTTTACCTTTCAGTGTAATTAAAATTGTATTTCTCTGTTTAAAAAAAAAAAGAGAGAAATAGCATAATTACACCCCAGCAATTTCTAGAATAACTGGCTAACATCTGAATACAAAACAACAAAAGAAGTGATTTGAATAAGCTCTTAAATGGAATGCCAACTCAAGCCAATAGTGAACTAAAGAATGAACCATTTCCTTTAATTCTTTCCAAGTTCAGAAAAAAACAGTCAAATATTTATGAAGTCTTTAGATGGACAGTTATCTTTCAAAAGTTTGTGATTAAAAATGGAAATTAAAATAAAATAAGTTGTACAAAACCAGCAAGAAAAATAATTTTAATGTTGAAAAATGAATTATAATGAGAAACACAACTATGAAATATTCATGATGACACAGAAAGTTAGCATGTATAGCAAATAGCTTAATCAGATTCTTAAAAATAGTCAAGCCAAGAGATAAAGAGGCGGAGGATAAAAAAAATCCCATTCACATAAGAAATGCAAGTAAATTAGGTGCATAAGAACAAGTATTTATAGCAGAAAAACTATAAACAAACTGTCCAATGAGTTATAATCCAGCATACCACCATACAGTCATTAAAATTTAGAATGACTCGATTTCTCAGGTAATAAAATGTTGCTACTTAGAGATGGAATAGTAACTCCACTCACTGTGTGTATAAGCACATAGGAAACAACCAAAATGAAAACCACTGTTAATAGTTTTTTTCAGAAATAAAATTGTTATGGAACATTAAATTTTTATTATATTTAATATGTTATAGCTTTTATTGTATTTTTCAACATATATGGGAGAAGAGGAAGTAAAATTAGAAAGATAATGACTGTACGATGGCAGAGCCCTTTGGGCTCCTGATGCCGCCTGAGTCTCTGGAGCTGCCTCTGGGTGTCCCTGTCATGTTATTTCCTTCTTAGTGCAAAGAGGCAAACCCTGGTCCACCATCTCAGGGGCATCTTAGGTTCTTTATGGAGTCACATGTAAACAATAGACGAAGCGTCCTCACAGCACGCAAGTCAGAGACCTCGTTTACCAAAACTGAATGAAGACAAAGATAATTCATGTACCCAATCCAGGGTTTATGATTTTAACTGTCCAATGGCTTCATTCCAACTAAGACAGCTGTGGAAAAGCAAAAGCAACATGTAGAACTCTTTGGTGGAATTCATATTTAAACTTTTGAATATGAAAATGAATCTCGCTTGCAAAGTTCAGGTAGGTAAGAAGGAATGCTTTAAGAGAAATTTAACGTTGTGGTTATTTTCAAAGTAACCATGGTAAGCAGAAAACTAAGACTTTCTTATCAGGTTGCAGGCTGTGACAGTAACTTCAGGATGGGTTTTATAAGTGATTTTTAAAGTTGAAATTGATGAGTGTAATATAAGCCTTACTTGGACTTTATTTGAATTTCAACTAATTTCTAAGAGCTACCGACAGATGCTCTTGAATGAATAGACCCCAATTCCAAATAGCACAGCATTTCAAAGCTATTTTTGACTCTGAAATGAGAACCAATTCCAGGAAGATCCTCCTGAGCCTTTTTCCCAGCTGCAGAAATAGCTCCTCTTGTGGCCCCTCTGACCTACCCCAAGAAAACTGGCTGAGAAAATGCTTTTGCCCATAATCCTTTTACCAGTGCAACCCACTGGTAAAATGGAAAAGGTTGTTAGTTCTCCTTCAGAAACCTATTCTCACATTCCTTAGAACTGGGTAGATACACAAAGCCACAGGGGTCTCAGTTCCTCTTTTTTTTTTTAATAATGACCTCAACAGGGGAGACTTTGTTGATAGAGCTTATAAAGGGGGCTTATCTATCAGTAAATAGTCACTGTAACCTTCTACCAAATAACCCAATTCTAGGAAATAACCCAGCTTCAAGTCCTCAGGCCCTTGTTTTACTGGCTGTAATTCCTACCAGCCTGAACCAAACTTTGCCTTCCTACGGTTTCCCACTCCTTAATTTGGGATGCCCAAGACTTTTTCATTCAAAAGTAAAATAGTTTTCACTGAGTTATCCTCCGGTATTGCTCTATCTTATCTCTTTCCTTCACACCCAAGCATCCAGAACTGATGAATTCCTACTGAGCCAAATGGAAACTCTCACTTAGCTTTCAGGCATAGTATCATTTAATAGGGTGCACTTCTTTCTTTTCTTCTTCCTTTTTCCTAATATGTTCTTTTGTCCTTTATTTGTTTTTATTATTATTTCAGTTTATTTACTTTATATCCCAAGGGTGCCCCCTTCCCTCCTCCCCTCCCAGTCTCTCCCTTTCCCCCCAGAAAAGGGGAGCCCCCTCCCAGTATCAACCCTCCCCAGCACATCAAGTCACATCAGGACTGATCATATCCTCCCATCCTCTGAAGCCAGGGGGAAGCGATCCAAAAGCAGGCAATAGAGTCTATGTTAGAAACAGCCCCCCCCACACTCGCCAGGCACCCCATATGAAGACCAAGGTGCCCATCAGCCACTCTTGTCAGGGAGCCTAGGTCCAGGCCATGCATGCTCCCTAGTTGTCTCAGTCTCATGGGGCTGGGCCAGTTGTCTCTGTTGGTCTTCTAATAGGGTCCATTTTTAAGCCAGGGATTATTATCGGGCTTATAAAACACTTTTAAATTAAAAATATATAAAAATAAGGATTATAACAAGTCAAATAATACAGAAGCAGATAAAGATAGCTCTTTAACCTAGCTCTTGTTATATCTACAACAGATTATACACACACATACACACATCTTCTTTTTAAATTTAGTTATTTTTATATTAACTACAGTTTATTCATTTTGTATCCCAGCTGTAGCCTCCTCCCTTATCCCCTCCCCATCCCACCCTCTTCCCTCATCTCCACCCATACCCCTCCCCAAGTCCACTGATAGGGGAGGACCTCTTCCCCTTCCCTCTGACCCTAGCCTATCAGGTCTCATTGGGACTGGCTGCATTGTCTTCCTCTGTGGTCTAGTAAAGCTGCTCCCCCCTCAGGGGGAGGACACACACACATCTTAGAGTGAAGAGACACCAAGACCATGGTAACTCTTATAAAGGAAGACATTTAATTGAGACTGGGTCCACAGGCAGCAGGAAGTGATTGTCATACTGGGTGTGGCTTGAGCATCTGAGACCTCAAAGCCCATCCCCAGTGACTATTTCCTCCAACAAGTCCACACCTTCTAATAGTGCCACTTCCTGTGGGCCTACGGGGACCACTTTCATTCAGACCACCAAATTCTGCTCCCTGGCCTTCATAGGCTTAGAGTTCTATCAGAATGCAGAAATGAGTCCAACTTCAAAAGTCCCCACAGTCTATAACAGATTCAATCTTGTTTAAAAGTACAAAGTGCAAAGTCTTCTCTGAGTGAGATTCCTGCAGTCTCTTAACTATAATCCCCCTTAAAATCAAAATAAAAAAGTGCTTCACACACTTCCAACATATGCACAAACTGTACATTACTATTACAAAATGGAAAAGAGGGAGCATAGTGGGGAAATACAGACCAAAGCGAGACTGAAAACCAGCTAGACCAACACTAAATTCTGCATGTCCATGTCCGATGTCAAAGCTCTCTTCAGATCTCCAACTCCAGCTTTGTTGACTGCCACACTCTTTCTCATGGGCTGGTTCTACTTCCTGTTAGCAGCTTTGCTCGGCAGCTATCCCACGACTCTGGCATCTCCAACAACTTGGAGTCTCCAGGGCAATCCAAGCTTCACCTTCACAGCTTCATGCAATGGTCTCTCTAGGCCTTCTATAGGGATGCCCCTGACACATGCTGGTGCTAAGCAGTTTTCCTTAGACATAGAGGGAGGTTCCATAATCCTTGTCTTTTATTCTTGACTCTAAAGCCAGAACCACACGAACAAAGATGCCAAATTCTCCTGCTTTCTAGGGCTGGGACATGGTCCTTTTGTTCAATTACATCTTCACTAGCTTGCTATTTTCATCGGTTTCCTTCACTGCCTAAGCGTGGCTGTCCTGAAACCAGATCCGTTGGCCTCAAATTCAGAGATCTACTTACCTTTGCCTCTGGGATACTTTAAAGCATGAACCACCAAAGCTGGGTCTAACCTTTTCTTTAATTCCTTTTCATAACTTGGAAGCTTAGCAAGGTGGGGTCTTGCCCTGAGATCACCAGGCCCTTTATTCCATTTAATATCAGGCTTTTCTTAATTTGTTTATCTCCTTGAACACAGGGTTTAGCTCTATTCCACTTCCTGGTGCTCCTTTTCTCCTTGAACTGTACATTTTGTATTTTCACTTGCTCAGCTTGCTCCTTTTCATTATAGATCTTCAAAAAGAGTGAACACTAATAACAAGACAGAATCAATACTAGGTTGTTTTGAAATTTCCTGTGCCAATGCCATTAATCCAAAACTCTTTAATTTGGCCTCAGGCAGACTTTTCTTTCAGACAAGCAGCCACATTCTTCACCACAAAATCACAACAGTCTCTAGGTCACATACTAACATTCTTCTCCTCTGAGACGGCTTGAGCCAGGTTCCCATAGTTCAAATCACCCTCGGCACCGCTGGCGTTCTGTGTTACTTACTAGGACGACCCGTTAAGCAACGCTTAGAGCATTCTATTGCTTTCCTAACAGAAAGCTCAAGACCCCACATTCCTCCAAAGCAAGCATGGTCAGGCCTATCACAGCGATACCATAGTCCTTGTACCGACTTCTGCCTTAGGGTTTTATTGCTGTGAAGAGATACCATGACCACGGCAACTCTCATAAAGAAAAACATTTAGTTGTGGCTGGCTTATAGTCACAGGTTTAATCCATTGTCATCGTGGCAGGGAGCATGTACACCAGAATCAACCACATCGCTGTTCTCTAAGTGTTTGATATTGGTACTTTATTTTTCACACTCTGTCGTGAATTAAGAAAGATAAAATCGCTCTTCTCCATCTTTTCTCAGGCCGGCTGGCAGCTATCACCATGAAGGTCGAGATGTGCAGCTTCAGCGGCTTCAAGATCTACCCTGGACACACATGGCGCTATGCCAGGACCGACCAGAAGGTTTCCCAGTTTCTTAATGCAAAATGTGAGTCCACATTCCTTTCCATAAGGAATAAACTGGACTGTCTTCTCCAGAAGAAAGCACAAGAAGGGACAGTCAGAAGATCAAATGAAAAGAACCACCATGCAGTCAAATTCCAGCAGGCCATCACTGGTGCATCTCTTGCTGATAGAATGATTAAGAGAAATCAGAAGCCAGAAGTTAGGAAATCTCAGCGAGAGTAGGCCATCAGGGCTGCCAAGGAAGCAAAAGAGGCTAAGCAGGCCTCAAAGAAGACAGCAATGGCTGCTGCCAAGGCCCCCAGAGAGGCAGCACCTAAACAGAAGATTGTGAAGCCTATGAAGGTCTCTACTCTCTGAATGGGTAGAAAACACAAATTTGATAAAACAGAATTTAAACTAAAGATGTTTCTAATGCTAAAAGATATATATATATATATATATATATATATATATATATATATATATAATCACATTCTACTATTGAGTTTCTATCCTTGTGTTTTCTGCAAGTTTTGTATCTGTATATTTTTTTAAATGCTACCTTTTGTGGAAAATTCATTATGGTTCTGTAACTGTAGCAGCCTTTTAAAGGGATTCTTCTTGTTTGGATAAATAGCCAAAACTTTAATGTTTTCCTCAATCTTTCTCCATGACCGGTCTGGGTATGTGGAGGGGAAAGGATTAGTGATCTGGCTGTCGGGGAGAAGAAAATTGCCCTAAGCTCCATGGCAAAGCCCTTTTCTCAATCTACATCTCTGGCACCTTGGTGGCCTTGATTCTTAAGTCCCTGTTTGATGAGGGTCAGGGGTCCTTTCTCATTGATTCTGCGCAGTTCGGGGAAGCTCTTGGATTCTGGTAGTCCATTACTATCATCGCTGACCAGCCTGGAGGTGTTTGCAAACATACCCTCCCTCCCTGTGCCAGCTTCCCAGCCAGCCTTTGAATTATGGTTGCTGCATCTTTTCACTGTGAGACTCAAGGGCGGCTCAGAGTGCTAGCTCGGGCTCCCTCTGTTCAGCACACTGCAGCTGCTCTGTCCGGACTCTGCTGCCTCTTGCAAGCGGGAGAACAGTTCTAAGGTCGGAAATGTGCTCTTGGCTTTCTTAGTTCACCCTCAGATGCTCTCTACGCAGTTTGAGCCAGAACAGAAAAAGTCATCAGATAAGCACCTCAGCCTGACTTTCATCTTCTATAGAGTCCCTTTGGCTAGAAGGCAGAAGGCGTCCTACCGCATCTCCTCTGCTTGCTCGGCATGTGGATGGGTGTGGCACAGCACATGTAGTTTACAGGAGTCAGCTCTCTCCTACCACGTGAGGCAATGAAATTGAATTCAGACTATCAGTCTTGGCAGCAACCACACTTACCACTGAGCCATGTGACAGTTCTAAGCTCCTTCAGCTTTCATGTATAGGTAAATTGCCCAAGGACCTTGCTAAGATGCAGGCTCCGATTTAGAGAAATCAGGGAAGGCTCCAGGTAAGGTAAATGTGGCTGGTTCTTGGACTACATTTTTTTAACAGCAAATTGCTAATATTATGACCCTTCTTTCAAGAGACACCTTTCCCCTCTCTCTTTCTCTGTGCTTTAATGATAGAATGGCTCTGGGACAAGGGATAAGTACAATCAGATAACATAATCTCTGCAATGCATGTCGCCAACTTAATCATAATATCACCCCTTACAGGACAACATGTATAAAACAGATGAAGAAAACCTAGGATCAAATAGGCTAAGTATTTGCCCAAAGTCCAACAGATTATACCTGCGTTCTTTCCTCCCTCTTTGTTGCTTTTCATCATCTGCCGAGTACGGTGCTTGTGGGGCTGGGAAACAGCACAGTAATAATGCGCTTGCGTAACATAATCCACACACACCCTGAGTTCAATCCCCAGCACCATCCAAACCCGAAACAACAAAACACTCTGTGCCGGTAAGATGGCTCAGCTGGCAAAAGGCTTGCTCTCTAAACAGAGGACAGCAATTATATGCTGACTCTCATTCTAATCAGAATTTTCATCCATATAATAAAATACAGAAGGAACATTAAGATTAAATGGCTCTGCGTGTTTTATGTGTGAATGCATTCAGGTGTGCACACGTGTGTGTGCCTCGCCACTTAACATATTTTGCTTTCCTTTCCTTCATTTTCTCCATTCATATAATTTGATTAAAAACTTAATATGCCCTGGGGCTGAGATGGCTCAGCAGTTAAGAGCACATACTGCTTTCGCAAAGGGCCTGGTGGTTCCCAGCACCCACATGCTTGCTCACAGCCATTTGCAACTCCTGTTCCAGGGGGTTCAATGCCTTCTTCTGGCCTCCCAAGGCACCAAGCACAACACATGGTCCACACACATTCAGACAGACAGACACACATCATAAGTATTTTTTAAAATCTAATATTCAGTCAAAAATCCCACTTTCCCCCACTGCATCCAGTGTCTTTTATAGCTTCCCTACCTCCTGTCCTGAGTCAAAATTAGAGATCATTTTAAAACAACTTGCCATCTAAATGTATACTTACATTTTGTTGTATTTTAAAAGCACTCATTGTTTATTTAGTTATACTTTTGTGAATTCTGAGAAATTTTAAAACAAACAACTGGCATAAGGGCTGATATTTGAGCACCACGTAATACGAACACTATGACAGCGTGACATTTTGCTCCTCTGCTACATTTACAAGGCACTCTTTTGGGCATGGGTCTAGTCAGGGGCCTGTGACTCTGCCTTATCAAGTTAGCCATTAACTTGGGTTAGCCCTGCCATCTGCCTCTGCCACCTTGGGGCAGAGCAGCTGGGCCAGGACTTCACAGACCTTCAGTCTATTACATTGTTAGGGGGCAGTTACCTGTGCCGCTGTGCCGGCACATTAGAAAACAGTTAAGCATCATTATTAATTTATCTAAGGTAAACCAGTACCTACATCCCAGCAATACCCCCTTCCTACAGTTATATGATCTATATGATCTTTCTGAGAGGCAAGAGCCTCTGCCACAGCTATAAAGCCACTCCGGAAACCACTTAAGGTTTCTATGTAATCATTCCCTTTACAAACAGTTTAATAGACTTTTTATGGGAAACAGAAAAATAACAATGTTTCTCCTCTGGCCTACCAACATTCTTTTCAATTTCTTGGGTTCCTAAACTGGGAGGCGAGTCCAATGAACAATAGTTCTGAACAAACAAGGCTGTTTAAAGAGGTCAAGAGGCCTGTGAGGGACTTCTTTCAACACAAGTTAAAACTAAGTAACAATATTTGAGTAAGTCAAAGAAACACACAGCTTTTTTTTTTTTTTTTTTTTTTGTAATTCACAGGCTCTTTTTCTTCCCTCTTACATTTGTTTTACCTTTGTAGCATCATGCTTTTTTGTTTGTTTTGTTTTTCTGTTTTGTTTCCTGGAGATTTTAAATATGCTGACAATTCTGTGTAAAGATAGATGTATAACTCAACTTAAGTCTTCCAAAGAAACCTCTTTCTTTCCTTCCTTTGCCCCATTCTCTTTTGCTCTATTGATTGCATTCTGATTGCATTAGTTCTGTTTGCTAATTCTAAAAGCAATAAAACAGAAACAATGAAACACAAGAAGCATGCTTCAGCCCTAGGGGTTGTAACTGATATTTTCAGTGGTTTCTTGTTCCTACCCTGGGACAGCAGCAGAATGGAACCCCGAAAGGAAACAACAGCAGAGTATTATCAGAATTCCCTGTTTTTAATTTTAAAAGGGATATATGGCCCCTATTTTTTTATTGCCTAGTATATATGTGTGTGGTCTTCTTGTAGGCTCTTTACAGAAAATAAAACAGCATATAACAGGGTCTGTGGCATCAGAAATGTGAAATTCTGAGTGTCTGCCTTCCTACTAGCCAATGCTTGCCCAGAAGTGGTGGTCCTGCTCCTTAGCTTGACAACGCAGACACAGCTTTGAATATCCTGATGAGTCACCTTGAATTACTGCTAGACACATATCATTCCCAACATTTATCAAGAATGCTGGTTCTGAGCTCAGTCCTGCTTCTCTCTGGTCTTCTCTTTCAGTGATTCTAGTACGAACACTGAGAATACGTCCAACCCTGGCCTCATATTTCACTCACGTCCAGCCCGCAACAACCTTGGCTTCGACTGGCCTCACGATAACCTAACATGGGCAGAGGAGTGGGATTCTGACAAACCTCCTGCAGCCCCATGACCTTTCACCTTTGTAACCCATCAGCATCCTGGCTCTTGCTCCAGAGCAGACCACCTTTTACTGGCCCTCTCCTCCACACGCCCACGTCCTTCCAGCTTAAATTCTAATGCCAATGATTATAATCATACTCTTGTCATTCTTGCTTCAGCTCTGCTGTTTCACAGTGCACCTGTAGACTGCCTGGGGCTGGAGGAAGATTCACAGACGTGCTGATGGGCTCAGCTTCAGATTCATAACTTTAATGTTGTCTGAACATCACCCCATAGTCTGGCCACCCATGTAGTCTCACTGTAATTCTGTCACACTCCCTCTGTCTTCTCAGACTGCCATACTCTCTTGTCATGTCCTCATGCTTAGTCCACAATTTTGCTTTCGCATTTTCTGAGAATATCAAAGCGATCTGAAGATAATTCCATGGACCTCATTATCCTTTCCATCACCCATGTGCCCATCCTCACACCCTGCCTTCCTGACAGTTATAAAAGGTAAAGTTGTCATGTGACCCCTGCTGCACTGAGGCAGGGGCTCTATCTCCTCTCGCTTTTCAGGTAGTCTTTTCCTAACCCCCTCCATACCCTGCACCCTGAGTCCCTACTCTCTGTTATTCCTTCCATGTTCTGCATCGTGAGCCTTCCTCTCTGCTACATCATCCACAGCAGCAGACACACACACATCTTTTTCTCAAACTTAATTGTTAAATTTATTCCTGTCTGTATGGTGTATGGGTGTGTTATGTATGTATGAGAGTGCACCACAGAAGTCAGAGTGAGGCACACAAATGTAGGAGACAGTTTAGGAACCTGGGAGCTCCATTTAGTTTTGCGTTCTGTATCTTTCCTTTTCATACTAATGCACTGGCAGCTCAATTCCTTACTTGCACTGTGTCCTCTAGCAATCTTTTAGGAAGCATTTCCTATTTACCATCTTATGGCTATAAGTAATATGGGTGTGGATATGGGAAAGACCTAATACAATTATGCTGCAAGACCTGATGTATCAATCAAAACAGAGAGCTATTCAAACCACACCCTAAGTAACCAAACCCCTTCTCTACAACCCCTTACAGGAAAGCCCCCAAACAGTAACCAGGGCCCTTGAGTGTCCTCATTTAGGGGGCCTCCATCAGTTTTGGGCATCTCCTTCTATAACGGTCACTATCACTCTGGTCCAAACCAAGTTGTTTTGCTACTTTCTATAATTTCCAATTTCCAGTTCTTCAGATTATAGACCAAGAACCTGGAAACACCCACCCTGATCCCAACCACCAGTAGCAAGACAATAAGTTTCAGGGTTTTGTTTTCTTCTCTACCCAATGGTTCCAGGGACTGAGCTCTCACTAGCCTTTGTTCTATTATTAGAACAAACAAACAACCAAACAAAAAAAAACAAACCCAACACTTTCTTTAACCCACTTTTCTAGCAGCCACCATCCCATTTTGTTGAAGAAAAAAAACTTTCAAAAGAATTGGTTATATTCATTCTTTTCACTTTACCTTCCCTGTTTTCTCCAAACTGTCACCTCAGCTGAGAATGTTCTTGTCATGACTCCATTTCTTTGTTTCCATTAGGAATAAAATTATTCAAGTCCATATACACTGTTGCCAATTTCTTTCCTTTCCTTCTTTAAAAAGGGATTTTAATCCTTAACAAGCCACTGAAGGCATTCTCAACTCACTGGGGTGGTCTGAATTAGAATGGTCCCCATAAGCTCTTATATTTGAATGCTTGCTCCAAAGTTGGTGGGACTGCTTGGAAAGGGTTAGGTGTGGCCTTGTTGGGAAAGGTGTGTCACTGGGGATTGGTTTTGAGGTTTCAAAAGCCCGTATCATTCCCATTTGCCCTGCCCTCTCTGTTTTCTACTGGTGGATCAAGATGAAGCTCTTAGCTATTGCTTCATCGCTATGCCTGCCTGCCTGCTGCCATGAGCTCTACCACAGTGGTCATGGACTCATCTTCTGAAACTGTAAGCCACACAACAAACCCTTTCTGGTGATGGTGCCTTATCACAGCAATTGAAAAGTAACTGAGACTCTCTCAGCAATGAGTCTTCTGTTCTAAAATCCAGCAGTGACTTTTCTGACTTGTCCACATTGGCTTAACTGCAGACCCCACGGAGCCTGTCCCTTTACCTCTTTCCTTTCCAATACACTGCACTCTCCTGGCTTCCTTCCCACCTCCTTCATCATCCCTCCGTCTGTGTTAGCTTTGCTGCTGCCTCTTCCTGTTGACCTCATAACCTGAGACTGCAGCCTTAAATGACTACGTATGCCCATCCATCCGGCATGGACGTCCTCAGCTCTTACCTCTCAACTCTGAACTCATAATGCACACTGGCATCAGAACTGTATTATTGTCCAAGTCACCTCCAGCTTATTATGTCCAAAGCATGGGATTTTCCTGCAAAACCCAGCTCCCTCGTGACATTCCCCATTTCTTCTTCTACCAACTCAACTGTTCTAGCTGCTCTGGTCAAAATCTTAGGGGTCATCTCAGACTCCTGCTAGCTATTCCCGACATCCTGTCTGCTGTCCACCGTCATTGCTGACGGGAGAAACGTCCTGACTCCTGGGATCATCTCCTAAAAGGCTTCCGCACAGTCTACCTTTTATCCGTGAGCCAGGGCGATCCATGCAAAACATAAAGCAGATTTTGGGTTTGCCACCCAAAATTCTGTAGTGATTTCCCATTACCAGTAAGAATAAAATCCAAAATCATTAGAGTAGTATCCGAGCCCCGTGTTACTTTTTTTGTTGCTGTGACAAAGCGTCTGACAAAAACAGCTTGAAGAAGAAAAGACCAACACAGCTCATCCCAACAACAGCAGCGAGAGCAGCAGCCACATTGCGGCGGGACTCAGGAAGCCGAGGGAGGAAAGTGCTACTGTTTGCCTCACTTTTACCTTTTCCTTCAGGGTGAGCCTCGGGCCTATCGGTTGGTAATGCTCACAACCAGGACTTGCAGTCCTTAATCTTTCTAAAAAGATTAAGGGTGTCTATTAAGGGTGTCCCTTAATAGACACACCCAGAGGTGTACACAGTGATTCTAAATCTATGAGGTTGACAGTGAAGATTAACCATCACAAAGCCCCTACTGATGTAGCCTCCCACATTTGCTCTACTTCCTTGTTCTCTGAATCTCCTAGGCCTACGTGTCTATGTCGTCTGCTTCATTCTTCTCTCCTAGAATACACTGTTCCAAGCTAGACTTCGCTTTGGTCCCAGTTCAAGAGTAACCTGCTCTTTATCCCCAGAGCTCTCTATTATTTTACTCTATTTTATTGTTTCTTCCACAAGATTTGTAGTTTTCTAATGTGCTACTTTTTCCTCCCTTGCTAACATGTAAGGGGAAAACTTTTTGTTCTGTTATGGACATTTGCTTTTGAAGAGTGACAGGCACCCAGTAACCATACAATAAACACTTTTTGGATGTTTAATAAATACAAAAATGAATTATGTGTTGGTAGTATTTGCCACAAAATCATTTGGATCTCAGTGGTACTTTGCGGACATTTCCCCAAACTCCTGATTTATTTATTGCTTCTAGGTCTGTGTAGGTTTTCAACTGCATGGTTGTCAGTATTGATGAGTTGAACATTTCTCTCAAGCTATACACTTCATTTAAATTTAAAAACGTGTTGATGCAGAGCTGCCCAAACGTTCTCTAAGCTTCTGTAAAGCACCACTGGAACTGTGGTTTTCATGCAAAGCATTGCTTGTGCATTTTCTGCTGCATCTTCTAGCATCAATTATTGGTGAGGCTCTGCACTGTCTTTCATAAATTTCTCCTGTTACTGTCTTTGGCTAAACTTTGTTGGTCTTTTGCACATTATCCAAGTCCTAGCTACAAAAAGTCTCAGAGTACTTAACATGTTCTTTCAGTTTTCTTCTCACTTGAAGGGGGCACAGGAGGAGTGGTTTCTATCTCCCTGAGTCCTTAAAGTTAGGCAAGGCCATTTGACTATATCCCTTCAGATGGAAATACTTAAAAACCTATACACAGGAAAGGGATTGTCTTTTCAGTAAATGTGGACTGGGCCAACTAGATGTTCATATGGATAAAATAAAATAAGATCTTTATCACAATGCTTTTAAAAAATTAACTCCAGATGGAAGGCAGATATAAATGTGGAAGATCTTGGACAGGCAGTTAACAAACAAACAAAAAACCCAGGAGCAAAAACAAACCCCTCCTAACCTAAAGGGAAATGAAAAAATGAGTGAAAAAACTGAGTGCAACAGTATTTCACACACACATATGCACACCCGGCATAAGACCTAACAACATACAAAGTAGGAGAGTTACAACACACACATCTGAAATGAACTAAACATCCAACATGCATAAAGGACTTAAAAAATACGAAGGGCTGGGGACATGGCTGAATAGAAACATTTGTCTAGCATTCATGACAGCCTGACCCCAGTCCTCTCCCACTCCTCCTCCCCAAGTCAATATGAAAAAGAGAACACTTAGTTGAAAATACTGGGGGAATGTGTACATTGCTCAAGAGAAGTTCGAGGCCAGGAGTGGCATCGTGGCTTGTGCCTCTAATTCCAGCACCTTGCAGACCGAGGCAGGAAGATTACCGAGAGTTCAAGGCTGACCTTGGCTACAGACATAGATTCCGTCTCAAAACAGATAAACAAATCCTGAAGGTAGTCAAACAGCTACAAAACACCTACACGGTTCTCAATATGTTTGATAAAACTATATTTGAAAATATCCTATGGGGGGCCACAGCAAGCTACTCTGAAAATCAAGAGACAGCTGAGGGCCAGGTTCCAACGAAGGCATAGGTCTCCCGAGACACCCATGTGTGTCTGACAGCAGCCTATGTTAATCCTGCCAAGCCATGAGCATGGGAGATCTTTCCATCTTCTGATATCTTCTTCTAATTCTTTCTTCAGAGACTGGAAATTTTTTTCATACAAGTCTTTGACTTGCTTGGTTAGGGTCACACCAGGGTACTTTATGTCCTTTGTGGCTATTGTAAAGGGTGTTGTTTCCCTAATTTCTTTCTCAGCCCTTTTGTCGTTTGTATACAGGAGGGCTACTGATGTTTTTGAGTTAATTTTGTATCCAGCCAATTTGCTGAATGTGTTAATCAGCTGTAGGAGTTCCCTGGTAGAATTTTTGGGGTCACTTAGATATATTATCATATGATCTGCAAATAGTCATTTAACCAGCTTGAGCATAACCTTCTGTGTCTGTCTGCAGCACAGCATCTGAGCAATAATAAGGATAATCTGTGTTAGAAATGCACACCTGCATTTAGCATTTAGTCTTAGCCCTGGCTCTCCAGCAACTCAATCTGCTGGCCGCTGCCTCCCAAGTGCTGGGATTAAAGCTATATGCAGCTATGCCCTACCTGCATAAAGGTTTTTAAAAACTTTTTGAAACATAGGTAGACTTAATTAAGTTTTTACGACATTTACTACCAATTGCTCTCATATATAATAACACTCACATCTCTCAACGGCAACGTTTTATGGTTGCTTTTGGTAGCTATAAGAGATGGAGTCTACTTTAATTTACATGAATGGTCAAGGCTTAGTCCATTTTCCCAGGATGGGCTAGGATAGAAAAGGGGAGGAGACTTTCACATATAGCATCATGCCAGTCTAGACTATTAACAACAGAAAGTGCCCTCAGATACAAATCAGGTCACCTGGATAGCAGGTGCTCTCTTACACACTAGGCACGCGCTTGAGTAAACCATTAAGCCCAAAGACATACACGCAACTTGTGTCGCTGAAGACTTAACTACCCTGCGTTTCTGCAAGGCTGTATTTCCTCCTGTGGCTTTCCTTCTGCACTATTCCCCTGTGACCTCACAAGAGCAGAGTTTATCCCAGCCCCTCTCCAGATCACTCTGAAGTTGACCCTCTGATGCTGCCTCCAGCATATAAACAAACAAACAAACAAACAAACAAAAATCCCTCAATATCTCTGCATTACTGGAAATGTCCAGACTACCCTTCCTGAATCTTGTCTCTTTCCCCATCATTCACTCTACTGGCAGTGATGAGATATATTTTGTTCAGATTTCTGATCAGGGCAATAATCCCTACACAGACTGCATCAAAGCTCTGTCCATGTTCCTCCCAGAATCCATTCACACTGAACTGACTGCTCCTCCGGCAACCTGCCTGTGTCCCTTGGCTCAGAAGCTTCCCTCATCTTCTGCCCTCCTTTATATCTTAGGAAGTCATGCAAGGGAATTCGGTACTGCCCCCTATATTTGTAGCATTTGTTCCATATCTATATTAGAGTTCATTCTTTGTATGCACCAGAAGTTTATATTTTTGCCACCCAACTTTATGTTCCTTAAGAGCCAACGTCATGTTTTCGCTGTTTTTCTTAAACATAATGTTTACCCTCATCCCACAGTCTAGCACAGAGGACAAGCAATTAATCAACATGAGGAATGAACATGAAGTGTTGGCTATAGCAGGGTCACAGATGATGGGATCCTTCACATCTAAGGTCTGGAGGGTCAGAGAAGTAGCTTTCAATTTTAGTGTAAACACCAAACTACACCTTAAGCGTCTTTGGGGTAAAGAGCTATCTCCTTCTATTCCTCCTTCTTCCTCCTCTTTTCCCTCTCCCTCATTCTCTTTTTTTATTTTTAGAAACAACGTCTTGCTCTGTAACCAACCCAGTGACACACCTTTAAGAAGGCCACACCTCCTAATCCTTCCCAAACAGTTCTATTTCACTAAGTAGGGACCAAGAATTCAAAGATAAAAGTCTACGGAGATCATTCTCATTCAAACCACACAACCATTTTTCTTAACTTGATTTACTAATTTTGATATTCTGCAATAATGAAGTAAAGACAGTGGATTAATTAAAACTAGAAGTACAATATTAGCAATATGTAATCATTACTTTTGGGCTTGGAGGTAGCCATTGCTGTTTTTATCTGTATTTTTGTTTTGTTTTGTTGGGTTTCAGTATGTAGCCCTGGCTGGCCAGGAACTGATGATCTTCAGCCTCTCACTCCCAAGTACTGGAATTACATGAAATAGGCCACAGTTCCCCGCTTTCAAAAATAAAAGGCCTAAATATTACAGTTGTAATTAAAACTCCTCTTAATGTGTGGATGCTCCCCACAAATGAATGTTAGGCGCTGTGGAACTTGTAACAGATACACTGCTCACTGAAACCACTTTGCTGAAGGAACCTTCAAAGCTGAAGCAGGCAGGTTTGCAGGCATTGAGCGGCTCTGCTGAAGCTTCTATTTTTGTTCCAGCTAAATGAACAGCATTTGAAAGACAGTGCACTTTATCCAGGAAAAATGAATATCAAAGAAGTCATTTTGGGTGGGAAAGGAATTATGTCACTGTCTAGAAATCTCCTTTGATAGACTTGGCTCCTCAGCAACGGCAAGCTGTGGAAGGGGAGTACACCCCCCCAAAGCCGTGAGAATGAACAATGCAGTTAATAAGATGGGCTATTTAGATGAGTTTTTGTTTACAGGATTCAGAGGAATGGAGAGATACACAAAATTACACTGGGCTGGGATTGGTGAAGATGCTTTTTACAAAAGTATGAATGACAATCAAGTACCTGTGGTGTGTGGCATGAGTCTAGCAATATGAGGAATGAGCGTTTATACTAGCCCGTGCGGAGGACCAGGCCAGGGAAGATTCCAGAACCTGAAAAGATTCCGACTTCAACAGACTGCAAAAGCTAATACAGCAGACGTTGTGGCCTACAGCCAAGGGAAGCAGGATCGACACCCCTTTAGAACAGCAGAGCAGTAGCCAGGATAGTAAAGGCTCTAACTTCCGGTTAGTGATGGAAGTGAATGGCTGCTTTCTTCCTGGCTCCTTGAATCAGCTTAAGAAACCAGAAGCCTGAGATTGTGGGAGCCTGCCAGTATAGTCTGCTTCCTGGGTCACAGAGCAGAGAGGGGAAATAGTGCATCTACCTGGTAAGTAGGAGCCTTTAGTACTGGGTATGTTCCCAAATGACTCAGCTCCAGTAGGAGGTCTTTGAAAAGCATTACAGGGTCTTTTGAAAGTGTCAAGTTCCTTTCTTAACGAGGATTGATCATCTTACCCAAGGTCCTCCTTCTTAGCTTCTTTATGTGTACAGATTTTAGTATGTTCATCCTATATTATATTTCGAATATCCACTTATAAGTGAGTATATACCACGTGTGTCTTTCTGCTTCTGGGATACCTCACTCAGGATGATCTTTTCTAGTTCCCACCATTTGCCTGCAAATTTCATGACTTCCTTGTTTTTAATTGCTGAGTAGTATTCCATTGTGTAAATGTACCACACTTTCTGTATCCATTCCTCCGTTGATGGACATCTGGGTTGTTTCCAGGTTCTGGCTATTACAAATAAAGCTGCTACAAACATGGTTGAGCAAATGTCCTTATTGTGTACTTGAGCATATTTTGGATATATGCCCAGGAGGGGTATAGCTGGATCTTGAGGAAGCACTATTCCTAATTGTCTGAGAAAGCGCCAGATTGATTTCCAAAGTGGTTGTACAAGTTTACATTCCCACCAGCAGTGAAGGAGGGTTCCCCTTTCTCCACATCCTCTCCAGCATGTGTTGTCACTTGAGTTTTTGATCTTAGCCAGTCTAATGGGTGTAAGCTGAAATCTCAGGGTTGTTTTGATTTGCATTTCCTTGATGACTAAGGACGTTAAACATTTCTTTAAGTATTTCTTTGCCATTTGATATTCCTCTATTGAGAATTCTCTGTTTAGCTCTGTATCTCATTTTTTAACTGGATTACTTGATTTGTTGCTTTTTAACTTCTTGAGTTCTTTATATATTCTTGATATTAATCTTTTGTCAGATATAGGGTTGGTGAAGATCCTTTCTCAGTCTGTAGTCTGTCGTTTTGTTCTGATGACAGTGTCCATCCTCATTCAGAAAGGCAAACCAAATGGACATCAGAAGAGGGAGGAAACAGGAAACAGGAAACAGGAAAGGAGCCTACCACAGAGGGACTATGAAAGACTCTACCCCGCAGGTACTAAATCAGGTGCTAAGACTCATAGCCAAACTTTGGGCAGAGTGCAGGGAATCTCATGAAAGAGGGGGAGATGGAAGACCTGGAGGGGACAGGTGCTCCATAAGGAGAGCAACAGAGCCAAAAAAATTTGAGCACAGGGGTCTTTTCTGAGACTGATACTCCAACCAAGGACCATTCATGGAGATAACCTAGAACCCCTCCCTGCACAGATGTAGCCCATGGCAACTAAGTGTCCAAGTGGGTACCCTAGTAAGGGGAACAGGGGCTTTCTCTGACATTAACTCAGTGTTGGCTCTTTGATCACCTCCCTCTGAGAGGGGAGCAGCCTTACCATAGAAGAAGACAATGCAGCCAGTCCTGATGAGACCTGGTAGGCTAGGGTCAGATGGAAGGGGAGTTGGACTGCCCCTATCAGTGGACTGGAGGAGGGACATGGGAGGAGAAGAGGGAGGAAGAGTAGCATTGGGAGGGGTCTAGGGAGGGGCTACAGCTGGTATACAAAATGAATAAGCTGTAATTAATAAAAATAAATTAATTTTTAAAAAGTGTAAAGATCTGTAGCTCCATTCTGTCGGCACCCTGCAAAGCCACTCACTGAAAAGCCTGGTGCGGTTGGGCTGTGTGGCTCCTTCCCTCATCAACAGCAGCCAAAAAGAAGGGGTTTTAGCTCATAGGCCCCAGCTGTGCAGTCTTGACTACTGTACTCACAGTAGTTTAAGTGTGGCAACAGTTCTAACTTAATATATGATTCGACTTAATTTTTTTTCAAATTTATATTGGTGCGAAAGTGAGATTGCACACACTAGTTTTTACTGCCAACCTGACAAAAGCTAGCATCACTTGGGTAGGGAGAACCTCAACCGAAGCATTCCATAGATCCAGACTGGCCCCGTGGGTCTGTCTGTGGGGCAGTGCGATTGCGAATTCACTGAGGGCTCCCTGTGGGTGATAGCATTCCTTGAGCAGGTGGTCATGACTATTTAACAAAGTTAGCTAAGCGGGGAGGGAGGGAGGGAGCAAGCCAGTAGGCATCATTCTTCCATGGGTTCTGCTTTGGGACCCTGCTTAACTTCCTGGCCTGACTTCCCTCAGTGGTGGATTGTGGTCTGGGAGTGTAAGCTGAACAGTCTCTGCCCTCCACGAGTTGCTGCTACTTGTCAGTTTTATCACAGCAGTAGAAATCAAGCTAGAATGAATAAAGCAGAAACCACACGTGAAACCTTCGTCATTATGTAGAACTTGACTTCTCTTTACGGGTCTCATTGTCAAGTGTCATTCACCTGTGTCATGACCCCTTCCTCCAGTGTTCCAGGCACTCTAGCCTTGTTGACTCCTGGCTTAAGCCTTGGCCCTCAGAGATCCCTCTTTTCAGAATGTTAGCTTCCTCATATTCTTTAGTCTTCAGCTCTGACACTGAAGCTTCCTTTCCTGGTCACCTTCTCTGGCATGTCTTCCCTGTATTCTTCATTAGCTTGTCTTTCATCCCTCATGGCACCAGTTAACTCTCTATGAAGTTAAAGGGTATGAGTTATTCATCAGTGTATTTTGTATCCCTTAGCTTACCAGCCCCTCTTTTAGGCTGTAAAGCCTTTAATGTCTAGAATTTTGTCATGTTCTTGGCCCATTTCTATGCCTTGGCATATACTTCTGAAGATTTACAGGACAGCTGGGCTGGGGCTTCCTGAGAAGAAGCCTGAAGCAATGTCAGGTCCCCATGGAGTCCTCAGGAAGACCCACAGTCTCTTAGACCTCAGAGGTAGTCACTCAGCTCTCCTAAGATAGGACAGAGTGCCAGTATGCTAAGTTTGGATCTTTTTTTATGCCATGCCATATCATGCTCTCCTCAGTTGTGACCAGAAATGGCAAAGAACTCATCATCATTACTGTACTGCATTAAATAAATTACATGAGAGATCCAACACTTGACAGGTAACCTTCCCCACTGAATGGGCACATATTTACAGCAGGGCTAACATTTGGCAGATGGGACACACTAATTGCAACCTTAAAATACTGGTGAGGACGGAGTTACAACCTAGCTGGAAGACCATCTTTTGGCTTGTTATTTAAGTATTAGTGAAATGGTGGGCAGAGAAAGCCAATCTCAAGGGATCCTTTTGTGGACTGCATACAAACATTTTTTTATGAGACATCTAGCATAGTAGAATGGATGAACAATTAATAATAATAAATTCAAGCAGTATCTTGAACTTATAAAAATTGTTTACATACATAAAAATTTAGAGAAGGAAATAAACTGTTATAATTTATTAAAAATGTGCTATAAACAATAAAGTAAAGTAGCCAGATAAATAATTATGATGCAGATATCAATAAACATCAGATGTATGAACACAGCAAGTTAGAAGATGACCTGGATAAGATTGCGTCGACAATGACAGCAGAGAAAGATGAAATATTTGAGAAAATGCTTTTGAAATGTGCTAGATTTGTGAATATTTCAAAAGCACTCCTGAAAGGTACAAAGACTTGCACAAATGGAAAGACCTGCTTTTAGGAAGATTCGACCTCATGAAGAACTCCGTCCTACCTAAGAGAACCTGGGTATTTATTATGACCACAGTAAGAAGCCTAAATATTGGGGAAAGGGCAGTAGTCAAAAAAATTCTACAGTGAAAAAATTCTACATGAATTTCAAGCAATGCTCCACACAAAAATTAAAATGAGAGAAAGATATACTCCTAACACTTAAAATAACATAAAACTTACAAAATAATTAATTAAGATAAGAATTAACATATAAATGAATAGAATCGAACAGGAAGTCTAAAAACAGACCCACATTAAAAAAAATTGGTATTTGAAAAGCACCTCAGATCTCAAAAGGAAACTCTCTTGAAAAACCAGGGATGTTTTACAAAGCATACTGTATTTATGCCATTGCTATGCCTTAGCCAAAGCAGAAAGACTTAAATTTGAAAGTTGAAAATAATAAAAATGCTACAAAATAACAAGGGAGATTATCTTTTTATTAACTCAAAGTGGGAAACCTATCCCTTGAATTTTAGAGACAAAAGGAAAGCTGATAAACACAACTGAATGAAAAAATTTAAATCTGCACAGAAAAATAATCCATATAAAGTGACAATCTGAAAGAAACAACGGGACTATTCTGACAGGAACTCAATGGCGGGCTCTTTGACCTCCCCACCCCTCAAGGGAGGAGCAGTCCTGCTAGGCCACAGAGGAGGACTTTGCAGCCAGTCCTGAAGATACCTGATAAAACAGGGTCAGATGAAAGGGAAGGAGGTCCTCCCCTATCAGTGGACTTGGAAAGGGGCAGGGAGGAGATGAGGGAGGGAGGGAAGGTTTGGGAGGGAATGAGGGAGCACGATATAGCTGGGATACAGAGTTAATAAAATGTAACTAATAAAAAATAAAAGAAAAAAAATTAGTGTACTAACTTAAACTGAATAAAAATAAGTGTCCTACAAAAAAAAGTAAAACCTTTAAAGAAGACTACAACTACTCTACTGCTGAAATATGAGGAGGAGAAACCTCATAGAACTACTTTATTCCAGTCTACTGTTTAATGCTCGAGGACCAACATAATATCCAAGGCCTCAAGGTGGTCTGGGACAGTCTGAGAGGGCCCAGGCTATTGTGAGTCTTTCTCAGTGGACATTTTCAAGTGTACTTTCTGAGCAGAGCACCTGAGTACGTATTTTAGTACTTTTTATTAACAGAGGACTTATTTTTCAAGGTCAATGCCACACTTAAATAAGGCAGTAATTTTGGAACAATCCAAGAACATACTGCGTTAGAAGATTGTTAGCTCCATGGAAATTGGAGGAAGGTCAGTTGGCAACTATTATACTGTGCCAAGATATGTCTAAGTTAGAAATTAATTCATTTATAATTAAATTGGCTTAGTTAAAATGCCCTTTTCAGTACTTCCCAATCACAAGCATTTTGGAGGTGGGCCTGGTGCCGGAGCACAGTTTCCAGGTTCTCTCCTACCAGTGTGTGGGTCCGGGTAGGACCCAGATTGCCAGGCTTAGCAGCAAATGCTATTCTGGTACTCCTTACTCAAAAGCTGAAAAACAAAAAAAAAAAAAAGGTGTTCTTTAGATGATGTCGGTAACACTTTCTCTCCAGTTAGCCAGAAGAAGAATGGAAAAAACAAAACGCCCACATAGACATAACACAAATAACAACTTCTGAATTCAAGTAAAGAAAAAAAAGGACAAAACTCTACTCCAATAAGAACAGATTGACCGACTCAGCCTAAGCACACGTATAAACTCCTGAAGGAAACTAAAACACTACAACTCTCACGTTAAAGATGAAATGGACCTTATTTTATGATTTAAGTCACTGAAGCTCAGGGTGAAGGTGGGAGCATTGCGGACCGTTAGGTAACAGATGCCCCAGAGGCCCCCAGTCTTCCTGTCTTTGGTGTCACTGTGGTCCTCTCTTGTCTGCTGGAAAGTGGCTCAGAACACCATCCAGTTAACTTACCCATTGCACGCATGGGCAGGTGGAAGTTTTATCCTGCCATGGCCGAGAAATGTTAACTCATCGTAGGTATGATGAAGCAGGAGATGCATTTGTTCTGAAGACCAGTAAAAATGGAAAAACTCAATGTTGGGAAATGAGAACGTACAGTGTGGCTAGGAAAGGTACAGGAGTTTTAATGAGGAAGATCTTCAGAGTAGAAGAGGGTGAGTGAGGTGCAAGAGTCTGATTTGCTGCTTTGGGGAGAGGACCAATTTCCTTTTCTGAGTCTTTTCTTGACGAGACGGCTAACCACAAGTGTGGATGGCCCACTCTAAATTTGTAAGCTATTATTCTTTTCTCAGCTGGGTGATTGTGACCTAAAATGCTGAGAGCACAGTAACAACCCTTCTAAGCCATTCTGCAGGAACCCCAGCGCCTACTGACCACACAGTGGATAGCACAATTAACTTCACTATGAAGAGAAACTCAGCTGTCATGACAAAATACCAATCTCTGGACCACTTGAGTCACACTTTCTTCCAGGAATCACTCTAACTTTTAAATGATGGACATATATATATATATATAATTTTTGTCTTAAATACTTTATGATTTAGAAATTTTATAAAAGCATTTCTCAGAAATTTTAAGAATTTATAGCATTTAGAACTACGCACATATCAATTTTCTTTATTCTGTTATAAAAATAGCACATCTGGCTTTTTGGTTGACCATGAGGTATGCAATGCCACCTGCCCTTGTCACCATGTGTGGTAAAGAAAAATTTAATATTTAATCATTTAATATGATCTTAGTTCATTTATGGTGTCACCCATCTTTTATAACCTTGGTGGCTTAGAGAACCCCCTAAGTTTCTTAATCATCGTGACCTCAGTATTTCTAACAAGGAAACATAGCACATCCTTGAAAACATGGAACTAACACACATCAAACACAGGGGTGGAGCATAGGAGTGTAATGTGTTTGTAGATGGTTTGCTCTTTAACTTTTCTAGGAAGTGTTTATCATTAGGTCCATTCTAGACTAGGAATAAAAATGGGTGGTGATGGGTGAGGCTTTTGGCTGATGACTTCATCAGCTCTATTTCTGTTTTTAAATAGGGTGTTTGAAGCTAGATAAGAGAACAAGACCAAGACAATTCTTGTTCTCTTTCTAAGCGGCAAAATGTCACAGTATGGCATCTTTTCTTTCAAGCAGGATCCCTTTGAGACATTCCTGAAAAAGCAGCATAACTCATGAAGATCAGCAAGACAGCTGACCTCTGGAAATCAGGCAAAAGAGGTTAAAAACATTCTTAGCAGATGTTTGTCAAGAAGCTTTGATCACACATCCCTCTGAGGAGCAGCAGCGTGTTGTGCATAGAGGCACTATAGGTGGATTCATAATTTACAAAGATACGTTTGAAGATCAGAGGAAGTTTTCTTTTTTCCCATAAAAAGTCATATGAGTCCCTAAATTTATACACGTAGACAGCCCCATAAACTACAAAATAGGCCAAACAGTAAGTACCCAGGTACGGCTTGTTTTAGCTTTCATACTTTTTTTTTGTTTGGTTGGTTTTGTTTGTTTTGAGACAGTATTTCTCTGAGTAGCCTTGGCTCTCCTGGACCAGGAGACCAGGCCGGCCTCCGACTCACAGAGATCCGCCTGCCTCTGCCTCCCAGAGTGCTGGGATTAAAGGCATGCATGTGCCATCGTGCCTGGCTTAGCTTTCATACTTTTAATTACTCATATTTGAACAAAATTGTTTAACAAGTTTTACATGCAATCAGAATGAGAAGCCAGAGGAAAATGGAATGATATGAATAATATAGACAAAGTTGTTAATACACATACATGGACATGCACACGAACATGCACAAGCACACATGCACACACACATGTATGATTCTCAATTCCCCACCCATGAAATTACTCCTTGGAAGCGGAATGAGGAAATGTTTTCCCTTTATGTAGGGAAGTCTTATCAATGTTCTATCCCGAGGAGAATACTCAGCTCCCAAGTGGAAGAAGCTAAGACACAATAAGGAATAAGAACAATGAAAAGGGCATATGTGGATATACTTAACAGAATTTAAGTGAATATTATAATTGCTATAATTGATTTTAAGTATGTATTAGGCGAAATTATGTCAATGTTATATAAGGTTTGCATAGAGCAGACAAAGGTGACCATAAGGGAAAAAAAGTGTGTGTGTGTGTGTGTGTGTGTGTGTGTGTGTGTGTGTGTGTTTTAAGTTATAAACATGGAGCTCCGGGCCAGCAAGAAAACTTAGTGGATGAGGGCATTCACCATGAAAGCCTAATGAAAAGTTCATTCTCTAGATGCTACAAGGTAAGGAGAGAACAGCCTCCCAATTATAAAAGCATGGTCTGTTACTTTGTATTTGATTATTAATTATCCCCCCCAACCCTGAGGTCTGCTTGCGGTCTTTACCAGCAGACACTCTTATACCCCAAAATGACATTTGTAATCCTTGCCTCCAAGTTATCCCTGATTGGCTAAATAAATGCCTACATACCTGGTCTGGGCAGAATGAGGTAGGTGTGGCCAAAGTTCTTGGGCTTTGAGAGGAGACAGGTATGAGAGGAGAGAGAAGACAGAACAACCATGGGGCAGTGTGGAGCGAAGTACATGGCTGGGTCGGAGTGGATGGAGGAAACGGCCCGGATGAGAAGCATGTGTGAGTATTTATGGATTATGAATGGGAAGTAGCCCAGGCAGGAAGGATTAGAGCAACTGGCACTGGGAGAGAAAGGGTGGTTTAGGAGGTTTCTGTCTGCCCTGCCCCAGAGGAAATAAGGCTTACCTAAAGTCTAACAGACATCTGTCTTTTACTGATTCTGAGAGCAGGTGAGATGATACTTCTGTAAGATTTATAGGCTTTAATAATACACTCTATCAGCTACTTATGTTTTCTACAACACCCTGTAGCTGTCCTCTAACCATGTGTGTATGGCACACACGTGTGCCCACGCTCATGACCATGTCATATACACTTGAGCTTCTGTACAACTCCACACACTAATAATAAATACGGATTAAATTTAAAAAGTTGACCTCCACAGTAAGCAATAATAATTCCAAATTTAAGGTATTTAATAACATGATCTAAAGTTACATATTAAATGATATTGATGAAACAAAACAGAAGTGAGAAAATATAGTGAGGAATAAAATGTAGTGTTTCAGGTACACCAGACAAAATGATTTATAGGATGAAAAGGACCTAGTAGTCATATGTACCCGTACTCATTCAAAGTCGTAGAATGCATACATTCCTTTTGAGTAGGTATAGATCATTATTAAAGAAAAAAAATTCAACCATATGTGATGAGGAATTGCAACAAATTTAAATAATCAAATTTATGTAAAATAAAAGCATAAAAATTTATTTTTATTTTTGTGTATGAGGGGATTAGATCCTGCTGCATGCAGCACAGCTCCAGGGATGGACCTGACTAGGGCAAGGGGATGAAGAAATGACACACAGACACAGAAAATCTGGGCTCCAATGGTCTGTGTTCTCAGAGAAATCTGGAAGCTCAGTGTATTTACTTCACAGCGGTGAACAGGAGGGGTCATTGCACACAGCTGAAGTAAATTCAGTTACTGCAGACAGATAAACAGGGAGGCAGGGTTCATGTCTACAGCTGGGTGGAGGAGGCGGGGTTAGCTCATCTCTGCAGGAGCACTGGTGAAAGGGAGCAGCGGTCTTCACTCCATGAACATCTGGTGGAGAAAGCCGGGGTGGACATGTTCTGTACATACTACCAACATCCACACGTGGACCAGAGGAAGGCCTTTCCAGTTCCCTGAGTCTGGGGGTGGGAGGGGGTGCACAGCTTAGCTGTTTCCCTCTGAGTCTCAGGCGAGGCAAAGCTGAGGACGGGCTTTGTCATTTCCCTCTTTGAGGAGAGAGTCCTTGACAGGGTTGTGCCCTCGTCAATAACACATTCACTCGGGACATCAGGGCTTCCTCTGTTCCCTACAGGATCCTCCAAATTGGAGTTACCACACGTCGTGAGATGCCCTGAAGGTGCTGGGAACCAAACCCAGGTCATCTGCAAGAGCAGCAAGTGCTCTTAACTGCACAGGCACCTCTCCAGCTTCCAAACCCATGTGAAATAAAATCTTTGATTGCAAAAGAATCAGACTAAAAACCAATACCAAGACATACTTAAAAACCTATAATAAACCAATCAATTTAGTTACCAAAAACATGTGGGTGAAATAAAAAGGTCACAGAGGCGGCTCTACACTGTTATCTTCTGCAGCCTAAGGCAAATCCCTTAATATGTTAGAGACCTTGAGGAGGCAAACCCAGGAGAGGTGGCTTCAGTGCAGAAACAAACTTGAAGACTCACCAGAATTATGAAGAAAGGTTTGGTATAGACAGACCTTAGATAGGGGAGTTAGAAGACATAAGGCACCCAGAACGAAGAGGGGACACTATTAAGCTGGGTGGAGTATTAGCGTATAGGCAGCCTGCTTCTGGTTGCCTAGTAACCTATGATGTCATCATGTGTCTCCCACCAGGTGTGTGGCAGGCACGGTTCAGCTGCGCATGCACAAGCTACAAAAGGACCAGCCCACCACTCTGTCTCTCTCTTACTCTGCTCTCTTACTCTTACTCTCCTCTCTTGCTCTCTCTGCCTCGCTTTCTTTCCTGGGAGGCCCACACCATGTCTCTCTCTTTCCTTTTCCTCTCTGTCTCTCCACCTTTACCCAATAAATCTCTTCCATATAATATCTGTAGTGTGTGTGGCATCATTTTAAAATGAATGCTAACATTTGGTGCCAAAGCCCGGGGAGGCCCTTCTAGCAATGTTTAGACATGCTAGAACCCCTCTTCACATGCCCGCCCACAACAAGTCTTTGTCTCGCACCCTCATCTCCTGCTCCCTTCATGATCGTTAACCTATTTCTGCCTACTGCTGCCACTGCCACACACATCTGTCCAGCGTCTGGTGGCTGCTCAGACGTGTGTTCGTGGCCCACAGCAGACATTTTTCTCACTGACGCCCTCATCTGCTCCAGTCTTTCAGGATCGCTCACTCACTCACTCGTGCTGGGCTTCACTATTAGACTAAGACAGCAACCAGTCTCATTATAAATGGGTATGGACGTTTAAATTCAAAGTTTTATTTTTTACAACATGATATATATATGATTCAACCCTGGTTCAAAGTAATTTTTACGTGATGCTAAAATGTCAAGGTTATTAAGGTCTATTTAGATTAACAAGCCAATTTAAAATGTATGTCTAACCACCTATGTCTTTATCAATTCCTGAATTAATGAATAAATGCTGGTTTTTTTTCTGCTATGAGCTGCCTGTGATCTGGATTCACCACTACGATTTCTGGCCAATGGATTTGAAATAATAAACTCAAATGTAAATTTAAAATTCCTTTATACTGTTCTACTACATTGTTGGTTTTAAAACTCATAACTCAGGGGTTACTATGTAGATGTTTTTAACAATACTCTACATCGAGATCTATTAATTTTAGAGGCATTTATTTATATTAAAACTTGGTTATTGTGCTATATCTTCACTATCAAAAGCTTAAAATATGCTTGGTCTTGTTTGGGCAGAGTGCAGGGAATCTTATGAAAGAAGAGGGAGATAGTAAGACCTGAAGGGGACAGGAGCTCCACAAGGAGAGCAAAGGAACCAAAATATCTGGGCACAAAGCTCTTTTCTGAGCGTGATACTCCAACCAAGGACCATTCATGGAGATAACCTAGAACCCCTGCTCAAATTTAGCCCATGGCAGCTCAGTCTCCAAGTGAGTTCCCTAGTAATGGGAACAAGGGACTGTCTTTGACATGAACTCAGTTGCTGGCTGTTTGACCACCTCCCTCTGAGCGGGGAGCAGCTTTGCCAGAGAAGGACAACGCAGCCAGTCCTGATGAGACCTGATAAGCTAGAGCCAAATGGGAGGAGAGGAGGACCTCCCCTATCAGTGGACTTGGAGAGGGACTTGGGAGGAGATGAGAGAGGGAGGGTGGGATTGGGAGGGAATGAGGGAGGGAGCTAGAGGTTGGGATACAAAGTAAAACTGTAATTAAACTGTAATTAATATAAAAAATAAATTAAAAATAAAAAATGTTAATATTATTAATCTATAATATAGCCTTAGACTTTTATAAGCTATGAACTTTTTATATACTACATTATACAGAAAACTATTATGTTTTCACCTTAATGGACCATGTTTATAACTTTTAAGGCTCCAACCTAACAGGGACAAAACCCAAATTCCTAATATTTGATGGTTAACACATCCAAGTTAATAGTCAGTCATCTCATAGATGGTCAAGTCCTTTAACATGTCCAAAAATATATTTTTATAGTCCTACAGGTGCACACATGGTCTCACTGCTATCTCAACTGAACAGCTGAGGATGGTCCCTGAGCCACCATACAGGAGTTGGGAAAAATAATGAGAGGAGTCTTCCCAAAGGCTCATGTACAGCATGAAGCTACGCTCCAGACCTTGCTGCTCTGGGGCTGTCAAGCATCCCCACAGGAAAAACAAGAGGTCTGCAATGACCCATCCTGCTGGGGTATAGCCAGAGTCAACTCCGCCAGGTAACTGTTTCAAATGCACTCAGGAAGGACAGTGGCCCTGCCCCTGCTTCAACAAGCCACACCTTGCCTGCTAGCAGACTGGCTGGCCTCTGCAAGTAAAAACGCTCCCATGTAGGCTTGTCCTCTGTGCCCAGCCACAGAGGCTCAACTCAACCGACACAAGAGCCACAGACACTTCCAGCCTTCAAGCTCCTTGGCCTGGTGGAGGGCAAATGGCTCCTAGATTCAGTGACCTCACCAAGCCCAGCCCAGGGTTACAGTGCAGGTCTTTTTAACCTCACACTCGGGTCCCATGGACATATTGCCAACTTCTGTCTCGGTAGACTTTAGATGCCTTCTCAGTCCTCTTCATATGCAGGAGACCAGGCCTTAAGCCTCATTCCTAGAGCTTCTTCCATCAGGTCCAGACACAGTCCACTTTGTTATCAGGTCTCAGATATAACCTTTTACCATCCCTTTAGTTAAATGACAATAAATGTTCATAGCTGTCTTACCTATTTCTCATGGTAAATAATTAGATACAAGGCCTAAGGATACAGAAGTTTAAGTTATGAGGACCTTAAGTTTTAAAGTTGGTTAATGCAAGCTATGAATGTTTGAGGTCTAGGAAGATGTTTTACTTCTTACTTCTACTTCTACCTTCTACTTCATAGAAGGCCTCTGCCTTTCCAGAGCTCACCTTAAAGAGTGTTTGTTGGTATAATGTTCTTTTAAAATGTATATGCCTTACCCTTGTTAATTCAAATGCTGATTTCCCCACCCCCAACTCTCTGGTTTCAATCTGGATATTGCATTGTGATAATCACTATAAGCATCCTGTCTCAACTCTTGTGTAAACAGGACACAAATAAAGCAACTAGATACAATGTTGTGCAATGGGAGGAGCCAGAGGACAGGAAAGAGGGGAGGAGCTAGAGAACAGGAAGGGACGAGGAGGAGCTCGAGGAGGGAGCACGAGGAGAGCAGAGCTGGAGGAGAGAGCTTGGAGGACTTGGAGCATGAACCAGACCTAAGATTTCACAAAAAGCAAGTATAATGTGGGAAATATAAATGTTAGGAAACTGAGGGCTTGGAGGTTTAGGAGGGAGTAAATATTGCCCAGCATTGTGTTCTAGGTTAACTAAAAACCCAGTCTCTGTGTGGTGATTTGGTTTTACAGCTGCTGAGGATTAACAGCCAGCGTTACCAGAAGTTAAACCCATAGTAAATATTAATCGTTTCTTACAACAAGTGTTTATGACATTAACAAAAGGTGTGTGTCTACTGCTTTTTCTACAGTGCATATTTCAGTGTAGATTACAATGGTGATGGTTACATGTCTAAAGTTTTATCTCCTTTGTAAAATTAAAAAGGGATTCTTGTAAGCTGCAGAAAATCCACCGGAATCCACCCCTCAGCTCAGCTGTACTCCAGATAAGTTTCCCACTTTCTGCCTATCTTAGAGGGTGGGAGTCCTCCCCTCTGCCTGGGACTTCTGGGACTCCCCTCTCCTGGCTACTCATTGCTACATGCCCACATCCAACACCGGCTGATTGGTGAGTCTTCCCTTCCAGTTGGCACCAATTCTGGCTACCGATTGCTACATTCCTACACCTAACAGCAGGTGATAGGTGAGTCTTCACTTCTGGTTGGTGCAAACGCTTCTTACCACTCTTGTCAACTTATATCCAAACCCTTCATCTAGGGAAATCTCACAGCATGGCTTCACCCCCTCTCCCTCTCGTTTGACTATGAAATCCTAGCTAGGTAAACCATGTCTGCTATGGATAACTATACCCTTGGTCTCTGGCCAACACTGACAAGCTGTTGGAACAGATTGTACCATACTAATCTACTAAGTCAAAGCTTGCTCTTGGGATGCCCTGACAGGTCACTGACTGCTGCCCGCCCAATGGGAATAGCCATTCATCCATTCCTCCAGATTCTCCTCTGGGATGTCTTCTGGAGAATTTCAGATTTCTACACCTAGCACCCGCTTTAAGGGCCTCTAAGCTTACACGCCTCTCGTAACCAAACTTGGCCTCAATTCCTTAGATGACAGATCCAAAGCAAAACCTTTTTAATTACTGTCAGCAATCGGGTAAATGGAGGTTCCCATGTTCAAGACTCTTCTTTGATCCAAACCTTTCACTTGTGTTCGCTCTTCCAAGTTTTAGATGTACACCTAAAGGAATTCTCTCCATAACCAACCTACATTTGTCTTCTGCCTATATATATGTTCCAGTATCCTGCCAGACCCAGGTGTTTCCTTCATCCACGAGAGTGCCAAAGCTGCTACCACAGGTGTTCCAGTCTGACCTCACAGACTTCCGTCAAGCTAGACCTGCACCTTCCCTCCCAGCCATGAATGCTCTCACAGACTCTGAACAGCATCAAAACAGCCTGTTCTTCCTGGACTTGGCCAGCATTTCAGCCTTTTGACCTCCCTACAGTGGGCCCAGTGTCAGCAGGAAGTAGCCAGAAGAGAATCTATGTCTGCTTTCACTTACTATTAACCAAAGGCTGAATGGTGTGCTTCAGGCCCAGGACAAGAAGCTCCAAGTTCTCCCAGCATGCCTCAGTCCCTATCTGCTGCAGTTCCTGGCTCCATGTCTCTCTCTTTCCTTTTCCTCTCTGTCTCTCCACCTCCACCCAATAAATCTCTTTCATACGAAATCTGTTGTGTGTGTGACCTAATTTTAAAATAAATACTAACAATAGGCATCTCAAAGAGGAGCTCCAATTGTTTTACTGTCTTTACAATAGCCAAAGACAGGATTCTGCTGGGTTTTAAAGCAACTGTCTTCAAAGTGAAGCCCAAATGCGATTGCTCAGTTGTTCCTAGGGGGGTGCTTGACATGGTGGCAATTGATAAGGTAATGCTGCGGAGCACAAGATTTTAAAAAGGAGGTTATCTTTATCATAAACAATGTCTTGCTTGAGATTCTCAGAAAACAGGAGGTTGGAAGGAAGAAGAGGATGTACCAGGACACACACATTTAGGCATCAAACCTATTTTATTGAAATTTGTCACAAAATATCTACATGTGAAATAAATCTACAGTCGGTATTAGGCAACATGTAGTTTAAAAAAATAAGGGAATAACAGCCTAAACTGGGGCATGACATATATGTGAAATAAGCCCATCAAAATATGTACTCAATCTTTCTACTCCGTAGCCATTGGAGCCATCTAATGTCACTGCTCTTTCATGCCACGTCCTACAGAAGCAAAAGCTGTCAGGGTGAAAAAACAATGTTAGTAAAATTAGTAAAATGACTCTTTAGGCTGGAACTCTAACCCACTTGGGCCATTCTCTAATGGCCTACCTGGCCTGGTGCCCTTGCTTCTCCGGACTGGAATCTGTTAAATTAACCCTGACTTAAAGCTGTGCATGTGACTGGAGCCAAACCAGACTCGGCCAGAGAGATAACATAAGTCCCTTATCAAGAGTGGCCTGCCGCCACCCTGACTTATTATTTCTCTGGCTTACTCCAGCCTGCGGTGACCGGTCTCCTTGCCTGGCCTTGCCTTGCCCCTCACTTTTCACTTGCTGAGTTTGCTCTAAATCTGTACATTAGGATTAACACTCCATGGGAAACACAACAGTACATGGCACTCAGTGAGCGTTGGAATGGACCCCTCTGCTTCTCGTTGTTATTTATTCATTATTTCAATTTTACAATTACTTGAATGTAATTTAGAGCACAAGACTCAAAGCTTGATGCCACCATCTCCACTACATGAATCTGTATTTAAATTCCCAAAGGAAGCATACCATACTAGTGAAAACTAGCTCCTGCACACAGGTCCCAAGCCTGAATATTAGCACATGTATGTATGGCCTTGCACACATTTTTATACACCTGGATTTTGTTTTCAAAATGAGGGGAAGGGCAGACCACCTCATACACAAATATGTAGATAATCAATGCCGTGTTAAACAGTCATTGCTCAATAAATGTCAGCTGCTGCCATTAACATAGCTCTTGTCTGTCCTGTTTCACAGGCTGCACTACTGTCACTTAGTGGTGAAGATCTCTTGATCCCCGTAACTGCTCCTCTCAGATTCGCTTCTAAGATGCAAACCTGTTCTTTATAATGATGTTCTCATCAGTGGGATCATTTTCTAAACAAAGAAGGTAGTTTGTTGTTAAGCTATCTTCTTCTTTTTATTTTTTTATTTTTTTTCAAAAAGAAAGAGGCTATAATCAAATATCTGAGCCTGTTCATAGTGCTCTATATTTAAGAGACACTGCTTTGATAGGCACACTGTCACCTTGGCATATCTTGACGGACAGCTAGGGTTTCATTCCGAGGGTATGATCTAAAACTTATGCGAAATCAAAGAAAAAAAAAATGGGGTTGTATTTTGAGTACTGGCCTGGTGCATTCCTACACAGTCATTAGGGGTCTCAATCCTGGAATTTTTAAGCTGTGACTAAGAGATCAAATCTGAGAAAAAGATACCAATAGACCTTAGCGTGTCATAGAATGCTTAGCAAACATGAATGGATGCATTTTAGAAATATGAATATGTGTGAAGATAAAATACTAACAACAGTCATTTTTATGATTCTATTCTATGCACTGTCTCCACCATTCATTCACACAGAGAACAATGCTGTGGCTTGATTAAAGCTTTAGCTACGTCACCTCCCTCTGATGTTCTAAGGTTTTATCACAGAGTATTATATATAGGACCCATTGGGAAGAAGGAGGCCAAAATTAATGCGCACGTTTTAAAAGTGGGGTAATAGCAACAAGAAATAAAGTGATTGAACTGCAGATTCATATGGGAAGCTGAACAAGAATCCAGGTTCTCAACAGCTTTTCCTTAGCTAACTCCTCTGGGAAAATAAGAATTTGTGGTTCATTCTTTGAAAAAAAAAAGTACTCTAAAGTTATATATACCGTAACACTAAATGCCAAATTAAAATCCTGAAGCAAGTACTCAACTTTCAAACTAAACTCAACATTTGATACTTGCAGAATTCTCCAGAAAATATTTACCTTCAATAAAACATCAATGTGGACAAAAAAAAATTTAAACCAGAACACAACACACACACACACACACACACACACACACACACACACACACCTCACATTTCCCTAAGCACCAAAATGGACAAAAAGGAACAAAATGGGTTAGCTGGGTGCCAGGAATGAGTCACAATTTTCAATACCATTTCTCAAGCTCTGATTTAGGAGTAATTTGGACCCATGCTGCTCTCAAGAGTACTGATAAGTGTTGACTCACAGTATGGGAGTGGGGGTGAGGACTTGAAGGGGAAGGAGCCACCACCCTATTTAAACCTGGGGCAGGACTTTTGAAAAGACTCTGTGTTCCATTTCACGGCTGACCTCTGTCACCCACTCCAGTATTTGCTTCTTCTCTCTTTGGTTTCACTTAGGGATTGGTTACTAAAACTAATCTTGTGACTCACAGCCCATGAATTACTCTGCTGTTACTTTGCAGGACTCATCACAGAAAGCACATTCACAGCTGCTTAAAATTAACACTTGTTTCTTATCAGAAATGGCTCTGACTCTTTTCCTGACATCAACACATTATTGAAAGTTCAGTACTGTAAATCCTTTGTCCTTCCTTACTCTGCCCTTTCAAGCCTGCAGCCAGAAATAATAAGGGGCTGTCTATCAGAAAAATCCAAGTCCTCCCAAATGCTCAACCCCTTCAAAGATGGGTCCAGACTTATCTTGAAGTTTTTAATCTGAATGTGGGGTTGACCAGCTCAAAGCAGCGAGTACATCATATGAATTTATAGTAACAGTAGGTCACACTTGTGCCATGCTTAGATTTCTGCAGCAAAGAAAAACAATGGAGATCAGCATGCTTACACAAAATTTCATTTTCTTCCAAACTAGCCCAAGTGCTCTTTAAATATTTAGCTAACAGTAGGCACCAAAGTAGCAACTTTAACCAGATACAGTGGGGGATTTAATTCAATATTAGATTGGCCCGGGTTAGTGCCTCTCGTTACTTGGCATGTTTTGGGAAGTTATCTTCCCTATTCCCACGCACTGCATTTACACAAATGAAAGCTAATTTTATAATTTGTCTTAAAAGAATTAAATCAGGAAGCAATCCCTATTCTCTTGTTATAAAGGAATGAAAATCCCAACTGTTCTATTTACCAATAAAGACTCAAGAGCTAAATGCTGGGGTGAAAACCTGCTAGTTCAGAGAGGAAGAGAAAACACCCAGCTGACCTTCCTTCTCAGCTCACATCCCGATGGAAAAACCCCAAAAGGCTCACTAGCTTAGTTGACAGCTTCAGGAGGAAAAGTCCAAAACAAAACAACCCAAGGCCAAAGGCTTGCTAGCTCAAAAAGCCCGCAAAGGCTGAGAGCTAAAGCTCAAGAGTTAGAGAGCCAAGTCTCTTTCTACCCTTATGTGCTGTCAACTCAAAGTCCCTCCTGCTCTTTACTCCCTGTCAGCTGGTTTCTTGCTCTGCCTCTAGACGTAGGGTTAACTTTATTAAATCTTGTGTACAGAAAGCTCTTGGATTAAAGGTGTGTGCTAGGGATGGCTGAACCACACCATAATCCCCTGTTTACAATAAACAGAAAGTTCTTGGATTAAAGGTATATGACAGGGCTCAACCACACCAAATAAGAAACAGTTTTACAGTTCACAATTTTCGTGTTTACAATGGGATTATATATCCTGCACCTAGTACCTAACAAAACCACAAGTTTGAGTGACTATTAGTTTGAATTTCTTAATGATTCTAAACAGTTTGCGAGAGTAGATCTTTCAAAAGGACTAGTACATCACATTGCATTTAAAAGAATTACACAGGTACAATACCTTAAAAAAGTTGATACACAGTATGCTGTAACCAAAAAAAAACTTTAATTTCGTATCAATATACAAAGGATCTATACCAATATAGCCAATTATAACTTTAGCTTCGTATCAATATACAAAGATCTTAAGAGCAGATTCAATAATATATCTTTTTTTTTCCTATTGTTCCTGTATTATTTCTATACCCCTCCTTTTTTGTCTAAATAAAAAGGAAAAATACAATAAAACTATTTACAAAAATGAAGTAATTTTTGCTAAACTTTCCACAATGTCCAGCGTGGTTTTATTTGGCAGTTTTAGGATCAAGTATTTTTGAGTTCAAAGTTCTTTAAAATGTTCATCTTAGTCTCATATGAATACTCAGCAATTTGAATGTCCTAAGCAGTCTGTAGTCCGAAGCAGATATCTAGGTGGTGATTGTCATCTTACTGACAATGCTGGCTGGACAGAACATAGTGGTGTCCACTGTTTGCACAGAATCGGGCAGCAGAAGCATGGAGCACTTTTTCCTAGTGGTTGGTGTTGACCAGTCTAGGTGGATTCGTTGTTAGGGGCCCCATCATCTTCTTGGAAACCTAAAAGGGTACTGTTAGGAGGGGCATAAACCCTGAACATTTTAAATGTCATATTCAACAGATCTCAGAAAGGTCTGGGGTCTATAATCTATTAAGTACACCTGGGGTGCACAAACTTTGTTCCTAGTTACTTGCTTTAGACTCAAACCTGGTAACACATACAGGAAGTTAGATGAAGCTTATTTCTTGAATTAGTTAACGCTCTGTATGACTACTAGGATCACGACAGAAAGCTTTTAAATACATGATAACTTTATAGCTTTTGAGATAATATTTGTACCTTAAAAATTAGAGAATCAAATGAAAATCAATAGAATAGCCCCTTATATTTTGTTTTCTGCTGTCCCAGACCAGGTGGCTCTTCTGATATGAGACAGAGATTTTGGATTTTCCTTTAAAAAGCATGCATGGGTTTAGACCATGCTCCAACGCCAAAGCCAGCTTAAATTTATAACTGAATTGGAACTACATAAAGACCATTTGCCACTTATGTCTGTAGAGGACAGAAGAGACAAGATGGAGGTGGGCGCTACCACTTGGCCAAATTACTCTTTTTCTTGTGACATTTTTCTCTTGATAATCCGTACTTTTTATTAAGATGTTTTATTTTCCAGTGATTCTCCGGATTCCTTAGTTAGATGTTTTTATTCTCCTGAAAAGATAAAAACAAAACTCTGTCCCATCCCTAACTCTGGGGGTTTCCTTTTTTGCTAGGTTATATATCTTTCCTAGGGCAAAATGGTTTTTGGCAATAGAAAAAGTATTATCTCTCAAGTGAAAATAAAAAAAAATCTTTTGAAAATTAGAAACTAAATACAATTTTAAGTGTATTTATATTTTGGTCACAAAGGACATTCACTTTGAATTTCAGCCTGCCTTTTGCAAGTGGCTTTTAAATTTACTTCACTGTAATTCTTATGTAAGTGCCTCTGTCTCCCAAGTGTTGGGATTAAAGGCATGTGCCTCCCAAGTGCTAGGATTAAAGGTGTGAAACACCACACCTGGATCAAAGTTTTTCTCTACTTGGAACTTGCTTTATATCAGGGTGGCCTTGAACTCACAGATCTGCATGCTTCTGTCTCCTGAGTGTTGGAATAGGCCTCCCAAGTGCTAGAATTAAAAGTATGTGAACTATTACCACCCTGACCACTGCAACTCTAGAATTTAGAAAAAAACTGTGTTTTTAATACTAACAACAAAAATATGCTTTTTATTTATAAGAAAATTAAAAAACTGATGTCCAAGATGGCATGGGCCATGTGGCAATCTATAATCTAACCTTCTAACGTGGAATTAAGACACGTCGTTTAAGAAAACCCATTTTTCATGTCATGCCAGTAAGGCAAGTGTACCTTTGGTAAATATTATTTGAAAATATGATTATGTTTTATTATTTTTTATACCTGATAAACCTTTTTTACAGGTAGGGCAGTTGGTACCTTTGAAAAACCAATACCTGTCATGTCCTGATTATGGACAACCTGGATAGTCTGTGACTGTTCTTGATGCTACTTTTCAGTATTTTTCTCAGAAGCATTCTTTATTTCACAGTTTGTGTCTGAGATTTGAGGAATGTTAATCTGTGTTTTCCATTTCTGTAACAAACCACATCTCCATAAATTAGTGGCTATCTTAGCCATATATGGCTTTAATTTCCCTATTTGTCTTTCTGGCCCCACACACTCGTATACAGGTATACTTTGTTTTACCTGAGATAAAGTTCCAATCCCTAGAAGCTGACTATGTACTTCCTGAAGAAGCCAATCAGGATGCCAAGGTTTTGGTGAAATTATTGTTACATATGCTCCTGTGTCTATTAAACCTTCAATTTCAATGCCACTTATTTTTATTTTTAGCTTAGGTCCCTGATCATTGATAGCAGTTTGCCAATATATTTGTTTAATGGTCTTTCTTGAATTTTTTTGTTTTATCTATTGAAGCTGTTCTGTCCTTGATTATATCCAGACTAGTGTTGTTTTTAACAACAGGCATTAAGTCTTTTAATTGCTCTGTGGATGAGTTTCTCCTACACTGACAAAAATGAAACAAAACAAAAAAAATCACAAAACAACAAGAAAACAAAGCAAAAACAATTGAATCAAATTTGATGTTGGGGCCTTCAACCAGCCCCATGGGGCATTTTCCAAAGGCAAAGGGTTGATCTGACTCCAATGCCTGCCCCTGCCACACCTTCTGCAAACTCCAGAAGGCTGGGACTTTCCTTTTGGATTATCTCTAGATAAACCATTGTAGGCTTAGATTTTTCAAAAACCTATTTAATTTAGGGTTCTTCAATGCTTCTGCCTTCCTTTCAACCCACTGACCAGAATAGGGGAGAAAGAAAGTTACTAGAAAAGGGGGACATTTTTAGACATAGTTCCTTGGGGAGAGTCCACCCTTAGTTGTCTGGATAGCAGCTGTCCAGCCCAAAATCCAACACCAAACAGCGACGTGAATCAGCACAATTCAGCAGAAACAACAAGACTCCACTGAATCAGAACCAGTCAGCGAAAGCCCCAAGACTCAGTCAATCGAATTGCCTTGAGGAGTGCTCTGGAGCATTTCTGTACTCAAAGTGAAGTGTAGGAAAACGAAGACGACTGAAGCAATGTTCTCTGTACAAATAGTATCGATGCAAAAGCGTCTCCCTGTCGGCGGGCTTCTATTTATCCCAGGCTGCACAAGGCTGTTTTTTCCAGCTGGCAAAAGCCACGCCCCTTGCGCAGGGCAGCTTCCAGCAAAGCATCACTCACTGTCTCACATGTCTGCTTTCAGCTGACCAAGATCATGTGCCCTCTCATGAGTTTGTTTTCCAGTGAGGATGAACTGAAACATTTCACTACAACCACTGTTTCTAGGAAAGCCTTGCCTACGCTCCCTTTTCAAACGGCCTTGCTTACCACAATTAAAACGTCTGCATTTGGATTTTTCCTAAGTCTTTTAGAAATTACTTTTCCTGTCAGATTAGCATCATAAACGTGAGATCCAATATCAGCCGTATCTCCATCCATTCTTCTACTGGTGCCGATCTTGCCTTTAAAGGTCTAATTACTTTTTTTGCATTCTGAATTAGTATTCTCAAAAGCCAAAGTTTCAATTAGTACTTTTCTGACTTCTGAATCTGATACTATTCTATTTATAGCTGAAGTCAACCTTTGCAAAAAATCAGTAAAGTCTTCTTTTGGGCTCTTGTATAATTTTAGTAAATGACTCAGTCCTCTTTCCTGATTCACCCTTATCCCAAGCATTTAAAGCTGTTGGATGACATAGTGCCAAGGTGTAATCATTCACTTCAAACTGCCTTTGTCAATCAGCATATTGAGCTGCACCTAGCAACTGATCCAAAGAGATATCAATACCTCTGGCCTGATTTCCTTGTCCTATGCCCTTTGCTTCCTCTCTCCACCATGGTTGCCATTGTAACTGAGGACCAGTTTCCAATATTGCTGTTGTGATATCTTTCTAGTCTTGGGGGATAGTCCTGTTCTGAGTTGACCATAAATTTAATATTTTCTTAACACAGGATGAATGCATACCACAGGGGACAACCGCTTTCTTAAATCTCAAATCTAATATATCTATAGGATTCCATTTAAAGTCGTATAACCTTGGGGGTGCCTATCATCTGGATGGTCTTGTATAGTAACTGGATATACTAAGGCTGGTTTTCTAACAAGCTCAGGCAGCCCCTTTTCAGTGTCTTTGTAATGCCAGGTTCACGGGACCCTCAGAGACCACCAGGAGACCACTCTATGCAATAGCAAGAGAGCTTTATTACGAGAGTGATCAAACTCGGGACCCAAGTCTCACTGACGCAGCAGTAGAGAAGTGGGACCCCGAGCTCTGAGTGAGCAGTGTTTTTAAAGGGAAAGACTGCAAGCAGGGGGTTTCCATGAGAGCAAGCAGGGGGGCACATGTTTCTATGACAGCAAAAGGGGGTGGGGCATATGCCTTGACATTACAGGATTAGGTAAAAGTTAGAGAGGCGAGGTGACCTTCTCTGGATCACAGTTACTAAGGCATACAATCACAATGGCTATTCTTCTGAACTATATCTGAAACATTGGGGAGAATTTTCCCAGCTGATTCCCAGCCGATTTTCATTGATTGTCTCTATTTTCTATGAAGTATTTATTCTGTGATATTTCCTGGAGGCTATTGCTAGGAAGTTAGCTTTGTTTTCTGCCAAGTGTACATTCTGTGATATTTCCTGGTACCTGAATTCAGCTCCCAGTCAAGATGGCTCTTTATTTCAAAATGGAGTTATACTCAGGCTAACTATACCCAGGCTAACTTAAACTCTTCATCATTATGGGATGGCATGGTAGGCTCTTGTCTAAAATTCTGTCCGTGTCTGAGAATTTTTCTTATTCTCATTTAGAAGTCTTTCTAAGGTTTGTCTAAATTCCTCTGTCTGTGTCTGAGTATTTTTATTCTCATTTGTAAGTCTCTAATTTTCCTTCTAAGGCTTGTATGCACTTTTTCCTTGAATGAGTACAGAGAGCCATTATGGTTATTAAGAATAAAGTATAAAATACCAAAATGATAACAATCATAATTGGTATTGGCACAATTTCAGCTAAACCATTTAGCTTCTCGTTTTCTGCTTCTTTTTTCAAGCAATCTTGAGTAGTACCATGTTCCAGAGTCAACAATGATTACCACTTGTTGCTCTTGTTTTTAAGTTTTCTGTTAGTATGAATACTACATAACTTATCTATTTCCTGTAAAACCTATCAGATAACACTTTGATGTGGCTCAGCACACACTAAACCCTGGGTTTGATCCTCCAGAGTGGAGGTGGGAGGCCCATAAGCTCAAGGTTATCATAGCAACTTAGAGGCCATCTTGGGCTACAAAAGACTCTGTCTCAACAAACAAAACACCCCATCAAAGATAAGTATCACTAGCAACTTAAAAAATTAACACAAAATATGAAGTTAAAAGTTATGGCCAAAAAGTTAACACTGCAAAACTAGAACAAAAGCAAATAAGTAGAATTTTGTTGTAACGATGATGTCCATGAACCATGAAAAGATCAATTAAAAAGAATCACACACCGCCTTCCACCTTCCCGATGGTGAGTGCTCTCTGTCACGAACAATTCCACATTTGGCTAAGGCTGAGGATCTGGCTTGCTTCCATGTATGTGGACCTATCTGCATTGCCCACGTGGCATGCTGGGGTTGGCCACCCAGAGGCTATTTAAGCTGTGGGCTGGCTTTCCCCAGGGTCAGATGATTGTTCAAGGTTCCTGAATAAACTGCATTGAAAAAAAAAAAAGATTCACACATAACAAATTCTTAGGGATGATGCTGATACCGTTATTCATCATTTTAAATAAAAAGTTAGAGAATTTTGTTAGCAACAATCAGTTAAAAATATTTATTTTATATGTATGTGTCTGAACATACGCATGTGCCTCCCTTGTGTGCAGTGGCAGTGTAGGTAAGAGCAGGGCACTGGACTCCCCAATCCCTTGAGACTGAAGCCACAGAAAACTGCGAGACCATCACTGGGGTCCAGTGACAGGTGGAGAACTGCAGCAAACACTGTAAACAGCCTTGTTTTCCCTTTTCATCTTACATAGCTAAAAATTATGTGGATTAGTTATAAATAATGCCATTCAATGACAAGACACACACACACACACACACACACACACGAGAAGTTCTTTTGTGAGGGCTTAAGTTTTTATTACTGTGCTTAAGAGATCTATAAAACAAAAATTCCTCTAACCTGTAAGCTCCACTTGCCCAAGGACAGGTGGAATGCTGAGGGCTGTCTGCTATTCATGTAAGACAACAAGCCACGGGCTTTCCTTTCTGTAAATGAGGTCAGGTGCCCCAAGTGCACAGGATCTGCGTCATCACAGGTGTGCAGAAGTACGCCAGGACATACACTTGCCGCCCAGCTTGATGAAGTGGGAAGTTCGTAGCCCCATGGGCTTTGCCTCTATAAGCTCTGGACTAACGTAATTTGTAGCCATTCTCTGAATCCCAGGTTAGTGTCCATCATTTGGCTTAAAAATTGTGGTAGTGGTCTTATTCTCACCCGGTGGGGTTAACATTTTCCTATTCCAGCCACACCCTGTGTAGCCTGCACGAAGCCTATGGGTCCATGGCCAGATGAAGACTTGCTTTAAGGCCAAGCTCGGGATCTTGTTTTGTGTCCCAGTCACAAAGAAGGAGCTGAGCAAGGGGCCAGCTAAGCACTGCCGTCCCAGGCTGGTGGCTTCCGTCATGCCATCATTTGCAGGTTTACTTACTTTTATTTCTTTTGTATAAGTATTAATTTTTGCCTTATGTACGTGCATCACCTGCTTCGTGCCTGTGGAGGAAAGACGAAGGCATCCGATCCCCTGGAACTGGAGCTCCGGGCAGTCGTGATCTGACAGGAGTGAACTTTCATTTCCACCATAAACACTCACGTGACTCATTTTCACCTGCTCCTTAACAATACTTCTTAAATTATTTTGCTTTTATTATATATTATGTATTTATGTGTAGGCACTGTGTGTGTGTGTACACATATGCTTGCGTGAGGCATGTGTGAAGGCCTGAGGGCATCTTACAGGAGCTGGTCCTCTCCTTCCTCCGTGTGAGGCCTGGGGATCAACTCAGGTCAGCAAATGCCTTTCCCAGCTCAGCCCTCTCACTGGCTCCCTTACCAGCACTCTTTAAAGGAAGCGGAGCAACACACTTTTACCATGTAAGGAATAAGAGGTAAAGCACCCCCTTCCAAATGCCCCTCACACGCAGGATCTACCTTGTCTTTCATTCCCTGCTTTTATCACTGTTTATATATTTAAATATTTTCAAGTGCAGTGCTTTGTTTAATAAACAGAAGAATGTTTGCTCAGTCAAAAAACCCGGGCCTCTATGACCATGTAATGAGAGGAAAAAATGAGCCCCTCAAAAATCCATTAATGCACTACCTTTGGTAAGAAACTAATATCTGCCAAATTACTAGGTAAATTGTTCCCTAAATTAAAGATGAATAAATTAAAATTATATATATATATATATATATATATATGATAATTTACACTCTTTTGGTCAATTGGTGTTCAGCTTTTTCTCATTAAAAAACTAATCCTGGCAAGAATTAAAATTTCAGTAGTGAATGATGTGAGACAAGGGCCTGGGCTGGCTTGTCCAGAGGCAAAGCAGTTCTTTAGCTAGTTCTGAGAGTTGTAGGACAACACGCTTTACACTATTTAAAATTGTGTCAGTGTCTAAATTCTGACAAAGCTGGTTTTCAAACTCCTGAAATTCACTCTGAATAGCTAATGAGGAATGTGGTCTGGAAAAAGCTACAGAAAAGGCTGACATCCAGACTGATTCTGTAATATTTGTAAATCACATTTTTAGAAAAGAGGTAGGAAGCGAGCAAACTCTAAATGAGCCTTTTCCATAGTTATGTAAAATCAGGTATTTATAATCTAAGAACAGAGTAGCACTTTCTTATACGAGACACCTCCATTTCTCACCATTTAAGGTTAATTTAACAAGACAGTCATTGTTGAAGATTCAATGCAATTCAATTTCAAAATTAAAATTCCGTTTCGTGGAGGCTGTCAGACTAATGGACTAATTCTAACTCATGCTCTGTTGCAAGAGTCTTACTCTCTTTGCTTTTAATGAGGTACAGAGAAGGCACACAGGTCAGTGCTCCAGCTGGGGGCGTCACTCCTGAAGTCGGGGTCTTGACTACCAAGGCATCAAAGGAAGCTATTCTGGAAAACAGGAGGAGGTGAGGACACTGAAATCCATGGGCAAAGTGTGGAAGATCATAAAGAAGAGTACCCTTACCAAAACTAAAATGCTTGAAAGGTGGCCGCTAAAGACCAGCAAGGGAGGAGGGGGGCATGCTTACATTACAGGCCAAGTTAAGGTCAGCTCCTGGGGACTAAGAAGGAGCACTAAAGACCTCTACTCTTGCCTGATGCGTCTAAAACAAAAAGGGGGAACTGTAGAGAGCTGCGTAATGCCACGCCTTAAAGATGGAGCTGGTTTCCGCCTTCCACCTTCCTGATGGTGAGTGCTCTCTGTCACGAACAACTCCACATTTGGCTAAGGCTGAGGATCTGGCTTGCTTCCATGTATGTGGACCTATCTGCATTGCCCACGTGGCATGCTGGGGTTGGCTACCCAGAGGCTATTTAAGCTGTGGGCTGGCTTTCCCCAGGGTCAGATGATTGTTCAAGGTTCCTGAATAAACTGCATTGAAAAAAAAAAAAAAGAACGAGCCTGGGAATGAGTGGAGGCGCGGGGAGAGCTCTCGAGGCTGAAGAAGGCTGAAGGGTTACAGTCAGCACAGGGAGTGATCTGAATGCTGAGATGATTCTTGATGTCACCCGGATTGTGGAGGAAGTAAGCAGGGATCTCACTCTCACATGTTACATGTATTCCTTTATGAACTCTATTTTCCCGAAGTTCCACCCTGCTGAACATGAAGGATACAATTATAACAATGGGGTAATCTTTTCAGTGAGACACATCCTGTCAGATCCTAAGGCTGCCCTTTCCTAGCTATGAAACTTGAACCAGTCACTTCCCTCTCCTGACCTTATTTCTCAGTTCAGCAAAAATGGAGTAACACACACTTTGCAACCCCTGGCAAACACTAAGTGTTCAGTAAATGTGTGCTGACCACCTCACCTGTGGGAAGGTAGGCAATGGATTCTAAGCCACTTCATTTTATGGTGACTTGTTCTGATAAATATTTTTTTAAAGCAAGCAAACAAACAAAACCAAAGAAAATATACCTTATTTCAGAAATTTTACTCTATAAAATTTGCAGCTGCCACCAGCTAAGAGACACTCTCAAGTACTGTTATGTACTATTATTTTTCAATTAATTTAGCAGAGGTAAATTAATTACTAACATAGATTAGTAATATGTTTTTGTTAAAGAATATATGCATGTTTTTCAGGCTAATAACTTTTTGTCAGCTATTGCCATGGTAATTTTATATAACAGAACATCCTGAATTAGGGAATTTAAAATAACAAGCATCACTTTCATGGTCACAGTCTATGTTCTGACAATAGATCAGTCAGTACAGGCTGCAATTAAATGAGGGGCTATGGTTCAGACGCAGGCTTATTTGGGAACCCAACCAGATAGATCATCAGCTACCAAGCAAAATCCCTCTTCATTACCAATGACCAGTATATGAAGCCCGAACGGAACAATGCAAGGTTATTTAAGGCTTCATGTAAAATCCACTAATGCATGCCGGTCACAAAGCAAGTGCGCAGCTGCAGGAGGCAGAGGGGTGGGGGTGGAGCAGTGGGAGTGAGAGCCAGCGTTAGGAGAGACAGCTCAACAAGAGCTCTTGCTGCTTACAGAGGACGCACACTACAGTTCACAACCATCTGACTCCCTCTTCCGGCCTCCACAGGCACCAGGGACACACATGGGGCTCGTACAGAAATGCAGGTAAAACATTCATTATCCACATAAAAATAAACAAACAACAAAGACAAAACAAGCAAAGAGACTGGCTCAGGCTTTGTCCCACCAGCAGAAGAGGCAGAGCTCTCCGCTCCAGAGACATCGCGGCATGCAGGACCAACAGGGCTCTCCTTCAGTACCCCACCAGCAACGTCGCCCTTGACTTCATGGCACAGCTCATGTCAGCTTGCCAGGAGGACATTCCCAGCAAGAATGAGAAGAGCGAGCAGGTTGCTGTAGGCGGTTCCTGGTTTACCTTGCTAGAGAGCCGCAACGACCCGGACAAAGACAGCTTTGCCTACACTGAGCACACCTCTAAGGTACCCTGACCCACTCACTATGACGGTGAGTGCAGAACCCAAGTGCTGAGCACCAAGCTAACTTCATCCCCGGGGCCAAGAACTAGAAAGATGTTATCCCGCAGCCCTAAGGAAGAAATCAACAAATTGGCCCTCCCACGTCCTAAGCAAGGGGGAGGAAGAGGAGGAAGGTTGGATCTTCACCAGACCACTAGGTTCCTCATCCTCAATGGGAAGGGCTAGGGCAACCCCTGCCCTATTACATCCACGTACTCACTTAGTCCTATCCCCGTTACTATCCGTGTGTGTGTGTGTGTGTGTGTGTGTGTGTGTGAGTGTTCTGGTTTAAAATTTTTGTCAACTTCGCTTTTTTATTGAAGGTGCATATTTTCAGGCTACCTGGCTGTCTAACTCATCTAGTTCCTCTGCTTCATGGGGGGATTAGAGTGGGAGGGGGTTTAATTTCCCCACTATAGGGGGAGGTAGAAGCTGCTTTTATGTGAATAGAAATCGACACATTGCTCCTCCTGTCCTTTCCCCCACTCTCCCCCCGCCCAGTTCTTTAAAGTATTGAAGCAGAAAGGACTTCATTTTCTATACTGAGGAGCTAAGGTGAAGATGCGGTATGGGAGTGATGGTTAGAGCTAAAGAAAAGCAGTGGGGTAGGAAGGTAAAATGGCCATTCAACCTCCACCTGGAAGGGACGAAGATATGCTGGACTGGCTAGAATCCAGTTCCCTGCTATTCCTTAGGTTGAAGTCCTGAGTGCCAGTGGGTCCTCTTATGCCCTTGTCAAGGGCCTGGGATGGTTATGAGCCGGAAACCGTAATAAGAAGTCCATTAGATTCTTTCTTGTCCCCCCAAACCCAAACCAAACCCCACGGAGAAGCCAGCATTTGATGTCTCCTTTTGCTCTGGAGAGACCATGCTGGACTGAGACCGGAATGCAGGCAGAGAAAGGCCCACTTTCTACTCCTCTGTTCCTAAAGAGAGACTGTTGAATATACTGACCCTGAGCCTAGGGAGGTTGGGGAATAAGATCCTAGGTTTAACCATAACCTGCCCAAGCCTACAGAGTCTCCGTACGGATGTTGTAGGCAACCTTCCCACTCTCCAGTTTAGAATACCCCAAGCAAAAAACAAGCTAACTAAAGTGGTTTCCTTTGCATCGATCACCACCCCAATTCAATCCGGGAAGGAACTTGGTGATCTTTCTCATTTGGTTTGTGAATGTCTCAGAGACAAGTCACTAGAGTACAGTAAAGGAACCCAGCCTCCTACCCATCCTAAGATGTTCTTTCCCATCTTGACCATGCTAACTGTGTGTACAAATTATTATCTATCTCTCTATACATTAGTAATTAATATATAAAGATTGAAGTCTGACATATCCAGCCAGCCAACTGAGCTCCATCTATTGTGACAGATGCCCCTTTCTCAGTGAGGTTCTTTGCCCCACCCCCACCCCAAATCTGGGTAACCCCAGATCTTGTAAGGAGAGTCACATAGCCTTCAGGGAAGATTACAAGCTGGACCCTTTCCTAAAAAGAAAACTAGTCCAGCAAGCATCTGGGAGTGCCTAGAAATGCCCCACCCTGGTAAGTTCTTAGTTTTCATCAGTGACCTTCAATTGTACCTGGAGACTCCCCCACCCATAAGATAATTAAGTACTGTATTTTCTTTCCTGTGACAGCACCATGCTACTGCACCACTAGATGTAAATCAGGTATCCCTGACCCCTGAACCCAGTGAATCAAACACATTCACCCTTGAAATCCGTTCCACTGCCCAAGTCTCTGATGTCAAATAAATGCTGTGTGCTGCATGATACCATCAGCTTTCCACCATGGCCGCCTGAGACTCATCACTTGTTCTGGGGGAGGGAAGGCTCCCCCTCCTCTCTGAAAATTTGCCACAAAACCAGGCAGCACCACTAACGAAGCACCCACCAGCCCGTGCACTTCTGGCCCACTGAGCCTGGGCCTTGCCAGGCCTCTGTTTCAGCTGCAAGACAACCCCAGGCATGGGCTTTCACCTGCATCTACTGCTGTGCTTAGCACAGCATCTTAACAGAGAGCTGTAACACTTTGGTATCGCCATAGGCTTTGGAACACTTGAGTTTCTACTGCCACAGGGGATTTCATTCTAAAAGAGCTAGCTCACTGTAACACTCTGTGAAAAACTCTTTCGACACCTCGGCCTAGCGTATGGGCCACTCCCTAAATCGGTTTAGCCAGTCTTGACATCCGGGACCTTAGACTCTGTTCTCCATCTGGAAGCCTCATTCCAGCCCTGCCCCCCTTCATCAGAGAACAACAGAATGGCAGAGCTCTTACATCATCCAAACAGAAAAGAAATCAGTTAGACCACAAACAACTACAACAAACATTAAATGTACAAGAAAGCTCAAGGACAGAAGGTTGATGGTAGAAGCTTTTAGGAGAGCAAAACTTTCCTAGGAGGGAAGGACTGGCTGTCAGAAGAGGGAAGAATCCAGAGTGGCTAGAGCACCCTCAACTGCTAGCCAAGCCCAGTCTTCTGGCCACTGCTGCAGGAGCCTGTCTTATGAAGACTCCAGTTTTGCCTTAATGTACTTCCTAAGTTTCTCTCACCCTGTCTGGCTTCTCCTTTAAGAAAAAAGATACTTTCACAACTGGGAGAAAGTAAATAAGCATAATTTATCCTTCCTTTTGGATGTTATCTGAGAGCAACACTGAGATGGAAGAAAACAGAGAAGAGAGGGTGCTTTTCAGCAGTTTCTCCATAAGGCAAAATGCTATAAACCTTGGACTAACCTGTCCTAATAGACTGACCTACCTGCTACCACATGCTGCTGTGAGGTTGCCTCTAGCCTGTGCTCCTCTGTTTGCAGCATGCAAGGCATTGTTCTAACCCTGTAATAAAGGTGACTGACTGTACACACACAACCACACACACATACACACGAGAGAGAGAGAGAGAGAGAGAGAGAGAGAGAGAGAGAGAGAGAGAGAAGAAAAAGACCCATGACCAAATCCAGCCTCAGTACCATGGGGCTGAACATTAATGAGTACTAACACTTTAACTAGCTTGGAGTAATCACTGTAAGTGTTCTGTAATCTGTGCTCTTACTTGAAACTAAATTCCTATTGGTGAAACTCTGATAGAAGGTTCTATGGCAATTGAAGGGAAGATTTTGGAAAGATGAGATGTTTGATGTTTTGAAAGGAAATTTTCTTAAAGTATAAGTTAGGCTTCAGTTGTTCGTTTATAAAGTAACTTTAAGCAAATTTTACGTGTTTTCAAATTATCTCTTTACCAAAAGCATCAAAAAGCAATTGATACCATTATTAAAGTAAAATGCGACTAATCTTGAGTATTATATATTATTTGTTATTGAACAGATATTTGTCATTTAAAAATATTTTAAGTGTATTAGGGAAAGTTCTAACATACCTCACTTATTTTAAAGGAACTACAAAGTGTAATTTTGTTGGTTTTAAAAGAAAATGAAGCTGAGTATGGTGACATATGCTTAATCCCAGCACTCAGGAGGCTGAGGCAGGAGAACCACAATTTCATAGTGTCTGGACTACTAATAAAATGGTGTCTCAAATAAAGAAAAAGAAGGAGGAGGAGGAGGAGGAGGAAAAAAATGAAAGTAATCAAACAAAAAAATAAATAGGAAACCATTGAGATAACACATGTGTTCTGAAGTTTAAGCATCTTAAATAAATAATTTTAAATAAGAAAAAAAAGCATACTTAATCAAAATGGCACCAATGTGTTTTCGGTCATTATCTTATAAATGATTCAGTGCAAACTTAGAGAAATGATTTTAATTAAGAAAGATTATACTTGGTTACTAACATGAGAAAACAAACTGACAGTGTTTAAAATATTTGTCCGAATGACAACAGAAACAAAGAATTACATGGCAACATTAAAGTCCACATTTTGCAGGAGTCCGCTTCTAGGACTTGACTGCTTTGTAACACAACAGTAAAGCAGTATCAAGCACCTGTGTGGTCTGTTTCAAGGCTGAGAACAACTGATTTGGTCACAAATGTCGTGAATTTCAGTAAGGAATAGAAAGAACCTTGGGTGTTAATTATAACGAATGAATCTGCAAATTATTGTTTTAGATGTTAACACAGTACCTGTATTCTATTTCCTTGCTTTATCCCTCTTCCTAGAACTTGCCAACGGATCTGCTGATAAAAGTAGCTTCAGGTGCAAACTGTATGGCGCCATCCAATCCATTCCATGATGTGATCCCAACTTACTTCATCTGATATTCCTGTAGGCGGGTAGGCACGAGTCCTAACTTGTTTGTGTGCGTGTACCTGGCATGCTGAGGTCAGCGGAGAACACTGAGGCTCGTATATTCTCTGTCCTGTTCCCTTGAGAGATCTCACTGAACCCGAAGCTCGCTGTTCTGGACAGGCTGGCCGGCCAGAGAACTTCTAGGATCTCTGCACCTCCAGGGTTGGAGTGACAAGCATGCAGGCCATGCCTGGCTTTTCTACATGGGTGCCGGGGACTCAGATCCTCATGACTGCACAGAAAGCTTTACCCAAAGTGCCATCTCCCCAGCCCTTACTATTTGATTTTTCTATTCCCTTCTAACACAAGCACATTATTCTTGTTAAACAAATCCACTGCTTCAAAAATATGTCTTCAGCCTATTATTTTCTCTTTTAAAAAATAACACAAATGCCTCTGTTTAATAGCTGATCCATCTTTCAAGGGTCTGTTCAAGTTCCACCTTTCAAAAAAATGCTTTATTTATTTATTTCTATTTCATATGCATTCGTGTTTTGCCTGCATGTATGTCTGTGGGTGTCAGATCTTGGAGTTACAGACAGTTGTGAGCCACCATGTGGTTGCTGGAAATTGAACCCAGGTCCTCTGGAAGAGCAGCCAGCGCTCCCAACCACTGAGCTCTCTCTCCAGCCCCTAAGTCCCACCTTTTAAATTGAAATTTTTCTTTATTTCTTTGTTTTTTTTTAACATTATACAAACCAAGCAGAATTTACTTTCTATTTAAGAAGATACAGGCATATACATACACATAAAACATGTATGTTGCGTCTTAGTTACTGTCCTATTGCTGTGAAGAAACATCATGACCAAGGCAACTCTTATAAGGAAAGCATTTAATAGGGGGCTGGCTTACAGTTGTAGAGGGTTAGTCCTTCATTAGGGCAGGAAGTAGACAGGCATGGAACTGGAGTGACAGGCATGGAACTGGAGTGGTAGAGCTTTACTTCCTGATCCACAGGCAGCAGCCAGAGTGAAGGATACCGGGCCAGGTGTGGGCTTCCTCCCACAAGACCACACCTCCAAATCCTTCTAATTTTCCTCAAACAGTTCCACTCCCTGGTGACCAAGTATTTAAATATGTGAGTCTATAGGAGGCATTCTCATACAAACCACCACAGCATATAACAGCAATTAATGAAAAAATAGGCCAATAATTTGAAAGAGAACAAATTAAGTTATTTGGGTGGGTTAGGAGCAAGAAAGGGAAGGGGAAATTACATAATTATATTATAAGCCCCAAAATAAGACACTTAAAAAACTGTATTGCTTTATGACAAACTTCCATCAAAATTATAGTATTGCACTGTTATTAGCTTTCCATCAAACTGTTCTATGCGAGGTGTAGATGCTGATCACTTACATATTTGGGATTTAATAAATTAGGCATGGTGATGTTCTCTCTCCCTTTTTAAATTTAAATTTATTTATATATTTATTTATTACATTTTATTCACTTTGCATCCCTGATGCAGACCCCTCCCTCGTCTCCTCCCAGTCCTTCCCTTCCTCCCTCTTCACCCCCTACTCCCTTTCCCTAGTCCCCTGATAGGGGAGGACCTCCTCCCCTTCTATCTGACCCTAGCTTATTAGGTCTCATCAAGGCTGGCTGCATCATCTTCCTCTGTGGCCTGGCAAGGCTGCACCCCCAAGGGGGAGGTGATCAAAGAGCCACCCACTGAGTTCATGTCAGAAACAGCCCCTGTACCCTTTATTAGGGAACCCACTTGGAAACTGAGCAGCTAATGGGCTTCCTTTGAACAGGGGGTCTAGGTCTTTTCCATGCATGGTCCTTGGTTGGAGTATCTTTCTGCAGGCCTCCTGTGCCCAGGTGTTTTGGCTCCATTGTTCTCCTTGTGGAGCTCCTGTCCCTCCCGGTCTTTCTATCTCCCTCTTCATCCATAAGGATTCCAGCACTCTGCCCAAAGTTTGGCTATGAGTCTCAGTATCTCCTTCAATACCCTTGTGGGTAGAGTCTTTCAGAGGTCCTCTGTGGAAGGCTCCTGTCTTATTCCTTGTCTTCTCCTACTACTTCCACTGTCTATCCTGTTTGCCCTTTTGAATGAGGATTGAGCGTCTTCCCAAAGGTCCTTCTTATTGTTTAGCTTCTTTAGGACTATATATTTTAGTATGTTTATCCTATATTATATGGCTAATATCCACTTCTAAGTGAGTATATACCATGTGTGTCTTTCTGCTTCTGGGATAGCTCACTCAGAATTATCTTTTCTAGTTCCCACCATTTGCCTGCAAATTTCATGATTTCCTTGTTTTTAGTTGCTGAGTCGTATTCCATGGTGTAAATGTATCACACTTCCTGTATCCGTTCCTCCGCTGAGGGACATAGAGGTTGAAGATTTTTCTAGGGAACTCCATGTTTAAAGTACATTGTCTACCTCTAATGTTTGGTAATATCTGTTTGTGCCAATGAAATTTATCATAAAACCATCTTGAATTGTTGCTTACATGTATCTTATATTGTAGATCATAATCTACAATATAATAGTTTTTACTTTTTATTTTGTTCATTTTTTAGATTTTTTTTTGCGATAGTGCCTCATGTAACCCAGACTGGCCTTGAACTTGCTGTGAAGTGGGGATGACTTCAAACAATTAATCCTCTGCCTCCCCACAAATTTCATATCTGTGACACATATCCAGATTATCCATTGAAGATTCATTTTTTTCTTATAAAAGGAATCCTGATTCAGCTTAGATGGAAAGCACCCAGCTAAAAATACTCACTTTCAAACTCCCTGGTAAACAGTGATGCCCATGTGACTCTAAATTCCAACTACAGAGATGAGCAAAAGTCTGTTTGTACAAACCTTCAGAAAAGTTACTGTTTTCTTCATTGGAAGGAAACAGATATGAATGTAATACCTAAAGGAAGAAGAGCCTTGTATGATATCAAGGACATAGCTACATAAACAAAAGCTTAGGACACTGGAGACAATGAACTTTAGAGAATGGGATAATTAGGATAACGAACAATGTGCTCATAGTGGACAAATATGTTCATAAGTAGCTGCATGACACTGGGTCAGACCAGGTAATATTGTTTTGTCTTCAGAAAGGGTCTTGTGTAGCCATGATGGGTCTTGAACTCAGTTTTTAAGTTGAGGATGACCCTGAACTTACCATCTGCTGTCTCTACTTCTTGAGTGCTGGGATTTCAGGCATGTACCACCATGCTCAGGTCACACATGCTGAAGAGCACACCCAAGGCCTAGGGTATGTTAGGAAACTTAACTATATCCCCAGCATCAAAATTGTAATTTTTAGTTATTTGCTTTTTCAAATACAAATAACTAAATTAAATACCACTTTCTTATTGCTTATAGAACATTCAGTTTTGGTTTTCTTTGTTTGTTTTGAGACAGGGTTTCTCCATGTAGCCTTGGCTGTCCTGGACTCGCTTTGTAGAGCAAGCTGGCCTCAAACTCACAGAGATCCAACTGCCTCTGCCTTCCTCGGTGCTGGGATTACATGCATGTGCCATCACACCTGGCTAAGAACCATTTTGAGTAGAGAGAAAACTACTTTTAATTCCAGGAGATCAATAATAAGTTCTTTTTCCCAACAAAGGAATCTCTAATGACTAAAAAAGCACTTAAAGAAATATCCAACGCCCCTAGCCATCGGGGAAATGCGAATCAAAATGATTCTGAGATTCTATCTAACACCTGTCAGAATGGCTAAAATCCAAAACTCAAGTGACAGCACATGCTGGCAAAGATGTAGAACAAGGGGAACACTCCTCCACTGCTGGTGGGAGTGCAAAGTTGTACAAACACTGTGGAAATCGATCTGAAGGTTTTTCAGAAAATTGGGACTAGATCTACTTTAAAACCCAGCTATACCACTCCTGGGCATACACCTGAAAGATGCTCCACCACATACAAGGCCACTTGCTCACCTATGTTCACAGCAGCTTTATTCACAATAGCCAGAATCTAGAAATAACCTAGATATCCCTCAGCCAAAGAATGGATAAAGAAAATGTGGTACAATTGGATCCAAGACGGCAGCGACCTTCGCGCACCTTATCTGAGGGGCAGAGGATCTGAAACTCTTGAAATTGGTGAGTAGAGGGGCAGCTGAAGCCAGAACATCAACATTGAGGCTTCTTGGGCGAGAGGGGACAACCTGTGAGCTGAGACCATTTGGACCCAGGTCACCCTCGGACTTCTCTGGGGACTGAGAGTGTCGAACTTCCCTTTGATGGGCGTCCCTCCTTCCTCCGTGGAGGCGGCCCACAGTACCTGCGGCTCCTAGCATAGAACTTCCCTGCTTAGTATCTGCGACAGAGAAGGCAGGCCTCCCAGTCCCTCAGTGGAGGGCTGCCAGCTATATGGCCACCCAGATCTGCCAGGCCACCCAGATCTGCCGGGCCACCCAGGTCCGCGGCTCCCCAGGGCCTCCCAGAAGGCATCTGTACCAGCAGCCGCTGTGGCTGGGCTCCCAGCAGGCTGCTACACCAGCCTTCAAGTTCTGCGGCTGCAGTACCACTGAGCTGACAGGTCTCCTACACTCGCATTTGCCCCAGAAGGCCCAAATCTGAGAGTAAGAACAGAGGGAACCCCTGTGCTTTCCGATTAGACCTGCTAAAGAGCGAGTGTGCCTTCAAGTAAGTGCCTGCAGAGCCCCAGATCCAGGGTCCTTCTACGCTAGCAGCCAGACATCAGATCCCTCCCACGCACACCGCCACTGTGGGCAACATAGGGATTCTTGGGACAGTGTTCTCAACAGTGATGGCCATGTTCTGTGGGTCTACTAGTGGGGTCCAGGCAAACAACTCCTGGAGCCCAAACAGATCTGAATACCAGAAGGACAGTATGACAGGCCTGTAGGCCAGTCAGGTATTCAGGGAATCTGTGCATGCGCATTTCGCCTGAGAACGGTGCCAGCATCGGCACCCCCTCCTGCTCCTGCGTCTGCACCCCCCTGCCCCACATTTCAGGCATCTGTACTCTCTAGCACTGTCCTTCAAGGCACATTCCTACGCACATGCGCATGCAGGCTTGCCCGCACCTGTGCATCTGCGCCTGAGGACCTTCCTCCCTTAGATACAGTTGAAACGCCAACTCACACTCTAAACCAGTGGACCTCTCTCATCTTCCGGAAGTAGACTACTCCAGACACCAGAGAAAGACGGACCCAGTCTGAAGTACAGACTCCAGGAACAAACAGTGAAGGTTATGGATAAGCACATGGCCAGAGGTCAGTGTAAGAACACACCCAACAAAAATCAGGACATCATGGCTTCACCAGCAACCACCAAAATCAATGGATATTTCAATTCATTGGAAACACAGAAAAATGATTTTAAAGTTATGTTTATCTGGTTATTAGAGGCACATAAGGAGGAAACAAACAAATCTCTCAAAAAAAAATAGCCACAAAATTGGAAGCAAACGAAGGGGAAATGAACAAAGCTCTCAAAGAAATACAGGCAAATACAGCCAAACAAATAGAGGCACAAGTAGAGGTACAATTAGTGGCATATAGAGAGGAAACAAACAAAAATATAGACGCCATCATAGAAAGACAGGAATCCACATTCAAAGAGATGAAGGAAATGGTGCAAGACATGAAAACAGAATTAGAATCAATAAAGAAAACACAAACAGAGAAAACCCTGGAGCTGGAGAACTTAGAGAAAAAGATCAGGAACCATAAAGGTAAGCATCACCAACAGAATACAAGAGATGGAAGAAAGAATCTCAGGTACTGAAGATACACTTGCAGAAATTGATACTTCTCTCAAAGAAAAAGTAAAAAAAGTTACAAACATAAAATATCCAAGAAACCAGGATGCCATGAAAAGACAAAATCTAAAAATAATAGGAATAGATGAAAAAGAAGATTCCAGGTTCCAAGGACCGGAAAATATTTTCAAGAAAATCATAGAAGAAAATTTTCCCAACTTAAAGAAAGAGATGTCCATAAACATACAAGAAGCCTACAGAACACAAAATAGACTAGACCAGAAAAGAAACTCCTCACATCACATCATAGTCAAAACACTAAATCTACAGAAGAAAGAAAAAAATATTAAAACCAGCAAGGGAGAAAGGCCAAGTAACATATAAAGGTAGACCTATCAGAATCACATCAGACTTCTCAACAGAAACTATGAAAGCCAGAAGGGCCTGGGCAGATGTCATGAAGATTTTAAGGGACCACAGATGCCAACCCAGACTACTCTACCCAGCAAAGCTTTGAATTAACATAGATGGAGAAAACAAAATATTCTACAACAAAACTAAACTTAAACAATATCTACACAGCAATCCAGCCCTACAGAAGATACTAGAAGGAAAACTTCAATCTGACATAAACAACTACACCCAAGAAAACATAGGATATAGATAATTTCACAACAAAAAAATTAAAAAAAAGAAGCAATGAAACACAGTAATACCACCAACTCCACAATAAAAGAAACTAACATTAATTGGTCACTATTATCTACCAACATCAATGGACTCAATTCTCCAATAAAAAGACACAGACTAACAGAATGGTTGCAGAAACAGGATCCAACATTCTGCTGCATCCAAGAAACACACCTCTGCAACAAAGATAACCACTACCTTTGAGTAAAGGGCTGGAGAAATGTTTTTGAAGCAAATGGACCCAGAAAACAAGCTGGGGTAGCTATCCTAATATCTAATAAAATAGACTTTCAATGAAAATTAATCAAAAATGATGAGGAGGGGCACTTCATTCTCATCAAAGAAAAAATCCACCAGGAGGACATCACAATTCTGAACATCTATGATCCAAATACAAGAGCAACTACATTTGTAAAAGAAACATTATTAAAGCTAAAATCACACATTGATCCCAACACCTTACTAGTGGGAGACTTCAACACCCCACTCTTGCAAAGGGACAGATCATCAAGACAAAAGCTAAATAGAGAAATAATGACTCTTACAGAGTCCCTAAATCAAATGGACCTAATAGATGTCTACAGAACCTTTCACCCAAACACGAAAGACTATACCTTCTTCTCAGCTCCTCATGGAATTTTCTCTAAAATTGACCATATAGTTGGGCACAAAGCGAGCCTCAACAGACACAAGAAGATTGAAATAATCCCTTGTGTCATATCAGACCACCATGGTCTAAAATTAGACCTCAACAATAACAGAAATAACAAAAAGCCTACACACACACATGGAAATTGAACAGCTGTCTACTCAATGACAACTGGGTCAGGGAAAAAATAAAGAAATTAAAGATGTCCTAGAACTTAAAGAAAATGAAGGTACAACTTACCCTACCTTATGGGACACAATGAAAGCAGTGCTAAGAGGAAAGTTCATAGCACTGAGTGCCTTCATAAAGAAATTCAAGGCATCTCATACAAGCAACTTAATGGCATACCTGAAAGCATTAGAAAAAAAAAAAAAGTAGACACACCCAAGAGGAGTAGACAGCTGGAAATAATCAAAATCAGGGCTGAAATCAATACATTAGAAACAAAGAGAAGAATTCAAAGAATCAATGAAACCAAGAGCTGATTCTTTGAAAAAATCAACAAGATAGACAAATCCTTAGCTAAACTAACCAAAAGGCAGAAGGACACTGTCTAAATCAACAAAATCAGAAATCTATACACCTAAAGAAGCTAAGCAAGAAAGAGGACGCTGGGTAAAATGATTAGTCCTCACTCAGAAAGACAAATGGGATGGGCACTGGAAGAAGGAGAAAACAGGAAACAGGACAGATGCCTACCATAGAAGGACTCTGAAAGACTCTCTCCAGCAGTGTTTCAAAGCAGATGCCGAGACTCATAGCCAAACTTTGGGCAGAGTGTAGGGAATCTTATGAAAGAGGGGGAAGATAGAAAGACCTGGAGGGGACAGGAGTTCCAAAAGGAGAGGAACAGAACCAAAACTCTGGGTACAGGGGTCTTTTCTGAGACTGATAGTCCAACCAATGACCATTCATGGATATAACCTAGATAACCTAGAACCCTTGCCCACATGCAGCCCATGGCAGCTCAGTCTCCAAGTGGATTCCCTAGTAATGGGAACAGGAACTGTCTCTGACATGAACTCAGTGGCTAGCTCTTTGATCACCTCCCCCTGAGCGGGGAGCAGCCTAGCCAGGCCACAGAGGAGGACAATGCAGCCAGCCCTGATGAGATCTGATAAGCAAGGGTTAGATGGAAGAGGAAGAAGACCTCCCCTATCAGTGGACTTGGGGAGGGGCATGGGAGGAGATGGAGGAGGGAGGGTAGAATTGGTAGTGAATGAGGGAGAGGGCTACAGTTAGGATACAAAATGAGTAAACTGTAATTAATAAAAAAATAAAAATGTAATTAAAAATTATATTTAAAAAATGCAGTGCATTTACACAAAGGATACTACTCAGCTATTCAAAACAAAGATATCATACAATTCGCAGGCAAATGGATAGAACTAGAAAAGATCATCCTGAGGGAGGTAACTCAAATCCAGAAAGACAGGCCTGGTGTGTACCGATTTATAAGAGGACAAAGTACAGGATAACCATGCTATAATCAATAGACTCAAAGTATCCACGGAGGGCTCAAGGGAGAATGCTTGAATCTCGCTCAGAAGGGAAAATAAAATAGACAACTGACGTAGGCAGAGGGAGAGGACTGGGTAAGAGAGGCGGTTGGGAGGGTAATGAGAGTAGGGATCAAATGTTGAGGGGTAGGGAAGGAGGACTGGAAACAACAAAAATTGGTGGTGATGGTGCAGGTTCCCCAGGACAGGGGAGGCTCCTGGGAGTCTATGGTGGTGACCTAGCTGAGACTCCTAGCAGTGGCGGATATGAAGCCTGAAGTAACCACTTCTTGTAGCCAGGTGAGACTTTCAGTGGTGGCCATATTAACAGAAATGAGAAACAGTGCAAAAAAAATTACTTAATACAGAATACTACAACAAATGAAGAGAAAAAGAATAATTAAAAAAAAAAAAAAAGAACAGTAACAACAACAACAAAAAAAAACATAGTATACTTTGGGAGGCCAAACAAAGGATTGATCTTTGGTCCATATCTAGTCTTAATAACAAAGTAAACAGGTGAAAACAAGATTTCTTTCAACTTTCATCTCACTCCAGCCTCCACTATACTCCTTTGACACATATTTGACAATTATGCAACATACAGTCTCACTTTTATACCATCATCCTATGAAATCACATTGAAATATTCAACATAATTGTAAAGAAGACCTTGAGTCTGTTGCCTAAGTAGCCTAGAAGCGGAGTCCATTAAAGTAAAAAAAAAAAAAAAAAAAAAAAAAAAATTCAGTTTTTCTGTTTTTCCAGGCACATTTCACATGCTCAGTGGATACATTTCCTGGACAATGGAAGAACATCCCCTAACTGGAGAACGTTCTAGCAAACAGTGTGACCCTGAGGAGCTCTCTTTGGAATCAGGAATTAGGGAAGCAAGCACTTCTTCAACACTTCTGTGGACTGGGTTTGACAAGGATGGAGACGAGAAGTGGTATGGAGGGGTGGAAGGAGACAAGAGAAAGACAGCTGGAACTGGGGAGGGGGGCATTGAGAGTCAATGTAGAAACCTAGTAGCATGCAAAGTCCCTGGAATCTCCAAGGGTGATCCTAGGGAAGACTCCCAGTAATGGAGGATACAGAGCCTGATCCATCCGTCTCCTAGGCAAGGTTTCCAAGAGTGGGACGAGGGCACCAGCCCGGCCACAAACCTTCAGCCTACAATCTCTCCTACTTCCAAGATGTGCTGGGGTCATGGTGGCACAGAACTTGTGGGAGTTCTTAACCAACAACAGAATCAACTTAAAGTCCACACCATGAGAGGGCGCCCCACTGCCTAGAAGACCAGGAATCAAAGGCTGGACAGCCCACAGACCCTGGACATCAAACAATACTGGGAGGAAAAAGTTCAATGAAATTATTACTAATGATATTCTACTATACTCATAGATTGCTGCCTAGCCCAATTATTATCTAGCAACTGATGGGAACAGATGCAGAAACCCACCCCAAACACTAGGCAGAGCCAAGGAAATTCTGTAGAAGAGAGGGGGAAGGACTGCAGGAGCCAGAGTGGTTAAGGACACCACAAGAACAAGGCCCACAGATAAACTATAGCGCTTATGAGCTCACAGAGACTGAAGCAACAATTATGAAGTCTGCATTGGCCTACGCTAGGCCCTCTTTATATATGTTCTGGTTGTGTAGCTTAGTGTTCTCATGGGACTCCCAACAGTGGGAGTGGGATTATCTCTGACTCTTTTGCCTGCTCTTGGGACCCTTTTCTTCCTACTGGATTGCCTCATCCAACCTTGATGTTACAGTTTGTGCCTACTCTTACTGCAATTTTTTTATGCTGTTTAGTTGATATCCTGGGAGGTTTTCTCCTCTTCCTCCTCCTCTTTTTCCTCTTTCTCCACCACCATTTTCTTCTTCTTCTTTTAAAGGGAAACAGAAGTAGATCTGAGGGAGATGAGAGGTTGGGGGGAGGACTTGGAAGGGGAAACTCTGATCAGGATATAATGTGAGAAGAATAAAAGAAAAAAGCCCAAAGCTAGTTTCCACTAAAATATGTTCATTTCTGTGGTCAGGTTATAGGTAATTAATCTTTTGTTTTTACTTTAGGGGGATTATTTCTACACAGAAATGCATTCACTCTTTTTGCCAAAGTGAAACAAACTTAACTTTTCAACTATATTTGGGTGATGCAGCTACGGATCACATAACTGTTTACAGAATGGGATTCACTGCCCCCTTGAGTGAAGTGTCTAATGAGGCGCACAAAAACTCCACGTTTCCTGTGTTCCATGTCCTAGATGTTTGGTCACAGCCAGTGACCTGAGCAGAGACTAGGGAAGAAAGCTGTTTTCTTTCTAGTCTCTGAGTGGTTGGCGTTCCTGATGCTGCTGGCACTATTGTCACTTCAGTCATAGGACAGGACAGGGTAGTTCCCAGTCAGCTATGCAGGGCAAAGCAGAGCACGCTGGAGATGCCAGGGCAACAGATAACTGGAGCTACAACTGCAAGCAAAGCAAAATGAAGGTCTCTATGTAGTTTGATCTACAACCTACAAGGACTGTCTCCTGTAATGTGAAAATCAGTCCATCAGCTTTTAAACTCTGTCCCCAACAACTTGGCAAAAATCTACTAGGGGGAGAGAAGATGACAGGGAGGAAGAGAGAGAGACAGGAGGAGAAGAGAAGGAGCAGAATACAGACTTCCTGGTTCCATGAAGCACAGATTTACTCTACTGGAATTTTCAAGTGCTGTTTATTACACTGCCAGCCAGGAAGGGTGGAAATGATGGGTCATAACGTTGTACCACACAGAGAGCTCCATAGCTAAGAGCTGGACCACAAGCCTGCGGTCCTTGCACTTGGAAGGCAGAAGCAGAAAGATCAGGAGTTCAAGGTCGGTGCTGCCATACCTGGCTTTTTACATCAGTGCTGGCGATCTGGGCTCAGTTTTCATGCTGAGGTAAGTCCTCTACTGAACTATACAGCATATACTGTTACCAGGCATGGGTTCTGGAGACCCACTTTACATCCTCCGGAAGAGCAGCAAGTGTGCTTCTCTTCTCCCACCTCTCCTGCCTCCAAAAGATGTCCATTTTATCATGCACCCGAATTTATACAGCGATCTTACTATAATTACTATCATACAATTGTACTGTAAAATCTTAATGACAAAAAGCTAGGATTCTAGTCCCAGTAGTTTTTCCAGTGGTTATAATTTAAACATCATTTCATCTTTCTCAGCTACAATTTTCCCATCTGTAAAGGGACTAAGGAAATGGGACTACTAAGGAAATGTACTACTTTTTGGGTTTTGCCAATATAAATGAAATAATTAATGAACACTATAATTTTCAGAGTTGCATAAGAAAGCATAAAAATCTTAAGATTTAAAGCTAGCCCATACCGTTCAGATGACTGCATGCATCTGGTGTCTACAGTGAGATCTGCATGCAGGCATCCGTGTGCACACCTGGGTTCATGTCAACGACATCACGGAACTCTGTATGGCTGGAAGACCCTATGGTCAAAATAAACAGAGAGTGAGGTTCGGGGGTTGGTCTGAGGTTTGAATTTTGATGCTAACTACTGGCCCTAGATAAAGCTATTCTTGCTGTGTAAACCTGCCTGAGACATTATACATGATTGGTTGATTAAAAGTCTAACACCTGGGCAGGGCAGAATGGGGCAGGTATGGCTACCAGGCTTTGGGTTCAAGAGAATCACGGGAGACAGACAGATGGGAAGAGAGGAAAAAGAGGATGCCAGGATGAGTTAGCATGGAGAACCATATGGGCTGGGAGGAAGGACTCCAATAACGGTGTGAAAAGGCCCAGATGAATAATACAAGCAAGTATTTATGAGATTATGGATGGAAGGCAGCCCAGATAAGAATGGTTAAGGCAGATGGCATTAGATGGGGGCTGTGAGAGGGATGGTGGGGTTATTGAGACAGCATAGGTAAAATATCTGCCCAGCCCAAGGTAAATAAGGCAATTATAAAATTTAACAGGTGTCTTATTTATTGTGATAGTGGGTTAAAAAATACCACCATAATAATAATAGCCTAATAATAACATTTATTAGTCCATACCTTTTTATTTATAAGTGGGGATTCCAGCAGCATTTCTGTCTATACAATGTTGCATCAATTTATTGAAATGACACATAACTGTAAAGAGGCAAAAAAAACCCATAATAATAATAACAGAACTTTTCTTTTGATTCTAGTGGCAACTGTTTTGGTTTAATAGTATCTATTTGGTGAAGTTATTAATTAGGCTGTATTTATGTGTCAACTTGACTCAAGGCAAAGTCATTAAGATAATGGAGCCTCAGTTGAGGATCCATGAGGTCCAGCTATTAGGCATTTTCTCAATTACTGATCAGTGGAGGAGGGCTCAGCCCATTGTGGATGGTTCCATCCCTGGGCTGGTGGTCCTAGTTTCTATAAGAAAGCAGGCTGAGCAAACCGGAGGAAGCCAGCCAGTAAGCAGCACCCTCCACGGCCTCTGCATCAGCTCCTCCCTCCAGGGTCTTTCCCGGCTTGAGTTCCCGTCCTGACTTCCTTCAATAATGAACAACAATATTGAAGTACAAGCCAAATAAACTCTCTTCTCCCCAGCTTGCTTTTTGGTCATGGTGTTTTGTTGCAGGAATAAAACCCCTAACTAAGACCTAAGGTGACTTTACCTTCAAATGATGATGGTTTGGAGCGTCGTCATGTGACACACCTCCATTTTCTTCTAAGACTGGCAGATGTTTGCTAGAATAGGGCCGTATCTCCATAACTTTCAATGCTGGTAAAACAATGTTGATCTGAACTGAATAACAGTACATTTGAATTGTTATGGTTTTATACTCTCACTTATATTTAATCTGTAACTTGATTAATTATATTTTCTTCAGATTAAGCATTAGATTATATGTAGTTTTATGTGCACACATAAGAATAACTGAATTAAGAATAACTTCAGTCAATACTAGAAGTCCACAGAAATTTCATTATTAGTCCAGAGTGAGGGCTGTCAACGTCCAATCCTCAGCTTTTAGGGACTCCTCTGTATGGTGCACATTAGCTCTATCAAGGATTTTAGAGGAAAAGCATGCGGGATGGAGAGGTGGCTCCGGGTGAAGAGTGCTTGCTGCCCCTCCAGAAGACCTGAGTTTTCCCAGCACCCACAGCGAACGGCTCACAGCTGCCTGTATCTTCCGCTGCAGAGGCTCTCCTGGCCTCACCAGGCACATGCACACACAGAAATGATGATTTTTTTTTTAAGATAGAGAAACAGAAAAGAAGTATGGTGACGTGTTGACTGAAAGTTCTGTTCCTTGGTTTCTATGTTCTTACTTCTGACTTGTTCCCAAACTTCAAAGCTCAGTGCAGCACAGAGAGCTCTCTCTATCCAGGACAACGGAAGAACACAACCAATGAAACACCCGCTTCTGCAGAAGTTATGATGCTGGACTGTTTTCTTTTTTCTTAAGCTAAGCTGTTAGTTTCTAAGAAGACAGGCCAGTGTCCATGCTTATTACAACTGGGAAGCTCAATAAAAGTGTTTGCCAAGTGAAGACAACCATGACAGGATGTTCTTTTTACTCACATTACTCTAGGCTGATTCAAAGCAAACGCATTGGAGCAACCATTGTAACCGTTTAAGAAATGCTCTACAGGAAGTGTACTTGTTGAATAGTCAACCACAAGCCCCAGGGAGCATTAAGAGTCATCACCCTTTGGAAGACTCTCTGAATAAAAACAATTGTAAAATGAAATGAACAGTATATTACATTTTTCAAGGGAAAGACTAACCATGAACCACTTTTATCTTCTTTCCGTGTAAATTATTAACTATAAAACAACAAACACATCAACCCAAAATGAGAGTCAAAAGCCAATCGAGAATTAATTATACTCTGGCCTACAACATTACTTTGCTTGAAATACTTAAATACTTAAACATTTAAAACACATTACCTAAAAGTTTTAAACTTAACAGTTACCAAAAAATAAAAAGATTCTGTACTTTCCCACCACCAAATACAACATTGTAAGAAAATAGATTTTTTTTTCCCCTGCAGTTTCTGGGTGGTTCAAACCTAGAAGCCAGAAAACATTCCTTGCTTCATTCTTAAGAACTGATGAAATGTGTCTGCAAAAACAAACAGTTTGAAAAGCTGAGTTTGCCAAAATAATTTCTTGAAGTGTTTTTCTTCTTTCCTCAATACTCTTCAAGAGAAATCAAAGTACAAGCCATTAAAGTTCTTTATGAGAAATAGCTTCAGTGAATACCCTTACACAGGAACCCAGAGTGAGGTGGTGGCAAATCTGACAAATAACTTATCCCATGAAGGCGGGATTTATGATACAGAACGTTACTCAGCATCCTAGGCAAGAAAAAATATTCTTCTGATTTCTCTTTTAACCAGAGTCTGCACTGAAACAGAAAATATCTTTTCCCTCAGAGTCTAAACATAATTTCTTATCAGCAGGCTATGTAATGAATTAAGTTAATCACTGGGCCACGATTTCAGTTTAGGCTTTAGCAGTCAGAAGTCTTCAAAGCTAAGAAAGTCATTTCTGTTGTTTCTTGCTATTCTGGACAAAATCTAATTTCCTGCCCAACCATGGAAGCCACATGGTGCCATACTAATGGAAGTCAAACTCTGGCAATTAAAAAGGATCTAAAAAGCAAACAATAATAACCGTTAAAAGGAAAATACAATGAAGACTTTCAGGTAAAAGTAAAAATAAGAAATATAAGACAGAGAACAGTTTATTATTATTAATGCCAGGATCATAGCTAAACAATCAGACATTTAAAAAAAAAAAAAAAAGGAGTCAATGGAGGGGGCATTCCAGGGCTGCAGAAGACGACTAAAAGGAATTTTTAAAATGTGAGTTAAGAGCCCAGCACAGTGCTGGTGCACATGTCTGTAATCCCATCACTGAGGGTGGCAGAAGGAGGAGGATCACTGTGAGTTTGAGGCCAGTCTGGTCTACAAATCGAGCCAGGACAGCCAAGGCTATATAGAGAAACCCTGTCTCGAAAAACACAAAATGACAATAACAACAAAGAATGTTAGTTAAATTACAAAAGACAATAATGTGGAGACAAAAAAAAAAAAAAAGCTAGAGAGTAAGCATGCCTAAAAGATCCTTAACTAGACAGTGGGGGTCAAAGAAAGGAGGGCACAGTGTTTCCCAGGACTGGAGGCAGACAGAAACCACCCCAGGAGCACAGCCCATTAGAGTGGATCTGTGTGAGGTCCTGAGTCATTCTGTGCATTACAGAGATCATGTGGGCTAGCTGATTGCCTTCTCTCTTTAGTCACATGGTATGTGTATAAAATTGGCCAATACAGAATGTGCGCAAAAAGTTTGAAACCCAAATTTCAAAGAACAAAGTATCACACTATTATTTAAAAAGTGATGAATAAACTGATAAGAATTACAGTTTATTCTTTGTGTTTCATACCCTTTTCATTCAACTTCAGAGTTCTAAGGTCTAATTTCACATCCTTATCACTGTAGTGTTGTACAGACTATTGAATTCAGGTTAGAAAAACTCTAGCTACCAAGAGCTACACATTGGAGGAGGGTCTGTGCACTGTGGTTTCAGATGCTGATTTCAGTGCCCTGGTTAGTGCTCTGTGATCTCGTTATTGTCCTGCCATAGGCATCCTTATGTATGTTATGTATGTTGAACCATCTCCTGTATCCATGTGATCTAAGGAATGTTCCCCAATTATTACTGATTGGCTAATAAAGATGTTGAAGCCTGTGACTGGATAGAAGAAGGGTAGATGGGGCTGAGGTTCCTGGGCTTGGGGTCAGGAGACCATAAGGCAGGAGGAGAAGAGAGCAGAAGATGTATCAGGAGGGAGGACAGGAACGGAGAGGAGAGAGAAGAGAAGGAAGGAGTTCCGTGGCTGGATGGGATAGACGAGGTCAAGGAGAGTGGATCATGAGCACAGACTGATGGAGTAGAAGCTACCAGGAGTCATCAGCTTGGCAAGTGATTGACTTTTATGTGGGCTTTAAGTGTAGTAGGATTAGACAGAGTAGCTCAGAATCTGCCCAGTGTAAGGCCTTAATAATAAATCATAGTCTCTCTGTGTCATATAGTGGAAGTTGTGGTTTCTTTAAAAACTCAGTTATGTTTTGTAAGCATGTTTTTGTTTTAATTCCAGGTGTATGGGGCTGGTTTAGTTTGTCCCCTGCTGTTAACTGTGACTGTCTTATGCTCTAGCAGGAGCGTGATCTTTGCTTGCCGCAGATAATAATTTAAAAGGGGGGTGGGGGGGAATGGAAGAAGGGAAGTGAAGAGCAATTGAGGAACAAAGGCACCTAACATCAACTTTTGGCCTCCATCCTCCCATACATATACCTATACCATATACACTGTAGATACAAAAAATAAAATAATTTACAATGTGGCATATATTTACATCTCTATATCTTTCTGTACACATAGCACTATAGAGATTCAGAGATAAACAGACAGCTACACAGATGTAGATATAGGTATAGATACACACATATGGACATATATATACATACATAAATATACATGGACATATATTTTTTCCTCTCTGAAGCATACTAATTAATATAATGCCCAAAGCTATGACAAACCCCCACTTTATTAGATTAGGCAGAGTGTCACATTCCTGGAATCTCTGCACCTAGGAAGTGGAGACAGGAAAACCACATGTCCTACGCCAACCCAGTCTACATTCTAAGTTCAAGACCAGCCTGGGTTATCAGTGAACATTGTCTCTCAGACGAATTTTACTTTCTTTCATCTTATGCCACAAAGTAAAACCCCCAGTGCCAGGTGGATTACATTTTGTTGAGTTGTTGGCCAAAGACGGCCCATGGAAACCCCAAGCATCATAGACGACTGCCAAAGCTATTGGTTACTCTGCACAGCCTAGGGAGAAAGCCCTACTACTGAAGACAACACTTAGGGATGTCACTGAACACGGGGAGGTTAAGCTGGTACCTGACGAGCTGCTTCATTCCTACTGCTACTGGAAGGCGCCCTGCACAGCCCTGGAGGACAAAGGTGATCATCAAGCTCTCCCAGCTACAAACCCTGAGACATGTGACCTGACGTCAGGCCCTCCTGTTTCCCTCACCGTGGGTCTCCTCTCACCTGGGAAGCACAGACACTGGTGATTTAGGGCCCGCAGTTGGGTCTGTCAGTCGCTGTGTGGTCACTGCTGTCCACACAGCATGTGATTGGTGCCGCCATCTTGTATCTCCCCCGTGAGGTAGTTTTTAGCTGGCAAACGTCAAATGCCTTTTCACGGAGACTTTTTTCCTTGGGGTCGGGGTGGGGAACATTCCCACATCCCTCACTTGGGACCAAAACAAAAAAACATATTCACATGACACAAGTGAGTTTGTAAGACCTGGGGTCTCACAGCTCAGGAGTTCAATCGCGCCCTTCCCAGAACCCCCCCCCCCCCAGACCAAGACTCGTTGCAAAAGCAAGAGGTTTATTAACCATTGCACAATGGGGTCACCCCTGCCGGTCAGTAAAGAGTGACATCGGGAGACAAAGGCCTTTAGGTTTTTAAAAGAAAAATTGCGGGAAATTTGAAGTTGCAGTTTTGGCAACTTAGGATTGGATGAGGAAGTTATAAGGTAAGATAATTGGTTAGTTTTAGGTGCTCAAGCTTGGCCAGTCTTGCCAAGTGTGGATGCAGCTGCAATTTAAGGTGGGGGTGGTTAGCTCATCCTTAAAGATTAGGGACTGTGGACTTTTGGCTGGAGGTCAAAAGCTACTCAGAAAAAGTCTGGGTTTGTTGCTAAGAAACACTATCTCAAAGACAGGAGTTTTTCTTTTTGCTGAGTGAAGGTCATTGCTTGCTTGCCTTTTTTTTTATATCTGTCCTCACAGATAGGGTCACATTCCTCCATTCTCTGGAAAGGTACTAAGAGGCTTTAGCTTAACCTGCACCTAAAACTCAAAACTATACGCTTTAGAAGACATACAGGTTACAAAGTTAGCCTAACCCTTTCAAGTTTCCAAAGAAACCAGAAACTTCCACTTCATGTGTTTTAGAAGTGTCTAAGAGATATATGATCACCAATTAAGATGGATAAACAGTGAAAAGGTCCAAATTTCAGGGTTGTTTGGAAAAGTGCCTTATGGACCTAATGAAAACCTAAGTTTTACTATTCTTACATCTTCCAGCTCTGCCCTCTACTGTGACAAGATTATCCTTCTGGATATAGAATGGCTACAGAAGTAGCTTGAACTAACGTGTCCTCGTACGTTTAGTAGAAGGCCAGAATCCTCTAACAAACCTATCCCTTTTCCACTCACAACTAAGAAGTGAGCAAGGTTAAGTAGGATTGATCACTTCCCTTTCCACGGCCTTGCTTTCAGAATGAATGAGCAGACTTTAGCTTATGTAAGTAGCTTTCTGGAAGTGCTGAACATCTATCTCATTTTATAAGTTTGTGAATTTGTAGAGGCACCTATGATGTGCTCAAAGGGTGACATCAGGCTGCTGATGTTTTTTTTTTTAATATTTATATATTTTCATTATATGTGTATGTATGCGTGTGCCATGTCTATGTAGGTACCTGAGAAGGCCAGAAGAGGACATCAGATTCCCTGGCACTGGAGTTACAGATCCATGCGGGTGCTGGGAACTGCCAAAGTGGTATGTACAGAGGCACCCACAAAATCCGCAGCACAGAATCCACAGAGCCATCTCACCATTCCCATGTGTAACACCAAGGCTTTCACACTGACAACCAGAGGATCATTGAGCATTAAACTTGAAAACTTATGTTTTCATGAGAATATAACAAAATTAAATTATAAGACCAAATATTCAAAAGATTACATTTCAAATGTTCATACTAAGATAAATTCATTTAAAGTTTTATAGTCGTTAATCATAATTTGTATTTTATCCTTGACTATTAATAAATCATTTTAAATGGCCTAAGGAATAAACAAAAATGTTTGCTGCCATTTTAGAACATTTAATTTTTTCAAAAATTTGCAACTGCTTTAAGTTCAAATTTTTATTAAAATATACTCAAATAAGGCATTTAAAATATAGTTACATGACCATTTCTGGGCATATATCCAAAACATGCTCAAGTATGCAACAAGGACATTTGCTCAACCATGTTTATAGCACCTTTATTCGTAACAGCCAGAATGTGGAAACAACCCAGATGTTCCTCAACGGAGGAATACATACAGAAATTGTGGTACATTTATACAATGGAATACTACTCAGCAATTAAAAACAAGGAAATAATGAAATTTGTAGGAACTAGAAAAGATCATCCTGAGTGAGGTATCCCAGAAACAGAAAGACACACATGGTACATATTCACTTATAAGTGGATATTAGACATATAATATATGATAATCATACTAAAATCTGTACACCTAAAGAAGCTAAGCAAGAAGGAGGATCCTGCATAAGATGATCAGTCCTCACTCAGAAAGGCAAACAGGATGGACATCAGAAGAGGGAGAAAACAGTGAACAGGGGACAGGAGCCTACCACAGAGGGCCTATGAAAGACTCTACCCAGCAGGGTATCAAAGCAGATGCTGAGACTCACAGCCAAACTTTGGGCAGAGTGCAGGGAATCGTATGAGAAAAGGAAAATAGAAAGACCTGGAGGAGACAGGAGCTCTCCAAGGAGAGCAACAGAACCAAAAAATCTAGGCACAGGGGTCTTTTCTGAGACTGATACTTCAACCAAGGACCATGCATGGAGATAACCTAGAATCCCCACACAGATGTAGCCCATGGCAGTTCAGTGTCCAAATGGGCTCCTTAGTAATGGGAACAGGGACTGTCTGACAGGAACTCAGTGGCTGGCTCTTTGATCACCTCCCCCTGAGGGTAGGTGGGCAGCCTTACCAGGCCAGAGGAAGACAATGCAGCCAGTCCTGATGAGACCTAATAGGCTAGGGTCAGATGGAAGGGCAGGAGGACCTCCCTTATCAGTGGACTTGGGGAAGGGCATGGGAGAAGATGAGGGAGGGAAGGTGGGATTGGGAGGGGACAAGAGAGGGAGGGTGGGATTGGGAGGGGATAAGGGAGGGGGCTACAGCTGGGATACAAAGTGAATAAAATGGAATTAATAAAAAATTTTAAAGCTAAAAAAATGCAGTTACATGTTTTAAATAAATCAGATCATTGCTTTCAACAGCAAAAATTATGTGAATATTTTCATTCTAATAAAGTTAATAATGTTGCTAATAGGAAAGAGAAGGAAATGTTATAAAATAAATTATTACCCATACATTATATAACGCTATCACTCATCTAAAAATGCCAACATAATCAGGACAAACAGACATGCATAATTAAATCTAAATAAAAATATTTTATTTGTCTGTGTGTGCATGTGTCTCTGTGTGTGCATGTATTATGTGAGTGCATGCATGCCAAGACGGATTTAGGGGATCGAATCAGACTCTGTGCCAAACACCTTTACCTGCTGAGTTCTTTTGCCTGCCTTTGGTCTAATATTTTTAAAATTTTTCCTAGCTTACAGTCATACAGGAACTAGCTTTTTAATTTATATTTTCAGTTTTGTTGTGGTAGAAGGCTTATTTGCCAATAGAGGGATAGAGGACATGTTTCATTTAACAGTTAATTAGTTTATTTAAAAGTAAACATTTGGGGCCAGCAAGATGGTTCATCGGGTAAAAGAGTAAAGACATTTGCCACTGAGCCTGACTGACTGAGTTCAATTCCTGACCTGAATCTGATCCCTGGTGGAAAGAGAGAATAACTCCCAAAAGTTGTCCTCTGACAACTACACACAGCATGGTGCCTGTGTGCACAAACCACTAAATAGATAAATGTAATAGATAGGTGAATGAATGAATGAATGAATGAATGAATGAAAGTAAACATTTGCCAAGTGTTGTGGTACACCCTAATAATCCTAGCATGTAGATGTGGAAACAGAAGGAAAGATTAAAAAAAAAAATTCAAGGTCATCCTTAGCAACATAGAGAGTTCAAGGACAGCCTAGGCTACATAAGATTTTTGTTATCTCCTTCTCCCATGACAAAAAAGGTCAACCTCTAAATGTAGGCCATTGTGGGCCTCTGTTAATACACTTAGACTCTACAATTGTTAGACAGCCATCTGATCCAGGGTTGCAGGAAGCCCCATTGCAGCAGGATCTAAGAACAAACGTCAGGGTGTGCTGCTGGCGCCAGTTACGTCCAGGGCTGTCTTCACCCTGCTGGAGTTCCTGACTGATCCTGCTGAGCGCACTACTCTCATCATATGATCATGACACCGTGGAACCTAGGGGCCAGGGCTGGAGGAGCAGTTAGGATGGTGGCAATTAAAATGAAACTCATCATGTTGATCCTCAGGCAACTACTGAATCACACAATTTATATGAACTCTTATTACTTTTAATAGTTTTTCAGCTTTTTGTGAGCCTTTTAGACAGATGCTGCTATAAAAAGGCCAACAGTAACATCCTGCCTCCTGCATTAGAAAATTTATTACTTATGTTACATTTTATTATACTTGAATCTCCAACCCTAGCTAAATGGCAGTGATGATGTTAGCAGCCCGGATTTCACTTCAGCAATTCATCACTAAATACCACGTTAATGTTCCTCGTTATGTCCATATGGAGTCTTTCCAAAGCCCGGTGTCCAGATCTCAGGCTCTGGGGAACTTGGGCATGGGCACTGCCACAGACAAACCATAATATATATATAAAAAAAATACAAAACCAAGAATCTTCCATCCTGTTAAACTTCAGAACAAGGTCGTTGCCGGTTACAACTGTGTGGCCAAATTCCTGCTTTGTTCCTCTAAGCAAGACACAATCCAGGACACGTGGGATTGCAGGACAAAATACAGTGGCCAGGAATTTCACCTTAGGATTTCATGTTTCGGTTATTTCTACATGAATGATAGAAGTTTATGGTGAGCGGAGAGAAGGCCATGAAGGGATGAATGCTATCAAAAGGTATTTTATACACGTATTCAATTGTCAAGGAGTAAGTTTTGAACCGCGGAACTTTTAGCAATCATATAAATAAGCGCTTGGACTTTTGGTAGAGAATGACTGAGAGGTTGAGATCTGTGACTGATGTTTCCGTGCTTTTCGCATGTTGAACTTACTGCACAGTTGAGCATAGTGCCACACACCTGCAGACTCAGCCCCTGAGGAGCTAGAGGCAGGAGAGATTCCTTTGAGATCGGAGCCAGCCGGGGCTACCCAAAGAGTCGGAGGCCAGTATGGACTGCCTAGGAAGAGCCTGTCTCAAAGGAAACAATTCATTTCCCAGCTCTGAGAAACACTGAACATTCTATGTGCAAGAGAACATAAGGGAGATCGCAACTGTTAGAACTGCTCGGGGGAAGGGTGGCTTTGTGAGTCATTACCAAATAAGATCGATGAGCAGACGAGACCGGCACATAGTAAGTGCTCAATAAATATTTGATGAATTAATTGATTCAAAGACGTACAGGACACTTCCCTGAAATCAGGTCACCAGGGAACAGCTATTGCAGAATTCAGATTTAAAGTTATGTGATAACTTTAAGAAGGATTAACAGGAAGCTACTGTTTATTTGGTGCCTGGCAGAAAATAACGATTATAACGCCAGGATTTTTCTACAGCTTAATTCTGTAACTATCATTAGTAGGGACTATTAATTATTATACTCTCATTGCCTCCTTGTTAGCCTGCCATAGTATTCAGAGTCACTGAGGACCTCCCATAAAGTCATGAAGTTGGACCTTAGTTCTCTTTCAACTCATGAGGGTTTTTTCAAGCACTTCAGAGTTTCCCTCTGCATGCTTCCATCTGTGGGCTGTGCTCTAACATCTTCCAAATACTGAGATTACAGGGATGTTCCACCAAGTGTGACTTGTATATATGATTTTTGTACTGATTGTCATCACAGCATATCAAAGCACTTATTATGCCGTTAAAACTCCCAGTAAAGACCTTCTTTAAACATGACTTCTTATGGGTAGATCACACGCTTCAGATTGGTTATTCAGTAGTGACAGGAGGTTTGTTTTGTTCTATCTAATTTATTTTGTATAACATAAATTTAAGAGTTGACTCATTTTATTTTAAAAGTACCACAGAGTAAAGCAAGGCTGACACACACACACACACACACACACACACACACACACACACACACGCACGCACGTGCGTCCCTAACCACACCACTTCAAGATCCTGGTGTAAATACACTTTTTTTTTTTTTTTTTTAACTTAGATTCAGTCTCTATCTTATGTTTTCTGGGCAAGGCTTTGTTTGAATGTGACCCTTTTATATTCCTGTATTCTAGAAAAAAAATAGTAAGAATTTAATGGAAAGGCTATGAAAAATAAGATAGTTAGATTGTCATGCATCTTCCAATAAAACAGCACCACAATTAAAAACACTGAAGAACGGGTTTCTAAGGAAACAGGAGACTAGAACAAAGCAACCATGAATTTGCAAACCCTGGCCCACAAGCTGTCTTCATCACTCTGTGGCTCTTTATAAAATCTTGTCTCAATCTGCTGAAAATCCCAGGATCAAGTTTCAGCAGATTCATAGTCTAATAAGGGACCTGTGTTCCTTCATGGACTACTTTTTTCTTGTTCCTGTGGCCTGTTCCTAGGGTCCAGTTCCATTCTCCTGTTTTTACATGAGAGTGTGAAAACATGCTCATTCTCAAGGGCACCATCTTCTGGTCTTACCCACGACTCAGAGATCTCACCTCCACACACCTTCCCACTGGGGACGAGCTTTCAGTGTAGAGATCTGATTATGAAATGAAGGTGGGGAAACAGAGACATGAATGTAAGACAAATATTTAGAGAACAGCAACTTCTTTCTTAGGTCAATCTTCCTTCAGTATTGCAGAGAGACTTGAATATATTCATTCATTCATTCATTCATTCATTCAATAACTATTCGAGAACGTACCGTGTTCAAAGCACCAGAATATGGCTGTAGAAAACTAAAACAATCACTAATCTCATAGCAAGCCCACCAGACAACGGAGCCTGTCAGAACCTGCTCTTGCACTTCTCAGCACCCTGAATGATGAGAAACACACTCAGTTTTTTACAAATGATTCCATTATGGGTATCTTACGTTACAGCAGTACAAACAGAGTTCAGCGATGAATCAAAGCACTTCAAAGAACAACAGCATTGGGCTTACGCACGGTTTGAATGAACTGCTTTGAGCCACCTGCTAACCGATGTTTGACTGATAAATGCCTGTATGTGTGACTGAATTTTGCGAGAGAAGCCTCATTAACTTTTGTCTTGGTGAAGAAGATCTAGAATCAAATAAGTCAAGAGATAGCCCATTTCTCAAAGAGCTTTCATTCTGCTGGGAAACAGACACCAAATAATAGAAAAAAATAAGCCGCAGTAACTGCCTGTAGAGAAAGCAAGAGTGAAGTGATGGGAGGTGGCACCAGTAAGGTTCTTTCTGGAGAAGAAAAAATCCGAGCTAAGACCTGAATAACAGAGACGGCTGTGTGAGGACGGGTGAGAATTCCTGGTAACGCCTCAAAGGGGACCCCAAACATGAGTGTTACAGCACGACAGGGGAGGCAGAAGAGTACATATGTATACCGCTCAATATCCAAAGATTACCATGCTCAACCAGAACTGCTTTGAAAACTGGTGGAGCAGTTGAAGAGCATTAATAATCTCTTGGCCAATGCAAAGTACAGCATCAGAAGGAAGAAGGCTGGGATAAAGATTCCCTTGGTTCATACCCCAGAAAGCGGCAACAATCAGTTCAGCAAATCTTCCCCAAGTTTTCATCTCTTCGTGTGTATCTGTGTATGTGTTCATGTATATGTGAATCTGTGTGTAAGTGCATGCTCTGTGTGTGAATACAGGTGAAGATCAACACTGGGTGTCTTCCTTGGTCACGCTTCATTTTAGTTTTGAGACAGGATTGCTTTCTGAACCTTGAGCCTGCTCATTCAGCTATATTGGGTGACCATCCTATCTCTGCCCTCCTTGCCCCTGGCACTGGGTGTGCAGGTATGGCTGACTACACCAGCTTTTTAATGTGAGTCCTGGGATCCAATCTCAGTCTTCAGGCTTGTATGGTAAACACTTTAGCAACCTAGCCAATTCTCCGCCGCCACCAAAAGTACCTCGGAAAACATGCGATGGTGTGGAAATCCACTAGACTAAGATGTAAAGCTGCCAACACGGAAGGCCCATGAGCTACGAACTTACAACACAGGCAGTAAGGGATTAAAGAAGTTCAGACTTCCCCCCTCCTCTGTCCACTCAAAGGCATACTGTTCTTCTCCAGGTGTGGAAGATAAGCTAATGAATGGGTGTGCCCCATTCCCCACAACCTGAGATACTCCCTCATGCAACATCAGAGTGGCCAATGATTTGAAGAGAAGGAAGTTCAATGTGAGGCGTCACCTCAGTTGCTAAAGCTGTACTCGCAAAGCTCATGATCACACTAAACAACTTCAGCCGTAAGAGCTTTGCCTGAAGCACTTGACTTCTGTGTGTCAGCTCTTTGAAAACATTTATATAGAGATTTTTAATGACCACGCTTGGAGGGAATATGAATTTTTAAAACCAATATTCCAATTAGTACAAGGAAAAAAACTACATCTTTTTTAAAAGAAAACAAGCCTTTCAAAAGAGGAGAAAAAATGTGTAATTAGAAATGCATGAAGGACTAAAAGGCTGTTTTTAACTTGTTTCCTAAGAAACCAAAAATAGAGCCAACAAGGACAACTTCCAAAAAAGCTTAGATCTACTTACTCTATTATTAAATTTTCAAGCTCAAAATCTTTAGAATCATTAGTTTAAGGAGCATTCCCTGGTTAATTTTGTAGATCAGCTTCTACTTATGGAAGCTGCTCTTTATGAGCAAATAAGCTAGCAGGCTCTTCTTAAACAGGTAAACAGTGCATTCAGCAAACACAGCTACACTACAAGCCATGACATCTGGCTTATGTCACTGTGATGACAAATAACAGACTTTAGAACATAATAGCACTTGGCAAGCAAATTTACTTGATAAAGGGGGTGCACTGGGTCTTCAGGGATGAAGTCTTAGTGGAGTTCCATTTAACTCTGGCTTTTGTTCCTTATTCTGCTCTACATGTTTTATACAGAGAAAAAATGTGTGGCTGCAAACTGCACCTCTTTGTTTTTAAAACACTTTGGAGAATTCTATCATCTTTGAAAGGGTCTGTATTTGGAGACGGGCTTTTAGGAATGTGAACTCGGCCTGTGAGCCTCACAGAGGCTCTCGAGCACTCACGCCATTCTTCCACTGATCAGCTAAAGACAGAGAGGCGGTGTGAAGATAGCCAGGGTACATACTTCCTCTTCCTTTACTAGCCCACAGCCTGCATACAAGGCACCATGCAGGAGGCAGCTCAAAGCCTGTCCTGCATAGAGCCCTCCAAATGTTCTTTCCATCCTGAGAGGGCCGGCTGTACCAGTGAATCCTGGTGCGTTCTCCCATGGATGGAGGGGAACCTCACAACTGTGGCAAAGCACTGACTGTGTCAGTCAGGGAAGTACTGAGTCCCTACAGACTGTGATGAAGGAACAGAGAAAGAGAGTATTAGAAAACTCCCATCCCACCTTTCACTACATTCCAGGGGTGCACAGGCTCAGCACAGTAAAGAGAATAGAAGCATACATTCCTTCCTTTGCCCACCCAGTCCTAAACATTCCTTCTCAGTTCCATATAGAGTGAAATGTGTATATGGTATGGGAATGGACAAAGGTGCTAGAAAGCTCAAGATTTTAATGATCCTCCTGCATCAGGTTCCTAAGTGCTGGCATTTCAGATGAGTGCCAATTCAACTCCCAATTCCTTGTAGAACCATGCCATATTCCCTACCCTTGACTTCACAGTCTAGCTGGATATGTGAACAGGCTTCAAACACCTGAGAATGTTGTTATTGCAGGATGTACGCTGCTTTAATGATAATAATTCTGAAAGAATTTGAAGGTAAATCTTTTCCTATGACGTATAAGTGCCAACTATCTATCATTAAGTACTAGCAAATTCTCAAAGGAAGGCTGAACACTCTAAGCCAGAATCTTCCGTGTGGCATCCCAAGGGAATAGTGAACAACTATACTTCTTCCGGGCTTTAGAGAAACAAGAGTAGCCTATAACGGCAGCTTAAACATGCCTTGCTCATGGGGAACATGAAATTTCACATAACAATCAACACATAACCCTACAACTGGAAAAAAAAAATAGCGGCTTGGGTTTTCACTATGGCTAGTAAGCACTTTCCGTGCAATCCTAAGGACCCAAGTTCAGATCTCCAACACCCGTATGAAAAGCCAGGGATGGCAGCCTGTGTCTAGAGGACCCAGATTTGAGGGGGCCTAGGCAGACTGCTGAAGCTTCCTGGAAAGCCAGTCTCGCAGCACTTATGACCTCCATGTTCAATGACACTATGTCTCAAAAATAATAATAATAATAATAATAATACAGTAGAGACAAAGTGAGGAAAACACCCGAAGTTGGCCTTTGCCCTCAGCATAAATATGCACACATATGTACAATGAAAATTAAGATCATCCTTCTTTTACAGTTATGCATGTATTTGTGGGTTTTTTGTCTCTGTGCACGTATTCAGCCACGCCCGCACCCATGTGCACACATCACAGTGCACTCGTGGATGCCAGAAGGCGATCTGTAGACGCTGGTTCTCTCCTTTCACCATGCGACATCCAAAGATCGGACTCAGGCTGTCAGGCTTGGGGGCGATGTCTCTCCGCTGAGACATTTCAGTTAACCAAAGTCATAAAATGAGGAGGAAAGTAATAAAAGTACATTCTATCATCATCTACCGTAAGCAAGGGTCACTACAGAACATCTATGGTTAATAACTTAGCAGCTACAAGTCATTTTGAAGTCAGGAAGAACATGCAAAGAACCATTAAAACAGCTGTTGAGAAGTAGGAAGGGACAGGCTGGAGCGGAATGGTTGCTGTTTTGTTTTTCCTTATGTGATTTGTTATTTTTGTTGTTGTCATCTTCAAACATCATTTGCTATTTTAAATGTGCAGCTAATAACTTTGTGGAGGATAAAATTAACGTACTGAAGTAAAAGAGAACATTGTTTTCTTAACAGTTAAAAGGCCTAATAATTTCTGTGGACCTTCCCTGTGGCTGCTTTTCAAAAACATCTAAAGCAACACAGATGTGCGTAGTAGGCCACACCTAGCTGTAAACTCTGAAAACCTGAGGGCTGCTTATGAGGTACTCTCAAGTGAGAGGCAAATAAAGGTGAGTGTGTGTGCATTTATTTCAGTAATCCAGAGAGGTGGAAGTCGAGGACGCGTGAAGGAAAGGCTCTTAGGAGGATGCTCCAGATGTCATAGAGGCAGACAAGACCAGATGGACAGTCACACTCTGGACAAGGACTGGCTATTTGGTGCTACCACAAATGGCATTGTGTTAGCCCTACATGGCCCTAGGGTCACCACCAGAGCCATAGAGGTTAGGGGAGGGGCAGGGCACAACACAGAACTGACCTTTGCTAAATAACTTTCTTCTTGGAAGGGGCCAGTACACAATGAGTAAAACACTTTCCGGATGTATCTTCTGAAATGGCACAGACAGAAAAACTCTTCTGTAGCCTTCCTAGGTGGCTCTGCTGGTAGGAAAGCCAAGCGACCAATTCTGAATTCAAGGACTGGAAACTGACCCCAAAATGAAACTCTGATTCATCTCTCACTGTTTCACCGTCCTACCACTAAGTTAAAACGTACACTAACGCATACACCAAAAACTGTGCATTTTCCATCCTCAGCTATTCAGAAATAACAGTGACAAGTCCACCTGACACCCCCACGGCAGCAGAATTCCATTATCCGCTCTGCCTTTTTCCTACGGGGGCTTCTACTATCCCAACTCTCCCTTTTTGTTGGATTCACTGAGTCCCTTGGTTTAGTGCTATGATGAACAGCAGTGTATTTTTAAATAACTCAGGGGCCGTGAGAACTGCCCTTCCTGTACCTTAATGTCCATCCTATACAACACATAAGTTCCACACTAGAAGTGCAACTAAATTACATTAACAAAGCTTTCCTTGGTGATAGCTAGTGATCTTTTCGTGATTCCTAGTCACTGCTCATTGTTGTTTCATGTTTATATTTTTGTTTTCTGTCTTGGACAATCTGACGTAGCAGATTTAACAGTGGTTTTTGGCTCAGGGATGTTTTGATGGACTCAACAGGCAAAGAGGACATGCTGACAAACTGTTTCCAGAAGTCTGCATCAAGATACATAAATAACTTATATTTTAAAGTATAATAACAACTAGGGTGGGGAATGTGATAGAGTACAGCTCAGGGATGGCGCGGAGCCCAGGAAACATGACCATCCCTGCTTTACATAATTACATGAAAATTGTTGTTTAGCATCTATTAAAGTATTCTAAACTCAGCCTTTCCTGACAAATGATCATGTATACATTATATATGTTCTCTTTATCTACCTCCTACCCAAATATCTTCCCGTTGAACTTTCATGATTATCTGAAGTATTTTAAATAAAACTATGGACACTATCACATTATACCCAACACGTCGAGAGAAATCTAAAAAAAAAGCATTCTGTAAAATGTAAAGCAACTTATTCCCATATAATGATAACACCATTAGCACATCTCCTCGGTTTGACCCTAAGCCCTTAGTGCACTTTGACACCCTGTCTATATTCCCATGGCTTGAGTACCAGCTCACCACGGTAAATTGCACACTATCCTCATTACAATAGAAGGATGTATGGAAAATACAACCTGCCAGAAGTCTACGGCTTCTGCTTCAAGCTTCATAATTTCAATCAATACGGCTGTGTAGGCCAAATGAGAAAAAAACTCCTCCTTATCTGTAGGGAAGATGAATTATTTCTCATGTCTTACATGACAGGAGGATGGATTCTCTTGCCCAGAGGAAGATCTTAAGAGTCTGCACCTACATCCTAAATGTCTCAAACAGAGACAAATAGCAATTACTCTGTGCTCAGTGTCTCCTAAACTGACAGATGAGGATGTTGGGAACAAGAAACCCGTGTACCTAAGCCTACCTCTGATTCATATGGGACCTGCATGCTAGTTCAACTGGCCTTGTCCTCTACACTGGCATTCAATTATTCCTCTTCGCAGAAGTCTATAATATAGCCACTCATGTTCCCTGATTAAGAGGCTGCCAGATACTCTATCATCAAACTCACAGCTCTGGAAAGTTAATCAGACTTTGTAAATGGTGTGTGTGGAACTCTGCTAGGCAATCCCATAAAAATGACTCAAATAAGATTCTATTTTTCCTTTAAATTGTCAATTAGATCCTGAATTTACCCAACTTCTGTTGGAAGGGCCCGGCTGTTTGAGGTTGCAGTCCTCCTATTCCAGATAGCCATTCTGAGCTTGGCATTAAGGTGAAGGACGCCCTCTACCCAGCATGGCCTCCTGCTCTCTGCCTGACTTCCTCTGGAGAGTGTCTCTAGACAAAAATGCCCCTGACTACACATTTGACACAGCTCCCTGCTGGCTCTCCCCTCTCTGCGCCTATAGTATAATTAGGTACTGTGTTCCCGTTCATATGACAGGAGGGTGCTGTTTAATGTAAATTAAGTATCAACCAATTATGTACACCTATCCTGGGAACCCTCACCCACTCCCCAAGGGGTATATAGCCTTTGTTCTCTGGAATTAAAGTTGAACTAGGTCCCTGAAGTGGTTCCCGGAGTGTCTGATCTCTCCTTTGAACGTGCCAGCCTTCCAAGCTCTGTACCTCATCTCCTGCCCCTCCTGCGTTCGTGGGCTGGTAGGAAACAGCCCTTCAAGGAAGGAGGAGAACCACAATTTCTTATACAAAACTTCCAGGTGTTTGTTCCTTATAGAGGAGCCTGATATAAACAAACATCTAACTCTGCTTACTTTATCCTTCTACAGAGCACTGGTGCATGGTCCAGCCAGCTGCACATTGCATTTAACCTTAGCAAACTTTATATTTAACCTTCCATTAACTTATTTAATCATGATGAACAAATTTTCCTCATTAACTTTGTCTCCTAATGCCCCCCACAGAGTTGTCCAGCTATTACCTCCTGACTTATGCTCTGGATCTTTCTCATCTATTGCGTTTTGTTTTGGCCCCATTGGTGACCCTCTTTGGTGGCACTCTAACTGCTGCCCCTTCTACATAGACCATCTGTCAGTTTGAAGCAGTTACAGAGAGACGAGACTGGTGCCCCCAAGTCCCTGAAAGCTGGTCGGGTGCAAGCTATGGGCCATCCAACTTATCCCTCTTTTTGCCAATCTGGGCATAGATTTCAGGACTCAATACTAAAACAACTGGACTGAAGCCTTTTTTGCACCAATAAACCTCTCTGTCCTATCAACTCTCAAAAAACCTCATCAGATCAGCCTAAAATCTTTTTTTTTTTTTTTTTTTTTTTTTTGGCTGCTACAGTACTCTAAGACTAGATCTAACTACCATTAAGGATAGGATTTGTGCTCTCTTCCTCGAATGATGATGCTTCCACACCAAAAAATCCTAACTGGCAAAATAATTGGATTCACAGAGTAGGTCATCTTTTCACGTTGACCCCAAGGCATGTTTTACCTCTAAGACATGAGGCCCGATCGTCATCTTACTTTTAATTGCTGAATAATATGCCCTTGCTTGTGTCTGCCACAGCTTCCTATTGAAGACAGCCTTCTTGCTTTTAAGCTTTTTCAATTATACACTAATCACTATCCTATTATTAATATTGTTTTGTGATGGAGACTAAGCCCAGGCCCTCATGCACAGTAAATACAGTCTGCCACTTGAATTATACTCCTAGTCTCAGTTTTCCAAAAACTTGTCACTATAAGTTAGGTATAGTGGCTCACACATCTAGACAGATACTAAAAAGAAACTATATTAAAATTGGGGAGGGGGAAGGATAATATTACTAAAATATCTAACACTCTGATGACATTTGAGAAGGTGGAAAAAATTCCCACCTGTTAATGACTGAATGACGCCAGGTACAAAAACAGCAGAGCCGGAGGAAGGTCAGTGAGAACTGCCTCTCCTGACTGCCTCTTCCACACAACCCACCCCTGCCCCTTACACACACCCACTCCTGCCCCTTACACACACACACACCCCTGCCCCTTACACACACCCACTCCTGCCCCTTACACACACCCACTCCTGCCCCTTACACACACACACCCCTGCCCCTTACACACACCCACTCCTGCCCCTTACACACACCCACTCCTGCCCCTTACACACACCCACTCCTGCCCCTTACACACACCCACTCCAGCCCCTTACACACACACACCCCTGCCTCTTCCACACAACCCACCCCTGCCCCTTACACACACCCACCCCTGCCCCTTACACACACCCACTCCCGCCCCTTACACACACCCACTCCAGCCTCTTCCACACACCCACCCCCGCCCCTTACACACACCCACTCTTGCCCCTTACACACACCCACTCCTGCCCCTTACACACACCCACTCCAGCCCCTTACACACACCCACTCCTGCCCCTTACACACACCCACTCCTGCCCCTTACACACACCCACTCCAGCCCCTTACACACACACACCCCTGCCTCTTCCACACAACCCACCCCTGCCCCTTACACACACCCACCCCTGCCCCTTACACACACCCACTCCCGCCCCTTACACACACCCACTCCAGCCCCTTACACACACCCACTCCCGCCCCTTACACACACCCACTCTTGCCCCTTACACACACCCACTCCTGCCCCTTACACACACCCACTCCAGCCCCTTACACACACCCACTCCTGCCCCTTACACACACCCACTCCAGCCCCTTACACACACCCACTCCTGCCCCTTACACACACCCACTCCAGCCCCTTACACACACCCACTCCTGCCCCTTACACACACCCACTCCAGCCCCTTACACACACCCACTCTTGCCCCTTACACACACCCACTCCTGCCCCTTACACACAATCCAAACAGCATGCACACTGGCCAGTGCTAAGCTTCGTCTCTACACTTATACAGCCCAGGATCCCTTGCCTTGGAAATGGTGGCACTCTCAGTAGGCTGTATCTTCCCGTATCAGCTAAGTAATCAAGACAGTCCTGACAGGCCAACCAGATCTAGATGACCCCTCATCTAGCTTCTCTTCCAATGTAAATCTACGTTGTGTATAGTTGACAGGGCGTGGACTTAGGATGGATAATCTTGGTTGTCAATTTGACTGATTAAAAGGCAAGCATTCCTATGAGGTATGTTTGTGATCAGATGATTTGAAGTGGGAAGACCCACCCTATTTTTTTATTAAATTTATTCATTTTTTATTAATTATAGTTTATTTACTTTGGATCCCAGCTGCAGCCCCTCCCACATCCCCCTTCCCTCTTCTTCTCCTATGTCCCTCTCCAAGCCCACTGATAGGGGACATCCTCCTCCCTTTCCATATGACCCTAGCCTATCAGGTCTCATCAGGACTGGCTGCATTGTCTTCCTCTGTGGCCTGGTAAGGCTGCTCCCTGCTCAGGGGGAGGTGATCAAAGAGCCAGCCCCTCTAAATGTGGTCTGCTCCCTCTAGTGGCAGCCCAGAAAAAAATGGAGGAAGAAAGATTGGCTTTGCCTGCTTGCCTTTACTCCTGCTGGCAAGCTCATTTATCTTATTGCTGCTGCTGCTGCTACATTTCTAACTGAATTTGGAACCAATAATTGGCCCTCCAATGTAAAATGAATACAAGAAGTTCTCCAGGAACCCTCCAAGCTTTCAAAGCCAAATTAGAACTACTAAGGCACCTAGCCTCATGGATGAGCAGCCTTACCAGGGTCTCAGCCTATCTGGTACAACAGCTATTGTTGGACTCTTAGAACAGATCACGTAAGCCAACCAATGAATCATGGAAGACTATAATATATGTTAATAACATTGTTATTTTAATATACATTAATTTACAATCTCATATTAATTATATGTGAATTAATATATTAATGTAATTTTAATTTACAAATTATATCCATAATCTATACTGTTAATATATATAAATTATATGTTTAATATGTGTTCATATATTAAACGTAGTTCTATATATTTTCAATATATTCATAAATATCCGTTCTTTTGCTCCAGAGAACCATGATTAATACAGTTCCTGACATAAACGTTGAAGCCTTGAGATCAGAAACAACCAAACCTCAACATGATAAAGTGTATTTACTCTGAACCGGGAACAAGCATCCCCAAGTAGGCGAGGTTGGCCGGCCAACCATCCCCTGGAATCCACCTGTCTCTACTACCCAGTACTGAGATTAGTAGAACAGGCCACTCTGCCCAGGCCCTAAAATGTGTGAATACTAATTAGCTAGACTATCTATGTCATAGCAATGAAAATACTGTAGAGAATGCGTTGGCATAATGTTCTTCTGAAATGTATACAGTTCGCCCTTGTTCATTCTCACACTGATTTCTCTACCCCACTCTCTGGTTTCAATCAGGACACTGAATTGTAATGCTTATTCTAAGTATCACCTGTCTCAAGTTTGTGTAAACATGCCACCATTTGTTCTCTGTATTGCCAATAAAATGACCAGCCAATGCTGAGTAATGAAGAGAATAGGGTGGGACAGCCTGGTCCAGAGAGGAGGAGAAAAGAAGGAAGTGGGATGAAAGGCTAAGAGAGAGGGCTGAGAGGAGAGGACCTGGAAACATCAGGAGAGATGAACCTGACCTAAGATATTGCTAAAAAGCAAATATAATGTGGGAAATATAAATGGGAGGAAACTTTGTGGGCTTGAAGGTTTAGGATGGAGTAATTATTGCCCAGCATTGTGCTCTAGTTTAATTAAATAAATCCTAGTCTCTTATGTGGTGATTTGGGTATACAGCTGGTTTAAGAATAACCACTGTTTAACTAAAAGATAAATCACTAATAAATATTAATAATCATCAACAAATGGCATACAAACGTGTGGCAGAATTTACAGTAATCTAGCAAGAACTTACACAGAAAGTAAAGCTGTAGAGCAGGTTTTTGTTCCTTAACAACAAAGCAAAGGTAGCTCCTAATCTAGGAGGTCAGATTCCTGATTAGACAGACCCCCTGCAGAGCAGCAAGGCCTCCAGCAGGCTACAAAAAAACAAAAATTGATACACACAAACCCGAGAGAGAGGCAGTTTCTTTAGGTAGGAAAAAAAAAAAAAGTAGCTCTTTGACAAGGAAGCTTTTCAAAGCCAGACTTTGCTATCCAAGGCAGAAAGTGAAATTTGGTCTGAGGAACAAACATTGGTAGACCAAATAACTTCCCAGAGTTAGGAAGGGGTCAGGATCCAGTGAGGGAGGCATTAAAAATACCTCTCCCTGGAAGCAGGAGCAGGAGACAGAGAAGCCTCAAGCATCTGAACTGTTAAGGTCTGAAAGGGAAGCTGGGTCTAAGAAAGTAAAGTCCTTAGGGAAATGTTTTGAGATTAAAAAGATAATTTTCTATGTTGAAAATGGAGGAATAAACAATGACACAGTGCTTCTGGGTACCATTTGAGTTTGTTTCTCTTAGCATATAAATACTTTTTTTCACTCATGATTTCAGTTTTGTATGTCCTCTTTGGGAGAGAATAGGATAAGATAGATTTGGAGAAAGAAGAGACTGAGAAAATAGATGATAAATTAAAGGCCATTGAATAGACACTGGGGGAATCTCTGAATCAAAATAGAGAGCCTTCAAAGAAATTCAATCTGAAATTTACAATAACACCAAAAGAGGTAGTTCCAGATAAGAAAAACCCACAGAGGCTTGAGGATATTGCAAAATGGCAGTCCACTGAGATGCTGGAGAGAGTCTTGAGCTATAGGCCAACTTGGTCAGACTGCATATTGTATGTGTATTGTCAAAGTTCAATTACTGGATGAAGATCTGTATGCTAAAGTAGAAATGCTGATCCTGTTTGATGTTGTGTTGGAAAAAGGTCATACAGTGTCTAGTGTTCTCCATTTTACAGAGTTTGGAGAACTGAAATACATGCACCATGCCATAGATTCATATTTAGAAATCCAGTGGGCTTTTGCCTTAAATTCTGGAGAGCATGATCCAAAGGTTACACATTTGTTAGAGATGGCAAATGTTTTGGAGATGCCCTTACAAATTGGGGCTGATGGTGCTTCAGCACGAATATACATTGGAATACAACAATATTTTAGAAGATACGCATAGAAAGTATTACAGATGAATCTTTCAATCTTACAGGGTGGAAAATTGTAGAGAAATCTAATAGCTCTTTAAAGAAAATGCACACAGAACAGAAGAGGGATAAGGAGTCCCCCAGGGATAGATTAGGTGGAACTTCATTGACTTAAAAGTTTTTAAATATCAATGAGACAGATGGCACACCTGCTAAGATGCAGTGGAATTTAGAAAGGCCTTCTGAATTAGAGCAGCATGTAAAGGTCCTAATTCCAAAATGGGGAACAGGGAATGTTATGCTGGGGAAGAGGTTTTGTGCATGTTCATACAGGAGAAGAGAAATTATGGGTTCCATCAAAACTAATAAAAATCAGAAATGAGAGAGGAAGACCACATGAAGATCTTGGCCACACACAAGAAGAGAAAAATGAAGAAGACTGAACAAAACAGGTAACATAAAATGCTGATCCCTTCACAGAGGAACAACTCTAAAACTGACTGAGACATAAAAAAAAAAAAAAAAAAAAAATGTCTCCAGCCAGAACTTCAACAATACATGGCCAATAAATCCTTGGCTACAATATCCTCAAAATTTAAAAGAATGGCATAGATAAAACTGGTTTACAGTTTAGTTTCATCCTGCACATCTCATACATTTATAATTTTAGGATCGTATAATGCTTGTGAGAAATTTTTCAGAACAGGACTGGACACCGGGGATACTGGATCAAATCTCACAGGATTTATCTTTCCAGCATGCTGAGACGTTGACACATCTGTTCCAGCATCTTGCATGTTCCAGCATTCTGCTTGTTCCTGCCTCAACTGCTTAAATTGCTGCTCCCAAGAGAGCTTTGAAGAAAGCTACTAATCTCAACTGGTCCAGCATTTTAGACTGTTCCAAACAGGGCTTCAATTAAGCCTGAAAGTTCTCAACATTCAAAAACTGGACCACAAATGCCAATTGTTTGTTTTATTATCTATTTTCCCCAATTTCCTTTGGGCACCCTAACAGGATTTCTGAGTGTCCAGAAAATCAGCTAGAAAAAAAATCCATGAGAACGATATCCAATTTCCTTTAAAGGGGGTTGGGTAGGTTTTCGGTTGTTTTCTGGGGCTATGAATGCTTATTGTCATTGGGAGATGGATATACGTTGTTAATGATATTATTCAAAGAAAAATTAAGGTTACGATATTAGATAATGCAAGTTAATTGTTAATCAACTCATACTCGTATTGGACACTAGTCTAATTTATCACAGGAGTATACATCTTAGGTTTAACAAATAGATATAATTCTATAGATAGGTAGATTATATAAAGATAGGTTAAGATTTCAAAAACCTCAGAGACCTACAAAATATGGTATTTTAAAATGTTTTTATTATTTTAAAGATTCTTTGACAGTGAGACAGGTCATCTCCTGGCAGCACCCAACCTACCTGTAAGAAGATGATGAGTGGCAAAGAATCTGCATATGGAGATGGCTTTAAAGGTGGCAAATGAGCTATCCGAGCAAAAAGAAAATGCCCTCGTTTCATGACAGACAGAATTTGCCTAAAATGGGCAAGGTAAAATGCAGGCCAACTTGACTGCCGAATTCTGCCAAGAGCCAGGGTAAGCATTTCCTAAATAGTTCCTGCATGTGTGTGTGTGTGTGTGTGTGTGTGTGTGTGTTTGTGTGTGTGTGTGTCAAATATACTGAGCAGAAGGCTGAAGATGAGGCTCCAATGTTATAGTGAGTTTTTGGGTGACTGTTCAAGCAGCAAACTTCTATCAATTTTTTATTTTTTGGAAGCTGCTAACATGCACTTCCTATTTACTCAAGTAACTGATTTTATTCCTTCTCAAGTCTCTGGTGGGATTGAAGACCAAATAGTTATAGTTCCACAATTAGGCTTAGTTGTTTAGAATTTTAGAAAATGATCATATAGGTAATACCAATAAGGATAAAAGCTAATTTAGGTATAGAACTCTAAACTTGTCAAGATAGGATAATCAAATACTTTCTCCTAAGTTGCCAAATGTACATGGACTGGACATTGCACATGTAAATCTTACCTAGTAGTTTCCATAACTGTTTTATAATTATTATTATATTGAAAGAAAAGGAGCCTTTTATTGGACTTAAAGGGGGAAATGTTGGTATAATGTTCTTGTAGAATGTATACAATTTACCCTTGTTCATTCACATGCAGATTTCTCTACCCCACTATCTGGTTTCAATCCAGATGTTACATCATGATGCTTATTCTAAGCATCACCAGTCTCAAGTTTATGTAAACATGCCACCATTTGTTCTCTGTATTGCCAATAAAAACAGCCAGCCAATGCTGAGCAATGGAGAATAGGGTGGGACATCCTGGTCTCGAGGGGAGGGAAAAAAAAGCAAGTGGGAGGAGAGTACTGGGAAGACAGATCTGAGAGGAGAGTACTTGGAAATACCAGGAGAGGCGAACCTGATCTAAGATATGACTAAAAAGCAAGTATAATGTGGGAAATCTGAATGGGAGGAAGTTATGAGGCCTTGGAGGTTTAGGACTTAGTAATTATTGCCCAGCATTGTGCTCTAGGTTAATTAAATAAATCCTAGTCTCTGTGTGGTAATTTGGGTATACATCTGATTTAGGAATAGACACTGCTTAACTAAAAGATAAATCAATATTAAATATTAATAATCAACAACAATTTCTAGATCTTCGATTCCAGTCCATTGATCCACCAGTCTGTTTCTGTGCCAGTTCCATTCAGTTTTTATTACTGATGCTCTATAGTAAAGCTTAAGATCAGGGATGGAGACACCTCCAGAAAATCTTTTATTGTACAGGATTATTTTAGATATTCTGGGTTTTTTTTGGTTTTCCATATAAAATTGAGAATTGCTCTTTCGAGTTCTATAAAAATTATGTTGGTATCCTAATGGAAAATGCATTGAATTTGGTGATTGCTTTTGCTAAGACAGCCATTTTCACTATGTTAATTCTACTGATCCATGAGCATGGGCGATCTTTCCATCTTCTGATATCTTCTTCAACTTCTTTCATCATACAGGTTGTTCACTTGCTTGGTTAGAGTCACTTTACCTTATTTGTGGCTATTGTGAAGGGCATTGTTTCCCTAATTTCTTTCTCAGCCCATTTGTCTCTTGTATACAGGAGAGCTTCTGATCATTTTCAGTTCATTTTGTATCCAGCCATTTTGCTGAAGGTATTTATCATTCCCTGGTAGAATTTTTGGGGTCACTCATATATATTATCATTTCATCTGCGAATGGTGATCCTTTGACTTCTTCCTTTCCGATTTGCATTCCCTTGATCTCCTTTAGTTGTCTTATTGCTCTAGCTAGGACTTCGAGTACTATGTTAAAGAGATAGTGAAAGAGTGGGCAGCCTTGCCTTTTCCCTGATTTCATCGGGATTGATTTAAGTTTCTCTCCACTTACTTTGATGTTGGCTACTGGCTTGCTGTATATTGCCTTAAATATGTTTAGGTATGTGCCTTGTATCTCTGACATCTCCAAATCTTTAAACATTAACAGGTGTTGTATTTTGTCAAATGCTTTTTGGCATCTAAGGAGCTGATCATGTGGGGGTTTTGTTGTTGTTGTTGTTCTTTCAGTTTGTTTATATGGTGGATTTATATGATGGTTTATATAATGGATTTCCATAGACTGAACCACCCCTGCATGCCTGGGATAAAGCCTAGTTGGCTGAAGTGGATAATATCTTTGTTTGTTTTTCAAGACAGAGTTTGTCTGGGTAGCCTTGACTGTCCTAGAACTCACTCTATAGACCAAGCTGGCCTTGAGTTCACAAAGATCCACCTGCCTCTGCTTCCAAGTGAACACCACCACTGCCTGGCAAGAATCTATTTTTAATAAAAAGAAAAAAACAAAGGTGGGACTGGGAAGGGAGGGAGGAAGAGGCTCGAAAGATGTAAAGTGAATAAAATAAATAAATGAGAAAAAAAAACAAGAAAAAAGAAAATTAAATATCAAAAAGAAAGAAAAAAGCAGGTTAAAACAAAAACCAACCAAACAAAAAAGAAACAGTGGGAACTGGATTGACAGCCGAGTAGATAATAAGAGTACTGGCTGTTCTTGGGGATGACCCAAGTTGAGTTCCCAAAATCCAAAGGGCAACTCACAAGCATCTGTAACACCCGGTCCAGGGTATTCAGTGCCCTCTTCTGGCCTTCTAGGGCACTGCATGCACATGGTGCACAAACATGCACGGAAGCAGAAACTCATTCACAAGAAAATGAAAACAAATGAATCATTTTTTAAAACCTTTTCAAAAACGAACAGTGAAAGGAAAAATGCTACAAAGTGACTGTGACTGAACTGATTATGACATGGTATAGAGATAAATGGATCAGTGGGGGGGAACAGAATCCAAAGCTAAACCAAGCTGACAAATATATGGCAAAAATGTATTTCTACTCAATGGCATAAAGCACAATTAATATATGGTGCTAGCACAACTGGCTCCCCATCTGATAGAAAATAGTTCCTTATCTAAAATTATGAATTAATAAAGTCCAGATGGAGTCAATGCTTCAGTACATGCTATAGATAAAGCATCAAAAGTTAGGAAAAACAAAACAAACAAACCTAGGACATAGCACAACATGCTACTCAACCAGAAAAAGAAAGAACCACATCTGAGTTCATAAAATTTGAAAATAATTCATGTTGTAAAAACCATTATAGGCAAAGCTAATAGGCAAATGCTTGTAACCTCTGCCAGTTTACAAAAAGCCCCTCAATACTGGTAAGAGACAAGCATCACAAGAGGAAAATGGGGGAAATTGGTGTGGCAATTTGAATAGTTATGGTCCCACAGACTTGTGTGTTTGAATGGTCGGCCCATAAGAAATGGCACTATTAGGAGGGGCGGCTTTGTTGGAGAAGGCGTGTCCCTGCGTGGTCGGTTCCTACAAGTGTGTGAGGTCGCCCATGTCCAAGCCATGCTCAGTGGGGCACAGCCTCCTTCTGCTGCCTGTGGGCCGAGCACCATGTCTGCCTGCACGCTGCCATGCTTCCCACCATGATGGTAATGGGCCAAACCTCCAAACCTGCAAGCCAGCCCCAAGCAAACATTTTCTTTTCTAAGACTTTCTATGATTGTGGTGTCTTTTTACTGTAACAGAAACCTTTACTAAGGCAATGGGAAAGTGAAGTTTGTGTGAACAAACCTGTGTAGCCACAGACATGATACTGCTTGAACTACTTAATAATTAGGGAAGTGCTAATTAATATAAAATAATGACCAGTCCACAGGTAATTCCATAAAAGAAAAACAAAGCAATAATTGCAATTGTTAATAGAATGGCGAGGGGACGATACCAATTTCTACATTTAATTTTGAGAGCAGTCCAGTTTTGAAGAACGTCCCCTGTAGGCTCATGTGCTTGAACAATTAGTGCTCAGCTAGTGGCTGTGGTTAGGAGATTATGGGCACTTTAGGAGGCAGAGTCTTGATGGAGGAAGTCCATCACCAAGGGCAGGCATGGAGGTTAGATAGCTTGGCCGACTTCCTATTCTCTCTCTACTTCCGAGTGCTGATAGGCTGTGTTCTCAGGCTCCTGCTGCCTCGCCTTCCACAGCACAGTGGCATGGACTACCCACTGAAATTCTAAGCCAAACAAGCTCTGTTTCCTGTAAGCTGCTTTTGTCAGTATTCTATCTCAACAGACTTGAAACTAATAAAGAGCCTTATGAACGCTTCTACGTTAAATACATTCCAACAAATCACACTCCCGGGAATCTGCCCCATAAAAACCAAATCACCAATAAGACTTATGGCAGCATCCTCCTACAGCAAAGAGCAAGGAACAGGGAGGTAGTAAATAGTGGCACACCTGTGTGTGCATTCTCAGCAGACATGAAGACTATACATACATACACACACATCTGACTCAGGAGGATTTCCTTAAAAGCATCTTGAATGACAAAAAAAAAAAAAGTGCTATAAAAAACTGTGGCTTTCTCTTTAAAAATCAACTCTTAACCAAAATTCATTAATGTGTAAGTGCTAAACTATATCCGTCTTTGTTCTCCTCTCTGTCTCTGTGGTTGTAAGGAACAGAGACAAAGAAAGAAAGAGAGGATGTGGCAGCATAAAAGGTTACAGTGCAGCCCACTAGCACTCAGCTCCTGCAAGGGGAATAGAGTTCAGGGTCTAAAAAGAAGAAGACGTGACTCCACGGATGTTAAGTAACTGTCAGATCTGTGCTTAACTGAGAACTAGGAATGCAACGTGATCGCAGGAGCACCCATCCCTCTCAGTCTTCACTCTCAGACCGCTTCACGGTCATCTGACATCTGCTCATCCTCTAACCACCAGTTCTGTAAAGTGTCTACATCTGTTCTGCATTTTAAAAGAATCCTATTGTTAATTAATGGTTAATTGTTCACTCGTTTTACGTAAAATCACTTTTGGACACCACTTTTCCGGTTGGTGGTTAGGGGTTGTGGTAGTCTGTGAATGAGAATGGCTCCCAAAGGCTCATGTATTTGCATGTTTGCTCCTCGACTGGCGGAACTAAGGAAGATTAGAACGCATAGGTGGCATGGCCTTGTGGGAGCAGGTGTGGCCTTGTTGGAGAAAGTCTGTCACTGGGAATGGGCTTTGAGGTTTCAAAAGACCATTCCAAGCCTAGCGGCTTTCTACCTGATGCCTGCCTATCAGGATGTAGCTCTCAGCTCCTTCTCCAATACCACATCTCCCTGTCTGCCTGCTACTATTCTCCCCATCATGATGATGGTGAACAAAAATCTCTGAAACTGTAAGCAAGCCCCCAGTTAAATGCTTCCATTTGCAAGAGTTGCTGTGGAACCCCACTTCCACAGTAACGGTTGAAGTCTGACATTTCTGGATAGCTTCATGCTTGGTCTAAGATGGTGGACTCCCTTTTCTTAGTGGGGTTCTCTCTCCACCTGATCTGTTAGCCCCAGACCTTGTAAGGAGTGTCGCATAACCCTCAGGGAAGATTACAAGCTGGAAGCTTTCCTAATAAGAAAAACTCTCTGGCAGGCACCAGGGGAATCCTGGAGATACTCATCCTTTGCTAATAAGATGTCTTGACTTTCCAAATGACCTTTGACTTTACCTGGAGCTCTTCTCCAACCCATAGGATAGTTAAGGACTGTGTTAGGACCATGTTACTGCATGTAAAAAGAGACACTGTACCACTACATGTAAATCAAGTATCCCTGGCACCTCTGACCCTGGCAAATCAAACACATTCACCCTCAACCCTCCCCCCCCCCCCCACTGCTCAAGGTTTAGAACTCCCTGATTTCATGCTGCCTGCCACCATCAGCTTTCCACCATGGCTGCTTGGGAGGCATCATTTATTCTGGTGAAGGGAGAACTCCATCCTCTACAGAAATTCGCTGCTGAACTCCAAGCAGCACTGCCAGCAGAGCCTCTGCCAGGACTGCGCCTCACCAGACCTGACACTTTGGGATCATCCCTGGCTTCGGGAACTCCCGAATTCCCACTGCCTCCGACACTAGCAATCTTATTTAAAAGAGCTAAATTGTACCACTCAGTGGCCAACTCTTTCTACACCCTGGCCTAGTGCATGGGCCTCTCCCTAAGGTGCTCTAGCCATTCCTGAGATCTGACGCCTTTATTCTACTCTCTGTCAGGAAGCCTCGCTCCAGGGCCCCTGCCAAACAGAGAACAAAGAGTTTCCTTGGCCGTGGTAACTTTTCAAGGCAATAGAACTCTAAGAGAGGGGATGGTATAGTTTAACACATAAATGCAAACACATAGCTATACACAAATAAATTTAAAAAACTAAGAAGTCAGTCATTATACCCTTACCACTGGCTGTCAAAATGACTATCTGATGAAAATATGCTACTAAAAATGTGCCTGAGTTCCAATTGGTAATAATAAGTGATGTATTAATTACGAGTATATACGTTAAGGAGACTAGAGAGGCGGGTCAGGGGTTAAGAACACTCGCCACTCTCCCAGAAGACCAAGATTTGGTTCCTGGCACCCACGTGGAGGCTCACAACCATGCACACCTCCCTTTCTAGAGGATTCCGGCCCCTCCTCTGGCATCCCCGGCACCAGGAATGTACATGGTCTACAGACATACATTCATGCAAGACACCCATATCCATAAGATAATGAAGTCACTTTAATGTACACTTAAATACGTAAGTAAAGAAGAAGCTGCTGAAGGCCACTGGCACAGGTTCCCTTCAGAGATGGAAACAAGAAAGAGTGGGTGACTAGCTCTGCCTTCATATCTCTCCATTCTGTTACCATGCTTATTCCAACAAGAAAAAATATTGCTTTTGAAATACGAAAACAGTAAAAAATAGACTATGCTTTAGTATCTACCTCACAGGCTTGTCTGCAAAGGCTATATGTAACAATTCATGCAGAGCTTTTAGCTCATCCCCAATGTGTTGTAAATGTTCGATATTGGGTTTTTTATTTTAAAAATAGGCATTCTAAAAAGCAGAGGAACTGTGAAGCTGAAAAGTCAAAGCCTTTGAAAATGCCGTCGTGTAGCCTGGGCATTGTCACACTCACTGCTGAATCTGATCTCCTTTAGACTGTGAGGGCTTGTACTATGGTAACTATAGCACTCATTAAACAACTCTATTCTCGTAAAAATGAAACAATTAGGCAAATATTGATATCACACAACAGAAAAAAGATGGCAATATTTTCGCTTTGAAGACTACATTAAGAACTTCAAGAACCATGTAAAGGCATTGTGCTCTGTCCATCTTTGAAATGATGAAAGCTTGGGTCCTGGATATGGAACCCATGTTGGGGAAGATTTGAGAGGAGAGATTGGGAAGCAACGCGACCGCTTTTCTTGAACTCTGCCCAAGAGGAAAGTCTATTTCCAACAAAGAATTGCCACCCTAACTATGGCCTGCCTACAACACTCCAACCTACTTATAATCCATGAGAACTGAATCTGGCCATCAGTACTGCTGTCCAGTGAGACATCGACAACCAATCATCCCATAAAACAGCTTCATAAATGTTGTAGACACGGCAGCCATCCTACTCACATGGAGTCGACCTTTTCTTCAGGGCCTTGCATTTGACCTGTCACGGTGCCTTTGCTTGTGTTCTTCACCCAGCCAACCACACCTCTTTTCTTAGCCTCTCCTTCTGTATACTGGGAAAAAAAAAGAGAGGTCAAGTCCATTGCTAGAAGTCTATACTTATAACACAACTTAATATTCAGAACTGCTAAACTCACAATATTCATTTATTTATTTATTTCTAAAATGTGGTCTAAAAGTTAAAAGCATCTGCTGCTCTTGCAGAGGACCAGGGTACAATTCCCAGCACCCACATGGTCGCTCATAACCATCTGTAATTCCAATTTCAGTAGACAACTCCGGTTCTGGCTTCTATGGGCACTAAATATGCCACAGACACACATGCAGGTAAAACACCAATACATATTAAATAAAATAAAATAAAACTGTGCCCTGGTGTAACTGATCTACAGTGACACCACTATTCATGAGATCAGAGCAATTAGAGAAAAAAGATCAACAGTGAAAATTTATTCGGAAATAGTTTGTATTACTTTTTTTTTTCAGATCCGCAAAATTCAATTGTGTTTTCCTCACATCCATCAATGATGAATTATATTGCTAATCTAGGCTGCAAAGACTGATGAACCCAGGATTTTCAATCACCGATTTAAAAATATCAATTTGTGATCAACATAAAATAAATAGATATAGGCAGAAATGGACACTGAATTATTTGAAACGTTCTAATAAAATAGAAATAATTTTAATAATAAATAAAACCAGCAAGAATACTAGACACAGTGGTCAGGAGGGCTAGCACACAGAGGGTTCTGATGATAACTTGGCTGTGAACAAATTCAGGCTCTAGTCTGAAAATCCTGAAAATAACGAAGATAGGGGCAATAAACTGTTAAGGACAGAGTTATCCTGAAATACAGAGAGGCTTGATTGATTGGGAAATGGTGGGACCCTCGGGTTAGCAACCAGAGGTCGAAAATAGTGATGCCCAGCTTACAGAGTAGGTGAAAATACAAGCTTCAATTAACTTTTGGGGAAGGAGCATTTTTAAAAATAAAAGCAATAGTGTATGAAAGGAATTGCTGCTAAAATGTGCAAAATTAGTACACCTCACTGTGCAGTGTGAGATACGCCCCTGCCCCAAGGGGGGTTCTATCTAGAACATGAGAGAGAAACCATATTTGTGTCCAGTATACCTAGACAAATGCCTGATTAGAACCACACGCCAGAGTACTTTTGAAATTCATAGAAAATGTTAACTAAAACCCAAGAAAGCTGGAATACAACTTTAATGATGATTTTAATAGAAACCACAATCAGTAATTTCAAGAAAAATACTATCATCTGTCAAGGACAGGATATAAGCAATACATTAGAACTGGGTAGAAAATGGTTCTGTGAAGACAATGCAGCCTCTCCTGATGAGACCTGATAGACTAGGATCAGAAGGATGGGGAGGAGGACCTCCCCCACCCCCATCAGTGGACTTGGGGCGGGACATGGATGGAGAAGGGGAGGGAGGGTGAAATTGGGAGGGGAGGGAGGGAGCTACAGGGGGAGGATACAAAGTGAATAAACTGTAATTAATAAAAACAATAAAGAAAATGGTTCTATGATTAAAATCACTAGTAAAACAAGGGTATAAAAATAAGAGAGATTTCACTTACCATTCTGAAGCAAACACCTGAATGAAAGGACAAAAAGAAATGTCATTTTTATGCCTTTTACAAACTACGCACTTTCTGTCATTACTTGTAGTTATTAAAGGGTGAGTAACAAAATGAATGAAACATTCAGTATCTGAACGCATTCAAAGGCTCTTCTTAAAAATAATTTTCATTTAAAATAAAGACTTTTTGGAAAAAAATATTTGAAATCAAAGTATATAATGAAATGCCGGATTACACTTTCATTGTTTTTTAAAATGTTTATTAATCCTGGTTACTTAAGGCTGAGGCAGAGGAATGATAAGTTTATCTCCAATCTAAACTACATAAAAATTCAAGACCAACCTGGACAACTTTGCCTCAAAATACTAAGAATAAGAAGAGAGAGAAGGTCATCTACACATGCAACTTAATCACACATTTGCCCAACACGTATGAAGCCCTAGACAGTCCTCAATTCCACAAAACTGAATTAATTAATTAAGTAACTGTTAAGAGAAGTTGATATAAAATTTACCTAGCCCAGTTTTTAGGATTTCTCTTTTAAGTAAAACAACTAAACTCAAGTTTAAATAGCTTAAATTATTTCTAGTTATATATAGCCAGCATCAGAAAATGATAAGTGCTTGACTGCATGTGGGCTTTCAGGGCTTCATCATTAATGGAAATGAATGCCAATGAAAATGATCCCTAGAGACTGTCTGGTGCAGCTGACATTACATGCATACTTTGGATCATGTGGGTTAGGTAGTGTCGTTCGGGTTGTTTTCTCTCTCTAGAGTGGTAGACAAAGATGCTCCATTTGGGGTGTAGGGATGGCTCAGCGGGAAGGCACAGTGCAGCATGCATGAGGATGTGGCTTTGATCCTCAGTGACGAAGGTGCACCTGTGTAGAGATACAGAGCCACATCCACAATGCTACCTATTTTATGTCCCATGTTCTATATCTACAACCAAATACTGGTACATAAAGAACTGGGTTTTTTTTTTTTTTAATGGAAGTCAAACAAGAGGCTAGATAGTTTCAAATTACCAAGGATGTATCCTAAAGACCCATTTGCAAAGGTCTAGTTCATCTTTTCTAGGAATTATGATGATCCTAAACAACGTATCTCAGGTCATCTGCAAATGTCAAACTGCAAATCTAAAGATGCTTAATCACAAAGAATGCATAGAAAAAGAGAACCAGTTCCCCACAATTTGCCCTATGACCTCCAAATGTGAACCATGGCATTTATATTCACAGACATACTGGGATTTTTTTTGGTTTTCAAAAAGAACTAGCCTGAACTAAAAGTAAAATACACACACACAGAGACTCCACCATGATGGGTCCACACAATACTCTTCAACAGTAAAAAAGAACACAGGCACAGCCACGGGAAATACAAGTATGTACCAGATACAGGATGTTAAGCAAAAGAAGCTAAACTCACATATAATGTAGAATTACATTCTGGAAAGGCAAAGCTACAAAGACTGAAAATAGATTTTGTCTGTTGCCAAGGCCTGGGAGGGAAGAGTATATATAGTACCCAGAGGCTCAAGGAAACTTTCTGGGGTGATGAGGCTGTGCTCTGAACTGTGCTGGTGCTTCCAAGATCCCACATATGCCAAAAGAAACTGAGTGTAAGAAAGGAGAAATATTACCAATTGTTAATCATACCTTGGTAGAAAACAATCAGAAAAAAATTGATTGGCGAGTTACAGGGACCAGACCAACCAACTTCCAAGGAAGTAAAAAATGCTGCCTGCACAAAGCAGCAGGTTGCACACACCGCAGACCCTGGGTAGGAGGAGCATGTGAAGGCTTGGCTTGGGTATTTTAAAATTTGCAGTGTTTCCTGATGGTAATATACTGTAGAAGAATCAAATGAATAGGAACAAAAAGAGCAGTAAGGGAATAAAGACAGTGTAATATCACCACTGGAATTTTTTGGGACTACAAAAACTTTGTTTAAATATATGTAGTGTGGAAGAACGATGAGTAGGAAAAGTTGAGCAGGAGAACCAGAAGGCAATCTGTTATTCGCGGAGGGAAGACGTCAGCCTGTAGATATAAAAGGGACCAGCGGAAACCCACACACGTAGGTTCTACTGCACCAGTAAAGAGCTCAGAATATGGTAACTGTAGACCGAGTGCACAGCCTGGCAGCTCCAGGCTGTACTGAACACACCTCCCCTGAGCTACTCCACCTCAACAAGCCCATGTATGAGCGCCGTGAAAAGAAAGCCCGCGGGCAACTGAAGTCAAGAAGAAATTGGAGGGCTGGGGTACAGCTCTGGGACAGTGCATTGGCCTAGTAGGCACACTTTCAAGCTTCAGAATCACAAAAAGGTAAGGAAAAAAAAAAGATCTCTTTCTTACTTATAGGAGAGTCTACAAACCACCAGCCCCTGGGAGTTTTCTTACAAATCAAACTCTCAGACAGCGTCTCGAATTACGGAAGAAACTCTGTGCCTAGATTCCAGGGAATCTGCTGATACTCAGGAAAGTCTGCAGCCAGTGGCTAGGAGGAAGGAGTCACATTACAGGACAGGGATGGAGTTCAGCAGTACAGTACTTCGCCAGCATGAACAAGGCCCTGGGTTCAAGCTCTGGTGACGGTTTCCCACCGGGGTGGTTCAGCTGGTGTGGATGAGAAATCAGATGCTTATCAACTCTGCCTTACTAGCTTGCAAGTCAGTAGTTCACAGGAAGCCTTGTGTGATGGGAGAGCAAACCCTAATCTCCTGCAGGCTCTCATGGTCGGTGCTGGAACTGTCCAGCAACCTGCAAACTCAGGTTTGTCCCCTCCACCCTTACTACTTACTGTCCTAGAAAGGGGAGTCTGCGGCAACCCTCACCCTAGCAAAGAGCAACACCCTGTCAGCATTTATGGACACCAAGAAGAAAGGAAGGCTTATAACTCAAACAGGGATGAAAGAGATGTCTCAGCCAATACAATGTTTTCTAGACAGGCAGGAAGACCAGAGTTCAGAGCCCCAGCAGCCATGTAAAAGCCTGGCATTCCGTGCATGACTGTAACCCCAGCTGCAAGAGGGGTAGAGACACGAGGATCGCTGTAGCTTGCAAGGCCCCTGGGTTTAGAAAATAATCTTGCCTCAAAGGACAGATGGTGACAGAAAAGAAAATAAATATTTTCTTTGGGCCTCTGTGTGTGCACAAATACACACATGTGATACATTCACACGTATACCCTCTTTGGGCTTTGCACAAACACACATGCAATACAGTCACATCTAGTAGCTTACAATATGGTAGGAAAGGTAGGACATCAAACAGACAAAAATAGACCGAGAAACGGGGTGGGGTGGTTCTGTAACCTCAGAAGTGCGGGACATCCTTGGCTACATGGCAAATTCAAGGCCAACCTGGCTACATCAGACTCCGTCTCAAAAAGATCAATATGAATAAATATTTAAAGCTGGGGCTAGACATAGCAATGTACACCTGTAATCTTAGTACCTGGGAGATAGAGGCAGGAGAATTCAAGTTCTATGTCATTCTGGTCTATATAGTGAGCTCTAGGATCGGTAGGAATTAAATCCCAAGTCAAAACAGAAGAGCAGGACTAGAAAAATGGCTGGGGTAAAGGCAATTGCTGTTAAGCCCGACAACTTGAGTTTAATCCCCAGAACCCACGTGGTGGAAGGAGAGGACCAACTCCCACAAGTTGCCCTCTGACTGCCACACACACCCACACACAAAAATAAGTAAATAAGCAAATGGGAAAAAACAAAAATAAAAAAGGAAAAAATCAATTCTAGCAATAATACCCATAAGCCTGGATACAAACGAAAGTGTATTGGACAGACAAACCTATCTCGGTGACTTTTGCACACACTGATGGGAAAATGAGTTTTCAAAATGAGACATTTATGAAAATACTATAAAGAAACATGTTGTTTTATAATCTAGTTTTTAAAATAAACTAATAATTTTAAATTTAAATTTTTGAAAGTTCAGACTTCATTCATGAGCAATAGTCATTACGGTAAAAACAACGTGATGTTACAGATGAAAAATACACTCAGAGGCCCAACGCTAGGATTATCACATACAATTAAATGTGAAAAGACATGCATGGCCTCAGAAAATTATATCCCAGCCCCAAATTGTACCAAAGACTCACTTATAAAAAAGCTGAGCTGTGCTGCAGCTGTTTCTAGAAGAAATCGTGTTTTACAACCAAAGCTTCTATCATCTCTCAAACTTATCTACTGCAAGAACCTCCTAGCCTTCGCGCATCCAGTTCTGTCTGCCACTTGTTCTTCACAGACCAGGCAGGTGGGTTTATCCCCTGAAGTAAAATCAAATCACTTCATTCCCAAGCTTAAAACCCTCTAGTGACTCCTCATGATATTGAAAATGAAATGAATTCTGTCACCACATTGTCCACATCTTTCCCAGTCCTTTACCTCTCTGTCTGTCACTCCCCTGTGGTGATTTGATTAAGAAATGCACGCCATAGGCCTGTGTACTTGAACACCTGGTCCCTGACTGGTGGTGCTATTTGGGGGAAGGGAGCTATGGGACCTTTAGGAGGTGCTGCCTTGTTGGGAGCGGGACTGGAGGACTTACAGCCTCGCTCCCCTTCCAGTTCAGTCACTCTTGCCTTATGCACTTGGTTGAAGGTGTGATTTCTGCACTTCCACAGCTCCTGTACAGGCCTATCATCCTGCCTACGACACCCCATTACTATACATTTTGGTGGTGGTGGTGGTGGTTTGTTTGTTTAGTTTTGGTTTTTCCCGACAGGGTTTCTCTGTGTAGCCTTGGCTGTCCTGGACTCACTTTGTAGACCAGGCTGGCCTCAAACTCACAGAGGCCTGCCTCTGCCTCCCCATGTGCTGGGCTTACAGGCAGGCACTGCACGAGGCTTGGGGCCATTATTTTAAATCCTTGGAAGGAATACGTCTGTCAAGTGTTCTCAAGATCTCCAGCCCAGATGGATACAGTAGTGCTCACCTGTGTAGCTACAGGCTGTAGCTGTGTAGCCAAGGCTATACAGAGAAACCCTGTCTCGAAAAAAAGAAAAGGAAAAAAAAAATCTCCAGCTTGTTAGCTTTCTGAAGCATGAGTCATGCAGAAATCAACAAAGTTCCGTAGCCCATTTGAATCTTCTGATCTTCTAGAATCCTTCCTAGCTTGGTGTGCAGTGTACAGAAGGAGCCATGTACACAGAAAGAAAAGGTAGATGTGGGGACACATTTCCTGCAATTTTCCAGCTGTGGCTCGAACAGAACATTCCAGGTCAGGGTCTATGTCGGAGAACAGGCTTCTAATGGGCTTTCCCAGCTCCCTGCCCCCACCCTGCTTCTACTTGACTTGATAAAGAGAAGAGGAGCTGATGTGACACACTGCCCTGGAAAACTGGGACAGGCAGAGGTGCCTTCAGCCATAAAACACTCCAGTGTAATGTGTTGCTCAGTCAAGCTCAGACAGCAGCAACCTGTTCCTTACTTAATGGAAAAAGCGACAGTGAAAAAAAAAACAAGTGAGTTTATGGAAAGGGGATATACTTTAAATCTACAAGGAAACAGTGACATTCAGAGAAACCACATGATGGGTGTAAATGCTTGAATTCTTTTTCGCCACATATCTGCATACTGTAATGTATGCCTTCATCTTAGGATGAGAGCCATGCACTCTTCTGAATGCAGGAAGTAAGCCAATTACTACTCTACAAATCAGCCTGTAATGATTTGAAAACGGTGCTCATTAATTACATAAATTATATGTTTGCTTATGTGGTTTCACATATGTACTTCAGACATATTCAAAACCCTCACTGCCTTTCATGTCCCCTTCCGACTTCTCACTGGTCCCCTTACCTTAATGAGTTTAATACTTTTAATTGCCAGCACAGCTTTCCTTATAAGGATTAAGAATTCTGCCTAACCTTTCTCCACGGTCAAGGGTCTGTTCCCTGGAGCTACATGTTGTGACAGTTGAAACAGCCCCACACTGCCTTGTCTCATCTATCATTGCTCTGCAATTTAATTCAGGACACTTTTGAGGTTCCCCCACACACAAAAGGCACCAGCCCTGTGGGAGACAATATAACAAGCCCTCAGCCTGACCTTCAAAATATCATCCTTCCAGAAAGACTGAGAGACACCGACCACAGACCTGGGAACACAGATAACACAAATAATGCTATGGCAGAAAATAGCGTAAGTGAAAGGAAATGAAAGAAGGGAATGTATTCTCACAGAATACAAGTGTGAGAAGGAGCGAGAGTCAGCGCACTTACACTTTATGCCAATGAACTTAAATCTCCAACTCCTAAAATGCACGTTTTCTACTTATCTGTCTATACATGTATGAATCATGTGATAAGGCCATTAGTAAGTCATCATGGTTTGTTTTTACCATTTTATTTTTCAAATATTATTTGAAGTAATATTTCTTTCCTTCTCCTTCAATAGCCTTCCCCTCTACCTTTCTTTCCTTTGAGGCAAGATATCACAGTGTAGCCCAGGCTAGCCTTGACTTTGTGATCCTCTTGCCTCAGCTTTCTGGGTGTTGGGATTACAGGTATGTACCACTCTATCCACCTTAAACAGACTCTTAAAAAAAAAAAAAAACACATTTATATCAGTACTCAAATAGCTTTCCCTATTCTAAAACTCCAGTTACACTGTCAAAACAAACTCCTAAAACATGTGTAAGCAAACACGTGGCCAGGAGGCCTTTCTAAGAGTGTTAGTACTCCACAGAAAGATGGCAAAGCACCAAATCGTTTGTTCCTTTATTCATGGAGGAAATGTAAACATCCACAGAGACCCTGTAAACCAAGCCACAGCTACAAATGCTGTGACAAAGACTCAGTCTCCTGTCCAGTCCTCAGGAAAGCCCTTCCAACTACAATATACCCCACTGCACAGGAACCAATTTGAGAATTCTGCCAACTTCTAAGTATATCTATCCCAATTAGACATTCTTGGACTGGAGAAATGATCACAGGATGAGATCGGCGATGCACTGTGAGTCAGACTTCAGCCAAGAGCCCATTAATCACCTGGACCCCATGAGCCCCTCCTTGAACTGGAGGGCCATAGGTTCTTTTGGGTAAGGACTGGAGAACGGCTAGCAGTAAAACTTTTAGGTATTTTATCAATGTCCTTCCTCAGGGGAAACTGGCTGTCCCTTCATTCAGGGCGTTCTGGGTCTGCTAACTGGCTCAAGTCTGGAAACTGATGGTCTTTTGCCACAAACCAAGGCAGACTTTCTTTCATTCATTTGAGAAATTTTCCACATATGGAGATTAAAGAAAACTTCAGTAGGCTTCTTATCTATTTCATGTCTGGAAACACTATAATTGATTAGCCAGCACCAAAGGTCCATACGAGTCGCACCACCATAAAATTGCCTGTGCTGTTCATGACGGGTTAGGCCATTATGGACATAGCTTTGTCTATGCTGCCCGTTATAACGGCCAAGATCACCTTGCCGTCGGTGGTTCAGTGCTGCCGCTTGGCCCCTGCTATGTCGGCCCAATTAAACCCATTGCATTTAATTCACCCAACTGAGCAGCAGGGTCTCCAATGCTAAGGAAAAGGGCGACAGCAACGCTCTTCAAGTGTGCTGGTGCCCCCCTCACCCTTGTGTGTTTTCTAAGATTAGTGAAGAGAATGAGGGCAGGCCTTCCGATGGGATTAGGTTTTACAGTGCACCCACTCTAGCATTGCAATTCCCTAAGCCTTAAAATCCCTTCACCAACACTAAGCCAAGGGATATTGGGCGTCTCTAACTCCTTTTCAGGAGGCCGTCCTTTGACAAAAGCGTCTTTTGACGCTTCAGCCAACCATTCAAACTAACTTTCGTTGCTTTTTATTTACAACTGTGTGAACGTCCATATTAAACCCAGAATCTCCACTTAGTGCACCCGTATCAATGAACTTAGCTTGATCCAGTTTTATGTTTGGCTTTGATTTTTTTTTAATTTATTTAATTTTATTTTATGTGCATCAGTGTGAAGGTGTCAGATCCCTTGGAACTGGAGTTACAGACAGTTGTGAGCTGCTATGTGAGCGCTGGGAATTGAACCCGGGTCCTTTGGAAGAGCAGACAGTGTTGTTAACCACTGAGCCATCTCTCCAGCCCCAGTTTTGTGTTTATTCCAACAGTATCCTGTCTAGACTTCTGCTTGAATGAATCAGCAAACTCATTAAGCTCTTTAGGAGTGGAGCGAACCTCCTCGTGGACTACACTTTCTAGCACCACTCAAGGAGCCTGCTTTACTAGAGGCAGGCTCTGCCTCTGTTGGTCTAGAGGCAACTATTGGTGGGCCCTGAGGAACGCCAGTATCTGGGCATCTCCTTCAGAGAAAGTTACTGCTGGTGTAGCAGACAATGAAGGGTTAATTTCCTCAGTCAAAGGTGAAGAAGGGGTTGGGGTATGAGTGTGTCTTCTGCTGAGGGTGGAGAGACTACTTTCTCAGGTGAGATAAACCCTTGAAAGTCAGAGGGTTCAAAGTTCTCAGCTGCAACAGGGTCCTCCCACACACCCCACCCCAAGCTACAATATCCCATTCCTTACCTTACTTAACCACTAATACTCCTCCAAGGCCCAGACCTGAATTTTTCCTGTAATTCAGCCAACCTTATAATAAGGACCTCAGTTTGACTTTCTGAAACTTGATCTCTGTGTCTGATGGGGAGAAGACCCTCTTCTAGGACATACTTAGAAGCCATTTAGACTGTTTACATACATCTGGAGCCAGTCACTTTTATCACGAAGTTCACTGGTGTCCTTCACTGTGTTCTGAGATGCTAGCAGCTGGCTAATTCTATCACAGAGCTCATTCCTTTCTTTTGTCAATGTATGCAGAGATCTAGGAGCAGCAACCAACATCATCATTTTCCTCATTTTCCCACAAATTGTCTAAAGCTTTATATACAGAATTACCAAATCCTCTGCAGTTCACAATTAGTGAATCAGAATAATCAGAAAATTTATCTCCTTAGGTTTGTAAAATAGTTCACACCATGAACTTTCAGTACTCTCCAAGCTCCCAGGAGACACTTCAATTAACTAAAGGTGTTGGCAAATTGGAAAGCTTATTCCAGATACTTAAAAGATTCATCCTTCAGGAGCTCCACAAGGAGAGCAACAGAACCAAAAAATCTGGACACAGGGGTGTTGTCTGAGACTGATACTTCAACTAAGGACCATTCATGGAGATAACCTAGAACCCCTGCACAGCTGTTGCCCATGGCAGCTCAGTCTCCAAATGGGCTCTCTAATAAGGGGAGCAGGGGCTGTCTCTGACATGAACTCAATGGCTTGCTCTTTGATCACTTCCCCCTCATAGGGATGCAGCCTTACCAGGATACAGAGGAAGACAATGCAGCCACTCCTGACGAGACCTGATAGACTATGGTCAGATGGAAGGGGAGGAGGACCTCCCCTATCAGTGGACTGGGAGAGAGGCATGGGTGGAAAAGAGGGAGGGAGGGTGAGATTGGGAGGGGAAGAGGGAGGAGGCTACAGGTGGGATACAAAGTGAATGAACTAATTAATAAAAATAAATTTAAAATATTACAAAAAATTTCATCCTTATACTCCTATTACCATACAACCAGTTCTGGTACCAAAATCGGTATCAGTCAGGGTTCTCTAGAGTAACAGAACTTAAAGAATGAGGCTCTATATATAGAAAGGGGGTTTATTAGAATGACTTACAGGCTTTGGGTAGGGTTAGGGTTAGTTAGTCCAGCAATGGCTGTGTTATGCCCAAGTCTCTCGGACCCCAAAGACCTCCAAGGAGCTGATTCCAATGCAGACACAGTAGGGTCTTTATTACAAGGCTCCAGCTTGAGCCCACACCCTCACTGATGCAGCAGTTCTCCAGTGTAGCTCGGGAGGGGGAGGATTTTTGTTGGGTTTTGAGCAAGGACCGGGAATTTCCAGCTTAGCAGTTTCAAGATTGGGTGCCATTCAGCAAGGGCAAGCTTGTTACAAAGTGATTGGCTACCTAATACAACTAATATTGCCTGAGCTATCTACAGACCTCAGGAATGGTAGGTATTTTCTGTGCCATGAATGTTCTACTGCAAGGTACAAACTCAAGAGTCACTTTTCAAATTTACGGTTTCCTTGTGTAATCATTTTTTTTTTCTCCCTCGTGCCATCTTTCCTACCCCTGACCTCAGACTGGTCTACTATGATTTTCCTTTCCTACCTCTCTTTTCACAGGGAACTCTGAAACAAAGGCTTCTTATAAAAACAAACAAACACTTTAATCCATTTTTTTTTTTTACCTTATCCTGGATACACTGTCCCAAAGTGTAAAATCTCTACAGAATATAAAAATAAAAGGATAATATTTCCCTGCTTTAAACAGGATTCCATTTTAAAAAAAAATCCCAGCTTTCCTGCTTAGAAATAAATTTCCAATAGAAACTCACCTTTTAAGTCTACTAATGGCTACCATTAAAGCTTATTCCTAAAGGTAGTTAGGAAAAGTATCCCATATTCCATTTATATGTACACACACATACAAACACAGATGCACATCTGGGTGGGGATATGGAGTGAGCAGTAAGAAACTCTCATGCATACCTAACAATGGGATAAAATTATGTGGAAGAGAAATGCAAATCAAAACGACCCTGAGATTTCACCTGACACCCATCAGAATGGCGAAGATCAAGAACCCAAGAACAACACATGCTGGAGAGGTTGTGGAGAAAGGGGAACCCTCCTCCACTGCTGGTGGGAATGTAAACTTGTACAACCACTCTGGAAATCAGTCTGGCGCTTTCTCAGACAATTAGGAATAGTGCTACCTCAAGATCCAGCTATACCACTCCTAGGCATATATCCAAAAGATGCTCAAGTATACAACAAGGACATTTGCTCAACCGTGTTTGTAGCAGCTTTATTAGTAATAGCCAGAATCTGAAAACAACCCAGATGCCCCTCAATTGAGGAATGGATACAGAAATTGTGGTACATTTATACAATGGAATATGACTCAGCAATTAAAAACAAGGAAATCATGAAATTTGCAGGCAAATGGTGGGAACTAGAGAAGATCATCCTGAGTGAGGTATCCCAGAATCAGAAAGACACACATGGTATATACTCACTTATAAGTGGATACTAGACATAATATAGGATGATCATACTAAAATCTGTACACCTAAAGAAGCTAAGCAAGAAGGAGGACCCTGGGTAAGATGTTTAATCTTCATTCAGAAAAGCAAATGGGACAGACATCGGAAGAAGGTGAAAATAAGGAACAAGACAGGAGCCTACCACAGAGAGCCCCTGAAAGACTCTACCCAGCAGGGTATTAAAGCAGATGCTGAGACTCATAGCCAAATTTTGGGCAGAGCGCAGGGAATCTCATGAAAGAAGGAGAAATTGGAAAGACCTGGAAGGGTCTGGAGCTCCACAAGGAGAGCAACAGTACCAAAAATCTGGACCTAGGGGTCTTTTCTGAGACTGATACTTCAACCAAGGACCATTCATGGAGATAACCTGGACCCCCTGCACAGAGGTAGGTGGCAGTTCAGTCTCCAAATGGGTTTCCTAATATGGGGAGCAGGGGCTGTCTCTGACATGAACTCAGTGGCTGGCTCTTTGATCACCTCCCCCTGAGGGAGGAGCAGCCTTACCAGGCCACAGAGGAAGACTATGAAAGACAGTCCTGATGAGACCTGATAGGCTAGGGTCAGATGGAAGGGGAGGAGGTCCTCTGCTATCAGTGGACTCAGGAATGAGCAAGGGAAGAGATGAGGGAGGGAGGGCAGAATTGGGAGGGAACGAGGGTGGGGCCACAGCTGGGATACAAAGTGAATAAATTGTAATAAATAAAAAATTATATTAAAAATATTTTTGATTAAAAATTATGTGGAAGAGGTAGAATGGAAATGAAGCAGGAAGTTACATCCTTGTAAGAAAGCACTGTTTTAATTTTGCAGACAAGGTCTCTTGTCTCAAAGCGGTCTCAACTCGGGTATGTAGCCCCCTCACAAGTGCTGGCTGGATTATGGGAATATGTCACCTCACCCTGGGTGTGTCTGTGGTCCAGAGGATCGAATCCAGGGCTTGGTGAATGAATATGAGGCAAGCACTGTACTAACTGAGCTACACTCCTAGTCTCAAAGTTTTCTTCTTTTAAACTACTGATATATACTGAGTAGTTAAGAGTATTCATACTCCATTAGATAATTTTCTCAAGTGTGTGTGGACCAGGCTGGCCTCGCGCTCAGAGATTCACCCGGTTTGCCTACCAAAGGCATGCACCCTTAGAAATGTCAAGCCCCATTAGAAAACTTTCAAATAATGTTTTAATTTACAAATACAAAGATCTTACAACCAGTCGAACATGATGTTCTGTGCAGCTATTTTTAGTTCATAAGCAAACGAAAATCTGAAAACTTCGTTTAAATTGCCTCGGGTGTCATTCGGTGATCATAGTGTACAAATGCAAAAACCTGTATAAATATGTAAGGTTCAGTCTCCAAAACCCAGGAAGGAAACAGTGCTAGTTAGCTGGCGAGGGATTGCAACCTCTGACGAAGTCAATCATCCTTGCTAAACCCAAGCCCTTACAACCTTCTGTGACCAATAACCTGTTTTTCCGACCCACTTCACCTGTTTCCAGCCGCCCTTTGGGTACCCTGGGGGACTCCCTCCGCACCAGCCCTGCACGCGCATCCCCCTCCTCCTCCCCACGCGGGACTGCTGTGTCATGGTTGAGCGGAAGTCCCTGGCTCCGAAGGAAGAGGCATCCGTAAGATGGAAGGCGCTGGCGTCCTCCCTCCCTCCCTCCGCCCGTGCTGGCCTCCCGGGGTCAGGCCGTACCCTGCACTCTGCCGAACACCTCGTAGTCCACGGACTTGAGCGGCCCCGCCATGGCGACCAGCCTTCTCGCGAGCATCCGCGGCGGGGTGCGCGGCGAGGACGCTGCGGCGGCGCGCGGGGACGGAGGCTCCTGGGTGCTGGCACCGCGCTGGGCGCCGCGACACCAGCGCGCAGGGTCACGCGTCGGCAGGCCGCAGAAAACCGCAGCAGGCCACTGCGCTGCCAAGGCCGGGCGCCTGAGGGCATGAAACCAACCAATGTATTCATCTACCCATTAACGTTTATTTGACACAAGAAAAATTATATATATATTATATATATATTTTTTTTTTAAGGATGAAAATAAGGGAATTTGCTGGAGGGAGGAAGAGGTAGAGTCAGAGTGGGAAAGGGTGAGAGAGGGCAATAGGGGATGAAAATTACCCAAACTCATTATATACACAAGGATAAAATGGCAAAGGATTATTTTTTTTATTTATTAATTACAGTTTATTCACTTTGTATCCCGCTGTGGCCCCTCCCCCATCTCCTCTTCTCTTAGGCCCATCTCCCAGTCCTGTGATAGGGGAAGTCTTCCTCCCCTTCCATCTGACCGTAGTCTATCAGTTCTCATCAGGACTGGCTTCTTTGGCTTCCTCTGTGGACTGGTAAGGCTGCTCCCCCTCAAGTGGAGGTAATCTAAGAGCCAGCCACTGAGTTCATGTCAGAGATAGTCCCTGGTCCAATTATTAGGGAACCCTCTTGGATACTGAGCTGCCTTGGGCTACTTCAATGCGGGGGGGGGGGGGGGGGGTGATTCTAAGTTATCTCCATGCATGGTCCTTGTTTAGAGTATCAGTCTCAGAAAAGATTCCTGTGCCCAGATTTTTTGCTTCTGTTGCTCCCCTTGTGGAGCTACTGTCTCCTCCAGGTCTTTCTATCTCCCCCTTCTTTCATAAGATTCCCTGCACTCTGCCCAAAGTTTGCCTATGCATCTCAGCATATGTTTTGATACCCTGCTGGGTAGAGTCTTTCAGAGGCCCTCTGTGATAGGTTCCTGTCCTGTTCCCTGTTTTCTCCCTCTTCTGATGTCCATCTCATTTGCCTTTCTGAATGAAGATTGAGCATCTTACCCAGTGTCCTCTGTCTGGCTTAGCTTCTTTAGGTGTACAGATTTTAGTATGTTTATCCTATATTATATGTGTAATATCCACTTATAAGTGAGTTTATACTATGTGTGTCTTTCTGCTTCTGGGAAACCTCATTCAGGATTGTGGCAGCCTTTTTGGAGTTAATGGAAAATTTGGAGTTAATGGCATCTGAGCAGTGGAATTCGGCCTCTTGGCTTTGGCTATTTTCCAAAGTCCAGTTTCTCATAAACTGACCTTGGTGGTCCTACAGCGGACTGCTCTGACCCTGAGAAACTCTCTGTAAGCATAGTAACCAGACAGCAGGCTCTGTGTGAGTGAGCTCTCCTATGTTTTGACCAAGTAAAGCTCCTACATGAGAAACTGATTGTACTTTTTTGCCTACTTAAGTGTTAACCTGACGTCCATTAAATCGACACCTGGATCAGCATGGAGACTTGGTGTCCTTCTCTGTGTCGCCCTGTCTCTCTCTCTCCCAGCCCTCTCTCAGGTGGTATTCAGGTGTCACTGCTGGTGGGTGACACAGGATTATCTTTTCTAGTTCCTACCATTTTGACTTGCATTTCCCTGATGACTAAGGATGTTGAGCATTTCTTTAAGTTTTCCTCTGCCATTCAATGTTCCTCTATTGAGAATTCTCTGTTTAGCTCTGTACACCTGTTTTTAATTGGGTTACTTGATTTGCTGCTGTTTAACTTCTTAAGTTCTTTGTATATTCTGGATATTAGCCCTCTGTCAGATATGGGGTTGGTGAAGATCCTTTCCCAGTCTGTAGGCTGTTGTTTTGTTCTGATGACAGTGTCCTTTGCTTTACAGAAGCTTTTCAGTTTCATGAGGTCCCGTTTCTTGATTGTTGATCTTAGGGCCTGTGCTGCTGCTGTTCTGTTCAGGAAAATGTCTCCTGTGCCAATGAGTTCAAGGCTCTTCCCCACTTTTTCTTCTAACAGGTTTAGTGTGTCCGTTTTAAGTTTTAGGTACATAGGTACACAGATTAATTCAGGCTAATTAACACTCATCTCACATCTGACTTCATTTAGGATCTCAACAATTTATATATCATGTGTTATATGATATGTATATTTATAATATAATTACATTCATGTATATAATTACATAAATGCAATTATAGTTACATATAATATAATGTATATTATATATTGCACAATATAATATAGTATGTTGTGTAATAATTGTATATAATATAGTATATATTATATATCAACAATATATATATTATATAATATATTATATATATGTTGTTGAGATCTTAAATGAAATCAGATGTGAGATGATATATATATGTTTTTTTGAGACAGAGTTTCTCTGTGTAGCCTTGACTGTCCTGTAGACCAGACTGGCCTCCAACTCACAAAGATCTTCCTACCTCTGGCTCCCTGCGTGCTGTAATTACAAGTGTGCGCCACCACGCCTGACTGAATATACATCAGTTTTTAACTGTACTCACCACTCTGTAAATGCGATGATCTTTGCTTCGTGTGAGCAGATTTTGTGCCCTTGAAACAATATCCCCTTTTCCAACTTCTCACTTAGGCCTGAGATTGACGCTGGAAATGAAGGACCTGCTTAGCAATGAGAAAATGCCTCCATAGGATGCAGCTGCAGGGCATTTTCTTGGGGAAGGACCTAGCCAACTCTGATGGTACTGCCCTGGGCGGGGGGTCCTGGGTTCTATAAGAAAGCAGACTGAGGGAGCCATGAAGAGCAAGCCAGTAAGCAGCACCCTCCCATGGCCTCTGTGTTGGCTCCAGGCTCCTGTCCTGACCTGAACAGTGCTATGGAAGTGTAAACCAAATCAACCCCTTCCTCCCCAGCTTGCTTTGGTCAAGATGTTTCATTACAGCAATAGAAATGAAGACAGCGAATGAATTATGAAGTGTTCTGGCAACTGCCAAATCTATGGTGATGGTGAGCTAAACCGTGGTAGGCTTGACCTTTTCATCTGGCTGCTGAATCAGGAAGGTTTGTGCCTCAATCCCTATTCGAAGGAGAAGTGACACTGTGGAGGGTGAGAAATTGTAAAGGAAACAAAGACTTGTTGTCACCTTTTCTGTCATTCTGTTCTTCCACAGTTTTGTCTTTATGGTCTTGTTCAGTGACATTTTAGTTTCCTAGGACAATTAAGATAATTTATGTTGAGAGAATTATGTCTCCTGGTGAGCCACTTAAAGTCTTACCTTATAGCAACCCATCACTCCAAATAATCAGGGTAGAGCTTATAGAGCTTTTGATAATCCGTCTTCTAAATGTCAAGTACTTTTTTTTTTTCTAGGACAGGGTTTCTCTGTGTATAGCCTTGGCTGTCCTGGACTCTTTTTGTAGACCAGGCTGCCTTTGAACTCATAGAGATCCGTGTGCCTCTGCCTCCCTGAGTGCTGGGATTACAGGCGTGTGCCACCACTCCTGGCTCAAATACTCCCACATGTGAGAATTTGGATTTCTCAATTCATTTGCTAGTCTCAACACCTTTACACATTTCTTTGCATCTGCTCACATTAAAGAATTTACTACAACTTGATTAAATTTTGTGTGCCAGTTCTCCCTGGGAACACATGCACAAAAAAAATCAGGGCCAAGCATGGTGGCATAGTACTTTAATCCCAACATTGGAGAGGCAGAGTCAGGCTGATCTCTTGTGGGTATGAGGCCAGCCTAGTTTACACATGGAGATCCAGGCCAGCCAAGGCTATATGATGAGACCCTGTACCAAAAAAAGTACTCTGAAACTTGGGCAGAGTGTGGTTAAGTCATTTCTTAAGTATGATATGGTCTAGAAGTGCTGGTCTGGATAAATTTATCTACTGAAGGTCTTAACATTTCAGAGACTTCACAATTTAACTCTTCCTCTCATCTCCCAAGTCACTTCATGAAGTCTATGGAATCAGCACAGATATGATTCTCAGATATCTTTAAATTCTCTCCATTACATTCAGAACCAAACCTACGGTCTCCAGCTGGCACTAACCTGCTGTGGCATACTTTCCTGTATCCTGAGGGCAGCCCACTGCCGAGAGCTCTCTGCACAACACAATAGGAGCTCCTCTCTGGAACCTGCTTTATCTGGAATGTCTCTAGCTCCTGCCAGCTCTTCCCACTGGTGCTCAGGCGCCTTCGCTGCTTGTCAGATTTTCTCCTCCTCATTCAGGGAAATTGCCCCCGTTCTGTATTTTCAAGATTACTGGCTGGGAAGGATGACATTTTCCTTTTCTTAATCAGCCCTTAGCTTTTCTCCACATTTACCCAGGAGTACCTCTGCCAGCTACTATGTAGTTCTATTTTAACTTTAGAAGTGCTAAATAGCAACAATTGATATTTACTTAGCTAAAAAAAAAATGTACTTTGTCTGCTAACAGCTGAACACTAGCAAATGGAAGTTTTTATAAACCATGGTTGCTAAGAAAATGTGATTCTAAGACTTTAGAATTGTAAGCAAATGTTTCTAATATTAAGAAATTTTAAATAAGAATTAGAAAAAATAGAAAATGAAAAATCAGTCATCTATAATCTCAACACATTTAATACATTCTCTCTTTCATATAATAGGTGTGTGTACAAACATATGTTTGTGTGTGCATATATATGTACTTAAATCCTTACAGCATGAATTCAATTATAACATGAATATAAATCATACATGCTTTATGTATACATTGAATTTTTGTTCTTTTTCATATAGTCTTCCTGATAAATAATTTAATAGTTTTTATATTAAGTATATAAAGCCAAAGATTAACCTGAAAAGCACAGGTTATTGCGCCTTCAGGCTGCTTCCCATTTTTCACCATCATAAAAATAATATTGTAAAAGAAAATATGCATGTAGCTTCCTTTCTTTCTTTTTAGGGTGTTAGGAAGTCAGGTCTCACTGTGTAGCCCATGTGGCCTTAGAATCGCAATCCTCCTGCCTCAGCCTGCCTAGTGTGGTAGTGTGGATATGTATGTACCACTATATCAAGTCCAAAATATTGTTCTTTTCTTTTTTTTTTTTTTTTTTTTTTTTGCTCTATTTTGTTTTGTTTTGGAGACAGGATCTTGGCTGGCCTGAAACTTGCTTGATAGCCCAAAATAGCCTTGAATTCATAGAGCTCTGCCTGCCTCTGCCTCCAAGTGCTAGGATTAAAGGCATGCACCATTATGTCTGGCCACATGTATTATTCTTTTTTTTTTAAGATTTATTATTTTTTTTATTGTATACGAATGTTTTGCTTGCATGTATACCTGTGGATAATATGTATGCAGAGGCCAGAAGGGAGCACAGGTTTCCTTGGAACTGGAGTTGTATGTCACAATAAGGGTCCTGGAAACCAACCCAAGTCCTCTGGAAGAACAGCAAGTGTTCTTAGCCACTGAGACAAATCTCTAGCCCCTGTGTACATCGTTCTTAATACATATTACCGAGTTATAGGTTTTAAGAGCTCTATCAAGACTACTGCCAATCCTGTTCATGATTGATTTGTTCTTCCTATATAGTTCATATATAAAGTTCAGATTTCATGACCTGAGCAACAGCCTTAGAATCAGTTGGAAATGAACAGTACACACTGACATTAACATTTAGCCGAATCGTTCCCTTGACAGGACTTTAAAAAAGGAATCTGCGGGTCAGGCCTGGTGGCACGCCCGTGCAATCCCGGCAGTTCAGACACTAAAGGTTTCAATGGGAAGCAACTGCCATAGTTTCATGTGTTTAAACATCTGCTCGACACCTCTTTAGTGCATTTACGGAACCTTCAGGGAGCCAGGCCGGAGGAGGGGGAGGCAGGGTTAAGGTTTGCAGTTCAGACCTGCTTCTGTCTATCTGCTTCCGGTTCAGCTGAGGTGTGAACACGCAGCCGCCATACACTCTTGGCTACAGTTGTTTCTTCCCTTGTCTTCGCCACCATGTTGCACAGTATTCCTTCAAACCGTGAGCTGAAGTGACACCCCCCCCCCAACACACACTTAAGTTGTTTCTTGTTAGGTGTTTGGTTGCAGAAATGAGGAAAGTAATTAATACAACAGTTAGTAGGATCTTGAATTTGAGGCCAGCCTGGGCTACATAGAAGGAAGGGGAGGGGAGGGGAGGAGAGAAGTTAAGAAGGGAGATGAAAAAAAAAAACAACAAACCAAACAAACAAACAAACAAAACAAAACAAAACAAAAAAACAAGCAACTTGTTTTTAGTGTAGGAGCATGTTAGAATAATACATAGGGGAAAAAAATTTGTCCATTGATACCAGATGACCTGGCACTAGAAACTGCGAAATAAAGATAAACAATACCATCTCTATGTCCACATATCATTTGATCTAACGAAGAGCACCTTGTCACCACAAAAAGTCACTGAGAGTTTCCTAGACTGAATGCCCAGAAATATGACTGATAATCGCAAGCAACCAAAATTACCGCCTCTGCTGAAACAGTATTTCTATCCCGGAAGTATTTTTGTTGTCACTGAAAGAGCAGATTCATCAGTCTCCATGTGTGAAGAGGCCTAAATGAGCCAATCAATGCTTACCTTGTAGAAGAAATACTTTATAGTTGAAGATATGATTAGAAAATTATTACTAAACTAGTTTCAAAATCATTAGATACCAGCCAGACAGCTGAGTAAGTGGCTAGCTTTATGAAAGAGGTTTTCATCTTGTTATAGGCTATCGGAAAATTGCTTAAGCATTTTATCAGGAAGGAACTTTTCCCCAAAAGAAATTCTGTCCCAGATTTTAAGCAGTTTTGTCGTTGTTGTTGTTGTTTTTTTGTTTTGTTTTTTTTTAATCACAACCCAATTTACTTTTTAAAACTTGGAAGGGCTAGGGTTAGGTCATCTTATCTCTTTTACCTCAGTACTGCTTAGGCTAGAGATTGGGGAAGGCTTCGTTGATACCTCCTCCTTTCTCTGATGCTCTACTGCCTAACTGAAATACCTTGCTGAAGAGTCGTGACTTTGGCACAACAGAATCCCGACTGAGTGCTTCTGGACAGTGCTTCTGCTCTGTACTTGCCCACTTCTGTATTAAATATGACCCTCCAACCTTTCGGCTGAAACTTTCCCCCAGCTTAAAAACAAGACAAAACAACAACAACAACAAAAAAAAACATCCACTTTAAACTGGTCACAGGCTTAGCCTTCCCCTTGCCATCCCACCTCATCACTGGGTACTCTCTGCAGGCAACACTGGGTTCACCCTCTACTGCTGTCCAGACTTCTCCAGCCTTTCCTCTCCTTCTATCTCCAAAGAGTTAACACCAAAGTCTGCATGTCTATGTGAGAGGATCAGATCTTGGAATTACAGACAGTTGTGAGCTGCCATGTAGGTTGCAGGGACTTGAATCAGGGTCCTCTGGAAGAGCAGCCAGTGTCCTTAACCAGTGAGCCATCTCTCCAGTCCTCAAAGAGCTTCTTTTAAAGAGCCCCTAACTGTGTTTGGGATAAAGGAAAACACCTCACCACACCCACCCTCACACTCTCTCATGGTGGGCTAAAAAGACTGCAGCTCCTTAGTGAGTCCTCAAAACAAATCTCTGGAATGTAAGATGGCTAACAACCGTACAGATGGTTTAAAATGCTCATTTGTGTTCTCTACAGGGCGTGCAGCATTTCGTCTTGAATTTAATATAACAGTGGTTTTACTATTTCATGTCTTAGCCAAAATGGATTTAAAAGTTTCCTTTCTCCAACCAGCTAAATTCAACAAGCCATGCTCAGATCTTAAATGTGTTAACTGACCAGTACTCGTTTTTTTGTTGTTGTTGGGTTTTTTTTTTGTTTTGTTTTTTGTTGTTGTTGTTTTGTTTTGTTTTTGGCCATGCTTTGGCAATGCTGGGAACTAAAGCCAGTATGTCACACATGGAAGGCAAATGCCCTACCACTGAGCCAAAGTTTTGAACAGAGCATCTCTGAGTCCAATTAGAGAGTTAAAAATTGCTGACATCATCAGCTTTGTTTTTGTTTACTTATTTGCTTTGGTTTTTTTGTTTGTTTGTTTTTTTGTTTTTTTTGGCCAGACAGGGTCTTATGTGGCCTTAAATTCATGGTAGTCCTCTTGCTTTGGCCTCTCAAGTACTGGAATTGTATGTCTCTACCTCATGTGGCTTATTACATGTAGTGATATCATTGTGAGCATTGGTGTGGTTGGTTATGATTAATTTTTGAGATATATTTTCTATCTCAGACTGGCCTCAAATTAGCTATATAGCTAAAGATAGCCTTGGACAGCCACTACTTCTTCTCCTCCATCTTCTTCATAAGTGTGTGTGTGTCAGTCTGTCTGCCTGTATGCATGTATGTGACACATGTGTAGAGATCAGAGGAAAACTTCTTAGAGTAGGTTCTCTCCTTCCAGCATATGGGTTCGGGGACCAAAATCAGTTCATCAGGCTGTGGTGGGGGGGGTTGAATGCAGGGCATTTTACATACTGGGCTTTACAAATTGAGCTACAACCTTGACACATGAACAGGGATTTTTTAAAGACCTAATATATTAGTGGTATATGCTAAACTAAAGATTACTAGAATATATTTGGCATTTGTTTTTAAATCCTCAAGGAACTGAAGAGTTTAGATAGAATGACCTTGGCAAACTGATGATGGTTATTAATGTTATGGGTTATGAGTATATGAGGTTTCATTGTACAATTTTCTAGTTTTGTATGTTCGAAACTTATACAAAGTATTAAAATTAAAAAGAATTCATTGGTATTCTATAAAATACCTAATAGCCAACCTCCACTGGGGTAGACACTGGAGTTTAATCTTATGCAGATCAGCTTTAACATTAATAAGCCAAGTACTATAACACGCCATAAAAGTGACTTAAAAGATGACCCCTTCTCAGAATACCAAGTCACAGAAACCATAACAAAAGACTGTTGAACAACCAGAACCTGTTGTCCATTTAAAAGCTTAGAAATACAGTTTGTTGGTTTACATTGATGGCAAGAAACATTAAAGTTTGAATCTTGTATAACATTTCCAAACAATAAAGCATGGCAAGCTTCCAAATATAAGTCTGCTAAAAACCAGAATCAGACCAAAGTCCCATAGTCAGTCCTCTTTTTATTCTTGAGAATTGTCCTGATTACCAAATCAATCAAGTCCAGTCACATTGTATCTAAAAAGTTTCTCTGCACAACATCTTCTCTCAGGAGCAGAATGAAACAAAGGCGGGTCAGGAGCATAAAATCCCAGTGCAGCTCTCCATTCACCGTCAGGACAGAGTACCAGTAACAGGAACATCCTCCATCTGGGGAACTTCTCCTGCAAATCGCACCAGCTTTTCTGGGATCCACCTGGTTCCTTCTGCAACCTGCGGAAAAATGCAAACACGCCTTCTTCCCCATATTACTACAGGGTCAAGGCCCTGCCACTTTCCAGTAGTTGGACCTTTCCATTTTGCTTGGGCATAATGATCTTTGGTATTAGGGTGCCACCATCAATCAGCCGCAGAACAGCCTTGTATATCCACATTCAAAATTTTTTAAATAAAGAAAGGATGATTAAGATAATTCTGTGGTGTTCAAGCATATGACTCACCTTTTTTATTTTTTTCAATTGAGTCTTATGAGATCCATGGGCACACTCCACAATTCCTTGACCTTGAGGATGATATGGAATACCTGTTTTATGACTTATGTTCATAATAGCAATTGTAGCAAAACATTTTAAGCAATGACTTATAACATGTTTGGTGGCTTCTCCTGCTAAGGGAGTTGCCATGATAAATCCTGAAAAAGTATCAGTTGATATGTGAACACACTTCAGTTTTCCAAATTCTGGGATATGAGTTATGTCCATTTGCCACAACCATAACAACTTCTAGACACTTCATTTCCTTTCTTCCTACAGGGTCTTAAAGCCAGTTGGCAGGCACTGTTAGCATTTTCATATGCCAATTGTTTTACTAATAATAATCCAGAATCTGTATCAACTACAAGTCAGCTTGCTGCTTGCATTAATCTTGCTACAAAATCTTGAAATAATTCATCAGGTCCCTGGACAGATTTTAGACAAATCCTCCACCTGTCTACCTGTTTGTGGAAGTTTATTCCAGGCCCTTCAGGCAGCAGCATTTACTTAAGCAAACAAACGGCCACATCAAAATCCAATTGTTGTCCTATTTCCCTGTAGATTCCTTCTCCAGTAAGCATGTCATAAGTTATAGGAACTCCTTGAGCTCGACTGAGTTCAGCTGTAACTTGACAGTCTATGAAAATTCTGACTTCCATAATAAATGATCTCCTCCTGATAAACATGCCTGGGCAGAGGACCTCAGTAGACAAGGACTCTAACAGAGCTTGAGTAAAAGGTGCTATAGGACCATATTGAGCACATGCAATTTTTAATTCTTTTCATTGTTTAAGAGGTATAGGAGCATGGACTCTCACCATGTTATCTTGTCCATCAGGTTGCTCTAGAACTGGAAAACCATAAAACTCAGTTATATCTTCTTCTTTCTGCCTAGCTTGTTGTAAAGAAGTTTATAAAGGGGATACAGTTGCCTGCACAGTGGGCAAAGTAAAAGGTCCCCCTGTGTTTTGAGCTACAGCAAATGTAGCCATCCCAGGAGGAGGGTCTAAGCCTGCAATCAATAAGGGAGTTGGAATGGGGATTGAGCCTCATTTTCCCTAGTAGCTAATTCTCCAATTTTTCTGTTTATTTCCTCCAAGCCCCATTCCAACTTTTTTAATTTCTTTTTGCCAAGGCTTAAGTTTGTTTTTGTTTTTTGTTTTGTTTTGTTTTGTTTTAACACTCATAGCCTGAATCTAAGGGTATCTCTCAGAATAATACTTAGCTACTTTTTCCTCCAACTCTACAACCTCATCAGGATCTAAGTCATCCTCAAAGTCTTCTGTTGTAAGAGACTATTAATATTTATTATTGACTTATCTTCTGTTAATGCTGCTGTTGGTCCTAACAGCTGTATACCCAAATCACCACACAGAGACTGGATTTATTTAGTCAACCTGAAACACAGTGCTGGGCAATAGTTACTCCATCCTAAACCTCCAAGCCCTCATAGTTTCCTAACATTTAGATTTCCCACATTATACTTGCTTTAGTGATATCTTAGATCTGGTTCATGCTCCGTGTCCTCCAAGATCTCTCCTCCAGCTCCGTTCTTCTATCTCTCCTCTCACACCTTCTCCTCCCACTCATTTCCTGCCTTCTGGCTCCTCCCCTCTTTCCTGCCCTCTGTTTCCTCCCTTTGCACAACACTGTGGCTGGTTGTTTTATTTTGGCCTGTTTACACACAGTTGAGACAGGATGCTTAGAGTAAGTATCACAATGCAAACCAGAGAGTGGGGGTATCAGCATTTGAATGAACAAGGATAAGGTGTATACATTTCAAAAGAACATTATACCAACAGTCTTCTTTTAACAAGAAATGATTATCATTAGGAGGGACATATAACTCTTCTGGAGGAGCCAATGGTTTAATCTCATTTTGTCTCGAAGCCTCCTATTTTTCTTTCCTCTTTCTCTCTAACCCTGAAGTGTCACTTTCTCAGTCCTGTGCTGCATATACAGACTATCTCTAATTAAATTTCATACAAAAAAAGAGGCTATTCTCTTGTCCCATTTCTACTCTCAAATTTTACTCTCTGCACGCTTTTCTTTTTACTTTATGATCCGAGCTCACCAACACCCACGGTGTCGTTCACTGCTTCCTCGCATCTCAAGTCCCTATTCAGGTACCAAGCTGCCAGAGCTCACTGGCAGAGTTGAACAGCTCTCCACACTGGCATAAAGAAGCATGAACATATAATAAAATAAACTATCATTAATAAAAAGAATATTGCAGAAACGGTGCACTTCCCAGAAGAAGAATATAACTGTGTAGGAACAGCTGGATGTCAGAAGCTGTGAAAACACAGTTATATTAGCACTGGATGATTCAGGAAATATAATTTAGCCCCTGTCGATACTGAGTAAAGGCAACATTATGATTAATCATTGATGTGGCTTCTTGGTCACACCAGAGACACACATACACAATACACAGGTGTGCTCACACTCACCCTTAAATATCTGAAAGAGCAGCTCTCAAGTAGGACATTAAGCTTCTCCAATCATTTTTTTCTTTTTGTAAAAAAATTATTTATATTTCTATAAATTACAGTGTATTTACTTTGTATCTCCACTATAACCCCCTCCCTCATCCCTTCCCAATCCTACCTTCCCTCCCTCATCTCCTCCCATGCCCCTCTCCAAGTCCACTGATAGGGGAGGTCCTCCTCTCCTTCCATCTGAACCTAGTCTATCAGGTCTCATCAGGATTAGCTGCATTGTCTTCCTCTGTGGCCTGGTAAGACTGCTCCCCCCTCATGGGGAGGTGATCAAATTGCCAGCCACTGAGTTCAAGTCAGAGACAGTCCCTGTTCCCATTACTAGGGAACCCACTTGGATACTGAGCTGCCATGGGCTACATATGTACAGGGGACTTAGGGGTTCTAGGTAATCTCCATGCATGGTCCTTGATTGGAGTATCAGTCCTGGAAAACACCCCTGTACAGCTTCTCCAATCTTTATAAAAAGAACTCAACTCCCTTATGGTCCCTGTGGTGGAAAGTGGCTTGGTGCTCACATTTTTTTAATCTTTTTATTTTGTCTATAGGGCTGAAGATTGTAAATTGTAACATTCAGGTATTTGTGCTATTTCGATTCCACATGAAATAGTTTCCACCAATAAAGTAACCATGTAGCGGTGGATCCTGTGCAAGGCTGAACCCATTGATGATTCTGCAATAAGAAACACAGTGGGAAGGAGCTCACTCTCCCCTATGGTTTCTAGGGCACCAAGAGGCAGAGTGCGGGAATCTGTTTTACTAGTTGACAAGTGCACCAAGTATGGTGAGTTCTGGAGTGGCAGCTTTCTCAGTTTGGAGTTTCATGGCAGTCATGGTGGCAAGGAAGCATCATTTTAAATGCAGCAGCTGGGGCAGCAGCCTCTGGTTACGCAGTCTCTTGGATAATAAGAGATCATCAGCTCCCTAGACGACCCAGTTCTTCAGTGAAGGTCGATTTGGCCTGGCTGCAGTGGACTCCATACTGGTATTTCAGATGCTTGTGACATGACTAAAGCTAAGACTGGGAGCAGGAGACCCAGAGCCTCTCTCTTTAGCCTTTTGAACAACTTCATTGGCTATTTAATATTAAAAATTGAACTCATTTCTGCTTAAACTAAGTATATTTTTTTTTCTGCTCCGGCCAGCAGAGCCTGTTATTAGCGGGGGATAGAAGAGAATCCGATCCTGTGAAAAGATGGGCTGAGAGGAAGAAATGAGTCCAAGCAAACAGGTGCTTGTCAAGGACCAACTTTACTGAACAGAATCAGCTTTTATATAGGGTTCAGGATGAGGAAGTAGGGTGGGTGAAAAATTACAAATTCTTCTCGGCCAGGGGCCTGAAACATCTTGTGATAAGCCATGGTTCTGTGAGCACATCTCTGCTGTTACCAAGCAGTATGTTTACTGCAGGTAAGGAAATGGGCAAGTTGAGGCAGGTTGATGGGTTTCCACAGGTGGTCTCTGACATCTCCAAGCAGTATGTTTACTGCAGGTAAGGAAACAGGCAAGTTAAGGCAAGTTGGTGAGCTCCTTCAGGTGGTCTCTGAAGTTGAGGAGTTCCCTCAGGTGGTCCCTGACATTTTTCTCCTGTAATTTAAACTCTGACTAGTGCAATGCCTGCAGACAAAAACTTCACAATAGGAGTAGATCAAAATTAAACAGAATGGAAATTCAAATATGCCATACTCACATGTCAGTTAAAAGGCATTAACAATTTCAGGTGAAATAAAGACTTATGAAAAGAAACATAAAAGCCAACTTCGGTGGCATGTGCCTATAATCCCAGCACTGTGAAGAACAAAGTAGGAGAATCAGAAGGTTGAAGCCAGCCTAGGTTTGGCAGCGAGACCCTGAGTTGATTAGAGAGGAGAATAAAGAATATTAAATCTAACCCTTAACCTTTGAAAAATAATTTGTTGAAATATTATAGGACAAGGGCTTAAATAGTTTACATTCTGTGAATTAGCTGCATCTGCTTATTTATATTTATTGTCTACTTGATTTATATATATCCTGTTGTATTTTTATAAATTAATGAAACAATAACGTTAAAAAGAACCCTTCTGGGGCTGGAGAGATGGCTCAGAAGTTAAGAGCATTTTCTACTCTTCCAGAGGGCTTGAGCTCAATTCCCAGCAGCTGTCATGCCCAAGTCTCACAGGCCCCAAACACCACCAAGGAGCCAATCCTGTTACAAGTGTAGTAGGGTCTTTATAACAAGCTCAAACTCAGGCCCACACCATCACCTACACCGTGGTTCTCCAGAGTAGAGCCCCATACTCAGGGGGAGGAGGGTTTTTATTGGGTTTTGAGCAAGGATCAGAGAATTCCAGCTTGGCAGTTCTATGATTGATTGACATTTTGCAAATATCAGGTGATAAAACTTGATTTATTGTGTCCGGAGGGCCAAATCATAATTGTTTTACTCAACCTTTTGTAAAGAACACCTAGGTAAACTCCAGATATTCACTGATTAGTCATTGCTAGGGGTGATGGTTAAATATTAACAGAATGAATGGTCCAAGCATATTTTTGTGGGTTATCTCCAGGCTATTCCTTGAGTAGAGGATTTTATTGTCTTGTTCCTGGAATTAGTGACCTGTAGACTAATTTCTGGGACTGGTGACTTTGGGGGTGGGGGTGGGGGGTCAGGCCTGGTCCTCTCACGTGGTGGCTCACAATCATCTATAAAGTGATCTGATGCCCTCTTCTGGCAAGCAGGTGCACATGCAGATAGTGTACTCATACATAAAATAAAAAAGTATAAAGGAATAAAACCCTTCTGGCTGCGTTAGGTGGTACATGCCTTTAATTCCTGAACTAGGGAGTGTGAGGCAGGAAGACCACTGCAAGTCTGAGGCCAGCCTGTGTTAAATAAAACCTATCTGAAAACCTAAAAGCAAACAAACCGAGGAAGTGATTTTTGGAGTGCTGCTTAGTTATAAAGCATAATTTCTGGTCTCTTGCTGCCACCTATCAACTGTCTAAGGCAAGGCAGGCTGTGAGCATAGGATGGTTTCTTCAGAAATAGCAGTTTCTCTTCTTGGCCTTTTGGCTAAAATCAAGTATAAAAACATTAGCAGCACCAAGACTGCCTCTTATTTCAAAATTTCAAAATCACTCTTCCAAACTACCTGTGTGCATGCCAAACCCTTAAATAGCAAGCATGTTTAAGTACTATTGGGTTTTTCACTCAACAGGTGGCTTAAATATGAAAGACTCTTGACCATGAATTATTATTAGATACAAAAGTTACAGAAAAGAACAAGAAAATTCATTTAGTAAATGATGATTGACTCCCATTATATGAGATATTATACTCAACATATACTTATACTATAAGGGGTTTAATTACATTGATTGATTGATTGATTTAGGAGGCATAGGGTTTTGATTACATTTATTTATTTATTTAGGAGGCATAGAGTTTTAATTACATTTGCCTATTTATTTATTTGGGAGGCATCCAAATTCCACAGTGTTCCTGTGGCAGTCAAGGCACAGTTTATTAGCATTGATTATCCCCTACTACCATGTAGGTCCCAGAGACTAAAATTAGGTCATCGGATTTGGTGATAAATGTCTTTATCTGATTAGCAATTTTGCCTTTATACTACATCAATAAAGTGAGTCTTATCAAAAGACAGTGCATTTCAGGGACATTTGCTATATAAGTAAGATGTGTTTACTCCAGCCCGGGAAACAATTTGCAAATTTATCCTGTAATTAGTTACCTTTTGTTGTGCCCAATTCACAAGACCCCAAAAGACTACCAGAAGTCCAGTCCATTGCAAAACACGTGAGGATCTTTTTATTACAAGCTATAGCTTGGGCTCACAGACTCACTGCCACAGCAGTTGAAAGCAAAGAGCCTCGTGCTCAGGGTAGGTGGCTTATTTAAAGATTCTATTCCCTCCCAGCATGCCCAAAGCAGGGGAATTCCTCTATTGGTTGAAACACGAAAGGGGATGTTGCATTTTGAACTGATTGGCTATAGGAGGCCCCCAAACTATTAATGATCTGGCTTTCCGTGTTTGGCTGTCCTAGGAGAGAGGGGCAATCTGGGCTGGTTTCCTAGCAACTCTATCTCTAGTGGTCAGGAAAAGAATTCAGTAAGGCTGGTTCTTACCCATAGGAGGCTGGACATGTCTCCACCTGTCTGGCCTTTGTTCAGGCTTGTGCTTTAAACTTTAAACCAATAGCTCAAAAAAAAATTTCTAATTCTTTGATCTCTCACTTTCAGTTGTAAAAGTTTATCTCTGGATGGCTGGCAGTGACATGAATGACTGTAGCATTGCAACAATAATGATGAATTTTGTCAAAGAAACTGGGTGAAGTCTCAACTCTGGCTTCTCCCAGCCCTTCTCAACCCACCTCTAACCCAGTGGCTGGACTTCCCTTCCCTTCCTCCAGGCTTCTTTTTTCTGTATAGTCCAGCCATTTTAGCTCATGTACTCTCTTGACCTCTTGGTTCTTTTGTCTGTCTGTCTGTCTGTCTGTCTCTCTCTCTCTCTCTCTCTGTGTGTACTCTGTCCTTTATTCCTTATCCCCTCTCTTGCCCCTCTCTCTTATCTTTCTCTCTTGCTCACCCCCCTCTCACTCCTTATGGTCTTAATCAGTGGATCCTTCCAGATGCCTCTGGCTGTTCTCTTTCACATCGACAATAAACCCTTCACTTCAACCATACCTTGGAGCAATCATATCCTCATTCTCATTCAAACTTAAGGTATAGTTCATTCAAACTTAAAGTATAGTTTTCTCTCATTTAATTTACTTCATAGAAACCACTTTGACTAAACAAGACAAGTACTGTATCTATTTTAGAGACAAAGAAATAGTCTCATAACCCTTAAGGGGTTCTTCAAGATCACTAGAAACAGAATCCTACCGAGAACCTGACCTTTTGAGACAAAACTTACCTTCCAATGGTCTTTCATTCACTTGTTAGCAAATATCATGGTAAGATAAATGTGTGCAATAAGTGGGTGCTGGGGAGAAGGTGATGTTAGAAAAGTCTAAGGAAGCCATTCCGTAAGAATGGATTTAAATCAAAAGAGAAAGTGGGAGGCTTGACTCCAGGCAAAAGGAACAGCAAGGAGAAAACCCAAAGGACCCTAGTATCAGGCCCAAGAAATTCCTTTCCCCGAAGTCTGGCATTTAGACAAAAGCCAGCATTCCATTAGGGCCTGGAAAATAGTTTCTACCTCCTAAAAGGAATCATTCTCCTTATCTCTCGCAAAATGAGCAAGTTGCTCTCCCATGAACATGTGACTATGGTGCCTATTAGCATGTCAAGGTAAATGCTAGCTTCTAGGTTCCCTCAGTCCTTACTCGAAAGCCCCCACCCCAACTCATAAGCTCCATTTCTCCCAGATACCCATTCCCATATAACCCTGGAGATCCCCCTCCAACCCGCATCCCGACACTGCACTCTGCTTTCTCAAGAGACAACCTTGGCAAATCAAAATAAACTTTTCCCTTTTCCACCCATGAAGCAGCTATTTTTTTTCTTTGCTGCACCTACTTCATTCATCTGGTACTCGAAACTTGGGAGGAGCATATATGAGCCCTTTTGAAGGGGTTCAGTGTTATATAAACTATAAACTGTGCAACAGGTCTGACACAAAATGGTTTATTTACGGGCCGAGTGGGAAAAAGACAGAATGAGACAGAAAGGTAGTGGGAGAGCACAGGAGAAGAGAAGAGGAGGATGGGTGGAGCACTCTAGGAAAGTCAGAGTTTGAGGGAGCAGTGACAGGCCTGCCCTTTATATCTGGGGCTCCCCTGGCTTGCACCTGGCAGCCACAGGTACTGACATCAGAGGTTGCCAGGCAACCTAGCCTAGCATTTTTCCCTTTTTCTTTAATTAAAAATAGTAAATTTACATGGCGAGGAGGAGGGGAAGACCCTGCCCCCAAAAGTTCAAGGTAGAGAGTGGGGTTTGCCAGCCATGCCCAGCAGCAGGTAGAGACCTAACATCGTAACCTTTTGTTGAAAATAAATGGATAACAGGTGAAGAGATCAACTGGTCTTTGCCTGCTTCCGGCTGACTTTGGGGCACTGATTTTGAGGATGCTGTCCTAGTCCCAAGAGCAGGCTGTTCTATTTGCCAGGTTAGACTAGAACACCTGGAAATAGCTGCTTTGGCTCCGTTGTACATGTAGGAAACACCTGGGCCTGGCAGGATCCTGGCAATTATAAGGGTAGAAGACAAAGTTAAGTGGGTTAGGGAGACATTTGGGGGGGACGTATATTTGAAACTTTTAGTCCTCTGGACTTTCAGTCCCATGGTCTTGGTAGTTGGGGAAGGAGGGAGTCCCAAAACCAGAAAATGGGGTAGGAATCCCACCCTCTGACGTTAGCGATAGGTGCAGTAATTATCTGGATCCATTTGACCAATGAGGTGGATTTGGGTGGGTTTCCTGTAGTTTACAAGAATCCTTTTTTAATTTTACAAAGGGAGACAGACTTCAGTCATGTCAGCATTTTAAACCTGTTAGCATTATCATTGTAATCTATAGTGAAATACGTCTATACTTAAAAGATAAACCAAAGGAAATTTAAAATCTTGAGCTTGGAGCTATGATAGTAAATCATATGATGGAATGTTTTTATCAGAGTTGGATTAATAAATTTCAGTGATTAATGTCAAAGCTCTGAACAGTCTTAATATAACAGTTGTTAGTATTTAAAAATAGTGCCACACACAACAGATATTATATGAAAGATTTATTGGATGGAGGATGAGAGGTAGAAAGGGGGAAAAAAGGTCAGTTCTGCCAGTCTTTGGGGATTCCCCATAAAGTACAGGAGAACCAGAGGTATGGGGATACAAGCTAGCAAAGCAGGTTGTCACAAGCTGTGCCAGGGGCCACAGGGAAGACTCAAGAGAGACACAGCTCACCTAGTACTAGGATTTTCCAACTCGTCTGATAAAAAGAAAAGAAAAGCCAAGAGACTGTGTAGATGGGAAGATAAAGATTATTCACCCAAGGGAAGGCGTCTGTGTGGGGGTTGGTGAAAAGGGCCAATTGCAGCCTTGAAGGCTGTGGTTGGAGAGTACCTCTGTTCTTCAGTGAAACAGGGAGATACTGGTCAGTCTCTCAGACAGAGGGAATCATCCATCTGCCAGTGTTGGATGTATGGATGTACTGATCAGGTAGCCAGGAAAGAGGAGCCCCAAAATCAGGAAAAGGGTTGGGGTGGGGAGGGGGAATCCCACCTTTTGAGATAGACAATAGGTGCAGTACTTATCTGGAGCCCAAGTGACCTGAGAGGTAGATTTTCTGCACTTGTTAACTAGTATATATTAGGACTTTAGGTTTCATCCCTGTTAAGTTGGGGCCTTAAAAGTCATAAACATGGTCCTTTAAAGTGAAAGCATAACAAGTTCCTGTATTATTTAGTACATGAAAAGACCATAGCTTAAAAAAGTCTAAGGCTACATTATAGATTAATTACCACATTCAGAAAATAAGACCAAGCACATTTTAACCTTTTTTATAGTGACCAAGTTTAACATTCTATTAGAGTTTAAGGGTATCTAGGCAAAATCTCTTACCTAGTAACCCCCAGAGTTATGGGTTTTAAAACCAACAATATAGTAGAACAGTACAAAGCAATTTTAAAATTTTATGTGGATTTATTATACCAAATCTCTTTGCCAGAAAGCCTATTGGCAATCTGGATCTGGATCACAGGCAGCTTATGGCAGGGGAAAAACAGCATTTATTCATTAATTCAGGACCTGATAAAGACATAAGAAATTAGACATACATTTTAAATTAGTTTGTTAATCTGAATAGACCTTTATAACCTTGAAATTTTGGCATCATCTAAAAATTATTTTAAACCAGGGTTCATCAAATATACAGCATGTTGTAAAAACATAACTTTGAATTTAAAAATCCATGTCAATTAAAAATGAGACTCACTGCTTTCTTAGTCTAAAAGGAGATAAAATAAACAGAGAATTGATTATGATCAAAATTGTTCATACCATGTGGTCACCTTAAGATTTACAGTTTAATCTTAAGATTTTTTTTTTTTTTTTGAGAGTATAGGAAGAAACCAGAGAGTATTTTTATTTAGGGGGAGAGCAGGCAGAGACAAACAGACAGGACTTTGAGAAAAGAGATCTAGGGAATCACTTTTTACTTCGCTGATTGCTCTTAGTATTAGTGGATATTACTAGATATTAGACATTTGAGTAGGGCAAATATAGGTGTAGAAGCCAGAGGTTTCCTGAAGGGGAGAGAATATGAGGAAGCTATGCCTGTGAATGAGAAAGGGGAAATGAAAATGGACCGTGTGGCTAGTGGTCCGTCAATCGGAAGCCTGGTGCCTGGAACCAGGGCTTTATCAGCAGTACAGCCATGTTCTCATTGAGGGAATCTCATCCTCGGGAAAGGATAGGGGCAGATAGGCAGTTTTAGAGTGGCGGTAGGAAGGGGTACAGTGGCCTTTTAGAGCCTACAAGAGACTCCAGTTTTGCAGCTCCAAAAACAGTGGGACAGAAACAAGATCGTGAAAGCAGATGGCAGTGGGGAAACCACAGCGTTTTCTTTATACCCAAGATGGCTGCCAATCATGTGACTGCCCTTCATTGCCCTAAGTTAAGATGGTGATGAAACCATATTCTTGCCCTTATAGAGATGGCAGTGAAGCCATGGCTCCAACCTCTTTATCCCAAAATCAACATGGCAACTAGCCATGAGTTGTGTGCAGCCGTGGTGGCATGGCAGAACCAGGGTGACAGGACCCAGGGCCTTGCTGAAGGCATGGCGGTCCCAGCCCAGCAGTTCTAAACTGACAAGGCTGGGCAGGTGTTGAAACAATCCAAAAACCCTGCTCCAGAAGCAGGACAGATGCGTGTGGCTGTGGCAGTCGCAGGCAGAGACAGGTTAGGCGATCGTGAAAGGAGCAGGAAATGAGGGTGCAAGAGAAAGATTAGTTGTGGGCAGGCGTGTAAAGAAGGGTTCTAACATGTCTGAACATTGCTAGAAGAGCCCTTCCGTATGGGTCACCAAACGTTAGTATTTATTTTTAAATGATGCCACACACATGCACACAACAGACAAAAAGATTTATTGGATGGGGGTGGAGAGATAGAGAGGAAAAGGAAAGAGAGAGACGGGGATGGGGAGGAAGAAAACAAGGCAGAGAGAACAAGAGAGGCAAGAGAGAAGAGTAAGAGAGAGACAAAGTGGCAGGTTGGTCCCTTTCATAGCTTGTGTGTGCGCAGCTGAACTGCATCCGCCACACACGTGATGGGCAACACACGATGACATCACAGGTTACTAGGCAACCCAGAAGCAGGCTGCCTCTACTGACAGAACCAGCCATAGGTAATTCGGGACATGATGGAGAGAGTGGGACTTGAGAAATTACGGGCTAAAAGAAAGACGCAGAGATTAGGGTAGTTTCGGGAGGGCTTTCAGTCAGTACTGAAAGCACTGAGTTCTTTCAACAGCTCCTTTTTAAAGACAGAGCAAAAGGAGTCACCTCACTGCAAGCAAGGATGCAAGCAGCTCTCCATGCACACAGCTTGAGAATGAAGTTTGGCTTCCCACACTGTACACTAACAACAGCAGCCCAGCAGCAGGAAGAAATCTGAAGCATTTTTCTCTATTTTGGATAACTTAAATGATCCTTTTTTAGGCCCTCTGGCCTTCATAACTTGCAGTTACTAACCTTAAAACACCTTCTTAGGCCCTCCATCCTTTGCAACTTGCATTTACCAACCTTTAAACAACTTCTTAGACCCGCAAATACTTTCTTAGAAGTGTTCCTTTGTAACTTTCATTTAGCAACCTTGAGACATCTTCTTAGACCCTCGAACGCTTTCTGGAGAGAAGCTAAATAACTATGGGGCAGTGTGGTCCATGAGCACATGGCCATGATGGATGGCCTGTTGGAACAGAAGCAGCCCAGGAGGAATGATTGTTCCTGCTACATCTGCTTCCCCTCTCTCCTGCTCCTGGCCTCATAGCCCCTCTGAGACCACCATCCCGGGAACCTCAGCTCTCCTTACTTCTCTTCTTCAGAACTTTCATTTTTGCCTCCCTTGGGCACCTGGATCTTACACCACTTTGGCCCATTGATTTTCCATACTCCGTGTAATAATGATCACTCCCTGTCTCTTCAGATTCTTTCAGGAAAGAATTAGCAAAATTATTCAATGGCTTCTGATAGAAGTTTTCCAGTCCTCCTCCCACTGCCTATCAGCCTGACCCCTTGGTTTGGAGCAGCATTCCAGACTAATTCAAAGTGGCTTTTATTTTTCTAGCCCCAGACAGCCCCACAGAACCTGGGCAGTGATCAAAACCATGTTTTTTGATCACAAGTGCCTGACTCCGTCCTTTCCCAGCTCCAAGGAACCCTAACTAGCAGGAAACAGCTAAGAGAACTGCACCCCTCTCTCCCACTAACCCTTTCTCTCTCCTGCCTGGTGTTGGGGTGTTGGAAGGGATGGGGATGGAGTATGGAGAAAGAGATATAAAAAAATATAAATAGAAGCATTGATTTGTTTTTAAAGTACACACACACACCTGCCCCATCACTGTTCTCTGCTTTTTCAAGAGACAACCTTAGCAATTTGGAATAAACTTTTCCTCTCTTCACCCACAGTGCAGCTACTTTGGTTTCTTTGCTGTGCCCAGGTCTTTCTTCTAGTAGAATTACAAAGAAGCCCGGCATAGCTAAGGTGTTATAAAAATGGTGAGGGTAATATTAAATATGTCTTCCGGTCCAAACAAGGGAAACCATGATGCCCTTGGGTTGTCATCTGGATTCTGTTCTGAGTGTAGTAGGTAAAGAATTTTCAGGCTCTTTTTGGCAGAATAGGAATTTCTCCCAAGGTGAAGGGCACAGGTGTGATGGGAAATCCATCTGTGTTTGTTGCATTCCCCCCGCCCCACTTTTTTCATATCTCTGAATGCGAAGTTATGACTCTGTTGGTTCAGTTTTTAATGCCTTCAAACATTTGGAGTTTTGTTTTGTTTTATTTTTTTATTAATTTTAATTTTTTTATGTTAATCACAGGTTATTTACTTTGTATTCCAGCCGTAGCCCCCTCTCTCTTTCCCTCCCAATCCCACCCTCCCTCCCTCATCTTCTCCCTGCCCCTTTCCTAGTCCACTGCTAGGGGAGGTCCTCCTCCCCTTCCATCTGTTGTTTTATTTTCTTGTCCAGTTTTTGACTGTTATCTTCACATGGTTGCAGATGGTCAGAAGCAAGCAGACCTGAACTGGAAGTTGTTCTCTTTCCTCTAAAAACTATTTCTGTCATCTCTACTCTCTCAGCCTCCTTTATTATCCGTTAGTCTAAGCAGAAGACTTGATTGCTAGTAAAAAAAAAAAAAAAAAAAACAGAGCAGAGCACTCAGCTGGACTGGTTTTTGCTCTTAGGAAATGTACCAAGTTTTAAATTGTGAATTGATGCCAAGATAAGAAACCAAGTAGAAGTTATGCTTTTTGGCACTTTCACAGTACACAGCAGAGAAAACAAAAGTGCAGTTCCTGACACATATGAAAGAGGGTCTGTTGATAATACAAACAAAAAACAAACAACAACAAAAAAAAAAAACACTTCAGGAACAAGATTGGGAGCTCTTACACAGCCTGGAAAAGTATAGGATAACCACAGTCCCTGACTGTGTCAAAATGAGAAGAAGGATAAACAGAAGATGCAATCATCAACCAGATTCTTCACATTTTCTGGAATTAAAAGTACGTTGAAAGCCAGGTGTGGTGGTATATATCTGTAATCCTAGCACCTGGGAGGTAAAGGAATGCTTGAGGCAGCCTGGTCTTTGTAGCTAGGTCAGATATGCCAGGGCCTACACAAGGAGACCCTGAATACTGAATGAATAAATAAATAAGAAGGGTATGCCAGGTCAAAGACCAAAAGATAGAAATCAAAGAGGGAAAATAGACAGTAGAAATAGATCCCAAGCATCCCAGACTTTATAAAATATCTTATGTGTCTGGCTCTTTAAATGACCCAATGCCCTTCAGTGTCAGTTGGCTCTTGAACTTCTGGGAACAGGAGAAAATACAAAAGCCAGCAGAGGCTGAGAGCTGAGAGAGAGGAGGAAGAGAGAGAAGTAAGAGGAGTAGGCAGAAACAGGCAGAGGTAGATTCCAGGAGACAGAAAAGTAGATTCAGAGAAGACAGTTGATGCAAAAAGAAAAAAGACTGAGTAGGACTATAGAGAAGAAAAGAGACTGAGCAGAATAAAGACAAGAGACAGTTGAGAGTGGATTGAGCCAGCAGAGTGAGAAGAAAAGACAGTTGTTGACAGCTGAACCAGGAGAAGCTGAGCTGAGCCGACAAAGATGCTATTAGGAGTAAGTTAGGAGAAGAACCCCCAGAGTAGCTAAAGATAAAATATAAAGACTTAAAAGCTGCACTTGACATTGCAGTTACCAGACATATACTCTTAAAAGACAGGAGTAGGAGTTTTTGAGCTATACTAAGTGTTATAAATATATTGACATCAAGGTATTTGTATATAGGGACTATGCTCACACATACACCATATAAACTAAAGTTACCTGAAAAGGCCACATCTGTGTTAAAAATTCTGCATGGAACCGGCTGATTATATATTTGTTATAAACTACCCCATGATTTCCTAATATATTTAGTAAATGACTTTATTTTTTTATTTTCTTTTGCTCTCTATAAAAGTTTATGCAGTCTCTTCTGTGGTGTGACATGCCTTTGAAAGCATTGGCTCCAAAATAATGATTTCTTACTTTCTTCAGAGCAACATTTGTGCTTTGCATTGCCAGCAGCAATGCTGTTTTACCCTCTGTAGTGTGCCTTAGTCTACCTCAAATACTCAGAATCTCTAGCTCAACGGCTGAGAACTCTTTAACTCAGAACTATGAAACAAGACAGTACTGCCTGGACTCACAGAAGGCTAAAAGTGCTACAAAAACTATACCCCAAAGACTTATATATAATGATCAAGATAGAACATTTAAAAATGTATTTTTTGAAGCTGGAGAGATGGCTCAGCAGTTCCCAGTACCTACTACATTAGGCGGCTCACAACTGCCTGCAAACCCAGTGGTTTTACAGGTTGAGAACGTAATGTAATTAATTTTTCTGTAATACTTTCTCTTTTCCAGTGGGATTCCTTTAGGTAAAGGTTTATGTGTTGTTGTTGTTTTTCATTTATATGTATTTGTATGCCTCCTTTTATGTGTATCACACGCATAAACCCACAGAACCCACAGAAGCCAAAGGGCCTTAGATCCCTTGGAAATGCAGTTATAGGTGGTTGTGAGGCACCTTGAGGATGTCAGAAACTGAATGCCGGGCCTTTGCAAGAGCAGCAGGTGCTCTTAAGTACTGAGCCATCTCTCCATCCTGCTTCAGTGTGATTCCTACAAAGTGTCATCCACTTAAACTAAGACAAGATGAAAACAATGACTGTAAGATTTACCCGGCTTACTGTTTAGTCCCAGATTCTTTCAGCCATTTTATTATTATTTTTTAATAATAAAATAGATTTGCAAAAGTGAACACTTCAAACTAGCTATACAGAATACTTTTCAACACTCTTTTAACTTTTTAGATTCATGTGTTTTGTGTCTAGGAGTGTTTTGCCTGTAGGTATGAATGTGTACCACGTGTGTGCTTGGTGTTCATGGAGGTCAGAAGAGGGCATCATATGCCCTGGGACTGGAGTTACAAAAGGTTGTGAACCACCATGTAAGTGCCGGAAATGTATACAAGAATGGATGAATCCTTCGCTCATTATAAACAAATCCATCCTTTCTTATCTTATTCCATCTCGAGTCTCTTCTCAAAGGCTGTTGAACCTTATCTGTGCTAGACCACATGATGCTGCATCTTATGCTGTTAGGTTTCAGTGTAGGGAACTAAATCTAAAGCAAAAGTCCTATTTCTAAACTGGATCACCTGCTCCCAGGATGTTCTTAATCTGTGTCTTTGAAACTGCTCAAAGTGTGTTTATGTGAGAGCAAGAGTGTTATGTTTGTGTGTATGCGAATATGGGTGCACTTGTATATTGAAATCAAAGATGCATCAAGTATCCTCCACTATCACTGTCTTACACTTTTGAGGTAGGGTTTCTCTCTGAACTTGAAGCTCTTGGTTTTTTTTTTCAGCTAAGCCGGCAGCCAGCACCCCCACCCAGACAGCGCAGGGTCACTCATGAGGCTGGCCTCACTTGTAACAACTCAGGTCCTCCTGGTTATGATGCAAGCACTTTTAACCGCTGAGCCCTATCTACAGCAAAGCAAAGCTCATTGTAAGAGCTGCATTCTGACTACAGAGAGGACATGCTTTTAGATGCACTCAGCAAATGCTGGCCTCCTGTTTTCTTGTTCAACCTGGAGCTTTGATCTGTTTGCCTTAGTTTCACATGACCCTCTTTCAGGCTCTGACTGGCATCTGAGTTCTCTCCTCTGCTGCAGGCTTTTCTTCCTGCGACTGGCCTTGGCTGGCTAGGCAAGAGAGGAGGGGCTCCTTCCGTTCCATTTGGCAGAAAGAACGCTTTAAGCTGCAAATTGATTTCTCATGGTATCTGCTATGGGATACCATTAAACACCCTCCGGCAGCTAAGAGCATCACTTCAAGCTTTGTCTTGAAGCCTATACTTTGAAATAAATTGACCTTATTTCATCTCCCTAAACATGTTTAAAGTAAAGGAAGAAAGTTAAAGCTCGTTTTACAAATGAGGAAACTGGACCAGAAAGGTTAAACCAGAGTAACGGATTCATAAAACTACTTCATGTCAGAATGAATAAAAGCGTGGGTCTCTGAGAGATCTGAAATTATGTTACTGAAATATAACCCAGTTAAGAAGCAACTGATGGGGAAACCGTTGCTACTATGCCAACTGAAAAGGGCTGATAAGACCATTGTGTTGGAAACCTTGTAAATCCCTAAGCGACTGCCTTCTCAGGAAACAGGGGCAGGCAACTCTTTAGAGAGCCCCTAACCTACAAGTTAAAGCAAGGATTTAGTGGATACTTTGGTCTTGGCATCATTCCTTCCTTTTTTTTTTTTTTTTTTTTTGGATGGAAAAGTCTTCCTCTTTCCCTGTAAACATACTGTGTGGACAGTTGCCAGCACTGGCTTTTTGTTTGTTTGCTTGATATTTTTGTTTTGTTTTGTTTTTTGGTGCAGTGTTTACTTATTTTTTTTTTAACTCTTTCCCTCTGCTCGGGCTAATCCTTTTGCTCACCCTAGTCTCGAGGTGGCAGGCCCATCCCTAACTAATCAGCGATGGTGATCTCATCAGTGTGATGCAATGATGGCTCCGGGATAAGCACAGGCCAAGCGCTGTCTTCTCCAGACCTTTGCTGGAACCACTGGAGCGAATGCCCTGTTCAGACTAGGGAGACTGCTGAGTCATTGGAGCCAGAGCTGCCAGAAGCCTTTTGCCAAGAGACCCAGAAAGCTTGCCTAAAATTGGGGCCACACCCAGAGAGAGCCACACAAAGACAGAAGCTAATGTTGATGGCACTGTTTCAGCCCATGGACTAACTGTTCCAAAAAGAACCCACAAACTTTCTGTCACACAAGTCAACAGATTCACAGACTCATTCATTTTGCTTAAAGTAGCTTAAGTTAGGTGTCTATCAATGGTATTCAAATGATAGACGTAAAAGAGTCCAAGAATAGTATTTGTCTGTCCTGTAGACCCTTTTGGCATCAATGAAATGGACCTGTCTGCAACCACATCTCTGTCCTCAGAAGAAAAAGAAAATCCTTGGTGCTTTCAGGAAAGCCTACATACCCTCTGATATCTCTGGAGATCTTGAATGAAATCAGCCCTGGGACCAGTATTCAGAAACAAGAGAAGATAAATCCCACGTTCAAGTTGGTTTCTACTGTCTCAGCCCGTGCCATTTGCTCATTGTGCAAGGTTTAAACTCATTAATATCTTGTTGATATTTGTCCTGAAAAATTCTGGAGTCTACTGGAACCTACAAAGACCAAATTTCTCTCCTTGTTCCCTTTTTATTCCTCTGAGGGGAAGAGGCAGGGAGGGTCAGCCTTCACCTCTGCCCAGGTTTGTCCTGAACTGGGCTCAAATAATCCTTCCTCTTCTTGCCTTGTCTCTCACTCTGGCCTCATTTTTAGCCAATAGAGGATCATTGGTTTTTCAAAATGCCACATGTGCTCTTTCTTCCATTACTGTTCCCAATATAGAACACGGCCTCCAGTGAATGGGCTGAGACGTGGAATGGGCAAGTCAATGTAAATGTAAAATGAAGTCGGACAGAGGTAACTGTAGTCACAGGCTGGGCAGGTAGTTCACAGGGTAAAATCATTCGGTGTGCAAACCTAACAGATGGCGTTTAATCCCCAAAACCTGCATACAGAGGCAGGTGTGGTGGTGCCCGTCTATAATCCTAGTACGCCTGTGGCAATACGGGAGCTGGCACTCTGGAGGCTTATCCAGAAGACTGCAGGCTAGCTAGCCTGGAATATACTGTGAAGCAGGAAATAAAAGAAATCCTGCTTTAAAAATGTAGAAGGCAAGAATCCACTCCTGAAAGCTGACCTCTAACCTCTACATGTGTGCCCTGGAACACAGACACACACACACAATTTAAAAATAATAACAAAACCCTTAAAATCACACATACTATTCCTGGCATGAATTAAAAAAATAAAATAAATTAAAAGGCAACATAAGGATGTGGAATTGGAGAAGTGTAAGAAAGATTTGAGGCTGGAGAGAACATACTGATCTTGCAGAGGATCCAAACTCCGTTCCCAGCACACATCAGATGACTCACAGCTGCCTGTGGCTTCAGCTCAAGGGACTAGCTCTAGGATATATAATGCTCTTTTGGGGTCTTCTTGGGGACTGCCTCATGCACACACACACACAAACCCACACACATACAAATACATAATTTAAATAAAAATAAATATTTAAGACTTTGAAGAGATGTCTCTGTAGTTAAGAGCACTGGCTGCTCTTTCAGAGGACCTGCATTCAATTCCCAGCACCCACATGGCAGCTCACACCTGTCTGTAACTCCAGTTCCGGGGCTTCTGACACCTACACATAGACATATATACAGGCCAAACACCAATAAACATAAAATAAACATAAATTATATATTTAAAAATTAAATAAACAAATCTTTGAAAAAGAAAGGAAGAAAGAAAGATTGATTGACGAGTTTGGGCTGACAGTGGTGGCTCATGTTTTCAACCCAGCACTCAAGAGGTTGACTCGGAAGAATTTCTTGCTGTTGGATGCCAGCCTGTCCTGTAGAGTAATAGCCTACAGAGCACAACCTTCTCAGAGAGAGAGAGGGAGAGAGACTGCCCTTCCTCAGATTACAGGCTTGTGTCACCAAATTTAGCAGCATTTTTTTTTTTTTACATTTTATTTTCAATTCATGTTTAAATTTTTCTGAGTGTGGAAAGACTGTCCCCTAATAACGTTCTCATGCTGCTGCCTCATATTGAATTGGGTTGTTTGTCTCTGTCAGGTCCCACAGAAACCTGGAACAAATGGCTGACTGACATTCTTAAGCATATGTTGGTTTCTAGGTCCACTCAGTAGCTGTGATTTCTCTCCGCTCTTTTCACACACATTCTACTTCCTACCCTAGACCTCTTCTGCCCCTGACTTCCTTTCCCTTACCCCAGCTTCTGATTCCATTAGGCCATGTCCTCTCTTGACTCCTGGTATTCTCTCTTGCCTCTCTCTCTTCTCTTCCTCTCTTGCCATTCCCCTTCTCCCATCTCATGACCCAGTCTATTCTGCTGGCCATGTTTGATCTGCTACTTTCTCTCTGCTCAGAACTCTTCCAGATGCCTCTGGCTGAACTCTCCCTCATACCTGCAATAAAAAGCTTTCCTTCAACTGTACCCTGGAGTGGTAATATGCTTATTTCATCCATCTGGTGCCAAAACCTAGGAGAGGCATCAGCCTCTCTCCTAACCAAACCAACCTGCTGATTCGACTCTTCAAAGGTATGTTTCTGCTGGCTTCTCGTATGCATCATGGTTGACTCCAAATTCAAGAATTTGTCTCCTCAGCAACTTCTTTCCTGCCCCTGCTCTAAGAATTCATCTCCCCTCACCTATTTGGTAAGTGTCTCTCTGGCTCCTGGAGCCTGCTATGCTCTTCTGGGGTGCCTGTCACCTGGGCATCCCTCTGGCCTGCCACACTGTCATGGACATCTGTCTATTAAGATATTCCTCTCATTCTACTGGAACTCTCTCTTTTCACAAAAGACTTCCCCAGTCCACTTCTTTGGCTGTTTCTCTTCTACCTGCTCTCACCACTGGTCCCTTCACCTCTGCTGGGTAAGTGTGACTCCAGAGCTGCCTGATCTGTCTACTGCTGCTACAAAAGCCACACTGGTGTATCAGGATACTCCTCTTGTCTTCCTGGACCCCTGTCACATGGAAAGGGACATGTTTCTCTGACAAGTCTTTCAGTCTACCTGGGGCTACTCCAGATTGAAATTCTTGTCAACACAACACTTAACCTCTGCTGCTCTCTTGTTCTCAGCTCCTTCCTGGCTCTTCCTTGCCTCCTTCTAGGAGCTGCAGTCCTGCAGCATCTCTATGTCCTCCACAGCCTATCTGATGTTGGAATGTGACCCTCATTCCTCCTGGCTACCTTGTGCTGTCTCTCAGTTCTCTCTTGGAGCTTGTTGGAACCCTCCCTCCAGTGTCTGCAACCCTTCCTCCTTTCCTCATCAGACTCAGTTTCTTTCTCAGATTCAGGGATTTCATTAAAGCCTCACTGTCTTACTACAAATAGTTGGGCTTGATAGCCAAAGGCAGCACACTTAATTTCAAATTCTATTATGACAACTTTTGCCACCGAACAAATGACCATAAAACCTCTTATATCTAAACTTTTCTGTCTAAATTTTAAGTCTCTTATCTCTACAATTTTTTAAATTTCTAATCTTAAAAGTCTTTTATCTTTATGATTTTTTTTCTTTTTGCTTTAATTTTTTTTTCCCGTAAACTGTAAACTATCTCAGGATTTGCAAGTTCATTGCGTATGGCTAAAAATCTGTAAATTTTGTAGCAAAAAAGTTAGCTTGAAACTTGTAACAAAAGACTGATAGTTAAAAATCTATGTGTAATCTTAATTTGCTATATGTGATTCAACTCTTATTTAGAAAAATAGACCTACTTACTGTACATGTAACTCGAATTCAACTCTTGCTTAGGAAAATAGATGTTTTTCAATGGTAACCATGTAGCTTGCATCCACTTGGCTGATGACCTCATGAGGATGGAAGCAACCATGTAGCTGGGAACCGTCTTTCCTAAGGTCAGACAGTACATGAAATGTAACTTTACCACCATCTTGATTAAGACAACCATGTGCTATAAACCAATTAGGACAACAAGTATACAAATTCTTAGTCTAATTCTTACTGAGCCCTCTGCTTAGAAGTGTATTTCCTTTTAGGCTAAGGAGGCAACACCAAATCTCCAAAAATATTTTGTATGATGGTTATAAGAGTATACTAAAGTCGACAGAAACTAACTTAGAGATGTCTACCTATTTATGTTTTTGCTAACTGCTCAACACCAAGCATCTAAAAATTTTTTCAATAAAAAAAAACATATGCTTGATGAATAAGGTATATTTGATAAGTAAGGTAAAAACTAAAAATAAATAACGCAAATTTTTTAAAATGAATTTCTAAGGTCTGAGTTGAAGATATATGTCTAGCTTCTTTATCTTTGCAAATGTATTTTATGGTTTAATGTTTTATTTTGATACTAAAAGATCTTCAATGCAAGTTTGTTGTTTGTTTTTCAAGACAAGTTTTCTCTGTGTAGCCTTGGCTGTCCTGGACTCACTTTGTAGAGCAGGCTGGCCTCAAACTCACAGAGTTCCACCTGCCTCTGCCTCTCATTGCTAAGATTATAGGTATGTGCCATTGTGCCTGGCTCTCCTCAAGTTTTTAAGGCTCAAATTTAACAGAGATAAAGCTGTAAATTCCTAATATTATAGAAGCTACTAACTTATAAATTGTTAAAGATAATTAAGACATGCAAGTTAATGTTCAGCCACTCTACAAATGACCAAATTTTTTAATGTGTGCAGAACTGTGCTCATAGTCATGTTAAGCACAAATGTAATTCATTTATGGGGAAAAATTTTATTTAGCTTCCTGTGTATGTTTTCAAGGTTAAGCTGGAAGAAAGTAACTAAAACTAAGTAAAAGTTGTTAAAACTTTTAACATACTTGCTAGATAGTCTTCAGACTCAGATCTGCTGACTATGGAATTTAAAGTGTTTAATAAAAAAGCTTCCTGTGATAGATAAAATGGCAGCAAACCTAAGCTCTCCAAAAAAATGACAACTCCACTTAATAACCTGAAGAACTGCCCCATGTCTCACCCACCACTAGGGCCCTGCCCAAACTGTAGACACTTTTGGAGTAACTGCCCTACTCTGCCTTTCCAAGGTAGGTAAATTTCCCCATGTCCCTCTTCCATAGGAAAATCTCTTGGACTCTGAGTTTGGCAGCTGAAGACATAATGCTGTCCTACCTTATCAATGTCAACACTATTGTGGGAAGCCTAGATAGCCACCTAGGCAGTGTGTAAGACTCTATCATTTTGTTTGATACAGAGGCCATTTGGATTATACTTTCTGCTATAATGTATCCTTCTTGGATCTTTGTTGGTGTTGGTGGCTAACAGCAGCAAACCAGCTCCTAACTCCAAGGCTGCAACGGCCTGGTCAGTTTGTTTCATATATAAAAATCATGCCCTCCCTTTTTGAGAGCTAGTGTATCTATAACTGCTCTCAGTAATCAACCACTTGTGTCTCTAAGCAAATAACTGGATAAAAATGGTTTGAAGGTATGTAAGTGCAAGTTATAAAGGTGTAAATCTACTGCTTTTTCTACAATATAGATTTCCCTACAGATTACAAGGAGCAGTAATGCTAATATAAACGTTTCTCTTTATGTAAACTTTAAAAATTCTTGTAAATGTCATGAAGTCTCACTTGGATCCACTCTCACAGGGCAAATGGACTCCTATCAATCAACAGCCTAAACTTCCTTACCTACTGACTATTCTTTTTGTGTGTTTGTTTTATTTTTCAAGACAGGGTTTCTCTGTGTAGGCCTGGTTGGCCTCAAACTCACAGAGATTCACCTGCCTCTGCTTCTCAAGTGCTGGGATTAAAAGCCTGCAACACCACTGCCCAGCTTCTTACTGCCTATTCCTGAGGGTGCCTCCTCTCTCATTCTCTCCTTTTCTTGGGAGTATAGTCCTGGAAGTTTCAAATGTCTGTCCAAGATAAATATTTTCCCGTAAACTCCTTCACTTTACCTTCTGTCCCTAGTCTATATCTGTTCTAGCAGGGTTCCGACCAATCGCATACTGCAAAACTGCTTGCAACACTCCATTCCAGGTAGTCCAGCATCACAGACTGTACCAAAGCTGCTTGCACTTCACTAGCCCCAGGTGGTCCCTCAGAACCTGGGCAATAAGTAAAAAATGTTCCCCACACCTGTACTCTTCTCTCCCTTCCTTCCAGCCTTCCTGGGCTCCTGACGATGAGGCCTTAATTTCAGCTAACAAGCAGTTACAGAAGATATCTTAGTCAGAGTTCTGTTGCTGTAAAGAGACACCATGAGCACTACGACATTTTAAAGGGAAACATTTAATGGGGCCTTGCTTACAGTTCTAGAGGTTCAGTCTACTATCAGCATGGTGGGAAGCCCGGAGATACACCTGGCACTGAAGAAGGAACTGAGAGTTCTGCATCCAGATCCGAAGGCAGCAGTAAAAGAGAACCACACTGGGTCCAGCCCCAGTGACACACTTCCTCCAACAAGGCCACACCTCCTAATCCCTGTCAAGTAGCGCCGCTCCCCAACGACCAAGAATTCAAATATATGAGCCTACAGAGGACATTCCACTCCAAACCACCACAGAAAAGACTGTGTCATGCCTCGTAATCAACAAAGGGTCTGGATTTCTCCTAAACGGTTTTTTTCTATAACTCACTCTACCACACCATTGATTTGTTAGAGGAATGAGGTCAGTTGCCCCATGAAATGTCCTGCCCATTAGGTCTGACTGGGTAAGGAAACAGATTGTTTGGGTGTCCTTCTCTAGGGCATCTTGTCACTGTCTCTGCTCTTCCTGTGGTGACCTTGAGGTCTCCAGTGACTCTTGATTTAAATGTCAGGATAGATGCAAATTTAGTTCACCTGTCGTCTCCCTCCCGATAATAATTCTACTAATAGCTTCTGCTCCTCTATAAGATCATTTCTTTGACTTCAGACAGTATCTTTGAGTCTCCACTTGTTACTCCGTCAACCAAGATGAGCCTGCCGTGCCCCACCCCATTTGTTTTGGTATGTTTTTGATTTGCACGAGAGAATATGGAGCTACTCCTCACATTGAGACATTTGTGCTTGGATGCTCCCTTCACCACCACTATCTCCTCCTCTTCCTTCTATTCCTCCAAGTCTTCTCCCTTCTCCTTCTTTAGTTTTTAAATTGAAAAAAAAAAAAAGTATGTGTCGATGATGTACAACACAGTCTTTTGGAATATGTATGCATGTGGTCTGGTTAAAACTAACACAGGAATTTTATGTTTTTGTATGGTGCACATACTTGGAATCCATTTTTTTTTTTTTTTTTTGCCATTTTCCAGTATATAACACATTGTTGGGGGCCAGATGGCTTATCTACCAAAGGCACTTGGTGCCAAGTCTGACGACCTGAGTTCAATTCTCAGGACCCATACATGAAAGGAGAAAACCAAGCACCTCAGCTTGACCTATCCAAGAGTGCACGTCCATCCACACGCACACGCATGCACACACCTATGCTAAGTGTAAAAAAAAAAAATAAGAACTGAAAAGAAATTACTTAAAAATAAAACAACCGGGTTTATAAAAGTTCAGCGGCAAAATGCATGTTGATGATACTCAAACCCCTGCATCAATAATAAAACATCTAAAGCTCTTCCTTCCTACCTTTCAAAGTCTTCTCTTCTTAAGCCATTATTGAGTAATTGTGCCTTCAAGGTATCTTTTCACCAATAGCCTAAACTAAACTTTTTCTGTGCTTTGTTGTATATCACTCGAACCTCTAACATGTACTCTTCTCTGCTAGATATCTTCATGCCTTTAATAAACATTTTTACTTTTTGTTTTATAATTTATTTTTTAAACCATGTGTATGTGCACGGGGGTGGAACATGGACACGTTAGAGCAGCAAGAATCCAAGAACGCCAGAACTACTTGATCTTTTTGAGCTGGAGTTACACCAGCTTGTGAGCTGTGAGCTGCCTGGTTCAGATGCTGGAAACTGAAGTTAGTTCCTTGAACCTCCTGGTCTTCACTTTTATTTTATACCTCTCAATAACCCTTAGTAATTTTATTTAATATTACAGTATTATTAATACTTGTTAGATGAGAAAAACGATGACTCTAAGTGATCCAGACTCAGGGAACATCTGAATTTTAGGTTGGATCCTCTGAGGAAAATTTTACTGCCTTGATCAGTAATGACCCCAATATGAATCCCTTGGAAAACTAAAGAAAATGAATTTTAAAATCCACTTAAAATTTGAAAATTAAAAATAAGTAAATGATTATTGATTCTCTCATTTATTCTACTACCTCTCCATATTCAGTTATTTCTGAGAGTCGGTTTTTGGCTAGACATTGTGGCCTACACCTTTAATTCAAGTACTCCATGAGGCCAAGAGCCAACAGATCTTTGGGATTTCTAGCCAGAGGTATATCATAAGAAGAGTGGACAGGCGGGCATGGTATCACATACCTTTAATCCAGAGGCAGGTTGTTTTCTATTGCTTTGACAAAACAGCATGACTAAAAAGCAAGTTGGGGTTGAAAGGATTTATCTGACTTGCACTTCCAGATCATGGTCCATCACTGAAGGAAGTCAGGACAGCAACTCAAGTAGAGCAGGAACGTGGAGGCAGGAGCTGATACAGAGGTCCTCAGGCTGGTGCTGCTTATCGGCTTGCTTCGCATGGCTTGCTCTGCCTGCCTACTTAGAGTACCCAGGAACCAGCCCCGGGATGGCACCATCCACTGTGGTAACAATAAACCTGCTGCAGCATATGTACTAAAAAAGAGATTTATTGTGGAAGGGGGAAACAGAAAGAGAAAAAGGGGTGGGCCACCCCAGGGAGAGAAACCAAGGGAGAACAAGAAAGCGAGAGAGAGAGAGCGAGACAGAGAGAGAAAGATAAGAGAGAGAAAGGAAGTGCGTGTGCGTGTGCGTGTGCGTGTGCGTGTGTGTGTGCGTGTGCACGCAAATTAGTGGGCCACCTTTATTTGGTATGTCTCCATGGTGGCAGGTGATGATGTCAGAGGTTGCTAGGCAACCTAGAAGTGGGCTATTGGAATTGGCTTGTGAACTAACACTACATCTACAGTAGGCTGTCCCCCCTCCCATTGACCACTAATTGAGAAAAATACCTTACAGCTGGATCTCATGAAGGCATTTCTTCAATTGAAGCTCACTCCTCATTGATGACTTGAGAGGTCTCATAACTCCAAATCCTCCAGGAGACTCCAAGAAGGCCCCAATCTGTTTAGCTAATCTGACTCCACAACAGGCTTCATTTTCAAATAACTAGGCACGAGTTTCTGTCTCTCAGAACATAGAAAAAGAATTTCTGGAAAAACTGCAGCTCGCAGGCAGCCAACCAGCTTAAAGGTTAACACATGGGCTTCAGCTAAGCACAATGATTTAGCAAACCTGAGGAAAAGTTTAGCCAATCCTAAATTCCCCCCTACCTCCTGAGTCACACTAACCAATCAAATGAAATGTTACCTCACTCCTTCTGGAAACCCCTCTAATTGTTTTCAAATTGGGCCTGCATGTTCTCTTCGTGGTTGCCATTCTAAGGAATAGTAGCCTCAGCATGCTGGTAAATTTCTGCAGAATAAATGCTCCTTGCTTTTGCATACTACTTGAGTCTGGGGTGGTTCTCGGACCCTAACAGACTCTTGTTTACGTCAGGGTGACACATAAAACTAGCCAGTACACAGGTGGATCTCTAAGTCTGAGGCCATTCCAGTCTACATAGTGAGTTCTAGGCCATCTAGGGTTACATAGTGTATCAAAAAGAGAAAAGAAGGAAGGAAGGAAGAAGGAAGGAAGGAAGGAAGGAAGGAAGGAAGGAAGGAAGAAGGAAGGAAGGAAGAAAGAAAGAAGGAAGGAACTGAGCTACATCTCCAGCTCTGAGAGTCTTTTCTTTTTAATGCTAAAACTAGATTTTACTATTTCTATATGGTATTAAGTAGAAAATGTTAAAAGGAAAAGCAGGATTCCTACTCAGTGTTATATTGTGCAGGCAATTCAACTGGCCTTCCCTTAGGGACCTGTAGGGTCCTGAAAATGTCCTATGACAGTATCTGGGTCCTATGACACCATCTAGGCCAGGTACATAGTGACCTATTGGTCACTCCCCCACTCTCTTGCCTTCTTGCGCTTGCATTCTCTTCCTCACTGCTGCTCTCTTCCCTGTCTCTGGCGCCCCCTCTCCTCCCCTCTCATGTCTCACTCTCTCCTTCTCTCTCTCTCTCCATCTAATAAACCTCACTGGATTTAAGATCAGTTGTGTGTGTGGCATTTTTATATAAATAACTAACACTTAGTCAATTCTCTGTCACACTTTACAAAACGTGTTTTCATCATTTCTATTTTTAGTTCATATGATGATTATGTAACTCTAGACATATGCTTATATATTTAAACATTGATTTTACCACCTATAAATAGTATCTGCTGACTTCCTCCTATGAAACTCTGTGCAATGCCTTCTTGTCTTAGAGTAGGATCGCTTCCCAGTGTGTTGGAGGCCGAGGGTTACATGTTGGAGGTTTGGGGGACAACTATGCAGTGGTGAAGGCGGCAAGTTGTCCTATTGAGCAATTGTAGCGGAAGCTTCAGTTTGTCCTGGGGGAAACACTGAGCTCAAAGAACGTTCCAAAGCAGTCCTGGGTGAAAACAATAGGCCAGGGATTTGTTCTCCTCCTTCGACTAGGGGACGAAAAAAAAGGCAAGACACTTCTCTTCGGCTGCAGACAACCCTGGAGGAAAGACGCAGCAGGAGTTCATACTTCAGAAAGCCGAAGAACAAATCATATTGTCCAGAGGTGGGGGCTGAGCAGATTGTGCCCAAACCACTGCAACTGCTTCCTGTGTTGCCAAGGACCACTTCCTGCCTGTGGGTTACCCCACAAGCATCACAGCTAGAAGGGACATGATCCAGTGAGGGTAAAAGTGAGCCGGTGCTGGGTCAAAAACTTTTGGAGTCTGACGAAGAGATTTATTTTTCTTGCACATTTCAACACAGTAATCCTTTGGGAAAAGGTGTCCACCTGAAAATTATGACAACAAAGCTTCAGGTGGGACTATGTTGACAAGTGAATCTCTTTAGTAAAGCACCAGTGACTTTTATCATAGAATGAGTTCTGCTGACACAGAAACAGCACTCTGGAAAAACAGCGCCTTCAGAGGAGGGCTTTGTAATCAGCATAAAAATGGATATTAGCCCTTTGTCAGAGTTGGTGAAGATCCTTTCCCAATCTGTAGGCTGTCGTTTTGTTCTGACAACTGTGTCCTTTGCTTTACAGAAGCTTTTCAGTTTCATGAAGTCCCATTTGCTGATTGTTGATCTTAGAGCCTGTGCTGTTGGTGTTCTGTTCAGAAAGTTGTCTCCTGTGCCAATGAGTTCAAGGCTCTTCGCCACTTTTTCTTCTAAGCGGTTTAGTGCGTCTGGTTTTATATTGAGGTCTTTTATCCACGTGGACTTTAGTTTTGTGCAGGGTGATAAGTATGGATCTATTTGCCTTTTTTTCTACATGTAGACATCCAGTTAGACCAGCACAGTTTGTTGAAGATACTATCTTTTTTCCATTGTATGGTTTTGACATCTTTGTCAAAAATCAGGTGTCCATAAGTGTGTGGGTTTATTTCTGTGTCTTCTATTCAATTCCATTGATTCACCAGCCAGTTTCTATGCCAGTACCATGCAGTTTTTATTACTTTACTCTATAGTACAGCTTGAAATCAAGGATGGAGATACCTCCAGAAGATCTTTTATTGTAGAGGATTGTTATAGCGATTCTGGGTTTCTTGTTATTCCATATGAAGTTGAGAATTTTTCTTTCAAGATCTGTAAAGAATTGTGTTGGTAATTTGATGGGAATTGCATTGGATCTGTAGATTTCTTTTGGTGGGATGGCCATTTTTACTATGTTAAACCTACTAAGCCATGAGCATGGGAGATCTTTCCATCTTCTGCTATCTTCTTTTATTTCTTTCTTCAGAGACTGAAAGTTTTTTCATTCAAGTCTTTCACTTGCTTGGTTAGAGTTACACCAAAATACTTTATGTCCTTTGTGGCTATTGTGAAGGGTATTGTTTTTCTAATTTCTTTCTCAGCCCATTTGTCTTTTGTATATAGGAGGGCTACTGATTTTTTTTTTGAGTTAATTTTGTATCCAGCCACTTGACTGAAGGTGTTTATCAGCTGTAGGAGTTCCTTGGTAGAACTTTTGGGGTCAGTTAGGTATACTATCATATCATTTGCAAATAGTGATACTTTGACTTCTTCCTTTCCAGTTTGTATCCCCTTGATCTCCTTCAACTGTCTTATTGCTCTAGCAAGGACTTTAAGAACTATGTGGAAGAGATATGGAGAGTGTGGGAAATCTTGCCTTGTCCCTGATTTCAGTGGGACTGATTTACATTTCTCTCCATTTAGTTTGATGTTGGCTATAGGCTTGCTGTGACAGAGGGCTAATATCCAGAATATATAAAGAACTTAAGAAGTTAAACAGCATCAAATCAAGTAATCCAAATAAAAAAATGGAGTACAGAGCTAAACAGAGAATTTTCAATAGAGGAATACAGAATGGCAGAGAAACACTTAAAGAAATGCTCAGCATCCTTAGCCATCAGGGAAATGCAAATTAAAACAACCCTAAGATTTCACCTTACACCCATCAGAATGGCTAAGATCAAAAGCTCAAGTGATAATACATACTGGAGAGGATGTGGAGAAAGGGGAACCCTCCCCCATTGTTGGTGGGAATGTAAACTTGTACAACCACTTTGGAAATCAATCTGGCACTTTCTCAGACAATTAGGAGTAGTGCTACCTCAAGATCCAGCTATACCACTCCTGGGCATATATCCAAAAGGTGCTCAAGTATACAACAAGGACATTTGCTCAACCATATTTGTAGCAGCTTTATCTGTAAATAGCCAGAAGCTGGAAAGAACCCAGATGTCCCTCAGTTGAGGAATGGATACAGAAATTGTGGTATTTTTACACAATGGAATACTACTCAGCAATTAAAAACAAGGAAATCATGAAATTGCAGGCAAATGGTGGGAACTAGAGAAGATCATTCTGAGTGAGGTATCCCAGAAGCAGAAAGACACACATGATATGTGATCACTTATAAGTGGACATTAGACGTATAATATAGGATGATCACACTAAAATCTGTACACCTAAAGAAGCTAAGCAAGAAGAAGGACTCTGGCTAAGATACTCAGTCTTCATTCAGAAAGGCAAATGGGATAGACATCAGAAGAGGGAGAAAACAGGAAACAGGACAGGAGCCTACCACAGAGGGCCTATGAAAGACTACCCAGCAGGATTTTAAAGCAGATGCTGAGACTCAGCCAAACTTTGGGCAGAGTGCAGGGAATCTTATGAAAGAAGGGGGAGATAGAGACACCTAGAAGGGACCTAGAAGGGACAAGAGCTCCACAAGGAGAGCAACAGAACCAAGAATTCTGGACACAGGGGTCTTTTCTGAGACTGCTACTCCAAACAAGAACAATTCATATATTGAGATAACCTAGAACCCCTGCACAGATGTAGCCCATGGCAGCTCAGTCTCCAAATGGGCTTCCTAGTAAGGGAAACAGGAGCTGTCTCTGGCATGAACTCAGTGGCTGGCTCTTTGATCATCTCCACCTGAGGGGAAGACTTACTAAGCCACAGAGAAAGACAATGAAGCCAGTTCTGATGAGACCTGATAGATTAGAGCCAGAGGGAAGGGGAGGAGAACCTTGCCTATCACTGAACTGGAAAAGGGGCATGGGAGAAGAAGAGGGGCATAGGAGAGGAAGAGGGAGGGAGGGATTTGGAGGGGACGAGGGAGGGAGCTACAGCTGCGATACAAAGCAAAGAAACTGTAATAAATAAATAAATAAATAGATAAATAAATAAATAAATAAATAAATGGGTTGGTCAAAAGACAAAGTTTAGCAAAGATTACCAGGTTTTAAAACACTTTCATTCACAGTCTTAGTTGGAAAACAGACATGATTATCCCTTTCATTACAGAGAAAAGCCTACATGGCTAGCAATTCTGACTCCTCTTGTGCTATCTCCTCTGTTTGTGCCTTCTACAACTGCCCCCTTTTTTTGTCTTTATATTATTGTTGTTGTTTTAAACTAGAGTCTCGTCCAGTTTGGCAAGATGGCCTTGAATTTATACTCAGTCTATCTAAGTAGCTGGGATTACTGGAGTGTGATACTGTGTCCAGCTCCTTTTTTTTTTTTTTTTATTGCAGTTAATTCACCCTGTTTTGAAGTAGCATTCCCAAATTTTGGGTGTGCTCCTTTATCTGGACACCTTTATGAGAATTTATAGTGGCTTCAAGGGCTAACATTATGTTTTAAGTTTAAACACCTGTGATAAAGAGCCTATAAAACAAATGTGTCTCTAACACGTCAGAGCTACTTGCCCAAGGACAGAAAACTTTTCCCAGTGCTGGGGGATCTTCTTGTAATTGCCTGGCCTTGCTTTTGTGAATTGACTGGGAGCCAAACATATTCTTTTTTTCCCCCTTCAGTGAAGCAGAAACCCCATCCTTTCCTGGTGACTGAGGCCTGCTACACTGGGGATTCAGCCTCTCCACCTCTGAAGCACTTACAGATACCTACAAACAGTGTTGCTCCATCGCCACTCAGCACTCAAATCCATTAACTTCTGAATTAAGCTGACCTTTTCTTTTCCCATACACCTGCTCTTCTTCTTTTACTCTTCAAAAAACTGTGCTGTGAAACTCGGGTTATGCTTAAGTCCCTCTACTCTCTCATCTTACATAGCTACCAAATTCCGTGGACTTCTATGTCCCCACTAACTTTTAATTTCACCCTCATTCTCCTGCTGCCTAGTTGCTTGCCTTGTTCAGACTCATCCCTTCTCTTCCGACTAGCCTCCCACTGATGGCTCAGAGGTACAAAACACGGTAGACAATCTAGAATTGGAAATGGATCTACTTAGGGCCATTTAAAATAATAATGGGCTGGAAATATAAAAGGGCTTGGGTTTAGTGTCCAGTGTTGCAAAATTAGAGGAGATAAATTCAAGAGAGTGAATTTATTGAAAGAGATGAATTCAAAAGAGAAAAGAGATAAGAATCTATAGAGAGAGCTAGCAAGATGACTCAGTGGTAAAGATACTTGCTGCCAAGCCTGATGACCTGAGTTTGATCCCCAGAACCCATGTAATGGGAGAGAATCAACCGTGCCAAGTTTTCCTCTGACCTAAATTTTATAGCATAGTCTACTCTGGAGTGGACACTGACATTTCCCCAGTGAGTAAATTCCCAAAGCATCCAGTCTCCGAGGCCCTTTCTTGCTGTGGTTGGACATGGAGGGCAGAAAGAGGGCAGTGCAAGACAAGATAAGGGCACTTTCACCAGGCCTCAGCAAAGTGGGGCTGTTTGCTCACTCACATAGTTTACTCATTTCCTATGGAGTAATACTAGGTTGAGAGCAGTTAGACTTTTCTTTTAATGATTATGACTGTTAGCTGTACTCTCAGTGAGCCATAGGACAAAAATCAGTTCTGTTTTATTTGTAAGAGACAGACTGGACACTAATATTTACTGTAATCCTTGGGAAGATGGACCTAACTAGGATACATTCTCCAGACTCTGACATAGGACATTTCTTATATTTTGGCAATAGCAACCTTGTTCATCTGGTCTGCTTTTTGCCTCGAGGGTAGATTTTAAGATCTATTTTAAAAGTATTTCTCCCCCTAGCATCTAGGAAACCATGGGAGTATGATATCCAGACGGTATCATTGCAGTGACACAGGCTAGAGTCACCAGCAGGATTTTAGAATAATAAAGCCTGTTGTCAGCTTCTTGATGGCAACTCAGTCTCTTATCACACCTTTGTCAAGAGAGTTGACACTTTGTGTTTGAGCTTATTCCATTGTCTTGGAATCACTACTCTTTTTTTTTTTTAATCACCCTGTTAATCAGTGATCACTCCAATAATGGCTCTTCTCAATAAACTAAGGCCTGCCTTGTCTTAAATGTACCAACCCACTGGACTTGTCTCAGTCTCACATTCTAGGTCAGCAATGGGAATTAGACTCTTTCTGAATCACCAATAAGATGGAAAGAGATCTGTGGTCTTGAAAGTAGAGTGGCAAAGCAGACAATTTGCAAGAGTCACAAGGCTTGCTGTGGCTGTAGTCTGTCAAATCCTTACTGAATAGCCTTTGGCAGTGACACATGAGCAAGCTGACTCCTTCCTGGGTGTGTGGATAAAGACAAACATTTATGAATGCATCTAACAATAACAGGTCCTATTGCTGGGAAGACATGGGTAACTGTCTTCAATGCAACATGAAGTCTCTTGTTCCCTCAGGAATTTCCCTTACACAATAGGTGTCTTAGTCAATGTAGCATTTAATTGGAGCTTGCTTAAGTTTTAGAGGTTCAGTCAATGTCTGTTGCACAGAGACAGACCTGAGAGTTTTACATCTGGATTTGCAAGCAGCAGAAAGGAAAAAGAAACTGGGCTTGGCTTGAGCATTTGAAACTTCAAAGCCCACCTGCAGTGACACACCTACAGAAACAAGGCCATATCTCCTAATCCCTGTCTTGACATTAGTGCCATTCCCTAATGACCAAGCATTCAAGTATATGAGCCCATGAGGGCCATTCCTTTTCAAGCCAACACATGAGGAATTGCTTATCATTCTACCTATGAACTTGAGTTTTGCCTATAAGACGATGAATGTCAACCCATAACTCACCTACAATAAGTTTGCTGGTGTCGGACAATTTGCAGTAGATTTAGGGTTGCAAACTAAGAAGTTTAAAGACATGAAAGGCTATAAAAATGCAGGAAAATCAAACTTAAATTTTATTATTGGAAGAAAGTCATCATGCTTTAATAAAAATTACTTGATTATAAAATAACTCACACATGTACAAACTATTCTGACACTAAATAAAAACACTGAAATTGATTTCTATTTTAAAATTCATAGGTATTATCAGTGTTATGCTTAATCTTTACAATATAGATTTAGAAATAAGAGGACTTAATTCCAAGGACCCAGCCAATCCCAATCAGAGTCACATAGCCTCCACGGGCACCAGCTGGTACTGATTGAAGTCACTTAGTCTCCAAGAATATGAGCCAATCTCAATGGAGGTCATGTAACCACAGCAGGAATTCCCCTTTGGCTTTAAAAGGAGACTTCGAGCGCCTTTGGGTTTGTGGCCATTTTGTGAAGGTGATGACCCCAGTATTATGGAATTCTCTGCAAAGTAAATGCTCTTGTTTTTGCATACCATCTGAGTCTTGGATCTTTATTTGGTGATTCATGGACTCTAGCATTTGGGGGCTCATCCAGTATGTTGACAGGATTCAACATAGAGCAGATAACTAAAGACAGACAACGATTAGCTCAAATATGCTGGCCATCAAGCTTGTCAGAGATCTGATGAATATGGCATTTAACATGTGTAAGCTTATTATGACAGACAGAGAGACCCAAATCCTAACAGTAGCTCCCCATGGTCTCCAAGAAGATTTGGGCACAATGACAGATGACTTCAACTCTAGATTGTGGGATGCTAACCACTGGGCAAGACTGCCCCAACTGGCCCGCTGCTAAGGCCCAGGCTAAACTGTGGACAAAACTGGATGCCAAGAGAGTCACTGTTTCACATTGCTGAAAACAAGGTGAGATTGGTCTCTCCTGTTCTTCTTCCACAGAAACGGCCTCTCATCTTCTGTGCTTGATAGCCAGACTGCCTCTGCCCATGCGCCATGAAACCACAAGAGCTGGGGACAACTGTCTAGGTGGTGGACTGATAGTCATCTCTATCATTTTGGTTGGTACATAGATTCATCTAGGTTACAATTTATCCTCCTCAGGCCTCCGATCACATGGATGGCTAACCTAGTAGGAGCTTAACAGCCAGAGAACAGACAGTTAGATCCGCTGTTAGTTTATTAGTTGATTCATTAGCTAGTTAAAACTACTAGGTACAGGCTTGCCTTGCTCATAGACTTCATGTTAAAAGGTAAACAGATTTTAGTGTGACTTTTTACTGTTCCATCATTTAAATCACTGCTCCAGTAATCAATTGCCTGTATCTTGAGGTGAATAACTGGATTTTAAAAAAAAGTATAAAGTTTATGTAAGTCCTGAGGGTACGAAAGTTCAAGTTATGAGGATCTTTTGAAGAGGTGTTTGTTGGTCTAAGAAGGCATTTTAAGGTATGTAAATGCAAGTTGTAATGCTATAAGAAAGTGATTTATGGCATATAAAAATGAAAACTTTAAGATTTTTCTCTCCCCCCCCCTTTATGCTGCCTTATGTTGTTATAAGATTTTTAGAAGTTCATAATTTTAACATTGGTCAATGGAATTCTAATAAGCTGGTGGAGCACGAGCTGATTACTATTCAGTCACAAGGTCAAGATTTTAATTTCCCTTTGGTTGTCTTCTGGATATAGACTTGTGCTTCTTATTATGCTAAAAATATCTCTGTCCAAACTGTATAATGGCCTGCTAGACTGAGAAAATAGTATTCATGTTTTTTAACCCAAAGCTATAGCTTTTAGTAAGTCTCAACAGCATCAGTCTACTCCTGCTGTCTCACAGACACCTGTTAACTTCTTTTTTTCTAAAATATGGCTCTGAATACAAGGATGATACTATTATACTTCCTTTTGTAAACTAAAATTCATATAGGCTTCAGGAATCAAAAAGTCATAAGACCTGTCACACATCAGACTCCAGATAAGTATGCTCACCTGATCTTGAAATTGTTTTTTTCTCCCCCTTATTCTTGGGATGCCTCACTTCCCCATTTACTAAACAATTTCAACTTCTGTCCCTAGTTTATATTTGTCTCAGCAGATTTTCACCTGGTTGATAGACTCCCTTCAGGGGTCACCTGTGGATTGTAAGCTTCTGTGTTCTAAACTTGCTAGAAGCTGATATAAACCAGTCCAGCCAATCTGATTGCCCCCTGTCTTTTCAATTGGATTGCTAATCAAATGTTTCTGATAAGTGGCCCATTGCCTAGCCTTTGACTAACCTTTCAGCTTTTCTAGGCCTAATGTTGGCTTGAAGAAGCTACATAAGAGAATATGTTGCCCATTGTCCTACCTAACAGTTGAAATGCTAAGTCAAAAGAAACTCTGTCATAAGAGACAAATGGCTTCCTATTTACATACCAGACAATTGGTCATTAGTGCTGTTTCTCCTGGTCATGCTTTGTGCCCCTTGCATGATTATGCCTAGCATTATAAAAAAAAACCAAACAATTGTTAATGATCAGGTCTACATAGTCCAACCCATGGGTGTTAAAGTAGCAATACCAGCCCTTGGCCACATCTCAAGGATTTGAAAAGGAATCTGACTTGAGGGGGGAGGGAGAGGACTTAATTCCAAGGAGTCAGCCAGTCCCAATCAGAGTCATGTAGCCTCCATGGACACTAGACAATCCCAATTGAGGTCACATACCCACAGTAGCAATTCCCCTTTCTGGCTTTAAAAGGAGCCTACCAGGTCTCCTCAGAGTTGCCACCATTTTGTGAAGGTGGTGACCCCAGCATGCTGGAGTTCTCTGCAGAATAAACACTCTTTGTTTTTGCATTCCATCTGAGTCTGGCATCTTTCTTGGGTGATTCACAGACACCAACATTATTATCACAGAAACGAATACCATAGAATATATATCATCTGTGGTGGGTTGAATAAGAATGTTCTCCATAGGGTCATGTATTTGCATGCTTAGTCTTCAGTGAGTGAACTGTTGGGAGGGATTAGGGTGATGTGGCCTTGTTGGAGGGGATAGATCACTGGGGGTGAGCTTTGAGGTTTCAAAAGCCCAAGACATTCTTCCAGTCATCTCTCTCTCCTCTATCTCTGCCTGCTGCCTCCTGATCAGAACATGAAATTCACATGCATGTCTGTGTGCCTCCATGTTCCTTGTCATTATAATAATGGTCTAACCCTTTGGAACCGTAGGCAACCTCCCAATTAAATGCTTTCTTATATTAGAATTGCCTTGGTCATGGTGTCTCTTCACAGCAATAGAATAGTGACTATGACACCAATAGCAAAAAACCTTTACTGCTAAGAGAAGAACACAGAGATATGTCAGGGGGCTGGATGTCCCTGTAAGAGTATTTTGGGTAACGGGGGTGAGCCTTATCTAATCGGTTGGAGACCAGGAGAGAAAATAAGGCTCACCTTTAAAGGCACTTGCTGCCAACCCTGATGACCTGAATTTAATCCCTTAGACCCACCTGGTGGAAGGAGAAAACTGACTCCCCCAAGTTGTCCTATGAGCTCCATATTCACGTGTTTGCACACTGGGGCACACACACATAAAAACATGAGTGTGCTTGGAAGAAAGACACATCTTCAACAAGTGGTGCTGGATGGCTGCATGTAGAAGAATGCAACTATATCCGTACTTATCACCCTGCACAAAGCCCGATCTGAATGGGTCAGATACACTGAACCTGATAGAACAGAAAGTGGGGAGCCTTGACTTCATTGGCACAGGAGAAGACTTTCCGAACCAATAGCCAGGCACTAAGATCAGCAATCAATAAATGGGACCTCATGAAACTGAAAAGCTTCTGTAAGGCAAAGGACACTAGCATTCAGGCAAAGGAACAGCCTACAGAATGAGAAAAGTTTTTACCAACTCCACATTTGATAGCATTTGATAGAGGACTAATACCTAAGAAACTAGATATCATAAAATCAAATAATCCGGTTTAAAAAATGGGGTGCAAATTTAAACAGAAAACTCAACAGAGCGAACTCAAATGGCCGAGAAACACTTTTTTAAAATGTTCAACATCCTTTTGCCATGAGGGAAAGGCAAATCAAAACTACTTCAAGATTCCCCTTTACACCTGTCAGAATGGCTAAAATCAATAACACAAGCGACAGCTTATGCTGGTGGGATTGTGAGATAAGGGGAACACTCATTTATTGCTGGTGTGAGTGCAAAATAATACAGCCACTATGAAAATCAATATGACAGTTTCTTAAAAAGTTATCAATCGATCTACATCAAGATCCAGTTATACCACTCTTGAGCGTATAACCAAAGGACATTCCGTCATACCACAAAGACACCTGCTCATCCATGTTCACTGCTGATTTGCTCATAATCCTGAGAACCTGGAAACAATCTAAATGTCTCATTGTTGTAAATGTAAACATGTTTTTGTTTTAATTCCAGGTGTGGCATTCAGATTGTCCACAGCAGTAAATTATTTCCCTGGTGCAGGCTCTGAGAGGTGCGCTTGGCCAGCTGCAGATAGTTTAAATCTGAGGACTCTGGAAAGAGAATAAATGCCAAGGCCCAGAGAGAAAAAGAGAGCTCTGAGAAAAAAGAAGGTTGCTGGTGCTTTCCCCCTGCTCCTGCTTGTGGTTGATGCTGTTTGATGAGAAGAAGTTGGAGATATCCTGAAATGAAGATTAGACTTTTCACAAGGAACCTGATGACCCTAACCAGCAGGAAGCAGCTAAGACAACTGTGCTCCCTCTCCGCACTAATTCTTTCTCTTCTACCCGGTGTTGGGGTGTTGGAAGGAATTGCATGGAGAAAGGAGGAAGAAAAGAAACATAAAATAGTTTTTAAAAGGGCACTATATCCCACAACTGAAGAGAAAATGTGGTATATTACACACCTGTTAAAACCAATCACATCTTGAGATTTGCAGGCAAATGGATGGAACTAGGAAAAAAACATTCTGAGTGAGGTTTCTCAGAACTAAAAAGATGAATATGGTATCTATGCACTTATAAGTGGATATTAGAATTAAATAAATGATAACCAACCTACAGTCCATAACCCAAAGAGGTTAGGTATAGAGGAAGAAACTTTGGGGTGGGGGAAAAAAAGGATCTCCCTGGGAGGGAGAAACAGAATAGGTTTTCGAGGTAGACTGTGGGCAGGTGGGGACCAAATGGGAGGATCAGATGGGAATGGGGAGGGGAATGTGGGAAGAGACAGCTGGAATTGAGGTGCGGTTGAGGGATGGTGTTGAAATCTAGTGGAATGAAAAGTTCCTAAAATTTATGAAGGCAATCCTAGTAGGATCTCCTAATAATAGGAAAAACAGTTTGAACTAGCCATCTCCTATCACTAAATAAGGCTTCTAGTAGCAGGACTGGGTTGAATTAAATTGAGTTGTTCGCCAAGGGGGTCTCATGAAAATCCACCCCCCCCAAAAAAAAAAAACAGACTTGTGGCTATAAACATGTTTTTGTTTTAATCCCAGGTGTGGGATGTGGGACTGATTCAGATAGTCCACAGCAACAAACCATTTGCCTCATGCAGCTCTGAGAGTACCTCTTTGCCAGCTGCAGATACTTTAAATCTGAGGACTCTGAAAAGAGAATAAATGCTAAAGCCCAGACTGTGGAGGAGCTACAAGAAAAAAAACAAAGCTGCTGCTGCTTCTCCTGTGGCTCCCAGTTGCTGTTGACAAGAAGATGGAGATCTCTTGAAATGAGGATTGGACTGGCTCCAAGGAACCCAATGACCCTGACCAGCAGGATGAAGCTAAGAAAGAGAACTGCACCCCCTCTTTCACTAAACCCTTTCTCTCTCCTACCTGGTATTGAAATAGTGGAAGGGGTTGGGATGGGATAGGGAGAAAAAATATATTTAAAAAAAATGCAAATAAAATAGCTTTTAAAAACTACACTAACACAGACTGTTGCTAAGACAATGGGTTGATCTCTTCAAACTGACAGTGGGGCCCCACTGCCAAGGACAACACCCACACAACTCAAATGTACATGGAGAAGAAAAGCTGGTGCTTACATGGAGCCTTTACCCCTAGTTTCTACTGTCTTTGGTGTGGGAAGATACTGCAGGCTACCAAAGGAGAAATGTAAACATTTCAGCCATAAAAACTTTGCTCTACTAGAGGGCAAATATAGCACAGAACTTGTGGGAGCTGCCAACCCCTTAAGTCTGATTTGACTTAAGGCCCATTCCATGAGATAGAACTCATACATGACACTGCCTGGGTGACCAAGAACCAGAAACTAGATAGCCCAGACATCTAGTATAAAACCATATACTAGTTGCCTTAAAAAGAAAAAGTAGCAATAAAGTGAGTTCTAATGATATTTTGCTATAAGCATAGATCAGTGCCTTATTCAGCCATCACCAGAAAAGCTTCCTCCTGAAGTAGATGAGAACAGATGTAGAGACCCATAGCCAGATGTTATGCTGAGACAGTCTAAATGGGAGGTCATTGGAACTGTTATACCCAGTTCCTCAGACCCCCCCCAAAGACCAACAGGAATTGTCTCTGCTGCAAACACATGAGGGTTTAGTACAGGTCACAAGCTGTACTAAAACAGAGAGGTATGTGGCCCTGAGGTCTGGGGGAGCAGGGTTTTTAAAGGGCAAAACTGCAAACAGGGAATTTCCAAGCCTTCATTTATTTTAGGCACCACGGCCATAATGGTCCTGGCACGTCCATCTGGAGATTATCTGCTCCTGTTAGGGAGGGGGAACAATTAGCACATCTTGTGATTTTTATTTCTTAGTAACAGGACTATGTGACCTTGGTCACCAGCTAGGGGCTATCTAGCTAGGTTTGCCAGACAATGGTAACTCTCAACGGCAAGCCTGGTTACTTTTCTGCAGCAGGAAAGGTCTGTCTCAACTTGCCTGCTTCTTTGTCTACACCAGGGCCACAGTCATGTTGCCCCAGGAATTAAATTTCAAAGTTTGGACCTCTCAGAACACACAGCTCTAAATGAGATGTCTTGGTCAAATCCCTCCCCTCGGAGCTCAGAGAAGCCTGTGGAAGAGGAAGCAGAAAGAGTGTATCGGTCAGAGGGGACGGAGGATGCCAGGAGAACAGAACTAGGCAAGGTTCGTATGAACTCACAGAGACTGAAGTAGCAAGCAAGAGCCTACATGGGGTTTTGTTCTCTGCATATGTATTACAACTTTCAGCTCAGTAATTTTTATGAGGCTCCTGAGTGTATAAAGGAGTGGCTCTCTGATTCTTGTGTTGGTCATTGGTGACTCTTTCTTGTGTTGGATTGCGTTGTCCAGTTTCAACGTGACGGTCTCATTCTGCCTTACATTTCATTTTGTCGTGTTTGATTGTTATCTCTCAGAAGCCCATTCTTTTCTAATGAGAGACAGTACGGGAGTGGATTCAAAGGGGAAGAGATATCAGGAGCAACTGGGAGGAGTAAAGGGAAGGAAAACTACAACCAAGATAAATTGTATCAGAAAAGAATCTATTTTCAATAAAAGGGGGATGAATGAAAAAAGAAAACATGAGTGTGCACACACATATGTACACAAAAGTGTAATTTCTATAATTAAATTTTTAGTCAAGTGTGGTGCCTTTAAATCTAGCAATGGGAGGTAGAGGCAATCAAATCTCTTTGAGTTTAATGCCAGCCTGGCTGATCTCTTGGATGAGTTTCAGGATGGCCAGAACTACATAGTGAGACCCTGTCTCTAGACATCAACAGCAAGCTGGGAATGGTGGCCCATATCTTTAATCATAGTACTTGAGAGTCAAAGGCAGGCAGATCTCCGTCTGCATGTGTGCTATGTGTTTGCAGATGCCTAGTGAGGGTAGGAGAGAGTATCAGGTCACTTGGAGCTGGAGTACAGATAGTTGAGAGTTGCCTAGCATGGGTATTGGGAACCAAAATCGTGTTCTCTCAAAGAGCAGCAAGCATTCTTAACCGCTGAGTCATCTCCCCAGCCCAGATAAGTGTAACTTGAAAAAAAAAAAAAAAAGTCTAACCTTCCCTAAGCAAGACTAAATTCTGTAGCTAATTGCCTTCAGATCTTGTCTAAAACTTTGGCTTATCCCTCCGTGTCAAGCCTGCTCGTACAGATTCTGGACTAGCCAGCCTCCTTAATCATGTGATCTAATTACTTAATTACTCTTTCCACATATAAAAACACTGTATTGTTCTGTTTCTTAAAGTATCAACACAGCTGCAGCCTACTTAGTCAAATACTGGCTAGCAGTTCAGTCAATAACGAGATTCATAAATAAGAGAGATTATACAAGAGCTGAGAGAGTCCCATTCCCTTATGACACCGTCGCCATTATAACCCTACAGCAAAATGTATACGTCACACATAATCTTGTTTGTGATGTCATTGTAAACAATGTAGCACATAGGATTACACTTGTTTGCTTCCTTGTGACAGGACTCACTATTGTGACTCAAGTGGTCCTTGAGTTCTCCATCTTCCTGTTTCAGTCTCCTGAGGGGCATGTGCTATCACTGCTGATCTGTACTTTTTATTGTGGTGCTATGAAAGTGTGTGTCTGTCTGTGTATGTGTGCCTGTGTGTGTTGCTGTATATGGATGTTTGTCTGTGTTAATTTCTTTTTGGTATGTTCCTGGTAGTGAAATTGCTCTGTTTAACCTCATCAAGAAACACCAACCTATCTCTAGAGGAGTTGTATCATTTTACATTGTAACCAATAGAATATTAGGGCTCTAATATTTCAATCCAAATCAGCTCAGTATTGTCCATTGTTTTTATTATAGCCATCTTAATGTGAAATATTATCTTTTTGTAGTTCTGATGATCATTTTAATGTTTATGATTTTAATGTTTATGTATATCATTATAATGTGTAATGTTTAAGATTTAGATAACTCTCCTTTGTGAACTCTTTTTTGTTGGGAGCCGCGTGATCGTCTCGCCGGCAGAAACCCAAGCGGACACAGGAATCCTCCCGCAACAGAATCTTTATTACAGTCACGCGATGGAAAAAGGAGAGGAGAGGGCCGCGGGCATTGGCGTATACGCCATGGCGTCCCGCGGGCCACGGCCGGGGCCGGGGCGGGCAAGCCCCAGGCGGCGGGGAGAGGGGGAGGAGGGGAGGAGGGGAGGAGGGGAGGAGGGGAGGAGGGGAGGAGGGGAGGAGGGGAGGAGGGGAGGAGGGGAGGAGGGGAGGAGGGGAGGAGGGGAGGAGGGGAGGAGGGGAGGAGGGGAGGAGGGGAGGAGGGGAGGAGGGGAGGAGGGGAGGAGGGGAGGAGGGGAGGAGGGGAGGAGGGGAGGAGAGAGGAGGAGAGCGCGGCCCCCGATGTGGCGCTGTTTATATAAGCCCGGGTCGCACCTGAGTGACGTGCGAATACCCTGATTGGCTGCTCACCTTTACCCCGCCTGATGACTCAGGCCCAGCATGCTTAGCGGGCCCAGCATGCTTAGCGTGCTTGTGACGTGTCAATACCCTGATTGGCTGCTCACTCTTACCCGGCGTGCTTACGCAATCCTTAGCGTGCTTACGCAATCCTTAGCATGCTTACGCAATCCGCGCATGCGCACTGGAGGTTTACAGTTTTGAGGGCGAGATGTCAGCACCACCTAGTGGCGTCTGAGTCTCGGCTCGCCACACTTTTTTTCTGTCTTGATGTTCTTGGCAGCACATACGCCATTTTATTTTGATGAAATCTAATTTATTTATTGTTCTCTTTTTGCTTGTGCTTTGGTTTCATACTTTGGAATCTTATGGGGTTTTGGGGTTTATTTTTAAGAATTTTGTATCTTTCCACTCTTAGAGGTCTTTGATTAATCTTACATCTTTAGCTTACTGCTATAATTTATTTTGAGGCAGCATCTTATGAAGCCCAGGCTGGCCTTGAACTCACTTTGTATTCAGCACATGGGTAGAGGGTCAGAGGACAATTTGCATGAAGGAGTTGGCTCTCTCCTTTTCTTTCTCCTTTCTATTTGAGTTCTAAAAATTTAACTCAGGTTGTCAGGCTTATGTCAAAAGCTCTTACTGGCGGAGCCATTTCACTGGCCCCAGCTTGTTAGTTTTTATATATGGAATGAGGTAGAAATCCAGCTTCATTCTTTTGAATATAGATATTCAGTTGTTCCAGCCTATTTATTGAAATATTATTTCCCCCAATTGTCTCAGAAACTTTGTTGAAAATTCAAGAAACATAATTTATTTCTGAATTCTCAAGTCTAGCCTATTGATCTCCAGTGCCACACTATTCTGATCAATGCACCTTTGTAAAAAGTCTCAAAACAGAACATTTGAGCCCTTCACTCTTGTTTTTCATCAAGAAGGGAAATGTGGCCTGATGAGTTATGAGTAAGAATGATTTTCCCCAAGCTTCCTCACTTTGATCCCACATGGCAGAAGGAAAGAGCTGCCTATAAGTCCAGCTGGAGGAGGTCCAAGAGATCCGGTACTTCTGAACACAAGCAAGTCCCAGACTCAATCCCAGGCATTCCAGAACCAAAACCAGAAAGAGACAGATCTCCTGTGTGGGGAACTCTTTTCTATCTTTTCTTTCCTTCTTCAGTGCTAACAACTGAATGTGGAGCCTCACACCTGGTAGGCTCTGTCGCTGAGCTTAGACCAGCTGGAGATGATTTTCTTCTGGAGGTTACGTGGTTTGAACAGTCTTGAGATGCAGCCCAGACTGGCCTCAAATTAGCGCCTCAGCCTTTGGGAACTGATTTCTAAACATCACTTTTTGATTTGCCTGCTGATTTTGTGTGAACCTTATTGAACTCTTTTACAAGTTCAGGAAGTTTTGCAGTTGAATTGTTTGAATTTTCTACATACAAGATTATGCAGTTTGTAAATAGAGATTGTTTTATGCCCTCCTTTTCAGTTGTGATCCTTTTTTTTTTTTTTTTTACATAATGGTTTGACTAGAATATCTTGTACAATTTTCAGTGACAGTGAAGAAAACAAACATCCTGTCTCCTCCTGATCTCAGAGAGAAGTTTACAATCTTCTGCCACTAAGTATTATGTTCTCTGTGGCCTTTCAAGGAGGCCTTCCGTTAGGTTGAGAAAATTCTTTTCTTTCCCTAATTGATTGTATGTCATTATCATGAAAGGATATTGGGTTTCTCAAAGAACAGCTTTTTTTAAAACCTTTACATACACCCATTTACGTATTGTTGATTTGTTGTATGTGTGTGTGCATACATGCATGTGTTTGCGTGTGTCTGTGCCTGCTCTTGCCACAGCCCTAGTGTGGAGGTGAGAGCACATTCAAGACTTGGTTCTTTTATCAGGTAAGTTCTAACCCTGAACTCGGGTCATCAAGCTAATCAGTAAGTACCTTTACCTGCTGAGCCGTCTCACCAGCTCAAGAATTGCTCTTAAAGTGACCTGGAATATTTTGTTGTTGTTTTTTCGAAACAGGGTTTCTCTGTGTATCCTTGGCTGCCCTGGTCTTGCTTTGTAGACCAGGCTAGCCTCGAACTCACAGAGATTGCCTACCTCTGCTTCCCTGAGTGCTGGGACTACAGGTACGTGCCACCACACCCGGCTCCTGGAATATATTTTATTTTCGTTTAGATATACTTTAAAGTTACACTCCAGCTTATAAAGTAACTAGGCTTACTAAAAGGTTTCTCTGGAACTCGGAGAGCTTAATGGTGTCTTTATCAACTTTCAAAGAATATATGACAGATCATCCTGGGACTGAGGATGCATGGGAAAACTAAGAAGTGGGGACAGATCATCACTTCTAGAAGCACAATTTAAAGTGCCAAGTGCAGCAGATCTTGTGTTGTCTTAGATTCATTCTTAGGAAATCACTTATCCAACATTTGGCTTCAGTTTAAATCCTTGTAGTGGTTTAACTCTAATTGGGGTTTAAAATTTTTAATAACAAGACTTTTTGTTAATTATGATAGGACTGTTTCAGAAAAGATTCCCATGTGTATTTTTTTTTCCTTCAGAAATACATCATATTTTGAGTTTTAGCAAGTCCTACAGAAGAATTCCCAGCACAGGTGCTTGCACACACACACACACACACACACAAAGACTGAGACACAAACTTGTTTCCATTTTGCATAAATATCCTCACACTTTCCCCGCCCTGATTTAAGCAGTTTATCAATGCCCCTGACAAGCTTGAGCAATATTCCCAGTCCCCAGAGTGTTTCCTCTACCAATGAGTCTCTTTCACTGAACCTCCCCCCTTCCTCCTTGTTTTGATTAACCAATCATGTCAGATTGTGAAATCAAGCTCCTACCAGTAGGATGATATGCAGTCATCATCCCACTGTGTCAGGGGTAAAAAAAACAGAGGCCATTTCAGCCAAGTGTGCTTGTTTTGGGGTCAGGTACACCCTTTTAACAAAAACAAATCACCTTGTGGGATTACTCTCACGTAGTTTATGTGTTCTTCTGTGCAACACTACACACTTACTAACCACAACTAGCAGGGTATTGGTTAAAATGCTTCATAAATGCAAGAGAAAACAAATGCTCCCTTTAGTAAAAACAAAATAAGGGCATTTGTTACGAGGATACACTGATAGCTCATAATACGGAAGTTAAGAATGTCCACTAGGCCCTAGAAAAAGACTGAAAATGAGATCCAAAAAGTCATAAAAAAACTGAAAAATTCCAATTAGACTCTACTTCTATTTTTCTTTCTGTAGGATGATTGTCTCTTTTCTGTCCTCATCAGAGAAAAGCAATGGCCATTTCCAAATAATGCCTCCTGTCTAGACTGACTTTCTTTATTCTTCCCTCTTAATCCTTAAAAAGAGAAAAGGCTTATTGGCACAACTGGATCATGTGTCTACTTGAGACTAGACATAAGCAGGCTTCTGCCTACAGTCTATGCCAGTAAAAAGGAGGCATTCAAGTAAATATGTCCTTGTTAATTTTTGGTGCTTAGAAAGATGTGCCAAATAATACCTACCACAAATGGCTAGGACCACACAAACCCAGTTCTTCTCTCCCATGCAATAAAATAACAAATCATCCCTTCTCTTCTAGGGTGAAGTAACTGGAAGAGCAGACAAAATCCCAAGCTATTAAAAACACCAGGTCCTCACCATGAATAGGAAACAGTAAGTTAGCCATCTTGTCAATAATGCGTCTAACTGGGCGTCCCTGCCAAAATACATAGCAAAGTGAGGCATATTGGGCATGACTATCAACCCTTGAGTAGGATCAAGGCTGCCACTGTAGATTACATAGAAAGTCTGAGCACAGCCTGCACTACATGAGATCTTGTTTCAACAAACAAACAACAAAATACACTGCAGAATAAAATTTAATACTAAGTATGCTAGCTCTTGATATTTTGCTTAAATCCTTTGAGTTTTACAAATAGGGCTAAAACTCTTTTATACTTAAAATAACCAAAATCATTTAATCAACTTGTTCCCATAGTCTTCACTTCTTTTTCTTATTATTTTTTCAACGTTTATTATGTTTTTATTTATCTATTTCAAAGGACAGCCTGTCAAAGTGGATTCTCTCCTTCCACCATGTGGGTCCCGGGATTGGACTCAGGACGTCAAGCTTGGCAATGTGTTCTTCTGTCCCTTTACCTACTGAGTCGTCTTTCTAGCCCTGCTTTAATTTTTTTTTAAGTAACCCCAGTCAGTGTAGTATCTGTGTGCCTGCAGTACAGATTGGCATCAGACAAACAGCAATCCTCTTACCTTAGCCTCCTCAGGGCTGGGATTGAAGTCACACCTGTCATGAGCTTTACATGGAAGAGGCAAACAACTTGGATACTGACTTTCTATATCAGTATCAGATGTGGTTGCACCTATAAGAACAGAAAGAAAAACTAAGTCACTTACAGATACAAATTTGAAGTTGAACACCATAAATGGTGTTAAACAAAGGTATTCTAAAGAGGGAAATGTATGAGGCAAGGTAGAAATAAATTTTAATGTTATCTCTATTATCTCTGACCATGGACAACTCATTTCAGTTTCTTGTATTGATAGTATACATTGATTTCATAACCTGTAATGATACAAAAATGTGAAAATTCAACAGATAAAAAATGTTCCATTGTAGTTGTAACTGCTGTTCTGATAAGGGTCTGCTTATAGGGTCACAAGCATTATTTCTTTTGGCTTTGGCCTCCTCTAGGGCCCCAAGTAAGTTAATAATATCTGTACCTCTATAATGCCCCAGAAATTTTCATGTTTTCTATGCTGTATATAGTGAAGTTTTACCACTGAAGAAGGTTCTAAGAAGTCAAATGATTTACCCAAATATACACAATTCATAATAAAAAATAGAAATGAGTTCAGCCTTGAACTCTTGATCATCCTGCCTCTACCTGCCAAATGCTCAAATAGCTGGCATTTTATTTTATTTTCATTTGTTTAATTTTAAGAGATATTCTCACTCCATAGCCCAGTCTTATCTTGGGACTTATTATATAGCCTAGGCTGGCCTCAAACTCACTGATCCCACTATATCAGCCTTGAAAAAAACAGGATTTGAAACTTAGACTCAGATCCTGCCTTTTGACCTGGGGTCCAGTTTATTGTATTAGCAAACCTCTGATGTTTGGAAAAGCTCTTAATCCAGTTCCTTATTTTAAGGGTTCATTTAATATGTCTCTGTGTCTTTGTGTATACATGTGACCCGAAGAGAGTTCAAGATTGCCTGGAGCTGGGGCTGGGGAGATGGCTCGGAGGTTAAGGTCCTGAGTTCAATTCCCAGCAACCACATGGTGGCTGACAACCATCTATAATGAGATCTGGTGCCCTCTTCTGGTGTGCAGGTGTACATGCAGACAGAATATTATATACATAATAAATAAATGAAATCTTAAAAAAAAAATTAAAAAAAAAGATTGCCTGGAGCTGAAGTTACAGGTAGTTGTGTGCTGGGAATTGAACTCTGATCATCTGGAAAAGCATGTCTAGATGATCCACCAAGCCACCTCCTTAGCCTTTATCAATCAAGCTCCACACCCTAATTTATAATATTGGACTTAAATAGAAGATTTATTGAAGAGTGTTTGGCTGGGCTGGGGAGATTGCTCAGTGGCTAAGGCCACTGCCTGTTCTCCCAAAGGACCCATGTTCAGTTCCCAGCACCCATATGATGGCTCAAAACTGTCTCAGAGGATCCAACACCCTTACCTGGCCTCTGTAGGCACCAGGTACCCATGTGGTACACAGAAACACATGCAGACAAAACAGCCATACACATTTAAGAAATAAAAATAGATCAGATGCCAATAACTTCCTTTAGTGACTTAAATTTTACATTTCTTTAATTACACCTTCACCTCATTATTTCTTATATATTTATACTTTTGTTACCATGTAATAAAGATGTCTTTAATTTCAAAATACTGTGGAAGCATTGCACAGTTGAAAGAACACAGAGTAAAGTAGAGAAATGAATGTCAGGTTTGTGATTCTGCGGTACAGTGGTTTGGCAGAGGTCTAGCAAAATATAACAGGTTTCAGTTTAGGACTTCTAAATGTGGACCTCAGTTCTCATGTGTGTAAAATGGGATCATCTACTAATTTCATAAGTTACAGTAAAAGCTAAATCAATATTAGGATGTGGGTGATGGACAGCATGTGTTTGGAACTCTCTGCGTGTGTGTGTCTATGTGTGTTGTATTACTGGTTCACAAAGTAACTGTTATGAAATAAATGAAGACTAAATGGAAACTTCATGGCATTGTCTAGGGAAAGCTGTAAATATGTTGTGTTTGGGAAAGATTAAATACAGTTTGACTTACATTGAGGAGGCTGTGAATACCAGAAAGCAGAAAACACTAGTTTTATAATTTCTGGATATTAAATTCTAGCCTAAAAGCTCACAACATGGAACTTGGATGAAAATTCATTCAAGTTTGCTCAGTGAAGAAGCAATAGCCTGTACTAGAACCCTTTTCCCTGGAAGACATAAGCAGTGTTTATTCTACTCTGAAAGACCCAACATCAAACTAAGGTCTGAGTCTTCCAAGGCGCATCCAGAGGAACCAATGAGTTATGCTTATTCACAAACCTAAGGACAGGAGCATGAAAGCAGCCACACTGGAAGGTCTACACCCATCAAGAATGTTGGCTCTCCTCATCCATCCCTACTATATCCTCTAGCCCCTTCCTCAAGACCATGTGCAATAGGACAGAATTGCATTCTGCTCTTTGGGAAGATGACTGGCTACGTGAGTAAGAGTCCCATGACCCTCCCTGCCCCTTTCTTTTATGAGAAAAGTTAAATAGTTAGTAGGCTTAGCCATGATGCTCTTTTGTGAGCTGACTCAGCAGAAGTAAAGATGGCGGCTGTTTGGCTTATAATCCTATACAACAGACCCTCAACAGAAAACAAAGAGCCTTCTCATAGATGGAGACATTACATGTCCCCTTTCCAGCCACTGCTTCTTAAATGCTTTATTCATCAGCCATGTATAGGGTGGTCTGAATAGGTTTAGATCCCATAGATTTGTGTGTTTGCATGCTTGGCCCATGGGGAGTGGCACTATCAAGAAGTGTGGCATTTGTTGGAGTAGGTGTGGCTTTGTGGGAGAAAAAGAGTCACTATCAGGGCCAGCTTTGCGGTCATATATGCTTAAGCTACTGCCCATTGTGGTACACAGTCCCCTTTTGCTGCCTGTGGATGAAGATGTGGAACTCTCAGCTCCTCCAGCACCATGCCTGCCTGCAGGCTGCCATACCTCCAATGATGCTAATAGGCTACACCTCTCTCTTTAACAGTATTTGATTCTACTTATAACTTTATAATCATAAGAAATTAAAAATTATTGTCTTCCTTCCCCACTAGATTGTAAACTCATTAGGGTCAAGCGTTCATCTGTCATTTCTTAGTCTTATTTCTCTAGGAACCAGCATAATATCTGATATGCAGAAGAACTTCTATTAGGCTAGAGATGTAGCTCAGTTTATTAGGGTGCATGCCTGATATGCAGGATACCCTGGTTTCGGTCCTCAGTACCACATAAATGCCTGCAATTCTAGCACTCGAAGGTGGAGGCAGGGGACCAGAAGCTCCAAGGCATCTTCAGCCACATACCGAATTCAAAGCCAGCCTAGAAAACAGGAGACCTTTTATCAGAAAATAAAATGGGCTATGAAGAAGGCTCAGTGGTTAGAGTGATTGTCGCATAGGTACGAGGGTATCAATTCAGATTCTAGGACTGGGGATCCTAACCAGCTGGTCTAGCCAAATCAACAAGGTCCAGGTTTGGTAAGAGACTAGTGTCCGAAAAAAATAGGGTGGAGAAGTGACTGAGGAAGACATCAGACTGACAACCTTGACTCCTGTGTGTGCACACATGTGCACACACATATATACATATACACTAAAAATACAGATGAAATAAGGTAAAATAACTGCAACTGATATTCCTGCATGTATGTACAATGTGGAGCAGTGCGCTTAAGGGCTCCGACACTCGCTGGGTAAAGTGGCACACAGCAGGCCAACCAGGTCCATGCAGTATAACCTGATCTAAAAAAAGAAATTAATCAAGCATAGTAGAGGATAATTGCAACAAATTTAAGGCTGCCCAAATTGCATAGTAAATTCTGTGTTACCAAGAGCTACTCAGAGAAACCCCGTCTCAAAAGTATTTTCCACCAAATCTAATTGTTGGTATAATGTTCTTGTGGAATGTATACAATTTACCCTTCTTCATTCAAATGCTGATTTCTCTCCCCCACTATCTGGTCTCAATCCAGACATTGCATTGTGATGTTTATTCTAAGCATCACCTGTCTCAAATTTGTGTAAACATACCACCATTTGTTCTTTATATTGTCAATAAAGCTACCAAGCCACAATGCTGAGCAATGGAGAGGATAGTGTGGGACATTCTGGTCCAGAGGGGAGGAGAAGGAAGTGAGTGGGAGGAGAGCAGAGATGAGCAGGAGGACTTGGAACCAGGAGAAGAGATGAACTGGACCTAAGATATGACTCAAAGCAAGTATAATGGATGAAATCTGACTGGGAGGAAACTATACAGGCTTAGAGGTTTAGGATGGAGTAACTATTGCCCAGCATTGTGCTCTAGGTTAATTAAATAATTCCTAGTCTCTGTGTGGTGGTTTGGGTATACAGCTGGTTTAGGAATAACTGCTCTTTAACTAAAAGATAAATCAATAGTACATATTAATAATTGACAGCATTAATTTTGAGCCATTTGGGGGGAAAATATTCCCTGATTTTTTTGTTAGCCCTGTTGTTTCCCAGTTTGCCTTCTTTGCCTACCCACTAAAATTACCTCTGATTTCAAGACCTCTCAGATTTTGCCTACATTTAACTTGAATGGTACTGACTTACTTTTATTTTGCCCAAAGCTGCTCTTTCTCAGTTAGCCTTTCTAGTTATTAATAGCGCATTTCATGACATATATATAGAAAGCTAATTTAAGCTCTGTAATACCCGGAAGCTTTAAGCCACAAAGCACAATAAATGTTTTAGTCCAAGCCACTTTGCTTTTGTACTGTTTTAAAGGCTTCAAATAGGCACATCACCATATGGTACTGAACATATGGCACACAGCGTTCCCTATTCATATGGAAGATATGCTAATGTGATCCTGTACAGGAAGTGAAAAGCAGAACCAGACTCATCTTTAATATGTTTATCTGGCATCAGCATCTAAAAATACTCATACCCAATGTCACCTTGGGAATAAGACAGAAGCTGAACAGAGATGCCTGGTGCGAGAGGTTAGAGTCAAGGCGATGACTCTCATAAAAAAGCCTCTGAGCATCATCAAGGCTTCAAGCTCAAACGAACTCATGCCTTCATGTGTCATACACACGGTCTTACTCTATAAGCCTTGTAGATTATCTTATAGGTATGAGCTATGGCTCTGTCTTAGAGTTTTAGTGTTGTGTAGAGACACCATGATCATGGCAACTCTTGTAAAAGAAAACTTTTAATTGAGACTGGCTTACAGTTCAGAGGTTTGTCCCATTGTTATGGTGGGAAGCATGGTAGCACACAGGCAGACATGGTGATGGAGAGTAGCTGAGAATTCTACATCTCAATCTGCAGGCAGGCAGGCAGGCAGCAGGACAGAGAGAGAGAGAGAGAGAGAGAGAGACTGGTCCTGGCTTGAGCTTCTTAAACTCAAAGCCCACCTCCAGTGACAGACTACCTCCAACAAGGGCATACCTCCTAATGGTGCCACTCTCTGTGGGCCTGTGGGAGCCATTTCTATCCAAACCACCACAGACTCCATCATGCCAATGACCTCCTCTCCCAAACACAAACACTTAGTACTAGGTATTGAACCAAAAGTCTTGTGTAAAATATGTTGCAGTGCCTCCTTTACTGTCTTGAAATGGACTTAATAAGTAATGAAATCTTAACAAAATGTTACCAAACTAATATTAAGATCTAAGAATACAAAATAAAGAGTAGATAAATTATACTCACTAACAGTGACAGGCGTGTCTGTAATATCAACACTCTGGAGGTAGAGGCAGGAGGATAAGAAGCCCAGGGTCATCTGTGGCTACTTAGGCTACATAAGACCCTGTCTCCAAAAAAACGAAAAACAAACTATACATTATGATGTAATAGCTACCAAAAATGTAAAGTCTCAGTTGTTAAGGCTCTATTTGGGGCTAGAACCACTGGATGGAACCGCCACTATGACTACATAGTGTTATATATTTCTGTTAGAGATTCAATACAATGAGCAGTGTTGTGATGTGAAATGGGACTTTTCAAATAAGTGAAATTTCCCCAGCAAGTAATGTTCAGTTTCCCTTTAACCTTATAATAGTTACATCCCTAGAAAAAATTGTCACTTTTTGTACCTGCTGATGAGCCCATCAAGCTCTATCGCATAGTTCTAAACCCAAGGTAGCACAGACAGCCCTCGTTAAAGTCAGTGGAAGATAAAACAACAGCAGCAGCAGCAACAAAATCACAAATATAGGAAATAGATTGTATGGAAGAATTGGATCTAGCAGGGTAAGATGGAGATGGGGGTGGGGAGTGATCAGACCATTACATACATGTGTGAAATTGTAAAAAAGAACTAGGTCAAGTCCCATTGCCTTTGACCTCCAAAGTTCAACCATGTAGATCTTATGTTTTTATAACTTAGCTGTCCTAGCTATTTATATAGTGATAAGCTAATATACTTTTCGTTTTCGTTTTTCTTTTATTGAGAAAAGTTCTCATTATGTAGCCCAGACTAGCCTCACACTCTCAATTTTCCTGCCTCACACCAACTTACCAATAGATTGCTAAAGGAAATTCCTGGCACAATGAATGATTGATGCAAAAAGAAAAAGAAGATACAAAGGCCAGGAAACAGAGAATGAAGTGTGTACCACTCATGATCTGGGTGTGGGTCGCATGCCTGTCATCCCGGCAATCAAGAGTCTGAAACACAAAACTCACGGGGGATTTAAAGCTAACCTGTGTAATGAATTCTAGGAAATCTTGGGATATAGAGTAAGCCTGGCATTCAATGGAGCCAGAAAAAAAAAAAAAAAGGCTTTATAGTACTATTTAATATTGTTCATGACTTTGTTTTAAATTTTTATAGATTTAGGTGAGTGGGAACCGGGGAGAATCCGGAAGGAGCTGCAGTTAGGGCAACCATAATCAGACTGTATTATAGTTTAAAAATATATTTTCAATGTTAAAAATCCCATCCAAGAACTGGCAATGGAGAAAAAGAAAAAAAAAATCAGTATAAATTAGTAAAAAAGGCTGAAAAATTATTTTAAAATAAATTCAGTATTAGTACTTTCAAATGTGAAAAAAAAATTATTTTACAGCTTCTCTCCCTAAAATCACAAGGGAGAACGAACCCAGATATCCTTTGCAGTTTGGCTTTCATCACGAATCTGATGCCAACAGTCCATTTAGAATGAACCCTCCTCAGACACCCAACATTTGCCTAGTGCTGCACTGGCGCTGTGTCTTCCTGGGACTGACATCTGAATTTCTAAAGAATTCCTCACGAGGGGAACATTCTTTCCTGCTCCCTCTGTGTATAAGGGAATATCCCAAAGCATGAAGTAGAAGTTTAACAGGTTGGTTTTCCACATATTCGTTTATCCTCCTCATTGACTACACCACATTTGCTACCTGGTGGCCAAACCAGAAGTTCCAATGGCTCAGCTCTGTTGTAGCCCGTTGTCACACACTCCCCACCAAATCTGTGACCTTGTTACATCATTCATTGCCTTCTCGGCTCTGATTTCTCATTTGAATAATTTCCACATCTTAACCTATAAACTGTTCAATATTCACTCTCCCTATCAATATTGTATGTATTGTGTTAACAAATGGGTGTCACAGTTTGTACATTCAGAACCTACTAACACAAACACATTTACGACGTATCCAGTGAAATGTGCTTTTCTGGTGGGTTGAGTAACTCAGTCCATTTGTGCTTATGTGAGAGTGAGCAATTAGCTTAGACTTGAATTAATCAAAAATAAGTTCAATAGACACTTTAAAATATTTATTTTTAATATTTTTCATTATATATATATATATATATATATATATATATATAGAGAGAGAGAGAGAGAGAGAGAGAGAGAGGGTGGGTGTCCTCAGAGGTCAGAGGTCTTGGTTCTCTCTACAGCTAGAATTACAGATGGTTGTGAGCTAGCTGACATGGTCTCTAGGAATCAGTTCTTCAAAAGTTCTTAGCAACTGAGACATCTCTGCAGCCCTAGTCATTTCTTTTTTATTATTATTTATTATTTATTATTTTTTAAAGACCTATTTATTTATTATTTATACAGCATTCTATCTGCATATGTGAGGACACCAGGTCTCACTGTAGATGGTTGTGAGCCACCATGTGGTTGCTGGGAACTGAACTCAGGACCTTTGGAAGAACAGCCAATGTTCTTAACCTCTGAGCTATCTTTCCAGCCCCCAGGTCATTTCTTTACAGACATGGTTTACCTAGCTAGGATTGCATAGATAAGCAAGAGGGGGAGGGAGCAAAACTGTGCTGGTAGAGAGAAAATCTTACCCAGGAGAGAAGAAGGTCCTAGATGAAGGGTTTGGATGTAGGTTGGAGGGCAGAAGGAAGCATTTGTGCCAACCAGAAGTGAAGAGTCTCCAATCAGGTGGTGTTGGGTATGGGAATATGGCAATTGAGTAGCCAGGAAAGGGAAGTCCCAAAACCAGGGAAGGGGAAGAAATGCCACCCTCTGACAAAGGAAATAGATGCAGTACTTATCTGGAGCCCAGTTGAGCTGAGAGGTGGATTCAGATGGATTGGATTTCCTGCAGTTTACAAGAATCCCTTTTAAGTTTTACAAAGGAGATAAAACTTTAGACATGCTAGCATCACTATTGTAATTTGCAGTGAAACTACACTATGGAAAAAGGCAGTAGACATACACATTTGCGTTAACAGTATCAACCCTCTTTAAGGCGTCCTCTGGAAGGCAGAGGCCTTCTGTGAAGTAGAAGGGACAAACGCTCACTTGAGCTTAACCTTTAGTATGATTACATATTATAGAAGAGAGGCTTTTTTCCTCTCTGTCCAGAAAAGACTATGTACATAAGTCTAGCATAATGAGAAACAATTTTTAAGTCTATACTTAAAAGACAAACCAAAGGAGATTTAAAATCTTGAGCTTGGAACCATGATAGTGGGTGGTAGAGTAGAATGTGGGTTTTTTAAGAGTTAGATTAATAGCAGCCATCTTTTTTTTTTATTATGTATACACCAGATCTCATTATGTACCAGACACATCATAGATGGCCTGAGCCACCATGTGGTTGCTGGGAATTGAACTCAGGACCTTCAGAAGAGCAGTCGATGCTCTTAACCTCTGAGCCATCTCACCAGCCCCAAGTTAGATTAATAAATCAGAGCTTTACTGATAAAGGTCAAAGCTCTGGACAGTCAATACAGCAGTAGCGTAGCAACAGAAGGAATTATTAAGCATTTTTACCTATTTAGGATACCTTAAATCACCTTAGGCCTCGAAACATTTATAACTTGCATTTACCAACTTTAAAACACTTTCTTAGACCCTCATTTATAACTTGTGTCTACCAAACTTAAAACACTTTCTTAGACTCATAAACAATATTTTCCTTAGACTTTTGTATTAAAACATTTTCTTAGACCCTCAAACACTTATAACTTGTGTTTATCAACCTTAAAACGTTTTCTTAGACCCTTAACATTTTATTTAGGCCTTTGTATCTAGTTATTTACCATTAGACATAGGAGAGACTGCTATGAACATTTATTATCCTTTACTTAAAGGGATGGTAAAAGGTTTCAGTTGAAACCTGTTTTTTGAGTGTGACAACAAAGCAGACTGCCAGTTAACTGCTTAAATCCTGGTCTGCTGCATATGAAGAGAACTGAGAAGTCATCTGAAGTCTCCCAATACAGAAGTTGGCAATATGTCCCTGGGACCCAAGTGTGAACTCAAAACCGACCTACAGCCTTATCTGGGCTTGGCAAGACTATCGGAGGTGGCTGAATCTAGGAGCCACTTGTCCTCCGCTAGGCCAAGGAGCTGAAAGGCTGGAGGTGTCTGTGGCTCCATGGCTGGGCAAAGAGGACAAGCCTGAATGGGAGCATTTTGAGTTCCAGAAGCCAGTCTGGCAGCAGGCAGGGTGTGGCTTGTTGAGGCAGCCCTGGGACCAGTCCTTCTTGCTGCATCTGAAACTGTTACCTAGCAGAGTTGACTTTTGGATAAACCCTGGCAGGATGGGGCATTGCAAACCTCTTGGTTTTGTTTTTTTGTTTGTTTTGTTTTGTTTTGTTTTGCAGGAGTGCTGACAGCCTCAGAGCAGCAGCCAAGGTCTGGAGCATAGTTTTTGCTGTAAATGAGCCTTTGGGAAGACTCCTCTCATTATTTTTACCAACTCCTGTATGGTGACTCAGGGACCATCATCAGCTGTTTAATTATTTAAACTGTATAATTAAGATAGCAGTGAGACCATGTTTGCATCTGTAGGACTATAAATATATTTTTGAACATGTTAAAGGACTTGGTCATGTATAAGATGACTATTAACTTGCATTTGTTAACCAGTATATATTAGTATTTCAGGTTTCATTCTTGTGAAGTTGGAACCTAAGTCATAAACATAGTCTGTAAAGAAAGAGAACAGAACAGTTTTCTGTATGGTTTAGAAAACAAGACAAAGCATATTTTAACCTTGATAGTGAAGATATAGCACGATGGCTAAGTTTTAACATAAATAAATAAATGCCTCTAAAATTAATAGAGCTTAATTTAGAGTATCCTTGGAATTGTATCATATAGTTTAAAGGTATCTAGGGAAAAACTTTTACTTAGTAACCCCCAAGTTATGAATATAGAACAGTATAAAACAATGTAAAGTTACATTTGAATTTATTATACCAAATCTATTAGCCAGAAAGCCTAGTGGTGAATCCAGATCATAGGCAGCTAGCTTGTGATGAGAGAAACAGCATTTATTTATTAATTTAGGAATTGATAAAGACATAGGCCGTTAGACAGACATTTTAAATTATGTATTATGTATAAATTAGCTTAATTTGAATAGATCTCTATAACCTTGAAATTTCAGCATCACATAGAAATGATTTTGAACCAGGCTTGGATTATGCATATAGCACATTGTAAAAACTTTGAATTTAAAAATCCATACCCATTTAAAATGAGACTTGTTGCTGTCTTAGGCTAAAAGGAGATAAAGTAAACAGAGAATTAATCATGATTAAAATAGTTCATACCGTGTGATCACCTTAAGGTTTACAGTTTAATCTTAAGATTATTTTTGAGAGTATAGAAAGAAACCAGAGGGTATTTTTATTTAGGGGGAGAGCAGGCAGAGAGAAACAGACAGGACTCTGAGAAAAGAGATCTAGAGAATCACTTTTTACTTCGCTGATTGCTCATAGTGTTACTGGATATTAGACATTTGAGTAGGGCAAATATAGGTGTAGAGACCGGAGGTTTCCCAAAGAGGAGAGAACATGAGGAAGCCATTCCTGCAAACGAGAAAGGGGAAATGGAAATGGACCATGTGGCTAGCGATTTGTCAACCAAATAGCACGGCAGGTCAGGGGCTTAGCCTGGGTAAGACAGAGAACCTTGGTGCCTGGTACCAGGGCTTTCTCAGCATAAGGCAGTGGGGTGGGGAGCACATCATTTTTTTTTTTTTAAAGCAGATGGCTGCCAATCATGTGACTGCCCTTGATTGCCCTAAGTTAAGATGGCTGTGAAACCATGTGATTGCCCTTAGTGGAGATGGCAGTGAAGCTGTGGCTCCACCCTCTTTATCCCAAAATCAACATGGCAGCTAGCCAAAGCAGCATGGCAGACCAACAACCGAGGCTGCAGGATCCAGACCACCAACAACCGAGGTTGCAGGATCCAGGGCCTTGCTGATGGCATGGCAGTCCCCGACTGGCAGCAGTTCTAAACTTGGAAAAAAATTTAAGCTGTTTGAGGGCAGTTGTAAAACCCTCGGTGCTGTGCAGCCGGTCCCAAGGCCTGGCTTACCTAACAGTGAATTCCAGAGTGAGTGAGCAATCGTAAAAGACCAGAGCTGATGAGGGTATCAGCAAGAAAAGGTTCTGTTGTGGGCCACACACCCGTCTGAGCAGCCACCAGAAGCATGACAGATGCGTGTAGCAGCTGCAGTGGCAGGTTAAGTGATCATGAAAGGAGCAGGAGATGAGGGTGCGAAAGAAAGATTTGTTGTGGGCGGGCATGTGAAGAGGGATTCTAGCATGTCTAAACGTTACTAAAAGAGCCCTTCCAGGTTTCGGCACCAAATGTTAGCATTTATTTTAAAATGCCATGCACACAACTATCTTAAATCCAATGAGGTTTATTAGATGGAGATGGAGAGAAAGAGGGGAAAGAAGAAAGAGACCTGGTGGGGGGAGAAGGCGCCCCAACAGAGAGAGAGGGGAGAGAGCAGGAGAGGGGAAGAAATCAAGAGCAAGAGAGTAAGAGAGAGGGGGAGTGGCCGACAGGTAACCATGCACCTGGTCTAAATGATGTCATGGGATGTAGGTACTGACATAGAACATTGTCAGGACCCTAAAGATAGCTAAGGGAAGGCCAACTGAATTGCTTGCACATCATAGCAATGACGACAACAACAACAACAAAAAGACATCAAAGGTCCAAGAGCCCTCTGCCATGGCATCTTGGAGAGAGACCGTAGCAGTCTTTACTTTTTAATCGATGTGGTTAATTCAGTTCCCCAGCTCAGTCCAGAAGGCTGCGGCCTCCCAGTTCCATCTCTCTAACCCACCATGCCTCTGCAGCCTCCATTGCTCTGTGAGAGATGAGCCTCAAGCGGCAGCCTGGGGCAGCCCCTGTGAAATGCCCTGGCCTGTGGATGCACGTGTGTTAAATAGCTCGCATGCTTTCAAACCTCGAAATAAATGTTTGGGGGGAAAAAACACATTCTAGCTAAGGAACCGTTCCTCCCCTCCACCTTCCCAATAGCTGAAGCGTGGAAAACAGCTGGTGTTTCCCGGGCAGGTGTGGCAGGATCAGTTAGAGGCGGCCGCAGCTGTGATTGCATTAGCCAGCTCTGCTCTGCTAAGTCCGCTCAGTTTGTCTCCTGTCGGTCCGCAGCAGGTTCGAAGCTTGGGTTGTATCTCTGGAAGCTTATTCCCCTGCCAAACTATGAAAAAATATATATAATTTTAAAGGTTGTGAACACATTAAATTAGTTGGGCTCCAATAAGTCTCTGTTAATGTAATGGTATGGTCTAATAATGTTTATTATTAGCCCTATAATTATTATGGTGGTAAGAATTTGGAAATTTGGTACACCGATTTTTAAGCTTTGAATGTAGCCAGGCTCCTGAAACAGAGAGCTAGTTCATTGAAGGAGGGGGAGGGAGGGAAAGCGTGAACTTGGCTTCTTGCAGACCAGCTGCAGGAGGAGTAAGTAGGTTCAAGTGGCCAGGTCAAGACTGAGAACCATGTGGAGGAACTGGACTCTTAATCAGGAATTTGGGATCAAATTTACAGACAAATGATTCACACATACCTCAGCAGTGGTCAAATTTGAGACTTGGTCTGAGGCCGTCCCTGGCAGTAGTTACAGTAGTAACTGCTCCCATCTGGCTCTGACCATTGCATGCTTAGTCACACAGCTTGGGAGAGCAACCAGGTGGTTAAACAGGGTTTGGAGTGAGAAAAAAAGGTATAAAGAAAGGAAAGACTAGGAGAATATTGTTCGTGAGGAAAAGATGTCTAATTCCTAGAATGCACATAAACTGGATGATCTGGATGATGAAACATTAAAATTGGTAAACGAGACCAAAAAACAAAAAAAAAAAAAGAAAGAAAAAAGATTTTTCCCTGTTCAGGCAAAACCAAAAGTAAAAACATGACCACCACCAACTATGACTCCCTTAGCTGTCTCCTTTACATATCTCCATTGCCTGAAGATTATCCCGAAGCATGGAGTGAGGAACTTGATAATCAATCTAATCTTTAATTCTCTCCACATGAAGACTTAGGAGAGCCTATGACAATGCTAACTTTACAATGTAGGCAAGCGAGGGCACTGCAGAGAAGAGGACTCCTTCCTCCCTGGCCTTATGAGCTGCGCTTGTTATTTCCAGTAGAATTCCAACAAAATCAAAATGTTTGAACCACAAAAAAGCCCATTAGGAAAAAAAAAAACAACTTAAAAACACTTAATGACTTTTAGAAATTATTATGGGATATTAATCGGCCATAGCCAACTTTAGAAATTACTTATGCACTAACCAATCAATTTAAAACTCTCGAAGAGGAGACCGCATTGGATAGTCCTTGAATATTATCTCGAAAAACAAGAAAAGAACTAAAGGTATTTGAATCCAGGCCAAAAGTGTCATTTGTGTATCCTGTGAATCCTTAAACTTACTTATTTTTCCCACTAAAATGGTTCCCTACAGGTATGATAGCATAAGAGGATTAACTTTTGGATGGATTTATTTATACCATAAGCGCCATAAAATACTAATTGCTTACCTTACTTACTCTTCTTGCTCAATTAGAAATCAGGGGAGGACCTGGTGTTAACAATTATATGGATTTGATCCCTCCTGTATTATATTACAATTATCTGACAGTCAGTTTTTAAGATCGTTTCAAAACTTTAAGGATTTCCAGATTTCATTTGCAAATTACTATGGATAGAAATTCATTATCCAACTGATTAAACTATGGGATTTTTCTCATAAAACTGAAATTGTGACTACAAAAGTTGTCCAGCTTTCTCCCATTTCAAAGGCATATACTTATTTTATTGATGGTTCATCTAAGGGTATAGTAGGGATTCATGTCCAAACAGTCATCAATCTACAAATACTTTTTTTTTTCTCTCAGCCTAACAAGTGGAACTGGCTGTTTTGAATCATCTATTATAGTTAATTCATTATTGTTTCAGATTTTGCATATGTTCTAGTGTTAGTTCTAACAATTGAAACTGTTTTATTTAGTTATGCTCCCATTACTACAAAAACTACCATACCTAGTTAAAGCTCACACACATCGTTTGCTCGTTACTAATCTTTATGCACACTCTAACCCCTCTGGTTTTATTGCATAAGGAAATAAGCAAGCTGATGCACTAACCTGCCCTGTTTCTACTTCTCCAGAACAAGAAGATCAATACACACACACACTAATAGACTTCGTGTATAATGCCACTTAGACAAGCTATAAAAGTTGTGCTTTCTTACACTGTCCTGTTTGTGCTTTCTTACTCCATCATAGTCATCCAGCTGGAGTTTACCCGGAGGTAAAAGTACTGATGGATTATGGTCCATGGATGTCACTCACTTTGCTCTCGTGCCTCAGACACCATCCCCGCACATTTGCATAGACGCATGTTCTAAATGTCTTTGGTCTGTGCCTCAGTCCCCTGAGAATGCTTCTGTAGTATGCTCTTCTCTTATACAAACTTTTGCTGTTAGGTAAGTGTTTACTTTGATAAAAACTGAACACGGACCAGCCTAAAATAGTAAAAAAATTAAGAACTTCTGTAAAGAATAGAATATAAATCATATTGCAGGCATTCGTTATAATCCTCAAGACCAGAATATAATTGAAAGATCACATAGAATATTTAAACAATTATTAAAAAAATTAAAAAGGGGGATTGCACTTTTCTTAGCTATTCTTTATTTTTAAAATTTGCCTCAAGGTGATATATTATGTTTGAGAGCTAAAACAAACAAACAAACAAACAAACAATAAACATTTCTCTACAGGACACTTCGAACTGCCTTCAGACAAGACTGTGTGGTTTAAACAATTTGAGACCTGGAAGCATGTTTGGCTGAAGAAAATTGGGAAGCTGTATGTGTCTGTCATTGCAGACAGATCTACTGAAACATTATGAATTCCTCTTTGGCTTCTCTGGCCCCTGAACACCAAGGTACAATGGTGGAGGGCAAAGAGACAGGGAGAGTCACAAAGGGCAAAAAGAGCTATCGATTACATTGTAAGCAGTCAAGTCTGCCCAGATGGAGTCAAGTTAAGGCCCTCTGCACCAAGGGAGAAGCTATTCTATGAAATACACAGAGCCTAGGTCACATGAGAATCTCTTTCTGGTGATGCCAGGTGCTCTGATCTGTGCATCTGTGCTGAGTGCCTCTGAACACGGGCACTAACCTTACATGCTTCTTGAAGCAAAAAGAGGCTTTGCTTCAACTTGTAGATTGGACGGGCCCAGCTCCTGTTACCTTTATTAATGATTCTGTGTTTATGATTTGACCTTGGGACAACAACAGACTCATTCATTCATCTGGAGAAGGGAGTGTGTTTAATTTTTTGTTGGTATTTAAATCACTTCCTATGTACACAAGACATTACATTTGTATTCCTATTAAAAGCAAATATAGGCTTATGTTCTACAGGATACCAGATCTAATAATTATATGGTTCTTTTTTTCAAACTATTCTCTATTTTTTTCTCATAAATACAATAATGTAACCAATATTACTGGACCTAGTTTAGATCCCTATTCTCGGTGGCAGAGTATTATTACATACAATGTTTTCACTGTTTTATTCTTCATTATGTTTATAGTTTGCTTGCTTACAGCATAATCATGCTTCAAATGATAATTAAATTTATCTACATTATCTCAAATCAAAACCACTCTGAATATCCTGTGTTTACAAAATAAAAAAAAAATGTGGGGGGGGGAGGGTAGAAGAGATATTAGAACTTTGTCAAGGAATGGAGTTGTGTGAGGAGAATTCTGAATGCCTGTGAGAACACTCCAAGAAAACCAGGCAAGAGCCTTGTGGCCTCGATTTCTTCAAAATAAAACACCGTTTCAGAGATGTGTTTTTTGCTGCTCCCGGGTGTAGCAGATAGGACTGAGTTTCCTTCTGATCACTCATTATCTCTCGATGTTGCTATTCAATTAACTGTTTAAACTATCCCTTTCTATGCCTCTATGAAAACACAGGTTTACCATGTGGGGCTCATCCTTGTGATTATGCACAGGTTGAACTCAGGATAACGTTATTACTGTGGCCCTTCATAACTCTCAGAATATAAATTTTTTTGAGGCTCTGAATAAAGTTGGCTATTGTATGAGACTTTATTGGCTCCACTCTCCCAGGTCCCACTGCCTCTAGAGTAATGACACTCTTCCACTGAGCTATTTTCCCAAACTTCTATTTATGTTTTGTTTTGATACAGGGTCTCATGTTGGCCTTGAACTCATTGATAGCTCAGGCCTGGACCTTGTAATCTTCTTCCTTCCCCTCTCTGGATTAGGTCAGATTACAGCTCATAATTCCATCTCATTCTATGAACAGCTGTTATTAAAGAAAAAGAATTGTAAACTGGTCTTGAAAGAAAATGATGATATATAAAGCTCAAGGTGAAGTTTAATAATGAATTAACTATAGTGTGTGTGTGTGTTTCTAGGGAATCTAACTTAGGACCTTAGGCCTGTGCTACACCACTGAGCTGTATCCTTGGCCCACCAAAGTTAGAATGCTTGGAGCCTTGAAAATGACTTTGATTTTCCCAGGGAACCAGCCTTGAACTCATATTGTACAACACAGATCAACTCTGTCTCTAGAACCACTGAAGAGTTTTCTTACTGAATTATGACTCAACTCTTTAAGGGAGGGTTTTCTTACCATAATATTGCAGCCAAGCTGGTTCCACTAACAATCCTGATATATTAAACAGACTTTTCCTGGTTAGCATTAATGGTCGATTTAACACAGCCTAATGTCAGCTGAGAGAAGCCTCAATTAAGCAATGGCCTAGGTCCGATTGGTCTGTGAGATGTTGTCTTGATTATTAATTCATGTAGGAGGGTCCAACCCATTGTGAGTGCCACCGTTCCTCAAGAGAGTGGTCCTATATATTTAAGAAATAAACAAACAAAGAGTTAGCTAAGCAGAAAGAAAGCCATCAGGCAGCACTCCTCCATGGTCTCTGCTTCAAATTCTAGCTGTTAGCTCTTGGCCTGACTTCCCTCAGTGATGGACTGTGTCCTGAAAACACAAGCCTGGTAAACCCTTTCTTCCCAAGATTCTTTTGGTCAAGAGTGTTTTATCACAGCAGCAGCAACAACAAAAGCTAAAACAAAACGGTATTACCATTTTTTTTGACTGTTCTTTTCAATGGGGTCTTACTGTACAACTCAGGCTGTTCAGGTTGGCTGGAACTCACAGCAATCCTCAGCCTCTCAAGTACTGGGATATTACAGGGGAAAAAAAATACCACATGCCAACATGCTCATTTCTAAATTATTATTTTTTTTTCTAATTTATGCTATGGACGTGTGTCTGTGTGTGGGTATATGCACCTGGGTACAGTGCCCGAGGAAGACAGAAGAGGATGTCAGAGCCTCTGGAGCTGGTAATTCAGAAAGTTGTGAGTCACCTCATGTGGGTGCTAGGAGCAAACCCTGCCCTTTGCAAGATCAGCATAATGTGCTGAGCCCTTCCCCAGCCCCAGCGCATTTTTAAAATATCTATTTTACGTTTTAAAAACTTGTTATCAACTTCAGAAATAGTTGTTGACAAACACCTCCCAAGAAAACTTTTAATGACAGTAATGAGCGAGGAGCTAACACGGAACATTCAGTAAAAATGGAAGAAAATTATCCCACTTGGCCTTTCCTCCATTTTTCATTCCTAACTTAGCCCAAGCCAAAGTCTAATACAACCCAAATGCTTCATTCACGGCGAGGTAATAATTAGCATTCACTCTTAGCAAAATGGGCCTATCAATACTTTTTTTATTTGTATCTTCTTTGGTTAAGAATATTGTGGCCAATAATTACATGACAAATAAAATGACTGGCTCGCACTCTCAAAGAAGTATTTTTAATAGCAAAATGCCTTTATATAAGGGCATATTTTTACATTCTAAAATCATGTCTTCATTATCTTGGTTGCAGTCCAGCTCTTTTAAATCTATAAGAAATATGCTATGCAGGAATGTTTGATGGTCAATCAGATTTGAAATTATACCTACTCTCCTTCGGTTCTAGCACAAAATGTATCAGAGAAGCCTGCAATTCAGAAAATTAATCTTCTCCTGTCCTACCACAGGATGGTGATGTCAGTCTACATATCCAGATCATAAATGTGTTAGCAAAAATGAATTTTGAAAACGGCTCTATTCTTGGACTTTGCAAATTCTTCTAAGTTGTTGTCATTAATGACAAGACCAATAATACCTACTGAAAACTGCTCCACACTTTGTTTTTTTCTTAAAAATAGTCTGATTATGGCTCCTATTTTACAAATGGAGGCAGTTTAAATAAATTTCCCAAGATAATACAACTGGCTAATGGTGGAATATGGATTAGAAGCAGGTCTCAAAGACTCAGGGTCATTCCTTAGACAAGGACTGGTTACATAATTGAAGGATCCAGCTCAATATGAAAGCTCAAGACCTCTTGTTCAAAAAAAATTATTAATGATTTCAAGGCTGGGGGATACTGGTTATTGAAAGAATTCTTGCCTAGTATGCATACTGTGGGTTGGATCCCCAATACCACACACGCTGACTAATAACATCAAGAGAGCAACAGCTAAACACTAAAGCACTGGGAGTGGAGCCCTGCTCAGGGCGGTCACATACTTGGTACCAGCGTGAGCTGGATAAAGTTCTCCTAAGAAGCCACTCAAGAGCTTGCAGACTAGTTGGAGGAAAAAGGACAAAGGCTCAAGACTGTAGAAAGATGGAATGCTGCAGGTCAAGAAATCAAAGTTGGAACTGGAGAGATGGCTCAGGGATTAAGAGCACTTAGTGGTCTTAAGAGGCCCGAGATTGGTTCCCAGCATTTAGGTGACATTCATAACCACCTCTAACTCCAATTCCAGCTGATCCAAGGCCTGTTCGGACCTCACTCGGCTTTGGCCTGCATATACATACCCTCAGGCACTCACACATTACACATAAAATAATAAATATTTAAGAAAAAAAGTCAAAAGTTATTTGGTGCCGTCTCCCCCTTCTCAGTGCTTACCGCCCTTTGCTCTTTGGTATGGGGTCCAGAATGGTCTCAAATCATTCTCTTCATCACCAACCTATGTACTGGAGTTACAGGAGTACGCTACCCCTCTGGGCTCTTATAGTCATGTGCTAGCAACCTCTACATCTGAAATAACATTTCGTGATAACTAAATAAAACTCTTTACTGTTTAAATCTCACAGAGCTCTGGCCTATGCCAACCCTAAAGCTGAGAAAACTAATTGAATCCAAATTCCATAAAAGAAGTGTTATAAAACATTCTCTACCAGAGAGGCAGATTTCTGTGAGTTCAAGGCCAGCTTGGTCCATGTAGTGAGTTCAGGACAGCCAGAAATATATAGTGAAACGGTATCTCAAAAAAAGAAAAAAGAAAAAGATTCTCTTCTCTCAGAGAAGAGACTTCCTCACCTCTATATCCTCCTCCTCCACTTGATCTCTTGCTTGTTTTGCTTTATTTTTGTTTGCTTTTGAACACAGTTTCATGCATGCTACCAACTGAGCTCCATCCTCCAGCCCCCATCAGCTTACTTTTATAACTATAAAAGCTTTCTGTAACTCCTGTTGAGAAACAAGGTTGTTCAGGCCAACATGAATTTGTGTGCTCTTAGGGCATGGCCACTTGTATTTGACATAAGAAAAACAAAGTATTTTCTTATGAGTTTTTGTTTAATGTTGACATCAAATTGACTGCCTTTATCAGGTCCTTATCCTCATGTTTCAACCTAATTCGGTAAGTATTTTGTCCAAGCCATAATCTTACTTACTGACCTGTGTATATGAAGCTTGGAAACAAACAAATACATCTCAGCTAATCCTTGGAATTATGAAATTAAATGTTACTATTACACTCTGTAGCAAAGCATCTCCCTAATTTTAAATAAATTCTAAATATCAAGCCTTCTCTGCTGTTAGTCTGTTTCCTTTTTTAAATAAACAATAAGTCTGGAATGATGATCCATACCTGCAATCCTGCTATCAGAGACAAGAGGATTACTACACATTGTATACTTGCTGAGGCTTCGGAATGAGATCCTGTCTTCGAAATCGTCAAAATGAACTTCAATCATTTTCCCAGTGTGGTTTTAAGCATCTCCTGGGGCCTGCTCCCTCCTGGGACTATCTGAGCTGTTACACTCTGAGGATGAAAAAGGGCCTCAGAGGCTTGCAATCGCAGGTACCTTGACTTTTCTGCATTTTCCTTTGGAGATCTTCCCAAGCCTTTCACTTAGCACTTCGGTGAGTGGAAAGACTGAACTTAATGGATGACATATCCTAAAGTAAACCTTTTTCTATTCAGCACATATCCTGAGAACAAAGGCAGGCTGTTTGTGGGGTATGCAGAGTAATTGTGACATGAAGTTTACATTCTGGAGACCAGAACAAGCTCTGTGTGAACCTCTGTGCTGGTGAAGGTCTGCATTGCAAACAGATGTGCCTGTGTTTCAGTATGCTTTTGGCCTAACCTGATGCCTAACCCCGACTCTTTTCCCCTTCTTCCTCTTCCCATACCCTATTTTTCCATCCAAACACCCACACACTCACACTGTGGTTTCCTCTTCCATGTGAAACTTGGTGGTTCCTATTTTTGGTTCCCTCCTCCTGTGTGTTAAGAAGGAATCACAGCCAGCCCAAACTGAGACTATTCACACATTAGGATTTAAATGTGGACTGCTGGGAATAGCACGGCTCTATACCTCATAAACGGCTAAGATTAGGTAAGTTTACACAAGACCTGCAAAGTTTGCATGGAACGGATACCTATAGACGTGCAAATTTCAAGGACGGTAGTTCTCAATCCTATCAGACCCAGTTTTTAAATAAAGTTTCAAAATAAATACTTCTGATTTTCCTGGACTTAAATGAGTATATAATATGATCTATTTACACACAGGCCAAAAAAATATAATAACATGCTGTCAGTGTAATATAAAGGAGAAGAAAAATTAGAATTGCGGTTTATGTTGAAATAATTACAGACTCTTTGCTATATCAGCGCCCTGCAGGGCATTTGAAAGTCAGACAGGAGAGCTTTGTTCTGTGAACTGTCCCACTCATCTGTCAGTCCTGGCCCTCAGCCACCAAATGCCAGTTCAAATGCACTCAATCATCGTGATAACCAAAAATACACCCACCAATCCCAAACAACAGCCAAAAAAGGCATACAACCCTACTGGTCTGAAGAAAAGAGGCTTGCTTGCTTAAACACTAGATTCCTTTTGATTCTTCTTGGGTCATTTTCCCTGGTGTTAGGGCAGGATACACTTGTTCTCTTCTCAGCTGAGTTTCAGAGCTTGGCAAGCCTGAATTCAACAAGTATGCATTTTCTATTTGTACACATCTATTTTTAGGTCACTAGTTTTAAAATAGCACACACAAACATACACACACTCCACTTTCACTAAGGTTCATGACCACATAGAATGATGCTTTGGTCAGGTCGTGGTCATGATGTGCATGGACTGTTGGTAGAGTGAGGTAGGCAAAACACTGTCTGCTCTATTTAAGTTTTAGGGAGGTAGAAATGATGGGTGTGCTGGTGTTGGTAGGCTCCATAGATTGGCTACCGATCCTGTACTCTGTTTCTTGGTTCTCACTGGCCTCCAGCATAAGATTAGCTAGAGTAAAGTCTCTGATAAATATGTTTCCTCAGGCCAAATACAGATAACACTATCTACCTCTCTTTCTGCTTTCTGAATACAAAATTGTGGTCAAACAATGATCCTAAAAGAGTAAGAATCCTCCCCCCATTACCATACCTCCTCTGTGTGCAGATTGTTTACATTTTGAGAGGCTGACAGAAATAGTGGGAGAACAAGAAAAGATGGTGAGGGATATCCACCAGAGAAGACTACTTGGGCAAGGGTTTAAACCAACAGGAAGTCTTTGTTAGCTGGCTGGTGACTTTACTGAATGTTCAGGGTACCAGCAGAGGCTCAAAGAGAGCTTGCAAAGGGGGAGAGGCAACAACAAACAAACAAACAAACAAAAAGATATCCTGGGTTGACGTACTTCAGTTAACAAAAACAGCCAGAAGTAGAACTACAGAAGCCAAGAAGTAAGGTTAGTACATTTAGATTCCTTTGCAGAACTACGGGTTTTGATGAACTAGGTTTCTGTTTTCATTTTGGCAGGTAGTGCTATCTACATGCTGAGGTTTAGGACCAGAATGGTACTTTCATTATAGAGTTAAGGTCTAGGGGTCTATTACAAAGATTCCTTCAAAGGAATGTACTAACATCTTCCTTTTACCATCCAGGCCTCATCCCCTTGCTGACACCATCTCTCAGTAATGCCATCCAAGTATGAACCTATCAGAGGACAACCTACTGCTGAGGTCACAGCTCTCAAGACCCAGTTACCTTCCAAAAGCCCATCCTCTGGCAAGGCACACTTCAAATTTAAACTATAATTCTTCAGTTCTGACCCCTCCAAGATGATGACCATCTCTCAAGGAAAAACCAAGAGTCCCTAAAGTCTCAACAATTACAGAATATCTCCAAAGTCAGAATTCAAAGTCACTTCTAAGAGTCAGGAAAAACTCCTGGCTTTGAGACTGTAAATTGAAAAATAAGGTAAATACTTCTAAAAGACAATAGAAGAAACCTCCTATTTCCAAAGGAAGAAATAGAAAAAGTAGCAAAAGATGAGTGAGTTCAAAATAAGATCAAGGCTCAGCAAGGCAAATCAGAAAGCCTGAGTTCTATTTCTGCTATCTGAAGCACATAGTAACATGATATGATCCCCATCCCTCAGCCTTCCTTCTGGGCTGGATTAGCTTGATGACTGTGAATCTTCCCAGAAGATAATTCATGTTCCTGGAATCTATATGCTCCTTTGTTCTCCATTGCACCTTAGGCTTCCCTCTTACATGGCTTCATACATCAACCTTTCACAGATATTCCTCCAGATTCCAGCCCTATATCCTGTACCAATTTTTGTGGTAGTCCCTTCATCTCTGTGACAAAATGTCTAGGCAAACAGTTTAATGGAAGAAAAACTTATTTTGGTTCTTGGTTCCAGGGATTTCATTGTGGGCATCTTACTCCATCCAATTTATATCTAGAATATCATGGCAGCAGATGGCAGAGAAAACCTACTCACTTGCTGGGCAAGGTGGCTTCTGCCTGTAATCTCAGTTTGAGGGAGTCCAATATGGAAAAGTTAATATGATTTTCCAAGCCAACCTGTGCCAGCCTGGGTTAGGATGGGACCTTGTTTCAAAAACAAAAACAAAGCACTAAGAAGTTTTGTTTTTCTCATGGTGTTTGGAAAGTGGAGACAGAAAGTACTTAACAAGATATGCCTCTTGTGCTGGTTGATTTTGTGTGTCAGCTTGACACAGGTCGAGTGAAATATTTTATAAGCATATCATTTTGAAATGTATAAGAATGAAAAAAAAATACTGAACATGTTTTGAAAATAATGACCAGTAAGAAACCTGTTAAGCATGACCTCACCAAAGTAAACAACAGCTATAAGTCATGTAGGTAACATATACCCCTGGGTTAAAACTGGGACGGTCTGGAGTTTTTCTCTCCCAATCCCACAACCCCTAGTCAAGTCACAAGAAATCATACTTAATCATACTTGAGAGACCTGTTACAAAACACCTAGGATCCCTCATCCTCAATATGCAGACAAGTGTTTTAAAAAATGACTCAACTTGTGTCTAGGCTATCCTGGAATTCTCTACATAGATTAGGCTGGGCTTAAAATTTTTAAATAAAAAACACTGCAATTTTCTAGAAACCTTACCAGAAACCCTTGGTATAACGTTAGTGGCTCCTGATTTTACCTTATCAAATTGTAATCTCATACAAGGTACTTCTGAATGCACCCTGTAATCTCACTTGTCAAAAAAAGAAAAAAAAAAAAGAAGTTTCTTTAGCAACCAAAGTGGTAACTTTGACTCTCCTTGAGGAGTCCATCAGCACACTTCTCCCTCCCCCGAAATGCCTTTTCCCCTTGAACTTGCATATTTGAGAAGCCCACACCCATGCTCTTATCTGCTTTTACTCTTTGCTTGAGTACCATTCATTGTATTTTCAACTCGGCTTCATATTATTAGTCCTGAAAGTATCCCCTTTATCAATGCCATGGATCCTAGTTTGGCCCTAGCCAAGGTCTCTAAAAAATTAGGCAAACTCTTCAGGCTAGTGAGAGTGACAGCATGGAGCTGTTCCCCTGTCCTTTCACAACGGCTAAGGGCCTGTTTCAAGGCAAGCAAAAATCTGAGTGAAGGATGTATTTGTGGTCAAAGAACTAGATGCAATCCCAGAATTTGGAAGGGGAAGGCAGAGGATTATATCGTATAGCCGGACTTTCGGGCACTTTATTCTTTTTTTCCTACCTCACTACACAACTTCTATCCCATTAAACCTCCCAACACTAGATAAGAGAGAAAAAGATTAGAGGACAGAGGGGACATTAATATCCTGATTAGGGGCGTTGAGCTCCTTGGGGAAAGTTTGATCTTCAGTGTCAGGATATCGCCAGTCAGCAGTGATCCAGCAACCAGCAACCAGCAACCAGCAACCAGCAACCAGCAACCAGCAACCAGCAACCAGCAACCAGCAACCAGCAACCAGCAACCAGCAACCAGCAACCAGCAACCAGCAACCAGCAACCAGCAACCAGCAACCAGCAACCAGCAACCAGCAACCAGCAACCAGCAACCAGCAACCACAGTAGGAGCAGCAGGGGCATGCGCGGCAGAGGGAGCAACAGGGGCTGCTATGGCTCTCGGGGCTCTGGCATTTATATACCGTTTGCAGGTCCCCAGAATTCCAAACGTAAACTATCTTCAGCTGACAAAAATCATGCCCCTACAGAGCACAAAACAAATCATAGTTAGCTGCTGTGGACAGTCCGGAGCAGCCCGATATCCTACACCTGGGATTAAACAAAAAATGTATTTACATAACATGTCTGTGTTTTTAAAGAAACCAAAATTCTCACTACAAAGTTGAGATCAAGCTATATACATACGCTGTTCTGGGACTTCTGCTTTATGAAAAATGGTGTATAGCAAGCTACAATTTGCCTTAAGGGATTTCGTTTTATGTCCAGCTTGGGTGTTATTTTTAATTTAAATATAGAGACAGGGCTATTCCACAGTTCAGTACATAAATAACTTGGTGTCCACTACCATCTATAAGTCTCAGGTTGATAAATAATCTATTCCTAAAAGCAGAAAAAAAATCACCTTCTAAATTTATCTAAGTAAATTTAGATCATGTGAGCATGTGGGCATATTAAAATCATACAAAAAAAAAAACTAGGCCCAAGAACTTAATAAACACACCAGACGGAGGAAGGGCCTAGCACCTTCTTCTAGACCCATATAAATGAGGACACCTATACTTATGTGGCTGTGTCCTCCGCCAACCTGTCACCTGACTACAGTGTGTACATCAAAGAATAAACAGGTAACTACCAGCTCTGCCACAGGCTTAGCTCAACTCAGTCTTCACTATTGGTATGGCCTGGTTGATACTTAGTTGCTCCCCATCTGTGCATTCATACATGTGGAAATGCTGTCTGTTTGTTCATCTCTCCATGCATTTGGATCAAGCCCTGCCCCTTGTCTTTATGGTGTTCGTGGTCAAAGTGGAGCTGTATGTCACAAGTATAAATGGATCTATTTCTGTCTTTCCACAATGTCAAAACGCACTGAATGATAATAAATTCACAAGGTATATTATTTTCACCGGCTGCAATTTGCTAAGTAGTCCTTATCTCCCTTGATAGGTAGCCATGGCATACACAGGTTCTTTAATTCCAACCTAAACTACCAATATAAAACCTCAGATTACATAGTAGATAGATGGATGGATAGATAGATAGATAGATAGATAGATAGATAGATAGATAGATAGATATGTATAACATATATATTAAAGAGACATTTCACAATGGACCAGATTCTATAAGCTACTCTTTCTTAATGCACCCATGTTGAATGTGAAAAGGAGTTTTTATTTTTATTTGTTTCGTTTACTTTTGCAATGATGAAGATCAAGCCCAGAATCTTGTGTGTGTTAGACAAGTGCTTATCCACTGGGCTATGTTCTCCCTGGCTATTCTTCATTTATAAACTTTATTCAACTTTGTTTTAATGGGCCATGTCTATAATCTTAGTTACTCATGAGACTGAGGAAGGAGAGCTGCAGGTACAAGGCCAAAATTGGCAACAAAGCAAGACCCTTGTTTCAAAATTAAAAAAAAAAAAAATTAAAAGAAAGTATTGAACATATAGCTCAAGTGTACAGCTAGCATGAATAGTGCGTGTGAGGCCCTAGTTCAACAGCCAGAACATAAAAAAAGAGAAAAATACTAATTTATAGAAGTCTTGTATAAACATAAAGGCTCAAAAGGAAAAAAAGTTTATTTTAATTTTGTGTGCATGTGTGTGGTTGTGTGCACACGAGTATAGGTGGATGGCACAGTGTTGTCAAAGTTTGAGTTTATGATATATAAACATGGTTTTGCTTTAATCCCGGGTGTGGGGTATGGGACTGATTCAGACTGTCCACGGCAGCAGACTGTTTGCCTCATGCAGGCTCTGAGAGGGGCACTTTGCCAGCTGCAGATAGTTTAATTCTGAGGACTCTGAGAGGGAAAAAAAGGCCAGAGCCCAGAGAGAGAGAAAGGGAGCTAAAAAAAAAAAATGCTGCTGGTGCTTCTCCTGTAGGTGTAGCCAACCAATATCTGATTGGATTTAAGGCCCCTGAGATGAACCCATGCCCAACACTGCTCGGGTAGCCAAGATCATGGGACTAGACTTAGATGAAATCAAACATTACATTTTTGTAAGGAACATAGCAATAAAATGACTCTTAAATATATTCTGCTATACTCATAAGACACTGCCTTGCTCAACCATTATCAAAGAAGCTTTCTTATGGAGTGAGATCCCAGGAATAGACCACAGACTCAATCCAGATTGTAATTAGTTAAACTTATTGAAGTTGCTAGCAGGACCACAATCTCTGAACCAAACAGAGACTGCATGTGAAGGGGGACGAGGGAAGAATTTATAAAGGTGAAAATCACAGGGCAACCTTGAGTGTCTGCACAAGCGAACCAGGAGCTGTTTTTCTCTGTCAAGATTAGATGGTCAAGATGACCTCAAAATAGTACATGAATATCTGTGTAAGCTGGTTATAAAAGCCAAAAAGCCATCAGTCATATCCTAACAAAGCAGGTAGTAACACGCTGTACATTTCCAGATCAAGGTCACTGAGTCAGGGTTACTGGAAACTTGTACAAAAAGGGATGTCTAGCACAAAATGGAGTTTCTTTAGTCATCCCAATCTCTACCGGCTTTAGATCCTATGAAAGAAATCATTGGTGATGTTTTCAGCCAGTTTGTGGTACAGGGGCCAATGGAAACACACAGAAGTTACAAGAGAGTGTTTTAGCACAGCACGTTCCCCACAGCCTCTAAGGGAATGAGCTGAGGAATTTAATTTTTCTGATTGGCCTGTGGGAAGGAGGTAGGGAATTCAAAGGAGTAGACACTGACATTTATAAATCAGCATTAGGATACATAAAGCGGTGAGACAGAGAAAACAAACATTTGCTTTACTCGTGCAAAATTAATAAGACCCACTTAACCAACGCCAGCCACCATCTCAAGCAAATCTTTTCATAAGTGCTCCCTTAACTCTTTGCCTTTAGTAGGTATTTTGGATGCTTAGGAGCCTGGAGGCCAGCATGAGTTTAGGTGTGCTGGTAGGCTCCACAGGTAACTTCCGCCAGAGAGAGGAGAAGCAGCTCCTTTTCGTAGAAAGAAACTAGTTTTCTTTGGGGTCGACACTGCAGCTTTTGTTAATGATAAGGGGCATTATTCTCTTTCGTAACTGATTTTCAGCTGAAATAAGGATGTTGTCCGGGCCTGGGAATGCTGGACTGGCATTCAAAGGCTGGGAGGGGACGGGGTACATCTAGCCTGCCCTGTTGGTTCTGCTGGCGCCTGAGGCTAGTGAAGGGCAAGTGGCTTTGGGGCAGTCTGGAAGGCTGGTCCAAGGTGGAGGCTCAAGCTAACAGGAAATTCAATCCGAAGCATCTGGTTTATACCATTTTTTTTTTCTTTTCTTTTCTCAAGTCCAGGCTTGCTGATTCCAAAGGACCTGAAGCTGGCATGTTTAGAGCAGTTTGTAGTCCTCAGTTGATTGGATATTTGCTGAAACAGGTATAGACAAGGAATAGAAGTTATAGTTAAAGAACGTAGGGGGGAAATTATTATCTTGGGTATACCTGGGAAACTTCCAGGTCTGTGGTACTGGCTGTTAGGGCAGTGGCCGAAGTCTGTTCCAATCTTCTGACTCCTTCTCATTCTCTGGCTTGTTCTGCATACACCTGTGTCTAGTTTGATCTCTCTTCAACCGCTCTGTAAAACTCTCCTAGTAAAAAGTGCTTCTGAATTCCACGAAGTGAACGGCCACAAATGGGGTTCTGCGTTCCCCGGAAATGCCCAGACGCTGCCAGGCACAGAAGGGCGCTCCAGTGTCATCTGTCTCCAGGCAGAAAAGGATGAAGCACCAGAGGGTTTCACTTCCTTCAGGAACAGCGAGCTCTAGCTGCGGAAAAGTGGAGCACGGAACGAGGTCTGTGCCTCAGGATTTCTGGTTTGGCTGATGACGCAGGAGAAAACGATTTCTCTGCGGCAAAGTGCTATGGCCCTTTTAGTTAGACAGCCAGCACCAGACAGCAGCGGAAAGCGGAAGCCTGACCTGATTCAAGTGAACAGAATGGCTGCTTTGGGAACAGTCAACAGCTTGCTACTGCAGATGGGCGATGCTGGGAGCAGAGTGGCTCGAAAGATGGCAGCAGCAATCTGCGCTGACTCACTGATGTACAGCAGATGCCCTTGAGACAGGATGAGCTTCTACAGTGGTTCTACAGTCCCCCACAGGGACAGTCTGGCCGGAAGTCAAGTCCGGGGGTCCAGCAATGAAATCTTCAGGGATAAGGGGAGCCCTTCTTTCCCCAACGTTATAACTCAGAAGAAAACAGCCAGTCCCAGATGATCTTTGGTTAAGTAGGTGGTATGCACGCTTGATAGCATGTGAAACAGGGACTTGTAAACCAGTAGGGAGGCCCTTTGGGTGTGAATGCATTTCATTGGCTCAGTCTAGGATGGGGAAGTTAGAAGGTGACAAGCTTAAGTGACTGACCAACTGTAACCACCTTGGGGTTGTGTCATGTGATCCTGAGGCAGGCACAGAAACACAGAGAGAGAGCTTTGTCCTAAACCCTCCATTCTCAGGAAGAGATTTTAAATCTCAGGTTTGAGATTTCTGGGGTTTGAACGCGCTCTGTCTCAATAGTTCCATGTCAAACCTCTGGTGCCCCACACAGACCGTACAAACCCCTGGAGAATCTGGAATGGAACCAGCAAGCCCCCCACACGAACTCAGCTCCACTGGACTGCCTCTCAATTCCTGACTCAACTGAACTGCTTAAACAGAACTCATAGATCTGCATGCCTGTCTCCTAAATGCTGGGATTAAAATCATGTACTTCCAAGCCTGGACTTAAGCTTTTCTTTACTTAAAACTTGCTCTATACCAGGTTGGCCTTGAACTCAGATCTGCTTGCCTCCATCTCCTGGGATTAAAGGCTTGCCGATATGCCAGACAGATAACAAAGACCTAGAAGATCTTGCCAGAACAGCCATGTTCTGAATTAAAATTCCTCTAGATACCTCAAATCGCATTCTCAGATCCTCACAAATTTTAATAAGTTTTCATAAGTTTTAGTAAGTTTTCATATCCTCAGACCTTTATTTGCTTTTTCATACCTTAAATTACTTTTTCAGACCTTTGTATCTTGCATATACTCCAATCATTTTTCTAGATCCTCATGAGTTGCATTTACATACCCCAAATCATTTCCCCACACCCTCATAAGCTTTTATAAACCTTAAGTCTTTTTTTTTCATCCAGTCATTTACCATGAGACATAGATAGTTAAGTACTGAGAACAGTCATTGGAAATTAAGTTGTTGTTTTTTTTTTTTTATTTAAATACTAAGAGATGCATTAAAACCTGTTTTGTGAGTTTATCTCTTTTAGGGTAGTGCTTGCCTTCTTTATTTAAGCAGGAGTCCAAGTAGTTCTGGAAAAAGCAAGGCCTGGTTTTTACTTTTGAAATGGACAAACTTGGCAGGTTCAGCATTCAGGGAGAAGCTGGGTGCTTGCTACTGTTAAACCAATAAAGCTACAGTCAGCCAGATCTTCAGAGATCTAAGAAAGATAAATTTGAGCAACAAGTATAAACCAGAATACCTCTGAGTCAATTAAAATCCTAAAGACTACCTAGCAGTTACCCTAGGCTCCTCTACGGTGATGTTAATAGTTTCAAATAGTTTGGTTGGGGTCAGAGTTCCCAGGGTAGTAACACACAGGACAGCATTAACTCTTTTGCTGCCACACAGGCCAGTATTGGCCTTCTGATTCCACACCCTGAATATGAGAGAGACTTTCCTATGTTTGAGGAATCTGAGAGACAAAGACGAAGAAGGCCAGTCAATTCTTCAGCAACCTGCTTGTGTAAATGTTAAAGACTTAAAAAAAAAAAAATCTTTTGCCTGCATGTATACCCGAATGCCAGAAGAGGGCACCAGATCTCATTACAGATGGTTGTGAGCCACCATGTGGTTGCTGGGAATTGAACTCAAGACCTCTAGAAGGGCATTCAGTGCTCTTAGCCTCTGAGCCATCTCTCTAAGCCCCCATAAGAGGGCTTTTATTTGTCTGTTTTAATTGTCTCTGAGGCAAATTGCCTCTGCTAACCTAGGCCTAGTCCTGGAAGCTTCTAGCCTCCATACAATCTAACCTAGTTCTAGAATGTTTTCAGCTTCTGAGACTTACTGCTTAATAAGCTCGCCCTTTCTTGTTCTTACTGAGCTCTGGGCTGGCTGGTTCAACTCAGCTGTTCTGGCTCAGAGTTCTTGCCCAGCTGATTTAACTCACTCTGACTGTTCTCTTAGCTTCTTAATTGCTCTGCTTTGCTTCAAACTAACTCCAGAAATCTTTTCTAATCTTCTGCCTTCAAGCTCTCTCTCTCTATAAAGCTCTCCGGGTAAAACTGCCTGTTCTCTTCTCCTCCTTCTTTTTCTTTTTCTTCTTCTTCTTCTTTCTTCTTCCTCTCTCTCTCACTCTGCATTGCCCCTTAAGTAGTCTCCCTTTCTTCTCTCTTCTCGTAGGAGTTGGACATAATCTAGTCTGTCAAATCGTTTTCTGATTCATCACTTTTCCTGCCAACTCAATTAGACATCACTTTCAAACATGCGTGCTTCCTGCTACAGACTAACTTTGTCTTCATGATTTGGGCTTAAAGGCATGTAGCACCATGCCTGGAACTAAGCTTTTCTTTACCTGAAACTTGCTCTATACCAGAATGGCCTTGAACTTGCCTCTGTCTCCTGGATTAAAAGCATGTTTGCATTCTAGCCAGATCACATAGACCTAGAAGGTCTTTGGATGTGATCTTCTCACAGAGCAGCCATATTCCTCTACATGTAAGAGCCAAAGTTAATCTGTAAGTCCTACCTACCCAAAGACCAAGTAACTTCCTGGAATGCTGAGAATTATAGTTCTTGAAAAATAACAGAGTCACAAGGGAAATTCTGTGGCGGTATGATTCTGTCCTTAAAAACTCCCTACAACGAAGGTCTCATTGCCACTCACAGGGAGTCCCAGAGAGTGGACCTGACCAGAGCCTATCCTGATCAATTGCTTCAAATTTAGCTCAAAATTGTGGAACTCGTTTTTCTCTTGAGAATCTCAGGATTAACATTTGGAACCCTTTAGCAAGATAAGACCATTCTACCCCAAATTATGGAGTTGGGCTCCAGGGAACCCCCACTACCCTTACTCCTGAAACCACAGTAAGCAGACTTGCTTGAAAAAGGAGATAACAATTATTTCTTATAAAGGCCTCTTTTTGGTGAGTCACAGAGTCTTTTTAAGTTTCCTGTGACATTTTCCTGCCTCGTTTTTGGATTCTGGTGATGGGGTACACTGATCTGGGAATGGAAAGGACCTTACAAGGTCTATGCTCCTGTTCAGGACAAAGGGAGACATCCCATGGCCCTGCTAGTTATTTTTGGTTAATTGGAGTTCAGCGAGAGCCACCAGTGTAGGCTTTGATTTTTTTTAAAGCTACTTTATTTGGGGTTCCTTATGTCTCTTTCTCCCTTCCACGGCAATCCCTTCCAATACCCCAACACCACATAGGAGATAAAGATTAGTGGGGAGAGGGGTCAAGTTCTCTTTAGTTATTTCCTGCTGGTTAGGGTCATTGGCATTGGGTTCCTAAATGCCTCTACCTACCTCCCTCCCAACCCACCCACCTTAGGAAGGAGAAAAAGAAGGTTAATAGGTGTGGAACTCTGCTGGATAAGGTTGAAGTCTGATGTATCCTGGTTGACAAACTGAGCTCAGTGGGGTCCCCCTCCCCATCTAAGCAGCCCCAGATTTTATAAGAAGCATCACATAGCCCTCAGGGAAGATGACAGGCTAGACCTTTTCCTGATAAGAAAACCCATCCAGCAAGCATCTGGGAGTCCCTAGAACTGTCCTACCAGGGTACAGAGATCTTAGTTTTCAGCAGTGACCTTCAAGTGTACTTGGAGAGTCTCCCTCCCATAGGATAATTAAGTACTGTGCTCTCTTCTTGTGATAGGACAGTGCTACTACATGTAAATCAAGTACCCCTGATGCTGTTGAATAAAACACGTTCACCCTCAAAGTCCCTCCCACTGCCCAAGGGTTATAAATCCCTAGTTTCAAATAAATATACTAGGTGCTGCATACTTCATAATAACATCAGCCTCCCACCATAGCTGCCTGAGATTTATGCCCCACCCAGCCATGTCCCACCAGGCCTGATCCACCAGTCTGTTTCTATGCCAGTGCCATGCAGTTTTCATTACTATTGCTCTGTATTACAGCTTGAAGTCAGGGATGGAGATACCTCCTGAAGTTCTTTTATTGTAGAGGATTGTTTTGGCTACTCTGGATTTTGTATCATTCCATATGAAGTCAAAAATTGTTCTTTTGAGGTCTGTAAGAATTGTGTTAGTATTTTGACGGGAATTGCATTGACTCTAAAGATTGCTTTTGGTAAGATGGCCATTTTTACTATGTCCGTCCATGTTGATCACTGAGCATGGGAGATCTTTCCATTTTCTGATAGCTTCTTCAGTTCTTTTCAGAGACTTGAAGTTCTTGTCATAAATGTTTTTCACTTGCTTGGTAAGAGTTACACCAAGACACTTTATATTACTTATGCCGTTTGAAAGGTGTTGTTTTTCTAATTTTGTATACTGGAGGGCCACTGATTTTTTTTTTTTTTTTTAGTTAATTTCATATCCAGTCACTTTGCTGAAGTTGTCTATCAGCTGTAGTTCTCAGGTAGAATTTTGGGGGTGGCTTGTGTATATTATCATATCATCTGCAAATAGGGATAGTTTGGCTTCTTCCTTTCCAATTTGTATCCCCTTGATCTCCTTCAGTTGTCTTTGTACAATAGCTAGAATTCAAGTACTATTTTGAAGAGATATGGAGAGAGTGGACAGACTTGTCTTGCCCCTAAATTTAGTGGGACTGCTTATCTTCTCAGCATGAGGTCCTACCCTGACTTCACTGTGTAAACCAGGCTGGTCTTGAATTTACAGAAATCTGCCTTTGTGTTGGGATTAAAGGCATCCCCACCCTGCTTAAATATTTCATCTCAAATTTTGGGCCAGTGTGCCAATTTAGGCTGCAACGGCGAAGCCGTGTCCATCATTCCTTGGAATCTAGGCAATGCCAAAATGTATTCCTCAACCCTTTTCAGAAGACTCGAAAATCATCTCACGCCTAGAAAGCTCTGAGCTCTAGTCATTTCTTCCTCCATTTTCACGGCCAGTTATTTAGCATTTCCTGGCTTTCACCTCACTTCATCCTTGAGCTTTCTTAGCGAGGACATAGAGAAGCATTGTCACCAACGAACACATTGTAACCAGGTCGAACAAAAACTAAAATTAAACCCTCCTCCACTGCTGGTGGGAATGTAAACCACTCTGGAAATCAATCTGGTGCTTTCTCAAACAATTAGGAATAGCCCTTCCTCAAGATCCAGCTATACCACTCTTAGGCATATATCCAAAAGAGGCTCAAGTACACAACAAGGACATTTGCTCAACCATGTTCATGGCAGCTTTATTCGTAATAGCCAGAACCGATAAACAACCCAGATGTCCCTCAATGGAGGAATGGATATGGAAATTGTGGTGTATTTATACAATTAAACTAATAAAATTTTAATATTACTCAACAATTAAAAACAAGGAAATCATGAAATTTGCAGGCAAATGGTGGGAACTAGAAAAGATCATCCTGAGTGTGGTATCCCAGAAGCAGAAAGACACACACAGTAGATACTCACTTATAAGTGGATACTAGAATATAGGATAAACATACTAAAATCTGTACACCTAAAGAAGCTATGCAATAAGGAGGACCCTGGGTAAGATGATCAATCCTTACTCAGAAAGACAAACAGGATGGATATTGGAAGAAGGAGAAAACAGGAAAAAGGACAGGAGCCTACCACAGAGGGCCTCTGAAAGACTCTACCCAGCAATGTATAAAAGCAGATGCTGAGACTCATAACCAAACTTTGGGCAGGGTGCAGAGAATCTTATGAAAGAAGGGAGGATAGTGAGACCTGGAGAGGACAGGAGCTCCACAAGGAGAGCAACAGTACCAAAATATCTGGACCCAGGGGTCTTTTCTGAGACTGATACTTCAACCAAGGACCATTCATGGATATAACCTAGAACCCCTGCTCAGATGTAGCCCATGGCAGCTCAGTATCCAAGTGGGTACCCTAGCAAGGGGAACAGAGGCTGTTTCTGACATGAACTCAGTGGCTGGCTCTTTGACCTCCCCACCCGCAATGGGGAAGCATCCTTGCCAGTCCACAGAGGAGAACAATGCAGCCACTCCTGATGAGACCTGATAGGCTAGGGTTAGATGGAAAGGGAGGAAGACCTCCCCTATCAGTGGACTTGGAGAGAGGCATGGAAGGAGAAGAGGGAGGGAGGGGGGATTGGGAGGGAACAACGAAAGGGGCTACAGCTGGGATACAAAGTGAATAAACTGTAATTAATATAAAAAATAAAAATTTAATTTAAAAAATTAAAACAAAGCCATAAAAGATGCGAGCACCCCCTTCCATGGCACTTTTTATCTTGGGCACTGTTCTAGGCCTAGTTCTCTAGCATGTTTTTAATCCTGTAGCTGTGCCTTTAGGCTTTGGTCCAAGAGGGACAATAGTAGCCTTCATTGGTAAGTCTAGTCAGTCAACTCTACTCCCTAGCTTGACCTAGAAGGCTGCTAGCTTCCCAGGTCCACCTCTCTAACCCACCATGTCTCTGCAGTTGCTCACAGCTGCTCTGTGAGAGTTTGAAAGAATCAGACTAACTTTGTAACCTATGTTTCTTTTAATTGCCTTATAACTTATATTTGCAAGTTTTAGGCCCATGTTAATTAAAGTCTCTTAGTGCTTCTCCAGAGAACCGAGGAATGTAAAAGTTCCTGACATTAGCCATCTGTGAGGGCAGAGATAAGGAAGAGAACAAGCAGAGATCTCTACTAAATGGAGAAAAAATCACCGGCTGGCGCCGGTGAGATGGGCTTTGTTTGGAAACTGGGCCAAATGGCCCCAATCCTTCTCCTGACCTTTGATCCAAAGCCTGTAACCCCCACTCCTCAGAACAGACATGGGATGAGTTAGTCACCCCCCACATTTAACTGTGGATGGCAGGAAATTCCAAACTGACTTGAAGATCAGATATTTACGACAGGGCTGACCAGACCTAAGGGTGCCCAGAACCAACCAATTATTTTAAAAGTTAGACACTTCCTCCAAATCGCCAAGAAGGCAACCCCAGGAGATTCCTGCCTTGTGTCTTTTAAAAACCTAAGCTCTTTGTCTCCCGGTGCCACTCCTAGCTGACCAGCAGGGGTGACCCCATTGTACAATGGTTAAGAAGAGTCTCTTGTGTTTTTGCATCGATGGATGATTAGTTTCCTGAGTTCTCTTCATACCTTCTTATATTTAGGCTCTTGCTGGGCCTAACAAGTTGAGCCAAGAATAGCACCCAAATGCCTGCGAAATCCCTTGACACACGGACTCACCTGTGTGAAACTGGAGTGCATGCCCTTCGAATCTGGAAAGGTTTGCGGGTAAAAAGTGTTAGTATTTCGGCAGCCTGCCTCTGGGTTGCCTACTAACCTGTGATGTCATCCCACAGGTAGACACACTTAGCAGGTGAGGTTCAGTTGTGTAGAGGCTGTAAGAGGACCAACCCACCACATTGTTGCCCGCTACCTTCTTGCTCTTGCCCTCTCTTGCTGTCTCTTGCTCTCTCCCCTTTCTCTGTCAGGGTGCCCTCTCCCCACCACCACCACGTCTCTCTCTCTCTCTCCACCTCCATCCAATAAATCTCTATTCATATAATACCTGTTGTGTATGTGGCATCGTTTTTAAGTAGATACTAACGTTTGGTGCTGAAACACGAGAGGGCTCTTCTAGCAATGTTTAGACATGCTAATGTAAGGATTGTGCAGCAAAGTTACATGACTGGATCCACATGGAAGGTTTATTAAGGGAAGAGGTCACAGAGACCATCTCTGGGTAGGGCAAGAGAGAGGGGTGGTGGTGCAAGTTCTCTTATAAGGTGACCCAGAGCAGGTGCAGGTAGTTTCAGGTGGTCCGTAGGTGGCTTCACAGATGCCTGATAACCGGTTTGTCAGGTCCCTTGGGGCTGGCCATGGAGATGTCTGCCTACGGATCCCAACATTCTTCCCTTTTTGTTTTATTAAAAAGTGAGGAGCTAAGAAGGGGTGATGGTGGGGAGGGAAGAGGGGCGACCTTTGCTCTTCAAGCTACTTCCTGCTGATTAGGGGTGTTGTCTTTCTCAGGGTACAGCTGGTCCCCACCATCAGGGTCCATTGGAAGGTCATGGTCATCTGGTTCTGTGGGCAGAGGTTGATAGTCCTGTAAGAGTAACTGATTAATAGTTTGGTTAGAGAATTCTTGCATTTGTTGTTGGAAGAATGTAGAAAGGAAGTTAATAAAGCAGGGTGTGAAAAGCAAAAGCAGAAAGATGAGCAGGAGAGATGTGAGGAAGGGCAGAATCCATTTCCATAAGGGGTTCTTGATGGCCCAAGAGCTAGAGGCCTTGAGCTTTTCCCTTCACTTTTGTAGATTTGTCTGGAGTTGTTGGATTTTGTCTTTTACTATACCCTACTGGTTGACATAAAAACAGCATTCCTCCTGGAGGAAGATGCAAAGGCCACCTTCTTTAGCTATAAGGAGATCCTGAAGAGTTTAAGTTAGCCTGGCTGACTCCATTTTGAAATGAGAAGCCATCTTGACCGGGAGCTGAACTCAGGTACCAGGAAATATCACAGAATGTGCACTTGGCAGAAAACAAAGTTACCTCTCCTAGCAACAGCCTCCAGGAAATATCACAAAATAAATACTTAGTAAAAAATAGAGACAATCTCCCCTGGCAGCAATCAATGAGAATTGGTTGGGAATCGGCTGGGAAAATTCTCCCCAATGTTCCAGATACAGTTTAGAAGAATAGCAATTGTGATTATGTGCCTCAGAGAAGGTCACCTTGCCCCTCTGACTTTTACCCAATCCTGTAATGCCAAGGCATGTGCCCCCCTTGCTGTCATGGAAACCCCCTGCTTGCAGTCTTTCCCTTTAAAAACCCTGCTCATGCAGGGCTCAGGGTTCCACTTCTCTACTGCTGTGTCATTGAGACTTGGGTCTAGAGTTCAATTACTCTCATAATAAAGCTCTCTTGTTCTTGCATCAAGTTGTCTCCTGGTGGTCTCTGAGGGTCCCGTGATCCTCCCATAACAATCCAATCCATGTCAGTTTTGAAGTCCTACTGCTGCCAGCGAGTCAGTCTGTCCTTGGAGAGTTATTATTGTCTGAGCCACTTCCTGGAGGTCCTGGATGAACTGGGAAGAAAGCTGATAAGACAAAGTTAGTGAAGTGGCTAGTCTTGCTGTACTCCTCTGACAGCTGCCATGTTTCCTGCAACAGCTCAGAAGGGCAAGATTTGAACTGCCTTCTTATCCTGCTGGGCAGCTATCCCATGACCAGGATTGGTAGGGGCTTCTTTCCATTTATCAACCCCAGCTCGGGGAAGAGGAGCACCTGTGTGCAAACTCCTGATCAGGCAGCAGGCAGACAATGGTAGACCTGAGTACCACAAAGAATAGAGGTATTACTAGCAGTAAGGCATTGGGGTTGAGATGAGGTATCAAGGATTATAGTTTTATTACAGTCTAAGGAACTTAGCATTTCTACAGAGTGTGTCCTCGGATGCCTTGAAACAGCTTGCCATGCCAAAGAGGGTGATATGAAAGGGTAGGGGATTGTGGCAACATCAGAGTCAAGACAATTAGGGAATGGTGAAGAAAGGTTACTTGACCAGAGAAGCTGTTAGTGGAAGTTCTGAGTTGGTCCCAGGTGGGACACACAGCCAGAAAGCTTTAAAACCAGTTGGGCCACATTAAGGAGCTTGTAGGCCAAAGTCAGAGTCTGAAGTAGGAGATGAAATGACAGGTTTCTATTATTTAGGAGAGGAGATGTAGGAGAGGCAACGACCTTAGAGGAGTATTTAATTATCTTCTCTACTTCTCCCATCCCTAGGGATTAGGTAATGTACTGGGTGGAATGCTGGAGCCCACTGGCAGAGCCAAACAGTTCCTGAGTGGGTAGTGAGGATTAAAATAATTAAAACAAATCACAGTGCACACCAGACCAGCTTGAGAGGACTGTCAGCAAGACTGCAATATGGGTTTATTCTACGATTATTTTTTTATAGGCAAAGCAAAAACAAGTCACACCTATACAAAAAGAAGTTTGTTTGTGGAACAGCCAGACTTCTTTTCTAAAACTACTTCCCTATAGCGTTTATGGCCCAAGGTCACACAAACAAACTTTAAGGAACTTGGAACAAGTTTTAAGGAACTTGGCAAAACTTCCTCTTTTCTCTGTCTCAAGAAGAAGGTGAAAACATGTTTTTCAATAAATAACAAAGCAACTTGATAAACAAGTAGCTCTCCACAGGTCTCCCTTTTTTATACTTTAAAAGACCACAGCTTAAGAGCTATGGAGCAGAAGATTATGCCTCTCTTGGATTGTCTCTCATGAACAATATATTCTTACCCATCATTGGTACATGAATTCCATCATGCATGCCCTGTCTTAGGTTGAATACACCTCAGAGATATCTTACCAGTCTCTGACTACCAACCTCCACTAGGGTAGACCCTGGAGTTTAATCTTATGCAGATCAGCTTTAACATTCCAGAAGGCCTTGATGAAAGTTTTAATTATCATTGATAGGAGACATGATTCTAATAAGCATAATAAGCCAAGTCCTATAACACTCCATAAAAGTGACATAAAAGATGACCAGGAGGGCCATAATACCTGCAATAATTAAGTCAACCATTCTTTTAGGTCTGCTTCTAGCACTTATAATCCCTTATCAGAATACCAAGCCTGAGAAACACTCACAGGAGCCATGATAAAAGAAGGCTGTAGAACAAGCAGAGCCTGCTGTCCATTTGAAAGCTTAGAAATACAGTTGGTTAGTTTACATTAATGGCAAGAAACATTAAAGTTTGGATCTTGGTATAAAAATGTTAACATCCCCAAACAACAAAACATAAGGAGAATACATGTTAGGATTGTGCAACAGAGTTACACGGTGGGTTCACAAACCATGCCACGCATCTGGTTCCAAGAGGGAGGTTTATTAAGGGAAGGGGGAAGGGGTCTCTAGGCAGGGCAGGAGAGAAAAGAGAGAGGGGGGGAGCTTCGAATTCTCTTATAAGGTGACCCAGAGCATGCACAGGTGGTTCCAGGTGGTCTGTAGGTGGCTTCACAGATGCCTGATATCCAGTTCTTCTGGTCCCTTGGGGCTGGCTGTAGAGATGCCTGCTTATGGATCCCAATAATATACATAGGCAGTTACAGACCCTCTGGAGAGTTTTTGTGGCAAGCTTCCAAATATAGGTCTGCTGAAAACCAGAATCAAACCAAAGACCCATAGTCAGTCCTCTTTCCCAGTCTTCCCAATTTTGTTGAGAACTGTCCTGAACACCAGACTAATCAAGTCCAATCACATTGTATCTAAAAGGTTTCTCTGCACTATATCTTCTCCTGTGAGCAGAATGTAACAAAGGTGAGTCAGGAGCATAAGCCCAATGCAGCTCTCTGTTCACCATCAGGACAGAATTCACCATGGTCTGCAGCAACAGCATCCCCATTCTGGGGGATATTTCCTGCAAATCACACCAGCCATCTGGGATCCACCTAGCTCCTTCTGCGTCCTGCAGAAAAACATAGACATACCCTCTTTGCCATATTAACACAGGATCAGAGCCCTGCCACGTTCCAGTAATTGGATCTTTCCATTTCACTTGGGCATAATTATCTTTGGTATTAGGATAACACCATCAATCAGCCGCAGAACAGCCTTGTAGATCCACATTCAAAAAGTTTAAAATAAAAAGAGCATGATTAATATACGGGGATATGACTTCCCCTTTAATTTTTTTGCAATTGGTTCTTAAGAGATCCATGGACAGGCTCCATAATTTCTTGGCCTTGAGGATTATCCGTTTTATGACTTATAATCATTTGTGCACAAAAATGCTGAAAGGGTTGACTCGTATATCCCGAGCCATTATCAATCTTTATAAGGAATACCAGTTGTAGCAAAACATTTTAAGCAACGACTTATAACATGTTTGGTGGCTTCTCCTGTTAAGGAAATTGCCATGATAAATCCTGAAAAAGTATCAATTGTTACATGAACATATGTTAGTTTTCCAAATTTTGGGATGAGTAACATACATTTGTTGTTTGAAATGGTTCTAACCCTAGGTTTTCAGTACGTTAAATTTAGGTTACAGATTTTAAAGATACACAGTGACCAATGATCTATAACCAAGCCATACAGAACATGGTAAACTTATACATATGAAACGGACAGGCAAAACACCTTGCTATTTGTTGAATCCAATTTTTTGTGACTACAGAGGCTTTGTAGCAGGATCAACTATTAGCTTTCTTCCCGGAAAAACTGAGAAGCTGCCTTATTTTTTTTTTTTTTTTGAGTGATTTTAGCTGTAGCTTGACCCTGCTCAGCACATTTGGACCCCCATAACAAATGATCAACATGCTCTTGCTAATTTCTTCCAGTACCTTGGGCAGAAGGCCTCAGTGAACAAGGAGGCCTTGTTCACTCTAACAACTAAGTAAAAATTGAGAGCATGCAGTTTTTAATTCTTTTAATTGTGCATGGACTCTCACCATATTACCTGGTCCATCGGGTTGCTCTATAACTGGAAAGCCACAATACTCAGGTATAGCTTCTCCTTTCTGCCTAATTTGTTGTAAAGAAGCTTGTAAAGGGGATACAGGTGCCCGCACGGTGGACAAAGGAAAAGGCCCACTCCTGTTTTGAGCTATAGCAACTGTAGCCATCTCAGGAGGAGGGTCCAAGCCTGTAATCAATGAGGGAGTTAGAGAGGGGATTGAGCCTCATTTTCCTTAATTGTTAATTCTCCAATTTTTCTGTTTACTTCCTCCAAGCCCCATTCCAACTTCTTAATTTCTTTTTGCCAAGTATTAAGTTTTTTAACACTCATAACCTGAATTGGAGGCTATCTCTCAGAATCCTCTAGCTCTGCAACCTCATCAGGATCTAAGTCATCCTCAGAGTCTTCTCTTAACAAAGAATTATTGTCATCAGAGGAAACAGAAGTCTTTGGGAGGAGCAGATGGTTTAGTCTTATTTTGTCTCAAAGCCTCCTGTTTTTCTATCCTCTTTCTCTCTGACCCTGAAAGTTGCACTTTCCTTATCTCATGCCATAGATACAGACTGTCTCTAATTAAAGACCATCTAAAAAACAAGGCCAGGGTGAAAACATGTTTTTCAATAAATAACAAAGCAGCTTGACAAACAAGTAGCGCTCTACAGTGGGATCCTGTAGTTGAATGACCACAGGGTAATGGTGCCTAGCAACACAGGGATTTTGGCCATCCTAGACTTGGGGTTGCACCAAGAGACTGATAAAGGAAGCAGTGTCACAAATGATAGGTACAGTAGCTAGGAGGAGGAGCAGAGAAAACACTGATGAGCTTGGGGTCAGGTGAACAGTTGGAGTAAAGGAGATAGAGGCTCCCACTTTGGCTAAAAAGTCCCTTTCCAGTAAGGGAACTGGACAGGTTGGCATCACTAAAAAGGAATGAGTCAAGGGAACGCCCCTGAAAATACAATTAAGTGGTGGAATCCGGCAAAGATGGCAAGGTTGTCCCCCTACCCTGACAATAGAGGAACTAGAAGGAGAGGTTGGTCCCTGCTAGTGATGGCAGTGGTCAGGTCCAGGGAACCCGGGCACCTTCAGTCATTCATAGCCAGGCCTAGGATTTCAGCTGGAAGGTGATCTGGGAGTGATGCCCCATATCATGGGAGAAATGGTGGCAGTCAACAGCCCAATGTCCCTCTTTCTGGAATTTTGGATGTGGCCTCACGTCTAAATATATGTATATTCATATGTATGTAAATATTCATATGTATGTAAATATATGTATATTCATATGTATGAATATCATGGAGTCTAAGACTGTAAAATGAGTGAGATAGTGAAATTCTTTAATGAAAGAAGGATTGGAGGTATAGGATCCTAGACTCTATTCTACTTGAGAAAGTTCAGGTAATGAGAAGGGAACACGCACCCTAACTAAGCCATCCACACCAGCCACTTCCTGCAAGGGAAGAGTTGAGGCTGGTTTATGCTGAGTAGAAGAAGTGGGCTTCGCTATAGAGCAAGAGCAGGTAGCGGGGTGCTAATAGCTGTTGGTGGGGTGAAAGTGGGTGCCAAAGTAGGACGACTAGGACAGCCTGCTGCTGGGGAGGGGGAGGAGGGTGCTGGAGAAGACAAAGAGGGAGAGGAGGAAGCAGAGGAGGAGGGAGAAGACGGAGGCTGAGAAGAAGCCAGAGGTTGGGAAGTAGCCGGAGGTTGAGAATGGCAAGGTGGAGGTTCATCCACAGGGTCAAAGGTAGAGTACTCTTGAGGTTGAGACTTTATAGCTAGAAGAAGTTGGGTAGAACAGGAAGAACAGGGAGAAGGTTTAGAGTGGAGACCAGAGAAATTTGAACATAGAATACCTCCTTCCATTTACCAGATCACTGACAGTAATTAAAAAGATCCTGTAAAATACTGGGATTTAATGTGCTGTTAATCAGCCAATTTGAACCATTTTTCTTAGTTTTTTCCTTAACCTGACTATCACACAAATAATTGGGACTCTATTATAATATTTTAACAAGCTTTACAGAACAATCCTGATCAATATCAACTTTATTCTTAATCCTCTAAACTAATCTGGTTTCCTCTCAGCATATATTTTAGAGATACTTGCACTGCATAGCTTTCCTTGCTAAGGTCTCTCTCCCTGGTCCCTCTTGGACATCTGCCCATGAATGAATCCCCAACTTCTTTTTCTAACTCCTCCTCCCATGACTGTTCTATCCCTAGTCTAGCCCCTACTCAGTGATTGGCTATAAGCTGCTTTATTGGCATATCAGGGGACATTTGGGGGAGCAGTTGTTGCACGACATTGAGACCGTAGATTCGCAGAACAAGGATTGCAACCAGACATGGGGGTACAGAAATCAACATTTGAATTACACAATAACCTTATGTCTACAGTCCTGTCTTTAAGAGAAATCAGATTTATAAAAAATGAGATTTAAAACTATGCTTGATTAATGAGATATTAAAACTGCACCTCGATGTGTTCATATTCAAGAACTTTTCATGTTAGCAGCAAAACTTTATAACACCAAAATAATTGGTATTAATTTTAGAGACAATACATTATGTACACTTTTGAAATTTGGTTTTGTCTTCTAAAAGTTATAATTATGCACTATGACTTTACTATTTAAAAAGGTAGGTTAGTTTAATATTGCAAAATAACTTTAAAAAATTTTAAATATATAAGGTTATGAGACATTTAAAGTTTACTAAATATTTTATTATAATGTCTTTATTAATATATTATGCTAATAAACTAATAGATAAAAAGCTAAAGATTGGAGCTACACACAGGAGACTCTAGAGTTATATGTTGTGCTATAATAAACAATTACCTTGGCCAGTCTAACAAAGAACTTAAAACAGTTGCTCTACACTTTGGGGGAGGTCAAAAGACTTTTTTTTTTTTTTTAGCCGAGGATTGCCTGCAAATCAGGTATTTGATGTTACCACCACCACAACAGAGAATGTATATTAAAGAGCTACAACATTAAAATAATAATAATAATCACTGGCTCATAAGTCCTATTCAGGCTAACAGCGGCTGAGTTAAAGATACATATCTAACTCTGCTTCTGCCAGCACTGTTTTTTTTTTTCTTTCTCCTTATATCTGTTATTCTGCCAGCATTGTTAAACTGTAGGTTTTATTACAAACTAAGTCATACAAGAAACTATTATAGTCTATAATGTTGCACTGTAAAAAGGTTTTTAAAAAAAGTCCCCATTTCTATATTTAGAGATCTTGATGCTCAAGGAGCTTGGTTCAACGGTTGTCATTTTATTATGGACTGTTAAAGATGATTGGGCCTGCAGGTTGATTTTTAGCTGCCTCGGAAATTATTGTATTCTTTAAAATATCCATGATTATGCTTATGGTCATGATTGAGTGCGAGGATTGACTTCATTTCGCCTCCTATATTTGTTTTCAAAGTTAAACAAAGACAAATAACTAAATTATTGCAGACTGTTGAGGATAACTAAGAAATGCAAATTGATGCTCAGTCACCTTATGGGTGATCATCAATAAGTTCAAAAATATGTTCAAATATATTTATAATAGAATCATGTCAAGAACTGATACAGTGAGGCTGGAGAGATGGCTCAGTGGTTGAGGGCACTGACTGCTCTTCCAGAGGACCCGGGTTCAAATCCCAGCACCCACAAGGCAGCTTCTAGCTGTCTGCAACTCCAAGATCTGACAGTCCCACACAGACCTCCATGCAGGCAAAACACCAATGCACATAAAATAAAAATATAAATTTTAAACAATAACCATCACTCCTCCCCCCCCCCAAAAAAAAAAAAAACTGATGCAGCCAATTATAAGATTAAGCTTTGTCTAATTATAAGATTAAGTTTTATGTTTTCATGGTTAAGCCTATGATGGGTAACTAAATACAAAGTTTGTTTAGCCCAGCTATACTTAATAGATAATGGTCCTCAAGCACTTCAGAGATATGCTGAATATAACATTTCCATGTTTGATGAAAAAAGTTTACTATAAGAGAGACCCCCAACCCTAAGGTTTCCAAAGAAAATATACAGGGCATTGATGAATCTACCTATATTAAGGTACAGCAACCACAGGCAGACTGCCCCAATGCCTCACCCGCTGTTGGAGCTCAGCCTAAACAGTAGAAAAAGAGGACACCCGGAGAGTCAGCTGTCCCACACTGTGAAAGACAAGGTGAGGTCAGTCTCTCGCAAGTTCCTCCTCCACAGAGAGGCCTCTCAGTTTCGCTGGGCCTGGCAAGCAAGACTGATACTGCCCTGGGACCTATGTCTCCAACGAAAACAATGACACCACAGGAGCCTAATGGGATGGCTGTATGGGTACTGGGTAAACATCTGTCATTTTAATTAATATATAGTCCATTAGATTATAATTTATGCCTTTCAGGTCTCTGATGCACTTGAGGCTTCAGCTGCCTTCTCAGAAAATATAAAATTTATATAAGGCCTAAATATTTAAAAAGATATTTTAAGGTCGATAAATACAAATTATAAAAGTTAAAACAAATTTTAAAATTAACAAATACAAGTTATAAAGATTAAAATTAAAAAGATTTATAAAAAGGATCTAAAAATACTTTAAATACAAACTATAAAGATTTTTTAAATGTTTAAGGGTCTAAATATATTTTTAAATTAGTAACTAAAAATGTTGTAAAGTTAAAAACTAAAAAAAAAATGTTTTAAGATTGGTAACTAAAAAGTTATTTTAGCCAGGCATGGTGGTACCTGGTAATCCCTGTACTCTGGGAAGCAGAGGCAGGCATGCATATTGCTATGATTTCAAGGCCTGCCTAGTTTACAAAGCAAGTCCAGGACAGCTAAGACCACACAGGAAAACCCTGTCTTGAAAACAACAACAATAGTAATTATAACAATAATAATAATAATAATAATAATTTTAATAGATTAAAAGATTAATAGTTTAAAACTTCTAAAAATGTTTTAATATTGATAAATATAAATAATAAAATTTAAAAGATATAAAAACTTCAATGATGATAATGATTTAAGATACTGTTATATTAAGACTGTTTAAAACTTTAACATTAATCAAATTTTAAATTGTTTTCCAGGCCAATTTGTCTCTTTTTATAAACTTAAAAAAAAAAACTTATAAACTTCAAAAAATAACTTAGATCTACCTGCTACAGGTCAAATGTACTCCAGATAAATACACCTACCTTGCTCCTGAAAATGAAAATTTTCTCCTTGTCTTGGAATTCTTCACCTTCCCCAATTACTAAAAAAAAAATGTATTTCTATTCCTACCCTATGTTTGTCTCAGCAGAGTTTCATTTCATCGACAGACTCCATTCAGGGATCCCCTGTAAACTGCCTACTGCTGAGCTCTGGACTTCCTAAAAGCTAGTGTAAACCAGTCTATTTCATTGCTTCCTGTCCTTCAGCTGGATGGCTAATCAGATGCTTCTGATAAATGCCCCTTTGCTCAACCTTCGACCAGCACTTCAGCCTTCCTGGGCTAATGTCAGCTGAAAGAAGTTACAAAAGAAAATACATTGTCCCCTGTCTCACCTAAGAGGCTCCTTGGCATAAGGAGCCAATGGACATATCAAAGATGGTCCCTTAGTCCTGTTCTTCCTGATTATGCTTTTTGCCCTTTATGGGATAAATTAGACTTAATATAATCCCTTATATAATGGACAAAAAGACATATCGTCAAAGATTTGATTCAGGGACATAGCCTGTTTCACTGTCTTTCCCCCTGACCCCATCACACACTCCACCCCATGTGAGTTATTTCAGCTTTTGCCTTTATAAGCTAACACAACCAATGTCACAGCTTGGCCCCTGAGTCCACTATGCCCCTGACCATGATCAGTCCTGGGGTGTTACGTTTAATAAACCATCCATATCTAACTAAAATTGGTGTCTAAATGGTTTGTGCAGCATCCACCGGACCCCAAAAGATTAAATTTTAAAAGGGGGGTACAGTCCCTGCAAGTTCTGAGGCCTAAGAAAATATCCTAAAGCATTTAAGGCCTGAGGACATGAAAGCTTAAATAAGTTCTGAGGGTCTCAGAAAATGATGTAAGGTGTATAAAAGCAAGTTGTGATAGTATAAGGTATATAAAAATGGGGACTATTTCAGATTTCTTTTCCTCCTCTATGCTATTGTTATATTAAAATTCCAAAGGTTCAGAGTTTTAACGTTGATCAATGGAAGGCTGACTACCTACTATTCAGTCACAAGCTCAAGATTTTAAATGTTCCTTCATTGTTGTCTACATATAGACCTACAGGTGCTTTTCATCAGGCTAAAAACACCTCCATCCAATCCGTATATCTGGTCTCTAAACAGAGAAAAAAATATTCTTTTTTTTTTTTTTTACCCAAAGCTATAGCTGTTGCTGAACGCAAAGGCACGGGTCTACTCTAGCTGCGTTATAATGTGGATTTCAGAACAAATTAATGCTACTATATCTAGAAATTTCAAATAATTTGTAAATCAAAACTTCTTGTAAGCTTCAAGGAATCAAAGAAATCATAAGACTTGGATCTACCTGTCACAGGTCAAACAGAGTCAAGATAAATACAATAAATACAATACTAAGTTTCCCTATCTGTCGGTTCCTAAGAATGGGTGTCTCCCCTGGTCTGGGGACTCCACCTTTTCCCAAATTATTAGGAAAAGTTCCAAATGTCAGATTTCCCTTTAAGTTCTTAAATTTTGACTTCTATTCCTAGTCTATCTTTTGTTTCCGCAGTCTCCCACTTGGCTGACAGACATCATCTAGGGATCACCTGCAGTCTGCAAACTGCTGGTCTCTGGACCCATTGAAAGCTGATATAAACCAGCCCAGCTGATGCAGTTGGTCCTGTCTTTCAGCTGGGTCAGCTAAGCAAATGTTTCTGATGAATGCCCTAATGCCCACTGGTTGACTGTCTTTTCAGCCTTCCTGGGCACTGATGATGATGCCCTAGCTTCAGCTGGAAGTAATTACAGAAGAGAGCACATCATCCATTGTCCTCTAACAGGCTGAAATGTTGGTCAAAAGGAAAATTCCTCGCGTAGAGGACAAAATGGCATACCAGGAAAGCAGGCCCAGATTTATCAACACGTAAGTTTAGAAACTGAAATATTTCTACAGTATGAAAGGCTACTTGGCATGCTTTACATAGAACAAAGAGGTCTTATATGGCTTTAAGAGAAAAATTATTGTTTCTATACAGGATTATATTGTGGCTATACTAAAAAAAATTATTACAGAAAGGGAACCTGAGATTAAAATAAATGACTGGTGCTCTGTCCATTTCCAGACTCCTTCTAAATATTAACTCTGATGTTAGCCATCACAGGGCCTTTGGACCATCTGGTTCTGCTAATTGCTGCTGGCTCCTACATCACTGATGCCTTCACTAGATGATAATTCCTATCTGATTACCATTATGCTGATGGTTTTTAGACCCCACAATAAACAGTTATCCATCACAGAGTCAAGGATTTAACTCAGGACACAACACAAGGAGAAAATGTAAGACCCAAAGTTAATCTGTAAGCTCACCTACTCTACCTACTGGAATGCTGGGAATTGTAGTTCTTGGAAGATAACAAAGTCACAAGGGAATGCTGTGGCTGTATTGTTTTGTCCTTAAAAGAGCCTTACAAAACGTGTCTTATTGCTACTTGCTGGGAGTCCCAGAGAGTAGACCTTCCTAGACGCCATCCTGGTTAGTACTTAAGTAAAGCCTGCTTCAAAATTGGCTTAAAGCTATGAAACTGGTGTTTCTCTTGAGCATCTCAGGGTTAACACTTGACCACACTTTGTGCAAGGTCCTGGTGGTAGATGAGGCATGGGGCCACTTCTTTGCCCAGTGATTATCATTACCACAATCTTGGTGGAGTCATCTGCACCTCATCATCTTTTTAGAGGAGACCTTGAGGATGCTAGTAGGTCTGGAATTTCTCTCATGAGAACCTTGTTTATGAAACATTTTATGGTCTTCAGACCTCTGAGGGTCATTATTTATTAAGTATACCTGGTAATAAATAAATTTTACTTGTTTTAGGCTTACCTTGGCAACGTACACAGAAGTAAAGGGAGATATAAATTGGTTTCTTCTTCCATGCTTTGTTCCTGTAAATTAATTACGTTTGTACTTTGCATGATTACAAGTTTAGTTTTGAGCACATTAAAGAATTTTGTTCTCTGTAAGGTAACTGACTTGCATGTCTTAAATTGTCTCTAAAAGTTTACAAGTTAGCGGTTTTTACAGGATTAGAATTTTATAGTTTTATTTTTGTTAAGTTTTAGGCTTCAAATTTTGAATGGAAGATTTAATTAAAAGACTTTAGCAGGGATCCAAGATGGCAGCGCCAACCGCTCAGCAGCTCAGTAATGAGAGCAGAGTGACCCACGGGTTGTACTGTGGACCCCCAAACCCTGATGTCTGTGTTTCTCAGGTGAGAGGAGAATTCACAGGGATACACAAAGGTCCATCTTCAGGCCACCAGGTAATACCAGGAAAACTTTCCATGCTCCTGCCCTGTACTGCCACAGCTCTAGGCCACCTGTCCAAGCCCACCAACTGTAGATACCTTCCCGGTTTGCAACTCTGACCCTGAAGCCTTAGGCCACTCACCCAAACCCACCATCTTCCTGGTACCGGGAGCGCTCGGCTCGGACCTGGGGCACTCACTCTTACTGCCTGTGGAGTGAGTACCTTCCTGTACTGAGGGTGAGGCTTCAAACCTGGACGCCCACTCTCACCGTCCTGCGGACACCTTCCTGGTAACAGCAGCTAGTGGCACTCACTCTCATCATCCTATGGAGGAGATCCTGTCTGGTACTACTAGGAGGTGCGGCTCCATTCTGCCTGCTCCCCAACTGCCTGGCTCACCCGGGTCAGAACAGACAGTGAAAGCAGTGGAACTGAGCTGTCCCTTTGACTGCCATCTCGAGGAAGCCTGTGGGACACTGGAGCAGGTCGAGGCTCAGAGATCTTTCCACTTGCACCCCAGCTGCCTGGCTCCCTTGGGCCAGAAATAATGAGCCCGGCACAGACAGAGAACCCAGCAGAGGTGAGCTAGGTGCAGAAGCCAAGTTCCATCGTCCTCCTTCCCAAGGAGGCCTGGAGAAGCTCTAGGCTCGGAGATCTTTCTGTCTGTGCCCCAGCTACCTGTTGTACTTGGGTCACAAATAGTGAGCCAGCAGAGACAGTGAACTCAGCAGAGACTACTCCAGACTCCAGAGACAGGTGGACCCAGTCTGCAGTAGAGGCTCCAAGAACAATCAGTCAAGTCAAGGCTACAGACAACCAGATGGGTAGAGGACAGCATAAGAATACAAGCAACAAAAACCAGGACATCATGGCTTCACCAGACTCTCCAAAAATCAATGGATATTCTAATGGAGCTGAGACACAGGAAAATTATCTTAAATCTATAATTATGCAGTTATTTGAGGCACATAAAGAAGAAATGAACAAAAAATAGGGGCCATAATGGACAGATAGGGATCCACAATCAAGCAGGGGAAGAAAATGATACAAGACATGAAAACAGAATTGAAATCAATAAAGAAACCACAGAGAAAACCCTGGAGTTGGAAAACTAAGAGAAGAGATCAAGAACCACAAAGGTAAGCATCATCAACAGAATAAAGGGGTAGAGGAGAGAATCTCAGGCACTGAAGATAAAATTGCAGAAATTGATCCATCTCTCAAAGGAAACATTAAAACAGAAAAGTTCTTGACAAAAAAACATCCAAGAAATCAAGGACACCATGAAAAGATGAAACCTAAGAATAATAGGGATAGACAAAAAAGAAGATTCCAGGGTCCAAGGTCCTGAAAATATTTTCAAGAAAATCATAGAAGAAAAATTTCCCAACCTTAAGAAAAAGATGCCCTTAAACATACAAGAGGGTTACAGAACACCAAAGACAAAACTAGAAAAGAAATTTCACCCACCACAAAATAATCAAAACACTAAATGTACAGAACAAAGAAAAATATTAAAAGCAGCAAGGGGAAAAGGCCAAGTACTATAAAGTCAGACCTCTCATGATCACACTGACTTCTCAACAGAGACTATGAAAGGCAGAAGGGCCTGGAAAGATATTATGCAGACACTAAGAAACTACAGACCTAGACTCCTAACCTAGACTACTCTACCCAGTAACACTTTCAATCCACATAGATGGAGAAAATAAAATATTCCATGACATAACTAAATTTAAACACTCTATATGTAGCAACTCAGCCCTACAGAAGACACTAGAAGGAAAATTCCAACCCAATGAGATCAACTACACCCAAGAAAACAAAGATAAAGATACCTTCACAACAAAAAAGCACAAGAAAACAAGCACACAAACACACTATCACCACCAACTCAAGTTGGTATAATGTTCTTATTGAATGAATACAACTTTTCCTTGTTCATTCAAATGCTGATCTCTCTACCCCACTATCTGGTTTCAATCAGGACATTGCATTTCGATGCATCACCTATCTCAAGTTTGTGTAAACATGCTACCATTTGTTCTCTGTATTGTCAAAAAACAAAACAAAACAAAACAAAAAAACAGCCAATGCTGAGCAATGCAGAATAGGGTGGGACATCCTAGTCTGGAGGGGAGGGAAAAAAACAAGTAGGAGGAGAGTGCTGGGAAGAGAGATCTGAAAGGAGAGGACCTGGAAACACCAGGAGAGATGAACCGGACCTAAGATATGACTAAAAAACAAGTGTAATGTGGGAATTATGAATGGAAGGAAGCTATGTGCACTTGGAGGTTTAGGATGGAGTGATTATTGCCCAACATTGTGCTCTAGATTAATTAAATAAATTCTAGTCTCTATGTGGTGATTTGGGTATACAGCTGGTTTAGGAATAACCTCTGTTTAACTAAAAGATGAACCAATAATATATATTAATAATCATCACACACTTCAAAATAAAAGAAACTAACATGTTGATCACTAATATCTACCAACATCAATGGACTCAACTTTCCAATAAAAAGACACAGACTAACAGAATGGTTGCAGAAACAGGCTCCAATATTCTGTTGCACTCAAAAAAACATACCTCTGCAACAAAGATAGATATTACCTCAGAGTGAAAAGCTGGGAAAAGGTTTTCTAAGCAAAAAGGCTCAATAAGCAAGCTGGAGTAACCATCCTAATATCTAATAAAATAGACTTTCAACCAAGATTAATCAAAAGTGATAGGGAGAGAGACTTTATTTCTATCAAAGGAAAAATCCACCAGGAGGACATCACAATCCTGAACATCTATGCCCCAAACACAGGGCTCCTGCATTTGTAAAAGAAACACTGTATTAGAAACAAAGAGAACAATTCAAAGAATCAATGGAACCAAGAGGTGGTTCTTTGAGAAAATCAACAAGATAGACAAACCCTTAGCCAAACTAACTAAAACATAGATGGACACTGTCCAAATCAACAAAATAAGGGATGAAATGACAGACACTGAGGAAATCCAAAGAAGCATTAGGGCTTACTTCAAAAGCCTATATGCAACCAAATTCGAAAATCTAAATAAAATGGACATGTTTTTGATAGATTCCATTGACCAAAGCTGACTCAAGATCAGGTAAACAAATTAAATAGTCCTATATCCCTTAAAGAAATAAAAGCTATCAACAAAAGTCTCTCATCGGAAAAAAAAAAAAAAGTGCAGGGCCAGATGGTTTCAGTGGAGAATTCTACCAGACCTTTAAAGAAGAGCTAATACCATTTTTATAATCAAGACCCAGAAAAGGGGGGGGGGGTCAAAGAGGTAAATATCTGTAATTTTGTTTATTCATCCTAATATTCCTTCAAAAGAGAGAGATACAAATTATCGAATTATCATTGGACCTTCACCTAAGAATCCAATCACTCATCCCAGCTGCTTGAATGCAATTATATGAGGCCTCAAGGTTTTCTGAAAATAAACAAGCAAGCAAGCAAGCAAAAACTAGGGTTTGTAGGCTAGAAAGTAAGAATCAGGAGGGGGCCCTCTGATGCAGCAGTGGAAAAGCTCTTATCTATGCTGGGTAAAATCTCCAGGTATTGTCTAATACCCCCTTAGGAAAAAATTTCTTACAATAAATGGTAAATTTGTTACTATTATGTCTCATGTTATTTGAAATTTTTAATCAAAAAAAGATTTATATAAAAATTAGGATGAAAAGGAAGGAAGGAAAGAGAGAAAGAGAGAAAGAGAAAGAGAATGAAAGAAAGAGAAAGAGAGAGAAAGAGAAAGAGAGAAAGAGAGAGAGAGAAAGAAAGATAGATGAAAGAAAGAAAGAAAGAAAGAAAGAAGATAAATGACTCTTAATGATATTCTTCTGTACTCATAGCTCAGCTTTCATTACTGAAGCTTCTTCCTGCAGCAGATTCGAAACAAAAACAGAGACCCACAACAAAACCAAGTGAAGAGACTAAAAGACCTTAGAACACTTAACCCTAAATGGGATGTCTCCATCAAATTCCTCTCTTCAGAGTTCAGGGAAACCTGTGGAAGAGGAGGCAGAAAGATTATAAGCACCAGTGGGGATGGAGAATACCAAGGAAACAAGTCTTTCCAAACACAACAGGACTAATATATAGAAGAATCCACAGAGACTAGCAGCTTGCCTAGTCTCTGCATAAGTCTAAACCAGATGGGGTCCCAGTGCTGAGAGAGAAAGTGGACACAAACCCCAGCCCTAACCTAGATATTATCTCCAATTGGTAACTGCTTCCAAGGGAAAATTTCATTTTCTCCAATGGGGTCTCACTGGGCATACAAACCACACAGAAGGATAGATTGCCCACACCCAGCCATAGATGGCCAACACAAAATGAATTCGATGACATTTTTTAAGATTTTTTACCTCATAATTCTTTATCTAAGCATTATTTTTATTTTTAATTTTTTTCACCCCTCCCATGCAAGTCTTTTGTATATATATTATGTTTTCTATGGGATTTCTCTCTCTCTCTCTCTCTCTCTCTCTCTCTCTCTCTCTCTCTCTCTGTATGTGTGTGTGTATGTGTGTGTGTGTGTCTGCATCCATGTGTGTTTCCTGTGCTTTTTCTCCTGGTAGTTTGTTTGTGTGACAGTCAGCCCCGAACATGGTGACACTGTGTTATTGCTAGCCCAAGAAGACTCTACTGTATCCCAATTATTAAGGGCGCTTCTTTCAATTCTCCAAAATGGCCTGGTTTGTGTAACAATGTATACATTGTTGTGAGAGATGATGATGCAGCAGCAGGGTTCCATGGTGCCCAGGCCAAGGTATGTCCCTAGAAACTACACCCCAAAACAGATCTGGTATAAGGAGGCTTGGGGAAGGGAAAGAAGGGCCTGGAGAAGGGGTAGAGGCAGTGAGTGAGCCATGAGGGCAGAGAAAGAGGGGGCAGAAAGGGCGAGAAAGAGGATGCTAAGAACAGAGAGAATGAGAGAGAAAATGTAGGAACAGAGAGAGCTGGGGTGGTGGGCAGGTCCTGGGATCTGGTACACACACCTGGTGGAGGCAGATAATGACATAAGCAATTGCTAGGTCCCTGAATCACCTGCATGCCAGCATATATGTATGACTCCTAGGAGAGGGCTAAAAATACTTAACTCTGTACCAGGCACTTGATAGCCATGTTCTGCCCAGTTCGTGAACCCCAAAAGACCAGGAATAAATAGACTCCGTTGTAAATATATGAGGTTCTTTTTATTATAAATCATTACAAGCTGCAGCTTGGGCTCACCTCACCCCCCACTGTCAAAGCGGTGACAGCCGAGAGCCCCGTGCTTGCCCCGTGCTCAGGTTAGTTGGGTGATTTAAAGATTCTGGTCCCTCCCAGCATGCCCAAGGCAGGGGCGATTCCTGCCTGGCAAGCATCTATTGGTCAAAATGCTGCATTTTGAATTGATTGGCTATAGGAAGGTCCCCAAACCATTACTGATCTGGTGTCCCTCCCTAGGGGGATGGGCCAGATTCCTAGCAACTGTATCTCTAGTGTGTGGGGAAAGAATGCAGTAAGTCGGGTTCTTCCCCTCGGGGCATTACTGGACTTCTCCACCCTGCTAGCCTTAGTTCAGGCCTTAAACTTTAATAATAACTGATTTTTAATCTTTTGGTCTCTCAGCCATTGATCTTTGTCCTGAAATTCCTATGAGCTCCTAGCAGTCTGCATCCTCCCCCAGAATGGTATCACTACTGTAAGATAAGAATAAAAGAATGGTATGCCTGCTACTCAGTAATTAACTACTTGCTCTGGCTTTTGCAAACCTGCTTATGGTACTGGGGGGCAGTTTACTGGGGTTGAGACAGTCTCTTCATGCTATGAAACAGAAACAGATGTAAGGGAAAGATGAGAATAAAGCAGTTTTTTTTTTTTCACACAGCTGCATTTTCCGTAAAGAATGAAATCATTGTGATACCCACCATTAAAAATCCTTCCTCTAGTCCCTTTGGCATGACATGTCCTTGATTTGATTTGCTTTAGTCCTACTAGTAGTAATAGTAAATTAATTTAATTCTAATATGGGTTTGCGTTGTGTCTGGTCTTTCCATGTGGATTTGAACTCTGTAATATTTTCTTCATTCTATTCCAGCTTGTTTTTATTTTATTTATTTTAATATTTTTACATGCCTATTTGTATTTTAATGAGAGAGAAGGGGAGAGAATTTGGGTAAGTAGGAAGTCAGGGAGTGTCTTAGTCACTGTTGTATTGCAATAAGGAGACACCAGACCAAGGCAACTCTTAAAAAAAAAAAAAGCATTTAGCTGAAGGCTTGCTTACAGTTTAGAGGGTTATTCCATTAACATCATGGTCGGGAGAAGACAGGTGTAGCCCTGGAGAAGTAGGGAGAGTATTTACATCCTGATCTATAGGCAGCCAGAAGACAGAAATGCTTGGCCAGGTGTGGGCTTTTAAAGCCTCAGAGACACCTCCAGAGACACACCTTCTCCAGCAAGGCCACACCTGCTCCCAGAAGGTCACCTCCATTCCGTGCATTCCCATCTTCAAACCAAACACTCAAATGTAAGTGTGTGGAGGGTCGTTCTCATTCAAATGTCCACTTTCCAAAACCTAGAACCCTGTAGGTTTATAGCCATATTAGAATGCAAAAATGGGTGTAGTCCAGCTCCAAAAGTTCCCATAGTTTTTCCAGTTTCTTATGAGACTCAAGGAAATCTCTGAATCTGTAAAATCAAAATAAAATACCAGATCATGGGGCTGGAGAGATGGCTCAGAGGTTAAGAGTTCTCGCTGCTCTTCCAAAGGTCCTGAGTTCAGTTTGCAGCAACCACATGGTGGCTCACAACCATCTATTCTGGTGCCCTCTTCTGGCGTGCAAGTACAACATTGTAAATCTAGAAATAAATAAATCTTATAATAAATAAATAAATAAATGAATCATGTATTCCAATGTATAATGGTATAGACTATAGTTACCATTCAAAAATGGAGGAAAGAAAGCAGAATGAGTGTTAAAACTCTGACCTTTTCTTTTTTTTCAGTTTATACAGTAAGGAAATACTGGACCAAAGCAAGACCTAAAACCAGCAGGACAAACTCCAAATTCTACATCTCCATGTCTGCTGTTAAAGCATTCCTCAGATATTTAACTCCTTTCAGTTCTGTTGACTTGCAACACTCTTTCCTCTCTTGAGCTGCTTCTGTACCTGCTCTGCAGCTCTCCTTGGCAGGTATCCCACAATTCTGGCATCTTCAACATCTTGGGGTCTCCAATGGAATCCAGGCCTTTGTGGACCTGGATGCAGAGATTCCTGGCTGCACACCTCAGGAGATTTCTTTAACCACGGAAAAAGATTCCAAAACCGTTTTCCTATATCCTTGACTTTAAATCCAGAACCAAGTTACGTTCTTCTGTCTACTTAGGATGAACCTTGGCCAAGTTGATGAATTGCACTTGCATAAATGTTGACTTTTTGATTGTTTCTATCCTACTTAAGCTTTCCTTTACTTCCTTTCCCCAACTTGGAAGCTTAGCTGAGTATGGTCTTACTGGAAGTAACTACTCCCATTATTTCATTTTATATCAGTCTTTTCTTTAAACTGTTTATCTACTTGAGCACTGGACTTAACTTCATTACACTTTTTGATGCTCCTTTTCCCTCAAACTGTACATTTTGTATTTTGCTTTCTCCAGTCTGTTTCTTTCACCGTAGATCTGAATGCGAGCAGTCACCAGCAACCACATGACAGAGACAATGGCAGGCTGTCCTTAAATCTTCTCTGGCTAAGACATTTATTCAAAATGTTTCAATTAAGCTTCAGGCAGACATTTAGGACAAGGGCAAAAAGCAGCTACATTCTTTGCCAGAATATCACAAGAATGGTCTCTCACTAATTCTTCCCCTCTGAAATCTTTTGATCTGGGCCTCTTACAGACATCACTCTCAGCACCACTCCTTCATACTCATACTTTGATAGTCCAGTAGGCCCTGCTTAAAACATTCAGACACTTTTCTAGTCCAAAGTTTCAAAGTCTTCAATGAACTGCATGATCAAACCTGTCACAACAATATTGTCTTGGATCCTCCACATGCTCCGTGACTCTCTCTCTCTCTCTCTCTCTGTTGTTTGTTTTTTAATTAAGCAAACAGGACTGGAGACATGTCTTAGAGCACACGAGCATGCACTACTCTTGCAGAGGGCCTGAGCTCTATTTACAGAACCAATGCCAAGCAGTTCACAACTGCCCATAACGCCAGATCCAGGGGACCCACTGCATTTTCCTATCCTCTATGAGCATATGCACTCATGTGCACACATAGACACGCACACTTACACATAAATAAAAATAAAATAAGTCTTTAAAAAAAAATCAAAGAAGAAGAGTATCATTGGCACCAGCCTTTAGAGGGAGTATTACACAGACTCCTTCTCCAGAGGAGAAGCAAGCATGGTGTAAAAAGGTTACAATTTTATCATCAGCCTCCTAGAGTAACACTGTCACATGCTGCTCAGCTTAATTGGTATGGATGTGATCTTTGTAATCATGAAAATATAACATCACAAACAACAATTTCAGTGCCTGGGCGAAGAGGCCCTGTATTCACCTGAGCAGCACAGTAGAGATGGCATAGACTTGGGGGCTGCAGAATCTCCGTGACACAGGACAACAGATATCTGAGAGGAGTTCCAGTGACATTCCAGTATTGATAGTGTAGCAGAAGACAGAGGCTTTGAACCAGAAATGTTCATTTCAATGAGTGATTGAAATGAACATTTGCAAGCAAAGACATGTAAAAAAAAAAAGGGGGGGGCTATACTGTGGGACACACTGTGACCCACAACAGCTTTCACAATGAGATTTTTTTTCCTCTTTTGTTGGGGAGGTTGCAAGGGTGGAGGATGGGTACCAGTGGACAGGGAAATGCACACACAAAAATGGTGTGCATGATGTAAAATTCACAAAGAACCAATAAAAAAAAAACTTCAATGTCAAACTGATAGTGTTTAAGTTTATGGGTGAATAAACAAATAAATAAATGCTTTATGGAAAACATGAGGCGGCATAAAGTCAGGCATTGTAGCAGAGGTCTGTAATGTCAGTACTCAGGAGCAGAGAATGGGAAGGAGACACCTGCCTAGTCAGCTAAAGCAGCAGAATCAACCCTGGCGGTCAGTGGACTCAGGATAAATGTCTTTGGTTTGTTTTTGATACAGAGTTTCTCTGTGTAGTTGAAGCTGGTCTTCATTTCACTATGTAGCCCACATTAGCTTCAGAACAATCTTTCTGCCTCCACCCCCACCCCAATTGCTGGATTTCGAGGCATGTACCAGCAGCATGCCTGGACTTCTCAGTGTCAATTTATTTTTGTTTGTTCATTTATGTAAGAAATCCTCCTATGATGTAGACCAGCCTGATGTGGAATTCCCCGTGAGTCAGGCTAGCAACATGTTCTCATGGGCATCACCCAGAGGATTCATTTCCCCAGTTTCCGAGTAAAGGGCCTCTCAAGTGTGGTCTTTGTCTCAGCAGCAGCAGCCGCCGCCCTTGGGGTACCGCATAGCTCTGTCTCCTTTCCATGTCCTGTTAGGTCAGATCTACAGGGCGGAGAGCGGAGGTGAATTTACAGAGTGCACACATTGCTCCTTCTCTCAGCCTGAACTGCCAGTTCACACACAATCAGCACAGTGTACGTAACCTCTCTTGGCGAAATCTTGGTGATAAACTAGGTGGGTTCAGGACAAGAAGAGACAGGTATGGAACAACGGCCTCTTAAACTACCTCAAGACACAGTACCAAACATAATTATGTTTAAAGGCAGTCGAGATCATTTTACTTCAAAAGCGTATGTGTACAATGATGAAGAGAAGCATCCACTTTTCTAAGTGTTGAACCACAGGATGTGGAAGACCCACGGTAAAAAATCTCTGTAAAATGCAAAGAACTATACAGCCTGTCCTCTCAGGCACCTCAAATGTCCTTAACTTCATGATTTGACAGGCTAACCCATCTATGGAATTGCTACTCATTTTTCAAAGAGTAAAGGGAAACCATATTAAACATATATTTTCTGATAAACTATTTCTTTCTGCATTACTCATAGCTTTGTGTTTTCTGAGTGATTTTTTTTCTTAATATGTTTTCAAGGTTTTGCACATGTATATATTGTATATTGAGGATATTTTCTCCTGGAACTCCTACCTTTGTTCTTCGACCCACCCCCTCAAACTTTGCATTTCTTACCTTTGTCCCCTGTAGTTTTACTTTTACTTTCAGATTATATAAAAATGATTTTATATGTGTAAGTAAAATCTAGGAACTATAAATGAGAGTATAATATAGATAACATTTGTCTTTTGTGATTGATTTAATTTTCTTAATATGATTATACCTAGATGTATCCATTTTCCTGCAAATAGCATATCTTCATTTTGTTTTACAACTGAAAAAAAACCTCATTATTCTTATACATTCCTCTATTGGTTCCAATTATGAAACCTAGGTTAGTTCCATAATTTAGTTGTTTTGAGTAGTGCTGCAATGAATGTGCAAGTGTCTCTCAAATCAGTTAGCCTGGAGTCCCTTGGGCAAATATCCAGGGTGACATAAATGGGTCTTTGGAAGATCTATACTGATTTTAATAATGGCTAGAGTAGTCTATATCTCCAGAGTGTATAAGGGTTCTATTTTTCCCATAGCCTCATCTGCATTTGCTATTATTTGTTTACTTAATGACTGCTATTCTAATAGGCTTATATGGAATTTTAGTGTAGTTTTGATTGCACTTTTCTGATGGCTAGTAAAGTTAAACAGTTTTCACGTGTTCATTGGTCATTTTTATTTTCTCTTTTGAGAATTATCTGCTTTATTATTAGCTCATTTGTTGGCAGAGCTGCTTGATGTCCTGTTGTTCAGGTTTGTTTGTTTTAGCTTTGTATATTTTAGATATTTACTTTCTGTCAGATCGAAGATTCTTCTCCTATGCTACAGGCTGCTTCTTCATTCATTTAACTCCTTTACTGTATAGAAACTTTTTTATTTCATGAGATCCCATTCATCAGTCGTTGGCCTTAATTCCCAAGAATTTTACTGAAAACATCCTTGGGGGCTGGGGAGATGGCTCAGAGGTTAAGAGCACTGGCTGCTCTTCTAAAGGTCCTGAGTTCAATTCCCAGCAACCACATGGTGGCTCACAACCATCTAAAAGGATATCAGGTGCTCTCTTCTGTTGTGCAGGCACACATGCAGGCAGAATGCTATATAAATAATAAATCCACTAAAAAAAAGAAAGAAAACATCCTTGGAAACTAAAGAGACAACTCAGTGGTTAGGAACACTAGCTCCTTGATTTGATTCCCAGCACTGACATGGCAATTCACAACTAAGCCCAGTTTCAGGGCTTGTTCTGTCTTCCAGCCTCTGTAGGCACCAAGCATACACATCGCACACATATATATGCTCAGGCACAAATGTAGAATGAAATAAATATTTTTTAAAAGAGAAGAATCCATGCCTGTGCCTGTATCTTGATCTTGTCTTTGATTGATTTAGAGTTGATTTTTTTGTATCATAAGAGATAAGGCTAGATGTCTAGTTTTCCCAGCACCATTTGTTAGGGGCTGTCTTTTATTCAATGTGTGTGGGTTTTTTTTTTTTGGGGGGGGTGTTTTGAGACAGAGTTTCTCCGTGTAGCCTTGGCTCTCCTGGACTCGCTTTGTAGACCAGGCTGGCCTCGAACTCACAGAGATCAGCCTGTCTCTGCTTCTGAGTGCTGGGATTGCAGGTGTGTGCCACCTTGCCCAGCTTTCAGTGGTTTCTTCTCGGTTTTGTTTGTTAAAATCAGGTGTCTGTGGTTGCATATTGGGGTCCTCTATTGTACTCTATTATCTGAACTTCTGTCTTTGTACCATCATGATGCCATTTTTGTTGCTGTGTCATCCATCATCATTCTTTGGCCCTTTTTCTTTCAATGTGGATTTTTTTTCCATATGTTAAGATTTCTTTCCCTATTTCTGTGGAAAATGGCATTGGAATTTTGATTGGGAATATACTAAATCTATAGATCATTTTTGGCAGAACAGCCTTTTTCACAATATTAATTCTTCTGATCCATGAGAAGAAGAGTCTTTCCATCTTCTAGTGATTTCCTCAGTGTAAGCAAGCAGCAAGCAAGGGTGCAGGGAAGCCACTGAACTATGCCGCTCCATTAGTAGAAAGAAAGGTTTATTAGGTATCAAACTTCTGAGCTGTCTCTTGGTGGGACAAAGAGAATAGCAAAACCCAAAATATCCTGGGAGTTAGAACAGCAAGAGGTGGGGTGCATGCCAGAACAGCCTGAGGGCCAGCTAAGAAAATAATCGTTTTACCTGACAAACAGGAACCTGCTTCACAAGGTTTCTTAGAAATTCTTAGCTTAAGTGTTTGTTTACCCAATAGAAATTTTTCTGTTTATCCTATCATAGTCCAACTTGAGTTGAGCCCAAATTATTATTTAGGACATTGTCAGTGGCACTACCATTTGGGGGACCTGTTTTAGACTTAGCACTCAATTTCTTTGTTTTTGTTTGTTTATTGAGACAGTGTCTCACTATGTAGACCAGCCTGGCTTGGTACTCATAAATACCCACCTGCCTCTCCCTCTCAAGTGCTGAGGCTAAAGTTACATGTTCCATCATGCCCAGTTTTTTTCCTTAGTGTTTTTAAGTTTTCATTATAGAAAACTTTTACTTCTTTGGTTAATTTTATTTAAAAATATTTTATACATTTGTGGAAGGGAATGCCTTCAGATGTTTTTCTAAGCATGTTTGTTGCTGATATATGGGAAGGCTATTGAGTTTATATGTTGATTTTTTTTTATCCTGTTACTTTGATGAAAACGTTTATCAGTTTAAAAGTTTGCTGGTAGAATCTTTAAGGTCTCTTATGTATAGAATCATACCACCAGCTAATAACAATGCTTTGACTTTTCCTTCCTTTTTGTATCCCGGTTTTTGGAAACAGGCTCTTTCTGTGTAGCCCTGGCTGTCCTGAACTCACTTTGTGGACCATGCTGGCCTCAAACTCACAGAGATCTGCCTGCTTCTGCCTCCCAAATGCTAAGATTACAGGTGTTAGCCACCACGCCTGACTGGGGGACTTTATTTTTTAAATTGTATGTGTAATGGGGAGAATGCTTACCTGCAGGTAATTCTGCACCACGTGCTTGCAGGCCTGCGGAGGGCACTGACCCCTAGAACTGCAGTTACAGATAGTTGTTGGCTGCCATGTGGTTGCTGAGAATCAAACTCAGGACAAAACGGGGAAGGGAGAGAGGCTTACAGGCTGCAGGGCATCTGTTTCTCACACTGCCCAGGTTCTGTGGGACCACGTAGGGCTAGCGAAGTGTATGCTGCTCTGCAGTGATCTGGGATGTAGGTTCCAAGGCGCACCATGGCTGGCTTATTGCCGTCAGTTTTGGAGCAGTCTACAGTTGACTGGAAATCTGCTATGAGAGAAAATTAAGTTAAGGGTTCAGGCCCAGGGTCCTGGTAGTTGAGGGGAGGGAGGAGTCTCAAAACCAGAGAGGGGAGGGGCTCACCCTGAAGGGTAGCTGGTAGGAGATATGTTTAGACTATTGGTTTACAGGAGTACTTATCTGAAGTCCACTTGAACTGCGATAGATAAATCAAAGTCTCCCAACTGCCTGAAGCTTACTAGATTTTTAAAAAGGTTTATTTATTTATTTGTTTATTTATTTACACAGTAGTCTGCCTGTATGTGTGCCTATACGCCAGAATAGGGTGCCAGATCTCATTTTAGACAGTTGTGAGCCACCATGTGGTCGCTGGGAATTGAATTCAGAACTTTTGGAAGAACAGCCAGTGCTCTTAACCTCTGAGCCATCTCTCCAGCCTGACAGATTGTTCTTAACTGATTTTTCTACAATGACAATTTCAGTGATGATTACTAACAGTAGTAATGCTAATATGCCTAAAACTTTTATCTGTTGGTAAACTGAAAAAAAACATGTAAGCTTCAAGGAGTCATGACTTGGCTCCTCTTGTCACAGGACAGATGGACCCCTCTTGGTCAACAGCCTAAGCTTCTCCACCTACTGCCAATCCCTGCAGGTGGGCTTTTCCTTCCACCCTCCCCCAACTACAAGGACCACAGGCCCAGAAGTTTCAAGTGTACACCCAGAAGAAAGCTTTTCCCCTGAGTTCCTGATCTTTTCCTTCTGTCCCTAGTCTACATCTTTCCATCAGATTTCAACTCAGCTGACAGACACTATCCAGGAAGCAGCTGCAGTCTGCAAACTGCTTTAGAGTGGCTTGCAACACACCAGTTCCAGGTGGTCTTGCAATCCCTGGGCCTCCTGAAAAGCTGACATAAACCAGTCCAGTCAGGTGGAAGAAAGGATTAGTGACTTACATGATCTGGAAAAAAAAAAAAAAGATTATGGCCTCTAGGGGCCAACTCTTTTGCAGAACTTACATTTTGATCTCCGTTGACCCCCTGGCTCTTATATTTCCTTGGCCCACTGGCTTCTGTATGTGTACTGGCTGGTTTTATATCAACTTGACACAAGGAAGGAATCCCAAATGAGAAAATGGCTCCACAAAATCCAGCTGTAAGGCATTTTCTTGATTAGTGATCAGTGGGAAGGGCCCAGCCCATTGTGGTGGGTGCCATCCCTGGGCTTGGTGGTCCTGGGTTCTACAGGAAAGCAGACTGAGCAAGCCATGGGGAGCAAGCCAGTGAGCAGCACTCATTCTTCCACAGCCTCTTCATCAGCTCCTGCCTCTAAGTTCCTGCCCTGCTTGAATTCCTGTCCTGATTTCTTTGGTGATGAAGAACAATGTGACAGTGTAAGCCAAATAAGCCCTTTCTTCCCCAACTTGCTTTTTGGCCATGGTGTTTCTAACTAAGATGATACTCCTTGTAATAACGACTGTCCCCTGTTTCTTCAGGTTCTGTCAGGACAGAATTGGCAATATTGCCAGACGGTTGGTAAATCAGATGCTTCTGATGAAACTTCCTCAGTTCTCCTACTGGCTTGAGCTCCAATGCAGCCTGCACTTTGCTAGCCCTAAGTTTTATAGTTCACCATTTTGGGGTTCACAATGGGATCAAATATCCTGCAACACACAACGCAAGTTTACTAGCAATTTGTAAGGCAAAATACAGTCTCAGAGTATCACAGAGGGAAAGAACTTAGAACTTAAAGCAAGATTGCCTCTTCATGTCCATTCCATGTTTGAAGGCCATGTGACATGTTCTAAACAAAGGAATGTGGCTAAAAGTGGTAAAAGAGATTTGTTCTATTTCTGGGCAGACTTTTTAAATGCTAGGATGCAACCTCTATTTAGATCTCATCACTATAGTTTCTTCAGGGAATACATTGTGATCAGAACTCCCTGGACTTGGCAGACAAGTGTGTGAGTAAAGAACAAATTACTGTTTCAAGCAGAATATGTCGGGTTTGTGATTATGGCATAATCCAGCTTGACGTGACTGATTGAGTCTCCAAATTCTTTAAGTTTCTAGGCTTCCCAGGAAGACAGCAGTATCACAAACACCATTCTCTGGAAGAAGTTGATATGAACAGGGAAGGTTTTCTCTGAGAAATTGAAAGTTCAAAGTGCCAAGCTTAGTTGGGAGTATTCATATGCACCTATAATCTCAGCGCTTAGAAAGCAGAGGTAAAAGCATTGCTGTATATTTGAGGGCAGCTTAGGATATTTAATGAGGCCAAAGTCTTCCTGTGATACAGGATGAGGCCTATCCCCAAAACACACACAAAGAAAATGCCAAATTTAATATCTGCTAATTAAATACATGTTGGTAGGTCAAGGGTTAAAGAACCTTATACCAGATGAGCTGATCCTGACATGCTAAAACTCAGAATTTCTCTCCCTTATTACTCTCAATGCCAGAATTGGTTTTGTTTGTTTGTTTTATTTTGTTTTGTTTTATCTTAGCTTCTCACCCATTTTTTTTCCTTCAATAACAACACGAGAGGGTAGGCTATGGCTTTTTCCAAAATTGATGAGTGTGAAAGCACTGCTTAACAATTTTGTGTCATAGTTGTTGAACTCTCAAGAAGCTTAATAAGAGACTCACTTGAACCAAGGGCTTTATATGTGGTATACAAGCCATCTAGCACTGAATTACATGGCCAAACCTTTAAACATTGTTTGTTTGTTTGAAGACAAGATCTTAGAATTTCCCAAGATAGTCTTGAACTTACTATGCAGCCCAGGCTGGCCTTGAATTCACCATTTCCCTTGCCTCAGTCTCTTAAATTTTTTTGGATTTACAGGCATATGCCACCATGCTTGTAATAATACAGTTTCATTCTGTCCAAAGTGTGGGTGCCTAAAAAACTCTAAATCTATTTAGCCTTAAGTGCTTATTGAAGACTGTGTTAAAATATGGAGATGATGAATTCTGGATATTAATTTCTTTGAAGTTTAAATTTCAAGGACAAATAAATTTGGTTTTCAGACATTTAATTCCTTTGAATTAATTTGTATGGAGTTTTAATCTTTAGACTTAATTTTCCCTGGGAATTCGATAATGGAAAATGCATTTTGTTTTGAGCCAGTTTTAGTATTGAAGTATTTAATGAGGCCAGGTTGTCTCGCTGCAAACACTGCAGTGTGAGCCTGAACAGTGGTGCTGAATATAATTGTCATGGAAAATGACCTAGAGGATAAATTTCCTTTAACTAATTTACTACTTACAACAGTTATTTAAAAAGTTCTTTCTTATGTCCATTTCTGGTGGCTTTTCTCCCCTGCAGGGTTTACTACTAGGAGTCTTGGCTGGTTTTGAGGACGCGTAAGATCTCAGCTGTTCTAGAACCATCCGGCTTTCCCATTTGTGTGCCTCTGAGTGCACAGTTTCCACTTCGACAGCTCCTGCACGCACCCAGTAGGGTTTTGTTTAGGGGCATCCTTTGATAGTTCAGTGGACTGTGGTGTGTGGTTGCTTGGCTGGTTCTGAGGGTTAAACTGGTGGCCTTGTGCTTGCTGATCATGCACTCAGCTCCTTAGCTATATCCCCACACACTGTGCTTTATTGCCTGCTGCTCCTTCTACAGTGAATCTTGTGACAGTATTGTTACCTGCCAAGTATTTTTATTTTAAATATTTGAGAGCTCATGTTGTGCCATGCAAATTTGCTATTTTTTGGATTTTAGGTTTTACCATACAGTTTCTGTGGGAAGATCTAGGGATATTAAAAAATGATACCACTTCCAATCTTCCATGATTCATTTTCCTTTATTTCTCTTTTTGGGTGCTGGAGGTTGAAGCCATGGTCAGGAGTATGCTAAGTAAGTGTTCTAAGCATAACTACCCTATAGTCTTAGGTTTTATGAGACAGTCTCAAGATGACCCTGAGAGGTCTAATAAGTCCAAAGCCCCCAGAAGGCCCCAATCTGTTTGGTTAATCTGACTCCATGACAGGCTTCATTTTCAACTTTGCCTAACTAAGCCTGAGTTGCTGTTGCTTGGAACACAGAAAAATAATTTCTGGAAAAACTGCAGCTCGAAGGCAGCCAATAAGCTTAAAGGTTAATACACAGGCTTGAGGTAAGCATAATGATTCAGCAAACCTAAGGAAAAGTCTTCAGCAACTCTGGAAAGTTCCTAAATGTTTAGCCAATCCTACATTCCCCCCCCCCATACCTCCTGAGTCACTCCTAACCAATCAAATGAAATCAAATGAAAGGTTACCTCACTTTTTCTAGAGCCTCTAACTGCCTTTAAATCGAGCCTTTGTGCACACTTCATGGTTGCCTTTCTAAGGAATGGTGGCCCCTGCAGCTGGAAATTTTCTGCAGAATAAACAATCCTTGCTTTTGCAATACTACCTGAGTCTGAGGTCTTCCTTCAGTGATTCCTGGACTTAACAGCCCCAAACAACTTTTTGTAGCTGAAGATACCTCTGAACTAATTCTTCTGCCTTTATTCAAGTGTTGTGTTTACAAGCTACCAAGACTGGTTTTATGTATGCTGGGGAGTGAACTCAGAGCTTTGTACACGCTAAGCAAGCACACTACCAACTGAGCTTTTTTGCCTTGGTCTTGATAATTTTGTATATCTGAGATAATTAAGCCCCCCAAATCTCTTTTCACTTTTCTGTTGCATTTCCACAATCCTTCCCTCAATTAAGCACAGGCACAGACTGGTTCTGACTAGTTGTCTTAAATCATGATCAAGACAACTTGGGGAAAAGGGTTTATTTCAGCTTACACTTCCAGGTGATAGTCTATAACTATAGGAAGTCAAGGCAGAAACTCAAGCAGGCAGGAACCTGGAGGCAGGAGTTGATGCAGACGCCATGAAGAGGTTTTGTTTACTGGTTTGCTTGTCCTTCATGGCTTCCTCTGCCTGCCTTTTTCCTTTCTTTCTTTCTTTCTTTCTTTCTTTCTTTCTTTCTTTCTTTCTTTCTTTCTCTTTCCTTTTTGGTATTTTGAGGTAGGGTTTCTCTGTGTAGCCTTGGCTGTCCTAGACTCACCTTTTAGATCAGACTACCCTCAAACTCAGAATCCACCTGCCTTTGCCTCCCCAACTTCTGGGATTACAGATATGCACCAGTGCTCCTGGCCCAGCCTACATTTTTATAGAACCCAGGTCCACCAGATCAGGGAGAGCAACACCCACAGTGGGTTGGGCCCTCCCCTGTCAATCACTAATTAAGAAAATGCCCTCTATATTTTCTTACAGCCTGATCTTACGGAGACATTTTCTTAATTGAGGTTCCTTCTTCTCAAATGACTTTAGTTTGTGCCAAATTAGCATACTAATGAAGCATGAACAGAAGTCACACAGGGCTGGGCATGGTGGCAGAGGCAGGCAGATCTCTGTGAGGCCAGCCTGGTCTACGAAGTGAGTACAGGACAGCCAGGGCTACACAGAGAAACCCTGTCCTGAAAAACAAAAACAAACAAACAAGAAGTCACACTGATCACTTCAGAGTAGTGGGGACTATTTGTGCCACTCTCTAGTCTCTCTGTTCTCCTTGTTAACACTGAGATTCAATGGATAAAAACCAATTCCACCATTTTGGCCCAATTTAAAGCAAGCTTTATTACATATTAAATACTGATCAAGAGATGGACTTTGGTCAGGACCACTCCCCTGAGACACGTGACAGGGATTTATAGGGACAAACATCTGGAGGCCACCGTACTTTCCCACGAGGCTTTGTTATTTTCTAAGAACTACAACTTCTAGGATGCCAGGAAGTTAACTGGTCCTTGGGTGGGTGGGGCTTAGAGGTTAATTTTGGGTGTTATACCTTCAGTGACAGAAACACAGTCCAATTGTTGACCAAGCTGGGATCAACAAGTCTCAGTGTGCGAGACAGCTGTTACACAGCAGGGTGCACGTTTTGAAAGATCCGCCTCCAGAGAGCTGCTATTACAGGCAAGAGCCGCCATGCCTAATGCTGTTCCTCTTGCTCTAAACAAGATGCCAGGATAACTGAGAAAGCATTTGTCTTCATTAAAACTTCAGTAGTGGGTGGAGGCTAGAAAGATGGCTCAGCAGTTAACAGCAATGGCTGCTCTTCCAGAAAACCCAGGTTCAATTCAAGTTCCTACATGGCAGCTTGTAGCCTTTTCTAACTCCAGTTCCAGGGGATCTGATACCTATTTCTGGTCTTCTCAGGCAAGTGGTGTATAGACATACATGTAAGCAGAATATCTATATATCTTAACTTTTAAAAGTCATTAAGTTCAAAATAAATAAATTAGTAATAAAAGGAAGAAAAATATGGGGCTGGGGAGATGGTTCGGTGTCTATGAGCACTTACTTACTACTCTTGCAGTGGACCTGGGAACAATTCTCAGTACCCATACGATGGCTCATAAATGTCTGCAAGTCCAGCACCAGGAGATCCAATGCCTTCTTTTGACATCCTTGTGCACCAGGCACGCACATGGTGCACATACATACATTCAGACAAACATTCATACACATAAAATTAAAATAATTGAACCTTCTTTAAAGGAAAAAGGAAGATTATGAACAAATGGGAGAAATACTGAATTATTCCCTTAAAAAGTTTGGATATATATTTGTTTTCTGTGGAAGAGGTAATGTAAACCAGGCCTTGAGAGATGAGTGAGTTCTGAGTGGAATAGAAAGTGTTTTGCAAACAATAAGAAATATATAAATATAGATTGTATATGCCCTTATGGGGACAGATGCCTATGATAAGCCGTGCTATTTTTTTCCCATTTTTTAATTTTAATTTTTATTAATTACACTTTATTCACTTTGTATCCCCCCATAAACCCTTCTCCTCTCCCAATCCCACCTTCCCTCCCCCTTCTCCACGCATGCCCCTCCCCAAGTCCACTGATAGGGGAGGTCTTCCTCTCCTTCCTTCTGATCCTAGTCTCTCAGATCTCATGAGGAGTTGCTGCATTGTTTTCCTCTGTGGCCTGGTAAATCTGTTCCCCCATCAGGGTGAGGTGATCAAAGAGCAGGCTAATCAGGTCATGTCAGAGGCAGTCCCTCTTCCCATTACTATGGAACCCACTTGGACACTGAGCTGCCATAAACCATGCTATTTAGAGAATAAGACTGATCTGCCTCAAAGTAGGCTGTCCTTAGGGCAAGAATAGTACTGCCTGTCAGAAAAAGTTAATGATGTCAAACCTTGCTTTGTCTTAATGTGCTGTGACACTATGGCAAAAGAATTCCACATTTCAATAGGCAGATCCTGACCATCTGGAGACCGTCCCTCATAACCCACAATGACTTACCCAGATACCTACACAGGTCTTCCACCTAGTAACACTTCCACTGTGACACTGAAACACTCTCTGACTGCCCATGTAAAACCCTGCCTAAGATTCAGTAAGACTACCCAAGGTACTCACTCCCAGATTGCCCTCCAGCCAATCTCCTAGGCCTAGCCATAGATGACTAATGAGGTCCGGGTTCCCTTGACTTGATCACCGTCGTCTCTAACAAGAAGTCCCAGTCTTTGTGGTGTCAGAGGGATCCACCTCCTTCCTCCTCGACACCAAGGCTACTTACTTTTGGGGACACAGATCTTCTTCTCATTTCTCTATTGTTGGGGTAGGGAGACAGTCTTACCAATCTCAAAAGACCATCTCAGCCTGAATTTCCTGCCAGCCCTTTGACAAGCTGTAAATAACCAGGAGAAAAATTCCTCCTCTGGCAGCAACCAGGGCATCTCCTAGCAAGAGATTTACTTTTGGGGGAGCAAATGCTTCTATCGTTTGGTAGACACAAGAGGAACTCAAATGTGTTATCTATTCCTTCTAAGCAGGCCAAGGGCTGCCTATAATCTGTTACTCCTTGTACTGGAGAGGCTGAGACAGGATTATTGCCATGAGTTCAAGACCAAGTCCTGGAAGAGCTGTGAAAAGGAAAAAAAAGAAAAAGTTACAAGCTGCATTTGTTAAAGATTCTACAGGACCAAATAAACAACTCAACTTCGAGTTTGAGTAGAGTTAAAATGTTGCAAAAGATCCAGGGCTGTTGTTATTCCAGTGACCACACCTGTGTCTGAACTTCCACATAACTATTTTAACCTTAGACTTTTTAGGAAACTATCAGCTTTCATTTACCAACTCAAGGCTAATGATATTGTCAGATACCATCTGAAACTTAGAGCAGCCTTCCTTGCTCTGCTGTAACACACACTTATGCCCCACCAATGTATCTGATAAACAATTTGATTTATAATTTTCTTTGTTCTATTGAAAGACAAAAGAATTAAAAATCAGTGGGTATTGTTTTAAAGTTTAAAGCATAAGCCTGAACAAAGGCCAGACAAATGGAGATATGTCTAGCCACCTGGGAAAAGAAACTAGCTTTACTGCATTCTTTCCCCACCCACTACAGATACAGTTGCTAGGAAACCGGCCCAGATGGCCAGGCCAGAACCAGGTATGGTCTTGGTGCCTAAAGTGGACCAATCATTTCAAAAGTCAGTTTCCCTTACCCAATCATGTATCGCTAAAGCATGTAAGTCCCTGCTTGCAGTTTTGCCCTTTAAAAACCCTGTTCGCCTAGACGGAGGGCTTCATTCCTTGCGACCCCTGTTTGAGCATGTATACAAAAAAAAAAAAAAAAGCCCTCATGTATTTACAGTGGAGTCTATTCCTGGTCTTTGGAGCTTTCACGAACTGGGCACAACACCATAAGTAATAAAAATCTCATGTAGCCAATTAACTCCACAGTGGAACATGGGAAAACCTGATTTTGTGATGCCAGGCCATGATCACACATGGTCGACTCCAAAATATCACTTATTTCCCTTTGAGGTGAGAACAGTTTTGGCATTGACATATATTTGTATACACACACACACACACATGTATTGTTATGCCCAGATCTGTTATGCCCAGATCTTATGGCGCTGGACCATATATGCAAGAGCAGAGAGCTTTATTTGGGCTTAAGCTCAGTCTTCCCACCATCACCAACACAGTGGATCAGAAAAGAAAGCCCCACAGCAGCTGCCCCGCAGGGTTTTTATTGCAATTTGAACAAGAACCGGGAATTCTCAGCTTAGCAGTTACACAATTGGATGACATTCAGCAAGGGCAAGCTTGTTACAAAGTGATTGGCTAACTAACCTGACATCCAGCGAGCTATCTATAGACCTCAGGAATATTAGGTATTTTCTGTGCCATGAAATGTTCTACTTAAAGGTCGGTGGCTGGTCAGCACAAATGCCCCACCCAGAGATAAGATACCATCCTATTCTTGTGGCTATCCTCAGACTGTTCCTTGGGTAGGGTATCTTATGACCTTGTTTCTGGAATTGGTGACCTATGACCTAGTTCCTGTTGACCTTAGGGTGGGGTCACTAGTTTCTGGTGACCTTTGTTGTGCCTGGTTCCCTCAGTATAATTATATATGTGAAATCTATGTCAGGGAGTTACAGCTGGTTTTGTGCTTTGACTGAGAGCCAGATGAAGTTGATCTTGGTATCAGGATATATTGTTTTTACAGGTGGAGTAGAAAGGTCAGGCTGAGGCCCAGCGATTCTCTGAATCCTCCAATATAGCCTCAGTTCCTCATTTCATGAGGATATTATACCCTGAGGGTATTCAGAGCATTCTCTCTCTCTCTCTCTCTCTCTCTCTCTCTTCCTTCCCCCATACTTTACTCCCCCACCTCTCTCTCTCTCTCTCTCTAAAGAGCCAGTACATTTCCTAGCTCTCATGCTGCCTTGAGGGCTTGGGATAGGAAGCCAGGCTTGTGACTGGGGCCAGTTGAAAAGGTTAAAGGGCTATCTTTTACTGGCATCTCTTGATCTCCAAAAGATAAAAATGGGTGGAGAAAACTCATTTCAGACTTTTGTTACTGTCTCCAGTGATAAGTAGATTTCCTCACCTGAGGAAGCTGCTGGCCTCCTCATTTTCTCACATGCAGGCATTTTAATACAAATTTTAAAATTAAAAGAGACACTCTTACTATGTAGAGCAGGCTGGCCTCTGCCTCCAAAGTGCTGAGACAAAAGGCATGGGCCATCATAGGGCCCACATTGGACTGTCTCTCAAATTTCATGCAGAATAATACATAGGAACTTTGTATCTTTAGTTCCAAATTTAATTTTTTTCTCTTTTACTTTTTAGTTTAGATGTATGTTTTAAGGGAGTTTTGACAGCATCACCTGCAACTCCTTCGACAAGAATTGAAATCCAAACATTTCATTTCAATTCTTCTGGATCCCTTGATCAGACTAATCCTCACCTTGTCTCACAGTATCTAAGTCTATATGAAGCATTCGGAAGTAGCTTTAGCCTGGTACTTTGACCTTCATTTTGTGTCCACCTTTACTATTTTAACTTTGCATAACCATGACAATCAGGCGGAAGTGTCTGTCTACCCTACCTATATCATCCCATGGAGTCTGAGGCACAGAGACAGGTCACTATCCTAAATTCAGTCACTTCCGATTCCCAGGACAGCAAATCCTCACAGACAAAAACAGTTACCTGGATTGGTTACACCACAGAACAAAACTAGTTTGCCCTCCCTCTCCCCAGGTAATGATAGCAATTAGCGTTAACCGGAAGATTTGCAGACCAAGCCTGGACCGGGACTGCTTAATTATGCATACTTCTTGGTCCCTACTTTCCTACATACTTCCCCTATTCATAGCTCATGCACAAAACACCCCCAAAATAAAATAAATATCTTAGGCTAGGAATCCGAAAGACTCTGGACACTGAATTCCTTTTTGTTCTCTGCAATATGGATTAAATCTCTCTCTCTTTTTTTTTTTTGCTTCTCTTTAACACAATTAGTTATTATTATTTGATGTGTATGGGAGTGTACCTCTGTGTGGGTATCCTGGGAGACAGAAGAGGTCATAGATCTCCAGGAGCTGGAGTTACAGGGAGTTGTGACCTGGAAACTGAACTCAGGTCCCCAGGAAGAACAGCATGTGCTCTGAACCCACTGAGCCATCACAAGAGCTAAATTTATGTTTTAAGTTTAAATTACTGTACTTAAGAGATCTATAAAGCAAAAATGCCTCTAGACCATAAACCCCATTTGCCCAAGGTCAGATACACTTGTAAGCCCCACTTGCCCAAGGACAGATAACTTTCTGGAATGTTGAAGGCCCTTGGGCATGTAAGAAAACAGGTGTTTTTGCTTCTGTAAAAAAAGCTTGGTTGCCTCAATTTCTTAAGATGTGCCTGATCACACATAGATAGGAGGTACATAGGCAGGAAGTACTTTGGGATGTATGCTTGCCCCTGATTGGATGAAGATGGGAGGTATGTGGCCTTCTGGGTTTTGCCATTATAAACACTGGACTAAGCTAATTCAAGGCCATTCTTTGGGAGTTCTGGGTATAGGCCTAGCCAGAGTCCATCATCCTGGCCAGTATTTAATAAAGTTTGCTTCAAATTTAGCTCAAAAATTGTAGTAGTGGTCTTATTATTACCCTGTGGAATTAACACGGTCCCTCCAGCTCCTTTGCTTTTCTTTTCACCTTTACTAGTCCCTTTCCCTATCACACTTGAGTGAATGTCAGGCCCAGCTTACAGGGGCTTCTGTTTTCTTCCTATCATTGCTTTACTCTCTTATCACTTAGACTTCAACCATTACATCTGAACCACTCCAATAATCTCAGCTCATGATCTCCATTTAGAGACCTCAAGGAGACAAGGACAAAGCCCCGCAGGGAGAAGTGCTCAACACGGCAGCAACACCAATAGGAAAACCTGGCCTTTTTCTTTCCTCAGGCTCTCCCTCCCTCCTGCTCTCTCCACTTTCCTGTTCTAGCCACAATTTTACAACGTTCTCTATACTCACTTTTCCATTTTCCATTTGTCCTTCGTCATCATAGTCGCATTCCACAGTGCGGACTCATAAAACTGTTCATATCTACTTTATCAATAAAACTTGGCTCAGGTTTCAGTTCATTTGACCTGCCAGCTATCGAGGATAGAATTAGTCACTTCTTCTCTCTGAAGTACTGTAGTTTTTAGTGCCCTCCCACTCTTCCTAAATACTTTATATCCCTTATTGGATTGGTTGGTTGGTTTTGGCATTTTGAGACAGGGTTTCTCTGTACAGCTCTAGCTGTTCCGGGACTCGCTCTGTAGGCCACGCTACAAATTCATGAAGATTTGCCTGCATCTGTCTCCCAAGTGCTAGGATTAAAAGTGTGCACCACTACCACACGCCAGGCTCATATCTTTTATTGTTTCTTTTTAAAAATATTTAAAAATTATGTGTATGTGTGTGAGTCTGGGTGTGGGTCTGTGAACTTGTTAATACAGATGCTTAGAGTCCAGAGGCATGGGATCATCTGGAGTTGGAGTTACAAATACTTGTGAGTGCCTTCTTTGGGTACTGAAAACCAAACTAATCCTCACAAGAACACGTTTTTAGGCCCTGATCCATCTCTCCAGCTCCTTACTGCTTCTTGTGAATAAACACTCCTGTAGTCCATCTCCCCTTTATTGCCCATTTTATCTATCCATCCCTCTCTCCATATATATATAATCTGCTTATTTTGTTTTTTTGAGACAGGGTTTTTCTGTGTAGCCATGAATGTCCTGGAGCTCACCCTGTAGACCAGGTTCATCTTGAACTCACAGAGATACATCTGCCTCTGCCTCCCCGAGTACTTGGATTCAGGCATGGGCCACGATGCCTGGCTTATTGTCCATTTTAAATGTGGGTTTCCTCAGAGGTCTGTTCTTTTCATACTTTTTCTTATTCCCTATATACTATAAGCTCATTTCTATACCAGCTGAGTCCCCCCTCAACACACATGTATTATTTGCATACTCAACACAGTTGCTTTTTCCAAAGTTGTTTCTGCTTGTCTTTCTTCTGAATGGCTTTCATTATCTAACCACCTTCCCAAACCAGACTTCTAGCATCACAGTATCTTGTTCTTCTCCTTTACTCTTCACATTCCATCCAATACTAAGCCCAGACCATTCTGTTGAAATGTGTCTCAATTTCAGCTGACATCCTGCTCCTTATTATGTTTTTTTGAGGGAGGCTTTTGGAGACAGCATCTGTATAGACCAGGGTGACCTTGAAATTGTGGCTCTCCTACCTCTGACTTTCCAGTGCTAGAATTACTGGCATGTATGACACCCTGCACAATATCTCATCTTTTTAAAGGGCCCTCCAGTTTCTAATCTTATCTCTCCAAGCGCAGTCTTCACACAGAGCCAGAGAGCTTCTTTAAAAATGGAAATGTTGGGTTCATCTAGAAAAGACATCTGTAGCCAAGACTGAGGACCTGAGTTCAATTCACAGGCCCCACAAAGTAGAAGAGATGATCAGCTCCTGCAAGTCAACCACAGGCACTGGGGCACACTCACATGTGTGCCCCAGTGAAATGCAATATAAAAGGTTTTAATGTAAAATTTTGTCAGGTGTGGTATATACCAGCAATCCTAGGATTGCCCAAGGTTCAAGGCAAGTCCGGTTTACATAGCAGCTCCAGAATAGCCGGGGCTATACAGCAAAACGTGGTCTCAAAAAACAAAACAAAACAAGGAGTAAATTTTAAAAAAACAATTAATTTTATTTTATTTTATGTGCATTGGTTGGTGTGAGGGTATCAGATCCCTTGGAACTGAAGTTACAGACAGCTGTGAGCTGCCATGCGGGTGCTGAGGATTGAACCCCAGTCCTTTGGAAGAGCAGCCAAACTTACTATATTACCAAGGACGGCCTTGAACTGTTCTTGATCATACTGCCTCTGTGTCCACTCCCACCTCCCAAACTGGGATACAAGCTGCTCTTTCATAAACTGGCCCGGAAGACAGAGTACTAGACGTGGAGAAGTAGTCGGATCCCAGAGGTGCCTGGATCCTGCTGGATCAGCTCGGGGTCACTCATTTCTAGCCTGCAGCTTCACGCAGGGACCCCCGCCGCGGACACCAAACTCTGCGGTCCGGAAGAAAGCCTCCCTGGCCCGCCCCGGCCTCACCACGCCCCCGCCCCGCCCCGCCCCGCCTCCGCCCGCCCCGGAAGTGACTTGAGGCCTGTCCGGAACCTCTGGGTCTAGCGGCTGCAGCGTCACCAGAGACGAGCCGGAGCGGGCCCGGCAGAGCAGCTGCTGTCGCCTCCAACGAACCGGGCGCCGCGCGGGGTCCAGCAGCGCGCCGGGCAGCCGCGGGGCCCAGCGGTCCGGGCGAGGGCGACGCGACGCGGACGAGGCAGAGCCCGCAGCGGGGCGGGGGCCGGGGGGCGGTCCGGGGGCGGCCCCGGGCTTAATGGAGGCGCCGGAGCGGGTTGGCGGTGGGGACCCCCCTGAGCCTGGCGGGCGGCCGGGGCTGGGCCCGCGGGCCTTCGTCCCGCAGAAGGAGATCGTGTACAACAAGCTTCTGCCCTACGCCGAGCGGCTCGACGCCGAATCCGACATGCAGCTGGCGCAGATCAAGAGCAACCTGGGCCGTGCGGTTCAGCTGCAAGAGCTGTGGCCCGGGGGCCTCTTCTGGACCCGGAAACTCTCCACGTAAGTGGGCCGAGGCTGTCGGCGATCCGGGCTCTTTGTCTGAGCTGCCGCTGCTCAGCTTCGTCCCGTCCCGGCGGCGCTGGCCTGGTGCAGGGTTCCAAGGGCGCGGCCGAGCTCTGGAGGGACCCATCCTCCTCGCTGCTTTCTGCGGCGCCTCTGGGTCCCGCTAGTCGCCCCTCACGGCCAGCCTTCTGGTCGTTTCCCTTCACCTGTCAGGCTCTAGGGAGCCGCCGGGGTCTCCGGGGATTGCGACGAGCGTTTCCCTTTGGTTCTCCTGCGGTTCTGCGCGCGGAGCTGCGGAGTAGAGAGATCCGGTCTATGGGGAAGCAACTCCTGTCTTCGCTTCTGGGCTTTCTGGTTTTCTTCCCCGACATCTAAGCCTGTTCACTTACCTCCCTAACCACGTTGCTAGTGGGAAGGAGGCGGAACTCTGTTCCAGTGGTTCTGTTGTGAGTGTGTTGTGTCTCTCTCGGTGTTACTTTGTTTCGTGGGGGCTTCCTGGAGTTAATTGAAATCATTGGTTCAGAATAGGCAGTAAGCGCATTCTTGGGCTGAGTAGACGTTGAGGTCGATAATGCTGTCTTCGAATCCTAGGAAAGCGTTTGTTTCTGTAGTGACATTTCCTCAGTCGAGACTTTGCTGATTCTAAGGCAGATAAATAGTAAAGAGCGCTGTGAGGTTGTTCAGGGGCTTTGTTAGCTCTCTGGACTGTGGTTTTGAGTTGATCCGGTAAATGTTGACGACCTTAACCTCAGCTTCAAGTGTTCTTTTGTTTTCAGTATTCACTCGCGGCAAATAACAGTGTCAGTGGAATTAGAGCCAAGGAAAGAAATGCCGGAGCAAAAAGTTTGGAGAGGTCATTTGCTCTATGTGCACCTTTTCTGCGGCAGAACTTTTTATATAAGAATTTTGCTGTTTTGTTTGGTATGCTACTTATAATCTGCTAGGAGTCTATGCTCATGCATTCGGTTGCCGATGAGTGATTACCCAGGGCATGTCACTTGTGTTTACCAGAATCTGCTGAGTGTACTGCTGGTGATGACTCAGGGGTTTATATGCGATAGTCAGCTGTATCTCTCCACGGGATAATTCTTACGTGCTAATTGGTGGGGGTGAGGGTGGGGTTGACAGCTTTTTCATACTCTCCAACTTAGAGGAGATGCAAAACTAAAACAATTTGTTCTTCTTAGAGTGACCATAAAGTGTCAAGGTTAACAGATCTTTTGATTAGAGTATAAAGAAGTTTATGGTGTTAAGGATCCATAAAAGTGGAGATTAATGATCAAAGAAAATCCACTTATTAAGTGGTTCAAATTAAAATGCTTCTTCGGTGTGTTCCCCTTAGGTGTTTGTGTAACTTGGGCAGAGTGAAAATAAGTTTGTTTGTTGGGTAGACCCTTTAAAAATCACTTAGACTTGCCAAAGAATAGTGCTTTCAAGGAATATAAGCAAGTTTTCTTTGGTGTACAGTATTTTTATATGTGTGAAGACAGCCAGTTTGGATTTATGAGCATAGTTAAATGTTTTGTTTGTTTGTTTGTTTTGTTTCCAGATTCTGGTTCATGAGTTTAGTAAATCAGCAGTAGGTTTCGTTGCTGTTTTGGCTCAGGTAAAAAGGCAGGGCTAGAAATACGGTGCTTGCTGTGCAGGGCAGCATTGCTCAGTGCTTGTCACTCCCCCTTTAAGTAAACAACCAGCGAGCAGTGCTGTCAAGTACAATTTAATTTTAGAATGGAGGTTAAATGCTGGAAACTCATTCCTGGAATTGCGTTGCTATGTGACATTTTCAATGTGATAGGACATGCTGTGATCTTGGCTGTGTGTGTTTCCTCTCTAAGGCATCTTAAGGTGACTTGATTGTTTATAGTTACGCTTGTCCCCACCCCCATCTTTTAAAGCCTAGTGTGTTGCCTAACATCTCCGAAGTCCTCAAGTACTCATGTTTAGTACATCCTAGAAGAAGTGTAGTAACAGATTTCATTTTTCCCACCAACTCTGTTTTCCTGAGAATGAAATGAGAATGTTGGGTTAAATAATTCCTGGGAACTATTTTTGATCTGATATCCTATTATTTCAATATTTATTATTTTGGACTTAATATAAATGAGTTGTGACAACCCTCCCCTCCCCCCCTCCAGGGTTCTAGGAAGGCCTGGCTTGCCTGGAACTGTATGTAGGATGCTCTTGATCTAACTGCTTACACCTTCAAGCGGTGGAATTACGGGCATCGTGAGGCACCATGCCTGACTTACTTTCATTTTTGAGACAGGATCTCTAGTTGTCCAGACTTGTTTCACAAACCTGCTAGCCTTAACCTCCTGACCCCTGCCTCCACCTCCCACGTGCTACCAAGTAATCATTCAGAAATTGCCAGTTTTCTTTGTGTTAGCTTGTTCTTTGTGCCAGAACCTCATTTTTGGTTCTCAAGTGCAAACACTTTTTGCCTTACAATTTTCAGTAAAATTATTTAAATATTATTATTGTGTATGTATGTGGGTAGTCAGAGGACAACTCTAAGAAAGTGATTCCCTCCTACTTTTTCACTGTGGCATTCTGGGATCAAAGTTAGGTTTAGGGTTGCTTGCCAAATGGCTTTTACTTGAGGAAAAGTATTCTTTTCTGAGCATTAAAATGATTCTGAGCATTTTAATGACAGAAAATACCAAACACAGAGAACAGTAATATAATGAATATCACTTATCAACAATTATCAATCCATAGTGAGCTGCAAAATTTGTCATTGATTTTGCTTTAGAGATTTCCCTCTATCTGCCTTACTTTGTTAAGGTTTACTATTCAGACCTCCTGGGCAGAGCAGTTTAAAGACTGGTTTCTTGTGTGTATGACACATTCACTTGTGCCATACCATGCCCGCATGAGTCAGATAAGGAAAGACTGTGAGCGAGTGGATTCTAGGGATTGAAGTCAGGTTTTCAGGGTGGATCAGGAATATCTGTATTACACCGAGCAGGTATAAAAAGGGCTTATTAATGATTATTTTCATACTGCATCGTTTGTCCTTTGGAGAGTAGACTCAATTCAGGGGTGACAAGCATGGTGTGGACTTATGTGTTTTAATAATGAAAGCACTGAGACATGGCTTAATGCAGTATAGCAGAAGTAGCATCCAATCTTTTTCCAATACTTTTTTTTTTTAAGTTCTTTTTATGGGTTAGGAAGTGTCTTTGCTTTGTGGAACACACCAGTGAAAGATTTCTGCCTTTAGGATGCTCCAAAATGCTGTTTCTCTAACTGTCCTTTTTGTTTGTTAAGAGTACACCAGTAAAGGAGTAGCTCAATCAAGAAATTTGGTGAGAAAATAGGATTTCTGAATGGAGCCTTTTGAACAGGCTGGCCTCAGACTCACAGACATCCACCTGCCTCTGCCTCCCTGAATGCTGGGATTACAGGCGTGTGCCCCCGTGACTGGCTAAAGTACATGTTCTTAATTGTAGTGACTCTCTTCTTGTTAATACAAAACAAAATTTAACCATATTTTCTTGAGGCTTAAAGAAAGCCAGCAAGTGCCTTATTTTGTACTAACAGCAAGCTAAGAGCATAGTCATGAAAGCAACAGAAAGTAAAGAACAATAGCAATAAAAGCGTGCGTTGGTCTAACCTTCCTCTGGAATGTTAAAAGGTGCACACAACATACAGATTCCTTCTTGGAGTCTTGGCTTGACAATTTCCATATTTGGTCTATGCTCAGCCTTTTTCTTTTCATCCCCCTTTTATGCTTTTCTGTTCATATCTTCCCCTCTTCAACTTTGAAGTTTATTTTTACCTCCGCAGCCAGTCTACCCCTCAACACCCCCTCCCCCCCGCATTTAGGAGTGGTCCTCATTAATATTAATTAGAATTAGCCTTTTGTAACCTAAAGCATTAGCAAAGCCAAGGAATTTTTTGTTTTGTTTTTCGAGACAGGTTCTCCCTGGCTATCTTGGACTACCTTTATTGACCAGGCTGGCCTTTAATTCTGCCTCTGTCTCCCAAGTGCTAGGATTATACCACCTGCCTCTGCCTCCTGACTGCTAGAATTACAGGCATGTACCACTGCACTGGGCTAAGTTTGTTTTTTTTTTTTTTTTTTTTTTTGTTTGTTTGTTTGTTTTTTTAGAAACAGGGTTATCTGTAGCCTTGGCTGTCCTGGACTCCCTTTGTAGACCAGGCTGGACTCATAGTGCTGGGCTTACAGGAGTGTGCCACCATGACCAGCTTGCTAAAGAACTTTTAATGTTATATTCCAATTTTAAATATTTACTTATTTGTACAGTATTCTGCTTGCATGTATGCCTACATGCCAGAAAAGGGCACCAGATCTCATTGCTGGGAATTGAACTCAGGACTTTGGAAGAACAGCCAGTGCTCTTAAACTCAGAACCATCTCTCCAACCCTACATTCAATATTTAAAAAGCAAGCTTTGTGCTGTGGTGCATGCCTTTAATCACAGCACTCAGGGAGACAGAGGCAGGCAGATCTCTACAAGTTAAGAGGCTAGGCTGGTCTACAAAGTGAGTCCAGGACAGCCAAGGCTATACAGAAAAACTCTGTCTCGAAAAACAAAACAAAACAAAACAAAATGTGAATGGTAGTTTGGATCCATTTTAATATTGGAGTCAAAAGAAAGTGTATGTTTAACCAAAGAATTTGAAGGAACCAGCAATATGGTTGCCAAAAACATTAGTGTTTCATAACCCCAAAGGGGAATTCAAGAGTGACAGTTGACAAAGTAGATTATCAAAGTTGCATCAAAGAGTTTGGCCTGGACTCTTTTCCTTTCATCATGAACCCCACCCCTACCCACACACCTTCTCTCTTTCTATCCTCTTCTCTTCCTTGTCTTCCCATTCATTTCTTTTTTTCTTTCCCCTCAGTGTAGTGAATTGAGCTCAGGACCTTGCTACATACTTGCTAGTCATGCTTTCTTTTGCTGAACTACAGCCCCTACGACTTTAGTTTTAAAATAAATTATAGTTCTTAGTTAGGTGTGTTTAGTTTAGAGTATAGTTATTAAAAATTATAGTAGCATCATTAAATTTATATAGCTATTTTTTTCTGGTAAATTGGCTGTATTTCACAGTAACTGAGTGTGAGAGAAAAATAGTAATACTCTAGAAGTTTTAGAAAGATAGGTACTTTAAAAGTCCTCTAAGGGAGGAAAGATTATTTTGGCTTACAGTGTCATAGAGATTTCAGGGTTTCATGGCAGGAAAGGTGGGGAGGCAGGAGCAGCAGCATCCTTGGGATCAGTAGTGTATGGCTGCTGCTTTTCATGTGGCAGTGGACCAGGAGGCAACAAAGACTTTTCTTTCTAAGGAAAAAAATCTAATACTGTGAAATAAATGTTGGTATAATGTTCTTGTGGAATGTATACAATTTACCCTTGTTCAGTCAAATGTTGATTTCTCTCCCCCACTATCTGGCTTCAATCTGGGCATTGCATTGTGATATTTATTCTAAGCATCACCCGTCTCAAGTTTGTGTAAACATGCCACCATTTGTTTTCTGTGTTGGCAGTAAAACAACCAGCCACAATGCTGAGCAATGGAGAGAATAGGATGGGACATCCTGGTCAGGAGGGGAGGAGAAGGAAGGGAGTGGGAGGAGAAGGAGAGCAGAGAGAGCACTTGGAACCACAAAGAGAGATGAACTGAACCTAAAATATGACTAAAAGCAAGTATAATGTGTAAAATCTGAATGGTAGGAAATTATGCCATCTTGGAGGTTTAGGAAAGAGCAATCATTGCCCAGCATTGTGCTCTAGGTTAACTAAATACATCCTAGTCTCTGTGTGGTGATTTGGGTATACAGCTGGTTTAGGAATGACCACTAAAACATAAGTCAATAATGTTAATAACCTACAACAAATGGATGTGAAAAGACTATTTTACTGTACACAATTAAATGCTTCATGGTCTCCTCTTTTTGGCCGTCCAGTGGAATGAATATGTTAGCAATCTGGGATAGTTTTAATAGGTGTTTCATTTCATTTTCTAGTGCTTTTTTTTTAAGTCAACAATGAAATAGAGGTTTTTTTTTACAGCAAGAAATTTTATAAACGTAAGTATAAATACATATTTTGGGCAGTAATATTTTTCTTATTTCTCCACTGAAATGGCTTTTGATTGGAGTTGACTTTCCTTTTGAAGATTCCTTTTTTAACTAATAATTTAGTTTTATCTGCATTGGTGTTTTTCCAATGTGTTTGTCTGTGTGAGGGTATCAGATCTCCTGGAACTGGAGTTACAGACAGTTGTGAGCTGCCATGTGTTTCTGGGAATTGAGCCCTGGTCCTCTGAAAAAGCAGCCAGTGCTCTTAATCATTCAGCTGTCTCTCTAGCCCCATTTTGTAGGATTCTTGAGTGAATGGGTTAATTTGCTTTTACAGTGAGTAAATGGGGCCTAGCCTTGAGCATGATAGGCAGGTATCAGTGAGTAATAACCTCCAAACCTTTGTGTAGTGGAATATATAGTAAAGCCTTTGTGCCTGGCTTTGATGGAAATGTTTCAGCAAAGCTTTTGTTATGTTTGGGTCAGTAGAGGCTGAAAATTTGTTCTGAGACCATTTGAACCTTGAAGAAATGTCTGAAGAATCTTGTTGCTGTGTGAGCTTGCAGCTGCACCAGCCTTTGGTCCGAAGATACTCCTGGCAAACCTGGAGTTCTTAACTTTTGATATGGCTAGCCATGGTCAAAAGGGACTGAGATTTGTGTGGGTTGTCTGCTCTCATAGGCAGCAGGGGCAAGATAACTTTGGTAGTTGGAACCTTTTCCAGCCCTGGTTAACCTTGACCAAAGTAACCGGAGTGAGCTAGCTGGGTGTCAGTCTTTTCTAAGAAGGCAGAACCCCGGTGCCCCTTCTGAAAATAAAGGCTTACCATCTTGGCAAGCTTCTTTCTCTACTGCTGCATCTACGACCTATATCTATCAATACTTCTGAAAGAGTTTAGTATAGTTTGTGTTCTGAAGGCAAGTAGAGTACTTGCAGAATCTCCAGCAAATACAAATGACAAGTTGTTAGCATGGAACAGATGGGGTTCCCAATCTATGTAAGCGGGAGAAAAGTTACTTTGTAACAGAACTGTAGCATGCATGGTTTACATGTTGGCTAGGTGCTTTTGTTTTGATACATAATCTCAAGCTTTAGCCCTCAGCTGCCTAGCAGCTCACCCTTTAACAGCTGCCTCAACCTCCAGGGTGTGTGTTGGGGTGTGAATGGCCTGCAGAGGTCAGAGGTCTAAGGCCAGTTTTCAGTGCCACATGTGTGCTCCAGAAATCACACTCAGCCAGCCCATCAGGTTTGGTGTCCCAGCTCTCTTATCTGCTGAGCTCTCTCCCTGGCCCACTTTTCTTAATGGGGGCTTGTTCTAAAGCTCCCATTTACTTTCATTTACATATTCATTTCATCATATAATTTCCAAATAATAAGTTAGGATGAAATGATGAGGAAATAATGAAGACACATTCATTAGTAATTAAGGATGGACTATTCATGACTTAGTTTTATGTAGATATGTATGACACATTTGTTATTGTGGGTTGCAGCTAATGGGTTTTTGTTTGGTGGTGGTGTTTTAAGACAGGGTTGCTATATAGCTCAGGCTAGCTTTGAATTTGCTGTGTCCTCAGGATGAATGCCCCCTCCCTTAATAATGTCTCTGGACATTATTTTTTTTTAATGTCTCTGACTGACCTGTGTAGTAGAGGCTCTCCTTGAGCTCTCAATCCTTCTGGTCTGTCTCCCTGTGCTAGGATTACAGGTGTGCCCTACTGTGCTCTTTTGCCACCCAATCCCCTTCTTTGTTTTTTTTCTCTGTGGATTTGAACCTAGAACGTCATGCATGTTAGGCAAGTGCTCCTCCCTAGCCTTTGTTATACTTTCAAAAAAGATTTAAGTGTTTGCCTTTATGAATGTACCCTACGTGAGTTCCTGGTAACCAAAAAAAAAAAGAAAAAAAAAGTGTCAGATCTCCTAGAACTGTAGTTATTGGCAGCTGTGAGTCACCATGTGGATGCTGGGAACTGAACCTGGGTCTTTTGCAAGAGCCGCAAGTACTCTTGAGCACTGAGGCATCTCTCCAGGCTCCCTTTTATTTTGAGCCAAGGTCTCACAGAAATGTCCAGAGTTCCGTTGTACTTACTCTATAGTTCTGCTGGCCTTGAACTTGGAGTCCTTCTTCGTTGGCTCGCAGGTAGCTGGGCTTTACAGGCCAGTGCAGGCCCTACTTTAGAAGACTGATTCATAGGACTCAGTTAAGTGTTCGTTGCTATCACCTCCCAATGAATTTGGTAGTTAATCCTTTATTTAAGTGCCACATACACTTGATCAGATCCATCAGTTGTTTGACAAACCTGGAATCCGAACCAGGTTCCTGTTGTTTTTCTTCTGGTTTTGTTGCCTATCTTGGGTACTCTGGAGGTTTGTTTGACCACAGCCTATGATAAACATTGAGGCTTTCTTGAATGAATGAATGAGCTAGGTGGGTTGGCATACAAGCCTAGCACTTCGAAGCAGAGGCAAAGTGGAGCTACTCTGGTACACTTGAGTGCCAGGCCAGCCAAGACTGCACAGTAAGAGCCGGTCTCAAAAACCAAACAACCCCCCACCCAAAAGAACAAAATCACCACCACCACAGCACTAACAACCAGACAGTGAAACAAGGGACTGAAGAAATGGTTTATTGGTTGAGTTGTTTCCAGCACCCGTATCAGCCCACCTGTAACTCCGATTCCAAGGGATCCCATGTTCTCTTTTGAATTTCTTTCCCTCTTCCTCCTCTCTCCCCTCTTTACATGCCCAAAGGTAAACCTTATTCATTTTGTGCCTGTTGTTAAATGACTACCCCCCCCACTTTTACTGAACTTAGCAACACTGAACTTTGAAGCTAAAAGGAATCTTAGAGAATCAAGGGTCTATTAACTCATTTGAAATAAAAATATTGTGACTGTGCCAAATTGTACTGTCCCTGTCCCTCTCTGGCACCTCTCCTGGGTAGCACGGTAGTGCTGGCTCCAGTGAAGGGGGCTCAGGTGAGCTGGCCCAAGGGCAAGAACACGAAAGAACTGGTCCTGCCACTCCTAAACCACGATGTGGCTTGGGTGTGGGGGTGAAACCCACCCCCTTTCACTCTGTGCCCTCGCCACCTGCAGTAGTCAGGAGAGCTAGCTCTGCCCTGGCACTGGCTATATAGCACTTGGGATAGTGGGCCCTGTGCCTCGTCTGAGCAGCACAGTAAAGCTAGCTCTGGTGGAAGGCTGCAGGTGAGCCAGTTGCGAGGGTGTGAGAGTGAGAGCTGTCCCAGCCTCTTACTTGGGAGAGTGGGCCCTTGTGCCTTGACTGGGCAGCATTGTGGAGTTGTGGGTGTGGGTGCGTCATCCCCAAATACCTGAGAGAAGGAGGAGTTGACTCTGCCTCCTGCAGATGACAGTATTAGGTGGCCTAGAGAGCAGAGCAGAGTTTGCCCTGGTGGTAAGGATAAGGACGAGCTGGTGGGCTGCCTGGCTTAGTTACCGCCCAGGCCCACTTCCAGGGCTCTGAATTGGCCCGGTGCAAGATCTGTATCCTCTGAGAATGGTTCAGATGTATGAAAGGGCCAGCTCTGCTTTTCCAAAGCTGCCGGATCGCCACGGCACAGGGCAACAATGGAATAAATGTGTTTGCTGGCTCCTTCCATTGGCAAGAGAGCCTCAGGTCTCCCCTCCCGCACAGGCGTGGTGTTTTTGTTTTTGTGCTGGGACAAGCCCTGTCTTCAGATCATAGCGATGACTGAGATGACTGTCATTGTCAGCCATCATCAGTTCCCGCTCACAGTCTCCTTGCTGTTGGAAATAGGTAAAGACAGTTGTCAAAGCTACTGGCATGACACTTTGTCTTTTTTTTTTTTTTTGCTCTCAGCTCATATAGTCAACAATTACTGATTATAAAAATACAGGAAATAAAAGAGATTATTGGTAGAATATTGAATGAACAGCAGGCATAAAGGTCCTAATGTGTCATCAGTCAGCAAAGTACTTTATATTCATTCGTTATTTACTTTAATTCTTACATAAAACTCTAGGGACTATTGGTGGGTTTTTTTTGTTTTGTTTTGTTTTGTTTGTTTGTTTGGTTTTTGTCCTATCCCTGAAAGAGTGAAACTTACTAATGTTTTCTCAGGCTACTTGGGATTCTGTAAATTCCATAAACTTTAGAACAGATATTTATTTTTTCCTGTTCTGGAGGTTGAAATCCAAGATCTTGGTGAGAGATGTCATGGGCTGGTTCTGTTAAGAGTCCTTCTCGTCATTCTAGCTACCTGCTGCCTACATACTCATCTGTTGGAGGGACAGAGACAAGCTCCAACTCCCTGTTAGAACACTGATCCTATTGTGAAGGCTTTGTCGCTAAGAAAAATGACCTCCCTAAAGTCTTACCTCAGAGGACCTTGGTGTTTAGGATTAGGGTTTCAGTGCATGAGGTGGGGGAGGGTACAAGCAAACATTCCTTCAGGGGCTTTTATGTTGGTGCTGTGTATGTGAAAATGTGTGTGAAGGTATACTGACCTCTGCTTATGCATGTGGAGGCTATAGGTTGTTTCTGGTATCTTTCTTTGTGGCTTGTCCCCTGTATTTTCTAATTGTACTTTGAGTTCACCTAGACTGTCTGGTTAGTGAATGATCTCCCAAGAGTCCGCGCGTCTCTACTGCTTCCTAGTGTCAGGGAAACAGTCAGGGGCTATCACGCTTAGTGTTCCTGAGAGTGTGTGTGGGTGTGTGCCAGCCCAAAGACCAGAGGAAGATGTCAACATGTTCTGTAACTCTGCCTTTTCTTACAGTTTCTCACTGAACCCAGAGTTAGTTGTCACACAGCAAGCTTCAGGGCTCCTGCTTTGACATTCTTTTTCTGTGCCCCAGCTCTGCCATGCTCACTGTATATTTGGTCATGTCCCTCTTCTCCCCCTTTCAGTGTAGGTGCTAGGGATTTGAACTGAAGTCCTTGAGCTTGCTCAGCAGGTACTTTTACCCACTAAACCCACTAAACCATCTCCTCAGCCCGAGCTTGCTTTGTTTTGAGGGCAGGACCTCATGATGTATGTAGTCCAGGCTGGGTTTGAAGTCAGAGTAACTTCTTCAGCCTCCTAAGGGTTAAGATTACAGGTGTGTAGCACCATGTCTGTCTAGTCACAGAAATTTCGGACCACAGAGATCCTTTTATTATCAACTATATGTTTATAGAGAAGAAGGAAGGCTTCTGTAAGTCTACCCCAGGAAGGCTCATTCATGGCTAGCCTTAAGGTAGGATTTAATTGAGTAATGTGAGTTTTGGAAAATGTCTTTTAACGTGGGAAAATAGAGATGAATGGGTAAATTGGCCAAATAAATATTAAACTCTATACTCAAGAGCATCAAACTGAAATGGTTAACTTTTGATGCAGTATGCTTAAGGTTGTTATTTAGTCTTATGTTTCCATTGTCTGGTACATTTCTAACACCTAAATGAAAACACCTAATGAAACATTTCAAGAAATTGCTTCCTGTAATAATTTTGTAGAGTGTTTGCTTAGAAGGCACAGATTTTTTTTTTTTTCTCCAGAGCTAAATAAAACATGCCATCCATCACAGTACATGTCTGCACTCCCAGCATTCATCCTTGGCTAGTTGGAAGAAAAGAAAATATTTCCTTTATCTATAGTTCAAGAAAGAAATAACTCTGTGTTGGCATTAGTTTTTTTTTTTTTTTTTTTTAACTATTTTATTTACCTTATATATTTTTCTCCCTACTCCACCCCAATCCCTTCCAAAACACCAACACCAGGTAGGGGAGAGAAACAGTTAGTAGGAGAGGTGCACAGTTCTTTCTTAGCTGCTTCCTGATGGTTAGGGGTGTCGGGTTCCTTGGAGCCAGTCTCATCCTTGTTTCAGGAGATCTCCATCTTTTCTTACAACAGCAACCAGGAGCAGCAAGGGGGAAGCAGGAGCAGTAAGGGGGAAGCAGGAGCAGTATTGTTCTTTTTCTGATCTCTACATTCTGTGGGGTCTGGTGTTTATTCTCTCTCCAGAGTCCTCAGATTTTAACCTATCTGCAGCTGCTGAAAAGCCCGGACAAAACTAATAGTCTGCTGCTGTGGACTATCTGAATCAGTCCCACATCCCACACCTGGGACCAAAACAAAATCATCTGTTTAACCATAACATTTTCCCCCTTTCTGTTTAAAATCAAACAAACAAAAGAATGGCTTTTCTTATAATATGAATGAAACTTGCTGTTGTTTTTTTAAAAGGAGGTAATCAAGGAATCAAACTCTTTTGTAAAGGAGGATTAGACTGGCTCCAAGGAACTGGACAACCCCAACCAGCAGGAAGCAGCTAAGAAAGAACTGTGTCCCCTCTCCCACCAGCCCTTTCTCTCCCCTAGCTGGTGTTGGGGCGTTGGAAGGGATTGGGGTTGGAGTAGGGAGAAAAAGATATAAAAAATGTAAATAAAAGAGTTAAAAAAACCAAAAAACAAAAACGAATGCCTATGAATGGCACCCAATGTGGGACTTAAAATAATGGCTAATGCCTTACAGGAGACAGTAGGGTATGACGAGATGAATATATAAGAAACGTAAATAAGAGTTTTGTTTGTTTTTTAAAGTACACCCACAGTACAAAAATGGTAGCATTAAGGCCAGTTCCCGTGAGTGGTGTTTGGAAGCTGTCTTTTAAAATCAGCTTGTTAATGTGGCCGAATTTTATTGTTAGTTTGAGGACTTTCTTTCAGTAGAGGTTGCCAGAGTCTTGGTATGTAGCTCAGGCTACATAGCATCCTTGTCTCATCTTTCCAAGTACTAGGACTGCTAAGTTTATAAGTTTATGCCACCATGACAGATATTTCTATTATTTAGGAGCTATTGCTAGATTTGTTTGTTTTTGAGACAGTCTTAAGTTTATCCTAGACTGGACCCAGAAGTCACTATGTACTCAAATAGAACTCAAACTAGTGGCAATTCTCCTGCCCTAAACTCTGAATTGTGAGAATTAGAGGTAAGATTTCAGTATTAAAAAAAAAAAAAAAAAAAGATCAGTGCATGTGTGTATGAGAAAGAGATCTAGAGCAGTAAGAGGACAACTTGTTTGTGCATTTTCCCCTTCTACCCTGTGGGTCCCAGAGAATTGAATTCAGATCCTCAGGCTTGGCAGCAAATGCCTTTAACTTGATGACACATCTTGCTGGCCCCATATTTTGATGTAAGATTTGCCTTTTCCCCCTTCAAATTAAATTCATGGTTTAATGATAGAGTCTAACTGTGAGCCAGGGCATTTTTCAGGAACAAACCAGGGAATACGTTGCTTTAAAGGAGTCCTCTTGTAGTCAGAATGGGTCCACCTTTGGTTTATTGGTGAATCTAATTAAAAGTTTACAGTCCTAGTAGTTGGGTTTGAGGATATAGCTTAGTTGGTGAATTGCTTGCCTGGCGCGTGGGAAGCCCTGGCTTGATCCTTAACACCCATAAACTGGGTCATGTTGACCTTACCATAATTCTGGCACTTGGAGACAGGAAGTCAGAGTTCAGAGTTGTCCTTGGTTTCTTAGTGAGTTTGAACCTCTCCTGAGCTCTAGCTTCTCTGACTGTTGGTGTACTTTACTAGAACTGTATAATTTTGTTTTTTACTTTAAATTTCCTTGTAATGTAAACTGCCTTTGATGGCATCATGTTTTATTATTAACTATTTACTGCTCCTGGTGTGCCCAGTCATTTCTGAGATGAAAAATTAAAAGTATTTGGTAGCACACACCCATGAGGTTGTGTGTGTGTGTGGGGAATAAGCTGGGAAATGCTTTGTAGTGCATGTTTTTTCCTGTGGGAGGGTGGAACATTACTGACCTGTCACTTGTGTGTTCTAGATGGTTTAAGAGATGTTCTATTCAGAAGTTTAATCATGACTGTTACTAAGGTTTTCAAGTATTTTGAGAAATCTGATTATTATGTGTAGTCTTAGCTAAAACTTAATCTGAAAGAGTATGAATGATCTTAAGAAATGTTTCATGTAGAGGTTTGAGCTTAATTATACAGAAATCAAATTGGATTAGTCTTCCAGTTTTTAGAATCTAATTTCCTGTTTGTTTTTTTTAAGATTTATTTTTAATTAAGCGTGTTTTCGTAGGCTATGCATGCACAAATGTGCTCAGAGGCCCTGGAGCCAGATTTAAAGACAGTTGTGAATTGCTGACATAAGTGCAAACCACCAAACCCAGGTCCTCTGCCATAGAGCTCTTAAGTGCTGAGCCGTTTCTCCAGCCCCAACCGGCTTTATTAGGATTTAATACTCCCAGTATTTTTGACAGACTTAAATCTGAAATGATTCTCAAAAATAAACATTTTAAACAGTTATGAAATTCTGCATCAGTGACCTTTCACTAAAGTTTCTTCCCTAAAGATTAACCTACACTCTGAGTTGTTTTTTTTCTCATTTCTCTCTCTCTCTCTCTCTCTCTCTCTCTCTCTCTATATATATATATATATATATATATACATATATTTATTTATTTATTTATTTTGGGGGCTGGGTTTATTAGATACGAGTTTTTGAGATTTGAAATGGTTTCATGTGGACCAGTCTGGCCTCCTTATATAGCCAAGGATGACTTTGAATTTCTAGTCTTCCTTCCTCTTGGGTGCTGGATTATTGGTGAGTGCTGTCTCCTCTAGTTTTATCTTGTGCTGGGGTGGAACCCAGGCCTCGAGTATGCTATGCGAGCCATCTACCAGTAGAGTCCCAGCTCTAGCATATGACATCATAGGTTAGCTTCATTTATTATTTACAAGGAAATCAGAATACACATTCTTTGGCTATTTTATTTTGGATAAGCTCTTCTATAGTTTATGATGGGGAAAAAAAGTAAAAAGGAAAGGAAAGGACCTAGGTAGAAGAGTGGAGGAGAAAGTTTAATATACAGATAAGGAGGACATAGCCAGAGGCAGACAAATCTGGGAGAATCCCTGGGTGGTCACGATCCCGAACCACGTGGAGAAAGGGGGAGGGGAACCAAGTACAGTAGCCAGGAGACCAAAAGTACAAAAGGTACAAAAAAGAGTGGGTGACCAACTATCTGGATTAGGTAGGGAAGAGCCTTTGGGGGAAGGGCAGCCCAGCCTCTGGGCTGGAAAGTTCAGAGCAGAGGTAGGGTATGCCAGCCACACCCTGTAACAGGCAGGGACTGAGGGATGCTGGGAGAGCCTGGAGGCCGGGTCCTCTTTAATATGTTACATAGGTATCTCGTCTGCTTGTCCTGGATTTAAAAGTTAACCTCTAACAGCCTGGCCTCCAACTTGTTGTAGAACTGAGGGTGATTTTGCATTCCTGGGGTTTTTGTTTGCTTGTTTTTGTTTTTCCTATCTATCTATCTATCTAGCCAGCCAGCCAGCCAGCATTCTGTCTGCATGTGTGCCTGCGCACCAGAAGAGGACACCAGATCTCACTATAGATGGTTATAAGGCACCATGTGGTTGCTGGTTCTGGAATTGAACTCAGGACCTTTGGAAGAACAGCCAGTGTTCTTAACCTGTGAGCCATCTCTCCAGCCCCTCCTAATCTTTTTATAGTCTACTTCCCAAATGTTACACAGTGTGCTACTGTACCTGGTATGTTTGGTTACTCTCTTGTTCAACATAATGTGAGATTTATGTACATTTAGTACTTTGTTGGTACATGTGTTTATTTTATGCACATTGTTGTGGAATTACTGGGTTATTGACCAGGGCTTGTGTTTAATTTACTCAGATAGGATTAAGCAATTTTCCTAGAGTATTTGTATAATAGTATTTTCTGTTACTTGAACAGGTAAATGAGCAGAATCAACTTGAAAAGAGAGAATGCTTATTTTAGTTCATAGTTTTGTGGGTTCCAGGCCATGACTAGGTAGACCCATTGCTTCTAGGTAATTGTTGGTGGTAAAGAGGTGGAACTGGGAGGCCTAGGGCATAGCAGACTGTCAAAAGGGCTGGTGACATGTGTTGGGTAGGGAAGGATTATAGTATTTCCTTTGAGGGAATGTTCCTAATGGCATAAAACTTGACTTGGCAGACCCTTCTGCTTAACAGTTTTTACTATAGCCCCGTAACGCCACGCTGGAGACTTCTCACTGTTAAAATAATACATGTGAGGAATTACAAGCCACACAACAGATCCGGTACAAAGAGGGCTATTTGAGGGTGAGGAAGGGGAGAGGAATTAGAGCCTGAGTGAGCTATGAGGACAGAGAGAGAAAGAGGGAGAAGGACTCAAAGACAGTTCTAAGAGAAACAGACAGAGACAGACAGGCAGGAGAGTCCTTTTTACTGGCAGAGTAGATGTTGCCAGGCTCCTGAAGGCCTCTGAAGGCTGGCCAGTAGGACCACCTATACCTTAACACTTAAACCTTTGAAACATGAATGCTTTTAGGAGAAATTTCATTTTCCATCAGCAGAATGTGAAAGGTCCCTTTGATCTAGATTATTACCCAGACTGAATGTTCTTAAGTGTCTTAGTTTAGGTAGTCTGCAGGTGGGAATTTTTTTATAGTTTTAACATGCTTTTACTGCTTAGTAATGCTTACTATCTTATTGAGGGTAATGATATTAAATATCTGCTTGGTAGTCATATGAATGGTCTTTCTTGGAAGGTACTTGCCCTTTGAACTTTAAAAACAAAATGAATTGGGCTCTTTTGAGTGTGATTTGAGTATACATTCTTTGTCAGATACATATTCCAAATATTAAGTGTGACTTTTAATTTTTTATTATTATTATTATTATTATTATTATTATTATTATTATTAGAGTCAGGGTTTCTCTGTGCAACCTTGGTTGTCCTAGACTCACTTTAAAGATCGTCTGCCTCTGCCTTCCAGAGCGCTGGGATTATAGGCTTGTGCTGCCGTGCAAGGGATTTTGAATGATACTATAATAGTAACAGTATGGTTTCTCAAGTACAATGTACTTTTTTTGTTTGTGTTAGACAAAGTCTCTCACTGACCTAGAACAGTGGGCTAGGCTGACTGCCAGCGAGCCCTAGAGGTCTTCCTGTCTCTGCCTTTCCAGTGCTGGAATTACAGGAGTCGTTATTATACCGTATTTAAACAAACATAGGTTTGGGGGGTTGAACTCTTTGTCCTCCTGCCAAATGAACAGGAGCTAACTAAGCTGTCTTTCCAGCTCAAAGACCAATTATATATATATTACATATTAGTACTTTTTGTATTCTTCAGTGTACTCTAGTTGATGGCATGAACTTGGAGAAGTAGAGCCCAAGAGTGAGGCAGATTAAAGTTTCATGCAATAGTCAACTTTATTTAGTGCATGAGACAGTTTATATTGTGAGGGTTGAGCAAGGTCATAGGAGAAGCTGTCACGTGAGTTTAGTTAGGCTGCGAACAGTCGGGGACAGCGCTCGCTTGGAAGCATCATCTGGATAAGGACGAAGGAAATCCACCCCTATTTACTTAGCCAACAACAGCCTCTACTGCTGAGGAACAGAAACTACAAGACTCATTTTGTCTTCTCATAAGCTCTTGGAATTCTCTTCACATAGCTTTATTCATGGTTCATGTTCCAACACTTTGGAAAAAATTTCTTGTATAATATTTTGAGAAAAACTGGGAACTGCTTGTAGATTGGGAGATAGAGGAAATAAATAGATTTCTGAGGAATTCCCTCAAAATCTTTAGCTTTTTCAGTAACTCTAGTCTTTTGAGGATGCCTTTTTACTGGTTTCTTCATATGGTATTAAAACTTGGATTTTGTGAATTTCTTGTCTTTATTATGTGTCTGTTGCAGCAGAAGCAGTTGGTTGTCGCCTAGTTTTGTCAGTCTTTTGGATCAGTGTTTTCCTAGTTCTTATGCTGAGGTACTCTAACCACAGGAAAAACAAATGTGGAGCTCCGTGGGCACCCTAGTCCTGGCAGCGTCAGAAGCTGTCACCAAAAGTGGGGATTACTGCTGATTTATTTATTTTGTTCATATTATGGTTCCTCTGTGTAGCCCTGGATGTCCTAGACTCGCTTTGTAGACCAGGCTGGCCTCACACTCAGAGAGATCTGTCTGTCTATGCATCCTGTGTGTTGGATGTAAAGGCATGCACCACCAGGCTCAGCATTGCTAATTTTTAAAGATTAGTATGCTTTCTTTCTTAGTAGCATTTAGATGACTGTAGCTTTCACTTCTACATTTATAGTAAAAGAGAGAGATGCTTCAGGAAACTGGAAACTTGTTTAGCACACTGGTGGCTTTAGGTCTTTTCATTTTTCTTGTTGAAACAAAGTCCAACAGGCCTAGAACTTGGAATTTTCCTGGTGTGTATTAGCATGCCTGATTTTACAGTCTTTATATATGTTATTGCCATGTATCCACTTGCTTGACCAGTATAGATGATTTAGAAACAAAATAGAGAAATCTCAGGCCTCATTCCTCTTCTCTTCTACATTCTGATTGAATGAAAGAGGGGAAGACAATGGCATTCTACCTTTGAAATGATAAAAAAAGAACTGAATAAATTTAAAATAACCCGAGAAAGTAAAAGGGGATCATCTTATTATTTCATTCATTCAGTCTTTCTTCCCTCCTCTCCCCCCCCTTGAAACAAGGTCTTACTTTAAATGTTTCCTTACTGTCCTGGAACTCACTATGTAATCCACCTTGACCAAAAGGAAATACTCTTAATAGACCAAGAATTTTAAGGTCTTTCTGGAAGGTAGGAAGTACTTTAGGTCTTCTAATTTTGAGAGGTAGACTTAAAGTTTAATTTTATTTTAGCCAATGGGAGTAGAGCCTGTCTCAGTCTCTTGTCTTTTGTGAAACAGGGTTTCTCAGTGTATCCTTGGCTGCCCTAGAACTCAATCTTTAGACCAGGCTGATCTTGAACCACTGCTACCCAAGTGCTTAAAGGGGTGAGCCACCACTGCCTTGCCCTCTTTCTTTCTCTCTCTTTTTAAATTATTTTTTTCGACTGCCACAGTCCTCATCAAAGTGGTTTAGGTCTTTACATAGCTAGTAATTTGTAAATAATTTTGGAATTGGTTATTTCTTACTGTTTAAATATACCATAATTCTGGTGTCTAAAAAGGTACACCTTGGCTGGATGTGGTGCTCCACGCTTTTAACCCTGGCACCAGGGAAACAAAGGCCGCTTGTGTTGATCTTACCGGGTGAGAAGAAGACCACTGCTATGATTTTGAGCAAATTTGAAGCAAGTTTTAATTAGTTAAGTACTGGCTAGGATGATGGGCTCTGGCCAAGTCTATTCTGAGGTTCTCAGAAAATGGCCATGAGTCATCCAGGGCAAGAAGTAAGATGCACTCCCCTGCCTGAATCCAGCTGGAGAGTTAGCTCTCCTTTCCCTAGACCCAAGCATATTTTATCAAAAGTTTCCTCTGTGTCTTGTGTCGGTTGAGCCCCCTGATTCTGTAACAGGAAAAAGAGAGCAAAGCAGAACAGCTTTAAAAAATAAAATTCTGTGGGAAAAAGTTAGCGTAAAACTCATGGGGTTGATAGTTAGGAATCTATACGTAGGTAATGGTTTTTGGTTTTTGGAGACAGAGTTTCTCTGTGGTTGTCCTGGACTTGCTTTGTTGACCATGCTGGCCTCTAACTCACAGATACCCGCCTGCCTCTGCTTCCACCTCCTCTGGGATGTATGCCTGGCTGCATAGGTAATCTTAAAGGAATCATGTGGAGTCACGCCACCTTGTGATGTAAGTGGCTTGCTGCCCCCTCAGCTGTTGCCCCCTCAGCTGTTGCCCCCTCAGCTGTTGTCCCCAGCAGGCAGCCAGCCACCTTTGCTAGGGTTGGAGAGTGTGACTTCACCATCATCTTGATTAAAGGTGACCATATAGTATAAAGTAACCAAGGAGGCAACAACAGGTCTCCAGGGTATTTTGAATTAGGATGGATTTTTTAATAATTCCTGTTCTGAAAACAAGGTTTATGAAAGAAGATTTACAGACAATGCTTATTTAATAATGTATTAAAGTATACAGTTTTATACTATCTATATCCTGTGATCATATATAAGAACATACCTGGGGGCCGGAGAGTTGGCTCAAAGGTTAAGAGCACTGGCTGCTTTTCCTAAGGTCCTGAGTTCAATTTTGAGCAAACACATCTAGGCTCACAACCATCTAGAATGAGATCTGGTGCCCTCTTCTGGCCTAGAGGCATATATGCAGTCAAAACACTGTATAAATAATAAATAAATGAATCTTTAAAAAAAAAAACATGCCTTGCACTGGCAGCTAAGCTTTGTAATATAAGAGGCAACCAGGTGGTGTTGGTTTTAAAGATACGAAGGCGTCATGGAGAGCAAGTGAGGCTTGCCGCTGTGGTAGGGCTGGAGTTCCTAAAGACAGCCCACTTGCAATGGCCATGTGCTTACTTATAAAGGCAAATTCACAGGGCTGTGTACATCCCGCCTTTATTCAGGGGCAAGCATATATTCTGACATACTTCCTTTCTGTGTTCAGACGCATCTGGGCAAACCAAACTTGTTTAGGGAAGTGGAAATGTGGCTTGTTATGGTTTGGGGTTTGTTTTTCTTTTTCTTTCTTTCTTTCTTTCTTTCTTTCTTTCTTTCTTTCTTTCTTTCTCTTTCTTTTTTTGTTTTTGTTTTTGTTTTTTGAGACAAGTTTCTCTGTGTAGCCTTGGCTGTTGTGGACTTGCTTCAGAGACCAGGCTGGCCTTGTACTCATAACGATCCACCTGGCTCTGCCTCCCTGAGTGCTGGGGTGTCTTGTTATGTTAGCCCCAAAGATGGGAGGAGGAAAACCATTGACCCAGATCATCATGGCCAAATTAAAAATAAAAATAAAAAAAGGCAAGCCTTTTTATTTGGCTATACAGGCTATCTCCCTCTAAGGCATTGGATGTGAGGAAGACAAGGCTTTTATAGATTAGGGGTAGGAGGTTCCCAAAATGGGGGATTTGGCAGGGAAAATAGGCAGGGTTACAGGAACAGAACATAAGCATAAAAAGTTAGTCATAATGATTTCCTGAAACAAAGACATGGTTGCTAGGTGTACATTATCAAGGTAGCCATAACAACCTCTTTAAAACAAGGTTAGCATTGCAAGATGGTTATAAACAACATTTGAAACAATGCCATGATTGCCATTCCTGGAATAGGCAGTACAGAATCATTTGTAGTGAGGGTTACAGGTAAGGAATAGCCCAATCCTTGGGAAACAGAAATAAACTTCATTTGTCTTTACTATAAGATGGTTTTGAAGCCTAAGATGGAGGCAGTCTGGATCCTCAGTTATCTTACATGAATAGTAGCCTTTAGCATCTCAGGGAATATCTGTCCTTGGGCAAGGGGCTTACAGGTGAGAGGCATTTTTGTTGATCTCTTAGGCATGGTAATTAAAACTTAAAACATTAAGACTTTGGCTCTCAGAGTAGATCTCTGAGTTTGAGGCCAGCCTGATCTAAAAGGTGAGTTTCAGGCCATCTAGGGCTCTATAGTAACACCCTGTCTAAAACAGAGAGCAAGAGACATAAGTGCTCTCTTTACTGTTAAGCTTGCTTATTGTCGGAGCTTTTGACCATATGGTTTTTTTAAGTCGAAAATTGAGTATGTATACTTTTGAGATAAACAACTGGTTTATTTTTGATCATTATTTATTTTTTGAGAGTGGGTGTCACTGTGCAGCCTTTGGCTGGTCTGGAACTCACTGAGTAAATCAGACTGGCTGTGAACTTTTGATAATTGCCTCTGCCTGTTATGCTGGGATTATGGGGATAAAGAACATAAGTGACAAGACTTGTTCTTAAGAGCTTTGTTTTCCTTTTGCAGGTATATCCGACTTTATGGGAGAAAATTTAGCAAAGAAGATCATGTTCTTTTTATTAAGTTATTGTATGAGCTGGTATCAATTTCAAAACTAGAAATCAGCATGATGCAGGGATTTGCCCGTCTCTTGATCAACTTATTAAAGTAAGTCTACTTTCTGTTATTCCTGCAGAGTTTTTGTTTGTTTTGTTTTGTTTTTAAAACTTTAATGGATCAGAATCAATTTTGAGAAAAGAACAGAACAGTTACCCAAAGTTTAATTTTAGGTTTTGATTTTAAAAAAAAATATTTTTTTCTGTGAAGCTTTTAGTTGTACATGCTCAACTGTAGATGGTTAGGTTTTTTTATTTATGCTAATTATTTGCTCCATGGGGTATAAACTATTCTTGTACACAGTGAAGGCTAAAAACATTAAGTGCTTACACACGTGGTATAGCAAAGCATGAAATTACGAGTTGGAGAGATACATCAGTAATGGATGGGAGCATTTGTTGCTCATGCAAATTTAGTTCCCAGCACTTGCATGATAGCTCATAACTATTCTAATTCCATTTCTAGGGCATCCCATGCCTTCTTTGATCTTTGAGAGCACCAGGCATGCATGTGGTATTATATGTACATACACACATACAGGCAAAATACTCATACACATAAAATAAATTTAAAAAAAATTAAAGTATGATAGTCATCTAAGGTAATGGAGGCACAGTTTAGATGCTCTTTTTAATCGGTAGTGCTTGGTGTTGAGGAGTTCTAAAGTTCTTCCTTAGTGCTCATTCTACCAGTCAGTGGCTTTGGGCAGAGACAGGCAAAACACACTTGATTGGCTGTGCTCTCTGTTTAGTATACTTGATAACCATGCAGCTATAAATAATTGTGTATATTTCTTCTTTTAATTAGGAAAAAGGAACTTCTTTCAAGAGATGATTTAGAGTTACCTTGGAAACCACTTTATGACATGGTGGAAAGAATACTATATTCTAAGACAGAGCACCTGGGATTGAATTCATTTCCTAAGTAAGTCTTAAAGTCTTTCTTTGGGGCCACTTGTATATTTTAGGGGATTTGTTGATGATTATTAACAATATCGATTTATCTTTTAGTTAAACAGTGGTTATTCCTAAACCAGCTGTATACCCAAATCACCACACAGAGACTAGGGTTTATTTAATTAACCTAGAGCTGGACAGTAATTACTCCATCCTAAACCTCCAAGCCCCCATAGCTTCCTCCCATTTAGATTTTCCATATTATACTTCCTTTTTATTCATATCTTAGGTCTGGTTCATTTCTCCTGATGTTTCCTGGTCCTCTCTTCTTGGAGCTCTCCTCTTACTCCTTTCTCCTTCTCTCCAGAATAGGATGTCCCATTCTGGACATCCTATTCTCTCCATTGCTCAGCACTGGCTTGGTAGTTTTTATTGGCAAATAGAACAAATGATGGCATGTTTACACAAACTTGACAATGCAGTGTCCAGATTGGAACCAGATAGTGAGACAGAGAAATAAGCATTTGAATGAACAAGGGTAAATTGTATGTATTCCACAAGTATATTATGCCAACAATTTCCTCTTTAAGTTCAATAAAAGGCTCTTTTTCTTTCAATACAATTAATTATAAAACAGTTATGAAAACTATTAGGTAAGATTTACATGTGCAATGTCCACTCAGTCTTAAGTGCATTTGACAACTTAGGAGAAAGTATTTGATTAGTCTATAATTAATTTTTATCCTTATTGGTATTACCTATATAAACACATTGTCTTAAATTCTAAACAGCTTAAGCTTAATTGTGGAACTATTAACTATTTGGTCTTCAACCCCACCAGAGACTTGAGAAGGAATAAAATTACATTACTTGAGTAAATAGGAAGTGCATGTTAGCAGCTTCCAAAAAGTAACAAAAAAAAATTTGACAGAGATAGTTTGCTGCCTGAACAGTCATCCAAAACCCTCTATAACATTGGAACATTCTTCAGCCTTCTGGCCCAGTTATTTGGCAGACATAATGTATGAAGCAGGAACTATTTAGGACATATGCTATCTTGGCAGTTTGGCAGTCAACTTGGCCTGCATTTGAGCTTGCCCATTTTTGGCAGACTTCTCTCTGTCATGAAGCGAGGGCATTTTCTTTTTGGCCAGGTGGCTGGTTTGCCACATTTGAAGCCATAGCCATATGGAGTTTCTTCGATGTTCTTCATCTTTGAGGTAGGCTAGGTGTTGCCAGGAGATGACCTGTCTCATTGTCAAAAAAATCTTTAAAATAATAAAAACATTTTAAATGCCATATTCTGTAGTTCTGTGAGGTTTTTGAAGAGTTATACCTATCTTTATATACTCTATCTGTCTAAAGAATCATATCTATCTGTTAAGCTGAGGATGTAAATACTTGTGAAAAATTAGATTAGTGTCTATCATGACTATAAGGTGATTAATAATTAACTTGCATTACCTAATATTGTAACCTTATTTTCTCTTTGAGTAAGATCATTAATAACTTATAACCATCTCCCAGTGACAAACATTCGTAGCCCCAGAAAATAATTAAAAACCCACCTAATCCCTTTTAAGGGATATTGGACATCATTCTTATGAATTTCTTCTAGCTGATTTTTTTGGACATGTAGAAATCTTGTTAGGCAGCCCAAAGGGAATTGGGGGAAAATGGTTAATTAAGCAAACATTAACATTTGTGGTCAAGTCTTTGAATATTGAGAAATTATAGGCTTGATAGAAGTCCTATTTGGAACAGTCTAAAATGCTCTACCAGTTGAGATTAGTAGCTTTCTCTAAAGCTCTTTTGGGGAGCAGACTGTGATGAGAAACAGCAATTGAAACAGAATGCTGGAACATGCAAGATGCTGGAACAGATGTGTCAACGTCTCAGCATGCTGGAAGGATGAATCCTGTCAGGTTTGATCCAGCGTCTCCTGTCCTTTTGTTCTGAAAACATATAATTTCTCACAAGCATTATAAGCCCTAAAATTATAATTTTATCTATGCCATTTGAAAGAGTGGCAGAATAAGTTTTGAGTATATTGTTGTCAAGGATTTTATTTGCCATGTATTGTTGAAGTTCTGGCTGGAGATGTTTTTATGTCTCAGTCAGTTTCAGAGTTGTTCCCATGTGAAGGGATCAGTAATTTATGTTACTTGTTCTGTTTAGTATTCTTGACTTTTCTGGTGTGTGGCCAACCTCTTTAGGTTTCATATCTGATTTTTATTAGTTCTGATGGAACTCCTTCCCCAGCTTAACACAGTCCCTGCTCTCCATTTTAGAATTAGGGCCTAATTCAGCAGTCCTGTCTAAATTCTACTGTGTCTTAGCAGGTGTGCTGCTTATTTCATTTAAGCATTTTAAAATTGATTAATCATTTAATCTATTTTGGGAGGTATTATATTCCCCTTCTGTTCTATGTGTATTTTCTTTAAACTCCTGTTAGATATTTCTACAATTTTCCATCCTGTAAGATTGAAAGATATACCTGTACCACTTTCTATGCCATATTTTCTAAAATATTGTTATATTCCAATGGATATCCATGCTGAAACACTATCAGCCCCAATTTGCAAGGGCATCTCCAAAACATTTGCCATCTCTAACAAATGTGTAACCTTAGGATTATGCTCTCCAGAATTTAAGGCCCACTGGAAATCTATATATGAAACTATGGCATGGTGCATGTATTTCAGTTCTCCAAACTCTGTAAAATGGAGCACACCAGACTAAGACCTTGTTTCAAGACAACACTAAACAGGATCTGCATTTCTACTTTAGCATATAGACCTTCATCTTGTAATTGAACCTTGACAATACACACATAATATCCAGTCTGACCAAGTTGGCCTATGGCTGGAGACTATCTCCAGCATCTTAGTGGACTGCCATTTTGCAATATTTTCAAGCCTCTGTGGACTTTTCTTTTTTCTTTTCTTTTTTTTAAATCTGGAACTCCTTTTTTGGTGTTATTGTCACTTCCAGATTGGATTTCCCTGAAGGCGCTCTATTTTGATTTAGAGATTTCCCCCAACCTCTGTTTATGGACTTTAATTTATCATGTATTTTCTCAGTCTCTTCTTTCTCCAAATCTGTCTTATCCTACTCTCTCCCAAAGAGAGACAGTAATCTTCAGTGAAAAATTTATTTTTATGCTAAGAGAAACAAACTCAAATGGAAGAATCCAGAAGCACTGTGTCATCGTGTCTCCCTCCATTTTCAACATTGGGGATAATCTTTAATCTCTAAACCTCCTCCTAAGGACTTTACTTTCTTAGAGCTAGCTACCCTTCTAGACCTTGCCAGTTCAAGATGCTTGAGGTTTCTCAGTCTCACTCTTGGCTCCTTCTTCCAGGAAGAGGTATTTTTTCTGCCTCCCTCACTGACCCCTTCCTCACTCTGGGGAGATATTGGGTCCACAAATGTTTGTTTCTCAGACTGGCAAGAACCCCTTCTCAGGCCTGGAGACATGGCTCAGAGGTTAAGAACACTCACTGTTCTTCCAAAGGTCCCGAGAGTTCAATTCCCAGCAACCACATGGTGGCTCATAACCATCTATAGTAAGATTTGGTATGCAGTCAGAATGTTGTATAAATAATAAATCAATCTTAAAAAAAAAAAAAAAAAAGAACCCCTTCTCAAAGAAAGGGATTTTGCTTTCTGCCTTGGCTAGCAAAGTCTGATTTTGAAAAGCATCCTGTCAAAGAGCCACTTTTTTCTCTACCTAAAGAAACTGCTTCTCTGGGGTTTGCATGTATCAATTTTTGTTTTTTCTGGTGCCTGCTGGAGGCCTTTGTTTGGTGGGGAGTCTGTGATGAGGAACCTGTGAGCTCCTAGTTTAGGAGCTGCCTTTGCTTTGTTTTTAAGGAAGAGAACGAAGAAATTGCTCTGTAGTATTACTTTCTATTTAAGTTCTTGCTAGATTACTGTAAATTCTGCCCCACACTGGTGCCATTTGTTGATGATCATTAATATTTAATATTGATTCATCTTCTAGTTAAACATTGGTTATTCCTAATCCAGCGGTATACCCAAATCACCACACAGAGCCCAGGATTTAGTCAATTAATTTAGAGCACAGTGCTGGGCAATAATTAAGCCATCCTAAACCTCCAAGCCCATATAGTTTCCTCCCATTTATATTTTCCCACCCTGTTCTTGCTTTTAGTCATATCTTAGGTCCAGTTCATCTCTCCTCATGGTTCCTAGTCCTCTCCTGCCAGTCTCTCTTCTGTGACTCCTCCCATTCATTTCTTTGTCCTCTGCTGCAGACCAGGATGTCCCACCCTATGAGCAATGTCCATTGCTCAGCACTGCCTGGTTGTGGTTTCATTGAAAATACAGAGAATAAATGGTGGCATGTTTACACAAACTTGAGACAGGTTTAAGCATCACAATGCAGTGTCCAGATTGGAACTAGATAGTGAGGTAGAGAAATCAGCATTTGGATGAACAAGGAAAAAATTGTATACATTCAATAAGAACATTATACCAATAGGGATTGAATACAATCGAAGAAAAAATGGGTTATTTTAAACAAGGAAATGCTTTTGTTTTGTTGCTGCTTTGTTTTCGCTTTTGAGAGAAAAAAAACAAAAACATATCTCTGCTTAGCTTTGGATCCCGCTATATATGTAAAGCAGGTTGTCCTTGAACTCAGCAAGATCTGCCTGCCTTTGCCTTCCAGATGTTTCAATTAAAGATGTGTACTACTGTACAACTAACTACATATCTTAATGTGCTCATGTCTATGTAATTTGACTTTGCCCTTTTGAAGCCATTTTAATCTGTATTTCTTCCTGAAAGCTTTTCCACCAAAACGTCTCTCATATCACCATCACTATATTTCTGATCATTCTTCTGTTATTAAATGTTATGGTTATCTGCTATTCTTCAGTGGACTTGGGGAGGGTCATGGGAGGGATGGCAGGATTGGGAGGGGATGGGGGAGCAGCCTACAGCTGGGATACAAAGTGAATAAATTTTAATAAATTAAAAAATAAAATTTTAAAATAAAAATAAAAGTTATTTTCAGGATGGAGAGATGGCTCAGAGGTTAAGAATACTGTCTGTTTTTCCAAAAGTCCTCAGTTTAATTCCCAGCAACCACATGGTGGCTCATAACCATCTATAGTGACATCTCGTGCACTTTTCTGCTATGCGGGCAGTTATTTTCATGTGTGTGTGTGTTTGTGTGTGATTGTATGAGTTACATGTGTTCAGTAACCTTTGGAGGCCAAAAAAGGACTTTGAATCTCTTGGAACCGGAGCTGCAGGTCTTTGTAAGTCATTGTGTGGGTTCTAGAAATTGAACCTGGGTCTTCTGCAGGAGCTGTAGGTGCTCTGAACCACTGGGCCATCTTTTTACAAACCATATACCTCCAACCTGGCGTTTTATGTATTTTAATTAATGAAGTAAAGTGAATGTTGTAAGATGACCTTGCATATTTCACAGAGCACTCACTATGCACAGTTACAAAAATACCAGGTCTTCTCACCGGTATACAGAACAAATGTGGGAATTGCCTTCTTGCTCATCCTCCCAATGCTGGGTTTTCACACGCCTGGACAGAGTATCAGTGTTACTAGTTGATTTCACTTAGTTTATAAACTATTCAAATGCCAGACCCTGGTTTTTCTCATTTCATAGTAACATTTAAAGCCATAGCTGTCTTGATGATTATTGGTTCCTTGCATGTATATCATGATTCTTCAAGACCTAATTTTTTAAAATAAATTTTGTGTTTATTTTAGATGTCCAAAGTATAATATGATCGTTTGCCACCTTGTGCTTCTAGTTAGTGATCTCAGACTTGACTGTTAAGTATCATTTCTGTGAACGGGGTTTTGTCTAGTGTGATTACTTCCTAACTTTAGTATCCATAGTCTTTGCAGATTTGGCTTAAAATGTTTTAAAATATGTGATTAAAGTTTACTTTGAGTAATTAAAAATTGTTGTTTTTGTTTTGTTTTTATTGAGATAATTTTTTCTTTCTCTCTCTCTCTCTCTCTCTTATAGCTTTGTCTGTCTTAGAACTAGCTCTGTAGACTGGGCTGTCCTTGAACTCACAGAAATCATCTTTCTTCTGCCTCCCGGGTGCTGGCACTAAAGGTGTACACACCACTTGGCCTAATAATCAAATTTTAAAGGCAGGCTCCTGTTAGGTAGCCAGGCTGGCTTTGGATTCTTGCTAGCCCAGTCTATCTTGGCTTTGTAATCCTCTTGCCTGGGCTTTCAAGTATTGGGATTATAGACAAAATTTCCCTACCTCTCTTGTTCTTTAGGTTTTATTAGCTGTTTTCTGTTACAGCCCAGAGTGGTTTGTCATACTTATGTACTGATTTCCTGAAGAGCACTGTTTTATGTGTCTGTGTTAACTTTCTCTTTCATAAATTAAAAATTTAAAGACTTGTTTGATTTCTTTCATTGTCTTAGACATCTTGATGTTGTCTCGAATCTAAGGCTTCTTATAGCTCAACAGTCTGAACTTACTGCATATGACTGCAAATGGCAGATTTTTTAGAAGCTTTTTAGATTATAGATTTAATGGTAAAGAATGAAATTACGTAAATGGAAGAGTTAAAAAGGATTAAAGGGAATTGTGAACTTAGGCCTTAGATTTTGGGCAAGTGGTATAGGTAGAGTAATCAGGGATCATTTTGTCCTTGAGGTTTCTTGTGTTACAATAAGGAAAAATTTCAACCATAGACAAATTAAAATTAATTATGAAAGTGAATGGTACTGTGTGCAAATAGGCTTTTTAAAATTCGTTATGGGCTGAGAAATGGCTCCGTGGACAAGATCACTGTTTGTGTGCTTTTCCAGAGGACCCAGGTTCAATTCCTAGTAGCCACATGGCAGCTGACAAATGTCTGTTAAGCCAGCTCTTGGGAATTCACACAGACACCTTCGCACAGACATATATGCAGGCCAAACACCAATGCACATAAAAAAAATTAAAAAAATAACTGACACATAGAAAAACAAGTCATATGATGTTGACACAGCATCTAGATAACTAATGGAAGGGTCATAGAAAAGTTTAAGAGAGCAAGCAAACACACCACCAACAAAAAGTTCCTGTTAAGACAATGTTCTGTGAAAGCCTTGGAAAGCTGCCTTTGAGTGTTTTTCTGTGGGAAGTGCGCCACGGGTTAGATGGGCCGAACCTCTGCATAGAAACTTGAGGATTCTTTTCCTCTAACAAGAGTTTCTGTGTGGGGAGATGGCTCAGAGGGTAAGAACACTGGCTGTTCTTCCGAAGGTCTGGAGTTCAGTTCCCAGTTCCCACATGGTGGCTTACAACCGTCTAGTGCCTGGCATGCAGGCAGAACACTGTACAAATAATAAATAAATAAAAATTAAAAATATTTCTGTTTTGAAAAATGTTTCTTTGTGTAACTCTGACTTCCCTGGAACTAGCTCTTTAGCCCAGGCTAGCCTAGAAGTCACAGAGACCCACCTACCCCTGCTTCTTAAGTGCTGGGATCAAAGGTGTGTGCCACCCCTACTGGCAAACTTGAGGAATTTTTGACTGTCATTTTGATAGATTGATAGATTTCTGTGACCTGTTATTTGTGTTCAGATCAGTTATCCTTCTGGAATTATTTTATCTCTAAAAGTTGTTGGTAGATGGATGGTAGGGAAATTTTTTCTTTTCTTCAGTATTTCTCATTGTGTCTTGTGCTTTATAAATAGACATCTTACTTCCTGCCTGGACAGGTATACCTGTGCAAAGGAAACCACTTCTTTTTAAAGCCATACGATGTTCAATAATGCTTGTGACTTTCTTCTTTAGACATGCCAGCTGTTTGCCTAAAGATTTCATGCTAGTGTCCTTGGTGCCTGTGTTTCAGCTCATAGTCTTCATAGTAACTCTACCATGTTTATTCCTGGAGTATCAGCACACCTCCCGTGGAGTTGTGGAAAACTCCTTTAAAAATCCACCAGTGGCTAGTTTTTTTACTTGCTTTTTTAAAAAACTTGTAGATTTGCATCTATGTATGTTCAGCATGAGTATGCCTGGTGTCCCCAGCACTCAGAAGGGCTTGTTAGATTATGGGGACTGGAGTTACGGATGACTGTGCACCACTGTAAGTGCTGGGACGTCGGGACCCTGCTGCCAAGGTTGCAGTTTGCCCTGACCAGGAAGCCTTGAGCGCAGCCAAAAATGGAAACTTCCCGTTGTCATCAGGGTTTCATCTTCTCTGTCTGGAGCATCACGCCAGCTACCTAAAGAATGTCTTGTGGTCCTTAGGGAATTTACAGATTCAGTTCCCTTTCTTCTGATAAGAACCTGCACAGCAATCGCCACAATCGCCTTAGGCTCCTGTGGAATGCCTCTCTGTGTAAATGAGGCATCTCAGTACATTAGTCCTCCAGGAGCCAATCAGGATCTCGCCCTGGAGATCCCTAGATGCTCCTGAAAGTTCTATGTAACTTTTGTTTATGCCAGAGAAAATTGATCTGCTTCCCTGGAGCTAGTCCTGGAAGTCATCATTCTGTCCATACTCTGAACTCCCTGCCAAATATAAAAGCCCCTGTTTCCTTTGCCCTCATACACAGATACACTTCCCGGGGGTCTGGGAGGGTCACACTGGAAATCAAGCCTAGATTCTCTGGAAGAGCAACAAATGCTCCAAACTTCTGAGCCATCTCTTCAGCCTAGCTGGTGGCTCTTGTTTTAAAAGAGATGCTGTTATTCTAGTGAACTCTTGGCTCAGTGGTGGGGAACATGCTCAGAATGCCTGAGGCAGTGGTATATATCAATATCTCTAAACTAAAATTGGCCACGTACTTTATTCTAGTTTTTGTAATTAACTATACAAAAATATTTATCAGTAATATTAAGGGTGAAAATTGAATGTATGCTTAGCACTTGCAAGTCCTCAGACAATATGTAGTGCTAAACACCATATTTATTCTCTATACTCAGTGACAAAATAAATACAAAGAGTACTTCTGGGCAGGCCGGCTGTCTCAGTGGGTAAAGACGCTTGGTCTGTGATGTCAGCCCGGTATCTGGAGTTTGATTTCAGGAACCTTGTCGGGAAGACGTACACTGACTCCAGAGTTGTCTCTGACTCCTCACACACACCATGGCACATAGCCTACTACCGCGTCATGTACGCATCCACAAAAATAAAATATAAGTAGGTCTTTGGTTTCAGACATGCAGATGCCATTACAACAAAAACATACTCAAGCCAGGAATGGTGGCGCAGGCCTTTAATCCCAGCACTTGTGGAGGCAGAGGCAAGTAGACCTCTGAGTTTGAGGCCAGGCTGGGCTATGAAGTGAGTCTAGGACAGCTTGGGCTATACAGAGAAATCCTGTCTCAGTGGAATCATGTATGCATGTGTCTGTCTGTCTGTCTGTGTGTGTCTGTGTATATATATACACACACAGGTATATATGTATATTTATACATATATATGATATACTGAGATTTCACATCTATTTAACATGAATTTGTTTGGATTTTAAAAAAAGATCAAACATTTTATGCAAGAAATACAAGGACAGGAAAGATGGCTGCAGAAGATCTGAGCTAGCTTCCCACCATCCACATGGCAGCTCACAATTTCTTATAACTGGCTCCAGGGGATCTCACACCCTCTTCTGGCCTTTTTGGACACTTTGCGCGTGTATACTTGCGTGTAGGCCAAACACGCATTAAAAAAATTATAAAACCAGGCGTGATGATGTATACTCTTAATCCTAGCACTCAGGATTCAGAGGCAAGTGGATCTATATGAATTAGAGGCCAGCCCAGTCAACAAGAATTAGTTTCAGGAAAACTGAGCTATAAAGGAGACTCATCTCAAAAAACAAAAATAAAAACGAAGAGATAAATACAGGTAAGGAAAGGAACCTTTCACTGAAATAAATGTTAAGGCTTAGAATAAAAGGACACCACAACAGACATGTTGCAGAGGCGAAGGGTGGCCAGTGAAGATAAGTGAAGCCTTAGAGAATGTATTCAGTAGGCTTCTTGGAGAGCGTCAGTAAAATTGAAATCTGGCATTCAGTGCTCGAAGCAATAATAGATAGCTGGTGTCACAGGCAGATCTCCTAGTTCAGGTCAGCGTGGTCTACGTGAGTTCTAGGCAGCCAGGGATATCTGGAGACCCTGTCTCAACAATAGCTATTTAAAAAAAAAAAAAAAAGTCATCCATGTCTTGTTTAGTGTTGTCTTTTCCAGATAGGCTCTCAGATTCACTCTGGAACTAAGGCTGGCCTTGAGCCCAAGATAATTTGCCTCCATTGCTCTAGTGTTAATCTGTGTATAGTTCTGTGTGGATGTGCTGCATTTCATTTTATGCTGTAGAGTAGTGCCAGCAGCATGAAGCTTGTGTACCAGGGTGTGTGAGAGTGGCTGGAGACTGAACCTAGGGCCTTGTGCCTGCTAGTCAGGTGCTCTTAAAACCTAAACTACATCCTCAGCCTGCCATGATTTTGTGTCTCTACCAAATGCCGCTCTAAAGACTTATTTATAAAAGTCTTAAACTGAATATGATTGTTCATGCAGTTAACTCCAGCACTCAAGAGGCTGAGCATGAGGTTTGCCGTAAATTTGAGGCCAGCTTGGGCTTATAATAAGTAGAAAGCCATCCAGAGATACAAAGCGAAAACCCGTCTTTAAAAACAACAGCAACAACAAAACATTGTTTTAAGACTTTTAGATATTCCACTGGCTATTCAGAAAAGAAATCAGCTATTGGAAAAGAAATCAGCTGCTTTAAATATCTTTTTTCTCAGTGCTGGAATTATAGGAGTGTGCCACCATACCTATCTTCTTAAATTTTTCAATATCTTGCCAGTATACAAATTGTAGGATGTTTTACATACCTGGTTTTTGACCACTAAAGCTCGCTTAGGTTCTCCCCAGTCATTATCCTTTAAAAGAGCCCTATGGTATGCTGGGGAGATGGCTCAGGAATGAAGAATGCATACTGCTCTTTGCAGAAAACCCAAGTTTGGTTCCCAGCATCCATTTTGGACAGTGACCTGTAACTCCATATCCAGGGAGATTGAATGTCTCCATAGGCACCTGCCCTTAGGCATGTGCCCACTCCCATCCCCAGACATACACATAATTTAAAAATAATAAAAGTAGATATTTTTTAAAAGTCAGACCGGAGATTATTCTGGTGAAGCGTAGTCTTAGCATCTGTGAAGCGCTAGGTTTAAATGACGCCCCACCCCTGGCAAACACTCACGCATGTTCATACACAACAATACCTACCTTCTAGCCCACCCTATGTTTTCCATATGTCGTTCAAATAACAGCATTTCTACTTTGCCTCTGCCTCTCCATAACTGAAGGCATATGCCACCACCCAGCAGTCTTTTGCTTTGATTAATCATGCTTTCTTTTTCCTGTTTTTGATTCTGTAAGAACAGTTTATTCTAGCCCGTAAGCTGTGGTCGCGTCTTCATTTCACGTTAGGCACCCTTTCATGCCCTAAGGCTCTGAGCTAAAGTGTGTGAGTTTAAGGCTTTTGTTTTACATATTCCTGTCTTTATTAGGTAGTGCTCTTTCCAAGCGGTAGATTTTCGCCATCTAAGCACCAGACTAAATTGATGTTCTTAGAAAGGTGACCTATATTGAACCAGTAAGCTAGAGTGGTTGACATACAGGGTTGTATGCCTGTACTTTCAGGGAATTCATTGTAAAGTGTATCATTGATTTGTTACTTCGTTACTTTTTAGGATATTAAGTTTTGAACAGCTGGGTGTATATTACACCACTTTTATCCCAGTGCTGGGGAGACATCTGTCTCCAAAACAAAACAATAATATAAAAACTATAAATTCAGTTTAGAAACACCTTTTGGACCTCCTCCCTTCTGCTTGCCTTGAGTTGAACACCACTCTTTGGCTCTTGCTAGAGAAGCCAGCAAGTCACACCATGGTGCTTGCCGTGTCCTTGGAGCTCCTTGTTCCTCCCTGCACGTCCCAGTCTGCCGAATTTCTACAAGGGAACAGTTTTGACAGTTACTGCTTTTCTGTTTAACACTGTTTTGGTACACTGATACTCCAAGCTGTGCTTATATTTTTATAGTCAAGAAATAAGCTTATTACTTTTTTCTTTTTACAAACATGTTAAATTTGACACTCTTTAACTTATAAGGACCCATTTTATGACTTACTTTCTTAGAATTGCTATTTTGTTTCCAGTATTTCTACCTTAAATTCTTTTGACACATTTGAGCTGGCTCAGTCGTTTGACAGCCTGTTCTCTACTATTTTTAGATGACTTTTTATAATCAGAATTGATTCTTTTCTCAACTCTCTGTGCCTCACATATTCGTTCTTACGGAAACCACTGCTTAGAGCACTGTGTTCTTCATTCTGTTTTAAAAGTTGGTCCTGTTTAGGGCAAAGATAACAGTTTTTCCTCTCTTCTCCTTCCTTCCCTTATATCTCAAGACTTCCAAGTGCTGAGATTCTTGGTAATTTGGTAGAGGTTTGTTTGTTTGTTTGTTTGTTTGTTTAAGACAAGGTCTGTATGTAACCTGGTCTGTTCAGGAACTCACTATGTAGAACAGGCTGGTTTAAATTCACAGAAAACTGCCTGCCTCCTGGGTATTGGGACTAAAGAAATGCAGTGCCTTATATGGCCTGGTAGGGTTTTTAATTTAGTGCAAAATACAAAATTGTAAAGAACTTATTTGTAAGTTTGACACTAGAAACATACAAATTTGTATACTGTTTATTTCAGAAACAAGCATACCAGATATTTTTGGTTATGGTTTTATTTCATAAAACAATGTTCCCAGCCTGGTGATGTTGGTGCATGTCTTTAGTCCCAGCAGTCGTGAGGCAGAGGCAGGGGGAGCTCTGAGTTTGAGAGATGGTCTACAGAACGAGTTCCAGGACAGCCAGAGCTGCACAGAGAAACTCAAAATCAAACAAAAAAGCAATGTTCCATATACTCAGAGTGGCATATTGCATGATAGTAACGATTGGGAGGGAATGAGGGACGGGATACAGCTGGGATACAGAGTTAACAAAATGTAACTAATAATAAAAAGAAAAAAAGAAATGCAGAGTGTAATATAGGTTATTTCTGCTAATAAAATGCTTGGGTTTATAAAGAATTTATAATTTATTTTTATTGTATGCCCATTGGTGTCTTGTCTGCATGTATGTCTGTATGAGGGTGTCAGAAACCCAGGAACTGTAGTTGCAGACATGTGTGAGCTGCCATGTGGGTGCTATGAAATAAATGTGGGCCCTTTGGAAGATCAACCAGTGCTCTTAACTACTGAGCCATCTCTCCAGCCCCTGATTTTTTGAGACAGGGTCTTACTATATAATCTTGACTGGCCTGGAGCTCACTTTGTAGACCAGGTCGGCCTCTACTCACACTGGTCTATCTTTCTCTGCCTCCTGAATACTAGAAATAAAGGCCTCTTCTACCACACCTGGCCCTATATACAGAGTATTTTGAACTCATTCACGTTTTCTCTTCCTTTCTGACTCTACCTCCCCGTGTCTCCTTCTAATTTAATGTCCTTTTAAAAAATCAATTTTATATATTTTCTTTATATATTTTAAAGGCTGCCATGAAGTTGTATAGTCTATTTTTCATAGTAATATGCCTCTAGGAAAAATGTTATATTGCTTTTTTGTTTTTATTGTCATCATTATCATCTTCATTTATTTATTTATTTATTCATTTATTTATTTATTTATTTATTTATTTTGAGAGGGAGGGAGCGGGCCCTTGCTGCGCGGCCTAGGCTAGCGTCCAGCCCCCAGAAGTCCTGCCACCAGGCATGGCCTGTTACTTGTGTTTGACCGTCTGCGTTTTTGTTCTGTGGAATTACAAGTGCAGTGAGATTTGCAAAGTATGAGCTAACAGTATTTACTGTGATGCCTAGCAGATAATTCTGGGTACCCAGCAGCTGTCTTTATATTATCTCAGTTTTTTACAATAGCTTTATAAGAGGATAGGTATTATTTGTCGTGATGCAAAGTACTGAGCTGTAATATTATACTTCTAGGAACGGTGGAATTGATTTTCAAATTCAGATTTGTCTGACGCCTAGGTTCAAACCGAAGCACTTGTGCGCCATGACTTTTTAATGAGCGAATCTCTAAGAGCGAACAGGGTGTGGTAACCTCATCCAAAATTAGTCACTTTAGATCCCTTTTTAAAACAGCAGTTGGAGCTAACAGTTTAGCATAAATTTCCAACAGTTGAAACTTAAGTAGTGATTATCCATTCCCTCTAAAAATTAATAAAATATGGTCTGGTAGCATCTAGCCTTAACCTTTTATTTTATTTTTAAACAGAAACATTGTTTCCTTCATCTTGAGAGATTACAAGAATCACAAAAGGTCACTATACAGATATCACAGGTTAGAGAGATGCACCCTTTTCTGATAAAGAGCCTAACTACCATGATGCAGACCTCATGTGGAAGAAGGGGTTGGAATTGACTCTGTGAATGAGATCACACTCTACAACCCTTGACTCAGCAACAAGTTACAGGAGTAGGTGTTATCATTAATTTCCTGTGCTTGCTTCTGGAATGTAGGCAACCTTTAGCTGTATAGTCTTTAATGACTTGCTTTTTGGAATAGTTTCTGATGTTAGGATAGTTTCTTTTTTGGTGTAGTGAAGTTACTTAAAAATAGCAGAATTTCCACATTAAAATCTGAAGTTAATTGCTGCTGAACTAGTAACATCAATGGAAAACTAATGGGAGTACAAGCATTAGGAAGTGGCAGGGTCATGGATCTTTTCCTTTTCCTTAGAAATACACTTCATATTTCAGAAGTCACCTTTAAAGTCTGAATCAAAGCAGATGGCTTCCTACATGTTGATTTTTTTTTTTTTTATATTTGTTACTAACTGGTTCTTCAAACTGTAAGAAGATTCAAGATCTGTACTGTCTGTTCCCCTGATAAAACGGATTTATTGATTATTATAAGTGAGCAGAAGTGTAGGTATCCCTGCAGATGTGAACAACCTTATTAGAAGCACATTGGTTACCCTGGAGTGATAAGTACAGCCATAGTCTTCAGGGAGCTTAAAATGTAATTAGAGAAAAGTTTATCCTCACTTTCTCTTTCTTCACTAGGCAAACTTAGGTGATCAGTTAACGAGTTTTTTAATTGTTTGTGTGTGTGTGTGTGTGTGAGAGAGAGAGAGAGAGAGAGAGAAGAGCATTGTTCTGATCTGGGCATTAAAACAATGTTTCCTGATGTGGCTCCTGTTTTTTAGTGTAAAAGTCACCTTGTGAATTACTTCCTGATGCCCAACCCCCAGAGAAGGAGGATGCTTACAGGGATTAGTTAATAACAAGACGGAAGTTTTCTTTCTAGGTTGCAGCTACATGATGTATTGGCTTCTTGTGCTAAGTTTGTTTTGTGCTGTCCTTGGAATTTCCTTATAGTGCAGTTCTTAAGCTTCCAGGAAAATTGGTCAGACCTCTGGACTTGAAGAATTTCAAAAGGTTTAATGAGAACATGTCTAAAGCGTTAACACCTTTGTCCTGCCCTTGAATTTTTGAACATTTTTGTGTTTCTGTTTGTATTTATTATACTGTAAGTAGTCACAGATTCATTTTAAATTTCAGTTCATGATACCCCTTTGTTTTGTTCATGGTTTTGACTAGTTTTGACTGTAGTCTAATTGGTATCTTAAATATTCTGTTTTGGTCATGTATTTGAACCAGTATCCATGTCCTTTTTTCGTGTGGGTTTTTCATTTGCTCACCTAATTTTATGAGTAGCTGTTTAAACAGAACAGTTGCAGTTTTTGATAATTGTTACTAGCAGTAAAGTGCCTTGGAGGGCTAAAGAACTCTTAAAAGTTGATTAACAAAACTTCTTCCAGTGCTGATAGAAGCATACTGTATTTCATTATATCACAGTTTATATTTTGATACAAAAGCACTATCATAAAAATGACTATTTAGAATTTCCAGCCATTGGGCTTACTTTATGTGTGTTTAATATGACTTTTGTTACCTACTTTGTAAAGATTGAAAAGGGGTTTATCTTTTTTCCAGTACAGTGTTTTTCTCTGATTTATTTATTGGGGGAAAAAAAGAGTAAAATGAGGGCAGAGAAAAAAGACTTAAGAAGTCTAGTAGAAAATCCTTGTAATTCTGTCTACAGCAAAGAAAAGGTTTAGTAATTACATGTAAACAGATACTATCAAAACTTATGTTTGTATCTTTGAGATATAGGTTGTAGAATTAACTATGTTATTTAAATACCTCAATGTAATTTATCAAATGCCTTTTTCTTCTCCAGTTCTGTAGAAAATGTTCTCAAAACACTCGTGAAAAGCTGCCGACCGTAAGTAGCTCCCAACTTATAAAGCCTCTTGTTACACCTGTGGGCTTTCCCCCATCTTTAGTGTACTTTGAAGAGGAAATTAAAGGTATAAATAGTTTCTGATATTGTAGTGCTAGTCATTGACCACAACATAGTGTTCCCAGGTTTTGACTGAATTTTTACTTTTTAAAAAAAGTTAACTTACTAATCTTGTCTGTGTGTGTGCATGTGTGTGAGCTGGTGGGTGTATGCACCGTGGAAAAGGTGTAGAGCCTAGAGGGCGAAGTTTTTTAGTTAGTATTGCTTTGCTAAGAACTGACTCGGAAATACTAGAAAGTGGTATTTGATGTATAAGCTCCGTGAAGGGAGCATCGGTCAGTGGTGGTGGTTCTGCTTTAAACTGCAATTTGCTGCATTTAGTACCTGGCAGAAAATGCATGGTAAACTCAATAGAAGTATTATTATGGATATAATTTTATTAATATGCAATAATAAAGTATGCCTTTTAAGTTTATGAAAATATGATAGGTTAATAATATACTATTATTATTAACCTATTTATATTTTATGCTATTAAAATATGATAGGTTAATAATTATAAGAAGTATAGGTTAAACCTATACTTCTTTGGGACGAATACAAATTTCTCGGATACGGCACTTTATACCTAATACTGATTCATTGAGAAGTTAAAACAAGTCCTGGTCATATTGTCTCCACTTTGGAGTGTTAGGATTATAGGTATGTACCACTCCCAAGTTTTATACCGTTGCAGATGCATTTAGCAATTTACACATGGCCTCTTAAAGTCACGTACTTTCATTGTGTGTGTGTGTGTGACAGAGAGAGAGAGAGAGAAAGAGAGATAGAGAGAGAGTTAAAGCTCCTTTTTCTAAGATTTATTTATTTATTTATTATGTATACGATGTTATGTCTGCAAGTACACATGCACCCCGGAAGAGGGGGCACCAGATAACACTATAGATGGTTGTGAGCCAGTATAGATAGTTGTGGTTGCTGGGAATTAAACTTAGGACCTCTGGAAGAGCAGCCAGTGCTTTTAACCTGAGCTACCTCTCCAGCCCAACTTAAGTTTCTAAATCACAGGGATACTCCTGGCAGTTTTTGTTTGTTTGTTTGTTTGTGTGTGTGTGTGTGTTTTAATATACAATTGCAGAATATCAGATGCTGTAGAACCAGGTCTTCCCACTCTGCTGTGGTCCTATGGTCCTTTGATGGTGCATGGAAACCACAGACTCTGTAAAACATCCTGGAAATTTCTGGGCTGCTGCTTCTGTCTTATTGTACTGATTATTTATCACCCGCATAGACTTAAGTTTTATTAAGAAATTTTCAGTTGCTGTTACTTAAACTACAGCCATGTTTTTTATGTTGAAGAACCTAAGTAATGGTGTTTTCTCAGCCTCAAAGCATGTTCCAAAAGGCTGCTAGATAAAACAAGAGTGACTTTTTCCTAAATGGCCAGATATTTATTCTGCCTTTGTAAAAGTATGTTTTTATTTTGAGAACCTGATATTTCTAGTATGTTCATCTTATGAAATATATTTTCTTTTCCCATGGGAATCATTCCTCTTTTGGTGCTGGGAAACAAACCCAGGTCCTCCTGGGTGCTGGGCAAGTGGTGCTGATTCTCTAGGTCTATTCTCCCCGCCTTTGTCAGTCATATATAAATATTACAGAATTTGTAATCCAATGGTCAGATAATCCAATGGAAACCTTTTTTTTTCTTCATTAGATATTTTCCAGCAGATGCAACAGCAGAAATGTTAGAAGAATGGCGTCCTTTAATGTGTCCTTTTGATGTGACAATGCAAAAGGCCATCACTTATTTTGAAATATTTCTTCCTACCTCCCTTCCTCCAGAACTGCATCATAAAGGTTTTAAGTAAGTGTGTGCATATTTGACATATTCTAGGATGCAGCAATACCAGTAACTAGTAAGGAGCTAAAAAAATGTACAGCTTATTAAATCAAATCTGTTTATTACAATTCAAGCGTGAAGGCTAAAACCGCTGAGCATATGATTGTAAAGAAAGTAATGCATATGTGACAAACCCAATGAAAATGATGGTTTTAAGATGTCAGCTATAATGAAAAAATGTCAGAAGAGCCAAACAATATAAGGGAGAAAGCTGTGACAACTGTGAAGTAAAAGTGGATAATAGTTATTAACAATTCAGAACATTTAGCAGATGAGATTACAATATAGCATAAGTAAACAGGAAAAGGAATACTCAGACAAAAAATATTTCTTTGTTCCATTAAGTTTGAAACTTTCAGTATACTTTTTCTAGAAGTTATCAGAAAGAACGATAGATTTAGAAGTACAAAGACTACCTGGGTTTGAACTACTTTCTATAATCACTTGCTATTCATAACAATGTCTTTCTTCTTCAGACTTTGGTTTGATGAACTAATTGGCCTTTGGGTTTCAGTGCAAAATCTCCCACAATGGGAGGGGGTAAGTATTTTTTTTTTCTTTTTGTAATTGTGTGTGTGTGTGTGTGTGTGTGCACGTGTGTGTGCGCGCGCGCGCGCACGCATGTGTGCACGCATGTCTGTGTGTAGGTGGGTATTTACATGTGAGTTACAGGTGTCTGAGGAGGCCAAAGGCATCACATCCTCTAGAGCTAGAACTCTGAGTGTGTAATCTTGTTTCTTGCAGTGCTAGAGTAGTCTTTGTGGATAGCTTAGCTTGTTGAGGGTAAGGTGTATGTATCAGGTGCCACCTCTGCCCAGTCACCAAAGACTATGTCCTTGTGGTTCAGTACCAGGCTGGGGGTGGGGTCTGGCTTCTTCAGGACCACAAAGCACTTATCCTTGAGTCTTGGGAATGATGACCTCTACAGCACCCCCACCTAGGGGCACTTCATGACGGCTACAGAGCCTAGGTGCTTTGGCTCAATCTATAGGAATGTCAGAAACATAAGGAGGCAGAGAAGAACTGAAGGAAGACCCAGGCTGGTGACTGAACTGGCCACTTGAAGTTTTGAGGGTAAACACAGGTAGAGCTTTGAGCTTGTCACAGGTAGATTATCAGTGGGGCTTTTCTACCAGATGTGTAGGCTAGAACCTATATTGGTTCCTTTGCAAGAGTGTTGTAGGTTCCTAACCATGTAGCCATCTCTCCAGGTCCAGTTAATTTCTTTGATTTTACTACATTTTCTAACAGAACTAGACAAGCCTGCATTATAAAATGCATGACTGCTGTTTGCTTTTGTTAGTATTCATTATAAATGCTACTGGACATTTGATGGAAATGTGTATGTATAAATTTTCCTTTCAACTTTCATTGTGCATAATGGTTTGTGATTTTTCCTTTTGGTGTCAGTGAAATTTAAATGGGTGGCATGAATCTGATCTTAAATTTGGAAAATTTAAAAAATCTAAATGAGCTGGTGCAGTCCTTTAATTGCAGCACTCAGGGAGGCAGAAGAAGGTGTATTTCTGTGAGTTTAAGACCAGACTGGTCTACAGAGAGTCCAGGACAGCAAGGACTATACAGAGAAACCCTATCTCAAAACAAACAAACAGACAAAAAAATCTGTCATAAACTATATGCATTGCTCTAATGATTTCTGAAAAGAACAAATGAAGTGGGCATGGTGGCACACACCTGTAATGCCAGCACTTGGGAGGCTGAGGCAGGGGTATCGTCAGTTCAAGACCATTCTGGAGCACAGTAAAACCCATGTCATTGAAATAGTCAGAGTAAGAGTTATGACTGACATTAAACCAGTAAATACACCAGCTTACCATTATTTTGTTTTTGTTTACTTTCAGCAATTAGTAAATCTCTTTGCTCGATTGGCCACAGATAATATAGGATACATAGATTGGGATCCATATGTACCAAAGGTAATTAGAAATTTGAATATGTATATCATAGTCCTGATACTAATTATAAGGGGAAGGCTTGTTTTGTTTCTTAAATCGTAATGCCAAGTACTGTATGCATCTTGCGATGGAAGACATGAAGTGTATTTTGAGAATAAATAATTTAGAAAGTAGTAATTATTAGGACTGTCATGAGTTTATTCCTTCCAAAGAACTTTCTGTGTTAAACTTGCTTGCATTCTGAAGTGCTATCCCTCACCCCCGTAGTAATTAAAGTTAGAATATCTCTAGAGGTGTGTTGCTTCAGCTGTAGTAGAATCTCCTGCAAAGCCTTATAGGAAGTGGGAGTTGATATTAGAACAAGACTAGTCGCAAAAAGGCCCTTCCTTTGTTGGTTTTCTCCACTATAGTTAGCTTTTAAAAACTAAGGGACAAAAACACGTCCCCCTTCCTTTCATTTGGATTCCTATCGGTAATGATAGCTTTAAAGCATAAATTTAATTACATTAAAATGCAGTTATTACATGCTGCCTAAAACAAAGACTTAGGACTTGAAGTCAGCTCTAAGGTTTGAAGAGTGAAAGTGGCCTGCCCAGTACTTGCATTAGGGCTGCTGTCAAGAATCTTTGGTATAAAATGAGACATGGGAAAGTAATGTGTATGTATACAGGAAGTGAAAGGGTGAAACACTTTATGTTTAACTGCAATAGCTTCATTTTTTTTCTTTTATGTTTAACTTATAAATATCTCATTGTTTGAGTACATGACTGAGCTGCTTCATATCTGTGGCCTCTGACGTCAGAATATCAATCTGTAATATCTACTTCCTAAGGAATAAAACAAATGATTAGACACTCATAATTTTGTTGAGAATCTCATGGGGGAAAAATGAGGGTATATTTAAGACTAATACCTAACACTCCCCTAGCCATTTAAGGAGTTATTTTGATATTTATGAACATTTCTATTCCTGTGTTTATTTTGTTTTGTTTTAAAAGATATTTACAAGAATTCTAAGAAGCCTGAACCTCCCAGTGGGAAGCAGCCAAGTATTAGTACCAAGATTTTTAACAAATGCTTATGATATAGGACATGCTGTAATATGGATCACCGCAATGATGGTTTGTAGTTAATTACGTGTTTTATAAAATTCACTTGTATTTTCTTTAACCTTCCAATTCAAGCCCATGTTAATAGTTTGGTTGGTCACTTAATCATTAAATAGTTTTCTTTCATTTCTTCTTTACTTTTAGTTACTCCTCTCCCTTCCCCCACTTTCCTTTCTCCTTACTTTTTTATCCCTTGGCCTTCCTTCCCCTCTTCTTTTCCCTCCTCTCCCCTCTCCTCCCTTTTTCTTACATTTTCGCTGGGGATTGAACCCAGGGCCTTGTGCATGACAAGATTCAGCTATTTTTTAATGTGGTATATCCATAATTCTCAGATTTGTAATGTGGTCACAATCCATTACTTGTAAATTTTCATATGCATTTAAACAGATACTGTTATAGCAGCTTTATATTAAAATTATAGGATTTGTTTTAATAATTTTACCTCCTTGGATTTTTATTCTACTATATTTGATAATGTTTCGGTGGAAAAGACAGAATGTTCATTCAGATTTACAGCAAGAGATTGAAACTCCCATTTTACATAGAACTTTAGTTTTTTCTTAGTATTCAAAGGAGAGAAGAATATCTTGGATGCTTATTATGGAGGTTTCCCTGAATTGAGTAATGTCAACCTTGAGTTAAGTTTGCTCTCTTTTTCTCACACCTTTTCAGTAACAGCTTCTTTTTGTAATGTTAAAGGGGAGAAAATTGTGATAACCATGTTGCTGTGGAATCTTTCGGTTTTTGAATAGTTGGCCTCTTCCAGTTTCAATGAGAAAAATAGACATAGGCCTCATTTGAGTTGGGAGGCATGTTCCTAATACAATCGGTTTTGGGGTTTGTTTTATTTTTTGTGTATATGTGTTTCTTTGTTTGTTTTGTTTTTATGAGACTTGAGGGGGAGGTTAATAGGAGATCTAACTACAGAGCTCTGATAGATCAGGCTGGCCTTGATCTTGCAGTGATTTTCTTGCCCTTGCCTGAATTATAAGCATGAGCCAGTATACCCTTCCCGAATATAATTTGACGTTTTGTCTTCTGTGCTGTTGTTGAAAGATCATTATGTGACAAAGTGGTGGGTATGAGCCCATGTTGTAGCTCTTTAGAATTAGGATACTAATTTTTTTCCTTTGATTTTGTTTTTTGGTTGTTTTAATAATAGATTAATAAAAATACTTTTCTTTTGAATTAAAAAGTACCTCATAAAATGTGTGTGTGTTGTATAAATCTTTTTGTTTCATACACTGAAATATTTACTTAATGAATATTTTAAAGAATTTTAAGGAGTGCTTTCTATGGCTTATGTCACCATTCCTTGTTTGTTTATCTATTAATTATTCTCTAATTAATATTTATTTAGATGTTTGTGCATGGGAGTTTCCATTCCTTGTTTATTTATTTATGCTGCCATTCCTTGTTTGTTTGTTTGTTTTGATTGTGTGCTTGTACATGGGAGTTACAGTACCATGTGAAGGCCAGAGAACCACATGGGGGAGTCTGTTTTCTCCACTATATGGGTCCTGGGTCAAATGTCAGGCTTGAGGCCATAGTTTTTACTTATGAGCCATTTCACCAGCTCCTATCACCATTATTGATTATAGCAAGGTGAGAGTTTTTATGTTAAATTGTAGTTTCCTTGTATTTTTTACTTAGGAATGGTGAAGTCTGTTTCCCTAAGTTGAAACATGACGTATTTTCAGCTTTATACTTAGAATTAACTAAGTTGTTCTTGTGTTGATTGGAATGTTTTAAACTGATTTGTGCAAAGATCATTGGGGAGTTGGTTTTTTTTTGACTGATTTAGAGATACCACTCTTAGAATAAAGGAAACCCACATTAGAGCTTTATATGGGTTATATTTGATGAGTTCATATACAGTATAATATAGGTACTCACGTCTATCTCTCTCTCTCTTTCTCTCTCCCCTTCTCTTTCTCCCTCCCTCCCTCTTCTGGATCAAGGGTGGACCAAGTAAATTAGTACAAAAACATTTAGCTGGTTTGTTTAACAGCATCACTTCTTTTTATCATCCTTCAAATAATGGACGTTGGCTGGTAAGTATGCTCAGTTTGTATTGTAGTATTTGAAGATTTAACGATATAGTTATATTTAACTATTACTTATTTTAGAACTGTGATATTTCCTGTCTTTCGTATAATCTTTGGCAGTGTATAAGTGATTAGACTCAAATCTGTGTGTTTGAAAGACATAAAGAGCCAGGCGCATTGGCTCACACCTATAATCTCAGCACTCTGGGAGACAGAGGCAGGTAGATCTCTGTGAGTTCCCAGGCCAGCCTGGTCTCTAAAGTGAGTCCAGGACAGCCAAGGCTACAGAGAGAAACCCTGTCTTGAAAAACAACAACAACAACAAAAGACAGAAATATACTAACATAATACCACATGTAACAAAATGCTAAATACTGGCAACAAAATGATAATGAGTAATGCCACAAAAGCATTAGCACATTGTTTCAATGTTATATTGCTAGTTTTTTTATCTTTTATTAACCTGATTAAAGTGGCTTTTTTAAAATATGTAATGGGGGCTGGAAAAATGGCTCAGGGGTTAAGAGCACTAGCTGTTCTTCCAAATGTCCTGAGTCCAATTCCCAGCAACCACATGGTGGCTCATAACCATCTATAATGAGATCTGGTGCCCTCTTCTGGCTTACAGGCACACATGCAGGCAGAATACTGTGTAAATAATAAACATCTTCAAAAAATAGGCACATACACGTACATACACAAACACACAATGAAACATGTTATTTGGTAGCAAGGTCCTTTCTTTTCCTCCTCCTCTCCTCTTTTAAGACAGGGTCTCACTGTGTAGTCCTGGCTGGCTCAGAACTCACTATGTAGTCCAGGTTAGCCTCAAATTATCAGAGATCCTGGGTCTCTGCCTCCTGAATGCAGAGATTAGGGTGCACCACCATGCCTGGCTAGAAACTCTTTTAAAACATGAATTTAAGGCAAGGCAGGGAGGCACATGACTGTTTTCTTAGCATCCATGAGACTGGCAGGAAGACAACAGTGTGACTCTGTCTAGCAAAAAACAGAACAGCAATGTAAATTTTTGCATTTAGAAGTCACTGTTTGTTAGTTGGTATAGTATGTTTTTCTGTGTAGTGAGAGCATATAATTTGTTTATATCCAGGGTGTGTTTCTTCTTTTCTTTCTTGTGTGAGAAGAACTGTAAATATCTGCGTAGGAAAGCTGAACCTGCTAGAACCTGCAGGAAAGTTGAACCTATTGTTTCTGTGTTCCCAGAACAAGTTAATGAAACTCCTTCAGCGGTTGCCAAACAGCGTTGTTAGGAGATTACATCATGAAAGATACAAGAAGCCCTCGTGGTTAACTCCTGTGCCTGAGAGCCATAAGCTTACTGATCAAGATGTCACAGACTTTGTACAATGCATTATTCAGCCTGTCCTCTTGGCTATGTTTAGCAAAACTGGTAGTCTAGAAGCAGCTCAGGCTTTGCAGAACCTTGCACTCATGAGACCTGAGTTAGTAATACCCCCTGTGCTGGAAAGGTAAGCTCAGCTTTTGTATGTTTGGTAGATGCCTCAGGAATAGCTTATTGTTTCTTCTGTTCTCTTTGGTTCCCTTTCTTGCCTGTGGTGTCTGTTTTGTGTTTTTTGTGTTTATACCCACCTGTTCTATACCTGATTCTAGAGGAGAAGCACAGTGTTTTTAACTTGATTAAATTGATATCTTAAAGGCTTATTGACAAGAAGAAGTTGTCTATTTCATTTACTCACCCAGGTTTTTACTCAAAAATTATGACTTTTCTGTTTGTATTAAATATGTCAGTAAATATTGAGGATGGAGAAGAAAATCAATGAAGAAAATTTTATTATCATCATTTTCATGTATCACATTAGCTGTTTTCAGTGTCAGTTATAGTGCATTCATTCTTTTGTATGTTGAAACTACTTTCTAAAATAACATTCTACTGGTTACCATAATGGATTATTGGTAAGCCAGGGCTCTACAGTATGAAACCCTGTCTTAAAACACAGGACAAAACCCCAGAATTTTTCTAGACAATATATTTGATATATATGTATGTCTATGAGCATGTACATGCAGGTGCCTAAAGAGGCCAGGAGAGAGCGTCAGATTCTCTGGATTTAAAGTTACAAGTGGTATGTGTGCTGCCTGGTAAGGGTGTTGGAAACTGAACTCTGGTCTTTTGCAAGGATGGGATTGGAAGCTTTCTTAATCACGGAGCCATGTCTTCAGCCTCAGAAGTCTTTTTAATTTTAAGGTGCTGCTGGTTTAACTCAGTATGTGAAGGTCCTTGCCACTAAGCTTGATGACTTCAGTTTGGTTCCTAGAGTCCACATGGTGGGTGGAGAGAACTGACTTTCGTACATTGTCTTTTGATGGCACCTGCAGACACACACACACACACACACACCACAACAACAAACGTAAAAATGTTAAAGTAAGATGGGCACAGTGGTGTGTAGTTGTGGTTCCAGCTACTTAGGAACCTAAGAAATGAGGATGGCTTGGACAACCTACTGAGACCCTCTGTCAAAAATTAAATAGGCAAATAGAGATACCAAAAAGAATTTTTACAGTTTTATATTCTCAAAATAAGAGTTTAGTATTGTTCCTGAATCTCTCAAAGTAATTAGTCATTACTTTGAGTTTTACTCTCTATGCTGAGGATTGAACCTGGGATGTGGACAAATGTGTCCTAGGCAAACACTCTACCACTGAGCTGCAACCCAGCCATGTTTTCCTGTGTGGCATTCCTGCATGTCATTGTGTAGCTGAGGCTTACCCTAAACTTTGGAATTCCGAAGTACTGGGAATACAGGTTCACAGCACAAACCCCAGCTTGTTTTTGTTTTTGTTTCTCTCTTTCCATACTTAAAAGTACCAGTACTCTTGGGCTGGACAGATGGGCTCGATTGTTGCTCTTCCAAAGGACCTGAGTTTGGATTCCCAGCACCCTCATGACAAATCACAACCATTGTAATTCCCATTCCAGGGGATTTAGTGCTCTTTTTTTCTGGCACCATTGGTACCAGGCATGCATGTGCTGTACAGTATAACATTTGAGCTAAACACCTGTGCACATAAAATTAAATCTAAAAAAATGAAGGACACTACTGTTGTTATTTAACCTTTTCTGTGTAAACAGATACTAACATTTTTTTTTTCATTCAAAGTAGATTTGTAGAGGGAAATAATTGAAGTTCTAAGTAAGTTTCCACTTAAGAACCTAGGTATCTGTAACCCCAACTCTGGAAAGATGAGGACAAGAGCATTCTTGGGGCTTGCTGGCTGGCCAGTGTAGCTAAACAGTCCAGTTTCAGTGAGACCTCAGAAAAAGAAGGTAGGGAGGTGTAGCTTGGTTGGTAGATTCATTTGTTAGCATGTACAGAGGCCTGGGTTGAGTCCTTAGCAGTGCATATAAAACCTGATATGGTGGCTCAAGCTTGGAATTCCAACACTTTAGGACAAGATAAGGAGAAGATAATCAGAAACTCAAGGTCATCCTCAGCTACATAGTAAGTTAGAACCCATCCTGGGCTACATGAGACCCTATCTCAAAAAAGATAAAAGGACTAAAAGGTATTAATTTTTTTATTTTTTAGTTTTTAAATAGGAATGAACAGAATATTTGTGCCTTGTCATTCTTAGTTCAGTGTGATATAGATGAAGTTGGCTGGGACAACGAAAGTATCAGTTTATGCTTCTTTTCACGGGAGTTCATATGGAGACAAGATGAGACACAGAAGCAGATGGCTGGAGTTGTATATGTTTTATTCCTTTATGTTTATAAATCTGTTCATGTTAGTAGGCAATCTCTGCTCTAAGCATTCTGCTATCTACAGTAGTGTAAGACAAAATACAGTTAATGAACTTAGTTTAAAGTTTATTTAAAGTATTCTGTTTTAAATTATAGAACATACCCTGCTTTAGAGACATTAACAGAACCTCACCAGCTCACAGCTACGTTAAGTTGTGTAATTGGAGTAGCCCGAAGTTTGGTATCAGGCAGCAAATGGTTTCCTGAAGGTCCAACACATATGCTACCTCTGTTGATGAGAGCATTGCCTGGGGTGGATCCAAACGACTTTAGTAAATGCATGGTAAGCATGATGATGATGATGTTTGTAGCTATTATTATTTAAATAGGCATTTTCCTTTTAGTTAGATACCTTTTGACGATAACATAGCTCAATCTAAAAATCTTATGGCACAGTGTTACAGTTATAAATGCTTAAGTTGAGATTTGTGCATAATTTATTTGTGTAATACCTTCCTTTGTAATTTTCCTTGACCCACATATGTTTAATGATGTTTAAAACTCATTGTATATTTGCAGTTTTTCTTGGACATAGTAATTGTTGCAGGATGTTATCTCTTGCCCTTTTCTTTTTCTACATGGGTAATCAAAGGAGTGTGGTGAAAAGTTACAGAATACAGAAGCTGGGCGTAGTGGCAGAGGCCCATAGTCTGAGCACTTGGGAGACTGAGTCAAGTCTGAGACTAGTTTGGACTACATAGTGATACTATGTTTCAGAATAACAAAGTCGCCGGTAACAGCAACAGAAAAGTTAAAGGATGTAAAATTCCAACTTGTACACATTTTCTCTTGACTTACTGCTTTGCTATCTTTCCTTCCTTTCTGTTCTCTGACAGTTTAGAAATTTCCCTGTAATAAGATATTTTCAGGTGGAAAAAAAAACTAACTTTTCAGTAACAAAAGATTGGAGAACTATGTGTTTAAACTCAGTTTATAATGAGAACAAATTTTACTATAACTCTGTTATTAAAGCAACAGCCAGTTAATTGTTAGGAACCTTAAAGTGTTTAATTTTAGACTTAAGTGTAGTGGCTTACTCATGTGATCACAGCATCTGGAGGCTGTGCTAGGAAGACCACCATGAGTTTGAGCTCATACTTGGCTGCATAATGAGTTTCAGGTTTGTTTGAGTTAGCTTTGCCTCATCCCTAATCCCTTTTCCCCCCTGCCCCCAAAAAAAGAAAAAATAATTTTAAATGAAAAATATCCAGAAAGATCATTATGGGAGTTTCCTTAAGATATTTTCAATATTGTACCTAGCTTTTGGCATAACTTGTGTTGAAATAGAATTGTATAATTAATTTTGAAAATCCTTTGTCTCTTCCCATAGATCACATTCCAATTTATAGGAACCTTTTCTACTCTGGTGCCTTTAGTAGATTGTTCATCTGTGCTGCAAGAAAGAAACGACCTCACAGAAGTAAGGATACTTTCTGGCTAACGCAGGCTTAGCTGAAATGTGTCATTACCATGTATGCATAGGAATCTTTAATTCCTCGAAACCCAGTTTTGCATAGTTTCTAGAAAGTACAGTTGCTAAAAGGGTACGGAGGCTGGTGTGGTGCACATTAGCAGTCACAGTGCTCAGAAAGCTGAGCAGGAGGATGTGAGTTAGTTCAAGGCAAACCTGTATTACATGTCAAGACCCTGTCTCAAAAAGTGAATAGTAAAAACCATAAAGAGGGGACAGCATTTGCCTGTTGTGCATGAGAATTTAGGGTCAATCTCCAGAAAAAGTAAATTATTATTTTTTTAATACAACTACAATTATTATTCTGTGACTAGAGTTACTGGTATGACTAGGAGCCATGTTATCTTTGTTGAGATGCCCTAACACCCACCATAGGAAGTACAATAAGCACAGGCTGTTTCTCCTAACAGCTGTTAGTATATTTCAGTTTGTTGTCATTTTTTCACAAGGTTTATTCAGTATAGATGCTGCTGCCTTGTTTCTCCATTCATTACTGTCTGCTTAAATAACATATTCCATGACCAGTGGCATTTCATACAGAGGGTTTTCTTCATGTCTGTGGTTCTTATGGAACTGTTAAGCATAGACTAAGTGAAGTTTCACTAAAAATAAAACCATTTAAGTCTCTACAAATCAGAAATGCATAATCTTAGAAATTGAGGATGGAGACCAGTGAGTTACCTCAGCCAGAAAAGGTACTTCCTGAGCAAGGCTAGTGACCTGAAATATATCTCTAGAGTCCATGTAAAGATGGAAGAAAAGCAGTTCCTATAATCCTAGCACTCAGGGAGGCAAAGGCAGATGGAATCTCTGTGAGTTCTAGGCTAGCCTGGTCTACAGAGAGTCCAGGACAGCCAATACTACACAGATAAACCCTGTCTCAACCCCCCCCCCCAAAAAAAAAAAGAAAAGAAAACAAAAGAAAAGAAATGAAAAGAAATAACTCTATAAAGTTGAGGACCCAGGGTAAGATGATCATTCCTCACTTAGAAAGACAAATGGGAGGTGCATTGGACGTAGTTACTGAAAACAAGTAACAGGACAGGAGCCTACCGCAGAGGGCCCCTGAAAGATTCTGCTAGCAGTGAATCAAAGCAGATACTAAGACTCATAACCAAACCTTTGGCAGAGTGCCGGGAATCATGTGAAAGAAGGGGGAGTTTTTATGATGTGGAAAGGATAGGAGCTCCACAAGGACCAAATATATCTGGGCACAGGGGTCTTTCCTGAGACTGACACTACACCAAGGACCATGAATGGATGTAACCTAGAACCTCTGCTTGGATGAAGCCTCTGGTAGCTCAGTAACCAATTGGTTTCCCATAGTAAGGGGAACAGGGACTATTTCTGACAGGAACTCAATGGCAGGCTCTTTGACCCCACCCCCACCCCCCCAAGGGAGGAGGAGTCCTGCTAGGCCACAGAGGAGGACTTTGCAACCAGTCCTGAAGATACCTGATGAAACAGGGTCAGATGAAACGGGAGGAGGTCCTCCCCAATCAGTGGACTTGGAAAGGGGCAGGGAGGAGATGAGGGAGGGAGGGAGGGAGGGTTTGGGAGGGAATGAGGGAATGGGATACTGCTGGGATACAGAGCTAATAAAATGTAACTAATAAAAAAAGTTGTCCTCTGACCTTCATATGTATGGCAAATGCATATATACACTGAAACTAAAGTTAGAACCTTTGACCACACAAAACCAACATGGCAATTAAATCTGGGATGTTGAAGAAGCCTAACTCTCCAAGTTCCAAGATGATAGGCCCAAGTATCCTAACAGTGATACCTTGAAGCCAAGCAGTTCTTTGTTATCGAACGTTGTCCTTGCATTGTGGACTATTTAATGGTGTACTTGTCCTGCTCTTCTAGACCAGCCTACCCCTCCATTGTGAAAGCAGTGTCCTGAGGTTGTCAAATGTTTTCTTTTTTGTAAGCATGTTGTTACTTGCTTTTTTTTTTTTTTTGGCTATGAAGTAGTACAGTGCTGTCCTTTACAGCTTTACCAGTATTTTAAAAAATGGAGTTGATAACAAAGTTGGGTGCCTTGGTTCAGGTAAAATCATGAATTGGCTCTGACTTGATAGATGTGGTTATATTGTTTATGATGGCAACCAACACAAAAAAATTGCATTGGATTTGTTTGTTAGGTTATAACTGAATTTCATGAGTTCAGAGGGGAAAAACTTAAGCATATTTATAAATCTTTCTGCATTACAATGTTACAGATTGAAAAAGAACTTTGTTCGGCCACAGCTGAATTTGAGGATTTTGTCTTACAGTTTATGGACAGGTAAGCTGAAAACTCAGTCCTGTCTTTCCTTGGGCAGATTTAAAGTGGGGGGAAAGGGGTGGTTCCTAGAAGCTGGTTTCTTTCTGTGCTATAACCTTTTATTGAGGTCTTACCCAAAGCTGAAGCTGGTACTGTGAGGTAAAAAGGATTATCTGTTTATGAATCATGAAGAAGACGAATAGATCTCTCTTGGGTAGTAATAACAATAGAAGTGTACCTGACTGTCTCTAATTTTTAATTCCTAAAATAAGCTTGTTTGGATTGTTTAGATGCTTTGGACTAATAGAAAGTAGCACGTTGGAGCAAACAAGGGAAGAGACAGAAACAGAGAAAATGACTCATTTGGAGAGTTTGGTTGAATTAGGTTTGTCTTCTACGTTTAGTACAATCCTCACACAATGTTCCAGAGAGATATTTATGGTAAGAGAACATTACTACAAATGGAACTCCAATTTTTTTGTTTTACTAATGTTTTGCATTGAGTGTCAGCTTCTTTTGAAGTATGTACATGTTGCCAGTTTATCCTTTATACTCAAAGGTTTTAAAAAAAATTGTTGTTCCTCATTGTAAAGTGTCTGCAGATACACTTCCTTGCAGAAATCATTTTGTATGTAAAGAGGTAAAAATAGTCAACTAATTGAAACGTATCTCTCTCTCATTGATCAGATACAGCCACAAAGTGATCTATTTAGTGGCATATTTTGTGGGTTTTTTCAATTCTATTTTTATTTTTATTAATTACAGTTTATTCACTTTGTATCCTCCCTATAGCTCCCTCTTTCCTTCCTTCCCAATCCCACCCTCTTTCCCCCTTCTCCACCCATGTCCCTCCCCAAATGCCCCTATCCTTCCTTCTGATCCTAGTCCATCAGGTCTCATCAGGAGTGGCTGCATTGTCTTCCTCTGTGGCCTGGTAAGGCTACTCCCCCCTCAGGGGGAGGTGATCAAAGAGCAGGCCAATCAGTTCATGTCAGAGACAGTCTCTGTTCCCCTTACTAGGGTACCCACTTAGATACTGAAGTGCCATGGGCTACATCTGTGCAGGGGTTCTAGGTTATCTCCATGTGAATGGTGCTTGGTTGGAGTATCAGTCTCAGAAAAGATCCCTGGGCCCAGATATTTCTTTCTGTCTTTGTGGAGCTCCTCTTCCCTCCAGGTCTTTCTCTGTCCCCCTTCTTTCATAAGATTTCCTACACTCTGCCCAAAGTTTAGCTATGAGTCTCAGCATATGTTTTGATACCCTGCTTGGTAGAGTCTTTTCAGAGGCTCTCTGTGATAGGTTCCTTTCCTATGCCCTGTTTTCTCCTCCTTCTGATGTCCATCCTCTTTGCCTTTCTGAATGGGGATTGAGCATCTTAGCCAGAGTCCTCCTTGATTAGTTTCTATAGGTATACAGATTTTAGTATGTTTATACTGTATTATACATCTAATATCCACTTATGAGTGAGTATATACCCTGTGTGTCTTTCTGCTTCTGGGATACCTCACTTAGTATGATCTTTTCCAGTTCCCACCATTTGCTTGTGAATTTCATGATTTCCTTGTTTTTAATTGCTGAGTAGTATTCCATTGTGTAGATGTACCACAATTTCTGTATCCATTCCTCAACTGAGGACATTTGCTCAATCATGTTTGTAGCAGCTTTATTTATAATAGCCAGAAGCTGGAAACAACCCAGATATTTTGCATTTTTTAAGCTTTGATTTGCAGTTTAAATCTAAAGTGTAATGCTTGAATTCTAATGTTTTTAGGTATATGAGAGTTGAGCTAGTTGACTTTGAGATCAGTGTTAATGAATTACAGTGTAGTAAATGTCTATAGACAGAAACACACTGAAAGAGGATTATTAGTTTTGCAGTTGACGAGGACGGTGTCATGGTACAGCTTCCTTTAGGGGCAGTGGGTAAATACTTGCTTTGTAGCCAGATTGCACTTGAGCTTGTTATCTTCTACCTCGCTCTCAAGTGCTAAGTTTATAGGGATGTATTACCTTGCCTGATATTGCACAACTTGTAACTTAATTAATGAGAGAAGTTTGGGGAAATTATGTATCACATATAGATGCTAAATCCTTGGTGCAATCATCTTATGGTTAATTAGAAGTGATTTCCTTCAAAGGCATAAACAGCCATTCACCTGACAGCCGCTCATACCTCTATGTATATAGTGTTTAAAGTGATTGCTTCTATTTTTTTTCTTGCCTTCCTTCAAGATCAATCAACACTTAAATGTTGATTAAACACTAAGCTGTATAAAAGCATGTGTGTGGCATAAGCCTTTAATCCCAGCATTTGAGAGGCAGAGGCAGGTGGGTGGGTCTCTGTGAGTTTGAGGCCAGCCTGGTCTACAAAGCAACTTCCAGGACAGCCAGGGCTATACACAGGGAAACCCAGTCTCAAAACACAAAAACAAAAAGGAAAGAAAGAAACTCTAAGCTGTACTACACACACATATGTAATAGTTACTAGGAATACATGAGTATAGGTCAGGTATAGTAATACACACCTGTTGTCCCTGAATTTGTTTTGCTTTGTTTATTTATTGGTCTCACTAGGTATCTTCAGCTGTCCAGGAACCCACTATGTACGTAGGTTACACAATAACTTAACAAACCTTCCTGCCTCTACCTCCCCAATAGTGAGATTAAAGGTGTGAGCTGCTATGTCCTGTTTTTTGTTCTAGCATTTCAGAGGAGGAGGCAGGAAAAACATGAATTTAGGTCACCGTCAACCCAGCCTGGCTGTGTGAGACTCTGCCTCAAACTAAAACAAAACAACAAATGAACAACAGAACACAAAGACACAGCAACAAAAGGAAAGAATAGAAAGAAGGGAACAGAAACTATCTCTTACTAGACAAGACTTATTTCTACTTTTGGTATTTGTTAATCCATTCTTTCGTATAGGTTAAGATTTTGTGACATTGTTGTAAAATTAAATAGACTGCTTAAAGTCTTTTGGGTTTTTATTTTGTTTTGTTTTTGTGACAGGTCTTGGTTTTGTGCCCTGGCTGGCCAAGAACTTGCTATGTATCCCAGGCTGCTCTCAATATACAATGATCCTTTTGTCTCATTTTCCCACTTGCTGGGATTTATAGATGTAAGCCTCCACACTTTGTGTATTTCAATTCTTCGAAGTAGATAATAGCAATGAACCCTTTGTACTTGTCAGAATGACAAGTTTTAAGAAACATATCCAGAAAATTTTCTGTTAACTATGGAAAAGTGGTTAGTTTGTATTTGGGTTCTATTTACTTTAGTGGTACAAAGCATTTCTATTCCAAAGCAACTCTTGCTCTTCAAATGGTTTTGTTTGTTTGTTTGTTTGTTTTTTAACTTCTTACTCGCCTCCCTCTCTCTCCCTCTCTTCTGTGCATGGGAGACCATGTTTGGCAATCTGCTCTCTCTTTCTACAGTGCAGGTTCTAAAGATCAAACTCAGGCAAAGATGCTAATCACCCTTACCTGTTGAGCTGTCTTGTCAGCCCCCTCAAGTGTTTTGTTTAAGTTCTAATCCTCCACACAGACAGTTTCTAGATCTACATGTAACCAGTGGTTAAAATTTTTATTTACTGTTGGAATAATTTGAGTATTATTTCCTTTAATGTTCCACAAGGTGGTTGATTTCTAAAGAAATTTCCTGATCGTTTTCATTTCTTCTGTGTCAACAGGTGGCCCTTCAGAAGGTCTTTAACTTTTCTGTTTCGCACATATTTGAGACAAGAGTTGCGGGTCGCATGGTGGCAGACATGTGCCGTGCTGCTGTGAAGGTGGGTTGTTGTATTTTGCTTGTTACTTAGATACGGTGTCTTGCTGTAGCGCAGGCTAAGCTCAGACACTCTTTCCTCTATCCAGCCTTTTTGGGTGATGGCGTACGATTATTTCATAAGCACTTGTTTTTAAGACACATTGCTCTTGGCAGTGGAAGTAGTGCTATTTCATACTTTGTGACTGTTAAGCGTTTACTTTTAAAAAATGACTTTATTTATACAAATACATTTTCAGTGTTGCCCAGAAGAATCCCTGAAGCTCTTTGTTCCTCACTGTTACGGTGTTATAACTCAGCTTACAATGAGTAAGTCACAAAAAAGAAAATCTCATTATTCGGTCTGTAATTTTCAATGAAGTTTTTCATCATTTCTAGAACTCTGTTAATATCAATAGATTCTTTTATCTATGCAGCATTTTGTCTGTCTGTGTCGGTTTACCTATCCGTCTATCTATATCTGTCTGTCTGTCTGTCTGTCTATGGAGGGTCTCCAGCCCTGGCTGTTCTGGAACTTACGGAGTTCTGTCTCCCAAGTGCTGGGATTAAAGATGTGTACCCATACATCCCTTCCTCATTCACACACGGTGCGTCAGCCAGGTTGCTAAGTAACTCTGAAATCCTGCCATATTGAACGAATACTTTCATGAAATAGCTATCTTCTATGTGCAACAAGCCCTGGCTGCTCTGGACTCACTTTGTAGATAAGGATGGCCTCAAATTCACAGAGAGCCACCTGCCTCTGTCTCCTGAGTGCTGGGATTAAAGGCATGGGCCATCATCATCCAGTGATTTTTTTTTTTTTTTAATTTCCTCTTCTTTTTGTAGTGAAGACTTAAAGTCCTTTTTTCTGAAAGATTAGGAATATAACACAGAAATATTTTAACGTAATATATCCAGTGGGTTCATTAAATTCTTTCTTGATGCTATTTTTCTGTTTTTAGATGATGATGTATTAAATGAAGAAGAGCTAGACAAGGAGTTGCTGTGGAACCTTCAGCTTCTATCTGAGGTATTATAAGCATTTGGAAGAAATCATTTGCCTGCTTCTAAAACTTTGGGTTTTTTTGTTTTGTTTTGTTTTGTTTTGTTTTTACTGGTATAAAGCATATGAAAAGTCAGTCATTTAGGGATTTAGTATTGTTGTTTTGATGAGACTAAGTCTTATTATATTTGGCCTCCTGAGTGCTGGGTTTATAAGCATGCACCATCAGGCCAGGCTCTAGCTTCAGAGAGGTGGGATATTTCAAAGTTTGTCATTGTCAAATGAGATAGAAATGTTCCAGTCCACTTTTCTGATAAAGATGAATAACTTATCAGTTGGGAGTTTATTCAAGTTGAATTTTTTTTTTATGTTTTTTTATTTTTGAGAGGAAGAGTTGTCATTGTATAGTCTAGGCTGACTTCAAACTTCTCAGAGATCTACCTGACTCTACCTCTAAGAGTGCTGAGGTTGAAGGAGTGTACCACCATGCCTGATTCCTGGAAATCTTTTACATTAAAAATTTGATCAAACTTGTCGTTGTTGTTGTTTATGAGATAGTTTAGACATTTAAACATATAGATTTTGTCCCTTTAAAGAAATGTTGATTCTTTTGAAAAGGATGCTATTTTGGCATAAGCAAGTATAAGGTTAGAAAATGTGTTTTTAGTTTAAAAAGTTAATTACTAAGGTATAGTTTAAAATGATACTTCTAAAACGATTTTAAAATAAGTTAAAGTCATTTACAGAAACTTTTTTAAGCTACTGTAGCGTCAAATATTGAATGAATCCTGAATTGAGTATTCAAGACTTAAAACCAAGTGCCTTCAAGGGTTTTTTGTTGTTTTTTTTTTTTTGTTTTTGTTTTTGTTTTTGTTTTTCTTCTGCCTTCTCAGATTACTCGTGTGGATGGGAAGAAGTTACTTCCGTATAAGGAGCAGCTTGTGAAGATTCTCCAGCGAACCCTGCACCTGACCTGTAAGCAGGGATACACCCTGTCCTGCAACCTTCTGCATCATCTTCTTCGTTCCACCACACTAATCTACCCCACAGAGTACTGCAGTGTCCCGGGTGGCTTCAACAAGCCGCCTTCTGAGTACTTCCCTATCAAGGCAAGCATTTTCAGTTATTCAGGATTCAAGAAGATATTGGATTCTTTTTTTTTTTTTTTTTTTTTAAGTAATTCAGAGATGTTTTTCTTTGCTGTGCATAGAATGTCATGTCTTTTAAAAAATATCTGTCGATCGAGTGTGTTCATGTCTGAATCCTATGTGTGACTGGTGCCCACAAAGGCTAGAAGGCATCGGAGCCCCTGAAAGTGGAGGTAGAGAATTGTGAGCCATCATATGGGTGCTGGAATCAAACCCTTGTTCTCTGGGAGAGTATTCGATGCTCTTAACTGATGAGCCATCTCTTGAGCCCCAGTTCTTTATATTAAGGTATGCTGTATAAAACTGTTATTAGGGGGTGGAGAACACTGCCTGGTTAAGAGCATTGGCTGTTCTTTCAATGGATGTGAGTTCAATTCCCAGCTTCCGCATGGCAGCTCACAACTGTCTGTAGTTACAGTTGAAGGAGATCTGACACCTTCACACAGACGTGATGGTAGAACACCAATAAATAATTTTTTAAAAAAACTTACTAAGATGTATTAGCCTTGTGCTTTTTAACTTGTCATAGAGCTAAATTTACTTTTCCTTCCTGCTGTATAGCCTAGGCTGGCCTTGAAGTGGTGATCTTCCTGTGTCAGCTGCTTCTGTGCTATGATAACTGGTGTGCGTCACCATGCCTGGGTAGTTTTCTACCTTTCTGCAGTGGCTCTGCCATATCTAAGCTAGTCCTCATAGAAACTTGCTTTCTCTCCTACAGTAGGAAATGCATGTTAAGTGGCTCTTAGGGAGACCCATTCAGGAGCAATAATAAAGGATCACGGTATTTTCATGAGTCTTTTAGATATAGTGGCTTTCATTATTTCTCTGTCTACTTTTAAACATTAGAAATATTGTGTATACATGTTTTTATCCAACGTTACAACTTAATGAGAAGCTTCTCTTTTCTAGGACTGGGGTAAGCCTGGAGATTTGTGGAATCTTGGGATCCAGTGGCATGTTCCTTCTTCAGAGGAAGTCTCTTTCGCCTTCTATCTGTTAGACTCCTTTCTTCAGCCTGAGCTTACCAAACTCCAGTGTTGTGGGGATGGAGAACTTGAAATGTCTAGGTTAGCTTTCTTCTAAAATCAGTTAATATCTTTTTAAACCCCAGTACCTGCCCCAACCTTTGTATCTGATGCAGGTTTCCTATTTTTAAAAAATCGTCTTTTAAAAGTTTATATAACTTTATGTGTTTGGGTGTCTTGCCTGTATGTTTATTCCGTGTGCATGCCTAGTTACCATGGAAGTCACAAGAAGGCTTTGGGACTCCCTGGAACTTAGAGTTGCTGGTTGTGAGCCACCACTTGGGTACTGGGAACTGAACCCAGGTCCTCTGCAAGACAAACAAGTACTCTTAACCTCTGAGCCATCTCCAGCCCCATGATACAGAATATATTCATTGTTTTTAAAAATAAGCATTAAATGAATTGAGAAAAACATTGAACACTGTAACAAAATTCATCAACATTTAAACTATTCCTTTGGTTGTGTGGTTTATTTTCTGTTTTTGAGACAGGGCCTCTTATAGTCAAGGCTGGCCAAATCCTCTTGCCTCCACTTCCCAAGTGCTAGAATTATAATCATGTCTCCTTACGCCCAGGTTGCGCAGTGCTGCGGATCAAGCATACATATTGACAGTCACTGTGCTAATAATCTCAGCCTCCTCAGAACATGTAGATTTTTGGTATTGTTTGCTTATATTTTCTTTTTCTTTTCTTGTTTTGAGACAGGGTCTCACCATGTAGACCAGGCTGGAACTCAAGAGATCCATCTGTCTCTGCCTCCTACATGCTGGGAGTAAAGGCATGTACCCACCACACTGAACCCATCTAAACATTTTAAATACAAAATCTAATTCACACCTTACCCTCCCAGTTTTTTTGGCAGAAACACTTTTCTACTTAGGAACTTCCTTTGCTTATTTTGGAAAGCATAAGTAAGGTATGTTCCTTTCAAAGGAATGTCCTTTATCAACCTCTATTAAATATTGAATTATTGATTCTTTGTAGTAGCCCTCATTGTTGACATTGAGGTTACTTAACTGAGATTTTTTTCTTTTCCATAGGAATTTAACAAAAAGTTATTTTTTAATCCATTAGGCTTTTAGAGTTTGAATTTTTGAAAGTTTTTAAAATAATAGTAAATACTTTTTTTGTATCAAATGCCAGAAATCTTTAATAGCAAGTAAGGGTAGATTTGGAGGAAGAACTCTGATTGACTAACACTGACTTGTGCAATTTGCTAAACTGCTTTTTAGAGAAGCACATGTGTAGCTAGATTCTTTTTTTTTCAATTCCATGTTTAAAAGTTGAAGTAAGATAGACATGATTTTCATTGTTTGTTCTTGTTAGTGGTAGTGATCTTTTTTGTATTTATAAATGAAAATTTCCTTCTCAGAGTACAGTTAGTTGTTAATTGTGGTTAATTATTTAAAGTGTAAATAGGCCTAGTACTAGCAATAAATATATTTGTGCTGTGACAGTAGGTAGTAAACTGACAATATTTGTTGTGTTCATGACCATTTGATAAAATTTTTGTTCTTCTCCCTGACTGTAGAAGTCTTGTTTAAAAAAATCTTCTAAAATATGACATTTTTTGTATTATCTAGAGATGATATTCTCCAGAGTCTGACTATAGTACACAACTGCTTGATTGGCTCGGGGAACCTCCTGCCTCCACTGAAAGGAGAGCCAGTTACTAACTTGTAAGTAAAAACAAAACAAAACAAAAACCCTACATGTTTTGCTCTTTTTGCCATTTGACTATGTTTTAAGTTTACCTACTTCATGGGCTACTACTTTTGTTCTTTATGTTGTTTCTGAATTACTTAATCTTTCATATTTGTAGTTCCTAGGGTAAAAAAAAAAACAACCTAATTTAGGTCTATGAAATTAAAATCTTTATCCAGATTGTCATATGGTAACAGGATAAATATCTTTAGATTTTAGTTAATGTAAAAAAACAGTTAGGAATTATTAATTTAAGATTAATACCGTTCTTTTTAAAAAAGCACGCAGGCAAGCAAATGAAACAATCCCTAATTTGCCAGCAGTGAGCACTGACTTAGGATCCTGTAAATGAGTATTTTTACTAGCAGTTTCTTCAGTGTTGCTTTTTGGTTGCTCATGTAGCATGTTTAACCTATTGCTGGCCTGCCACCTGCGTGAAAAGTGGAGGTGCCATGAAGCAAGCCGCGCTGTAGGCTTAGCGGGACGAGTTAGTCGCTGGGTTCAGTCAGCACCTATATCATTGCCAAGAAAGCTAATGAAGAGCACATAAAAAATGGGTAGCCAGGTATCTTTAAAAATTGGGGATGGGAGAATCTTTTGTGGATCTTTCTTTCTTTCTTTCTTTCTTTCTTTCTTTCCTTCTTTCTTTCTTTCTTTCTTTAAAAAGCTTTGCAGGAAGTGTTTGGGGGCATTAACATATTTTGTATAGTTGTTGGAAGTTATACTTTCCAAAACATACTGTCTATTATTTCATCCTAAAAACATTTCTTATCATTGAGCTTTAGAGTGTTAAGTTTAGAAATAGTAGTATAGTTTTAGGAGGGAAAATGTTTATGAGAGCCTTTTGAGCCTTTTCTCTCCAGTGATCCTAAACCTGTGCCATATTGAAAAAACAATCAAATAGAGTGTGTCAGTGGAGCACTGCTGAGAGTGTAGAAAAGAACATGGTTTTGTTGTTGTTGTTTTTTTTGAAGTAATTTGTCTTAAGAGCTCAAGCGTGTGTCTTACGATGGTTGGATGCAATGGGAAATGCCCGTTTATGAGGCTCACACACTGCCTTGCATCTTGGCATGGAGCTCTGCCGTGTACACTGTCATAGGGAGCCGAGGCGAGTCTTCATCTTTGTTTCTGTTTGGTTGATTGGCCATTTCTTTGAGACTGAGGTCTCACTCTGTAGCCCTGGCTCAGCCTGAAATTCACAGCAGCACTTGTACCTTAAGCGACTAGCATATTAGGATTACAGGTGTGAGCCGCCAAGCCTGGCTAAGTGTTCTCTTTCCAAGTTAACGTTCATCATGACAAAAGTTTCTTTCAAACCAGATTCAGTGGCTCACATAGGTATCAGAGAAGTCGAGGTAAAGTTTGAGGTCAGCTTGTGCTACATAGCAAGATTTTGTTTCAACCTTTCTGTCCTCAAGAAAAATTTCTATACTTGTTTATTAGAAAGCCAGTTTGATTTATATGATGAGATGCTTTTTACTAATAAAACGAGTATATTAACACGTGCCATGTAATGTAATACAATACTATTTAAGCTCTAGTATCAACACTGAGTTCTACTCACAGGGTTTCCACCAGAAATATAATTTTGACTGAAAAGTTTTATGCTTCAGATTTAGCCAGGCATGGCAGCTCATGCGTGTAATTGTAACACTCTGGAGGCTGAGGTAGGAGGTTGGAAATTTTGAGACTTGCCATAGTGAGACTTTGTCTCCACTATGGGGAGACTTTCCATTTTCTTTTCTTAGTTAACAGAATATTTGTATTGTCTTTTTGCAAAAATGTGGACCACAACTTTGTGCTTTTTTTTCCTTTGTTCACAATTTTCACTTTGATTGCAGAATCTGAAACTAATAAAATAGCCTTTAAAACCTCTAAAATGCTTATTCTCCTGTAGTAAAATAGTTGTTAAAAGATCATCTAAATCTTCGAGTTGAAAAAACAACAACAACTTAAATCAGTAGCTACATCCTGTGATACTCTGAGTGTGCTGAATGAATGGAGTATGACTCACAACAGCTCTCGGCAGGTTTGCTGAGAGGAAAAGAACAGTGGCTGAGGTAGAACTGTAGGACATGGGGGAAGCCCACACGTGGAGGGCATAGGATGCAGCATAGTGGGGAGGGCATTAGTGTAAAGTCTTATCTATTAAAACACCAGATCAACAGGGTGTGGCCGTGCACGCTTCTTAATTCCAGCACTTGGGAGGCAGAGGCAGGCAGATCTCTGAGTTCTAGTTTAGCCTGGTCTACAGAGTGAGTTCCAGGACAGCCAGGGCTGCACAGAGAAATTGTCTCAAAACAAAACAAACAAAACAAAACAAAAAAACAACCCACATCAGATCATTTTGGGAACTAGTAGCAACTCAAGGAATATTTTTCAATTTGTGCTTAAATTCTTCATCTAAGTTTAATTATATAAAATATTTTATATTGTGTAACACTTATAGAGTCAGGTGACTCAGTATCGGGTCTGCTTTCTGTATTTATTGGTGATTTTGTATTTGGCCTCTGGAAAACTGTGATGAAAAATAGAAGTTCACTTTACTTCTAAGTAGCTTTGTTTCTAATGGAGTTTATGTGATGATCTTAATTTCACTATTAGGGAAATGGCTACCAAGTGCAAAATGTTTTCTGTGTTATGCAATGAGTGACAGACAAATACAAAAAGCTAAATCCAAAGTAAATGGTGCAGCAATGGGGGGTGTCACTAAACCCCTGGGATTACTGTATGTCCAAGTCTACACGTGATAAGGTCCTTGAGGGGTAATCAAGGCTAAAAAGTTTTCTCTCCAACTTAAAACAACTTGAAGTTTTAGCAGGTATGCTCGGTGACATACATTGCTGAATGAATCTTAGGATGGAATCTCTCCCTTCTGTACTCCTGGGACTTTAAGAGAGGCATTTCTGCTACAGTAGTTCATATGTATAGCTCTGCCTTTATAGATGGGAAAATTGGATTATGTCTTTACATTGCCACTCAGGAACTTTGGATATTGCCTTTATTCTTAAATCCTCAGTTTTCTCCTTTTTCAGTCCACTTTATGTTACAATCTTTTAGGTCTAACCAGCTATTACAAGATGCAGAAACTAACATCTAAAAACAAACAGGGTTACTCAAGGTAGAGGAGTCACCATTTTCATCTCAGAATACTTCTTATATTTTGTTCCCCTTTCCTTTGATCTGTTACGTCATAGTCAAAACATTCTTTGGGATCTCAGCTTTTACTAACTGTCCACTCAAAAAAAATTCCTCCCACCTAAGCTTGAGACCATTTCATTGATGTGTGAAGGATGTGTTACTTATACAATGAGGGGCAGGGCTAGCTAACCTCTCTTGGCACCTCCAGGAAACTACCCAGCACTGCTGGGGAAGCTGCACACAGAAAAGGAAACAGTTACTACTCCACGGTGAGTAACCCTGTTTTCTCCTTATTTCGCCTTCTGATTGTTTTCATAAAGCTTTGTGTGTCAGACATGAAAATCTATGCTCATAGCTACTTTTTAAATCTCCAGTGTGTAAAGTTTCTCTTAGCAACTTTGGTCACATGGTAGTGAAGAGAAGTTTTTCAGTTGTGTTATTTCCATCTGTTATCAATGCAGAGAGCTGAGTACACAGAAATGGCCAAATGTCTCTTGTGAAACACTTGTACATCAAGGAGGGGGAAAAGCCTGACAGTGGCTTGATGTCCAATCTTTTTATTTATTTTATTCAGGACGGTAGGGAATTCTTGGGAAAGAAAGGCAGAAGACTTGTGTATAATATTGTTTGTGCTTGTTTCATCATTATAATTGATCCCAGTCTTTGTAACACATTTGATTTGTATATTTTGCTTTTATGTTTTTGTCATTTCTTCATTTTCTAGCATCCTCTGTTTGCCACCAGTGATAACTGTTCTAATTCTACCTAAGTATAAGAAGATTGCTATCTAGTGGGACAGATGATGTGGTAGTGAGCCAGAGTCTAAGATGTTCTGTTATAAGTTGGGTGGCCTGGTCTAAGCTCTAAGTGGAACTGATTTTACTCCATTATAATTAGCATGGAGAACTTACAGTTTGTTATGCTGGAATTGTTTTTGCAGAATTCTGTTTAGTTTTTAAGACAAATGATGGTGGTTTCTAAGATGAATGAGTGAACAGAATGGACTTTATAGGGGTATGTGGAACTTAAATTGTAGATTTTTGCGCTACTGCTTTTTGTTTATTTGTTTATGGAACACAGACTGGCCTCAAACTTGAGGCAATCCACCTGCCTCAGCTTCCTAAGTATATAGGCATATGCTACCGCATATGACTGCATATACTTGTTAAGAAAGATTGGCTGTAAAATATGTCAAATCAATTAGAATTTAATTTGTGGTAGGTAGAAAGAGATCAAAATAAAGTTGATTCTTAGATAAGTGAATATGAAAGGGAATTCTGGATAACAAAATTAAAGTTTAAATATAATTAAGAATTGTATATGTTAATTTGTGTTTCAAATGTAGGAAAATGATAAACCATTTTTAAGTTTTAGTATTTTAAAATCTCACACAAGGTAGATTTTTTTTTTTCTGTTTGATATTTGCCAACAGACCAAAACTATGCAGGGTGTTTTTCCTTAATTAGGATTAATGATAGAAAAGCAACTCAGAGTTGACATATAGATTTAAGAAATTAGCTTCAAGCTCTTCAGGTGATACTTTTTTAAAAAAATACAATTGGTGTTAGAAGAGCTGGAAATGTATGTAATGAAATACTCCAGATTAGTAAGTGACAGCCTTTGGTGTGTGTGTGTGTAGTATATATGTTTTATGTGTCTGTGTGTGTGGCTACATATGTGAAGCTAGAGGTTGCTGTTGGATGTCTTTCCCTATCATTCTCCATCTTGGTTTTGGAGATGGGGTTTCTCCCTGTACGAGGGCTTGCTGCTTTGTCTAGCATGGCTGGCCAGTAAGCCTCTGAAAATCTTGTTTATTCTTCTCCCCAGCATTGTGCCATCATGCTCAGCTTTTTACTTGGGTGCCTGGTACAGCAAGCTTGTACATTTTTTTACTGTGATGTCTCTGCATTCCATTGGTAGTGTGACTGAACTACTTAGTGTTACGTGGTAGCAAGTATGAATCAAGTAGAGCTGTATTTTATTTTAGACAGGTAGTAGATTTGTATCAGCAGTGAAGCTATTTCTGTTTTTATATACCAGCCATGACAAACCCTGCCCTATGTTCTACCGTGAAGGAGGTGATAGCTCCCTTCCACTTTGTCATTGTTCGTTTGTATTTGGTACTGAGATCTAATTTCAGCAGAAACTGAAAGTTTATTGTTAAGGCTTTCTTACCCCTTTTCTGATTTTGATTTTTGGATATGTATTTGTTTCTGGTCATAAAAAAACAACAAAATGCTGAAAATTGCAAGTTTTGTCACAGGTTGAAACTTTATAGAAAGAAAGCTAACTTTCAGAAAATCAAATCAAATTAGCATTTTATGTTACAAAATGTTAACAAATCTTGAAGTACATTAGTGAAGAACCATTCCTTGTTTATATTCTATAGTGTAGTTCTGAGATTTGCTATCTAGGCTGTGAGATATGGTGAGCAGTATAGCTAAGGAATGGATACTTTAGTACTCTGAAGTCATTAGCTGTGATTTGTAAGTCAGATATTAGGATGGAGATAATGCTTTGAATGTACCTGCTTTGTGGGGTACTCTTAAGGGGGGTAAAAGTGGCGTTTTCTTCCCCATTATACATGTTGCAAGCTCATTAGTGTTAGGTAATAATAGTTTCTGTTTATTACGTGGGATTTGTTTACTCTTTGGTTCCTTTGCGGTTATACCTAATGTTCCACATCTTAGAAAATATCTTCTCTTCATATTAGAATAGCTATTGAAGCAAGTCTTTTATTTTGAAGATTTGAAAACTGAGGAAGATACACACACGTGTATGCATATATGCATATATGTTCATATATATGTATAAATTTTTATTCTCCATAAAAGATCTTCTTGTAAATCTAATGGTAACTTTCCAGCCATTTGTTGAATTGAACTACCAGGGTCTGGCCATATTGACACATTTCTTATGGGCAGTTTTTTTGGTGTTTTTCACACAGTTTTACGTTTTAGTCCAGGATGGCCTGAAGCTCACTACGTAGCCCCATCCTCGCCTTGAACTCACACTGATCTTTATGCCTCAGCCTCCAGAGTTCTGGGATTACAGGCCACCATGCCTGGGTTGTGACTGATCTTTAGTTAAGATTTAGTATTTCTACATACCAATTTAGAAACACCATTTTACTATAATGTTAGGAAAGGTTCATTTTGCTGGTTTAAAGAGAAAGAGTAATAATTATCTAGAGAGCCATGTGTGCTGTCTTAGGGTACTTCAGCAATAAAAGTTGACTGCATATTAAAGTATAATTATATAATTATGAGGTTGGATTTTCTTTGTGCGGATGTGTAAATGTCTGTCAGTGAATTTAACCTTTTCCACTTGAATATTCAGTTACCAATATAATGTCCACTGAGAAATGATTTTTTTTCCCTTGAAGGTACTACATTAACATTTTCTTTAAGTTAGTTAATATGCTTCTTACTGGAACAACAGCATTAATCTTCAGAAGTGTAAGGAATTGAAGTACTGGAGAGTAGAAATTTGTTACAAGGGCATTAGCTTTGTTTGACTGTAAACATTGTAGCAATGAGACTTTTCCTTTGGTCTTTTGTGTTGATATTATTGATAAATGCAAGCTCTCTTGTTTTTATACAGGGTACCAAGTATGGTGTCCTTAGAGGAAACAAAATTGTATACCGGACTAGAACATGGTATGTGAATACTAACTGAAGAAAATCTGTAGAAGGATCTGTGTCGCTTCTTTGTAAGGATTAGAATGGAGTAGTTTTGTAGTTATGTCTCTTAGATTTTTTTTTTTGTACTATGTAAAATAAACTCATTACATATACAACAATTATTTTATTTCTCTCTGAAAAAATTGGATGATTATGTTTGTTTCTGAGACAGAGTCTCATTATGTAACCCATGATAGGCTCAAATTCATAGAGATCTTCCTGTCTGAGCCTCTGGCTTTAGAAATTATTATATAAAGAAATACCAGTAAATAACAAATTAGGTCATTAAATTTAATTTCTTTCTGTGTTCAGAATATAATGTTCACTTATTTTTAAATAAATTTTTTACTTAAAAGTATTAGTTTGTATATGTTTTTATATGTGTACATTCCATGGTCAGAGGACCACTTGCTAGAGTGGATCCTCATTCCATTGTGTTGGTTCTGGGGCTCAAACTCAGACTATAAGTCAGCCGAAAAGACCTTTACCAGCTAAGCCATCTCACCAGCCATGTTTTTGTTTGTTTCAGAATGATACATTAATATTGTAGCTTTATAATCTAATGATCTTTGTAGCTTTCTGTCCAGTGAGTTTAATTCAATTTAAGTTTTTGATGTCGTACTGGGACTCATACCTGAGAGACACCCTAACCCTTAAATTTTATATTCGTATTTTCTGAAACAACTTGGGATGTTGCTCAGTGACTAATCACATCCTTACCATGCCTGGCACTCTCCCTCCTTCCCCCCCCATCCAAACTATATTATACTAATTTAGGTTCAGAATATAGTCTTGATAGAAACTCAGTAAATTTTCTTACTGATGGGTTAATAATAGAATTAGTTTATATACATTAGTTTCTAAGTTACAACTGTTCGTTGGATTTGGGTCACCCATAACTTTAGAGAATCTCAAGTGTTTGTGGACTCTTAATTAGTAGCTAGGGCCTTTGAAATGTTCACAAAGAATGTTTTCTCTTCCATTCCCTATCTTTAAAAAGTATATGTTTATTTTTATTTTATGTGTGTGAGTGTTTTCTGCATGAATGTGTGTGTACCACATTCCCATTGCGGAGAAAAAAGGTGTCAGATCCCTTGGATCTGGAGTTACAGCTGGTTGTAAAATGCCGTGTGGGTGCTGGGAACTAAGTCCGCATCCTCTTACAGAGTTTTTGACCCCTGAACTGTCTCTCCCCAATGTTTTGATAAAAGATTATTATTTCATAAATAATCATTTTATTTTGTTTTTTTAAAGATGTATTTGTTTTATGTATGTGAGTGCTTTGTCTGCACATACACCTGCACACCAGAAGAGGGCATCAGATCACATCACAGATGATTGTGAGCCACCATGTGATTGCTGGGAATTGAACTCAAGATCTTTGAAGGAGCAGACAGTGCTTTTAACCACTGAGCCATCTCTCCAGCCCTTATTTTGGTTATTGGAGACCAATCTCTTGTAGCCCCATCTTGCCTTCAGCTCCTGTTCTTCCTTACTCTTCTTTCTACATGCTGAGATTACAGATGTGAATCATCATGCCCAGATATGTTTGTCTATGTGTTCATTTATGGATTGACTAGAGACAGGGTCTTCAGTTGTAGACCAGTTTACCCCTGAACCATCTGCCATCCCTGTTACAGGTGTGTGCCTCAATGATGTGACTAAGCTAGACCCTTTAAACATGAAGGTTTTGAATGTTAGTCTGTCATACTCTGCCACTGATTTAACTATAATAAAGACAAAATCATTTTTTCCCCTCTTTTTAAGAAGGGTCTTAGGATAAGGTGTTGTTAAAAACTGAAATAAAATCAGGAACTTCTCCATATCTTAAATGTCTTCTCTTATTTTTTTTTAAATAGACCTTTCCAGAGAGAACCAACGAGAAGTAATTGCTAGTGTCATAAGGAAACTTCTTAGTAAGTATATATGTCTATAACTTCCTTTTTTGCTAAGCTTTAGAATAGTAGCCTGTGGCAGGTGTGCTTTTACTTAACTTTTTTTTAGTTGAAATTGGGAGAATATTATCTCCTCCCGACACACACACACTTTAAGCAGCAGATTAGGGTTTGCGTAGTAATTTAAGATGTTAGCTAAAATGTTCTCTTCTCCTATTTTAGAGCACATACTTGATAATTCGGAAGATGACACCAAGTCCTTGTTTCTCATCATAAAGGTAGAAGTGGCTCCAAAGCTCCATCATTATTAATGTGCTCAGGCTTGACTGGTGACTTCTGAATAAATGTTGAAATTCTTTAACACAGATCATTGGAGACCTTCTGCAGTTCCAAGGATCTCATAAACATGAATTTGACTCCCGATGGAAAAGCTTTAACTTAGTAAAGAAGTCAATGGAAAATCGGGTCAGTATTTTCACCTAAAACTCTGAATTATTGTTTTAAAAAAAAGATGTATAATAGCCCTGATTTGAAGATTATTGTTTATAGAGGAAATTTTCCCTGTAATTAGTAGCTTTAAGAATATTGCATGAAACCAGTGATGTTCTTTTTTTTTCTTATAGAATTTTTCCATATAATAATAAAACATTTGACTTTTAAAGAAAAAAAAGAATATCGTATGAAAACTCTAAGCACAATACATATCGAACAGATCCTAGGGGGAGAATGTATTTACTTCTTAGGACTATTGTTCACTTATAGAGTGCTTGGCTAGCATGTGTGAGGCCCTCAGTTCAAAATATTTTATTTAGTGATAACATCTGTTACCCTCCGTGAACATTTCTGTAGCAGAGATTTGCTTAGTAGCATTCAGGCTATTTTATAAAAACAAGAAGAAGCCAGGTGCCATGCCACACAGAGACAGGTGGATCTTGTGACTTTAAGGCCAGCCTGGAGTACAAAGCAAATTCAGTACATTCAGAGCTACACAAAGAAATCTGTCTCGAGAAAAAAAAAAAAAGGAAGATTGCCCATAGGTATGAATGAACTTATTTGACTCTGAGGAAGAACATTTCTTGTGTTGATTTAATGTTCCAATGTGAGAATCGGTATAAGCCTCTTTAGGCACCCAGAAGGAAAAATACTCACAGAAAAGTAGAGGTGTGTTCCTAACAGTGTTTCCTAGTAGACTTGTGCTCACGTCTTGAGTCTCTAGATGCCGATATGTTACTTGTGCTAGATACTGGAGATGGAAGAGCATCTATGGCAGGCTGTAGAAGAGTGCCAGAAGGTAAATTAGGTCAATAGTTGTGTTGTAAAAGAGTCTATTGGTTTTATATTCAGCAGTGGAGATCCACTAAATGGAATATACATTGTAAGCATGAGCCACCACACCTGACTGAAAGTTAGTATGGATTTAATTTGAATATAGGAAAAAGTATTTACTGAATATTAAAATGTTCTGCCACAGTTAGAATCTTAAGTGGAAAAAGCCCAAATCAAGACTTTTAAGATACAGATAGAAGTGGGTTTGGACAAAGGGCAGACTTGAAGGATTTTGATGGTTAATATATGATAAAGGCTAACAATTACAATTTTTTCATTTGTTTGTTTGTATGGGTGGGGGACCTATGCATCTGGGAAAGTAAAGGTCAGAGGGCAACTTGTAAGGGTCAGTTCTATACTTCCAACGTGTAGGTCCCAGACATTAGACTCAGTGTGTCAGACAAGGGTGGCAGCTGGTTTTGCTCCATTTTCTCAGTATGAGGTTTGGTATGGTTGGGGGTTGGCCTTTTTGTTGTTGTTACTGGGTGTGTGGGTGCGTGTGTTTGGTTGGTTCTGTTTGGAGACTTGGTTAATCTGTGTAGCCCTGGGTGGCCTGGAACTAAGCGCCCCCCTGTGTCGGAGATTAAAAGTGTGCACCATTGTACCTGGCTCTGCCTTCTGTTCTGAGGTAAGTTTTCATTCAGGGGTTCAAGAATTCATTGTTGTAGTCACTTAGTGAAAACATCTCAATGTTTTCTGTTTTGTTTTCCAGCTCCATGGAAAAAAGCAACACATCAGAGCCCTTCTAATTGACCGAGTGATGCTGCAGCATGAGGCAAGTGTCTCAGTAATGATCTCATGATGTGGCATTCTAAGGAATAATTACTGTGATTTTTTTTTTTTCACAATTACATGGACTTTCAGTAAATACTTTTAAGACTTGATTTATATTATTTCTTTTTAAAGTTGCGGACACTAACTGTTGAGGGTTGTGAGTACAAAAAAATACACCAGGAGATGATCAGAGATCTTCTTCGATTATCAACAAGCTCATACAGCCAGGTGAGCTTCGCTCTCTTCCGTGTTTTCATTTTGTTACGTGTAACCCTTGTTTGAACACTTTGAATAATCCCTTATGTAGGGTCACGTACAAAAGAAACAAGAGAACTAGAACTAAATCTAGCTTCCCCACCCCCAGTGCCATCGGAAATACTTTTCAAATTTCAAATAAGATTAAAATTTTGCTTTAATGTGCAAAAACATTTATGTTTGTAGTGTAATTTCCCACCACCACCACACATACACACATACACACACAATCCTTTGCCGAGACAGTCTGCCTGCTTCCGCCTTTCCAGTACTGGGCTTGCTGGCATATGCACCAGGTACATCTTAAATCGTCTCTTTTACATTTTAGAGACTGTGCCAGTAGAATGGTGTGCCCACCCAATTCTGTGAAATTTTAGAGACTGTGCCAGTAGAATGGTGTGCCCACCTAATTCTGTGAAATTTTAGAGACTGTGCCAGTAGAATGGTGTGCCCACCTAACTCTGTGAAATTTTAGAGACTGTGCTGGTAGAATGGTGTGCCCACCTAATTCTGTGAAATTTTAGAGACTGTGCCAGTAGAATGGTGTGCCCACTTAATTCTGTGAAATTTGGAAGGCTAATCTGGAAATGCTACATAATGCCTTCTGTGTGTAATGATCAGGTTTCAGGGAGTTGCTAGGATGTAACGTGTAGTCTATCTCTTAATATAGTAACAGACCAGTAGATACATCCTAGCACACAGAACAGAGAAAGTACAATATATCAGTTCCTTCTCACTTGGTAATTTCTTGTGTATGGACATAGGAAACTTGATCTTCTCATCAACTTAAGAGTGCCTGCTGTTTGCTTTCCTCTTTGTAATAAGCTCTTGCTTAGGCATGCCATTCCACTTCTCTCATCAGAAAGAAGCATGTGATAATATTTTCCTTTTAATAGTCATTTTCTTACTTTTTAAGGTGTGTGCTTTCTGTTATTTAAGTAAACATCTAATTATCATTGCTTTCTTTTTTATACTTGAGTAGACGTCTTTTAAAATCCCTGTCAATTTTCCCCAGGTCAGAAACAAGGCTCAGCAAACATTTTTTGCTGCTTTGGGAGCATATAACTTCTGTTGCAGAGATATTATCCCCTTGGTTTTGGAGTTCTTACGGCCTGATAGACAGGATGTCACACAGCAACAGTTCAAGGTATAGATTCTGTTTTAACTTCTACAGTAAACACCCATATATCTGTTATTCAGGATCTGCAGTTTATGTTGTTAGATTTGCTTATCACTTACATGCTTATATCTTAATATATATATAAGTTGAAAATATCAGAACATTTTATCATGGTTTGTGTTATGACAAAATATAAGATGCAGGCCATGTGGGAATAAATTGAGAAGTATAACCAGTGTGAAAGGTGGTCCAGAAATAGGAAGAAATAAAGTTATTTTGAACAACAGATCAGAGTGGAAAAAGAAATTTTAAGGCATCTCAGAGATGGCATGTAAGTAAATCTTTATAAGTTGATTGATTGAGAGATATTGAGGATAGAGAAGAGTTAGAGATTAATGGCTAAATATGAGGGAACCAAAAAATGGGAATTTCCATCGGTAAAGCTTCCAGATTGTAGGGGAAGTGAGAGATCCCTCAAACCCAAGAGTTTGAGGCAAGCCTGGGCAACATGGCAAGATCCCATCTCAAAACAAAATGAAAAATTAGAGGTTAAACAGTAAAACTGACCGAGATACCATAAAAACAGAGGATCAGACAGATGGCAATAAAGACCTTTTAGAAAGAAGATCTTCGTCAGTGCTAACTTTCTGGATAGGATTAAGATGAGCACTAAGCATATTCCTTGAAAGTTAATTTGCAAAACAGAAATCAGTAGGCTTATTATAAGCCAGGCTTAGTTACTTACGTTAGAAATAAAGCTTTCTTAGGACAAGACATTCTTTTATATAGTCTGTATGTCTTCTTCATATCACAGTTGAGAATGACCTTCTATTTCCTTTATTCTTTAATATCTGGCAGCTGACTTCCTGCCCCAGTGTTGAATATTCTCTCTGGAAGGTCTGCCATTGGTCAATCTTGTTAAGAACATGTTAGAGAGCTCAAGGTTAGCAGTGACTGTGTGGAGGCTGAGGAGGAGGCTAGAATCTGCAGTGGGCAACACTCTGACTTGGGATCCATTTAGATTGAGTGTTCTGGAAATACCTGCTTCATTAGAATCATTGATTAGACTTTGTTCATAAAAACCATGTAGTATCATTAAGTAGCTATATTTTTAAAGATATTTATACTTTTTTCTGTGATAATTTCACACATGTATACAGTGCATCTCCTCATACCCATCCTCCTCCTGAGTAACCAAGCTTCTCCGTATTTAGTAACATACTTAGCAACTCGATGTTAGCTGGTATTTGATAAATTATTTCCAACATTAGGTCCTAAAAATACTTAGTGTGGTTCATTTCAGGGCCATTATTATATCTGAGGGAAAATAAGAGTAGAATTTGGGGCTGGTAAGAACACTGTCTGCTCTTCCAGAGGTCCTGAGTTCAATTCTCATCAACCACATGGTGCCTTACAACCATCTATATTAGAATCTGATGCCCTCTTCTGGCATGTAGGCGTACATGCAGATAGAGCACTCATACATAAAATAAATGAATAAAATCTTTAAAAAGAAAAGAGTAGAGTCTGTTTTCTTACAAACATTCTTACCTTTTTACATTGGCTAAATAGCCATTCTTTTAGCCAACGCTCTGTTAAATGACTTGGGGTGGGGGAAGGGAATGGATGCCACTTGTTTCACATTTTAAAAAAAACCCACATTAAATGTGTGAACCTATTTACAAATCAGCTGAAAGTGTGTAAATAGCCAGTGTAAAGGTTGAAACACCATGTTGAACTCAAACAAGTCTCTTATTTTCTGTATCATATGTTTGTTCCTATAGGGTGCCTTATATTGTCTACTTGGAAATCACAGCGGTGTGTGTCTGGCAAACCTTCATGACTGGGACTGTATCGTGCAGACATGGCCAGCACTTGTCTCTTCAGGGCTTAGCCAAGCAATGTCACTGGAAAAGCCATCAATAGTCAGACTATTTGATGACCTTGCAGAAAAGATTCATAGACAATATGAAACAATTGGCTTGGACTTCACAGTAAGCAAACCATTTATTTGTTCACTCATATTTTAGTGGACATTCTGGGTTTTATGTTCCATGTCTTCTTTTTTTTTTTTTTTTTCCTGTAATACTTTAGCCTGTTATTATAATTTTTTAAAGGCATGTGCTTTCTTTTTCCATCTAATGCTTTCTAGTGGTCATTGTTGTGGATAATGGTGGAACACCAAGCTGGAATGTGTCTGGGAGAGAACCAGGTCATTTCCACCAAGAAGCTACAATAGTTAACATTGCTATATTTACCATTGTTCCATATATGCCTCTCTCCTCACTTTCTCTCCTCTCCTTTCCCTCTCCTCTGCCTGGCCTGGAACTTGCTTTGTAGACCAGGCTAGTTTCAGACTCACTCTGCTTCTTGAATGCTAGGATTACAGACATGACCCATTAAGCCCAGTCATGGCAGGGTTTTTTAAAGAGGTGATTATATTTTAGGAAATTAGCTATGCAAGTCAAAATTAGAGGAAACTTGCCACTAGCTAGATTCAAAACTTACAATGCAGAATATATTAATTTTTTGGATGAATGAGAAAGAAATTTAACTGGTTGCCAAATAGAGATCAAATAGGACATCATTTAAGCACTTTTTCAAAAGTCTGACTAATTTTGTAGTCCGTGTTAAATCCTCCTGCCTTAGCCTGCCATGTGCTGAGATTACATGCATGAGCCACCTTTCTTGACCATCTAAGAAGCATACATTCGCACTTCCTCAGTGCATCGGGATGGGCAAAAATGTAAGGATATGAGTTCTTCCCTCAGATTGGTTATGATTTGCATCTTAATGACCAGGATTGTAGCTGTGGCTATAGATGCAGCCCTTGCCCTTTGAAACTGTCCTTATATTAGAATTGGTTCCCCATACCCTACCCACATAGGGTCTTCTGCAGCCCAGGCTGGCCTTGCATTCTTGATCCTCTTGTCTTCTCTTCTGAGTGCTCTGATTATAGGGATGCACTCCACAACCAGGTAGATTATTTTTTCTTTAAAAATTAATAATAATAGTAACTTGAAATGACATTCCCAAATCATTGGTCTGACAAAAATGGCCAAAGAGGAAAAGGTACTTGTCAGTAAACCTGATGACCTGAATTCACTCCCTGGATTTGAAAGCACAGTCATTACATTTGTTTCTTTTTGTGTATATATAGACGAGTACACACTCATGTACTCACCAGTACATTGCACATACCATGGCACAAATGTAGAAACCAGAGGACAAATTGTAGGAATCTGTTCCCTCCATCTACCCATGTAGGTATGGGAACTCAGATGGTCAGGCTTGGTAGCAAGTGCCCTTTTTCTTTTTTAGATCACATTGTAATATGTGCCATGACTCTTTTTTCCTGCATATCTTTTTCTAATAAGATTCCAAAGCCATGTGCTGCAATAGCCGAATTACTTCAACAGTCAAAGAATCCCTCTGTTAGCCAGACTCTGCTGAGCCCAGAAATGATTAAAGAAGGAAAGAAACGCCAACAGGAAAAGAATGCTGATGCCCTAAGGTAATTGATATACAAAATGTTACACTTAATACATTTTAACTAGCTCTAAAATATAAATGTAACTTATCATTTACACATTGATTTCTGGGAAAATGCATAAAATTGGGAGATGATTGTTGGAAAGGGACTAAATTTTACTTTTAGGTATAGAGTTGGAAAAAAAAACAGGCTAAAAGTAAAACAGTTATTGTTGTATTTTTTTCACTGTGACTTCCCTTTGATTGTTTATAGGTATAATGTATCAGACACAGTATAATTGGCACAGTTTGTTATCAAGTCCTAAATTGAAGTTCAGTGCACTCATATTTATAGCTTTTACAGTAATCTCTTTTTTATCAAACTTGGTATTAGGATATTACTAAACTGTTTTTTGATTTGGGGAGCCAGAACAAATCCATGGAAGCACTTACGCCATAGCCTTCCTAATTCAGTTTCGGGTTTACCATATCACTAGTACATGAGTATGCCCATGTATTATGCTATTGCCCAATCTGGGCTTAAGAATTCTTCCTGCCTCACTGTAGTGCTCTAAATGTCATGAATATGGGCACTAGCTACAACCCCAAAGCTTGTTTTCTAAAATGTCTTTGTAAATATTGAACTCCCATAGCCTGTTTAATTGATTTCAGGTAGCCAGCAGCCAGCGTGCTTTACAGACGGAGCACCGCTAAACTCTTTATTGCTACTTACAGTTTTAATATTTATTTTGGAATACTCAGACATTATTGTAATGCTAGTACTTTTTGTGTTGAGGGAGGAGGATCAGGAGTTCAAGGCTAGCCTGTAGTAAGAGACCTTACTCAAAAACCTAAGAATATTAAGAAAGAAGAAACAATTGGAAGTTTATTATTTGTAGCCCTTAATGTTCTTTTTTCAGTCTCCTCACATACTCACTTTTCGTCTTGTCATATGGTGAGGTGTAAGAGGAGGTGAACTAAGCCAGAATCTGAATTGATATTCCATTATGTGATGTCTTAATACTAAGATCGTATTTTATCTGAATTTTTTCAAAAAGGAACTATGAAAGTTTGGTAAATACTTTACTAGATGGTGTGGAACAAAGAAATCTGTAAGTATAATTTTTTTTTTCTTTAAAATGTTTTTTTAATCATCAAAGCATTTGTCCTAACTGCTCTAGAGATTTTGTGCATGAGAAAAAGAATGATTGTATTAATGGCATAATTTTTGTGTTAGAATATTGAGGGAGGCATGGAAAGGCTCAGGCTAATGATAGGGGCAGTGTTCTTCAGTAGGCTTGTTTTAATTCTTGAGAAACTTTAAATTATGTCAGATACAGAGTTGAGCAGGTTTTCACACACTGTGATCACAGCTCTCAAGAGGCTGAGGCTACAAAAAAGTTTGAAAACAGATTCTTATTTGAAATGGTTTTAAGAGTAATTTGATTTGTATGTACCTTCTCTCATTCTCCCCATCACCACTCCAACCATCAGGCCTTGGAAATTTGAGCATATAGGCATCGGGCTTCTGTCTCTGCTTCTAAGGGATGACAGAGTGTTGCCTGTTCGCGCCATACGTTTTTTTGTTGAAAATCTCAACCATGATGCAATCGTTGTTCGAAAGGTACATACTTTATTTTGGTTACTTTGTTGGGTTTGAGAATATCTACCTTAGCAGACTCTATTCATTCTTCATAAGCATATATATCCTAATAAATACCTTGAAAGGAATGATCTGACGTCTTCTGTTTACCCAGAAGCAATCATAATTTGTTCAACAAATACTGGGAAGCATAATCGAGCATTTTATATTTTAACATTATAGCTATAGCAGGGAATAAACTTAGACTAATAGGAAAGTTGGAATTTTAAGAATTCAAAAATTCATTTTGCAAGCAGGGATTCAGCTTTTTGGTTTTTGAAAAGTGTTAGAAATGAGCTCTAAGAAAGGTCCTGGGTTTGGTACTTCTGGAAGAAAACCAATGAAAGACCCAGAGGCTGACACAAATAGAATGAGCTTCTATTGATCTAGCAGAGGAAGAGCGGTTCCTTCCCAGAGGCTCAAGCTGGAGATGCTAGTAAAGTCTTCCTAGTTAAATGTCCATGCTTCTCCCACCAGTGCCAACATGTGGACAGTATTTTTTTAATTAGTTAACTGTTTAATCCATATCTACTTTTTAATTTGTAAGTGTACAAACACATGCTCCTGTGCACGCGCCCACACACACACACACCCCACTGCAATATACATGTGGCAGTCAGAGGACATGGGAGATGATGCTCCACTTCCACTGATGGACTGGAGGAGCGGATCAGACTCAGGCCATTGAGCTTGTGCAACAAGTACTTGTGCTTCCTGAGTCATCCCACAGACCCTAAATTTTTTTTTTTTTTGAAATAACATACAAAGCAAGTGATTTTATTATGGCATTTTCATGCATACTTTTTTAGTTAATTTTCCCCAATAACCTCTGACCTTGTATTTTCATTTCCACTTTCAAGTCTTCTGATTGTCACCCCCCTCCTCATTTCTTTACAGCCTTTCCCTCTCTCATTTCCCCTTTTCAGCATCATGACTTGTAGATAACCACACCCACTGTCACATAAATAACTTGTTTATAAATTAGAAGCTGGGATTGTGGTGTTTGTATTTCTAAGTCTGGAATACTTTACTTAATATGATTTCCATATCCATTTGTGAATGTGATTTTTTCTGTTTATGATTGAGTAAAATTTTATATATATATATATATATATATATATATATATATGTATATATACCATTTGTATTGTCTGTCTGTTGATGGGCATCTAAGCTGATTCCATTTCCTTGCTATTACCAGTAAAGCACTGTTGAACATAGATGTATGGGTATTATAGGTATCTTCATGGTATAATGCAGAGTCCTTTGAGAGTCCTAGGAGTGGGATCAGGTGACAGTTCTATTTTTTATCTTTGAGAAACCGCCACACTGATTTCCATAGAGTCTGCCTAAGTTGACTCTCCTACTGAGAGTCAATAAGGGTTTCTCTTGGGAGGAGATATTTGAAAGAAATAGAGTACAGCATGCTGTAGGAGATTTCAAAAATGTTGGTATTTACATATTAACTTGTTTGTAGATGGCTATCTCAGCTGTTGCTGGTATTCTCAAGCAGCTAAAGAGAACTCACAAAAAGCTGACCATCAATCCTTACGAAATCAGTAAGTAAATATCCCAGGTAAATAGCAGTGCTTTTCAATAACACTTAGAAAATTTTCTTAAGTATTCACAGAGGTAAGAAGCGGTAGCACAGGACTCTAATTCCTTTAGTTTGGAAGTAGAGGTAGGAAGGTATGGAATTCAAAAGTCAACGTAAGCTGTATTAACATAATCCATCGAGTTTTTGTTTTGGTTTTTTTTGGGGGGGGATTGGGTTTTTTTTGTTGTTGTTTTTTGTTTGTTTGTTTGTTTGTTTTTTGGTGTGTGTGTGAGCAGGGTCAATTTTTCTACTTTTCTTACTGTGTTCTTGGATTTTATTTCTTTTTATTTATTTCTGACTTTTTGTTATGTCGTTTTATTTTGGTTTTCCAGACAGGGCTTCTCTGTGTCGCACTGGATGTTCTGAAGCTCATCCTGTAGACCAGGCTGGTCTCAAACTCAGAGATCCACCTTCCTCTGCCTCCTGAGTACTGAGATGAAAGGTGTGAGCCACCACCACCTAGCAGATGTAATATTTTAATTGTGGACTAGGCTGTAGTCAACAGAAAAAAAGATTATCTTTTAAAAATTTTTTTCACTTAATGTGAAGGACATACATTTGGATAAGTGATGAAGATTTCAGTAAGATGTGTTGATAAAATTATTAACACAGAATAAATGTTAAGTTTTTATTTTTGAGAACTGTATTTTGATATGTAAAATAAAGTGTAATATGTAATATCTTAAATACTTTTGTATTCTGTGCTGAGACATTATGTAAGCAATTTCCTGTGAAACAATTCCATTAAGTGTGTGTTGGGAGAGAGAATATGTTAAAGTTAAAGAATATGTTAAAGTTTATATAGGGTAATATATAAAATATTGAGGCCTGTAAGTGAAGAATAATGTAAAAAACATTCCTTGAGCTCTGTAAGCTTGAAATTAATTCAGAACCAAATGTTTTAACAAACTCTTTTATTTAGTACATCATATTCTCCTAACAGTTATCAATCCAAACCATTCCATCTTCCCCTCAATAGTTCTAAGTAAAACCCCATGCTCCACTTGAGACCCATCCCTGCTGCTGAGGAATTGCGTCCAGGACGTTGCTCATGCCCAGCTAACACTAACACTACACTCTTAATTCCTATCTAGTCTTTTTTTTATATTTGTGTGTATGGATGCATATATGCCATCATATGTATGTGGTGGGTGGAGGATGGCTGTTGCATCAGTTTTCACTCTTCACTGTGTGGGTCAAAAGATTGAACTCAGGCTGTTCATGTACTTTTACTTGCTAAGCCATCTAGACAGTCCTATGTGGTCTTGTTTTGAGACAATATTAATAAGTGATTTATTGTTAAGAGTTCTAGGCATGGCTAGAGAAATGGCTCAGAGTTCAAGAACATGTATTATTTTTATGCAAGAACCAAGTTCTATTCACAGCCCCCACATCAGAGAGCTCACAACTGCTTGTGATGAGGCATCTGGCGGTGCCTCTAACTTCGGGCACATGCACATATGCAAGCATAGCTATACAAATATAAATACATAATTTATAATTTTTTAGGGGAGTTATAATCAGGGCATGGTGGTGCCTACCTTTTATCCCAGCACTTTTGGAGGCAGAGGCAGGTGTGTCTCTGAGTTCCACACCATCAAAGTCTATAAAGTGACCCTGCCTCAGAGAAATAAATAAATAATAAAGTAGTAGTAATATGGCAGTAGTATTGTTTATTGAAAGTCTAGAACATCTACTAAATTAATATTTTCAAATTATTGAATCTGAATGCCTTTTCTTTAGGTGGATGTCCTAAACCCAACAAAATTCTTGCTGGTGATAGACCTGATAATCATTGGTTGCATTATGATAGCAAAAATATACCAAGAACAAAAAAAGAATGGGAGTCGAGTTGCTTTGTTGAAAAAACTCACTGGGGTTACTACAACTGGCCAAAGTAAGTCATAGTTCGCCTCCTACCTGCTCATTGAACATTGTTTCTGTGTTGGTGAACGTGGTTTGTTAGAGCTCATCTCTCTACTCAGAGGCACTTAAAGGCCTTTTCCTTCTTTCTTCCTATCTTTGTTTTGCTCCTGCCAAGACGGTGCTTCATTTCTTCGCACTTATACTACAGTCCCGAGCTTTTGTTAATTCCTGTTATATGGTTAGGGAGGTTCTTAGCAGCTGCTCTAAATTGTCTTTCTATGTGTTAATAATAACACACTTGTCTCAAGCAGAAGCACTTTTCTCTTACTGTTGAATTAAGAGAAGGGCATCAGGATCTGTGAAGTTTAAAGCAGGAGCTGTTACAGTCTACTCATATCCCTAAACTCCATTCTAACCACAGTTGCTAAAAGTGCCTCCTAACGTTAACCCTTGAAGCTGTATCCCTTTTGTGTTATAAATGTAAACTTTTACTATGTAGGAATATGGTTGTTTATGCCGGTGTGGAAGAGCAGCCTAAACTCGGCAGGAGCAGGGAGGATATGACAGAGGTAAGCATCATTTCATGGTGATTTTAATTTCCTCTTGGAGACTGATTGAGCTCTCGCTCAGTCATTTTTTTTTTAACCCTTTCTGGTATGTCAGTGTAGTGCAGCATATAGGTGAAAGGTATACTACAGTCCATCACTCAGGTGCTAACTGTCAACACTACCCACGTTTCCAGGGTCACCCTTAAGCTACTACCATGTTCAGCACTCCTTTGGGTGCTGCTCTATATAGTTTACTGCTGGTTGCTTGTGTTAGTTTTGGATAGGATAGATCGTGTTTTGGGGGGAAATAGATGTTTATATACTTTTTTATGATTTATTTTTATTTTTTTTTAGTTATGAGTATCTATGTCTGAGTGTGTGCACCTGAACGTAGGTATCCCTGTGGGAAAAGGTATTAGTTCCTCCACGAGCTAGAGTCACAGGTAGTGAGCTCTCTGACGTGGTGATGGGAATAAACTCAGGCCTTCAAGACAGACAGTGCCGTTCTTAACCACTGAGCCATTTTCCAGCCCAGATATCTAGATTTTAAAGACAAACACTTCAGTTAAGCCAAGTGTGGTACAGTATGTCTGTACCCAAGCTGTTGAGTGGGGACTGCTGTTGAGTTCAAGGCCAGTCTGGACTGTAGAACAAGACAGTTTGTAATCAACAAAAGAAAAGACTACAACATGGAACAACATTTTATTCCTCATTAAACATACTTCATTATCATTTTGAAAGTTAATTAGCTTAAAAACTAAGTTTTCTTCAAGTTGATATTTAAATTTCCTGATTCTGATGAGCATTTCTTTTAAGGCTGGTGTTATACAAAGATATAAATGGCTTGTTGGAATTTGGTTTACAGTTAGAAGATTTTCATAAAATGAGAAATGACATCCAAACCCAGGGAAGTAAGTGGGGGGGGACTTAATATTCATAGAGCTGCATTTTAGTTTTGCACCTAGTTACATTTACTCTTTTGGTTCTAGAAAGTACTGTAGTTTCTTTGGGTATTAAAAATTCTCCAGAGGGAAAAAAAAAGGCTGTAAACCATCTAATGAACAGTCTTAAAATTTAATTTTAGCTTTATCAGACTTGTGCTCTTAAGTAGGCTTTAAATCCTGAATATTGTTCTTTTTTTCAACTTCATAGGCAGAACAGATCATATATGATCATTTTTCTGATCCTAAGTTCGTCGAGCAGTTAATAACATTTCTATCTTTAGAAGATAGAAAAGGAAGAGATAAGTTTAGTCCACGACGCTTCTGCCTATTTAAGGTAATTATGCTTTGTGTACCCTTTTCATCAAACGTGGTGAGGTTCATGGGTTCATAAGAAAATTTGAACTTACCTATTATCTACTTTAAAGTGGTACTGAAATTAAATGGTTCATATTTGTGGTGGCTTACTTTTTTTAAAGCATCTTTTAAAATTCTTGATGTTATTAGCAGTAGAGACAAATGCATTTAATAGGAAGTTGAAATATTCTTACTGTTGTAACTGATGCTATTGAAGAGAATAAATAACAATTGCAGTCTTAAGTATTATCTAGATAATACTGAATTAGTTTTGTCTTTTTTTTTATAGGGTCTATTTAGAAATTTTGACGATGCCTTTCTGCCTGTTCTGAAGCCCCATTTAGAACGTTTGGTTGCAGATTCTCATGAAAGTACCCAGAGATGTGTTGCAGAAATTATAGCTGGTTTAATTAGAGGTTCTAAGCATTGGACATTTGAAAAGGTGATGTGATCAGTCTTTGGAGAGTTTTATTTGTTTGCTTTCGGGTTTTGATGATTATTTACTCAGCACACAAATAATACTAGGACTTGGGAGGGCAGTGATAAGAGGATCTAGAGTTCAGGGGGCTGCATGAGACCTTGTCTAAAGTAAAGGGAAAGAAAGTAGCAGTCTACATCATATTTATGATAGTGATTCCTGCAACATAACAGTTTAGTTGGTAGAGTGTTTATTTAGCATGCACAAAACCCTGTGTTAGATCTTAACACTTGGTGACATGGGCCTAAAATCCAAGCATTCTGGAGGTGGAAAGCAAGAAGATCAAGAGGTTCAAAGTCTTCCTTTTCTACATAGCAAGTTTGAGGCTAGCCAGGGATGCAAGAGGCACTTTTTTGTTTGTTTATTTTTAAAAAGAAAAGATAAGAAAACAACAGTTCATGATCTATAGATAACACTCAGTGCATGGAGGAGAGTCAGGGTAATAATCAGGTTTAAATTTTAAAGAAGAAGCTGGAAAGATGACTTAGTAGTTAAAGAGTATATACTATTCTTGCAGAAGATCCAAGTTCTGCTTACAGCACACACATCGGGCAGCTCACAGCTGCCTGTTTCTCCTGCTCTAGGGGATCCAGTTCCCTATTCTGGCCTTTGTGGACAGTGTACTCCCATGTACCCACACACAGTAGTTAAAAATAAATATTTTGTTGTTGCTTTGGTTTGGTTTTAGTTTTTTTGAGACAAGGTCATACTGTGTAGCTCTGGCTCTCCTGGTACACCAGTCTGGCCTCCAGCTCACAGAGATCTGGTGACCTCTGCCTTCTGAACGCTAGGATTAAAGTATGTACTACCACACTGAGCTTAAAAAATACAATCTCAAGAAAAAACAAAACCCAGAAAGCTTGTTTCTCTCAAAATGGAGGCTTATCCGCAGCACACATGTCCTTGCCATGCTGTTACTGGAGATACTATTAATTTTTTTCTAAAACACATTTTTAAGAAAGATGTGTCTCATACTTTTTATCCCAAACACTACCTCCCTATTGTCCTTTTAAACCAAAGGGCGTGGCTATGCAATGTGGTCATTGTGTGTAGTAGTGGTTAGAAAAGGAAGGCCTCAGTTTCCCCTTGAGATTAATCAAAGTCTGTCTTTCAAGATCACATAGTAATTTGTGTGCTTATTGAATTTTTGAAGCCATAAACATGTTCAGTCTTTGATTATAAAAATTTGAATTGAAAATTTCACTTAAAGTGAATTCCAGTTTCATATTGGAACACCTGTGCTTCCTTCTCAGGTTCAATAGTGACCTGAATAAGTTCAAAAAATTTTAAGTTTTCTTTTTGCCCAATGTGATATCTATTTACTTTTTTAAAAAGAACTTTTCTGTGTACCAGAAATTTTATAAGGAACCATTTAAAGTTTTCCCTCCCTTCTGAACAATATTTTGAGAAAGAAATTGAACTATATATAATTTTTATATGCTACCTTATATGAATTATAACGTATAAGATCCCTTACTTGGATGGTCTAGGAAGTTGTGTCCTATTTGTATGTATGTATTTCTATGAGGCACTGTTTTCAGGATGGTGTATGACACTAACTTTTCTTTTACTTTGAAAAGGTGGAGAAGCTTTGGGAGCTCCTGTGCCCGCTGCTGAGGACAGCACTGTCCAATATGACAGTGGAGACATACAATGACTGGGGAACTTGTATAGCCACATCCTGTGTAAGCTCACTTTCTGCTTGTTTCCTCATTCCCTTTGAATCCTGACAGTTTGTTAATGTTTTTTGTTGTACATAATTGAAGATGGTGCTTTTCAGCCATCTCAGCAGCCCTTGAGTGTAACTCTGGTTCTCATGTCTATTTTGAAATAGTAATACATTTTAAAATCTTTATGTCAGACTGTGTTTTGAGAAATGCAGTTTACACATAGTAAAAGCCATATAATAATGTGTTATTATTACCAAGTATGCTCGTTGCTCATGTGCTTTTATTTATTGTCCATTTTGTTAGCAGTTTTCTCACTGTTAGTACAACTAACAATAATTAATTAAACTTGTATTTGACTCCCCAGTTTTAGTTTGGCTTGCTTCTTGCATATTTACTTGTAATATGACTGGGTATGATTGAGTTACAGAATTATGTCGTTTGCCTAATTATTACTTTATATCTTCAATGCAGGAAAGCAGAGATCCCCGGAAGCTTCATTGGCTTTTTGAGCTGCTCTTGGAGTCACCATTAAGTGGGGAAGGGGGGTCGTTTGTAGATGCATGGTAAATAAAAAGACAACCTATACAGCTGCATCAAAGATTTGATATTAACTAATGAACACGTGGAAATGAGTTACTAGGCATGGAAGTGCACCCTTGTAATTCCTGCAGTAGGGAGGTGAAGGAGGATGATTATGCATTTGAGGCCAGCTTGGCCTATATACCAAATTCCAGGCCGACCAAGAGACCCAGCACGAGCAAGGGTCAAAATAAATAAAACCAAAGCAAAAGAAAAACAGGAATTGAGTTATCCAAGTGCTAAATTAAATGATGGATTTCCTTTGAAGGCTGTGGTGCTTAGTTATCATTTTGTAAGCAATGTACCAGCTCCAGCATAAGATACCAGCCTTCTGTACTGCCGCAGATTTGTTTTCTTTTGTTGCCAAACATACAAAGGACTTAGTTCAGTGGTTGAGTGCTTGCCTAGCATATACCCTGTATCGCCACAGAAGTGACCATATCAAGGAGAGTTTACTTGTCCTATGCTTGTGAAAGTGGAGAAAAGCCGAGACAATTAAAAATTGTAATGTCATAATGCTAGTAGTCAGGGAGGCAGAGGCAGTCAGATCTCTGTGAGTTTGAGGCCACATTGTCTACAAAGCTAGTCCAAGATAGCCAAGGCTACTCAGAGAAACCCTGTCTGGAAAAGCCTAGATAGATAGATAGATAGATACATACATAGATAGATAGATACATAGATAAGTAAAGTTCATTGGTGAGAACACTTGAATCATTATTCTAAAAACATTAGGTCAGGTACCTGTGAGAGGGCTCAGGGAATATAGATGCTTACCTACAAGCCTGGCAGTTTGAGCCAATCCCTCAGACTCACATGGTGACTACATGGTAAAAGAACATATTCATAGTTTGACAGGGGCAGTGAGATGGCTGGGCTAACAAAGCTCTGACCTGAGTTTGATTTCTGGAACCCTCGTGGTTGAAGAAGAGAAGACCCTTGAAGTTGTTTTCTGCCCTCCACCCTCATGCATGTGTGCACCCCCACTCCTACTACTAAAAAGAGATTTTTTAAAAATTAATGTAAATAAAAAGGAAGTAAAAGGAACATTGAAAGGTAGTAAAAATATGGAAAAAATGTAGGGAAGGCAATTATGTCATTATTTTGAATTATGAATCATTTATTTAGTGAGAAGACACTATTTTTGGTGATCTAAGAGAAAGCAGGAAAAGATTGAAATGTAATACAGGTAGTGTTTACACTCTTAGCATAGAAAAATAGCATCTTAACACAATGCTTCTGTCCTTTAATTGTAGCCGACTCTATGTGCTACAAGGTGGCCTTGCCCAGCAAGAATGGAGAGTCCCTGAGCTATTACACAGACTTCTGAAGTACTTGGAACCCAAACTCACCCAAGTTTACAAAAATGTCAGAGAAAGAATAGGGAGGTATGTGTGGTTTTCCTCTTTGGTTTGGAGTAGCCCTAAATCTTTGTATGGAGTTGTAACATCTAGCAATGCATATACTGGTGTTGTTGCCAGTCAGTGTGGTGTTGTCCTCCTCATGTCTCGTTCACTATTACGTTCTGAAAAACAAAATATTGAGTGTAAATTAGGAAGGAGTGTACCCAGAAGTCACCACTGAGCAGCCATCAGAATTGCATGGCATGTTTTACACTGGGAGCAATCCGAGTCCCTCCCTGGGAATTATCTTAGGAAAATTTCTTTGGTTGAGTTATAAGTTTTGAATCTCAGTTTTAATTCTCATGCTAAACTGCCTACTTTTGTGCCTTATATTTAACAGTGTGCTGACCTACATATTCATGATAGATGTTTCTTTGCCAAATACTGCTCCAACAATATCTCCTTGTATCCCTGAGTTTACTGCTCGAGTCCTAGAAAAACTGAAACCCCTCACAGATGTGGATGAAGAAATTCAGAACCATGTTATGGAAGAAAATGGCATTGGTGAAGAAGATGAACGAACTCAGGGCATTAAACTCTTAAAAACCAGTAAGTCTTCAAAATTGGTAGAAAATCACTTGAAAATGGAGCTATTTTAGTTCGTTTGGGTGGTTCCCTACAAAAACACACACTGTTTTTCTTATGGTAAAACAGTATATTTTCTAATTTTAACCTTTTTTGTTGGTTTGGTTTGTGTTTTTTTTTTTGTTGTTGTTTGTTTGATTGATTGGTTTTTGAGATGGTATCTCACCTTGTAGCTGTGCTGTCCTGGATCTCCCTGTGTAGACCAGGCTGGCCTTGAAATCAGAGACCCACCTGCCTCTGCCTCTCTAGTTGTACCATCGTGCCTGAATTTTTCTCCATTTTTTAAAATCATTTTGTTGATTTTCAGTTGCAGTTGTTTATATGTTCTTGCTATTACTTGCTGGGATAGTTAGGCAATTTTTACTGCTTTTGAATGTGCAGTTTTATAAGTTCTCACTCATCCATCTCCAGAATTCTCATGGCAAGCTGAAAGTCTGCAGTCATTTCACAGTAACTCTTCAGTTTTCCTCTCCTGTGTCTAGCCTTTAATAGCCACTACTTTCCTTTTCTGTCTTTAAAATTTGTTTATTCTAGGTGGCTCATCTCAGTCAAATTGTATCTTATTGGTTCTTTTATCTGTGACATATTTCACTTGGCAAAATATTTTATGATGAATCTGTTATTTTAGTTAGAGCTTTTATCGCTGTGAAGAGACACCATGACTACAGCTACTCTTATAACAGAACATTTAATTGGGGCTGGCTTACAGGTTCAGAGGTTTAGTCCATTATCAGTATGATGGAAAGCATGGCAGTTTGCAGGCAGACATTATGCTGGAGAAGGAGAGTTCTGCATCTGGATCTGCAGAAAGGAAGTGAGTTACTAGGTTTGAGTTGAGCTTCTGAAACCTCAAAGACCACCCCTCACCTCGTGGCCACACCTCCTAAATACTGCCACTCCTTATTGGTCTATTGGGGCCATTCTATTCAAACCAGCACATCTATGTTGCACTATAAATAAGAAATTCATTTTACTGCATTTTCTTTATTTATCCATCTGTTAGTTGACACTTGAATTTTTATCACCTTTTGACTATTACGAACAGTGCCATTCTAATCATTAATTTTGTGTTGTTTTTGAGACAGGGTCTCAGTAAGTAGCTCTGGCTGTCCTTTAACTTTGCTTCTAGACCAGGCTAGTTTTACCTGCCTCTGTCTGTGTAAGTGCTGGATTTAAAGGCTTGTACTACCATGCATGACCTGATCATTAATGTACTAAGTATCTATTAGGCTCCCTGCTTTTTGTGTATATGTCTAAGAGTAGAGTTGCTGGCCTGTGTAGACTTCTGTTCATACTTGTAAGGTGTGCTCAGCTATTGTTTTTCTCAATGGCCACTTGTTTCAGTTATTAAATGCGTCTCATATCCTTGTCTACTCCATACTTTTTGTTTTTTATATGGGCTCCCCCTCCTTTTTCCCGCTTATCCTAATGGGTTTGAAAAGTTGTAATTTTGATTTGTATTGACCTGATGACAAATGATGTTTACCGTTTTTTATGTGCTTAGTTAGCCATTTGTTTACCTTCTTTGGAGAAAACTTTGTTGTGGTGGTGGTGGTTGTTTTTTTTTTTTTTTTTTTTGTTTATTTATATTTATTATTATAATTTATTCACTTTGTATCCCAGCTGTAGCCCCCTCCCTCGTCCCCTCCCAATACCACTCTCCCTCCCATGACCCTCCCCCAATCCACTGAAAGGTGAGGTCCTCTTCCACTTCCATTAGACTGTAGCCTATCAGGTCTCATCAGGACTAGCTGCATTGTTTTCCTCTGTGGACTGGTAAGGCTGTTCCCCGCTCAGGGTGAGGTGATCAAAGAGCCAAACACTGAGTTCATGTCAGAGACAGCCCCTGTTTCCCTTACTAGGGAACCCACTTGGAAACTGAACTGCCGTGGGCTACATGTTCAGGGCTTCTAGGTAATCTCCATACATGGTCCTTGTTTGGAGTATCAGTCTCAGAAAAGACCCCTGTGCCCAGATTTTTTTGGTTCTGTTGATCTCCTTGTGGAGTGCCTGTCCCCTCCAGGTCTTTCTATCTCCCCCTTCATTCATAAGATTCCCTGCACTCTGTCCACAGTTTGGCTGAGTCTCAGCATCTGCTTCTATACCCTCCTGGGGTCTTTCAGAGGCCCTCTGTGGTAGGCTCCTGTCCTATTCCCCGTTTTCTCCTTCTGATAGTTGTCCTGTTTGACTTTCTGAATGAGGAATGAGCATCTTACCCAGGGTCCTCCTTGTTTTGCTTCTTCAGTTGTACAGATTTTAGTATGTTTTTCCCATCTTTTATATGTCTAATACCCACTTATAAGTGCGTATATATCATGTGTGTCTTTCTGCTTCTGGGATACCTCACTCAGGGTGATCTTTTCTAGTTCCATGCATTTGCCTGCAAATTTCATGATTACCTTGTTTTTAATTGCTGAGTAAAATTTCATTGTGTAAATGTACCACAAATTCTGTATCCATTCCTCAGTTGAGGAACATCTGGGTTGTTTACAGATTCTGGGTATTACAAATAAAGCTGCCACGAACATGGTTGAACAAATGTCCTTGTTGTATGTTGTATGAGCATATTTTGGATATATGCCTAGGAGTGGTATAGCTGGATCTTGAGGAAGTACTATTCCTAATTGTCTGAGAAAGCTCCAGATTGATTTCCAAAGTGGTTGTACAAGTTTACATTTGGTGGTGGTTTTTTAAGACAGTGTTTTTTAAGACTGAAACTAAGTTTCTAGACCAGGGTGGCCTTGAACTCAGAGAGATCCTCCTACCTTTTCTCCTAAGTGTGTCACCATGCCTGGATTTTTCTCCATTTTATAAAAATTACATATTTGGTTGACTTTGGATTGTAGTTGTTTACATGTTCTTGCTGCTGTTGTATTATTAGGTGCATGATTTATAAATATTTTCTCCTGAGAATATATGTTTTCTCTCCACTTTTCCTTCCTCTCCTCTGCCAAATTTTGGTTTTATTATTATAGTTTTGTGTTTCATTTGGGTTTGAGGTTTTGAGATAGAATCTTACTCTGTTGGGCCTGCCTCTGCCTCCTCACTGTGATGATTAAAGACATTTGTTGTCATGCCTACATGAGTTTTGGTTTTTTTTGTTTTTTTTTTAAGCTTTCTAAAATACACTTTGGGCTCATATTTATGTCCTTAGTCTCCCTTGAGTTAGTTTTACTATGTATTGTAAGGTAGAATGAATCAGGCTTTATTGTTTAGAATGTGGACATTCACTTTTCCCAGCACTGCTTGTTGAAAACTATATTAAATTGATTTGGTGTTCTTGATCAGCATACATTTTGAGGGTTTATTTCTGCATTTTGCTGTGTCCTATTGGTTTGTGTGAATACCTTTATGTCAGTGCCATACTATTAATTTCTGTGGATTTGTTTTAAATATGAGTCCTCAAGATATTTTGCCTACTCATAGCATCCTTTTTAGTAGCTTAAAAAAGTTTAAGGATTTTAACTATTAGCTACTCTGTAATTATTTTACCTGCCTTGGAATTCTTGGCTAGTTTGAAATGTATTAAAAGTATTTGGTAGGCTATTAATAATTTGTAGATTATTTTTCTTCCCTTAGGATGATCAACTACTTAATAGCCGTTACCATGGGTGCTATTATTCTGCTAATTTTCAGATTTAAAATATTATAGCTATATTAGATATATTTAGTGTATTTAATATATTAAATATTAAAGAGCTGTCAAGGACATTAGAATTGCATCATTCTTCATGTCCCTAATTTAATAGCTCAGCTGATTTTGTGTGTTTATTTCCAAATAGTATTGAAATGGCTTATGGCAAGTGCAGGAAGATCTTTTTCTACAGCAGTCAAAGAGCAACTTCAGCTTCTGCCTTTGTTCTTTAAGGTAAGACTCTAAGTTGAAATAAAGAATATATTCCTTCTGGCCTTCCGAAGAAAGTTGTTGATGTGTTTGAGCTACACAGTGAGCTCCTGTTTCAAAAATCTGCTTGCGTACTTTTTCTATTCTAGTATTTTCCTAATCCGCCCTTAAAGCAATCCATTTCACTCAAGGTAAGAATAGATATTTTCAGTGAATAAACTGTAATTAATAAAAAGAAAAGAAAAAAAAGAATAGATATTTTCTTTCTGTGTATTGGTTGGATTTTAATTGCATCTCAAGATAGATTATCACTGGGAAACTCTTAGGTGATAGTGGTTATCGTTGAATATGTATACGTATTTATACGTTATATGTAATATAATTACTATTAACATCGATATATACATACATATAGATACATATATGTAAAACTATTGTCTTCGTATGGTATGTTGCTGAGAAGAGGCACCATGATCATGCAGCACTTATAAAAGAAAGCATTTAATTTGGGCTTGCCTACAGTTTCATAGGTTTAGTCCACCGTCCTCATGATAGGGAGCATGGCAGCGTACTGGCATACGTGGTAGCTGAGAGTTCTACTTGTGCATCTGCAGGCAGCAGGAAGGGCCAAGAGCCACCGGGCCTGGCTTAGGCTTCTGAGACCTCAAAACCTACCCCCAATGACAAATTTCCTCCAATATTACCCCAACAAGGCCACACCTCCTTACCTGAATGTTGCTACTTCCTAATGACCAAGCGTTCAAATATGTGAGCCCATGGGGGACATTTCTATTCAAAACACTACAATGTGGGAACATGATAGATATATGAAAGGTCTTTTTTCTTCTCATTTTTATGTAGGATCCTGTGTAGCTCAGTCTAGCTTCAGACTTGCTATGTAGCAGAAGGTGACCTTGAACAGCTGTTCCTCCTGCCTCCATCTTCTGAATGTTGAGATTGCTAACATGAGCCACCACAGCAGCTATACACAAAAGTTATGCAGATCAAGCATTGTTTCATTTTTTTTTAAAAGGTTTATTTTTATTTATTATTTATACAACATTCTGCCTGTCTGCATGCCTACACACCAGAAAAGGGCATCAAATCTCATTATAGGTGGTTATGAGCCACCATGTGGTTGCTGGGAATTGAACTCAGGACCATTTGGGAGAAATGCCAGTGCTCTTAACCTCTGAGCCACCTCTCCAGCCCTGTTTCATTCTTCATTAGCCAGTTTCACCTTAGAGACCATACAAATGATTAAAAGGGACAATGAGATTTTAATATGGTAATTTCTCTTATCTGTATTATTCCTTATGTAGCTACTGTAACTTAATAAACCATTTACTGTATAGTAGCTTTCATTTAATTAATTACAGACATTTTCTAGGTAGACGGTAAGAGGAAAGAATAGGGAGCCAGGCTGCTGGAACTCAGTATTGGCTTGAATCCTGGTGAAGTGACCATGTAATCATGGGCAAATATCTAGCCCCTCAGAACTTCCTTTTCCTCCTGTGCAAATTGATAGTAGGGTCTACTCACTTCCTAGAGATCGTGGCGTGCTGTTGTGTATCTTTCATCTTACAGTTGAGCTGTGTGATTAAAGTTAGTAATGAGAAAATCATTTCATCTGAAGTTTTTACTCCACATTGCTGTTAGCAAAGGGCAAGAGTTCAGATTAAATAGAATAATACACTGACTTACTGGATTTTAAATCAAGTGAAAAAGTTGCCTGCCTGAGCATGGTAGTCAGTGACTGTGTCAGGCATATGGTGAACACTAAAAAAAATAAATAAATGGTCAAGAAAGGGACTATAATCACAGGCAGAGCTCTTGCCCATCTTACCATGGGCTTGTTCATTCATAATAAACATCTTCTATATAATTTTTTACACTTCTATAAAATATTTTACACTTGCATGTTGTGTTTGGTTTTTAATAAATTACCAGATATGGCACATTAATACTTTTATTTAAAGGGTTAATTTAGAGTTGTCATAATGGCTTAGTGGTAAAGGTGCCTGCTGATAGGGCTTAAGAGATGGCTCAGTGGTTAAGAGCACTGTCTGCTCTTCCAAAGGACCCAGGTTCAATTCCCAGCACCCACATGGCAGCTCACAACTGTCTTTAAGGCCAATTGCAAGGGATGTGACACCTTCACACTAATGCACATAAAATAAAAATTATTAAAAGGGAAAAAAATGTGCCTGCTCTGAAGCTTGACAAGCTGCTGAGATGGATTCCTAGGGCCCAGGTGGCTGAAGGGAAGAATGGGGTCCTCTGGCCTATACATGTTTACTGTGGTGTGCATGCATGGTGCAGTCGTGCACACCAATAATAAAGTTAACCCATATGAAGCAGTTTCTTATCTATAAAATCAAGAAATTCGTAAAACTAGGTATGTGGTACATGCCTCTCATCCCTAGCATTTGGTAGAGTGAGACAGGAGGATCAAGTTCAAGGGCAGCTTAGTCTACAGAGTGGGTTCCTGTCTCAGAAATCCAAAAGTTTGCATACTTTTCTATTGTGATATTTTTCTAATTTGTTTTTATAGCAAGCCATAATCATTCAAGATAAAGTGGGGCTAGAAAGATGGCTCAGAGGTTAAGAGCCCTGGCTACTCTTCCAAAGGTCCTGAGTTCAATTCCCAGAAACCACATTGTGGCTCACAACCATGAATAATGAGATATGGTGTCCTCTTCTGGCATGCAGGCGCACATGCAGGCAGAACATTGTGTGCATAATAAATAAATCTTTAAAAAAAAGAAAAGGGACTGGATTACAAGGTGTTCACTGTATTTTAGTACATGTTTGCAGTTCTCCATAGAAGTTGTTAAAAGTTAAAATGTGACTTTTAAGTTTTTATTTTGAGACAGGGTCTGTCTGTAGTCATGATTGGCCTTAGATTGATTTGTAGCCCTGGCTGGCTGCAAACCTACCATTTTTCTGCCTCACCTTCCTGGGTGTTAGAATTTCTGTCATACAGGGTGTCTATACGTATTGGTGGTAAGCATTTGTTTTCTTTTGTTCTCTAGATCGCCCCAGTGGAAAATGACAATAGCTATGATGAACTGAAAAGAGATGCAAAGCTTTGTTTATCACTAATGTCTCAGGGGTTGCTCTACCCTCATCAGGTGCCTTTGATACTTCAGGTGCTAAACCAAGTAAGTATATGGGTACAATGTTTACATCCTCTGTCCAACATTGTTTTGTTATCCTGAGAATTTCACAGTGGACTTTTGTGTTGTTTTGTTTTATTTCTTTTGAGATAAGAGTCTCAGTATGTAGCCCTACTGGATGGAATTAGCAGGTAGGGCAGGCTTGGCCTGTAATTTGCAAACGTATCCACCTACTTCTGACTCCCACATGTTGGGATTAAAGTGTGGTATCACACCTGACCTCTGATTTTCGTTTTAGGTTTTCTTTTAATATATCTGTTGACCAAAAGCAAAAATAAAAGCCAAACCAAAACAGAAAACAGGCCTCCATTTATAGCTGGTTTAGTCACCAACTTCTTTGAATTTGGACACATTCAAGAGATAATAAATATTAAAATGTGCTGATACAAAGTGTTGATGAGGAAAGGGGCTTATTCTCTTTTGTCATTCACCTGGTCTGTGATAGACACAGTAGCTGCATTACTGTGACTGTAGCAGCAGACCTAATCATGCACATACATAAAAATAGGCATATTCTTGCAGTTAATCACTGAAAAATATTTCCAACAATTTAAAACAGTATTTTAGGGCAACAGGATTTAGTGGCTCTATTAGTTGTTGAGTAGAATTTGTTTGAAAACAATGATGACTGGCCACAGCTTCTTATTTCTACTTTTTCTTACAAGTGAGAGACAAACAAGCAATTGTAATGTTGACTATAGAATCAATACACTAACTACTAGTATTCCTTTAGGAGTTAGATAGAAGGCAGTGGAATGTATAGTTCTTTCTTTGGGATGGGGGCTGAGGGCTGAGAATTCTTTCTGTAAGGCATAATAGTAGAGGAGTATCAGAGGCAAAAATTGTCTATCTGCACAAACTGCAATTGGCTTTTTAAATTTTATTTTATTTTATTTTGTACCTATTTGATCTTCAGCTTACTCTGCAGATCTTGGGTTTGGAGGTAGAAAGACCTAAACTCAAATGTTGTTACATTACTCATTTGCATGACTTCCAGGACCTATTTAGTCTTTCTACTCTTCAGTTTCCTCAAAAGTTTGGAACTGTCTCCCAGCTGACCTCAAGGGGCTCTTTAATCCTTCATATTTCCGCTTCCTGGCCTGATGTCTTTTCTATTCATTACACTGTTTTCTCTTTGCCTCCCTATTTCCTTTCTCTCTCTTTCCTACTCGTACTCTCTCCTACTCCACCATGTGTTGAATGTTAAAGCTAGCTAGCATTTTTAAAATATATTTTCATTTTTGAAATAATAATTGTATTATTTCCTCTACCTTTTTACCCAGCAAATTCTACCATATACCCATCCTTGATTTCTTTCAAATTCATGGCTTCTTCCCCCCCGAGTGCACGCTTGCATGCATGAGTGCGTGTCCAAATACATATGAATAGGCTCAGGGCTAACCATTTATTGTTATTTTTACATCATTTTTTCATTCTCCTCCTTCAACTCCTCTCATATCTTCCCCACCCAGCTTCACATCCCTCCGTCACAGAACAAAAACCAAAACATACAAACAAAACAAAACAAACATAAATACCAAGCCAAAAATAAAACAAAAACCTACCCAAAAAACATGGAATCCATTTGCATTGTCCAATTACTTGTGGCGCTCTGGGATGAGGGGCCGAGGTAAAAGAGGAAATATGTGGGGAAAAACAACTACAGGTTCTTTGAAAAGCCATACAGAAGCCAACTACTGTAGAAGCTTTCTCAAATATCTGTGCATATGCGCGTATTTAAATGGAGTCGCTACGTGACAGAGGCGACAGCACCCCATTTAGATGTGCAGCCAATTAAAACCTGCCAAGAGTCAGTTAAAGCTTGTTAAGTTCTTGACCCTAGGGATTTTATAGACACCTCCCCGCAAATCTTGGTAGACCGTTGCCAAAGCTCTCGGCTCATCTCCACAGTGGGAAGGGTCATTTGCTGAAGATGGACAAAACTTCAGTCAATCGATCTGGTTCTTAACTAGAATCTTCATCTCTACTGACTACTGTTCACGATACTGGAAAATATTCTGCATGCTGCCAGAGGAAAAAATTAGTCATCCACGTCACTGAACTACAAACCCTGCAACATATAATATTGGCCTGCCTGCAGGATACTGGGTGTAACAGTGGCACAGATGTTACGGGAGTGACCAGATGTTTTTGATGGGATTTAAGTCCCACTCCATGATTTGGAATCCATGCCTGATGACACTAGTAGTTTATGCTTTTTTGTTTGTTTGTTTGTTTGTTTGTTTCTCAGGCCCTACCTATTACTATAAAAAGTAAAATAAAATAATATGTGATGCTTGGAGAAGTCAGTTGTCTTACTTATGAATACTTCTCTCCCAAGAAAGTATTTTGAGTATTACCAGTATTTTACCTTCCCACTACTGAACATTCAGACGTTCTGAATAACTGCCTTGGGAACTTGAGTCTGCTTCTCTATGAGTAGAAAGAAATGGAAGATGACGTTAGTTGCAACTATACCTGTGAAAGTAGAATCAGATTCAAATATTGTATTACTTGTATGTAATATTATCATTTGATTTTTCTTGTCAGTTCTATTTATTATCATATATACTCATTTCTCATTCACAGACAGCAAGAAGCAGTTCTTGGCATGCAAGATACTCAGTGCTGACCTACCTCCAGACCATGGTATTTTACAACCTCTTTATTTTCTTAAATAATGAAGATGCAGTTAAAGACATCAGATGGCTGATTATATGCCTTTTGGAGGATGAACAGTTAGAGGTAAAATTTAAAGTTAGAACAAATGGAAATTGAGTTAACTTTAAAAATATGTGATTATGAGGCTAAGGCAGGAGCATTTCCATAAATTGAAGGCCAGCCTTGACTCCAGAGTGCAGTTCATGAGATGTGTTTTGTTTAAGCATTATTTAACTTTAATTTTAGTATAAGGCCAGCTGTATGAGTAGTCATTTGCTGCAGTACAGACAGAAACTACTGGGTGTGTGCTGGATGTTTTTTCCTCCTCTCAGCTGCTATAAATCTGCATTTTCTTGCTTATGAAATTGGAATTGTAATTACTCTTTCTTTTTTCTTTCTTTCTTTTTTCCTTTTAATTGAAAATAGATTGTTTTCTTGTTGTTGTTTAAAAAAAAAGGTGTTTGGCTATATTGTATTTATTATTAACCCTAAGGTTATTGTGATGGTACTATCTAACCTGCTATCACAAATAATAAGACACAGACACCTGTTAGATTTTATAATTGCCTTATTTATCACGTGCCGGGCAGATACACTTACATACACTGTCTGAATCACTTCACCATCTTCCAGCCCCCATTCAGTGCCATCTTCCTTAACTATCCTATCTTCCATCCATAATCTTATAATTACTTGCTTTTATCTGGGCCTTTTCATGCCATTATTGTAGTCCTTTTTTCCTCACCCATATGGTTTTTCCTCCACACTATAACTCATCATGGTGTCTTCCTTCCTCCTTTCTTCCCATCATCTGTCCCATCTCGTGATTCTCTGATCCTCAAAAGCCCAGGAACCTTAGCCACACCGACTCCATTCTGTCCTGCCCAGATATAGGACATTTAATGAACCAATCAGGCATGTTTTAGCCAGGTGTACACAAACAAGGATACCTGTATCTGGTGAGCAATAATCAGAAGTTGAGTGCCAGTAATTAGCGTTAGACCAACCTCCAACATTTACTCATACAATATATCCCGATTATGACTTCCCTTCCCTCTATTCCTTCCCACCTGCTCTTCTCTCTGAGAGGATCTATTCCCTTTCTGTCTCATTAGAAAAGGCTAGCCAGGCAACAGTGGTGATCACCTGTAATCCCAGCACTCAGGGAGGAAGAGGCAGGCAGATCTCTTTGTGTGTGAGGCCAGCCTGGTCTACAAAGTAAGTCCAGAACAGCCAAGGCTAAACCCTGTCTCAGCAAACAAAAAAGAAAGTTTTTAAGAGAAAACAACAAACATGACAAAATAAAATGTAGTAGGACATAACAAAGTATAACATTAAAGCTGGACAAGGAAAACCAGTAGGAGAAAAGAGCCTCAAGAGCAAGCACAAGAATCAGAGACCCACTAATTTACACACTCAGGAGTCCATAAAAATACCATGCTAATAGCTACAATATAAATGCACAGAACCTGGTGCAGACCCATGTAGGTCCTGTGCTTCCTACTTCAGTCTCTGAGTTCATATCACTTTTGCTTACTTGATTCAGAGAGCCTTTCTCTCATGAGGTCCTCCATCCCTCTGATTCTTAAACTCTTTCCATGTCTTTCTTCTTTTCTGGGGTTCCCTGAGTTCTGAAGGAAGGGATTTGATTTAATGAAGATAATCCATTTAGATCTGTGTGTTCTAAAGACTCTCTCTCTCTCTCTCTCTCTCTGTGTGTGTGTGTGTGTGTGTGTGTGTGTGTGTCTTTGTCTCTGAGTAATATCTGGGTATGGATCTCTGTATTTGTTCCAATCTACTGTAGGAAGTGACTGAATAAGGCATTGATCTATGAGTATAGCAGAATATCATTGGGAGTCACTTTATTGATACTCTTTTAAATATTATTTATTATGTATACAATGTTCCGTCTGCATGTACACCTGCACGACAGAAGAGGGCACCAGATCTCATTATAGATGGTTGTGAGCCACCATGTTGCTGGGAACTGAACTCAGGACCTCTGGAAGAGGAGCCAGTGCTCTTAACCTGAGCCATCTCTCCAGCCCCCTGTCTAGTCTCTGGTTCTTGGTCCCTCCAACAGTGTCAAGTCTGTGTTCCATTTTGGCCTTCAGTCAAATCAGACATTGCCTGGTTGTACCCACATGTTCTGTGCCACTATTTTCCTACCATATCTTGCAGGTAGGACAGATTTCAGGGCAAAGGGTTTGCGGCTGAGTTGGTGTTCTCCTTTGAAAGCCTGTTGTACCTTCCCACACCAAAGACACCAAAATGTGAGAGTAAAGATTCTTAAGGGACTAGTAGAAATATACCCGAAGGCATATTGAAGAGCACAAAATACACTATTATCCAGTAGACTTAAAATATTATCACTGTTCTTACCCCTACTTGATGTAGAGGTTTTAGTTATATTTTTTACCAGAAGATAATATTTTAACTCAGTTAGCTCAATGCTGCAATAAATAAAGAATAAGATGTATTTGACCTGGGGAAAAGAAAATGCACAAACTTCTATAATAATATTACTTTACAAATTTTAAAAATTTTTTGTGGTGGAGAACTTTCTATGTTTGTGTATCTTATGTATTTCTATGTTCTTAAGTACTGAAAATAGATTCATCTGGGGGAATGTTGGTTTCTCCTCTTCCCTAAAAAGCCTGTCTAGCTTTTTCGTGTTCATCAAGCAAATGCCCAGACCCTAGGGTGCTGACAGACGGCTTAAAGCCAATTCAGTGGAAATACTTACATTTCTTGTGCTTCTTAGAAACTAATCCAAAGGAATAAAGATGGAAAGTGGGAATCTCAGAAATACTGTTTCTAAGCCTCAGTTTTAGAATATTAATTGGCTTTCTTTGACCATAACAATACCTGAAAATAGCACCACAACAAGGTTTGTATATTTTAAATTGTAGTTTTGGAGGCTTCAGTCCATTCCAGATGGACCCTAGGTGCTTGTAGGCATATGGTAACGTAGCATGTCATGGTAGGAATATGTGGTGTTACGAAGCTATTTATCTTGTGTCCAAAAAGTAGAAAACATATGTTTCCCACGGTCCACTCTCGAGAGCATGTTCAAAGAACCCCAGGGTAAAGACATGAAGGTCACTGGAATTTGATGATCATCATCCTGCTCCCAGGTTTAGTAAGAGACTCAACATTCTCAAAAGAGTGAGGAAACCTGACTATATCCAGTAGCCTCCATATTATAAACACCCCCCCCAACACACACATATACACAGAGTGAGTGAGTGAACTTTAGAACATGTAATAAATAGATCATGGCATTTATATAAACTGTCATATTTTGGTGGTAGCCTCAAATATCTTGAACTAAGAATAAAGAAACAGTCATGGTAGCACATACCTGTAATTTTAGCAAGAGGTCAGCTTGGACTATATGAAACCCTACCTTAAACAAAGAGGGCTGACCACTAGGGGCCAGGTTGTGTATGGGTTTCATACTTGAATTAATTTTGTGCCTTAAATCTCATCTAGAGACAAGAGAAGGGTACTTGTAGAGATCTCCTTTACAGAGTTAAAGTGTGTTTCATGACCAGCCTCTTTGGACTGTGCAGATGGTTAGATGAGTATGACTGACCTGGGTTCAGGGGTTTGTTGTGCACATTAACAACATGAAAGCTGCTCACCCTGCTCTAAAGTTCTTACCTGGGAATTTTGTTAATAATAATTAAAATTAAAAAGAAAGAAACAGTGAAAGTCAAATCTAAATTTGAAGAGTCCTAGTAAGCCAGAGCAAGAACTTAGACAAACTGAGACACTGAGAACAAGCAATATGATCTACCTTGCTCATGGCAACTAGTGAAAGTATGTCCAGCCTTTGGATTGAATATATTTTTATAGATCGTATTTATCTTAGTTTATTCTTATTGTAATACTTCCTTTGAAGACTGTCTAGATTTTAGGGAGTGTATGTGCTATCATGAATGGTAGGAAAGATTATTTTAGGTCCAGGGTGAGCATCTAGAATTATAATGTTTCATCTGTTGTTTTATTACGTATTAAGCATATATAAACTAGCACTTCAGCTTAGTCACTGTAAGGATATTGTTTATGATGATAATACTAGGTTTAAAAGTGAGTGAGTGTCTGGACCAGGTGGCACATGCCTGTAATCCCAGCACTTGGCGAGGCAGAGGCAGGCGGATCTCTGTGAGTTCGAGGCCAGGTTGGCCTACAAAGAGAGTCCAGGATAGCCAAAGCTATACAGAGAGACCCTATCTCGAAAAACCAGAAAGAAAAGTGAGTGAATGTATTTGAGGGCTGGAGAGAGTTCAGCAGTTAAGAGTGCTGTTGTAGCAAAGGACCCAGGTTCAGTTCCCAGTGTTCACAAGGCTGCTCTCACCACAGTAACTTGAGTTCCAGGAGGTCTGATACTCTCTCTAACGTCTGCAAGCACCGTGTGCATATGGTGTACTTACATACATGCAGGCAAAGCACTCAGACACATAAGATAAATCCTTTTTCTATAGTTAGTAAATGTGATTTTAAAAAAGTAAGCCTTAACTGTTTATTCTTAGGTCAGTATCTGTGTAAGTACAAACACTGATCCCACATTTTTTTTTTTCAATCCCTAAGAAAGCTTTGAAGGAGCTTAGAGAGCACACACTCATTTTCTGACTCTACTTGTGGCAAGTGAAGCTCTAGATTTCTAGTAAGTTACCAAAAAGAATACTAGGTGAGCCTGAGGGTGTGACTCAGTTGGAGGAAGCTTGCGTAGCAGCACATGACATGCGCTTATCATCCCGGTATTTGGGGGGAGAAAGCATCTTCACAGCATATACAGCAGGTGAGAGTAGAATTTTACTTCACATTCGTAACCACTTAATAACCTTTGTTTAACCTCAGCTACACAGCAAGTTTGAGGCCAGCCTTATCTACATGAAACCCTGTCTCAAAACAGCAACAAAAATATGGCTCTGGCTTTTTTTTTTTTTTCTTCATCTAACCATTGAGGCGACTTATTTTTATTTTCAATCTATTTTTATTTTACTTTTTAAGATTTATTATGTATACAGTGTTCTGCCTATGTGTACCCCTGCACACCAAGAGAGGCCACCAGATATCATTATTGATGATTGTGAGCCACCATGCTGGGAATTGAACTCAGGACCTTTAGGAAGAGCAGCCAATGTTCTTAACCTCTGAGCCATCTCTCCAGCCCCTATTTTTAGTTGAAAAAAAATGTCCCAAGAAAATGTGTGATTCTTAATTTACTATCATTTAGAATTAAAGTCTTTCCAGAAGAGAGCTCAAATAATTCATCGTACTGGTGAGCTTTCATGTTCTTCATAGTTTTTACCAAGATGGTGTATCTATGTAGACAGGGTCAACATGGGGGGAGGGGGCTTGTCTGACTAAGAGAGAAGGCAGGCAGAATCTGTAGTGAAAACACATTGTATCACTGCGATGGCTTAGGTGGAATGATTAGCAACTGTTTTGAAAATTCTGTTTGGAGGAATTTTCCATGGAAATTCATTCCTGTTACTTGGGACTTTTAAAAATATATCTGAGAAGGGGGTGGAGAGACGGCTCAGTGGTTAAGCTCTTCCAGAGGACCTGGGTTTGATTTCCAGCACCCACAGGACAGCTCACAGCTGTCTGTAACTCCAGTTACAGAGGATATGACACCCTTATCCAGACATTTATACAGGCAGAACATCAATGCTCATAAAATAAAGATAAATAAATCACTGTGCTTTCTCTAAGCAGAAAATGCCTGTCACTGTGACATAAAGTAAAATCGTCATTTAAATAACAATGAAAATATATAGCAGTAATAACTAGTTCAATCTTATGTGTGATTTAATTGAAAATACTTTATAATTGAGCTATTTTTTTCTAAAGTTTAAAGGTTGAAAAAATTAGGAGTGTGGGAAGGTAACACATTTCTGACTAATAAAGTGAAATAAAATTTTCTAACAGTGTAAAGTAATTACTGACATGTAAATTTATATATATAATATATATCTTAAATATAGGCCTTAGTGCTGGGAGGAAGAGTGATTCTTTTGGAGGTATTGGGGTAACTCTTAGCAGCTTGGAGGAAAAGTTAGAACATGTCACCCTGTAACACACCCCATAGAGTAAAGCAGCACACTCTCCATTTTTAAGTTAAGGGGACGGAAATACGATTTGGCTATTTGTAGGAATTTAAAGCAGAGATGACTTTTTAACCCTTCGGGTGATTTCAAAATTAGACAAATTTCACTGCAAGAGTATTAGAAACTTTCTAGAGAAAAAATGTGTGACATACAGAAAAATCAACCTTTTGTAGATTAGTTATAGTCAATACAACGACAAATAATGACCACAAAAATGCAAACTAAAGACAAGGCATGTTTATTTACTTTTAATAGGTCTTCTCTTATGTTATTGCTGGCCAGTCAGTTTGACTACTGTCCACATTCAAATTCTGTGTCATAGTACATTAGCATTTCTCTTTGAGCAGAATAGCCATAGAATAGCTGAGTCTTTCAAATTGTTCCTAATACCACCCTCCCCCAACATAAGTGCATAAAGACAGATCCAAAATTGGTTATTTTTTGGATAGCCAATCAAAAGTTGTATGAAGTAAGAATATTTTGTCTGATGTTCTGGTGGACAGCCTGAGCAACTTGGAAGGTCCTGTCTACCTACAAACAAAAAGGGCTTAGGAATGAAGCTCACTGACAGTACCAGCCTAACTAACATGGGCTAGGCTGACTCCAGCGCTACACAGCTACCTTTGGCAACTTAGTGAGACCTTATTTCAAGATGGAAAGCTGAACCGAGGGCTCAGTGGTGTGGAGCACTTACTTACCTTATATGAAGCCTTTGAGCCCTCCACTCAGTCCTAGGACCACAACACATAGAGAACAGGGCAACCAAATGACAGTACAAAGAACCTCTCAGGGAGTACAGAGCAAAGTGTTGGCGTTTTTTGGTTGATATTTTTAGCACCTGTTTTTATTATTTTGTTTATGAATTGTGGAGAATTTTTATTTTATGTATAATAGTTACCTTTTTATCCACATTTGAGGTCATAGGAATCTGGGGATCTGGTGATATTTCTGTCACACTGAAGAAAGAAAATAACTTTTATATTCATTTCTAGGGAAGGTCTCCACTCAGCTTTCCATGCCTCTCCGAGATCCCTTCTCACCTCAGACTTGGGATCTCAGTGCTAATAGAAATGATTATCTCTTCAGGTTCGGGAAATGGCGGCTACCACCTTAAGTGGCCTGCTGCAGTGTAACTTCCTCACCATGGACAGTGCCATGCAGAGCCATTTTGAGCAACTGTGCAAAACCAAACTGCCCAAGAAAAGAAAACGAGATCCTGGTTCTGTGGGAGATACCATTCCTTCTGCAGGTAATGTTAGAAAAAAATTCCCATTCCTTTGAGGAATTAAGCAGCGTGCTTATACATTTGAAGTACTTGTTTGTGCTTGGGTCTTCACTAGATGCTGGGAGTTGGCATGAAAGAAGTCAGGCTGTAAAATGAAAAGGCTAAAACTGCATGTACAAAGGAACCTGTTGCATGCAATAACTTTTTAATAAGGCAGTCCTAACACCACCACCCCAAACATAAGTACATAAAGTCAGATCCAAAATTGGTTATTTTGGAAGACTTAAATTCTCTTTTCAGAATTTAAGGTTTATATATTAGTGCACTAAACAACAACAACAAAAATTGCAGTTAGCAAGATGGCTCATTTGGTAAAGACATTTGGTATCATGCTCAGGACTTGAGTTTGATCTCTAAATCCATGATGGAAGGCAAGACCTACTCCTACAGGTTTTCTCTGACCTCCACTTCTACACTGTGGCACTCGTGTGTGGGCTTGAGTACACACACACAATTTTTTTTTCAATGAAAAATGGGGCCGGGCCGGGAGATAGCACATTTAGTAAAGTGTTTGCCCTACAAGCTTGAGGCCCGGAATGTGATTCCCAGCACTACAGTAACAGCCAGGTGTGATGGCTCGTAATTTCTGCATTGCAGAGGAGAACCAAGCAGATCATCGGATCCCTTGACTCAGAAAACAAGTACCACACTGTAGAGATGTCTTGGTGGTTAAGTGTGCTCACTGTTAGAGACCCAAGTTTGATTTCTTCCATCCACATCTGGAGCCTCACAGCTGCCTGTAACTCCAGCTCCCACAGAATTCAACACCCCTTTCTGGCCTCTGTGGGACTTTCATGCATATATATATATATATATACACACACACATACAGAGAAATAAAAATTAAAAACACATATATACCAAAAAATTGATGAAAGGAACAATGCCTGAGATTGACTTCTGCTGTCTGCACTCATGTGCACACACATGTATACAACAGAAATACACGCACACAAAAAAGAAAATGTTTTAGGGAACCAGAGGTACCCTTGCTTCTATCTAGAGAAGGGAATACTTAATAGTGGCTTTAATCAACATTTTAAGTTTCTTCGATAATATAAAGTGTTTTAAGTATTTATTTTAACAAATGGCATTGTTTATAATTTTTACTACTTCAAAATTTCATTTCCTTACCTTTTCCTTCTGTTGATGGACACACCTAGAATAGATTTACAAAAGAATTTGTATATTCACTGCTTTATGAAGAAACTCTGAGGAAAACTAGAATGTGGCTCAGTGTAATAAACTCTTAGCTAATACGCATCATGTCCTGAGCTCAGTCCCAAGGACTACCAAAAAAGGAGATGGAAACTGAGAGTTCTCTGGCGGTTACTCTGAGGATGGTGCTTAGCTCATATGAGGCTCTGTGCTTGATCAACCCCAACACCGCTGGAAGGGAAGGGGGTCAGAGTGAGAAAGGAAGCGGGGAACGTGGGCATTTGTAAACATTTGGACCTCCTTTGCTGAGGAAAGAGCAGACCTGTAAGATAGACGTGTGCTGCAGTTCTGCTTTAAGAGATGCTCTTGTCCTGCATGGTGGTGTGTTATGCATTTGGGGGGAGGACAATCACATAGAGAATATTGCAGGAGATTACTTTAGGGTCAATGATTTACTTATATTATGCATGAGCTGATAAGGAATTTTGTAGCTGTGTTGTTAGTTTTAACAATATGGCCCATTTCTGACGAGAAACAATTAGACTGTCACTGAGGGACAGCTACAAAATGTCTTTAAACTTCGTACAGTTTCTAGTTCAGACTCAGAGATCATGCTTTTCGTGTGTGCACTTGTAAATTTATATTAAGTGGGGCAATGTACATACTGAAGGCACACCTTCCATGAGTGAAATTTTACTTCACCGTAAAGGAGATGTTGTCGTTTTGTTGCAGAGCTGGTCAAACGTCATGCTGGTGTGCTTGGACTTGGTGCGTGTGTTCTTTCTAGCCCTTATGATGTTCCCACCTGGATGCCCCAACTTCTGATGAATCTCAGCGCACATTTGAATGATCCTCAGCCTATTGAGGTATGTTCTGTATGGCCCAGAGAATCATCTGTAATAACCATATTTTCAGTCTTATGTGAGTTAAGTATACAACAGGATGAAGTAAAAGAATAAGTAACAAGTAGCAGGCAGATATCAGATAGACCACAAAATGCCATCAAATTGGAGGCTGAGCACATCTGAGCAGAAGCCAGCTGGAGTTCCCAGTAAGAGCCTCTCAGGCAGAGCAGAGCATGCCCTCTACCAAGCCTTCAAGGAAGAGAACAAGTTGCAGGTAGAGATAACGCTGTCAGAACGCGCACTTGCAACAACATAGCATTAAGAGTTCCCAGAGGAGCTGACCTTCCTGTGGCTGCCCTTTCCAGTTTCCCACTGCAGGTGCTTTGACATGGGATAAGCAGTAGCAGCCTCTGCCGGAAATGGTTTGCCGTCCAGCTGTCCTTGGACATGGTTTTACTCTTGACCTGATCTGTTGTTCTCTCCTCCTGCCATAGAGTTAAAGAGGCTAACCCATTCCCAGACAAGGGGCCCTAGAGGACACAGTGTACACATGCTTGGGGCCACTTCCACTTCCAGATCCAGCTTCTTGGTGACCTCAAAGAGCACATGACGATTTACCCAAATAATACACATCCTAAAGTATATAATTAATCTTTGTTAGATTATTTACATCACTGGATGTACTTTCCTGCATGCCTTTAATCCTAGCACTCAGGAGACATAGCAGGTGGATCTGTGAGTTTGAGAACAGCCAGGGCTACCCAGAGAAACCCTGTCTCAAAAACATAAATTTAAAAAAAAAATTTTATTTTAAACCTCCTGCTTCTTATAGGGTCATGTTTACTCTGTAAATATTTAAAGCCTTGCAGAGACATGCCTCCATGTGTAGCAAAATGAAACAAAACTCTGTAGCTTCTCTTCTTTTAAGCCCAAGATTAAGAGAACTGCCAGCACTAGAAAGTTGGGTTTCTTGTTACTGTTATTCTGGCATTTTGTATCTGGAAACTCTCACCTCACTGAGGGCTAAAATTAAACTAGAAGTAATGATATATTATCTAGTAGTAAGCACCCATGTTCCTAAGCCAGCTGTCATCTTTGTAAATGTAGAGAAATTTGTGTTAAACTAGTCTAGCAATGTGGTAATATATTCCAGTGGTTTGTCCTGAAATGAAGCTAGTAATTTTAAAGAATATTAGTGGTTTGGTGACAAAAAAACTGACTTGGTTTTCTAACATTGTAGCATTTGCAGTGTGTGAACTATGAGGTCTAGGTGGGTGCTCACCTAGCCGAGGATAACCCATATTTAACTCTGGTTAAAAATGTGCATGGGTTGATTACAGATGACTGTAAAGAAGACCTTATCCAATTTCCGAAGGACGCACCATGACAATTGGCAAGAACACAAGCAGCAGTTCACTGATGACCAGCTGCTTGTTCTCACGGACCTCCTTGTGTCACCATGCTATTATGCTTAGAGGGGTGAGTTACAGGTGACATCCCAGCAGCATCATTCCACTGATGCTTGAGAAAAGAATATCTGCAAGTTTTTAAAGTTTGCTGGCATTGGCTGGGTAGTGGTGGCACATGCCTTTGCTCGCAGCACTTGGGAGGCAGAGGCAGGCAAATCTCTGAGTTTAAGGCCAGCCTGGTCTACAAAGCAACTTCCAGGAATACACAGAGAAACCCTGTCTCTAAAAAAAAAAAAATAATAACAAAACAAAAAAAAAGCTTACTGACAATTGCAGATGTGTTTAGGTAAAGTGGAGAGAGTTGTTTATTGACTTTTTGAGAGAGGGATAGCTGTGTAGATCAGGTTAGCCTTGCATTTGGAGTGATTCTTTTGAGTACTAGAATTGCAGCTGTATGTCACCACACCTGACTGGTTGGTGTGTTTTAAGATTAAGTATACGATGCTCTGCCTGCATGTACACCTGAATGCCAGAAGAGGGCACCAGATCACACTATAGATGGTTGTGAGCCACCAGGTGGTCATGGAAAGTGAACTCAGGACCCCTGGAAGAGCAAGCAGTGTTCCCAGCCTCTGAGCCATCTCTCCAGCCCCAACCTGACTGGTTTTAAACATGGCTTTTATATGTATATAGTTCAGAGGCAGAGCCCAAATTTAGCAAAGATGAGACCCTAGGTTCAATTTCCTGTACAGAGGTGAACAGACATGATGGCCTGTGCCTGTGCCCTCAGAGGATTTTGTTAGGTTGATTGATTATATGGCTTTTGCTGTGGTCAGTGGAAATAACTCCCATAGAATTTCTCATAATTTTGTTTCCATTTTTAGGCACGCAATTTATGTGACTGCTTTGTGACAACTAGAAAGTAAATAAGTTGCTTTAGTAGCCTGGGATGGTCAGGGGAAAGAGAATGAATAGTAGTTGAAATTGTTTCTTGAGTGGAACATTTGGGATTGTGCTGGATTTTGTAGTTATGAGAATACTTGGTCTGGGTTCTTTTTCTTTATAAATGGGCATTTAGCTTGCATGTATGTATGAGCACATGTGCATGCTATGCTTGTGGAGGCCAGAAGAGGAAACTGAGTTTTGATGGTTGTAAGCCTACATGTGGGTGCTTAGAACAGATGCCAGTGCTCTTAACTGCTGAGCCATCTCACTATCTCACCATAGGGATTTGGGGGGGTGTTGTTGTTGTTGTTGTTGTTTGTGTTTTTATTTTCAGATAGAGTCTTTATATATAGCCCTGGAATGCAGTATGTTGAACAGGTGGCCTCAAACTCAGAGGTCTTCCTGCTTCTGCCCCTCCGCCTTCGTAAGTGCTGGTGTGAAAGGTATTTCCCACCATTGCACAACTCATCTAAATTCATAAATACTTATTACCCTTCTGTAAAGAGAGAGGGCCAGGGGCCTGGAAAGGTGGCTCAGAGGTTAAGAGCACTGACTGCTCTTCCAGAGGTCCTGAGTTCAATTCCCAGCAACCACATGATGGCTCACAACCATCTATACTGGGATCTGATGCCGTCTTCTGGCATGCAGGCAAAATACTGTATAAATAATAAATAAATAAATTTTTAGAAAGAAAAAACGAGGGAGGGCCAACAAGTCTTTGTGTAGACAAGGGTAAGGAGAATAAAGAAAATCTATTTGGTGGGATTTTAGAACTGAGTGTCTTGTTGCCTAACACACTTTTTTCTTTCTTCTTTCTAATGCAGATGACTAGTCCTCATTTTGGGCTCATTTCATCAAAAATTCCAGTTCCTCAGGTACCATCTGTGGTGACTCTTTGCAGGTTTCACAACACAGCCTCTGATGAGCTTTCATCATTTCGCTGACTTCCGTGTTTGGCCTCATTAGTCTTCGTTCACAGGTTCTCAGCTGCCATTTGATTTCCTAACTTGTCCTGAAATGTTCCCAGAATACTGATCACTTTTTCTTTGAGACATTTGACAAAGTCACAAAGTCTCAGACTAGAATAACCTAGTATGATCATGGCATCATGACTAAACAGTCTAGAAACTTGTTAAAAACCAAAACAAAACAATTTTCTTGGAATGGAGAATATTCATCAGTAATATAGGTCCTCTCATTTCATTCATCTCAAATTACTTTGAATTTTTCCCCAAAGGCTGTTGGGTTTAGTGATAGTAGGGCCTTGGCCCATGAGTCTGAAGTCAACAGCCTTCTGTCTGGAGAGTCATGAAGAGAAGATCAAAGGGGGCAAGTCTTGGAATTAGACACATGGCAGAAGTCTGTTTTTGTGTCCCCACAGACTGGAGTTTTTGGTGCTGAGTAAGAGCCAATTGCTGAAAAACTGGGGATTTGGTGAATAAATTTTAGACTGATTTGTATGTGTATACAATGTGTGATTTTAAAAATAAAAAACACCATCAATAAACACTCTGGCTGATTGCTTCTTACCCTGTAGTCTTCACAAATACTGTTTGCACCCCACCTTGAAATATGTTACACTTCATATGAATGAAAGATTGCTGTGGTTGTGGAAATTTTCTTTTCATCTCTTTCTTTCCCCCACTCCTCCCCTCTCTTTCCCCCTCCCTCTCTCCTCTCCCGTCTGCCTGCCTGCCTGCCTGCAGAATCATTAAGATTAAGACTTGATATTTGACCTGTTTAGTATGTTACATAGATGTAAAAGAATGTATACACTGTAGAGATAACATTGGCAAGACTTTGTACAGATGCAGCCCTTCACGCGAACCATTGTGTGAGGTTATAAAGATTCACGCACAGCTCTTTACTATGGCAACTTGGGGATTTTGTGCCTACAGAATGCCTTTTTTGGTGTGTGTTTGTAAGTTATTTTGTCTTCTCATGTTACAAAAGCTCAAATGTGGGATTTTTTTCTAAGTACATTTATCATTAGAATATCTGGATTTTTATGTACCTTTTTGTGTGCATCCTTAAATGGTAACATGTTTGCCTTTACAACTTTATAGAGTGCAACACACCTTCTAGTTGAAAATTCACCAGTTGATGAATGACATCTTGTCACACATCCTTTACAATCTTCTTTAAAGGAACACTGCAGTATATTTTTTAGACTCTACGTGCTGACTGTCCCAATCTAAGCCCAGCAGTGGTCTTGGTACAGTATTGAAGTGTCAGCATACACAGTATTGAAGTGTCAGCATACACAGGCATAATCTGTGTATAGAGTAGTACCTAATTGACTATTTCAATTGTGTAATGAGTTTAAAAACACAATAAAATGGATTGTTTTTAATACCTGACTTTTGTCTTCATTAAGAGAAGAAAGTTCTGCAGGTAGCAATTTTTGTGGATTCTTTCTGCCTTCTTATGTTTAGATCTATGAATTTCTTTCCTTTGTCCAGAATGAATTAGCTAGCTGTGCTCTGTTGAGTGCAGTGGCCAGGCTCTTGAGGCCACATGTTACTCATAATTACTACATTTATTGGTACAGAGGAGCTTTTCTTTCATCACAAAAGTAAAAAAAAAAAAAAAAAAAAAACAGGTGGTGGTGGCACATGCCTTAAATGCCAACACTCCAAGGAGGCAAAAGTAGGTGGATCTCTAAGTTCAAGGCCAGCCTGGTCTACAGAGTAAGTTTCAGGGGAGCTGGGCCTATCCAGAGAAACCCTGGCTTGGGGAGGCTTGGGGCCAGGGGTGTCTGTAAGCACAAATCTGTGTGGTTGATTCTTTTAAGACTACCATTTGAGTCTTAACTGTATTGCTTATTTCGGCCTTTTCTTTTTCTTTCTCTTCGTTTTGTTGTGGAAATTGGAGAAAGGACTCCCAAGAGAGGAATATCGCACTTCAGTTTTTTCTAACTAAACTACATAAAACTATGCTTTATCAACATTTCCTAAGTGGGAATGTTTTATATATACTTGGTAATCAGTATGTTCCTTAATTAAAATTCTCTGGATAGCATTCCTCTCTTTAAAATGACAAGGTGGCACACACCAGTAATCAAGGCATTCTGGATCCTGAGCCAGAAGACTAAAGGACTCTAAAATCTCAAAAAGCTTCTTACTGCTTCCATCTATCAGTGATTGAGAACCCCTGGTGAAAACGAGATCTAGATTCTACTTCAGACCTAAAACAAGAGTCCCTTAATCTAGGTACCCAGCATCACTTATGCCCAAATGGAAATGACACAAGCAGTGTCTAATTTGTTTGGAGTGATGTATAATTTGGATCAGAATTTCCACTCTAGCTGCTAATTAGTCTTTTTTTCCCTCCGATGTTTCTAGGGCCCACTGTTACCTTTACTGACAACACAATCTTAGAACTGATCTTGCCAAGGGTCTGGGGAGTAAAGCATGATTTATGTATAAATTAGTTGGGAATTTTTCTTCAGTATTTTTTTTCTAAACAGAACTCTGATATTTCACAAAGCCCACCAGCATGTTTCTTAGCAAAAAGTATGGGAAAATTAAATTTCTTTGAAACTCGTTACTAATTTGTATTTATAAAGAAAAACGTAGCAGCAGATGGACAGAGGTTCTAGCATCGGTGCCACAAAACATTTCACCTGGACGTAATCAAAGTCTCTGTAGTATCAGCCAACAGAAGGGACATTTAAATAGCATTCTCTATTTCTAAATATTGGGTGAGATCGGAAAAGTAGAAGATACTAATTAACAAGGCTAAATCCTGAAAGAGCTGATGAGTTTGTTATGTGTGCATAATAACACACTTAGGAATGTTTGTTGTTTGATGACTCCAACTAAAATTACAACCAAACTGAGCTTGTTACTTGAGACGTGGCGACTTGGGGAGATGAGAAGCCACAAGTCCCATGTTTTATGTTGGTGTTTACTAAAATAGGCCTAGCTGGATTACACGATCGCTTTGCACGATTTTTACACTACACACGGCATTTAATAGATGCTTTTTTTTTTTTTTTAACTTTTGCACCAACCCCACATACGCCTGTTGAAGAGGGTTTGATTCGGGTTGTCATAATGACTATAATTATGAAACTCGAAGTGACAGGCTAGTGAGAAAGCCAAGCAGGCCAGCTTAAAGGCTGTCTGCAGGCACTCTTAGCTGTCTCAAGAGGCCTGTACAGAGACCCACTCAGACTGCGTCGCTTCCTCTCCTGTCTTCCGTACTGTGTTACCAGCGGCCAGTAGCAAGCAGTCCTGGCGGGTCCAGGCGCACGCCCACTAGGCTGAGGCCAGCTCTGCGCACCTCACAGTTGGGCAGCCGGCGGACGGGGAGGGTGCCGGCAGGCGGGGCAGGAGGGAGGGGCCGCGCCCGGTTTAGTGACTGCGCCTCCCGCCTGGCTCGCCTGGGATCCCGAGATGCAAGGAGGCTGCGGCCATGGCGATGATGCCTCCAGTACGGCAACATACAGGCCGCCCGGCGCAGACGGGGTTGCTGCTGCGACATGGAAGAGGAAGGGCGGCGCTGCAGCCAGCTGTCAGGTGAGAGGACGCGGGCCCAGGCCAGAGGGATTCCCACCTAGACTCTGAGGGGAACAGGCTGAGCTTGGCCTGGCAGAATGCGCGCACCTGTGTTCCTGTGCAGCCTGCTGGAAGCTCCTAGGCTTAGGTGGACCACAGTCCACTGCCCACAGGCTGAGTCCAAGCGTCCCTGGATTGGCCTACGCTGTCTTTCCTTCTATTCTAGGGAGCGCCCAGCCATTGCCAGTCAGCGTTGGTGGGAAACCTGAATTCTCCCACTCCTTTAGTCCCAGGGTGCACCACAGCCTCCTCATTCCTCCACCCAGGTCTTCCCACCCCAGCAGCCACTGACAGCTCCGAGTGGTGGGTCGGGCAGTTCTTTTTGAATGGGAGGTTTGAAATACCTCCTGACCTTGGGCAAGTTATCTGGCCTCTGAGGTTTTCCATGGGACAGAACTTTGTTCTGTGTGAGGGCTGTGCTCAGAAAATGCCTGCCGTGATGAAACTGAATAATTCTTGGAGGCGAAATAAACTGGAATAATTCAGGGCATGAGTTAACTTGTAAGGCTTGTAAATGACGTAACGCTTGCTTCAAAACTTAATACAGCTGAGCATTGGGGGACCCATCACTCCTTTTTCTTTCATTCATTCTTTCTTTTTTTTCTTCCTTTTTTCTTTCTTTTGCTTCCTTTTTCCCCTTCCTTTTTTCCTTTCCTTTCCTTCTGTCCTTCCGTCCTTTCTTTCTTTCTTCCTTCCCTCCTTCCTTCCTTCCTATCCTCCTTTCTCCCTTTCTTCCAGGACAGGGATCTTGGTATGTAGTCCAGGCTGGCTTCTAAGGAAGTGATCATGTTTCGACCTCGTGAGAACCTCGGAGCCACCACATCCAGCTTTTCACACATCCCTTTTTGTTTATTTGTTTTGCAACAGACTCGCATCCTTGCCTGGCCTGGAAATTCAGGCTGGCCTTGAACTCAAATCTGCCATCTGTCTCCTGAGCACTGAGATTAAAGGCCAGTGCCACACCTGAGTCTTACTAAGAGTTGACACTATGCAGTATGTTCAGAGTTTCTGGTTCTTGCTTCTAGTTACTTCAACATCCTTAACTGCAGTCAGATGCATGTGAGTTCATGTGAGAAAAGTCTGTCTATATGTGTAGTCCAGACCAGGAGCCTGTTGAACACCTCTGCTTGGTCCAGCCTCTCAAGATGCGCTTCAGTGCACTGCTCATTCTGTTTTAACATGGTTAATGCACACACACTAAGCAGACACAATACAAATATTTTAAAGCTGGGATTATAACTTAAGATCATTCTTATATGACTTTGTCTTTTAGGACCTGCCTATAACCTCAAAGATAAAAAGTAACATATATGCATGCATTGGAAATAACATTTAATGTTTAGGAATAGTTAACCACTACTGACTTTGCTCCAAAGCGCTGAATATGTACACAAACACAAATACATATATAGCATTCTTTGTGGTTGTGTTTGTTTGAGGCATGATTTCTTTGTCACAGCCCCGGCTGTTCTAGAACTCAGTTTGTAGACCAGGTTGGCCTTGAACTCACAGAGATTCTGCCTCTTCCTCCCAAGTGCTGGGATTATAGGCATGGGCCATCATGGTTTACATCTTTGTTTTGTTTGTAATTTCCTCTCAAAGTCACAAGAGTTAATATTGAGCTCTTGGTTGACTTTCTGTCCAGTCCCTTTATTGTTTTTAAAGTTTTGTGTTCCAGGAGCTTTTCTTAGGAACAGGATTTTAATACATCATAGGATTGTTTCAATAGTGAAATAAAGTTTGATATCTTATATAAAGCTTTGAGTATGAGAACATACCATGTAATAGCCACCCAACAAATGACAGCTGTTGTAATTAAGCTTTGACCTAAGGATCCTCTCCAGTGTGAGCATGAATATGTGTTTGAGCATGTGTATTCATGTGTGTTTGTGTATGTGAGTTTGGAGGAACAACTGCTTAGTTCATGTGGAAGCTCTGTCACCTTGCTGAGTTATCTTTCTGACTGGGTTTCCTTATCTTCAAAATGGAGATACAGATACTATGTTGAGGCTTTGGCAGAGATTCAATAGTGTGGAACCACAAGGACAGTGCCCAGCACATCATAAACTCTCTCTAGATACTGACAACAGTGCTGGCAGGTTGTATTGCTCTTATTTCCTAATGTGGAGTTCTATATATTTTTTAATTGAAATATCTATTGATTATGCAACTTTGTCCCCGGAGTAATTCCAAATCATCTTCCTAAACCAAGGATTGAACCTAAGACTTCATGCATGCCAGGAGAGTGCATTACCACTAGTTATAAACACTCAGCTTTTCTTTCGCCTTTTCTTTTGCTTCAGGGTCACACAAAGTTGCCCAGGGCATTGGACTTGAAAGTCCTCCTGCCTCCATCTTCTGAGCAGCAGGGATCACAACCTGTGACCTGACTTCAGACTCGGTAGCCTCCTTCCTTCTCTGCCTCCTGTTCTTTCTTTGATTAATGTTGGTTCCTCGTCATCTCATCTTCTACATCTATAGCTTGGGGTCTTATAACTCCCATCATTTCATTTCCTTATCCCCCACTTTATTTCTCTAAGCGCCTTGATTCCAGACTCTTAAATTTTTCCTGAACCAAATTCCTGCTCTCCTTTGCCTCCTCATAAGGGGGTTTTCTTCTTTCCTTTTCATAAATTAACTCAAGGAACATTTTTTTCTTTTATTTTTTTTTACCAACAGTAAAACACTGTCTTTATCCACTGTAACAATATCAAAAGGGTTCACAAACAGGCATGCAGTCTTACTAAAAATAGTAAGAGCTCTCCATTAGTATTTAGTCATGGGCAAACAGATGTTCCGAATTTGTCCTTTTCTCTCCTATAGAACTTAGTTTAAAGAAAATTTGTGTTCCAGAAAGGTTGGTGTCACGTTGCGGTGAAGAGATTTACCACCGTGTGCATTCTGCAGCAGAGGCAGCTTCTGTCTCAATGAGGGGCAGCGTATTCACACGGCTCTCCCAGAACCGATCTGATTCTTACTGCCAAGCCTGTACTTGTGGTTAAGAGCTGAGAGACTTCTATTCTAGGCAGTCCATAGCTGTTGCTTTCATTGACTGGGTCCAGTCTGTACCCTCTGATGCAGCAGCTAAAAGCTTGGCACCTATAAGTCTCTGGGATCCAGCTCCAGCTGATGGTTTAAATATTCAGAGCATAGGCTCTGGACTTCCTCACTCCTTTTTTTTTTTTTTTAATCTCTGCAATGTTAGAGTAAAACAAGTGTTTGGCAGTTGTCAAGAGCAGAGCTCTAAATGTTTCCTGTGGTGTGGGATTCTTCTTTGGCAAAGGATAGGCCACAGGCCACACACATCTTTGGGCTTGGGAACAGTGAAGACTGGTGTGAGTATGTATTACTTTTTTTTTTGGCATAAGAGATAAAAGTTTAAGGTAGCAAGTGCTTCCTATTCATCTATGTGCATTCAGCAGCTAACGCAGTACTGGCCCAAGACACGCATGTAGTTAGTGTAAGTTAAGTGAGGGAATGCAGAATGCATTATCTCTTATTTGATGGCGAGGATATTCCGTTCTAAAAACACATAGTGGTGTGTTTAAGTTTTACTTTATTTTTAAAGTAGGCATATGTGTATTGGAGCATGCAGGTATGAGTGCAAGTGTCCATAGAGTCCAGGAAGGGGCATCGGATCCCCTGGAGCTGGAGTTACAGGTGGGTCACCCAGCCTGGGTGCAAGCAGTGGAGCCTGGGTCCCCTGCTAGAGCAGTACGTACTTTTAACCACTAAGCCATGTCTCCAGCCCTTGTAGTGTTATGGTGACCATGCTTGCTGGTGACCAAACACAAAACTATGCTAGACAGGTGCAGTGCCATTGTGCTACATCTTCAGCCCCCAGAGGGCTGCTCAGAAAGTACAAATATCCTCTCGGACACCCTTTGTTAGTTTATTTTTTTTTCTTCTTCTTCTTCTTCCTTCAAATGTAGTCCTACATGAATTTTTCTTTTCTATGAAGGAGGATTTTCAATTGACAAAGAACTTAACTCCCAAACTAGGAAAATACATAAATGCTGGGAAACAAAAATCTTCCGTAGAGAAAAGTGGGATTTGTGAGTGATTTCTGAGCACTTACTGGAGGGCCGCATTATGTAGCGACAATACTCTCCTGTTTGAATTTCAAGCACATCCTGTTGCTTGCCTGCCTTCTGCTGCAGAGGCCTCTTTTTTTGCAAGCTGTTCATTCTTCTCCCTGCCCCTCACCTCTCACCCAGCTGGCTTCTCCTCACCAAAGCTCCCTTCATTATTTCTCAGCCTCTGTCCGAGACACACTCAGTTCTCCTTGTCCCTGGCTGTAATCCTTGCAACCACACAGATGTAGCTCCTCCCAGGAAGAGATTGTGGACTTCCAATAGCGAGGTCCCATTCCTGTGTGTCTCCAGTGCCTGGTTTTCATGCCTTTTCTATGTTAGACTTTGTTACATGCTTTTTAAAACAATGAAAAATTGGAATGCTTTTGTAAAAACAATGTAATTACTAGATCACTAACCCCTCTCTGTCTCTGGGTGTACATTTTTTTGTGCAGGCTTATCTTTGGCCCTCTTTCAGCATGTCTGTGAGCTGAGGTCCTGACTGTTCTGCTGATTTTTTTTTTTTTTTTTTTTTTTTTTTGAGAATAAGAGGAAAAAACACCTCTCTGAAGATGAACTCCAGTGGCCCACTTCAGAATGCTCCCAATACCACCTTGCTGTACATGCCTCCCTTGCAGAGAGGAAACGCCACTTCTCTCCAGGAGGATCTTCGAGATTTTATCCACACAGCAACCTTGGTGACCTGCACTTTTCTGCTTGCCATCATCTTCTGTCTAGGCTCTTACGGAAACTTTATTGTCTTCTTGTCTTTCTTTGACCCAGCCTTCAGGAAGTTCAGAACCAACTTTGATTTCATGATCCTGAACCTGTCTTTCTGTGATCTCTTCATCTGTGGGGTGACAGCCCCCATGTTCACCTTTGTGCTGTTCTTCAGCTCAGCCAGCAGCATCCCAGATCCTTTCTGCTTCGCCTTCCACCTCACCAGCTCAGGCTTCATCATCATGTCCCTCAAGATGGTGGCTGTGATTGCTCTGCACCGGCTCCGGATGGTGCTAGGGAAACAGCCCAATTGTACAGCCTCCTTTTCCTGCATCTTTCTCCTTACCCTGCTTCTCTGGACCACCAGTTTTACCCTTGCCACCTTGGCCACACTGAGAACCAGTAAGTCTCACCTGTGTCTCCCCATGTCCAGTCTGATGGATGGGGAAGGGAAAGCCATTCTGTGTCTGTATGTTGTTGACTTTACCTTCTGTGTTGCTGTGGTGTCTGTCTCTTACACCATGATTGCTCAGACCCTTTGGAAGAATGCTCAAGTCAAAAAGTGCCCCCCTGTGATCACAGTTGATGCTTCCAGACCACAGCCATTCATCGGGGCCTCTGTGAAGGGAGGTGGAGATCCCATCCAGTGCACCATGCCAGCTCTGTACAGAAACCAGACTTATAACAAACTGCAGCACAGTCAAACTCATAGATACACTAAGAATCCCAGCCAGATGCCAATCCCCTCAGCCAGTCGACTCCAGCTGGTGTCAGCCGTCAACCTTTCTACTGCCAAGGATTCCAAGGCGGTGGTCACCTGCGTGATCATTGTGCTGTCAGTCCTGGTGTGCTGTCTTCCTCTGGGGATTTCCCTAATGCAGGTGGTCCTGTCTGACACTGGGAGCTTCATCCTTTATCAGTTTGAATTGTTTGGATTTACTCTGATCTTTTTCAAGTCAGGATTAAATCCTTTTATCTATTCTCGGAACAGTGCTGGGCTGAGGAGGAAGGTGCTCTGCTGCCTCCAGTATGTTGGCCTGGGCTTTCCGTGCTGCAGACAGAAAACGCGACTTCGAGCCATGGGAAAAGGGAGCCTGGAAATCAATAGAAACAAATCTTCCCATCATGAGACAAACTCTGCCTACATGCTGTCTCCAAAACCACAGAAAAAATTTGTGGACCAGGCTTGTGGCCCAAGCCATTCAAAGGAAAGTGTAGCAAGTCCCAAAGTCTCTGCTGGACATCAACACTGCGGTCAGAGCAGTTCCACACCCATCAACACCCGGATTGAACCTTACTACAGCATCTATAACAGCAGCCCCTCCCAGGAAGTGTCCAGTCCAGGAAAGTTACAGCCAGCAAACTCTTTTGGATTTGCCAGTTCATACATCGCCATGCACTATTACACCACTAATGATCGGATGCAGGAATACGACAGCACATCAGCGAAGCAGATCCCCATCCCCTCTGTTTAAAGTAACAAGGCCAGAGAGCCTGGAAGGAGTTGTTTGCTTTCCTTTAAAAGACTTTGGAGTCAGTGGAAAAGCGTGAGGAGTCAACTGAACAGTTGACCATTAGACTTTCTTTTGTCTGAAATATTAGTATCCAGATTTGCTTCATGGTTTCTTGACATTTTAAGATTTGATGTAAACGCTTATTTCAATTTTTACTCTGATGGGTGTCTCAATCTTTTGTACTAAACTGCTAAGAAGATGCCAGGAATGATCCTGCTGATGAAAGCCCTTCAAGTCAGTGTTACAGATTTTTAGATATGGGTCTTTGGCTACATTTTTTAAAAAGGTGTTTGAAAAAAAAAAAGACCTTTTTGAAGTGTTATTTTTATAAAAATATGAAATTTGAGTGTTTGAAGTACTGAAATAGAAAAGAGTGTACTTTTATGGTGGCAAGTTGATTTAAATAAAAAAACTTACTGTTAAAGCAGAAAATAGAAATGTGTTACCTGTGCCTCTGTCCTTATTTAAGATTTTCATGCAGTGTTCGGTACTCCCCTTTATAAGACAGTTACCTAATAGGACAGAGTTATGACTCTTGTCACTTCGTGCTGTACATTTTTGTTTCGCGTTAATTGAGTGGTTAGCTTTAGGAAGTGTTTTTGGCAGTTACCAGTTAATGGCTGTTTCCCAAGAATCCTACCCAAGAGGGGGACTGTACTGCAGTAGTGGCGTTCTGAGAGAGCAGGCGAGGTGTCAGCTTCAGGAATCCGCTGAGGCCAGCGCACATTTTGATCGGGCACCCAACACCAGCTCTCCTAGCCCTCAGTGCATACTCTAGCTATCATCATACATCCAACACTAGCTGCGTAGAGATGCAATTGGGAGGCACGACGTGGGCTTCCCTTCTGTATGAGGACAGTGTTCACAGAGCTATTCAGAAATACCCTTTTTATATAAATATTGCTATGCAAAAAAGTTCTCGATATGATCTATTGGTATTTTCAGATTGAGGTTTTTAGGTTTTTGGCGCTTTTTTTCTCATTCCTTTCTAGGGGCCTGGAGGTTGAACCTAGGCTCATGCATGTTAGACAACCAGTTTACCACTGAACTGCATCCCCAGTCCCCAAACTAATGGTTCATATCCTCTCATTAACCTTAAACAGGAAACATGCAACTGTGTTACTCTTATATCTGAACCTAATTTTATTAGGTACGCTGATTCCTAACGTTAAAATGTTTTGGTCCTGCAGTTAGGATTTGAACTCACTGCAATTTTGGAACACTAACTATTAGACTCAAAATAGAATATCTTTACAAAGTGTTGTATCCCACTGTTATTCGCAGAGCTCAGAAGGAACAAGGAACAGAAGGCACTCAGCTCAGAGCAGCCTCTCCCAGGCTCTTCCAAACTCCAAAATCACAGGAGATGCTGAGAGACAGAGTAGCTCCTTAGCCAGACCTGGCCTGGCCTCATGTAGTCACTGTACATTCCAGTGCACCCCAGTCAGGTCTGTTTCAGATATTTAAGTGTGAGGACAAGATTTTCAAATTCACTGTCCGGAACTGGGCTGCCAGGTTCTCTCCTTCTCTTCCTCCCTTTTTCCTTTCCCTTTTTTTTTTTATTCTTGCTACTAAGTTTTATAGCATATCCACTCTCCTTTATTTTGATAGCTGGACACTCCTTTTGGAAGTCACTCTTACCTATTTCAACTGTGTTTTTATAGCTTCAACACAATATGGTTCTCATTAATACTCCCATGAGACAGACTCAGTACAGAGCTCTTTTTAACAAAGAACTAAGACATCTGATCTCCTCTCCCAAAAATCATTTGAAGAATTTTGGCAAATTACCATTAAACTTTTGTCTTAATTGAAAACCTGTTGTTTAGTCCAGTCAATAACAAGATCATTCACACATTTAAAGGTCTGTATCTCGGGCTGGGAGATAGCTAGGAGGTTGAGAGTGACATGATACACAGACACATTGCAGGCAAAGCACCCATACACATAAAGTAAAATTGAATCTTTAGAATATCTGAAAGTTTACATTCACAAAAAGGTATACATCTCTTTGAGGGATCAGGCATTTAAAATGTGGCTTGACAAAGATTATAGCAAAATTACTACTTGTAAATTTTTAAATGTTAGCTTTCCTTGTATGACCTTTGAGTTTGAAATTATTTGACCAGCATGGGGCCCATGAGAAATAAAAATTATAGCATAAGAAGACAAAGCATGTACATAGAAAGTGTTCAGTTTCTTCATATTCATCAAAGAAATTATTGATTTAATTTGCATGAAATATATAGTGGGCTGGATTCTTGGCTCTCCTCCTATCTATATAGAGAGATGTAACTTGTTTCTTCATAAGCTATGTATGTCTGTCTATAATAGCAAAGTCACCATATTGATGTAGACAGACATATATAACTTATATCTTCATAAGGGCTAAAAATTATAACTCAAAGTAATGAGAATTCAGTTGGATATGATTATTTGCCAAGTACATTAGTTTTTTTCTCTTGATGCTTACTGTGTGCAAAGTATGTGTCTCAAACATTTTGTAATAAGTGTTCTTATGTTAACCATTAGGTTAGATTTCTATTTCTGATGTTTTAATGTACTTTTAAAATGAGTTTGAAAAATAAAAATATTGAAAATCCTAACTTTGGGGGTTTTGTAGATTTTTTTGTAGTTGTTTTGGTTTGTTTGTTTATTTGTTTGTTTTTGAATCAGGATTTTTTTTTTATGGGCTAACCTCAAATGCACTCTGCTCCTTCTCTCTCATCAGGGATAACAAGTGTATGCTAGCACATTACTGAAAAATCAAGTTTCAATATAGTGTCTTGTCTAGTCTTTCATTGTGTAGCACAGGCTAGCCTCAAACCTATAAATCCTGTCTCAACCTCCCAATTGCTGGGATTGCTGGAATGCTTGTGGTGGTTTGAATGAAAATGAGCTCCATAGGGAGTGGCACTATTAGGAGTGTGGCCTTGTTGGTGTGGGTGTAGCCTTGTTGGAGGAGGTGTGCCACTAGGAGTGGGCTTTGAGGTTTCAGAAGCTCAAGCCAGGCCCACTCTCTCTTGTTAACTGAGGATATGAATACAGAACTCTCAGCTACCTCTTCAGCACCGTGTCTTTGTGCTATCATGCTTCCTGCCATGATGACAATGGAGTAAACCTTCAAACTTGTAAAACAACCTCAATTTAATGTCTTTCTTTATAAAAGTTGCCATGATCCTCTCCTTGTCTCTCTCTCTCTTCTCCTCCCCTCCTCTTCCCTCCTGTCCCCTTCTAGAAGAGCCCAGATATCAGCAGATGGGGAGGATCTTGCTTTCAGCTTTCTTGCCTTTGTGTATCACTAGCAAGTTCATTTACCCTGTTTGTGAGTTCATTGCTGCCAATGCCACTGCCACTGCCATCCTCTGCAAATGTTGGAACACAACTTTCTAAAGATCAGTGGTTCTCCAGAATCCTTCAGGCCTTCAGACTAGACTGGGATTGTGAAACATCTATCCTCCTGAACTGAGTAGCTACTGTCTCCTCAACCTCTCTTGATATAAAAGGCAGTTCTTGTTGACTATTTAGCCCGTGTCACATGACTAATCTAGTAAATCCCCTTTATATGATATTGAGAAAACCAGGCCTGACCCTCACCCCACCCCAAAAGTCAACAGTCCTGGGAACAATTCCAGGAAGGAGACAGTGGAGTCCCCTACTCAAGGAATATCCTGGAGAAAACCCAGTAATATTTAGCCATCACCCCTAGCAACAGCAAATCAGTGAATACCTGGAATTTACCCAGGTGTTCCTTACAGTAGGATGAGTAAAACAATTACAGTTTGGCTTGGCCCTCTGGGCAAACAATCTCCCAATTTTTGTTAAATGTCAACCAATCATAGAAGTGCCACGCTGGAAGTCCCTGAACTTTGACGTAACCCTAACCAAAAATCCCTCTCCCCCTGGGCTGGAGGCTCTACACTCTTCAGCACTGTGTCGGTGACAATGTGGGCCCAAGCTCAAGCTTGTAATAAAAGACTACTCTGCATTTGCATCCGAATCAGCTCCTTGGTGATCTCTGGGGTCCTCAAGACTTGGGCATAACAATATATATTCTGTTTTCTACAGAATACTCAGTAACATGGTTGTTAATTGTGCTTGAACTCTTTTGTCTCTGCTGACAAAACAATTCAGTCAGATTCCTGGATGAAGGACTCCTTTCCTTGTCATGACCCTAAGAGGACCCTGTCTTTCTATGCTGGATTAGGCTATCTGAATTACAAAACAGATTGGCTGGTAAAGGCATTTGCTGCCAAACCTGACAACCAGAGTTCTTGCTGGTTTTCCTTTCACATCCACAGGTGTCAAATAAATAAATAAAATATTAACAAATGTAATAGTAACAAAAAGAAAAAAAATGACCACAAGTTGCCTTTGTGTTGCCCTTCTCCCTGCCTGACATCTAGCACTATTCTGTTTTCTCAGTTAAAAGATAAGATCCGGGAACATCTTTCCTTTGGGACCACCCAGAAACTTCTGTACCATCTTCATTTTTTGTCATTGTAATTCTTTGATTTATGCTGCCTGAAGTCATTGAAGATGAAACAAAATCTGTCCGTAATCACAAAGAAGTTAAAGAAGAAAAAGGAGGAAGGAGGCTGGAGAGAAAGCTCAGTGGCTAAGAGCACTGTTTACTCTATCAGAGGACTCGGGTTCAGTTCTCAGCACCCACGTGGTAGCTCATAAAACCGTCCATAACTCTAGTTTCAGAGGACTTGATTCCTTCCTCTGACTTTCACAGGCACGAGGCACACATGTGATAAAGGCAGGCAAAAACCTCAACTACATAAAATAAAATAATAGAATAACTATTAAAAAATAATTAGAAAAAGAAGAAAAGGGAGAATCGTTTTTAGGAAGAGAGTAAATAAAAAAATACCAGTTTCTATAAATTCTATGGCAATTGAGTGAAGTAAAAATGTAGGGGAGTTTTACCATACATGATAACTAATAGACAGTCAATGTACTTGTTTCCAGTGCATTTGATTTTTTTTTTTTTTTTTGAGGCAGGATCTCTCTATTATATAGCTTTGGCAGTCCTTGAACTCACTATGTAGACTAAGCTGGCCCCAAACTCACCAGAGATCCACCTGCCTCTGCCATCTGAATGCTGGCTCAAATGCGTATACCACCATGCCTTGGCCTGAAAATAATTTTTATCAAACCAGAAATATCGCTTCTTTACTTGTGGACAAATTAGTCAATATTTCCTCCCAGTGAGCAGATCTGTTTCTTTATAGATATATTCCTCTGTGGAAACAGTAGTTTCTCAGAATTCCATTCACATGAAGGCTTGCCTTTGCCCTGGAGGTTTCCTAGTTCTTGATAGCCTGTAGCATGCTGATGAGTGGCAGACTCTTTCAATGTATTCTCAAACAAGGACTCTTCGATTTTCATGAAGAGCCTGCTGTGCTGCAGAGTATAGCTTGTTCAGAGGCCACCAGGGTCTCACAAAGCCCAGCAATTCAAGAGAGTGCTTTATGTCTGTCTTCGGAGCCTGAGGTACAAGGACAAGTTCACACCACATGTGTCTCTAATGTTAGCAAGGACTGATGAGAACTTAATTCAGTTTCTTTTAATAGTTTGTATGTGGTGGGCGAGTACATGTGTTTATATATATGCGTGCACATGTGCGTGTGTACATATGCCACAGTCTGTGTGTGGAAGTCAGAGGACATCACTATGGACTTGGTTCTCACCTTCCACCTTTATGTGGGTTCTGGGAATGAACATGAGTCCTTAGTTGTATGGCAAGCTCTTTTGCCTGATAAGCTATCTTGGTCTTTTCTTTGGCTTTAAGATGAATACATACCATAGAAACTGCAAAACCTAATTTTATTAACATGATTGAGGAAAGACAAGGTTGTGCTCTTCACAGAGGAGCCAGAAAGAAAGACACTCAGACAATTGGAGTGTTTTCAATTCTTGGTGTGAGAGAACTAAAACAGAGGAAGAAGACATACTGTGCTATGTACACCTGTTAGGGAGAAGCAGCATTAATGCAAAGTCAGTGTGCAAAACTAGTCAAAATGAAATTTAATAGAGTCAAAACAAATTGATTTAAAAATTCTTCTGGGGCTGGAGAGATAGTTCAGCGGTTAAAAGTACTGGTTGCTCTTCTAGAAGTCCCAAGTTCAGTCCCCAGCATCCACATGGTGGCTTATAACCATCTATTGAGAGACCAAAGAATTAAAAATTAAGTCTTATGGGGGGGAGTTATTGATTAAAGTTTAATACACAAGCCTGAACTAAAGCTAGACACAGCAAGACATGTCTGGCCACCTGCAGGGGGGAACCAGCCTTACTGCATTCTTTCCTGCCCACTAGAGATACAGTTGCTAGGAAACTGGCCCAGATCTCCCCTCTCCCCTAGCAACAGCCAAAAAAAGGAAACCAGACCTGTTAATGGTTTTGGCGCCTTCCCACAGCCAGTTGGCTTAAAATGCAACATCCCTTCTGTGTTTCAACCAATAGACACTTGCCAGGCTGGAATTCCCCCCACTTTGGGCATGCTGGGAGGGACTGGGACATAAAATCTCAGAGCCCAATCCTGAGCTCTGAGATCTCAGTCAGATACTAGTGCCTTGGTGTCTGTGAAAGTCCCAGCTCAAGCTGCAAATAAAGATCCTCATGTGTTTCGCAACAGACTTGACTCCTAGCAGTCTTTGGAGGTCTCTGAATTGAGCACAAAACTATCATTATAGTCCCATGGATCCAAGGGCCCTAGTGTACAGATGTATGTGCAGACAAAATATCCATATACACAAATTACATAAACAAATCTTTAAAAAAAATTTAGTCTCTTTACCCAACCACTGTCAAACTGAGGATTGCCCCTTCCAGTTTTGTGTGTGTGAACAAGTGCATTCGTGTGTGACAAGGTCTCACTATATAGCCCAGATCTGTGTCAAACTCATGTTCTTCCTGCCTCAGGTTTGTTAAGTGCTGGTTACAAGCATGTGCTGCCATTTTCAGCTTGGAAAATAGAATTTTCCTCAGAGCATCAAATACTGTAAAAAAAAAAAAAATAGAGTGGTGGAAAAATTAGAGGAGAAAGGGAAGGTTTTTATAAGGCATAAGAGGATAAGGGTTGGTTTAGTCTACAAAGATGTATTGAGTGTCATTGCTATTCAGGGTATGATGAAAGACAGAAGTAAAATATATTCTCTATTCCTCAAAAGAAAACAAGAGAAAAGATGAAAATTATTTGTAAATTCAAACATCAATCTGAATATTTACAAATGGTCGAAAGTATTGGAATTGTCAAAGTACAGAAGGTTTGATGTCATTAAGCAAGCCAGAAATTCCACTGCAATCTTTTTTTATTAAATTAAAATTTAAAATGGCTGTATCACATATCAGCACATAAACACAATGTGCTTAAGCCTTTTTTATATATACATTTAGATTGTTCCTTCCTTATTTTCTGTAAAGCTGTTATGAACATCTTAGAACCAAACATTGCTAGTCTCCAAAAATTTCTAAGAATTCCTGGATAATTCCTAGGTGAGCACTGTCTTGCTGTGAACAATGAGCCCAGTGTGTGGAGGTAAAGGCACGCACAGAATTGATAGAAACATTTTTAAACACTTTTTATTCTGTTACTCATGTGCATGTGTGTGTGCCTGCTTGTCTCTGTGTGTGTACCATGTGTGTACCTATGGAGGCCAGAAGAGGGTGTCAGAACCTCTGAAACTGAACTTATAGGTGCTTGTGAGCTCCCTGATGTGGGTTATAGTTCTCCTTGTGGGCCAAATATTTCCTTGTATTCCGTGGAGCTAGTACGGGTCACTCCTAAGCTCTGATGAAGGTGTGGCTGAGTAGGTGGAAAGCAATTTTCAGGAGAGAGAAATGGTTGAGAAAGAAATTTCCCAATCATATTGTCATACCCATTAGCCTTACTGATCAAGGTCTAATTCTTTTCTTTTTTTAATCATAGATCATTCATAGTAAGATTCTAATAAGATTATTAGGCCTGAACTTAAAATAATCAAGAACACAGTATGGCTTCAAGAACTGAAAGCAGCGTACACAGAGAACATGCAGACCCATGTTGTCATAAATTCACTCCTGTAGTTACAGTTTTTGTATTCAATAATATATTTTACATACTTAAATAATTTTTAAATAAAAAATTTACATAAAAATTATTTTTGCTAGTGAAAAACCATGATGACTGAATTTTGACTGCTCGCTAAGTTAAATTTTTATTTACGGAAAACTTTTGTTTCTGTTTCTCAGAATTGGGTAGTATCTCACCCCATGACCATAGTATGTTCTGTAACAGACGTTCCTGGAAGTTCCCTTAATTGCCTATAGCCATAGAATATTTTAACTGCCTTGTCTCTCTTCTGTAGCTACACTTGCAAAAGGCCCCACTTTGTGATTTTGACACAAAAAAGGCTTGAGAAATTGGCTCAGGGCTGTTCTCTCAAACCCCGTCTTAGGAAGAGATAGACACTGGACTGGTTCTGCTGCGCACAGAATAATGCTTGCTTTGATTTGGCTATAATTTGTGGTTAGTGGTCTTTCTCCTTGCACCAGTGGGACTAAGACTGGTTTTATCTCATAGTTATAACCTCATGTGAAATTGGTAGCTTTAATTCTTAAGAATATTGGACTTTATGGGTCAGCAAGCTGGCTCAGAAGGTAACAGTACCTGCTGTCAAGTCTGATGACCAGAGTATATTTTCAGAAGCCATATAGTGGAGGTAGAGTGCCAGCTCTCACAGGTTGTGTGTGTGTGCGTTAAAAGTATTATGTCCCCCCTTTTTTCTTTTTTCTTTTTCTTTTCTTTTTTTTTTTTTTTTTTTTTTTTTTTTTTGAGACAGGGTTTTTCAGTGTAGCCTTAGCTGTTCTGGAACTCACTCTGCAGACCAGGCTGGCCTGGAACTCATAGAGATCCTCCTGCCTCTGCTGGGATTATAGGTGTTCATCACTGTGCCTGGCTATTATTTGTTTTTAATGTGAAAATTTGGGGTAAATGAGAAAGAAAGGGTCTTAGTTAGGGTTTGCTGTGAACAAACAATTGGGGCTGGTTTACAGTTCCAGGGGTTTAGTCCATTAATGTTTTGGTAGTATGCAGACAGACATGGTGCTGGAGAAGGAGCTGAGAGTTCTACATCTTGATCCAAAGGCAGCAGAAGGAGACTGTGTGCCACACTGGGCTTGAGCTCAGATCCCACATCCACAGTGACATACTTCCTCCAACAAGGCCACGCTTACTACAATATGGCCTATTTCCTAATAGTGCCACTCCCTATGGGCCAAGCATTCAAACACATGTGTTACACGGGTCAAACCTATTCAAACCACTACACTGGTGATGTGTTTATGTGTCAGGTTGACAAGGGGTCAATTATACTGTTTTTGTATATCAACTTGACATAAGCTAGAGTTATCAGAAAGGGAGGAACCTCAGTTGAGGAAATGCCTCCATGAGATCCATCAGTAAGACATTTTCTCAATTAGTGATCAATGAAGGAGGGCCCAGCCCCTGGTGGGTAGTGCCATTTCTTGACTGGTGGTCCTAGGTTCTATAAGAAAGCAGGCTGAATAAGCCATGTGAAGCAAGCCAGTAAGCAGAACTCCTCCGTGTAACTCTGCATAGGCTCCTGCATCCAGGGTCCTGCCCTGTTTCAGAGTTCCTGTCCCAACTTCCTTCAGTGGTAAATAGCAATGTGGAAGTGTAAACAAACAAACAAACAAAAACCCTTTCCTTCCCAACCTGCTTTTTGGTCATGGTGCTTTGTTGCAGCAATAGAAATCCCAATTAAGGTCCAGCAGTTAAGCGTGCTCGTTATTTTTCAGACGATCTGGGTTCAATTTCTAGTATCTACATGGCAGCTCACAAAACCATTCATAACTCCAGTTACAGAGGATTTGAGGCCCTCTTAAAACATCTGCAGGCATAATGCAGGTGCATGGTATACACACATACAAGCAAAATGTTCATACATATAAAATCTAAAATAAAATACAAAAGAATCTAAAAATATTTTCTATGCGTGTAGGTATTTTGCCTGCATATATGTATACCCCACACATGAAGTGCCTCACAGAAACCAGAAGAAAGCACTGGCTTTCCAGACTGGCATTATGATTAGTTGTGAGCCATCATGTAGGTGCTGTTAATGGAACTTGGGTCCTTTGTAGAGCAGCTAATGCTCTTTGATGCCCCTACTGTGTTATTGCTGATAAACTCTTCTAAGATTCTAGAACATCGGTGTTTGGAACTAAAGTTCTGTTCCAGAAAGGGTCTCATTGTGTAGCCAAGGCTGGTATTGAACTTGCCATCCTCTTGCGTCTTTATTGGTATTACAGGTAAAAGAGACCGAAAAGGAGTGTGTGCAGGGCATGCGGGTTTTCTCTTCAGTTCTGAGACAGTTTGTGCTTAGCAGCTGTTCAATCACGGATGGATTAAAGATAGGCTACAAGCCAAGTGGTGTCTAGAAGAACAGATAGAGCAGATACAGAAATATGTTCACAGAAAAAAACATGCCAAACCTTCTGAAGACTAGTTATCAGCTTCTGACACTCTAATTTGGGGTTGGAAGGGAAGTTCCTAAGTCAGTGATTCTCAACCACTGATTCACTAGAGAATTTATTATATTTATATTTATTAATTTGTGAATAAACATACAGGTACGCTAGTTTCAAGGTAATCAATGACAGAATGACAGGTTGACGGGCTGTCATTTAATTACCCCTCTATTAAAGGGCTATTAAAGGTATCCTTTTTTAGGGGGGTCTAAGTAAGCTTGCTGCAGCCCTTTTTCAGTTTGTCAAGTTCAGTACATTCTTACTGAGTTTTTGATACAATTTTAATACTTTACATACTCATAGGATAACAGTTTACTTTGACAAAATCATAAGATGGCATTCTTTTTACTTTATAAAAAATGTTATCAGTTGTTCCTTGTGGGTAGCGCCAGATGGATTGTGTTGTTTGCATGCCTATAAGGTATAGAGTCACCCTTGAGTCTTTGCTCTTACTCAAAATAGAGCCAAATGTTGCTTGTAAAATGCAGTTTCTAAGGGCAAGGCACAGCCTTAAAAAGCAGTTTTATGTAATGTGGAGTAACTTAAACTCTATCTTGCTCTTAACATCTATGCTGAAGAACCATGACCCTTAGACACTCACCAAGTGTGGCTGCTCACCAAAAGGACCAAAATGATTGCATAGCTGGAACTTCAGTTCCATCTAGTGACCTTTGGAAAAGAGCATGTGTGTGCCAGTGTAAGGGAGTGATGGTATCAAGCTCCATACAAATTTTCAAACTCTTGAGATTTGAAGTGTCTGGAATACTAGACTGTTGCAGGATATTTAATCCTGTTGTGAACCCCAAGACTGTGAACTGGAAAAAAAATGTTTGTTTGGTGTGACTCAGCTCTAACACACACCTTAACCCAAAAGCTTCTGTTTATTGTAAACAAGTAATTGTGGTGTGGCTCAGCCCTAGCACACACCTTTAGTCCAAGAGCTTTCTGTATATAGGATTAAATAAAGTTAACCCTAGGTCGAGAGGCAGGGCAAGTAACCAGTTGACAGGAACTGAACATGGGGGAAAAAAAACCATAGAGAGTGAAAGGAAGTCCAGAAGACTAATAGAGAGATGTACAGAAAGTAGAAAGGAGGGACATTCCATTTGAACAGTTTCTAAGACAGCATGAAGAAGGGGAAAGGTCTTTTTCCTTCTGGGATGCTGGCTGAGTAGGACCGTCATATGGGTGTTTTTGCTCTGCCTGAGCTAGCAGGCTTTTACCCAAGTATCTGTTTCCTGAGTCTTCACTGGTAAAATGGAACATTTGGGATTTTCTTTCTTTACAACACTAGATTGCGGAGGTACAGGGAAGGTGTGGAAACTGAATCCTTCCCCAACTTTCTTACCTTATTTACCTCTTTCATTTGACTGTATCAGTTATAAATCAAGTGTTTGCTAGAGTTCTGTGAGCCATTCTAGCACATTTTTGAAACCAAGTAGTAGGTCTTGAGACTGATTTATAGCAGGCTGAAGTTACTAGAATCCATTGACCACAGAGATGGCTCAGTGCTTAAGAACACTTGCTGTTCTTTCAGAGGACCTGATTTCAGTTCTCAACACCCACATAACGTGGCTACCAACTGCCTGTACCTCTAGTTCTAGGGGATCCAATGCCAATGCCATCTTCCGGACTCCATGAGTACTACACGTGGTACACACACGTCAAGTAGGTGTATGTACACGAATACGTATGCACGTATGCATATAAATAACAGTAAAACTAAAAAAATAGAACCTAGTTCGTACAACTGGCATCTAATGTGGGAGCAGATGCCTTGTGAGGCTGAATTCTTTTACTTATGGCACCTGAGGGTAACTAAGTCCAAGTAGACAAGTGTGAGAACTAAAATGAATTGTAGGATACCCAAAGGTGCTGAATTTAGTTGGTAAGAATAAAGAAATCCACATTTTGGTTATTTAGGTCATTCTATGCTATGTAGAAACAATTGATTTCCCACCTCCAAACCCATTCATAATAATGCTAGAAAAGGTGTGGACCAGGTTTGAACTCAAAGTCCCTGCCTTTTCTATGTATTGCTTCTTTATAAAATCTATGAACTTAGTATGTAGACCAGATTGGTCTCAAATTCACAGTAATCACCTGCCCCTGCTTCCTAAGTGCTAGCTAGGATTAAAGTTGTACCCAACTTTTTTTTTTCCCCCAGGCTGGCCTAGAATTAACTGTGTATAGTATTTCAGGCTGGTCTCAACAATCCTTCTCCTCAATCTTCCAAGTGCTAGGGTTGAACCGTTTACCTTTTCTTTTTCCTCATTTCTGGCGCTGTGTTGGAAATGGGATCCAGAACCTTGTGCATGCTAAGCAGTCTAATGAGCTGCATCTTCAGGCTCCAGCCATAAATTCTTTTTCCTCCTACATTAGTGGTGCTCAACTTTAGAGCTGTAACCCTTTAGTACAGTTCCTCATGTGGTGATCCCCAACCATAAAATTGTTTTTGTTGCTACTTCATAGCTGTAATTTTGCCAAGGTTATGAATCATAATGTAAATATCTGTTTTCTGATGGTCTTAGGTGACCCCTGTGAAAAGGTCGTTCTACACCCAAGGGGTAGACTGAACTTCTGTTTTTCTAGTATCAACTTCCCAAGTTCCCAAGTGCTGGAATTACAAGTATATGCCACTAGGCCTAGCCACAAACTCTTTATTAACATTGCTTTTATCAGAAGTATTGGTTTTTCAAGAGTATGCTGCACACTTTTTCTTTTTGTTTTGGCAATTTAAGATAGGCTCTCTTCTTTGTAGCCCTGGCTACAAAGAACTTGGTTTAGATCAGGTTATCCTTGAACTTTCTGATCTCCCTGCATCTGCATACTTAGCGCTGGGAACAAAAGCATTAACCTCAACACCCAGCTCTTTCTATTTGTTGCTGGAGAGTAAACGCGGTCCCTCAACCATGGTAATGTGCTCTACCTATGTCCCCTATGTCTACATTTTTGTCCTTGTTTAGTTAATTATGCACAAAATATATGCAAAAGGATAAAGGAGAAAATAAAGTAACTGAATAATCTGCCACTGATTACATGAAAAAAAAAACCTGTGTATGAACATTTTATTCTCTTTGAAATAAATGTGCTGTAAAACTGTCCAGAACTAAGATTTATAATATATAGCAGGTGAGTACAATAGTGAGCCAGCACAGTGAGTTAGAATGAACCATTCTAATTAGGGATGCCTCTCCCCATGTCTGCACTAGACATACCCTGGTAGTAAACTCACTGATGACAAGAATGGTAACAGTTCAGGAAGAGGAGAAACCTGCCATAAGACTTTCTTGAGATGACAGTGGTGTCGGAGTCACCTGTGAGGCTCTCCTCTGTTCCAACTTCTAGCTTATCGCCTGACAGAGAGCAGTGGCCACAGGAAAATTTGCTGAAAAGATTTCAGGCACTAGAATTTTATACATTTTTCATGGCCTCTCATTTACATAATCTCCTAGCAACTTCTTTCTTCATTATCTTTACTTCATTAGCTCATTATATATGCGGTAATTTATACAATAAGTATATTATTTAAAAATAATTCAACAAGTGTAAGGACTATGACATTTGAAAAGGTTGTAGCCTAAACTGCTTAGATCAGATTTGTTTTGAAATTACAGTACCGAAGCAAAGCCAAAATGCAATCAGTTCATATAACACCAAAATGAATGAAGTGAGACGAGCATTTGCCTTACAAGTTTATCAGTAATCTCTTATATACACATGAATTTTACAGTATGGTTGCCAGTCCACTTTTGTTATACAACAAACAAGGTCCAATGGTAAGACTACAATGACACATGGTCAGGAAGAAGTGATGACTTTCAAACATCTTTCTTTCCTTCAACTTTAATATCCTTTAGTTGGGGAGAGAAAGAAGTCCATTTTCATCAGCTGTATCTAGTATTTTACAGATTACTGGTGATTCAACCTGAAGAACAAAAATAACATTAGAAAGTTGGTACGGTGAACATTTCCTCAGTGTCTTCTTCTCATGAATATATTTGCTAAACGTACAAGGTCTTGATTTGGATAAATCACCCAACAATTTCCCCTACAAATCAGGCTTTTCTCCTCTCTCTCCCTCTCTCTTTCTTCTCCCCCCCCCCTTTTTTTAAGGGATCAGATCATGCTATGTACTCCCAGCTAGCAGTCCTGAGTGCTAGGTTACAGCAGGTTTCATGATGCCTAGCATAAATAAAGCTCCCTGAAAAACATTTTTTAGCCATCCATATAAAAATGAGACAGGTAGAGAAAATACTTTTTATCTTTCATTAAATATGGTAAAGGTAGAAAGACAAAAGATAGAAAGGTCGGGAATATGGGAAGAAATTGTTGCCAGAGTTTACAGCATTAAAATAGCAGATCATTATGGCAAAACAATAAGTTCTGTTTATAAGGCAAAGTAAACACTGCCTTAAAAATGATAATTTTTAAGTTGTCATGATAATTGTGGAAAAAAAAAAAAAACCCACCACCACCACCAACACCAACAACAAAAACCAAACACACACCAGGGAAAACAGTAGAGAACATGTGACCAGAGAGAATTTAAGTAGACAAAAAGAAATCGTAAAAATTCAATTGAAGTATTAAGAGATGAAAAGTGTATCAGATGAACTAGTCACTAAATTGGACATAGCAAGTGAAGTAATTAGTGAAACTGATGAAGATGAACAGAAATGACCTACATTTAAATACAGGGTGGGGTAGGGGTGGAGTAGAAATAAAAGGAGGTTTCTGGCATTTTGAGACAATTTTAGATTTGTATATTTAGAGTTTCAGAAACAGAGGAATAAAGGAGTGGGATGGAAGAAATCTTTGAGAAGATAATGGCCAAAAGTTTTCTAAAATTTGTATGAACTCATGTATATTTTATATAGGATTAAAAACAGAAAAGGGCACACTTAGAACATGAAGTCAGTATTATAGAAGAAAAAGCAAGAGAGTGTGTCTATGAGTCTAAGGCAGCAAAAACTTCTTGGGATACAAAACACAGTAACTATAAAAAAACAAACAAATAAGTAAAACCCTGAACATATTTGAATGTAGTTTTGCTTATCAGAAGATCATCTTACGGAAAGATGAAGCCAGAGTATAAAAAAGGTATGTGCAATACAAACAGCTTATATTCAGAATATTTTTGAACTCCTAGAATCAAGCAATCAGGAGAAAAGCAGTGCCAGCAAAAATACCCAGGTAAGAGATTGACACAGGCTCTTTTCTTTTACGTGTAGTCAGGCTCCTTTGTGCCTCTGTCCAGTTATGCCTTGGGCTTTGTCTCTGGCCTGACTACCCCTACTTGCACCAAGAGACAGAGTCTATACACTTAGTACCTGGTCATTCTGGCTTGCTTTAGTAAGAAGCCTAGACTTGATGCTTCTTCTTTGTGGTTTTCTGCTTACTAACTCCTCTCATTTGGGATGGTGGCTATTGATCCTGAGCTGTCTCTTCTGTATTCACAGTTGACTTTACCTGTTTCTGGTATTGCAAGTCTTATTTTATTTATTTATTTAGAATTTCATACATGTATACAAGGTATTTCAACCAAAAGTCCTCCCTGCAAGTCTTAGTAAAAGCAGCACTGACTGAAGTCTTCCTAAACATTTGAAGAAATATCAGAATAAGTTTTTCTTTAGTAGGGGCTGGCTGGATATGAAGCTTCACAAAAGTATATGAATACCAAAATGACATGAAAAGGTATTCAGTATCTAACTGTATGAGGAATGCAAACTAAACCCACCACAATGACTGACAAAGACTGAAAATAAAGCCAGTGAGGAGATGGAGTAACTGGAGTCTCATGAACTCTTGGTAGGAGATTAAATGGCACTAGCATTTTGGTGAATCATTTAATAGCAGGTCTTTACCCATGACTTAGAAATTCCATTCACAGCCAGGCACGGTAGAGCAAGCCTTTAATCCTAGCACTTGGGATGCAGAGGCAGGCGGATTTCTGTGAGTTGGAGGCCAGCCTGGTCTACAAACTGAGTCCAGGACAGCCAGGGCTACACAGAGAAACCCTGTGTAAAACAAAACAAACAACACCACCCCCCCATACAAAAGAAGAAATTCCACTCACAGATATTTACCCATAATCAATGAAAACATATAACCACAGAAAGACTTGTGAAAACAGTTCAGACTAGCCTTTTTCACCATAACCAAATAATGAATGAAGAAAGAAATGAATGAATCAAATGCCATAGGCAGAACAGTGAATAAGCACATGTAGCATATTTAAACAAAAGAATATGATCTGTCAAAGCAAAACAATGAAGTACTAATACATTTATTCAACATGACTGAGTGTGAGAAGCCAAACACACAGTGGAACTCCATTCATGTGGAATCCCAAATGAAACAAACCTAATCTATAGAACAAACCTAATCTATAGTACTAGGAAGAGGTATCTTTTGGAGACATGGACTGGTCAGGGGTATGAGAGAACTTCCTGTTGTGGAAAACCTATCTCGGATGATATGAAACTCAGCATTGAAGACCTGTGCTTTGAGACAGGATCTCATGTATGCTAGGCTGGCCCTGACCTCCTTGTGTAGCTGAGGACGACTGTGAACAGCTTCTTCTTCTGCCTCCACCTCTTAAGTGCTAGGATTACAAGTGTATATTTCCACGCCTGGTTGGTTTTATGTGGTGCTAGGAATTAAACTCAGGGCTTCATACATGTTAGGCAAACACCTCCCAAACTCAGTTACATACCTAGGCCTTTGTGCATTTTATATAAATCATACCTCAAAATACAAACAGGTATATTGAATCATAGAATGCCCTTTGTAGATTTAACACAAAAAATTCAAACATGTTTACAATTTAACTTTTTTCATTTGGTGGTAGTGGGATTGAATTCAGGACCTCCCACACTCAAAATAAGTACCCTAGCACTTAGTCCCTAAATGAACTCTTAATTATTTTCATTTTACTTACCCCAAGGATATATTGACAGGAGTGAGGTTCAAGCATATACACAGTAACAGCATGAGGAGAATCTGATTCTTTACACCTAAAATACACGGCACTTTAAGGAACTGCTTATGTCATAAACAAACAAACAAACAGGTATTTTTGTTATTCTACTAAACTATAAAAATCTTTAAATGGACCTAGCATAATTTAACTTAAATAACACAATTTAGTAATTATTTAGATATATTATTTATATCTTATATAAAACTTTTGTTAATAAAAAGTAGGTAAAAGAGAAGGATTCTACTTACTTTAGTTTTACAGTCACCTGTCTGGGTTTGTCAGTTATATCACAAATGTCCCCATTTCCATAAAAATGCGACACCATCCTGAGTTGGAGAAACATACAAGCTTTATTACAGTCTCTCAATAATTAGATTAACTATAAGGAGCAGGTGAGAAGGTTACATCACAGAGTCAGATTCTATAAAGAAAATACAAATTAGAGAAACTTTGTACTATCTTTCCTAATGATGTTCATATTACATACAGGTCAGATTCAACGTGTTTGGAGCTTGGTGTGGTACTTCAAATACCTCCAACACCAGCACTTGGAAGTATGAGGGTACAGGACTGCTGTGAGCTTGAGGCAATAAAGCTAACAGCAAGATCTTATCCCAACCAACCAACCAACCAACCAACCAAAACAAAGTAATAGAAGTTACTCTTTTAAAGTTATCCACTTCCTTAGCCCAGCTTATTATTTAATGAAACAATTCTTCCTTTCTGTTTTCCATCAGGCTAACCCCATTAACACTCTCCTGTATGTGATATGAAAAGCAAGGCTCTGCCAAAGTGTAACTCTTAAAGGGAGCAGTATCCAAAAAAAAGCTCTACGTCTTTTAGTCACACTCTTCCAGGCTTCAATAGTGAGCATATGATGGCATAAACACTATTTTTCAGGAAACACAAACTTAACATAATTTGTTTAGTACATTGAACACTTACATAGCTCTATTTTAATTTTCCTAACTTTGACATTGGCCATCCTGAAAAGTCAGTATGAAAACAATTTCTCAATACTTTCTGGTTCAGGAAGAAAGAAAAGCTAACACATTTGAGAAGGGAACAAGAATTAATATCTTTTGTAAGCTCACTGGGTATGGGACTACGAGGAAAGCTGAAGCATAGTTATTCTTGAGAAGAAAGATTAACTTACTTACTTCTGGCATAATAAAATAAACCCACATAGCACAAAAGAATTGTGAGTGCTACCTCAAAAAAAACTAAGTAACCGGGGAAATGATAAAGTATATTTAACAAGTTAAAAACTTACAAACACAAATGCTTTAGAACAACCCCAATTTTATCTTTTTATTAGTTTATTCACTTTGTAACCCAGCTGTAGGCCCCCCCTTCCTAATCTTACCCTCCCTTCTTCTTCTCCTATGCCCCTCCCCCTGTCCAATGATAGGGGAGGTCCTCCCCCCCTTCCATCTGACCCTAGCCTATCAGGTCTCATCAGGACTGGCTGCATTGTCTTCCTCTGTGGACTGGTGAGGCTGCTCCCCCCTCAGGTGGAGGTGATCAAAGAGCCAGCCCATGAATTCATGTCAGAGACGGTCCTTGTTCCTATTATTAGGGAACCCTCTTGAACACCAAACTGCCATGGGCTACTTCTGTACAGGGGTTCTAAGTTATCTCCATGCATGGTCCTTGTATCAGTCTCAGAAAAGACTCCTGGGTCCAGAGTTTTTGGTTCTGTTGCTCTCCTTGTGGAGCTCCTGTTCCCTCCAGGTCTTTCTATCTCCCCCTTCTTTCATAAGATTCCCTACAATCTGCAAAAAGTTTGGCTATGAATCTCAGTATCTGCTTTGATACCCTGCATGGTAGAGTCTTTCAGAGGCCCTCTGTGGTAGGCTCCTGTCCTGTTCCCTGTTTTTCCCTCTTCTGATGTCCATCTCGTTTGCCTTTCTGAATGAAGATTGAGCATCTTACCAGGGTCCTCCTTCTTGCTTAGGAACAGCCCCAGTTTTAACTGAATGAAATAATTGTTGGAAGTAGAGAGATAGGTCAGTGTTACAGCACTTGTCCAGCATGGATGATGTTTAACCATGAAGCCCTGGGTTCAAGCTCCCTCACTATACAGAAGAATAAAATTGGGGCTCAGAGGTTTATAGCATTCACTGTTCTCCCAGAGGACCTGGGTTTAATTCCCAGTGTCCAGGTGGCAGCTCACAACTGTCTGTAACTCCAACTTCAAGGAATCCAACACCCTCTTTGGGTCTTTGTGGGCATATTGTGAGCACACACATGCAGGCAAACACTCATACATACAAAATGGAAATAAATCTTATAAAAAATAGACAACAAAACCAAACAAAAAAGGAGCCATTGTCATGGACAGCACTGCCAACCTTATATACTCCCACCATCAAAGGCAGCGATTAGTTTACTGCATCTTACTGTGAGGCTCGGTTATTTTATTTAAATGTACTCACTTACTTATCAGACAAGTAAGGCTTACACATTATTTAATTTCCCTAATTATTACTGCTGAAGAGCCAGACAACCAGCATTTGAACCCAGGCAGCCTGACTCCATGATTTGTGTTTTTTTCTTCTTCATGTTTTTGAGACAAGGTCTCTCTACCTAGCCCTGGCTGGGATTAAAGCCATGTACCACGATGTGCAGCTCATGACTATTTCATGTTCCTGAAATAACACTGACCTAAAACTTAACCTGTGTGTTTAATCTTTTTTTTTTTTTTAAAGACAGGGTCTGTCTACATAGCCCCAGCTGGCCTCAAACTCGAGATCTCCCTGCTGGGATTAAAGGCATGCAGGATTATGGCCCGCTCTGTATATTTAAAATTTTAATCTGGCAATATTTTGAGTTTTTCAAGTCCAAGTAGATTATAGCCCTCAACATAAAACCAGATAAACAGAACCTGATAGAAGAGATACTGAGGAATTGCCTTGAACAATCAGCACAGGAGACAACTTCCTGAATAGAATACCAATAGTACAGGCACTAAGATAAACAATAAGTGGAATGCCATGAAACTGAAAAGCTTCTACAAGGCAAAAGATACTGTCAATAGAACAAAATGGCAGCCTATGGAATGGGAAAAGATTTTCATCAACAGACAGCTAATTTACAAAAAAATAAAAAAGACTTGTGGAACTAGGCATCAACAACCAAATAACCCAATTAAAAAATGAGGTACAGATTTAAACAGAGAATTCTCAATGGAGGAATCTCTAAGGGCGGAGAAGCACTTAAAGAAATATTCAATATCCTCAGCCATCAGGGAAATGCAAATCAAGATGACTTTGAGACTCCATCTTAAACCCATCAGAATGGTTAAAATAAAAGACACTAGTGATATAGCTCATGCTGGCGCGGTTGTGGAGCAAGGGCAATATCCCTGTGTTGCTGGTGGAAGTGCAAAGGTAATCATGCTATAACCCATAGACTCAGAGAGGCTAGGTAAAATGGAGGGCTCAAGAGGGGATGCATGGATCTCCCTGGGAATAGAAAACAGAATAGATTTCGAGGGTGAACTAGGGCTGGGGATGGGAACAGGAGGGATCAGATGAGAGGAGAATGGAGGGAGAAAATACTGAAAGAGACAACTGGAATTGGGGAGCAATTTGTGGGCAAGGAGAAACCTAGTGCAATGAAATATCCCAGAAATCTACTGGGGTGACCTTATCTAAGATTCCTAGTACTGGGGGATACAGAGCCTGAATTGGCCGTCTCCTACAACCAGCAAATATTGAAGTGGAGGGATTGGGACACCAACCTGGCCATAAAACCTTCAATCTACAGTTTGTCCTGCCAGCATGAGGTGTTGGGTAAAGGTGGCACAGAATCTGTAGGATTGGCTAAGCAATGGGACCCACTGAGACCCATGCCATGAGAGGGAGCCCACCCCTGATGCTGCCTTGAGGGCCAGAAACCAGACGACTGATGGCCCAGAGACCTAGGATAGAACCAAACATGCCTGGAAAAACAGTCACTGAAATGATGCCTCATGAGATTCTGTTTTACTCATGATTGGTGCGTAACCCAATTGTCATCAGGGAGGTAACTGATGGAAACAGAGAGAGACACAGAGTCAAACATTGGGTGGAGCTTGGGGGAATCCTGCTGAAGAGGGGGAGGAAGGACTGTAGGAGCCAAAAGGAACAAGAACACCACAAGAAAACCCACAGAACCAACAAACTTGGACTCAAAGGGGCTCCCAGAGACTGAAGCAACAATCACGGAGCTTCCATGGGGAAGCTGCCTGGATGTTAGGACCCTGCACATGTTATAGTTGTGTAGTTGATGTTTTTGTGGGACGGTTTCTAATGCTTTTTCCTGCTTTTTGGTACCCTTGTTCTCCTGCTGGGTTGTCTCGCCCAGCTTTAATATGAGGGAGGTGCCTAGTCTTATTGCCACTTACTATTCCGTGTTTGGTTGATATCCCTGGGGGGGGGGGGGGGCTGCTCTTTTCTGAAGGGAAATGGAGTAGTTGATGGGGAGGAAGGTCCTCCTGGCCGGGGATGGGACTAGCAGGAGAGGAAACTGTGGTCAGGACGTACTATAATAATAAAAAAAGGGGCCCTCAAAAATACTTTGAGTTTTTAAAATCCTATTGCTCAGTTTTAAAGGCAAACAGTCTGTACCTGACTGTCTGGGTGCCATCGTCCTGAAGATGATAAGCTCTAGCGGTATTTTTCTTAGCCCATTCAATGTGCTCTTCTTGGTTCCATGTCCCCACAATCACAGAAGTTTTCCCATTATCTTTGTCCTAGTATATAGAAAAATACAAAATTTTAAAATTAGTTAATTTTTGTGTGTGCTCAGTTGTCAGTCTTGGCATCAGGTACCTTCATCAGCTGAGCTATCAGGTGCCCCTTACAGTGCTGGTGGTAATGCATGCTTGACATGAGTAAAAAGACCATTCTGTAAGACCCAGTCCTCCTCCTTATTCATTCCCTGGATAGTGATGTGATGATGTCAGTCAAACTGAGGAAACAGAAATTTAAATGATCTTTATTCTGTTTCTTTGAAAAATGTAATTTGCAGCTAGCCTAGCTCCAGATGTAGTAATATCTTTCCCCTTTCCTATCTTTTTATTGTATCAATTCCTTTCTGGAAATGTTTTTACTTTAGATTCTTCTTTTAAAAATTATTTGTCATCACTGCATGCACGACATAAACGTGAGGCACATGTAGTAACAGTGCTGTGGAGGTAGGCCAGAAGACAACTCACGGCAGCTGTTCTATCCTTCCACCACCGGATTTGGGGCTCAGGTTGTCAGACTTACACAGCACATTCTTTCATGTAACTAGTCAATTTGCCAGAACCTTTCTCTTTGGGTTCAATATCAACACCTCACCCAAAACCCAAAATTTAATTTCTCATACCTATTTTATTCAATAACATACCTACTGCTGTGCTGTTCTGAGAGGACCTGTATATACTGGGGAAGTGCTTTACAGCCAAGTTACAGCCCTCGCACCACTTCTGTGATTCTGTTATGAGCTCAACGTATCTCTTCCAAAATGTGCTGGAAACCTAATTCCTAAAATCACAGTATAGGGAAGTATAACCTATTAAGGGATATTTAAGTCTCGAGTATCTTTATGGCTCTGAGTTTAAATTTCACCCTTCTTTCCTTTTTTTTTATTCTTTAAATTTTTTTTATTAATTACAATTTATTCACTTTGTATCCCAGCTGTAGCCTCCTTCCTCGTTCCCTCTCAATCCCACCCTCCCTTCCTTTTCTCCTTCCTTGCCCCTCCCCCAGTCCACTGACAGGGGTGGTCCTCCTCCCCTACCATCTGACCCTAGCCTATCAGGTCTCATCAGGACGGGCTGCATTATCTTCCTCTGTGGCCTGGTAAGGCTGCTCTCCCACCTCAGGAGGAGGTGATCAATGATCCAGCCACTGAGTTCAGATCAGAGACAGTCCCTGTTTCCCTTACCAAGAAACCCACTTGGACACTGAGCTGCCATGGGCTACATCTGTGCAGGAATTCTAGGTTATCTCCACGCCTGGTCTTTGGTTGGAGTATCAAGTCTCAGAAGAGACCCCTGGGCCCAGTTTTTTGGTTCTGTTGCTCTTCCTGTGGAGCTCCTGTCCCCTCCAGGTCTTTCTATCTCCCCCTTCTTTCATAAGATTCCCTGCACTCTGCAAAAAGTTTGGCTATGAGTCTCAGCATGTGCTTCTATACCCTGCATGGTAGAGTCTTTCAGAGGCCCTCTGTGGTAGGCTCCTGTCCTATTCCCTGTTTTCTCCCTGTTTTGATGTCTATCCCGTTTGCCTTTCTGAATGAGGATTGATCATCTTACCCAGGGTTCTCCTTCTTGATTAGCTTTTTTAGGTGTACAGATTTTAGTATGTTTATCCTATATTATATATCCACTTATAAGTGAGTATATACCATATGTGTCTTTCTACTTCTGGGTTACCTCACTCAGGATGATCTTTTCTAGCTCCCACCATTTGCCTACAAATTTCATGATTTCCTTGTTTTTAATTGCTGAGTAGTATTCCATTGTGTAAATGTACCACAGTTTCTGTATCCATTCCTCAGTTGAGGGACATCTGGTTGTTTCCAGATTCTGGCTATTATGAACATGTTTGATCAAATGTCTTTGTTGTTATATTAAAAAAAAGTTAATTATGTGTATGGATATCTTGCCTGCTGCCCATGGGACCAAAGGAGGATGTTGAATCCCCTAGGATTGGCGTTACAGTGACCATGTGGCGCTGGGAACTGAACCCTTGTCCTTTGGAAGAGCAGTTAGTGTCTGAAATCACTGAACCATCTCTACATTGCCCCAAGCTCTCTCATCCTTTTTTTATCTTGCTTTCTGTCATTACATGAAGCAAGAAGGCCCTTACCAGATGGCAATTTGATAATAGAATTTTAAATCTCCAGAAATGTAAAATCCAGTTTCTTTCATTTCAGTTATCCATTATGTAGTATGCTGTTACAGAAGTACAAAATGGACTAAGATGCCTTACCCTATACTGATCTTCTCCTTCCCTTTCTACTTTTAAATAAGAACTCAGAAGTTTTACAGTCTCCACAAGTCATTTGGTGGTACACTCATTTCTGTATGAAGACTATACAGAATACCTTTCCTGATTCTGCCTTTACTATTAAAAAAAAAAATCCTACCTTTTGTCTTATAAAAGTAAGCTCTGTCCCCCTTCTCTCCTTATTCCTTGTTGTCCTTCATATTTTATGTAGATAATCATGGCTGGCAATAATATACTTCTGATTAGTAGTACAGAAAACCTGTGAAGCAGCAAGTGAGACACATAGAACCACTTCCCTGGTAGACTTTATTGCCCAAAGGAGAAGAGCTATTTCCTTCTTTCCTTCTTTCCTTCTTTCCTTCTTTCCTTCTTTCCTTCCTTCCTTCCTTCCTTCCTTCCCTCCTTCCTTCCTTCCTTCCTTCCTTCCTTCCCTCCCTCCCTCCTTCCTTTTTCTTTTTTGTCCCAGCAATTAGGCTTGTTAATTACCAGACAGAGATTAGAACAGCAAAGTGTCTAGGAAGCTACCGAGGGAGCAAGACTGCCTGAGTTTGAATTCCTGTCTTATCATTTCTTGCCTATGTAAAACCGTCGTTTTCATTCCTGAAACTTGGGATAACAGAGCTGACTTCTTTGAGGTGCTCTGAGAGTTAGATGAGTTAATGTATAAGGTGCTCAGCCCCTGGCAGATGGCGAGAACTGTGCTTGTTAGCTGTTGTCTTCTGAAGTGCCTAGTGGACCCATCAGATAGGTTAAATGACCTCAGATTAGATTAGGTAAAGTATACGGGAGTATATTGAGCACATGGGAAAAGATTCATTTTAATAGTCACATTAACTGGTTCAACTTTCTGAAGGGCATTTTTTCAATGTGCATACTTTGATGTAACCAAGTAGACTGTAAAATACACCCTAGGAACTTACTGGCAAAAGTATACTGGGCATAGTGGCACATGCCTGGTAACCCTAACGCTTAGGGGGTTAGAGTAATCAAGACATCCTGAGTTAATAAGGCCAAGTCTCAAAAAAAAAAAAAAAAAAAAAAAAGAAAACCAAAACCAAAGTCCCCAAACAAACAAAAAATTAAAACCTTCAACCTAATCCACCCCAAATCAAATAACAACAAAATGCCATAAAAGTAGACTGAGATAACTGTCTAAAAGGTTTATTAAAACACTTTCACAGTGGAGTGGGGATGTGGCTCAGTTTATAGAGTACTTGCCTAGCATGTACAAAGACCTGAGTTTGATACCTAGTACCATACAAAAAAGGGGGCATAGTAGGGCATGTATGTAATCCTAGCACTCAGAAGGTGGAGGCATGGATCAGAAGGTCAAAGTCTTTTCTAACTGTAGAGGGAGTTTGAAGATAGTTTGGTTAGAGACTGTATCTCAAAAAACAGAAGATAAAATGTTACTTTCTTTCAGCTGAGAAAGGCGGTATATTTACCAAGTTTGATTAATTTTGTAATCAATGTACTATCCTACCACTTATTTATTTCTTAAGGATGAATTAAATTACAACAGCTCCAATAGTTTATTAATCTACCAGGCTCATGGTAATCCAAGAATACAGGTAGTAAATAAGCAATGTTCCTTCAAGATGACTGAAATCAGTTAATACTAAGTTTTCCAGTTTCTAAAAACTGGGAATACTCTGGTATATAATAGTATTTTCATATTAAAATCATCTCATGAGTAAAAGTAATATTAATAAATATTGATATTATAAATATCATAAATATATGATATATAAATATTATAAATATCAATATGTATTAATATTTATTTATTTATTTATTTTGTAAAAATTATGTATATATGTGTATGCTGTACACATGACTACAGGTACCTGGAGAGGTAAGGGAGGCACTGGATTCCCTAGAGCCAAAGTTACAGGCAGTTGTGAATCGCCTCTTAGAGTTACTGGGAATCAAACTTGGGTCCTCTACATGCTTAACTGATGAACCAAATATCCAGTGTGTCACAGACTTTAAAAACTTTAATCCAGGACTGGTGATGCAGTTCAATGTTAAGAGCACTTGACATATCCATGAAACCCTGGGTTTGAGCTCCAGCACTGCAAAACAAATAAACCACTTTGATTTATCCAGCATTAGAATGATATAAATGCTATTCTATACCTCATGATATTGATGTACATGTTTGCCATAGCAGAATTCATATTTCCACCAACCAACACCCTAAAGGAAAGAAACAGATAACATTATGCACAGAGAAGGGAAACTGATCTAACAACGTAGGAAGTGTATATAACTTTTGTGATTTATAAAATCAATAGTGAGGTTTAAAATGAAAACAAAATAAAACAAAACGTGGCCAGCCTGTTCTACACAGTGAGTCAGGCTAGCCAAGGCTGTATGGGAGTCTCTGTCTCAAAAACAAAAACAAAACAAAACAATCGCCCCCCAAAACAAAAAAAAACCCACAATAGTAATAATAACAATAACAGAAATGCAAAGATTACTGCTGCATGCTTTTATAAAGTACATAAGATAAAAATTTCACCTTTGTGCGTATTTACAGTGGTCTTAAGAGTCAGAAGCAAATGTTACCTTTTAAATTTAGCTCACCTTTGAACTCTGACTGTTGCATAACCAAAATGTGAGCAATAAATCACTGATGCCCATTCTAACAACCCAGAGCACACAAGACGGCCACCGGAAAGGTCAAGCTTTTAGGGGTCTGGATTAGACTGCAGAGATGTGTGGGGATGAGACTCCACAAAGAAAATGGCCACTGGAGAGGGCATTTCTCTGTAGGTACTTTTGTTCAGTGCTCCCAAAGATTATGGGTTAGGTAACTGCCACATGTAAGGTTGTAAGATACGAATTTTAACTACAGTTTCACTTTCTTACCCCATGAAAGCAGTAAGAGCCACTAAGAAATTCCTTTATGAGCTGGTCATCTGTTAGCTTGGATATGTGGGTTGTTCCAACAGTGAGCACTGGCTGAGAGCCAACAGCAATAGGTTTGTGGATGGCTGGAAATCTTTCTTCTTTAGCTGATGGTAAATCTTCCTAAAATGAAGCAGATATGATTATGAGCTTCATGACATGTTTTCTAGTTACAGCTTGTTACTACCTTAAAATCTAACAGAAATCTGGAAAAGTTTTTTTTTCCCCACTTAATTTTAATGTTTTTAAAAAGGGGACTTTGTGACAATAGTGAAAAGTCTAAACACTAATGTCAGTTTAACCTCCAGGTAACAGGTATGCTAATCCTCTGGCACACATAGGGAAATTTTCCACGTTATGCATTCTTCTTGTCTTCCTTTTGCCATGTCCTCGACACTTGCTAAGCTTTGTACCCTTATATTCAGTTTAGTGCAAGTCACTAAGGGTAAAGCTAAGGTAACAAGTAGGGTGAAAGGAGTTGGCAGGGAATAAATAGGATGACCAGTTACAATTACTCAAAAGTAGCTGAATCTGGCTGTTGCTCTGGAGGAACCTGAAATTCACCATAGCAGATCCAAAGTAATAAAGGCACACACAGCTATAGACTCATAACGGAAGGGTAGATGGAACTGAATTTGAAGAAGAATTGAAATTTGAAGACTTTACCAAGAGTAAACTCATGTTCAACCCTTGAAACGGGAATAATTTGTGACTTAGGTATATGCTTTGTGTTGGTGTGTATATATGGGTGAGGATTTGAAGAAAAGACCCATTAGAAGAAACATGTAAGGCTATAATATTTAAAACTAAAAAGATCACCAAGCATTTTTATGATGGGAAACTATAGATAAGAGGTCCTGACGTTGTCTTGCAACTATAATGCAAAGGTAGTTATGTGTGTATGTGTATGAGAGAGAGAGAGAGAGAGAGAGAGAGAGAGAAAGAAAGAGAGAAAGAGAAAGGGAATGTATGCATTCATGTCCAAGAGCATAAAGGACTGAATCAAGGTCTCACAGCACTCAGGTATACTTTAGTCCCAAGTGACCATAGTTTTAACTAATTACTTTAGGAATGTCAAGGAAGAAGCCATTTCAGGGACAAACTTGAAGGCAAAGAGTTAAATAAGGAATTGTAGTAACCAGGTCAGGATATGACCCTAAAAAAAAAAAAAAGACAAAATTGGGGTGGAATGAAAATGTTATTTGTCAATGAAGTTAATAAAATAAGATCTGGTAGTTACCTGAATATTAACACTGAATGAAGAAGAAATAAATTTAAACTAGTATTAAATAAATGAGTATACTGATCATAACTGAGAAGATAATTTACAAAACTAGAAAAGTAAATAAAGAGTTTCCTAAGCCATTTACAGTGGATATCCTGTCTCCTTTTTCAGTTGCTATGGTGGTTGTCACTTAACAGACTGTGGCTCTTTGACATCTATTTCAGCGTATAGGAGTCCTTGGATGGTTATTCTCTTGGAAACTAATGACTACTCTTTTTCATACAATCAGAAGAACAAAGGTGTTGTTTGTTTTGTTTTGAATGGATGCTAGCCCAGTGTGGTAATACATGCCTCTAATTCTAGTACTTGGGAAGTAGAGGCAGGAGGTTTAGGAATTCAAGGTTTTCCTTGGCTGCATGATTCATTAGAATATGAAGCCAGTTTGGGCTATGAGAACCCCTGCTCAAAACACAAACAAAAGAGAAAAAAAAAATAAGGTTCATACAATTTTACTAGATAATCCTACCCACACTCAAAGCCTACTGACAAACTATTTCTTGACACTCTCTTAAAGGTAAACATTAAACATAAAGGAAACAGTCCTAAGTCCTAAGGGGCCTAGGTCTAACAGATTAAACTAATAACCTAAAATACACAAGATCCATATTAAGATTAATGAAGAAAACAACAGAGCTCTGCAGAGGGAAACCTGCAGCTGAGCTATGGGGAAAAGATGGCAAAAATGCAAGCATGACTTTACTGCTTCTTTTGAATAGGGTAGCCACTTTCATTTTTAGGGAAAACTTACTCAAATAAGAACAGAACAAATGAGTATGGTGGCCCACGCCCCAGCACTTGGGAGGCAGAGGAAGAGGTAGGTGGATCTTTGTGAGTTCCAAGGCCAGCCTGGTCTACACAGTGAGTTCCAGGACAGCCAGGACTACACCGAGAAACCCTGTCTTGAAAAACCAGAACAACAGCAACAAAACCAACTGTTAAGAGCACTGGCTACTTACTCTTCCAAAGGATCTGGGTTCAATTCCTATGATGGTTCACAACTGTCTGTAACTCTAGTTCCAGGGGATCCCACTTCTGACCTGCAGGGGCACCTGGCATGCATGTACACACACACACAAAAGGACAATAGTTTTTGTTCTTGTTTAAGATAGGACCTCATGCAGACCAGGTTGACTTCGAACTTGCTTCATAGCTGAGGCAATTCTTGATCCTCTTACCTTACCATCCCATGTGCTGGGAATATTATAGCTGTGTGTCACGATACCTGTTAGAACAACTACTTTTGTAGTAGAGTTTGGAAAATTCCCCAAGTAAGTTCTTAACAGTCTATTAATCTCCCTATTAATATACTCACAGAGGGAGATCAACAAAATTCTTCAATAGTTAGATGGTTGTAAAAGGAAAAAAAAAAAGCGTGCCAAAATTTGGTCCAAACTTAAAAAGACATACCAATACACATTTTAAGGCAGTGGCTTTCAATCTGTGGATCTCTAACTCTTTGGGAGTGGGGGGATCACCTATCAGATACCCTGAATCAGATATTTACGTTACGATTCATAACAGTAGCAAAATTACAGTTATTAAGTAGCAACAAAGTAATTTCATGGTTGGAGTCACCACAACATGAAGAACTGTATTAGCGGGCTGCAGCATTATAAAGGTTGAGAACCACTATTTTAAGGCAATTATCTCTTGCCTTACTCTTTATCTCTTTACTATTATCATTATTTTGGTTCTTTGAGACAATATCTCAGGCTGGCCTTGAACTTGCTATGTAGTCAAGAGTGATTTCTGATCCTCTAGCCAGAGCCTTCCAAGTGCTGGATTATAGGAATGTATCACTATGCTTTGCTTTCTTTTAAAAATAAGTTGTTTTTACATATGTTTGTATGTGTCTGGGTATGGCATGTGTGGGTAGCGGCCTATAGAGGCTATCAGAGGCTGCTAGACCCCCTGAAGCTGGAGTTTTAGGTAGCTGTTAGCCACCTGATGTGGTGCTGGCTGTGAACTTTGGAAGAACAGGAAGTGCCCTTAATTGTTGAGCCATGTTTCCAGTGCTAACATGCCTGGCTTTCACATACACATTTTTATTATTTTTTAAACTTATTTAGTTTGTGTATGTGCATGTGGAAGTTAGAGGACAATTTAGATAACTTAGAAGAGTTCATTCTCTCCTTCTGCCTGCTGAGGCCCACCAACACTGAGACATGTTCAGACCTTACCATCTAACATGTGAATAGCCATTTTGTCTTTAGTCTCCATCTTGATCATAAGGTGGAATTAAGTTCAAGTTCTCAGGCTCTGCTTCCCTACTGATTAATACGCTGACACTTTGTAAGTTCAGAAAAACCTCTTATTTTGTTATGTCTCTATGGTTTCATTACTCAAACTGTGTACACTTTGTTGCCTGGACATTCTGTAAAGTCCCCAACTGATAGTAATGCTGCCCTCCCCTTGCTTACTTTACCTGGCTATCTGGTTGTTACTGGTAGTGGTTTTTCTTATAAAAATGCCTGCTTTAGACACAGACAGGTGTCACAGTTTCACTCCTGAGTCTACTGTGCTCCTGACCACAGTCAGTCTAGGGTGTACATTCAATATACCACCCAGAACTGACTGAGATCGGTGTCTGAATGGTTTGTGTGGTTACTGTTGGACTATAGCACTACAAATTAAGTTCTGGGGATCAAACTGAGGTTATCAGGCTTGGAAGAAATCACCTTTACCCACTGAGCCACCTCATTGGCTGGTCCTGCTTTTTTTTTAGATAGCATCTCACTATATAGCTTAGGCTGGTTGAGAATTCGTGGTTCTCTAGCCTTAGCGTCTTGAATGCTAGGATTATAGGCATGTACTATCACACTCAAATGCAAAGCATTTTGACTGACATCATGTTAAAGTTCCTGTCAGTACATGGTACTGTAGCACTATTAAGGGGAAGTCCAAAGACCATTCCACATACTTAACATAGCACTCAAAATAAGCTGGAATTAATGTTATGCTTACTTTTTCCTTCTTTCAGATTGACACATTTTTCTGGTCACCCCATCCACAATGAACCCAGTAATACTTTTATAAAAAGTATTCAAAAGAGAGGCTGGAGAGATGGTTTAGTGGTTAAGAGGGCTTCCTGCTCTTCTACAGCAGCCAAGTTTAGTTCCCAACACCCTTATCAGGTGGTTCCCAACTACGATTAACTCCAGCTCCAGGGAATCTGACATCCTCTTCTGGCCTCACTCCACACACATGGTATACACACATTTAAAAAAAAAAGTGTCAAAGTACTCAGAGGTTGGAGAGATGGCTCAACAGTTAAGAGTACTGGCTGCTTTTCCAGAGGACCTGGTTCGATTCCGAACACCCACATGGTGGCTCACAACTCTCTACAACTCCAGGTACACTGCTCTGTTCTGGCCACTGTGTACATGTAGGCACAATACCCATACACATAAAACAATTTAGAAAAGTATTTAAGAAGAAAGAAGATAGGTCTTATAGATAAGTTATTTTTAAATACTCGGTAGCATTCTAAGCATTACACAAGAAACTACAAACACCGGAGTAAAGAAAGCCCAGCTGTTTCCATGTAATGTAATAACTATATATAAAATTACTACTTTTGCCATGGTTATGATCAAGAACTGAACAAAATACAAGACCACAGAAGTGAAGCAAGTATCTTTTTAGAATAATGATCTTGGCTCCCGAAATAAGGGCACTGAAACTATGTCTTCAAACATAAGTAATAGTTATGGAGTAAAAGGATGGGAGGTCATAAGACAATACAAAAAGAAATTCAAAGGCAAGAAAGTCATGGTCCTTTCAGTAAACTTTAAGTACTTTTAAGTATCTCAAAATGGCTGAGAAGCGGGTGTGTACCTACAATTCTAGGGCATGGGACGCAGAGGGAAAGCTATCTTCAACTCTATAGTGAATCCAGCCACCCTGGGCCTTAAATTACTCTCAAAACAGATCATGGATTCAACACATAACCAGAAGTTCACTTCAGAACACTGTTATCAGTTGTGTGGATTAGAAAGAGGATTTATAAGGAGATTGGGGTTTTGGACCTAGAAAATAATGAAGTTTGGAACCACCGACAGGACAGACTTGAAAAGCATTTAGGACAGAATAATGAAGGCCCTTAATGAATGGTTAGAGATAAATGAAGACAGAAATAAAATGATTAAGAAGCAGGCATGGCAGAGGGATGTCGATTTTTAAGTTTGAGGTCATCTGGTATACATAGTCAGCCTTAGGCTACCCAAGGCAACAAAGAGAGACAAAATAAACAAACCAAACCAAAAAATCAAAGTAAACAAACCAAACAACACTTAGGTTTTTTTGGTCAGTTGGATAGAGAACAGTTTGTTTTGTACACATCAAGGAAAAAGTCTGTGCAAGAATTGTCTGTTCTAAGCACAGTACTTTAAAAAATATGGGGAAAACCAGGTGTAGAGGTACATGACTTTAATCCTAGCACTTGGGAAGCATAGGGAAGCACTTGGGAAGCATAGGCCTCTAAGTTCAAGGCCAGCCTGGTCTAAATAAGTGAGTTCCAGGCCAGGCAGGCAGGGCTACCAAAAGACCTTGTCTCAAAATATAAAAAAAGAAAAGCAATAGAGAAGATAAAGGCTCTTAAAAAAAACAAAGAAACTGACAAATGGGATAAATCTGAAAAATGTATGTGGCCACACCCAACAGGTAGATGATGTGGGAGACAGTGTATCAAGAAGAGAAGGAAGTTCACAGAGATGGTTAATGGAGAGCAACAAACAGAATGCAAAGAGATGGAGCTAGGGCTGTTGCCTTTAAAAAAAAAAAGCTTAGTTGGAAAAATTATTTAAAAAAATTAAGAGGATAATATGTGTGGGACCAGAGAGAGAGAGATCCATAATGAAGATTAATTGCTACTCTTTCAGAGAATCTGGGTCTTGTTTTCAGAACACGGTAGCTTCCAAGTGTCTGGAATTCCAGTTTCCAGGGTGATGCTTTATTTTGGCCTCCATAAGTACCACACACACATGGTTCATATACATATTATGCACAAAAATAAAATAAAATTAATATTAATTGTGTAATTGTGACTGTCAGGGAATGTTAAAAAATTCTATACAAACTTGCACTCCTACCAGCAATGGAAGAGTGTTCCCCTTGCTCCATCCATTCTCATCCTTGCCAGCATGAGCTGTCAACTGAGTTTTAGATCATAGTCATTCTAATGAGTGTTTCAAGATAGAATCTTAGAGTTGTTCTGATTTGCATTTTCCTGACGGCTAATATGCTGAACAGTTCTTTAAGTGCTTTTCAGTTATTAGAGATTCTGCTGTTGAGGATTCTCTGTTTAGGCCTGCACCCCAATTTTTAATTGGGTTATTTGGTTTGTTGAATGCTTTATATATTTTAGATATCAACTGTCTATTGTATATGGGGTTGGTGAAGATCTTTTCCCATTCTGTAGGTTCCCATTTTGTCCTTTTAATGACATCCTTTGCCTTACAGAAACTTTTTAGTTTCATGAGGTCCTATTTATTAATTGTTGATCTTAATACCTCAGCTGTTGGTGTTCTATCAGAAACACCCTATGTCAGTCTGTTCAAGGCTCTTCCCCACTTTCTATCAAATTTAGTGTGTCTGGTTTTATGTTGAGGTCTTTGATCCATTTGGACTTGAGTTTTGTGGTAGACACAGATCTATCTGCATTCTTCTGCATGCAGACATCCAGTTAGACCAGCACCATTTGTTGAAGATGCTTTCTTTTTACCATTGTACAATTTTGGTTTCTTTGTTGAAAATCAAGTGCCCAGAGGTGTATGAATTTATTTTTGGGTCTTTGACTCAATTCTATCACTCAACTTGTCTGTTTTTATGCCAATACCATGTGGTTTTTATTACTACTGCTCTGTAGTACAGCTTGAAATAAGGGATGATGATGCCTCCAGAAGTTCTTTTACTGTACAGAACTGTTTTAGATATCCTAGGTTCTTTGCTTTTCCATAAGAAGTTGAATATTGTTCTTTTAAGGTTTGTAAGGAATTGTGTTGGGCTTCTGATGGGAATTGCACTGAATCTGTAGAATGCTTTTGATAGTATAGCCATTTTTACTGTTTAATCCTACTGATGCATGGAGATCTTTCCACCTTCTGAGATCTTCTTCAATTTCTTTCTTTAAAGACTTAAAGCTCTTGTCATATAGGTCTTTTCCTTGCTTTGTTAGATTGTGTTGTTTCCCTGAATTCTTTCTCAGCCCATTTGTCTCTTGTGTAATGGAGAATGGAGGACTACTGATTTTTTTTAGTTAATTTAGTATCCAGCTACTATGCTGAAAGTGTTTATAAGCTGTAGAAGTTCCTTGGTAGATTTTTTGGGGTCACTTATGTATACTATCTTATCATCTGCAAATCATGATACTTTGATTTCTTCCTTTCTGATTTATATCCCCTTAATTATTGGGAATGGATCTACCTCAAGACCCAGCTATACCACTCTTGGGAATACACACAAAGTATACTCCAACATACCACAAGGACATTTGCACAACTATGTTCATAGCAGCTATATTTGTAATAGCCAGAAACTGTAAACAACCTAATGCCCCTCAACCGAAGAATGGATAAAGAAATTGTGCTGCACTTACACAATGATTATTACTCAGCTGTAGTAATGACATCATGAAATCTGCAGGCAAATGAAATGGAACTAGAAAAGATCATCCTGAGTGAGCTAACCCATACCCAGAGACAAACATGGTGTTTACTTACTTATAAATGTATATTAGCCATAAAATAAAAGGTAACTATGCTATAGTCCACAGACCCAAAGAAGCTAAGTAACAAAGGCTCAGGGGCACACATGAATCTCACTGAGAAGGGGAAATAGAAAAGACATTGTGGGTGGGCAGGCAGGGGAGGGGTGATGGATGGATTGGACCAGGGTGGGGATGGGGACAGGAAGGATGAGGTGTGAAAAAGATGAAGGAAAAAGAGTACTGGGAGAGATAACTGAAATCAGAACCGTGTGTGTGAGATCTCTGGGATGAGCTAGAAGCATAGGGCAGTGGAAACTCCAAGGAATCTATGAGGGTGACCAACCTAAGTCTTCTAGCAAGGGGGATATGGAGCCTGAACCAGCCATTTCCTGGAACCAGGCAAGACTTCCAATAGAGAGACTGGGACAAGAACTCAGCCCCCAAACCTTCGACCTACAATCTGTCTTGACTACAAGATGTGCAAGGGTAAAGATGGAGTATGAATTGAGGGAATGGCCAATTAATGACTGGTCTAGCTTGAGACTCATGCCATGAGAGGGAGCCCATCCCTGATATTGCTAATAATACTCAACTATACTTGCAGACAGGAGCCTAGCATGACCGTCACGGAGAAGCTTTACCCGGCAACTGATGGAAACAGATCAAAGAACCACAACCAAACATTAGGTGAAATGTTGGTATAATATTCTTGTGGAAGGTACCCTTGTTCATTCCAATGCTGATTTCTCTCCCCCACTATCTGGTTTCAATACAGACACCGCATTGTGATTCTTATTCTAAGCATCACCTGTCTCAAGTTTGTGTAAACACAGCACCATTTGTTCTCTATATTGTCAATTAAACAACCAGCCCCAATGCTGTGCAAGAGAGGATAGGGTGGAACATCCTGGTCGGGAGGGGAGAGAGAGGAAGAGGAGGGAGGAGCTGAGAATCCATAAGAGAGGTCTTGGAACCACATGGAGAGATGAACCAGATCTAAGATACGACTAAAAGCAAGTATAATGCGGGAAATCTGAATGTTAGGAAACTATGTGGGCTTGGAGGTTTACGATGGAATAACTATTGCCCAGCATTGTGTTCTAGGTTAATTAAATAAATCCCAGTCTCTGTGTGATTTGGATATACAGCTTGTTTAGGAATAACCGCTGCTTAACTAAAAGATATATCAATAGTAAATATTAATATTCAACAACAGCGGAACTTGGGGAATCCTATGGAAGAGGTGAAAGGATTGTAGGAGCCAGAGGGGTCAAGGATACCATAATGAATTCAACAAAATTAACCAACCTGGGCGCGTAAGGCCCAAAGATGCTGAACCACCACCAACCAAGGAGCATCCATGGACTGACCTAGGCCTTTTGCACATATGTACCAGTTGTGCATCTTGGCCTTTATGTGGGACTCCTAACAGTGGGAGCAGGGACTGCCTTTGACTCTGTTGCCTGCCTCAAAAACCCTTTATGCCTACTGGGCTGCCTCAAGTAATCTCAATAGAAGATGAACCTAATCATACTGCAACCTGACATGCCAAGATTGGTTGATATCCATGGGAGGCCTCCCCTTTTCTAAAGAGAGAGGGAGAAGGAAGAGTAGATGAGGGGTGGGTGGGAAGGACTGGGAGGAGAAAAGGCAGGGAAAACTGTTGTAGGGATATTAAGCAAGTAAGAAAGTACATAAATAAATTTAAAAAATGATAAAAATTCTGAAAAGAATAAAAAGAGTTTAAATTATTCAAATAATTATAATTAAAAATTTGAAGTTGAAAAAATAATTGCCACTATTATGCTAGAGAAATAATTAACACATTGGTACAGGTTCTGAAACACGTAAAAGCAAGCAATGAGAAAGTATGATTAGTTAACTCTCATACCTCTTTATTTCTCCTAAATGGCACCCTCAGTATCTCTTCCTGCTGCTCCAACTGTCTTAGGGTGAGGGGTTTAAATGGAGATCCTGGCAAAGACTGGCAGAATATGTCATTCACAGGAGAGGCTCTGAACCTATTCAGCAGAAAAAAAGCACCAAGGCTAAACAGGAATGCTTTAAAGCACATGTGCACTGTATATTTACGATACTAAATGAACATCTTACCTGTATTTAGGATGACTGCACAAGAGTGGTGTCAAAATGACAACTTCATATTCACAGGTTGTAACTTCAGCTACTGAAAGTATTTCATGCTTAGATTCAGGATGGCATATGTACATCACAGTGCTTGACCTGGGTCGATTCTGTTTCAGACTGCAAGGTGTACCATTTTCCATTCCCACAGGATAGTAGGGTGTCACCTGGCCTTCAATATTTTTAGTGGGAATCTAAAAAAAAAAAAAAAAAAAAAAAAAAGTGTATGACAGAGTTTTCATTAGAAATGTAAGGTGGGTTTGAGTATGGGGGAAGCATTTATTTAAATAAAAAACTACATTTTATTTGTAAAGAGAAAATTTCTGTACTTTCAAGTCAATCCTAATGTTCTGCTTCTTAAATTCTTAGTTGAAACATAATACAGAACAAGCTATTTGATGTTAAAATTAAAATGTTAAGTCAATGTTCATTTAAGTACAAACACATGATTAATATGAGTTATTCTCAATAGTTCTGAAGACACAACTAAGACAGTAAACGAAAAAATTAGTGCACTGGGCTGCTAAGCGCTTTCTTCACTAAACTTGTAGTGAGTGGTGTTCATGATTCTGCATGTGTCAAGGCTGACTTCCGAGTAGGGCATATAGTGATAAGAAAGAAAAGGAAGAAAGAAAGGAAGAGAAAAAGAAAGGAAGAAAAGCCTTTTTCCTCCTTGGCTGTCTGAAGGCAAGATGGGTCACCAGCAGCTCTACTGGAGTTATCCTCAGAAGTCTGGCCAGGGCTCTCGCTCCTGCCATGTCTGCTCTAACTGCCACAGTCTGATCCAGAAATACGGGCTGAACACCTGCCAACAGGGTTTCTGCCAGTGTGCTAAGGGCACAGGCTTCATTAAGTTAGACTAAGCAACCTTGAATGGATTATTCAAGACTGTCTACCCAGTGAAGCTGATCATGCTAGTCTTCGTACATAAAGAGTAAAAAGGTGAAGACCTTCAAAAAAAAAAATGAAAGGAAGAAAAGGAAGAAGCAGTATTCTTTGAATGACATGAACTGCTTCTTTTGCACAATACTACTTTGAACCATCATCTGATAGACACAAATGAAATACCTACAATACACATATGTACGGTAGCTTTGTGCTGCACAGAGATAAAAGACAGTTCCTGTTCTGAGCCTCTATTTTTAAAGCATGTGTAGCTTGCTATTTACATATGCAGTTTGTTACATTCATAGGAGATGAATAACAAACAAACAAACAAACAAACAAAGTGCTCTTATTACCACTGTTTCCAATGCTACATAGAAAGCAACATTCCTAGGCACTGAAGTGATGGACTGGTATTATAGCATTCGTCACAGACACATAATTCATATTATTTTTCTTTTAGTAGTGGAGATTAAGCTTAGATTGCCACATGCTAGACAGTGTTCTACTGCTGGGCTATAGCTTCACTCTTCCTTGTTTTAATTTCTTTGACGTTATATTTATGTATTTGCATGTATGTGCACATACATATGTGCACATGTAGCTCTATGTGTGTGGAAGTCAGAGGACCACTCTCCAGGAGCTGGTTCTCTCCTTCTGCATTGTAAAAGCCCATGAAGTTCTTGAACTTGTGACCCTCCTGCCTCAGTTTTCAGGATGACAGTCATCTATCAGTAGTCTCAGCTGACAGTTTTTGTAGGTATTATTTAAAAAGCAAATAGAAGGATTATAACATAGTTTATTCAATTTTTTGAGACAGGATCTCACTTATGCCCAGGATGGCCAGGAACTGGGTATATAGAGCAGGGTCATGAAATTTTCCCACCTCTGCCTCCTAAATGCTGGACTTAAAGGTGTGAGCCACCATGCCCAGCTAGTGATGCATCTTTCCATAGAAAATACGTTCTATGGAAAGAAATATTTGAATTTTATTTGGCCCACTTTCTGTGGCATTATACAAAGAACATGCATCTAGCTTTTGTCACTAAGGTCATACCCAACAATGATGTGTAAAAAATTAATATATCACTTGCCTCATTTGACTTTTCTTTTTCTTCTGCTTCTTGTTCTGTGAAAGCAATACAAGAAAAAGGTAAACACACAGCATAAACAATCACATCTATACAATAAAAATAACTTTTTAAATTAGCTTTGGCACTTTAAACTTCCTTCTAAAGAAGACAAAAACATGACAAGCTTTTGTTTACTGGCTTTTTGGGGTGAGAGTTGCTGGGTAGTGGAGCCAGGACCTCATATTTACTGGGTGTTTAAACACCCTCTCCTTAGGCCTGCCCCTCTGCTTTAAAGTTAGTGTTCCCAAAGTGGCTTTCTATGAAAGACCTGAGTTTGATTCCTGGGAATGGTAAAGATAACTGACTGCCACAAGTTTTCCTCTGACACCTTCATGCACACAGTGGCACATATGTTAAATAAAACTGTAATAATAAAGTTTAATAAAGTATAATAAAAAAGAAAATCATGTAATATCCAAAAATATTTCTTCTTTCTTTTTTTGTGTCAGTTTCATGTTGCTTAAGCATGTGGCCTTGCTATATAAAGAGAATGGCATTGAAGTTCTGATCCTACTGCTTCCAAATGCTAGAATTAAAATCATGTATCACTATGTCTGGACTTAAATTTCACTTTGAACTTAGATGTTAAACCAAAACCCAGTAGTACTATCATCACTGTATAGAGACTAACCTTTTTCAGACTGAAGACTCTTAGCCAACATATTCCCAAGGTAGTATTCATGAATATTTACTTTCTACATTAAGAAAAAATACAGTAAATACTTTACAAACATATTTCTTTAGCTACAACTTAAAAACTATCAATATTATTATGAAATTTTTCATTTTATGTTTAATATTTTAAGAAAAACATACTTGGCCAGTTTCTTTTTCCTCGTGGTACTGTCGAATATGTTTCCCATGACATACTTCATAAGTCCAGTAAGATTCAATCTAAGAAAGACAGGTATGTTTTTAAATACAAAAGCCATATAATTCAGTTGAATTTTACTTGAAATTCAAGTAAAAGCAGATTCTTCTTCAAATCTGGAATTAACTTTTATGAAGTATGACACATAAAATGGCAAAACTTCTGAAGTGTGTGTGGTTTCTACTAACTGGCTCTGTATAGACATTATGTGATAGAAATAGAGCTGGAATGTACTTTGGTCTGTAAGTATCTGGCTAATTTTCTACATAACTTAAAAACAGCAATTAGCATTTTATAATTCTATCATGCAACAAAGCTTCCCTTTAAATTGAAAAATACTCAAACTAGTTTAGTAACTGATACTTTGATATTAGTGTACTATTTGTTGCATATATAAGAATTTAAAGCCTGGTGCGGTGGTGCACACCTGTAATCCTAGCACTTGGGAAGGCAGAGGCAGGAAGATCTCTGTGAGTTGGAGGCCAGCCTGGCCTATAAAGCAAGTTCAGGACTGCCAAGGCTATACAGAGAAACTCTGTCTTGAAAAACAAAAACTATATATATATATATATATATACACATATATACACATACATACATATAATTTTACATATTATTAAGCAGTAAGATTTGTACCAAACTTAAAATGTGATATAGTATAATAAAGGAAGAAAAGAAAAGCCCCTTTAAGGAACTCTTGGCTGCTAGAGGCTTACTTTCAAATGCACACAGAATACGCACCCTGTAGGAACAACTGCTTTGCTTAAATAGTGGCTCCAAAAGCTCTCTTGGATTGGGGCCTTTATAATCCTTTTCTTCTTCCTAGAAAAAGAATTGGAGTTTAACATACAGTTTTTCTAGAACTTTACCCAACTCTGCTGTTTGAGTATTAATTCACTGGTTAAATCACAAAGGCTTGGAAATAAAAGAGAAAAAGAGTCAACACCTTTAACAAGATCCTAAGGGATGATACTTCTTTCAAATGAACTGAAATGGAACGTATGAAGCCGTGGAATAACCTTCCATAGCATTTGTTCTCTTTTTAAAAAGGGTTTTACGTATCAGTTTTCTGAACAATCCTTGTAAAGTTATTTCAGGATTTTTAATTACCTGTATCCCCCAAATTCTAGCTATGAAAATCTTAGAATGGTTCTACTGTGAAAAGGTGTTTTTCAGTTTCCTACATATTTTTATACTTCATATCTGAACCACATAAGTGGCTACGTGTTTGGATTTTGTTTTAAGAGGGTTTAAAATAGCATGGAGAAGCTGCCTTGGACAGATTTCAAATATGAACAAAACTTAAGAAAAGCACCGAGTTATATTTCTACTTTACAGACCATGAAAATGTAAATTGCCTTAATAAATTCATTGAATGGAGAAATTTAGTTTCAAATTTGTTCAGGGATCCACAGCTAACTGTAGCCTATACCTCAGCCTCCTGGCTCCTAGGCTGGTGTCTTTTCCATTTTACCATGCTGCCTCTCCTGTTTCATCTTGAAAGAAGTCATTGCCTTGAAGGATGGATAAGAGGCAGTTAGGGCATTTTAGGAGAAAACTAAAAAAGGGCATGCACTATGTAGTGAGAAAGTATAAGCTACCTAGAGAATTATTTATTATAAGAAATTCTTTATGAAAATACTATGTTTACATTGAAAAACTATATTGTAATTTAAAACCACCACTTCTATAAAGGAAAACAAGCACAGAGTTAGCTTCTTATTCCAAGCATTGATAACTAACCCTTCCACCCACTCCTGCTTTTGTAATTTCAGACAAAGGTTCATAATGCAGCCTAGACTGGGGCTAAACTCATGAAAAACCCTTCGGCCTCATCCTTAGTGTTGAGATTACAGGTGTGAACACTACACCCGGCTGGTTGTCATATTTCCAAAATGATTCCCAAGTCAGAGATTACAGTAATAAGGGATTAACACTTTTATGCCACAAGGTTGTTGAGAATATTGTTATGTAATTGTAAGGTATATGATTGTAAGGCTGTAAAATACATCTTTGGTGAGAGGGATCGGCAATGTGTGTACAAAAACTTACCTCGTCCCCACTTGTTACAAGAGGAAGTATACATTTGTACTTTTCTTTATGTGCAGTTGTCATGATGATGTAATTATCTTCTTTATACAAAACTCCAGTTGTAGGCTAGAAACAGAATAAAAAATACACTGAATACATTCAGTGCTAGTTAGAACAAAGATTCCTCAAGTGATTTATCATTTCAACTGAAGATTTTTAAAGCATATTTTCAGAGGAAGGCAAAATAGTGTACACTTTTTTAAATGATAAAGTGAAAATAACAAACTGTATCCTGTTGTCCAATCTAAAAGAAAAAGTATAATAAAGTTTGGGACGTAAAAAAAAAAAACCTAATAATGTAATAGGTTTAAGATGCTGATTACTATGCATTATGAGGCTGTGCACTGTGGCACACGCCTTTAAGCCCAGCACTCAGGAGGCGGAGGCAGGTGGCCCTGCTGAAGCTAGAGGCCACTCTGGTCCACTTTTAGGCAGGGCTGGAAACGGACTCTAGATCTCGGTGTGTGCTACATCTATGTCACTGAGCTATACTCCTAGCTTAAGAGCTCAGGAATGGTCACAGAAACACCATCACTGAACACCTGTAACTTCCGTCAGCGATCACGATCTATATTTGACAATCCTCAGGACTTTATAAATGTGTTATATGAGTTTGGTTGGATGGAACATTAAAACAATGTAAAGCAGTTTTCACATTTGGGAAATATATAAATTCATAAATAAATTCCTTTAAAAAGAATAGTTATCTTGGACCTTCTGTGCTGATACACTTTTTCTGAGTATATATCAAGAATCAGCATATTTTACTGTAAAGGGCCAGACAGTAAATGTCTTAGGCTTTACGGTATTATTGCATGTTATAAGTTTTGTCACCTTAGCAACAAAGTTTACTGACAATATGTAAACAAACAGGCAGGACTATTAACAAAGCTATACAAACATGTAGTTGACCAGTATAATAGCTATAATTCATTCCTGTCATATGTCAACAAAACTATCTGTAAATTTTCTATACCATAAAAATAAATGCATATTGCTTATATAAACCATATTTTAAGCAAGCACTTCAATTAACGTGATGGATAACATTTTACTAAAAAGCAATTTTTGCTCTCTGATACATATTTCATGATAATTCAAGTCTTTTCACTTTTTTTTGCTGCAAAACCCTTGCTTTGGCTTTTACTGTTAAATGCCTGTTCTTTTCTCATCTTAACAACAAAACTTTATTGCAATTAAACTTGGAACCAATGTAATCTTAAATGTAAATGACAATCAGGGCAACGTTGTCCTAAGACAATGGAAGGCAGTATCAGCTCTTAGAAGCCTAGGGAATAAGTTTCAGAGTTCTTGCCCTCCACATCCAAATATAAATACCCAAATCCCTTACAGAAATGGCACTGATTTACATGTAACCTATGCAGTAGCCTCTCTTATATTTTAAATCATATCTAGATAATTTATAATACTAATGCAATATGTTTAAATACAAGTTATACTGTTTTCCTCCCCCCCCCCCCATTTAGGGAATAAGAAAACATCTGCATACATTCCGTTTACCCAATTGTTTCCCTCTAACTTTTGTATTGACAAAACAAATGAGCCACCCACAAAACCCAAAATACAAACAAAGAAACAACAACAACCTCCCCACCCTTGGTATTGACAAGGCTTTTTCCTTTATTTTCTGTCTCTCTTGAACAGGGTCTATGTAGTCCTTGGTGTCCTGGAACTTGCTGTGTATACTAGTTGTAGTTGGCCTTGAACTCAGAGATCTTCCTGTCTTTGTCTTCCAAACTGTTGACAAGGTTTTGCTAGATGCTGGTTGGTCTTGACTGAAATCTCTATGGAGGCAAGGATGGCTTTTAACTCACAGCAATTGTCCTGCCTCAGACTCCTGAGTGTTGGGACTACAGGAATACGCTACCAGCCCTTCTCCTGAGAATGTTGATGCTAGGCTGGATAAAACCACAGATACAGTACCTGCAGATATGAACATGTAGAACCAATTATCTTCTTCTAACTACTTTGTATTTATTAATTAATTCTCCTCAAATGAAACATTATACTCATTTTTACAGAAAAGACTTTGAGGTTAGACCTTAAACAGTATGTTCAATGTTAATCTACCTAGATGGAGCAGAGCTCAGAGAAGCCAAGCAGACCAGCTCCGCAGATGTGTACTTATTACTGTTTTAACATATTTGAGCCAGCTTTTATTAATACATATTTTAAAGATTACTATGTAATTATTTTATGGCCAATAATCCTTGCTTAAAGGTGAGGAGGGAATGAAAATATCTGAAAATTAAGAGCCACGGGGTCAACTTTTATTTACTTTCTGGAGCCAGGTTCTCATGTAACTCAACCTAGCTTCAAAGCTGCTATACAGACAATGAACTTGAACTTCTGATCCTTTTGTCTCTACATATGAACTGTTGGGGTTAGAGAAGCATGTCACCATATCCTGCTTTGAAGACTTTTTTTTTTTTTAGCTTACTAAAAGACCATTACTTTATTTATATTTCTTTTTGAGGTAGGGTCTTACTGTATAGCTCTGGTTGGCCCAGAACTTGCTGTGTAGCCTCAAATTCAGAGATCTTCCTGCTGGACTAATTCCAAGTGCTGGATTAAAGACACGCACCTGCTTGAGAGCATGGGTTTAGGCTTCTTAGCATTACCTTGGTAGATTTTGTTGTGGTTCTTTTTGACTGTTCAAGATAGTTTCTGTGTAACGTTGGCTGTCTTAGGCTCTCTTTGTAGATCAGGCTGGCCTTGAAATCACAGAGATCCACCTCATCTGCCTCCCCAGGTGCTGGGACTACAGGTGTGAGTCACTGCACCTGGCTATGGAAGATTCTTTTTTTTTTAAATTATTTATTTTTATTAATTAGTACATTCACTTTGTATCCCAACTGTAGCCCCCTACCTCATCCCCTCCCAATCCCACCCTCCCCTCTTACCACCCATGCCCCTCCCCCAGTCCACTGATAGGGGATGTCCTCCTCCCCTTTGTTCTGATCCTAGTCTATCAGGTCTCATCAGGAGCGGCTGCATTGTCTTCCTCGGTGGCCTGGTAAGTTTGCATCCCCCTCAGAGGGAGGTGATCAAAGAGTAGGCCACTGAGTTCATGTCAGAGACAGTCCCTGTTTCCCATTACTAGGGAACCCAAGTGGACACTGAGCTGCCACGGGCTACATCTGTGCAGGGGTTCTAGGTTATTCCCCTGAATCATGAATGGTCCTTGGTTGGAGTATCAGTCTCTGAAAAGATTCCTGTGCCCAGATATTTTTTTTTCTCTCCTCGTGGAGCTCCTGTCCCTTCCAGGTCTTTCTATCTCCTCCTTCTTTCGTAAGAGTCCCTGCACTCTGCCCAAAGTTTGGTTACGAGTTTCTGCTTTGATATCCTGCAGGGTAGACTCTTTCAGAGTCCTTCTTTGGTAGGCTCCTGTCCTGTTCCCTGTTTTCTCCCTTGGAAGAAGATTCTTGATGCTAAGATTTTTCATTAATTTATGGAAATCTACTTTTTTTTTTTCGACCCCAGATAGGGTTTCTCTGTGTAGCCCTGGCTGTCCCAGATCCTGGTCACTTTGTAGATCAGGTTGGTCTTGAACTCAGAGATCTGCCTGCCTCTGCCTCTTAAGTTCTGGGAATAAAGGTGTAAACCACATTTTGGCTAGTTTTCAATAAAGTAGAAGTGATGGTGAAAACTGTGCTGGATCAATGAGTTACTAGGGTCACAAGGTATACTTTAAATCATCTTTACATATATTTTGGGAGTATAAATTACTAGAAAGAAGTCAGGTTTGATAGTGCATTTCTATAATCTGTAATCCCAGGTCTTGGGAGGCCAAGGTAGACAGATATCCTCAAGACAGAGGTGAGTGAGACCTTGCCTCAACAGCAAGACAAACAACTGCAACAGGAGGCTTAAGGAAAGAAAAAAAAAAAAAGGAGCTATTTATTTCAGTGTCTGCCAATTTTGTATGGTTCACTCACAATTTTATCCTAGTTCACACAGCTGCTGAGTTACTTACAAATGTATAACCAACTGACCCACAAAAAGTAACCAGCAACTATGTGAGCAAGGCAGTCATTTCAATTAAAGAAAGCATGGAAGGGAAGTGTTAAGACAAAAGAAGTATTTATAAATTTCAAAAGACTAACTTTTTTTTTTCTCTCTCTCTCTCCAGACAGGGTTTCTCAGTGTAGCCTTAGCTGTCCTGGACTTGTAGACCAGGCTGGTCTTGAACTCACGGATGCCTGTCTTTGCCTCTTTTGCTGGAATTACAGGCGTGTACCACTGCACCCAGCTAAAAAAACCAACTATTAAATGCTTATTTTTGCACAAGCATATGGCTCTTTTCCCAATTTACAGGAAGCATTTAGATTTTTCTCAAAATAATTCAGAGTAAACGGAAACAAAACTCCCAAGCCTTTGAGTATGTCCTCCTCAGATTCTATTGCCCTCTTCTCAGTCCTGTAAAATTCTGTGTATGTGTTTTAACACTGGAGACCAATAAAAATAAAAATAAAATTAAAACATCAGTAGATCACGAATACGAAATGACTTTCCGGAGAAACATTTACCTAAATCCACTGTCAAACTAAAAGTCTCGTGTCTGTGTTTGTCACTGAGTAATAGTCCTGATGTCCAATTTGGTACACACTGTTTTGGCATCATAGTGATACCTATTAATGTCTCAATGGAGTAGTAAGTGAAAAATATGGTAAAACTGCCCCAACTTGAATAATGGCATATAATTTGGAATACAATTAAAAAACAAAACAAAAACCCTTTATTTTTTCCTAGGATGTCAATCTGAAATAAATGAGTATATGGTACCTTTAAAAAGATTTTATTTTTCTATTTAATTACGTGTGTGGGTGCGCAGTTACACACATGAGTGCAGTGGGCAGATGCCTGACAGCATCCCCTAGAGCTGGGGTTACCTGCTGTTGTGAGCCATCAGATGTGGGTGATGGGAATCAAACTTCTATCCTGTGGAAGATAACTGTTACATTATCTTTTCGGCCCTCAAAATCACTTTTTTTTTTTTTTTAAAGATCACCTCTTAAAATAAGTTGGTCTACAGTAGCTGTACATGGATAGACTTTTCAGCATTACATTCTCCTAACAGAATTTATCTGATTATACATAAAAATCTCAAATTCTAGGGCTGGAGAGATGGTGCAGCAATTAAGAACGCATACTCCTCTTACAGTTCCCAACACTCACGTAGGGCGGCTCACAACCACGGGCTCTTTCACACAAAACACACAATTAAAGACCGTAAGATCCTTTAAAAATTCTTAAGTTCTAGAGGCTTAAACAACAGTGGTGTTACATGAAAGCGTCTAATGTACTCTGCATGGCAGGTCGCATTCCGCAAGCAAGTTCACTAACGTCTTCCAAGCCAGACAGACTCAGAAGATGCCTTAGAAGGAAAACCGATTCCCAGAAACTGCCCAAGTCGTTTTTAAGTGTGTGTTGAAAAGGAAGAACGGAAAGAGATAAGGCTCGTGTCTGCTGGACAGCTGTGTGGGGGGTAGGGTGATGTGGTCGTAATTCTAAGACTTCCTACACGGTGTGACTGTTGGAAAACCAGGTCTAGCGCAGCAGGCTTTAAAGGAGGGCGAGAAAGTAATCGCTGGCTTTCCTGGTTAGGATGGAGGGCGCGTCCACACACTGTACTGAATGAATCAACGGTCGAACGAACCAAAGACACTTAGGGAAGATGAACGCTTGAAGAACAGGTTACGGAAGGAAAAGCTAGGGAAACCGAGGGCTGGCCAAAACGCTTCGTGCCGGGAGGAGGGGAGAAGGCTGCGATTCGCGAGGGCACTGACCAGAGAGAACTCGGTGCCGGGCCAATTGACTCGGAAGGGGATGTCGTCGCTGAGCTGGGGCAGCGCTCGGCCCCCGCCGGACGCCTCTAGGAGACCGTACAGGACCAGCAAGAGCGGCCCTCCCGGGACAAGGCTCCGCAAGCCGCCGCCTCCTTCCTCCATCCTCCGTCGCCGCGTCCTCCAGCCGCCGTCACAGCCTCCGCTACCCGAGGAGAACAGGTGGAGGAGGAGGAGAAGGAGGCGGCGGCGGGACCACAAAGCGTCCTAGGTATCGGAGACCCAACCGCCGCCACGTCTCCTTCCGGAGAGCTGGGCAACGCCGCCTCCGCCCCCACCAGGGCCTCGGGCCACCGCTTCCGGAGCAGGCGGCGCATCAACATCCGGGGTCGCGGGGCCGCCTGGCTACGGAAGCCGGCGCTCGGGGCGCGTTGATGCTGCTGGCGTTCTAGCGGTTGGACTCAAGCGCGGAGGCCTGGGACGGGACGCCGGTTGAGCGGGTCTGGGAGTCGAAGTGGCCCGGAGGGGTGAGTACCGGCCCGGTCGCTCCGTCCAGCCGCTTGGGACTCTTGGGGGTGGGAGTGGAGGGTGGGACTGAGGGCAGGCGGCGGCCGGCGCGGGGAGAGTCGGTACAGAACAGCCCGGCAGAGAGGAAGAAGTTACAGTTCCGACTGGGCTCCACTCTCCTGCTAGTTCCACTCTCCGTCTCCCCGCCGGAGCTCCTCTTAGTTTCTTCTGCTGGCGACGGTCGTCTTGTCGGTTCTCAGATCCCCACTAACGCTGCTGTGTATCTGGGGACACTCGAGTGACACCTGCCATCCCATAGTATGGTAAACGTGGTCCTCCGATGTTGGCGTGGATGGGAATTCTTGGGGCGGCATTTTCACCTCACCAGGGGCTTTTTCCTCCCTTGATTTTGAATGTCGGGCCGCTGTTATTTTGTTTAGGAATCTGGTAAGTTGTGGTTTTTGTTGTTGTTGTTGTTGTTGTTGTTTTGTTTTTTGTTTTTTTTTACGTCAAGCTGATAGCCAGCTGATTGTGAAGCTGTGAACCAAATCATAGCAGAGTGAAAATAGAAAGTTTTGGCTTTTCACCCCTTCTTGAAAAAAAAAAAAAGTTCGCATTTGTTTCATCTCCAATGTAATAACGTATACAGCGCATGCCATAGAACACTTGGTAAAGACTGCTTTATCCACCTTTCCCATGTTGTGGTGTTCAAATTCATTGGGAGAAATCAGAGACTTAGAAGCAATTCAAATTTAGATTAAATGAATTGATTCTTACTGCTAGTAGAAGGATGGTAGCCTTAGAGCCAATACAGCATGCCACTGGGAAGGAGAATTAAGGTGAGGTTTTAAGGTGGACACCAGAAAGGTGTGAATTACAACTATCCGTGGAATCCACATCTGAAAAAGAAAATTGTTTTGCTTCCATCAGTTTCTTACTTTTCTGTTAAATAGTTAAAAAAAAAAAGAGACCATTTTATCCCTTTCCCACAGCGATAGAGTTTTACAGAAGCAAAGCAGCTGTTAATACCTTACAGCCCATTATCCCCGTCTTGCCTCATGTGCAAGCCATTAAGATCTCCCAGGCATTACAGAGCAAAAAGTCAACGGCCTTTAAGGGATGCCTAGCTCCATATTGTGTCCTTAGTCACACAGGGACTGTGAAAATTATTCCCCAAGTCTGAGCACTGGCATAGAGCAGTTCCTTTCTGGTGGGCGAAAAACACAGTGCCATTAGCTTAGGGCTGGCTGTCATGTCCCCATACCCAAATTTGAACCAAAGCAAAAAGAGTAGTCTATTTTTCATCTCTATAGATTTTCTTTTAAGGTGAAGACTCAACATGTTTTTTAATTAATTTTTAAAATTCAGTTTACTTCTTCGTTGTAGCCCCCATCCCTCACTCCCTCCCAGCATCCGTTCCCTCCACCCAAGCCCCACTACCTATTCCTCAGAAAAGGGGAGCTCCCTTTCCCACCCACCATAGCTCAAGTTGCATCAGGACTGAGCTTGTCCTCAATTCCTGTGGCCTGGCAAGGCAGTCCCATCAGGGGGAAGTGATCAAAAAGCTAGCAGGTGAGTCCCTGTGTGATACGGTTCCCACTTTTACTAGAGAACTCACGTGAATCCTAAGCTGCCCATGTGCTACATCTGTGTAGGGGAACTAGGTCCCGTTCCTGCATGGTCCTTGGTTGATGCTTCCAGCTCAGCAAGCCACTCTGGGCCCTGGTTAGTTGGCTCTGTTGGTCTTCTTATGGAGATCCTGTCACTTCCAGGTCCTTTTCTCTTTCTTCTCACTTTTCCACAAGACTCCCTACACACTGCCGAAGTTTGGCTTTGAGTCTCAGCATCTGTTTTGAGGTGATGCTGGGTAGAGCCTCTCAGAGGCTCCTGTCTGCAAGCTTAGCAGAGAATATCGTTCATAGTGTCGGGTTGGCACTCTCACATAGGGTGGGTCTTCGGTTGGGCCAGGCATTGGTTGAGCTTTTCCTCAATCTGTGTTCTATCAGATCTTCACATTTTACTATAGCAGGATAAATTTGGGGTCGAAGATGTTGTGAGTGGGTTGGTGTTCCTCTTTCTCTACTAGGAGACTAGTCTACTTAGAGGGTGTCTTATTTAGTCTCTATGGCCTTGGCAACTAGGAATCTCTGTTTGAATCCTCCTCATATTCAAACAGACGCCTACCCTGACTAAGGTCTCCATCTTGCCACAGAAATGCCCTCACCCACAGTTTCTCTCTTCTTTACTGGCCTTCTGTCCTCTCTTTTCCCGGGTGTACCCTCCATCCTCTTAACTCTCTGTGCCCCCTCTCCTACCTTGTTCCCTCTCTTTAGCCAGTACCTCTGTCTATTCTGTCTTCCCTTCTAAGTGAGATTTATGCCTCCTCCCTTGGATCCTCTTTGTTATTTATCTTTTCTGAGTCTGTGCCTCGTGGTGTGCTTATCCTGTATTATGTGGCTAAATTCCCTTATAAGTAAGTACATATCATGTGTATCTTTCTGGGTCTGGGTTACCTCACTCAGGATGATCTTTTCTAGTTACATCTATTTACCTGCAAATTTCATGATTTCTTTGTTTTTAATAGCTGAGTAGTATTCCATTGTGTAAACTTGTGCCACAGTTTCTTTACCTATTCTTTGGTTGAGGGACATGTAGGTTGTTTTCAGTTTCTGGCTATTACAAATAAAGCTGCTATGAATGTAGTTGAGCAAATGTCCTTACTCAATAGTGGAGTGTCTTGGTTCCCAGGAATGGTATAACTGGGTCTTGAGGTAAAGCTATCCCCAATTTTCTGAGAAAGCACCAGATTGATTTCCAAAGTGGTTGTACAAGTTTACACCCCCACCAGTAATGGAGGAGAGTTCTCCTCCACATGTGCTGTCACTTGAGATTTTGATGTTAGCCATTCTGACCAGTGTGATACGGAATCTCAGCATTGTTTTGTTGTGCATTTCCCTGATGACTAAGAAAATTGCACATTTATTTGTTTCTCCACCATTCAGTATTCCTTTGTTGAGAATTCTCTGTTTAGTCCTGTGTCCCATTTTTTAATTGGGTTATTTTGTTTATTGGTGTTTAAACTCTTAAGTTCATTATATATTTTGCGTATTAGCCCATTGTCAGGTGTAGGATGGGTGAAAATCTTTTCCCAGGCTATAGACTGTTGTTTCATTCTGTTGACAGTGTCCTTTGCCTTACAGAAGCTTTTCAGTTACATAAGATCCCATTTATTAATTGTTGATCTTGGAGCTTGAACTGTTGATGTTCTGTTCAGGAAATTGTCTCCTGGGCCAATGAGTTCAAGGCTCTTCTCCACTTTCTCTTTTAATAGATTTAATGTATCTGGTATTGATCCACCAGGTCTTTGATCCATGTTGGAAGCCGCGTGGTTGGAAGCCGCGTGGTCGTCCCGCCAGCAGAAACGCACGCAGACACAAGGATCCTTCCGCAACAAGCCTTTATTACAGTTAAGCGTTGAAAGGAGGAGAGGAGAGAGAGAGCCCCGATGTGGCGCTGTTTATATAAGCCCTGGTCGCACCTAAGTGACGTGTCAATACCCTGATTGTCTGCTCACTCTTTACCCCGTCTGATGACTTGGGCTTGGCGTGCTTAGCGTGCTTACGGCAATTCGCGCATGCGTACTGGAGGTTGTTTACATTTTTGAGGGCGGAATGTCAGTGCCATCTGGTGGCGTCTGAGTCTCAGCTCTCCACAGATCCACTTGAATTTGAGTTTTGTGCAGGGACATAAATATAGATATGTTTTCATTTTTCTACATGTAGACATCCAGTTATACCAGCAACATTTGTTGAAGTTACTGACTTTTTTTTTTTACATTGTATAGTTTTGTCTCCTTTGTCCAAAGTCAAGTGTCTGTAAATATGTGTATTTATATCTGGGTCTTCAGTTCAGTTCCATTGATCAACCAGTCTATTTCTATGCCAGTACCATGTAGTTTTTATTACTATTGCTTTGTGGTATACCTTGAAATCAGGAATGGAGATACCTCCAGCAGGTTTTTTTTTTTTTTTTTTTTTTTTTTTTTTTGTGTGTGTGTGTGTGTAGGATTGTTTTAGCTACTCTGGGTTTTTTGTTTTTCCATATGTGGTCTCTTTCTTAAGCACATAGATTCCTGTGAGGAAGTAGCTCTGAATTGACTGGAATGGTGAAAAGAAGAGAGTTACACAGAAATGTCCAGGCAGAAGCCTGAGGCAGGAATGAGCGTGGCACATTTGAAGGACAGAGAGGCCAGTGTAACTGGTATATGAGAAGATTGTGCCAAGAGATGAAGTTGGAGAAGCAGGAAGAGGTCAATTGGATACAACCTTGTAGGCAGGGCAGTGACAAGGCCTGATGTACTTTTAGGAAGACCGTTATGGTTGCCGTGTGGAAAAGTGATTGTTGGGGATGTTGTAGGTTGATGCATAACATCCAAAATATGTAGACATCTCCTAATCCTCATAACCCAAGTATGAGCTGTTTGGAAAAAGAATATTTATAGCTGTAATTCAACTGAAGATGAGGTCAAACTGAATTAGGTTGGGCCTTAATCCAGTGAAATCTTAAGGAGGGTGAAATTTGGATTGAGACACATGGGGGAAATGCCACATAAAGGAAGTAGTTAATTTGAGTAATTTACCTACACGGGTAGGTAAGCATAGCAATGGAAGAGGGGGTTGATCAGAAATAGTTTTAATTTATATGTGCATTAACAGTTTCTCTTGTAAAATTATTATTATTATTATTATATGTATATATGTGGGGGGGTAGGTGTGGGTCCATGCTATGGTGTACATGTAGAGGTCAAAGGACCACTCACTGAACAGTTAACTGAGTGAGATGCTGTTAAGGGGCAGTGTAAGGCTGGGTGTGGTGGTGCACACCTGTAATCCCAGCACTTGGAGAGGCCGAGACAAGTTGATCTCTGTGAGTTTGAGTCTAGCCTGGTCTATAAAGAAAAGTTCAAGGCAGCCAAGACTACACAGAGACTACACCCTGTCTTGAAAAATAAAACAAAACAAAACAAAAAAAAACAAAAAAGAGCCTGCTTTTTTAAGATGGTAAGTGACTACTGTATGTAACAGCACAGAGTGGGATTATAGGGAAAGGTGGAGCCAGTTTGTTCTAGCTAGTTTTATAGCTACTTGATGTAAATTAGAGTCCTTTTAGAAGAGGGAAACCTCAGTTGAGAAAATGCCCACCAGACTGGACTGAAGACAAGCCTTTGGTGAGTTTTCTTGATTGGTGTGTGTGTGTGTGTGTGTGTGTGTGTAGAGGTAGCAGTGTTATCAGCTGGGCTGGTGGTCCTGGGTGTAATAAGAAAACAGGATGATCAAGTTGTGAGGAGCAAGCCAGTATGTAACTTCTGCTACTCTTGCTCTGATTACTGCTGGAGAGCTTCCTGCTATGAGTTTCTACCTCTCTGACTTCTGCTCCAATTTCTGTGCCGGCTTCTCTCAGTGATGGACTTAAAAGCCATGAGCTAAAATTTTTTCCTTCCCATGTTGCTTGTGGTCATGGTGCTTCATCACTTTAGATAGAAACCCTAACTAAAATATGACTGGTTGGAGAGAATTAAAGAACTTGCAAGGTGTATATTAATGAAAGCAATCTGCTCTTGTATTTTGGAAGAATTTAGAACAAGGTATTCTCAATCTTGATACTATTGGTAATTTGGCATGGATGATGCTTTGTGTGGAGAGCTGTATGTGTTCTATAGGTGTGGTATCCTTGACATGGGTTTACCAGTAACAATTACTGTCTTTTCCATACCCCCAATTTTGGCACTAAAAATATCCACAGATAATTTAATAAATGGCTTGTGGTTGAAAGTGTCTTGTTTAGACTTTCAAGTAAGATACATGTTGCCAGGTGGTTGTGGCTGGCACATACCTTTAACCCCAGCACTTGGGAGGCTGAGTTTGTGGTCATTCTGGTCTACAGAGTGAGTTTCAGGACAGCCAGGGATATACAGAGAAGACCTGTTTCAACCACCCACCCCCCAAAAAAGAGACACATGTTTAGGTATTAACTTACTGAGTGGGAAAATCTTTGGGAATGGATATATAACCTTAGCACTCTAAAACTTCTGTAGGGGTTGAATCCTTATTTTGTTTTAATGGCCAAATTCTATCTGTAATGATTCTTAAGGTTCATTTTACCTTGCATTGGTGCCATCATATCAGACCTTCTCTGTCATTTGTTTCCCTCATTGCTGTGATATAATACCCAACAGAAGTAGCTCAAAGGAGGAAGAATTTCTTTTGGTTCCTAGTTCAGAGGATATGGTCCATTTTGGTAGGGAAATCATGGCAATTGGGGCAGCTCCTTCCTCAGCCAGCAGCTAGACCTTGATACACAGCTTGGTCAGGAAATGGAGGGCACTGGAGGGAAGCACCTCTGAACTGTTGCCCTCAATGGTCACCCCAGTTACCACTTCAACTTTTGCCAGCTGTGTGTTTCTTCCTCAGAGGGTCCCCCAGAAGTCCTGGGACAAAATACTAAGAAATGAAGGCCTGTGGTGGACGTACCTCTGACATTAAAAACATATTGCTGATGAAGATTTTGGAGAAATATGTAGAAGATTGTCCTGAATATGTATTTATCCCATGTTGTAGTGTAGAAATTATTTTGGGAAAAATATCCCATAAAAGTCTTATTACTTTGTTTTGTATTTCTAGGCTTTTATTCACCAGAATGATATAGAACAAATAACTTAAAATGTCATTTGACTTTCTGATTCTAGGGTTCTAAATAAAATCCCATTTATTTTGCAGATTTTCTCTGCAGATGAGGAAATTAGGCTTAATGCAGCAGCTCCTAGGAAATTCGGTGAGAGTTCTGTGTAGAGATCAGGCAAATTGTACACTTAGTCATCTGGCAGCCTGCTAGGAGGTACTGTTGTGGGTGTGTGGGTGTTGTAGGTAGTAAGGCTATTATAAGATTGATTAGGTACAGATAAAGAAGGAGGTGAGAGTTAGAAAGGATGTGAGTTAAGAAAATAGTCCTGGCATTTGTATAGGATGTGACAGAAAGGATATGGATTTTGGATCGTATAATCTGGGCATGGCTTTAACGTGAGATCTTCCTACCTCTAACTTTATTTATTTATTTATTTATTTATTTATTTATTTATTATATATGTGTGCTCTATCTGTAGATCACTTGCATGCCAGAAGAGGGCAGCAGATTCCGGTATAGATGGTTGTGAGCCACCATGTGGTTGCTGGGAATTGAACTCAGAACCTCTGGAAGAGCAGACAGTGCTCTTAACCACTGAGCCATCTCTCTAGCCCATACCTCTAACTTCTTAGTATTAGGATTAGCCTCAGGTTCTCTGTGTTTTTTTCTTGTTTGTTTGTATTACATTTGCTATGACATTGTATTCATTCTTTAAAAAGAAACTTTCCAATTTTTGACAACAGGGGTGAAACTGTTAAGTACCCGTGCATAGAAAGATGTCACAAGTTTTCACATGTAGAATCTAAAGCAAGCCAATTTTAGGAGGCAGAGAAGAGTGCTGGGTTCTAGGGAATGTGTCATAGGTAGGAAGAATGGGGAGATGATGATTAGTACATTTCTAAATTTCTACAAAAGTAAATTTTTTTTTTTGAGATACGTGGTGTAGTCTGGCCTTGAAATCTCAGTCCTCCAGTTGGCTGAGAGTAAATTTTAATTTTTCATAAAGAGAGGTGATAAATACATTAATTTATGGATTTGGTGATTCCATTTATTCATAAATCATAACATTTACTGTGTATCTATAATATATGCAACCATAATTTATTATTTTATAATAAAAATAAGATTGTTTTAACTGTGCCTGTTGGGCTTCACTTTACTTCTGTAGGAGCCAAGGTGCTGGTACTCAAGTACATCTCAATGTACTGCTTATACTTGGCCACTTATAATGTCTGGTGCTTCAGAGTGGGCAAAGGGATAAACAAATCAGTTGAGTCGGGAAGCGGCTATTTTGGAGTCCAGTGATTGGAGCCTGGAAGTAAAGTTGGTTTGGAAGTTCATTAAGATGAGTTGATAAAGAAGTGGAACATCATAGTGTTATTTGAAATATTTCTGTGGAGAAGAAAGTTGGAATAAGAGAAATTGTTGGGTTAAGTGGTGGGCTTTGCAGTTTGAATATATAGAAAACCGTTTATAAGAGGGGGCTCAATATAATTAAACAAACAAACATACCCAGAAAGTGATGCTTAGTATTGTGTTTTAGAATGGTGAAAGTGAATCTTATTGGCAGAAAACACTGAAATTTTAAGTTAGAGAATTTTTATTACATAAATTTGGTATATAGAAGGATAATTTTAGTAGTTATTTTTGGAAGAGTTCAAGTTTTGACACATTAGCTCCAGGATTTTATATATATATATTGGGCTGGAGAGATGGCTCAGAGGGTAAGAGCCCTCACTGGGCTGTTTTTCCAGAGGTCGTGAGTTCAATTTCCAGTGACCACATAGTGGATCATAACTGTCTATAATGGCATCCAGTGTCCTCTTCTGGTGTGCAGCTGTACATGCAGACAGACATTGTATACATAATAAATAAATAAATCTTTTAAAAAATTCAACTTCTTACTGTGTGCATAGATTGGTATATTTACTTTTCTATTGCTCTGACAAAATACTATGACTAAGGGAAGCTATAAAATAAAGGGCTTAATTAGGCTTATGGTTTCAGAGGGTGAGAGTCTGATGGTGGAGCAAAGTCGTGGAAACAGGAACAGCTGAGAGTTCACATCTTGATCTGCAAACTAGAGGTGGAACTAACTCAAAATGGCATTAAGTTTTTGAACCCGCAAAGCCTCTGCACCCAGTGACATACTTCCTCCAACAAGGGCACGCCTCTAGATACGCCTTTAAATACTTGTCTCTAGTTGGTGGCTGACCACCAACTAGAGACAAGTATTTAAACACATGAGCCTTTGGGGCCATTCTCATTCAAACTGCAAGTGGGTTTTAGGTTTTCGGACTGCATAAAAATGAATTGCTAAAAGGCTTATCAGTAGAAAGTGTAGTGAGTAATTTTGTGGGAGAGGTGAAATGTTAACATTTGATTGATAATTATATTTTAAGAACCACACCCTCCCCCTTTTTTTGTGATAGGGTATCACAGTGTAGCTCAGGCTTGAACTTGTGATCCTCTTGCCTGAGCCTTTCAAGTGCTGGGATTACAGGCATGTACCATTATTTCCAGTGATGGTAAAAGGAAGTTTAAAAACATTTTTGTTTATCATGGTTGACTTGGAAAAATCAATGATACATTATAGGAATATTATGCTTACATTGACATAGCTGCTGAGTGTGTAAGGATGTGTGCTTGCTTACTGAGATAGTATTCTTTTAATATACAGTTTTAAAAAGATAGGCCATAGAAAAGAGAAACTTAATTACAATAAATAAAATGTTGAAAAAAATATCTGACAGATAAAAATGGTTCTCAAACTGTAAGCGTGATTGTAACATGAATCTTGTATATTGAACCTTTGTTGCTTGGAATATGTGGTATAAAGTACAACAGTAATATTTATTATTAAGTAGAATAGGTAACATTTATTAAGCATCTAACCACTCACTTTATTACACAGTGTGTAATAAACATTAAAATTCAGTAGACACTCTGAAGATATGTAATAATGCACTTTATTGGGAAATTATTTCTTTTTCCTCATAAAAATACAAATTGACAGTAGTCAAACTTTTAAAATAAGTTTTGACAAAATAGATCAACTGATGTTTTCAAATGGAGTTGAAAACTACCAATGCCTGTTACCCTAAGTAACTTGTCAGTATGGTAGTCATACATACCCAGATGATAATTAGTCAGCTGACAAAAGAACAACAACGACAGTAGTGGTCTAGAATAAGAATGGAAAGCTCTAGGCTTGACCTGCTGGCACACGCCTTTAATCTTAGCACAGAGTCTGTGAGTTGGAGGCCAACCTAGTCTACCTAGTGAGTTCCAGAATCCTGTCAACCGATCTCAACACCTCCCTCCCTGAAGGCAGCTACACCACTGCCCGGCCTAGCTTAACTTGTAACCAAAAGCCTTCAAAGGCACAAATAGAAGTCTCAGAGTTAATTTGTATTGATATTTGTAACCGAATTCAGTATATTAAATGGTAGATTAATATCCCTGTGGAGTCTCAGACTCCTTAGTATCTTAATTTGTTTGTAAAATGGTAAGCTGTACCTTTGAATTGACCTGTGATTTTGAACCGAAGCTTGTCACTCTTGTCATTATATTGGTGGGAACAGATACAGAGCTGTCAAAATTGACTTGAACATCTTTATATAAACATGTTAATAATTTATCTCCTGGGGAAAAGATGCTGGATAGTGAAAAGGCTATATTCTGATGAATTTTTAAATACACTGTAGGATTTTGTGCTTTACAGATACCTAGATTTCTGTATGTTAGATTTGTAACTGACTGCAAGTGATTATAGAAACAGGCTTAGAGCAGTTCTTGAAAACCAAGAATACGTCTCCTTATGGAAAGTGCATATCATGTTAGTAGAGATTAATAAATGCTAGTAGCCTTCTATAGTTCCAGATTCATGAAATGCTGCCTAGAAAACCAAATATTTAAAATGTTGGAAAATACTTAAAATAGTTATATACCTAAGTAAAGTGCTAAGAAGCTAACTAATAAACAGAAAAACAAAAAACAAACGACAGAAAAGGACAACTTTCTACTGTGAATTATTTCTATATTAGTTGAGAAGTTCTATTTGCCTTTTTTTTTTTTTTTTTTTAATAAAGTCTCACTCTGTAGCTTATACTGGCCCTGAACTCTGCTGGCTTCTCCTCCTTAAGCCTCAAAAGAGTATTGGGTTTTGGGGTTACAGGCATGAGTCATCATGCCTGGCTGGTTCTTTTGCAACAGGATCTGACTCTGAAGTCTAGGTTTGCCTTGAACTCATGGTAGTCTTTCTTTTTTAACCTTCCAAGTGCTGGGATTATAGGTGCTAGCCACCACACCAGATAGCTGATGAGTCTTAATAAGCCTCAGGTGAGACTTAACATGATTGGTCCTGGAGAGACCTTATATAAAGACCTGATATTAAAGACTTTATATTAAAGGTAATTAGGAATCATTTAATTATCTTAACTCAAGGCTCTGTTCCATGACTCTGGCTACATTCCTGGATACCAGGGACTACCAGGTAAAGTCTATTCTCCCACCCACCCCATTCCCTGCCTGCCAAGTCCTTCTAAAGTATACACAACAGCAGTAAACCACACCCTGTCCCCTGCATTCCATTTCTGGCCCACACCTTTGCCTGCATTCTTGGAGGTCTGCTGGTATCAAGGATACCAAGGTGGCTAAAGGCCAGCATAAGAACACAATCAACAAGAGCCAGGGCAATATGACACTACCAGAGCCCAGCGATTTTACTATGGCAAGCCGTGGATATACTAACACAGCCAAAGCACAATAAGAGGACCTTAAATCCAATGTTATAAAGATAATAGAGGCCTTTAAAGAGGAGATTAATAAATCCCTTAAAGAAATATGGGAAAATACAATCAAACAGATAAAGGAAATGAATAAAAAGTTCAAGACCTGAAAATGGAAATAGAAGCAATAAAGAAAATACAATCTGAGGGAATCCTAGAGATGGAAAACCTAGGAAGGGGAACAGAAACTATAGATGTAAGCATTACTAACAGAATACAGGACAGAGAGAATCTCAGGTGTAGAAGATACAATAGAAAAAAATTGATAAAACAGTCAAAAAAAATGTTAAGTCTAAACAGTTTCTGGCACAAATCTCTAGGAAATTTGGGATACTATGAAAAGACCAAACCTAAGAATAACAGAAGATTCCCAGCTCAAGGGCCCAGAACATATTTTTAACAAAACCATAGGAGAAAACTTCCTCAACCTTAAGAAAGAGATGCCTATAAACATACAAGAAGCTTACAGAACACCAAATAGATTGGACCAAAAAAGAAAACCCTTTTGCCATAATAATCAAGATACTAAATGTACAGAACAAAGAAAGAATATTAAAAGCTTCAAACGAAGAAGGCCAAATAAAATATAAAGGCAAACCTATCAGAATTAACACCCAACTTCTCAATAGAGACTGTAAAAGTCAGAAGGACCTGGGCAGATACCTTGCATTCTCTAAGATGCCAGTCCAGACTTATATACCCAAAAAAACTTTCAATCACCATAGATGGAGAAAACAAGATATTCTATGGCAAAACCACATTTAAACAATATCTGCCCACAACTCCAGCCCTACAGAAGACACTAGAAGGAAAACTCCAATACAAAGTTAACTTCACCCAAGAAAACACCGGAAATAATTTCACATCAGCAAAACCAAAAGAAGGGAAGTGGACATGCATGCCCATGCATGTGCAAACACACACACACACAACTACCACCAACATCAAAATAACAGGAATTAGCAATCATTGGTCTTTAATCTGTCTCAACATCAATCGACTGAATTCCCCAATAAAAAGATAAAGGCTGTCAAAATGGATGTGAAAACAAGATCATCATTCTGCTGCATACAAGAGACCCATCTCAACATCAAAGGTAGACATTACCTCAGAGTAAAGTGCTAGAAAAAAAGATTTTCCAAGCAAACAGACCCAAGAAGCAAGTTGGAGTAACCATTTTAATACCTAGTAAAATAGACATTCAACTAAAGAGATGGGGAAGGCCACTTCATACTAATCAAAGGGAAAAAAAAATCACCATGATGATGTCTCAATTCTGAATATCTATGCTCCAGATGCACTGGTACCCACATTTGTAAAAGAAGCATTACTAAAGGTTAATGGACCCCTCTACATTAATAGTAGGAGACTTAAATAACCCATTCTCACCAATGGACAGGTCACTTAGAAACTAAACAGAGAAACAATGAAAATAACAGATTAATGTTATGACTTAAATGGACCTAAAATATCTATAGAACATTTTGCCCTTTTGCCCAAACACAAAGGAATATACTTTCTTCTCAGCACCTCATGGAACCTTCTCCAAAATTGAACACGTACTTGGTCATAAAACAAGTCTCAACAGATACAAGAAAACTGAAATAACCTCCTGTATCTTATCAGATTACCAAATATTAAAGCTGGACTTCAACAACAACAGAAACAACAGAAAACCTACAAACTCATGGAAACTGAACACTATTCTACCGAATGACCACTGGTCAAGGAGGAAATAAAGAAAGAAATTAAAGACTTTGTAGAATTCAATGAAAATGAATGCATAGCATACCCAAATTTATGGAACACAATGAAAGCAGTGCTAAAAGGAAAGATCATAGCACTAAGTACCTTCATAAAGAAATTGGAGAGCTCTTATACTAGCAATTTAAAAGCATACCTGAAAGCTCTATAACAAAAAGAAACAAACACACTCAAGAGGAGCAGCCAGCACAAAATAATAAAACTCAGGGCTAAAATTAATAAATTAGAAACACAGAGAACAATACAAAGAATCAGTGAAACCAGAGCTACTTTGAGAAAATCAACAAGATAAGACAAACACTTAGCAAAACTAACTAAAAGGCAGAAAGAGAATATCCAAATTAACAAAATTTAAATGAATGAATGAAATGAATGAAAAGGGAGATATTATAACAGACACTGAGGAAATCCAAAGAATCATTAGTTCTTATTTCAAAAACCTATATTCCACAAAATTGGAACATATAAATGGATGGATAATTTTCTTGATAGATTTTACTTACCAAAATTAAGTCAGGATCAGGTAAACAATTTAAATAGGCCTATAATCCCTAAGGAAATAGAAGCAGTCATTAAAATTCTCCCAACCAAAAGAAAAAAGCCCAGGAACCAGTTTTAGCTCAGAATTCTACCAGACTCTCAAGAAGAGTAAATACCAACACTTCTCAAATTACTCCACAAAATAAAAACATTTTATGAGGCCACCATACCCTGATACCCATACCACACAAAAACTCAACAACAAAAAAGAATTTCAAACCAATTTTCCTTATGAACTTTGATACAGAAATACTCAATAAAATACTCGTAAGCCAAATCCAAGAACACATCAAAAACATCAGCCACCATGATTAAGGGATGATGGATGGTTCAACATAGGAAAATTCATTCATGTAACCCACCATATAAACAAAGTAAAAGAAAAAAAATGCATGGTAATCTCATTAGACACTGAAAAATCCTTTGACAAAATCCAACACCCCTTCATATTAAAAATCTTGGGAGAGATGAGGGGTAGAAGGCACATTCCTAAACACAATAAAGGCAACATACAGCAAGCCTATAGCCAACATCAAGTTAAATGGAGAGGAACGTAAAGCAGTTCCACTGAAATCAGGGAAAAGACATGTCTGCCCACCCTCTCCATATCTATTCAATATAGTACTTGAAATTCAAGCTATAGTAATATAATTAAAGGAGATCAAGGGGATACAAATTGGAAAGGAAGAAGTCAAAGTATCATTATTCTCAAATGATAGGATGGTATACGTCAGTGACCCCAAATATTCTACCAGAGAACTCCTGCAGCTGATAAACACCTTCAGCAAAGTGGCTGGATACAATATTAACTCAAAACAATCGGTGGCCCTCTTTTATACAAATTATAAACCACCTGAGAATGAAATTAGTCAAACAACACCCTTCACAGTTGCCACAAATAATGTAAAGTATCTTGGTATAACTCTAACCAGGCAACTGAAAGACTTGTACAAAAAAAAAAAAAACAAAAAAAAAAAAAAAACCTTCAAGTCACAGAAGAAATTGAAAAACAGAAGATGGAAAGATCTCTTATGCTTATGGATTGGTAGGAGGATTAACATAGTAAAAATGGCCATTCTGCCAAAAGCAATTTACAGATTCAATGCAATTACCATCAAGATTCCAACACAATTCTTTACAGATCTTGAAAGAGCAACACTCAACCTCATATGGAAAAACAAAAACTCCAGAATATCCAAAACAATCCTATACAATAAAAGAACTTCTGAAGGCATCTCCACCCGATTTCAAGCTGTACCACAGAGCAATAGTAATAAAAACTTCATGGTACTGGCATAAAAGCAGATAGGTTGATTACTGGAATTGAATTGAAGACCCAGAAATAAACCCTATGGACACTTGATTTTTGACAAAGAGGCCAAAACCATACAATGGAAAAATGATAGGATCTTCAACAAATGGTGCTGGTCTAACTGTATGTCTGCATGCCGAAGAATGGAAATAGATCTATATTTATCACCTTTTATAAAACTCAAGTTCAAGTAGATCAAAGACCTCAACATAAAACCATATACACTAAATCTAATAGAAGAGAAAGTGGTGAACAACCTTGGACACATTGGCAAAAGATGTTCCTGAAAAGAACCCCAACAGATATTGACACTTAGATCAACAATAAATGGGACCCCAAGAACCTGAAAAGCTTCTGTATGACAAAGGACAAAACAGCAGCCCACAAAATGGGAAAATATCTCCACCAACCTTACATCTGACAGAAGTCTAATATCCAAAATAATTGAAGAACTCAAGAAATTAGACATCAACAAACCAAATAACCCAATTAAAAATGGGGTACAAAGCTACACAGAGAATTCTTGACAGAGGACTCTAATGGCAAAGAAGCACTAAAGAAATGTTCAGTGTCTTTAGTCATCAGGGAAATGCAAAATAAAACTATTCTGAAATTCCATCTTTATACCATTCAGAATGGCTGAGATTAAAAACTCAAGGGACAGCTCATGAAGGCCTGGAAGTGGAACAAGGAGAACGATCCTTCATTGCTGGTGGGAGTGCAAATTTATACAACCACTTTGGAAATCAATTTTGTTGGTTTCTCAGAAAATTGGGAATGGCTCTGCCTCAAGATCCAGCTGTACCACTCCTTGGCCTATGCTCAAATGAAGCTTCATCTTACCACAAGGACACTTGCTCAACCATGCTCATAGGAGCCTTATTTGTAACAATCAGAAACTAGAAACAACCTAGATGTCCCTGAACCAGTGAAGTGGTAGGTTACGTAATGGAGTATTACTAACCTGTTAAAAACAATGACATCATGAAATTTGCAGGTAAATGGAATGAACTAGAAAAAGATCATCCTGAGTGGTTTAACCCAGGCTAAGACAGATATGGTATGTACATACTTTTCAGTGGATATTAGTCCAAAAGCACAGAATGGGAAAAGATCTTCACCAACTCTACATCTGACAGAGAACTAATATCACAAATATATAAAGAATTCAATAATTAGACACCAACAAACCAAATAACCCAGTAAAAATGGGTTGTTATTATTACTTACCACAAACTACAGACCCAAAGAAGCAAGATAACGGGGGTGGGGGGTGCTTGAATATCACAGAGACGGGGAAATAGATTAGACATGGGTGTGGATGGAATTTTGGGTGGGTGAGGGGATGGGGATGGGAATAGAGAGACGAGTTGGGGGTAGGATGGAGGGGAGAGACTACTGGGATGAGGGTAAGCATCTCTGAGAGGAGCTAGAAACCTAGAACAATGGAAACCACCAGGACTCTATGACGGTAACCCTACCTAAGACTCCTAGCACTGAGGAATATGGAGCCTGAACCAGCCATCTCCTGTCATTAGGTAAGCCATCTGCTAGAGGGATTGGGACACCAGCTGAGCCACAAAACTTGAGAGCCACAATTTCTTCTTCCAGCAAGATGTGCAGGGTTAAAAGATGGAGCATTGAGGGAAAGGCCAGCTAATGCCTGGCCCAGCTTGAGACCAATTTCATGAGAGGTAGCCCATCCCACACACTGTTAATGATATTTTGTTATACTTGGAGACAGAAGCCCAGCATAAATGTCATCAGACAGATTTCATCCAGCAACTGATGGAAACTGATGGCTGAGAGCCACAGCCAAACATAAGGTGGAGCTTGGGGAATCCTTTGGAAGAAGAGGAGGAAGCAGTGAAGAAGCTTATAGAGACTCAATTGCCAACCATAGAGCATGCTTGGGAGGGACCTAGGCGCTCTGCACATATGTAATAGTTGTGCAGTCTTCATGTGAGACTCCTAAAGGAGAAGCAGAGGCTCTCTGATTATATTGCCTTCCTTTGGATTCCTTTCCCCTAACTGGGCTGTCTTGCCTCGCCTCAGTAGATTTACCTAAACTTACTGCAGCTTGATATGCCAAGTGATATCCATAGCAGGCTCCTCTTTTCTGAGGAGAAGGGAAGGAGTGGTGGGTCGGGGTGGGGAGGCCAGGTGAAAGGGAAGGACTGAGAGGAGAGGAGAGAGGGGAAGCTATGATGGGATATAAACTAAATATCTTAATAAAAAAAATCGAGGCTAATTTTATGAAGTCAATAATTTAAGAATTAGCTTCGTGTAGCCACATAGATAGTTGGTGCTCTTATTTAGATTATAAGATATTAAAAAGAAAAAATATAGAATATAATCAGGAAATGACACTTCTTACTTTGAGAAATTATAATTATAAAATCTGTTTCAAATACAGTTTTACCAACTGGTAATTATCAGAAAACCAAACTTTTTTTTCCTAGTTTCATTATGATATAAATACAAAGTAAATGACATTATCAATAGTTTGCTGATTTATATAACCCATGGTAGAGTATTTCTTTGTAATAAAACACCGTCTTCCACAAATGGAGAAGATAGCACATTACAATTTCAAGGAAAATTTTATATTAAAAAAAAATCCAATTTATTTTAGCCTACATTTGAGTTTCATTTAATCCCAAGTAACAAGGAAGTTAACAATCAGTGCTGGAACTTTATCTATTACCATTTATTTCTAATAACATTATTTTAAGCTTATATACTATAAATCATGGTTAGTCTGATAAAAACAGGACATGAATTGAGACTGTATTTCTAATGAACAAATGTTCAAGTGTCATCTAGGTAGGAAACGCTTGTAGAGTGTGAACTCTTTCTCTCTATGCTAATCTTCTGAATTTGTTTTAGGACACTTGTAAATAAACTGTAAATTCTGATGATGTTACAATTACAACATTAAATAATAAGATGTTCAAGTAAGAATGTCCAGAACATAGTGCTGTTTTGTACTGATGTTATTTTCTGAAGACTAATAGCTCTGCCTCTTTGAAGAAGTTGGGTTCTATTTTCCTTCTAAACGTTCCTTTACTAATTTTTCCAAAGAGAAGAGATGCTCATCTGCATCTTCTGGCACAAGTTTCCTAATGGAATTTGCAAGTTCAAAAAGATATTCTGTATTTCTTCCACTTGGACCAGATGCATTGTAAATTTGCTCAGCAATGTCTTCCAGAGGTGCAGGGCCGAGATAGTTAGGGTTGTCACACGTTCCGATGTAGAGCAAAACACTGAAAGGTTTTGTTGTGGGGTCTTTTGGGTAAAAAATGACGGTTGTGGTTCTATAGCCGCCTTTCTCTCTGAAGTCAAGGTATGTTTTTACTTCCTCTTCTTTTCCTACTGGTAGTTTGTAAGCAACACCCCACACACTGCCCTGTCGAAAATCAAAAGAATACACTGTCAAACTATGTGAGGATATATTATGACCAAGGATATCTTATAAACAACTAAGAAAAACAGTATTTAAAAACCTTTATTCTGAATAAGTAATTGACTGATAGGTCTTTTCCATGAAATTTCTATATTAGGTCTTATTTTTAAACTAATGTCCTGTTTATTGATTATTAAGAAATTCTGTGGAAGAATAGTGCCATTTGCTGACTAGGAATTATAGTTGCTGTTTTGAAGGTAAGGTGCTTTTAGATGGCTCTCCCACTATAAACTGGTGGAAGTGTTTTGTAACCTAGACTATAATTAATGCTACTAAGGGTTGCCTCTTCTTGTGTTTAAATTTTCAGATAAGGACTATGGTTTTGAACAAGGCTGGCCTTGAACTTGTGATTCTTCTGCCTCAGCTTCCTGACAGGCAGGCGGCAGTACTCCTGGTGCTGCTTGATGCTTGTGTTGTATAATTTGTTCAAGTTTAGAGAAACTGAGTACCATCCATAAAGTTTTGAGTGCTTCAAACTCATTTAAAAATCACAAGTGCTGTTGATAAAGTGAGTTAGAAACTTTTAGCTTTTTACTGAAAAATACTGGATTCCACATAAATTGCAAGAGAGCTTTAAGGATTCTACTTGATTATTAGTCATAATTTGCTTATATGGAGCCTGTTTCCATTATTATCAAAGAGGATCACAAAAATTCTTAGTCACCAAACTCACTTAGAAAAGTCCTAAAAAGGAGATTTTTGTATCATTTCATTTGGTTGCACTTTGTTGTGTTTTTTTGGTTTGATTGTAACTTTCCCACAACCACTAAAAAAACAAACAAACAAACAAACAACAAACAGAAACCCAAGAAAAACACCTCCATAATAAATACACAAGCTGGGTGGTGGGCCATGTTGGCACATGCCTTTAATCCAGGACAGCCAGGACTTCACAGAGAAACCCTGTCTGAACAAAAAACAAACAAACAAAACAAAACAAAAACAAAACAAAAACCCCAAAAAACTAAAAACAGCCAAACAAATAAAGAACCTCCCAAACCTAGGTCAAACTCATGTTTTATATTTTACAGTTGTATAGCTTCATTTTCAGTTTAGGACTTCTAACAGTATGAGTAGGGGATGTCTCTGACTCTTTTACCTGGTTTGGGGACCCTTTTCCTCCTACTGGGTTGCCTCATCCAGCCTTAACATGAGGGAAGCTGCCTAGTCCATGTTTGGTTGATATCACTGGGAAGCCTGGCCTTTTCTTAAGGGAAATGGAGGAAAAGTGGATTGGTGGAGAGGGGAGGTGCATGAGGAGGTACTGGGAATAGAGGAGGGAGGGAAAACTGGTCAGGATACAATATCTATGAGAGAATAAAAATAAATAGATAAATGAATAAATAAATAAATAGATAAAAAAACAACAAGAGGCTAAAATACAAACACAGAAAAGAGTTCTAGACTTAGTTTAATACAGATTTTCTGTGATGACTAATAAAATTTCACTGATTATTAAAACACAGAGCTAAGAGTTTAATTAAGTCTATGAAAAAAAAAATAAGTATACTATACCCCAGGATCTTCAACAAGGGTCACAACTCTTCCAGGCTGTTTTGAAAAAGATAGAAATAAGTATTTTTTCTTCTGAATTGAAGTTCATTATATAACTAAACATTAACAACTTGTCATAGAATAATAACGCTCTACTACATCTGTCTTAACCACTTAGGGAGTAGATTAAATCATTGCTAGGCCACACCTCTAATAGATCTGATTCTGTAGGTCTGGAGCCCGATAATAGGTATTTATAATAGCATGCCAGCTGGCTTAGTGAAACTATTGCATCCATGCTTTCAGAACCACTACTAGGACATTCTTAGGTCTCAGTTATGAATGAATGACTGATTTTTTTTTTTTTTTTGGCCTGTAGCTATGAAGCACCTTTACCTTTGTATTTATGCCAAAGGGTGCTTCAAAGCAGCTGCTTTTATACTCTCATAAATGAATGTCACAGTGACTTAATAAGACGCTAATACTAGACCTCATCACTCTACCTACCGACCTGTCTGCCTATCATTTATTTATGTATTTATTTGTGTGTATGTGTGTGTGTATAAATTTTTGAGAAAAAAGTCTCTTGTAGCCCAGAGTGTCCTCAAACTTGCTATGTAGCTAAGGCTTGGTTTGAATTCCTGATTTTCCTGCTTCTACCTCTGAAGTGTTAGGATTATATCCACCATGCATGGCTTAGAAATTGTCTACTTTTTTTTTTTTTTTTTTTTTAATTGTTGACTGTTCTTATACAAGACAGACTACCTGGCAGGACTATCATAGCCTTAAGTACATTTTAATTAATTAAATTTTAAATAATTAATCAATTGTTCTTTTCAGATAGTTCTAAGTCTATAGTCTGGGCTACCTAGAACTCACTATGTAGCCTTGAATTCCTGGAGAACTTTCTGTCTCTGCCTCCCCAGACTGCCATTTGTAGCAGAGGGTTCCCCCTCAAGAGAGAGACATTTCAGAAGGATGACTGGAGCTTGCATAGAGTCAGATTTGTAAAGCCAGAGATGAGAGTTGAGGGAGTGGAGGTGGCGTTCCTAGTAGAAGTAGACACTTTTCCTATCTTGAACCTTAGGCTAAAGACAAACAAGACAAAACAAAACAAAAAAAGCACAATTGAAGTCAGTGTACAACTAACAACTAAAGTTAGTGGAAATAAGCCATTGAAATGTGTGAGAAATTAGAAATTGAAACCTGTAGCATGTGGGTAGCAGGTGATTGATATGATGGAAGAAGTATTTTGGGAATATCAGGTTGGTAAAATGTACAGTGATTACAATGGAAGGAGGAAGAAAAAGAATGATGCAGAATGAAAAATTCCTGCACTGAGGGTGACAATTTTGCATTCTAGCTCATTTCCCCCTCTGCCCAGCTCATCCAGTTCTGGATAGTTTTGTCTTTAAAACTTTTGTCTTCTAAAATTATGTGAAGGTACACTATCCCCCCACTAAAATAAGTACATATTTTAAAAACTTATGTGTCTGTGTGGGGTTGTATGCACATGAGGCTAGAAGAGGACATCAGCTCCCCTGGGAGCCAGAGTTACAGGTAGTTGTGTGCTGCCCATTGTAGGTCTTGGGAAGTGAACTTGGCTTCTCTGCAACAACAGTATGAGTTCTTAACTTCAGAGCCATCTCTTCACTCCAGTTTGGTTCTTTTACTATTATCCAGTCATCTCCTTAAAGATTTCTCTGCCTGCCTCTGATTTTGCTTCTTCCTACTCTAGGGAGAGCCAAGAATAGCTTTCTAGCTTTAAATCTTTCAAGGTTGTGATATTCTACAGAATAAAACCAACAAAAGTGCTTTGCTAAACTACAAACCCCATTCCTTCCCACCTTTCTCATTGAGTTAAACTGACTTACTTAAAACTCTTTTTATAACTCTTACAGTCATGTCTTTAAACATTTTTGAAAAGCAGTGTATGTTTGTAAATGTTTTCTTTGATAAGCAATGAAACTGAAGAAAGGGTTCTTTCCTTATTTTATTTTAAGACAGGGTTTTATGTAGCCCGATATGGCCTGGTATTTGCTCTGTAGCTGAGGATGACCTAGAACTACCTTCTGATATTCCACCTCTTATCTCTTGAAGTAGGAGTAAAGTTCCCCCACACCCTAGTTTATGTGGTAGTAGAGATTAATATTAGCTGAGCTATAAGCTGCCCTTTTCATTTCTTTCTTCACTTTTGAAGAAGGAAAAAAGACCCACAAAACAGGGTCTTGTTGTGTAGCCCAGGCTGGCCCCAATGTGGCAATCCTCTTACCTCACCCTCCTCAGTTCAGTGATTACAAGTGTGCATCACCATTCATGGCTAAAAAGAGGTCTTTCAAACTGAATAGGATTAGAAGATGCTTTATCATTGTCAGAAATGGTGTTTTTATTGGGTGATGAGGAATGCTTTTAATCTAGGAAAGTTAAGGATTTAGTAAATGTTCCTGATTTTTTCAAATTAAAATGATACCTTTGCCAGGTGTGGTGGTTGTATTTCTGTGAGTTTGAGGTCAGCTTGGTCTACATAGTGATTTCCAGGCCAGCCAGGAATGTGAAGTGAGACTCTTGTCTCTAAAAACAAATAAACAAAAACTTAGGAAGAAATTAAAGTCTAATGAAGAAAGTCAAACACTATTTTCTCTGCTACACTATGTGGGAATAAGCTTGTGTATATGTACCTTTCTTATTAACTAATTTACTGGGTACATCCTGCTGTAAAAAAAACAGTATATCCTAAGAAGTATCATTCTAAGTTGCTGAATAGTTCTGTAGGCTTTTTTACTCTTATCCAGATGGTTAACACTTAGACAAATGTGAATTACAATGTGAAGTCAAGTAATGATGTTTTGTCTAGTTCTTAAAAAGAATACTTTATTTGGAACATAATTAGTACGCGATATTTCCTTTCATTTTCAAGGATGGAATTTTTTGAAATGAAAAGTGTAAAACTATTAGCCAATGGAGTTCCCTGCTCTAGATTTCCTTTCTTGTCTCAGTAGGCTAAAGTATAAAGAAACATTGGCGTATTATTTTTTTACATTTATTTACTTTATGTGGCACACCTGTGCCATGGCTTGTGCATGGAGGTCAGAGGATACCTTGTAGGAATCAGTTTTGTCGTTTGCTTGAGGAGACACATCACTGGCCTTATTTATTAAAAATGTTTCTTTTAAAGAACCATGGGACCCTGCCACCTCCCAGACAGGGTTTCAGTATGTAGCTCTGGCCTCAATTCACACAGATCCACTGGCCTCTACCTCCTGAATGCTGGAACTAAAGTCATGTACTACGATGCAGGCTCTCTGGCCCTACTTTTAAAAGTGATACATAGAACCAAAACCAAACAGCTCCTTCACCCCCAAGAAAACCCATGGACTTTTGAGTGTATTGATTAGACAATTTCTTACCAGCAGTCTGCTTGGCAGTACACATATTATGTAAGAAACATATATTAAAACTGATGTCTTGAATATTGTTGTGTAATTGTCTTGAATTCTTTGGTTATGATGTTTCTGTTGGCTGTAAATAAACATTCCCCCTCAGTTTTGGGTTCCAGCAGGTCAGGAAAGTCTACCTTAATTCTTAATTGACAAACTTAGAATGGTTCTAACTCAGATGCTTTTCATGTGTCTTTTAGCAGGTACAAACTATTTCAGAATCTTGGTCTTTCCCTTCCAAGAATCTCTTCTGATAGCTGGCTTCCAGCATTTTAGAATATTGTACTTTGGAGTATTTTTAAAAATGGTGCTGGGACTTGAACTCAGGGCCTTATATGTGCTAGGCAGGAACTCTACTTAAGTATATCCCAACCCCCTTTTTAATTTCTGAGTTTCAGGTCCAGGCAGGTCTTGAATTTGTGACGCTATTTGGGATTACAGACTTAAACCAGCAGGCTAGGCTAATTTTGAGAGTATTTTAGAGAACATATAAGCATTCAAAATGAAGTACTACAAAGGTTAGAAGTTAACCAAACAAGTTACTAGTTACTGCATACTTGTTTTATTTTTTTTCACAGATTAGTTGTTTTGAAGCCAGTGCAAAGCTGTGGGCTGCTTCTAATTCTCAGAACCCCTACTGAGATGAATGCCTTATGTGACCGACTGAAAATAGATAAAATGATTTGTATTTTACATTAATAATCCAAGAGCACTCTGGAGAAGGAACCATGAAAGAGTAACGTAGATTTTTGTACTGTTTTACTCATAACGAACTGCAAACCTTACATAACTTTGCTTATATCTCCCAATCAAAATAATCACCATGGGCATAAAAATTGGAAATAACTTTGTAAACTAGTTCTTTTGTGATCTTAGGCATCTTTAAACTAAAACATTAAAAAGATAAATTGGAAAATTTTGGTCACACGTAAATTCAAAGTAGTAAACAACTGGCATATTGCGAGCATATCAACGAATTTACATATCGATCATGTGTTGACATGAAAATTCATCCTTATTACTTTTGGGGGGTTGGCAAGACAAGGGCTGCCCCAGGTACTTCAGCCTTGTGCGAGCTTGCGTGCCTGTGCCTTCTCCTTTAGAAACTAACTGCTCGTCCAGTCATGGTGGAACACACCATTAAATCCCAGGACTTGGGAGGCAGAGGTGGGCGATCCCAGGGAGTTCAAGGCCATCCTGGTCTACAAAGCGAGTTCCAGAGGGCACACGAGAAATCCTGTCTCGAAAAACCAAAAACCAAAACAATATCAAAACCCCCAAACCAAAAACGAACTGCTGGCTTCTGAAAAGGTCTCAAGGTGACCGTCCTGGAGAGAGAGGCGAGGACAGGTGGCCAACGAAGTTGCGGAGAGCGTTATTCTACGCCAGTGCTCTGCCTCGTAGCTAGGTGTGCGGGCACTGGCTCCTTACCTTGCCGGGGACCCCGCGGTGGTCAGTGCTGCCTTGCCAGAAGCGCCTGCTATAGTTTGTGATGTAACCAACCAGCTTGTCCTGGTAGGGGAAGTCCACCTTCCAAATGAGGGACCCGTAACCAAACACCCACATCTTTCCGGACCCTGGCCAGCTTCCGGGCTTCAGAACGGGACTGCAGCCAGGGGAGTAACCGGCTGCAGGGGCGGCGGCAGGCGCGCTGGCTACTCCCGGTGTTCAGCGCAAAGCATACTGGGTTGCAGTCTCCAGGAACGTTTTTTTCCAGAGCTTCTGTGGTGCAAGGGGGGTAGGAGTCAGGGGACTACATTACCCACAATTCTTCAGAAAATTGCGACATTGTAATTGGAGCAGCAGCTCTCCCCCTCTTTTCTTTCGAGAGGAGAGAGAGAGGGAGGGAGGGAGAGAGAGAGGAGAGAGAGAGAGAAGAAAAGGCAGGAGAGAGAGAGAGAGAGAGAGAGAGAGAGAGAGAGAGAGAGAGAGAGAAGAAAAGGCAGGAGAGAGAGAGAGAGAGAGAAGAAAAGGCAGGACCCCTGGCTGGTACTCTCTTATAGGCACCGCAGTCGGCACATAGGCACTTTGTTGTGTTCTGAAAATTGGCTAGCTGCCGACGTGTAACAGCCTGAGTAGCAGATCCTGGAAGTATAATCACCATATGACCAAAACCTCTTCCCTTTGCCTTTCAAATAGAAGCAGAAAATTTGCAACACCAGTTTTATGCCTGTGAAAGAGCAACTAGAACACTGGATGAAAAAAAAGAAATAAAAAGGAAAAGAACATGACTGCTTCTAGGTATGGGGGAGGAGAGAATTTTGTTATAGGTAAAAGGGAGGCATAGAATCAGATATATCTGGGAGAGCCTAGAGAGGACAAGACCAAACTGAGCTGTGCAATGTGAGGCGAGTGGTGAGGGAAAGAGGAGAGGAAAGTGGGGAGCCAGTGTAGCAGAAGAGGAATAGGTGAAAGAGACCAGGCATCCGAAATGGTGGGATTATGTAGATAAGGGCAACTCACCCTCTGAGTTGGAGAGGTTTAGGGTAGGGACGGAGTATGCCAGCCAGGAGGGCCCTGTAACAGATAGGGACTACGGAATGCAGGGAGAACCTGGCGGCCAGTGTTGGCTTTGATGTTAAATGGGCTCCTCAGCCGTTTGTCCCAGTGTTGAAACCTAACATGTATTTAAACTGCCAAAAAGAGTCGTGTTCATGCTTAATGTTCTCTGCGGCTCAGAGAAGCGCAGGTGTGCTGACACATTACTTACACTCCATCACTGTTTCTATAATGCTGTCTCTAGAGTTCCTTTCGCAGATGAATGGGTACTGTTTTGTTTGTTACAGGAAGCTTGGAGGATGATGTATATTCCTTAATGAGTCCATATTTTGGATTGTTGAGTGTTCTTATATTTAGTTTCAAATGTTTTTTTCCCCTGGATTTCATTCTTAACTCTTCTAAGTTTTTCATTGCCTCCCTTTCAGGTAGTTCTATTCTTGCGAAACTATGGCAGGACATCTTAACATTTAGATAAACATTGGTAGGAAAATTTATAGAATCGTGGGTTATTATTATTCGGAAACCTATTTTCTTAGTCTTCCTTTGGGCTGTGTTCTTTTTTTTTTTTTTGTATTCTTACGAGTATAGTATATTATGTATTTTAATTGCTCAAAAATTGAAAATTAAGTGATACATACATACTTTGCCCTACAAAGACCCAAAACTCCCCTGGTATTTTAAATAATATTGCTGGGAACTGATGTGAGGGACATCTGGGTTAAGCTGTAGCACAGGCTGTGTGTGTCCTGACAGTTTCTTCAATTTTCTCATGTGAGATATGAAACAGGGCCACTGATGTGCTGATCTAGTTCAGTTTTGTTTTACTGACTGTAGTATTGTCTTTCTGCCTTGCTTTATAGACTGGCTGAGCAAAAGGATGAATTTTACGGAGGCTTACTCAGATACATGCTCTGCAGTTGGACTTGCTACCAGAGAAGGAAATGTTAAAATTTTAAGGAAACTGCTCAAAAAAGGTCGAAGTGTGGATGTTGCTGATAACAGGGGATGGATGCCAATTCATGAAGCAGCTTATCACAACTCTGTAGAGTGCTTGCAGATGTTAATTCACACAGGTAAAGCAAATGCAAGTTGTGGGACTGTCTGTAATAACTAATATCAGAAAATAAGATGGTAATAATTGGTAGCACTTGTTTTCTATAATCCTAAAATCAGTATCTCTCCTATTAAGGATGGTAAGATTTCTGCCTTGGCTGGTATTCCATCTAAACATCTATAAATATTGCCCTTTATACTGGAAGTGTTTGTACTTTATTTATTTTACATTTATTTACATGCTTACTTAATTTGTTTGCGTGAGGCATACATGTACTGCGGTATGCCTGTGGAGGTTAGAGGACATATTGAGGGAGCCAGTTTTCCCCTCTATCATGTGGGTTCTGGGGGTTAAACTTCAGTTATCAGGTTTAGCAGCAAGTGTCCTTACCCTTTAAGCCATCTCACTGGCCTCTTTATTTTTGATTTTGTTTCTCTTTTGTGACAAGGTCTTACTGTGGCTCTGGCTAGCCTGGGACTCAGAGATTTGCTTGCCGGTTCCTCCTGAGTGCTGTGATTAAAAGCATGTACCACCATGCCCAGCCTCTTTGTTTATTTTTATTCATTATGTAGGTGATATGGCAGGGTACCATGCTGCTTTAATTTCAGCTTTGGAAATTACTCATGATATGTATTCTTCTTTCACCCAGAAAAGGAAATAAAACAGCAGGGACAGTGCTACGAGAGTTTTACTTGGATTAATCTTGTTAAAAATTAAAATATTTATGTGTGTGAGTCACTTGCTTGCATATATGTATGCACACCATGTGCATACCTGGTGCCCTTGGTGGTCAGAAGAGAAGGATGGATCCCATGGAACCGGAGTCACAGATTGTTGAAAGCCGTTGTGTTGTTGGTAGAAACCAAACCTGGGTTCTCTTCAAGAGCAACAAGTTCTCTTAACCACTGAGCCATTTCTCCAACCTCCAATCTTAAAAAAAAGAAAAGAAACAGAAACAGAAAAAGAAAAAAATAGAAAGAAAAAACAAAGATTTAAACAAGGACTTTTCCTCAGTGTGGAGGCTCACACCTGTAATCCCAGCACTTAGGGAGGCAGAGGCAGGTGGATCTCTTTCAGTTCAAGGCCAGCCTGGTCTACAAAGTGAGTCCAGGATAGCCAAGGCTACACAGAGAAACCCTGTCTCGAAAAAACCAAACAAACAAAAATACTTTTCATTTGAGAAATTTTCCAGTTACTTGGAGTTTATATTTGTAGTATAGCATATACCAGAGTACCTGCCCTTATAGTTCTTGTATTGTTGTTAGGAGACATAGATAAAAGCCATTAAGCAGGATTGTTTCATTTTTGAGAAAATAAAAAGTAAAGCAGGAATGGATGGAGAGTGATGGTATGATATTGCACATATTTTTATAATTTTGCATACTGAGTGCTCGAAGCTTGAACTATATTTGGCATAGCAGCCTGCTGGCAGACATGGTGCTGGAGGAGCTGAGAGTTGTACATCTGGATCCTCAGCAGAAGGAGACTGTTCTACACTGGCACAGTGTGAGCAGAGGAGACCTCTAAGCCTACCCCACAGTGACATACCTCCTCCAACAACTCCTAATAGTCCCACTCCCTACGGACTGGACATTCAGACCCATGAGCCTGGGGCAGCAGGGGTGTGGGGGTCGGGGAGCATACCTAGTCAAACCACCACCACAACCTAAAAATATATAAATTACACACTGACACACATACCCGATCCATTCATTGTGTATTATCTCTCTGTCTGTTTTGTCTATCTCACAATTTCCTTGGAAAAGCCTAAACTTTTTTAGATCTATACATAAAAAGAAGTAGGTATTTTCTCGCTGAACCTGAATGTTGTTGATTGAGCTTGACTAGATGGCCAGTGAGCCAGGAAGCTTCATGTCTTTGCCTCCCAGTACTAGGATAACATGTTCATATTGGAGAACCAGCTTTTTATGTGGGTACTGAGGGTTAAATTTACATCTTCATGTTTATGTAGCGCTTTATTTAATGAGCCACTTCCTCAACCATGTAAATTTTTTTACTCTCTGCTTTACATTCTAGGTAAGCACTTTACTACTGAAATTGTAGTCTCAGCTCTCTCTCTCTCTCTCTCTCTCTCTCTGTTGTTGTTTTTATTTGTTTTTGACACAAGGTCTCTCTATTTAGTCCTGACCATCCTAGAACTTACTGTATAGATCTGGATGGCTTTCAACTCACAGAGATCTGCCTGCTTCTACCTCCTGAGTGCTGAGATTAAAAAAGTGCACCATCATGCCCAGCCTCTAGCCCTACTTTTTACAGTGATACATAAAAGTATTTTATGTGGTGTTTCAAAATGTGTGTACACACACATACATACATATACACATATATATTATGGTATTTAAATTAGATAATAGGTATGGCCCTTATAGATTCATGTGTTTGAATGCTTGGCTACAGGGCATGGAACTCTTAGGAGTGGCCTTGTTAGAGGAAGTGTTTTACTGTGGAGGCGGGGCTTTGAGGTCTTAAATAGTCAAGCCACACCCAGTATGAAACAGTCTCCTGGTTGCCTTCTCATCAACACTTAACTCAGCTCCTCAATGCCATGTCTGCCTGCACGCTGCGGTGCTTCCCGCCATGAGGTAATTAATAAAACCTCTGAAAGTGTAAGCCAGCCCCAATTAAATGTTTTCCTTTATAAGAGTTGCCTTGGTCATCGTGTCTCTTCACAGCAATGAAACCCTAACTAAGATATTGCTTTAACATTTCTTTATGGTAAAAGCATTCAGAATTTTTCAAACAGTTTTTTTATTTGTAGGTAAGGTGTGTCTGTGTGAGGGGATGTCACATGTATGAGATGCCAGTGAATCCAGGTGAGGGTGTCAGGTTCCCTGGAGCTGTCGTCTCAGTTCATTGTGAGCCGCCTGATTTATGTGTGTTCTCTGTGTAGGTAACCGCACGTGAATGTGTGTACTCACAGAGGCTAGTAGAAAACCCTGGGTCTCCTGGAGCTGGTGGTCGTATGCTGCCTGATGCAGGTTCTGGGAACTAAACTCAGATCTTCTGTTAGAACAGTGTGCTCTTAACCCCTGAGCTGTGTGTTTAGCCTCTGACCTTACTTTTTGAGTCATAGTCTCTCACTGACCTTGGAGCTTATTGATTAGGCCAGGCTGTTTGGCCAGTGAGTTTCAGAGCTAATGCTGTGGGGGACAGGGAGACATCAGTGCTGGGATTCAAACTTGGTCCTCATGGTTGTGTAGCAGATGCTTTTACTGACAGAGCCCAGTTCCCAGTGCCAAAATGGCTTATTCTATGCTGAATATGAATGACAGAGGCCCAGGAATATGGATTTAAGTTGTGCTCAGTAACATGTTTCTATATGGAAGTGGTTTCATGTTAAGTTTGAAGATTCTATGAGGTTGATGGACTGACAAAACATTGTCATTGTGGGTCTGTATCCCCCACATCTGTATCTGAGCTAGTATCCTTTTAGCTATTAGGTAAAAGTAGTCTATTAATGTAATAGGCTATTAGCTTCTAGCAACTCAAAGCTAAGGGTGTTATCAGGTAACATATTAGGCCTGTAGACAGCATTTCCCATTTTTCCATATTCCAAATACTTCATGTTTCTGCCAACATATTTAGAAAATGTCTTCATGTATGATATGCTTCCGCATTGGAACAAGGCATCCCGAATCCTTATTTCCAGACCATGGTCATGTTTCCAGACCACGGTCTTCATGTTTGGCTCAAAATATCTATTCCCTTTGATGTAAGGGTGGTATTTTACACCCATAAAGCTTGATAATGTAATCTGCTTGACACAGACTTTTCTCACCCTTCTGATCAGCAGTTTTGAGATTTGGCCTCACCAAATGGTTTTGTTCTTAATTTTTAATCTACCTTCTACCAAGAACCATGTAGTTTTGTTTTTCCTTTTTGTAGTCAATAAAACACATTAAGTTTGCTACATATCACTGCTAAAAGTGGTAAGCTAGCTCATTATTTATAAGTGGGGGTACACTTTGTGTCAGCAAGCATAGGCTGTGGTGGCGCTGGAGAGCGTTTGTCACTTCTGCACAGATGGCTGACACAAGTCCAGTTCACATGGTTCTGGATCTCAAGTGGGCTACATCTGAGCCAGGGTTTTAGGTCCTCTCCATGCATTGTCCTTGGTTGGGTATCATTGTCTTCAGGGCCCCCAGGGCTCAGTTTTTATGGCTCTGTTGGTCTCCCTTTGGAGTTCCTGTCCCCTCCAGGTCTTTCTATCTCCCCCTTCTTTCATAATATTCCCTGCCCAAAGTTTGGCTATGAGTCTCAGCCTCTGTTTCAATACCTCAATCAGTAGAGTCTTTCAGAGGCCCTCTCTGGTAGGTTCCTGTCCTGTTCCCTATCTTCTGCTTCCAATGTCTGTCGCGTTTGTCCTTCTGAATGAGGGTTAAGCATCTTCCCTGTCAGTGAGTTTTTGAGATGGTCATATTCAGGATGATATTTCTCTCATAATTGTCTGCATCACTAGTGATTTGCCCAGACCTCATAGAAGCCATACCCAACAAAGCACAGATACTTTGTTCATGACCACAATGAGAGCTGGTAAGATTCTGCATGCATACAGCATATTTGACATGAAGACTTCTCACTGGGTTAGTATTTCGTGATATATCCATTAAATCAATAAACTTTGTTGGAAGTGAGAATGCCAGCACTCCAGTGATGTTTGTTCCAGAAGCTGACCAGGTGAATATTACAATCTCTCCAGGTGTGCCAATCAAGACATACCTTAAATATAATAATGTCTGTAATAGTACTTTCATTCACCTTTACTTCTACATAGATTATCAAGGTACCTTCCAAGGCCGTTTCTTTACTGCTGATGAAATGTAAACACCCGTCTCCTGCTCTTGCCACAGGACAGTCCTACAGCCAGGCTTTCCTTTTTGTGATAGACTAGACTCTCTCAAACTGTGAGTCAAAGTCTGTCTTTCCTTAAGTTTTACCGTTTTTTATAACAATTTTTCTCATATAATATATTCCCATTATACTCTCTCCTCCCTTTACTTCTCCCAGTTTCCCCTACCTATCTACCCATCACAATCCATTCTCTTTCTGTCTCTCATGGGGAAACAGGCCTCTAAGGGATAATAATAAAATATAATAAGATAACAACAAAAACTAATACATTTGTAATGGACAAAATAAACAGAAGGAAAAGAGCCCAAGAGATAGCACAAGAATCAGAGACCCACTCATTCTCATGCTCAGGAATCCCATAGACACACTAAACTGGAAGGCATAATATGTATGCAGAGGACCTGGTGCAGACCCATGCAGGCCCTGTGCATGCTGCCCCAGTCTCTGTGAGCTCATGTGAGCTTTCCTTATGCCGATAGAGATCTTATTTTTTTGGTTGACTTCATCCCCTCGGACTTTTATACTCTTTCGGCCACCTTTATACAAGGTTCCCTGAGCCTTGATGAGGATTTGATTGAGACACCCTGTTTAGGGCTGAGTGTTGCAAGGTCTCTCCCCGCCCACCCCACCCCCAGTTGTCCTCAAACACACTATCTTCTTTAAACACACTATCTTCCTTAAACACATTTTTTTTTTTTGTCCCAGACAGAGCTTTTCTGTGTAATAGAGCACTGGATGTCCTGGACTCAAATTCACAGAGATCCACCTGGCCTCTGCCTCCTAGGTGCTGAGATTAAGGGCGACCACGACAACCACAACTGGCCTGTTCTAAGATCTTTTACTCTGTGTGTAATGTCTGGCTCTGGGTCTCTATATCTGTTACTATCTGCAGGATTAAGCTTCTCTAATGATGAATGAACAAGGCACTGATTTATGAGTATGGCAGAATATCCTTGAATCATTTTATTGATATAGCCATCTGTCTGTCTGTCTAATCATGTTTATGCATGCATGTCTCTCTGTCTGTCTGTCTATCTATATCTATCTATCTATCTATCTATCTATCTATCTATCTATCTATCTATCTATCTGTATCTTTTAACAACAGCAGTATTTTATTTTACCCCAGGTACTTAGGCTATCTAGTCTCAGGTTCTTGGTCAAACAAGCAGTTTTGGTATGGATTCCATCTTGTGGAGTTGGTCTTAAGTCAAATCCTATATTGGTTGGTTACATACACAAGCTTTAGGCCACCATTGCCCTAGCCTATCTTGCAGAGAGGGCAGCATTGTAGATCAAAAGGGTTTGTTTGCTTGTTTGTTTATTGGTTTTTTGAGACAGGGTTTCTCTGTGTAGCTGTCCTGGAGATCAGACGATTTATAGCTGTTTCTTTTGTTAGAGAATGATATTTTAAACCAAGATCGAGGGACTGAATACCACTGGCCTGTGATTGCTTTTAAGCTCTTCCAGAACTAGAAAATGAATTTATGGGTTATAACCCATATGTGTATGTATGTGTTGATACCTGGACTGTAATCTAGAATTACATTCTAGATTCATTCTGGCTTTCCTGTTACTTACGTGAAACCTCCATTTCCAGAAGATCTGCAGTACATTCTTTGTTTGATGTAGTCTTTGTATAAAAGTAGTTTTAGAATTGTTCATCTCTATCTTGTAAAAAAACCTAACCATTGTCAGCTACAGTGCAGTGTTTATGTATAGTTTGTAGTCATACCATTATTTTCAAAATTATGTAAGGCATCATTTTATCCCTTCCTCCCTACAGACTTTATGTTGTGTTTTGAAGTACAATTAGATGATTCCCCTTAGCCCTCAGAGTATTATCTGTTGCCCTGAATAAAGGTGGCTGTTGCATGAGACTTCAGTTGCCTCATTTATCGGCTCCATTCTCCCAGGTTACAATGCCCTGAGAGTGGTGACAGTGCGTGTTTCTGTGGCAAGATTGCCGAAGAGCTGTTCTCATTGGAGTCCTTTCTTGTCGTGCTATTCTTTGACTCACTGGTTTTATTCAGTTCCTCATACAATCTTGTGTTTTTTGGTGTTCGTTGGTTGTTTGTTTTAATGCCCACAAAGTAGGACTGATAATCCTTTGGCTAACAGGTTTCCCTTTTCCCATAGATTCATCTGAAAATTACATTAAGGCAAAGACTTTTGAGGGCTTCTGTGCATTACATCTTGGTGTGAGTCAAGGACACTGGAAGATCACACAGATTCTTTTGGAAGCTGGAGCAGATCCTAATGCAACCACTTTAGAAGAAACCACACCGTTGTTTTTAGGTGACGTATGCTACTTTTGGTACAGATGTACTTTTAAAAATGCTTTTGTTAGAGAAACTGTTAGAGGATGTTCTTGGGCAAATATTTTACGTGCTTCCTTTGATTTTGAAACTGAAAGGCTATTTTTAAAGATTTTTCTCTTGTTTTTCTACCCTTGGGTGGTGGTAATATTAGGGACTTGAAAATGTTTAAAGCTGAAAAATCCATTTTGAATTGAAGCTGCCCTGTTGTCCATGGCAGTGCTGAAGACCAATGGTGTCTGGTTGGAGCAGTCGTTCAAGGTTATCTGCTAAAACCTGTTTGCTTTTTCTTCATATGAAAAGATTCAGGTTCTATGAAAGAAATAATCACTTGTTGCCTGTGGATCATGAGTCAGACTTCTTCAATGAGGAACTTTTATTTTCTTAAGGATCACAGCCAAATCCTAAGTTATATACTTCCAATAACAATAGCTTTTTTTCTTTTTATTCCTTTCTTCTGTTTGGTTTTGTTGGGTTTTTAGGAACATATTTTTACCATAAGATTGCCAGAGATATGAGGAGAAATTGCCAGAGAAATTCAGAAGATACCTTTGAAGTAGGATTAGTATATCTAGACTCTAGTTTTGGTCATACCACATATAATTTGTATATACTCATTTACTATATGCTTGTTGCTTCATTTATAAAATGAGAGTATCTAGATTTTGTCATTCACACGATAATAAAATATCTGTGGAAGTAGTTTCTCTTTGTGACTATAAAAATCTTTAAAAATTTTACATTTAGTAAAATTTAGTTTTAAGGGTTATATGTGTGTGTACGTGTGCGTGCGTGCATGCATGTGCACTCACATGTATGTAAAAACCAACGTAAGAAAGACATTGGGTGTCCTGGTCTGTCACTAGGAACAGATTTCCTTTGACACAGATTTACCTTACTGAACCCTAGTCACTCTGTCTCTGCCACCATATTCCCCTGAGGTTATAGGTGCGTAGCCTGGGGTTTCATGTAGGTGCTAGGAATTTGAACTCAGGGCATGCTATTTGTGTAGCAAGCACTTTTAGCTGCTGAACCCTCTTCTAAGCCCCGGTTTCTAAGACTTTTGATAGTCAGCTTCGAAGCTACAGAATCATTCCATCACCAACAGATTCTGTCTTCCTGTTTGGTTTTTGTTTGTTTGGTTTTGTTATGTGACAGGGTCTCCCTGTGTAGTTCATGATTTGGCCTTGATCTGGAGGTGGTCTTTCTGTTTCTGCCTCTCAAGGGCTGGGATTACAGACATGTGCCTTCCATACCAGGCTTTATTGTTACATGGCCTGATGGTCTATTCCTTTTTATTATGGGTAGTACTGTATTTTATTATATGGATGTACCATTGTTTACCCATTTGAATCGCCTTCAGTGTTTGACAAATCTGGTATGAATATGTGCAGTCAGTATTGTGTGATGATGTATTCATTTTTCTTGATGTGCTAAGTATGTACTTCCCTCTGGAGAGCAATCTAGAGGCTTTTATAAGCTGCTCTGCCATTTTCTATTCCCTCGATAAATATTTTAGAGTTTCAGCTGCTTCATATCCTCAACACTTTCAGTCCGTCTTCATTGGAGTTTAGTGGTGTCTCACTTAGTTTCAATTTTCATTTTCTAATAAGTGTTAGCAGTTTCTCATTTGATTATGCTGCTTTCTTAATTAAATAATAGAAATAATCAATTCTGGTTCAATGAGTTCTTGTAATTTTCTTTCAGGTTTGGGTTTTTACTGCTTTTTAAAAACATTTCTTTTCATTTTTTTTTCCATATTATTATTTTTCTAAACCCTTTTGAGATTAAGTTGTAGAGATAATGCATTGATCCTGGGTACTTTAGTACTTCAATGTGAACTTCTTAAAAGCAGTGATAGTTCTCCTAGTTATATAACTACCATATGATGATCAAAATTAGGAAGTTAATGTTGATACAGCACTACGATTTGTATATTATCTTTGGAAACATTTATTATTTTGTGTTTTGCCTTCATGTGGTCTGTGCACCATGTGCAGGCCTGGCAGCTGTGAGCTCAGAGGAGGTGTCAGAATGGTGTTCCAGGCCGCTGGGAGCTGCCGTGTGCGTGCAGGGAATTGACCCCATGTCCTCTGGAAGAGCAGACAGCGCTCTGAACCACTGAGCCATCTCTCCGTCCCCAATTACTTTCTGGATTATCGGTGCTTTTTTAATTTTTTTTATTTTTTGAGACCATGTTTCTCTGTACAGCTCTGGTTGGTTGTGGACCAGTTTGCCCTCAAAGTCAGAGATCCACCTGCTTCTGCTTTCCAAATGCTAGGATTCAAGGAGTGCACCACCACTGCCTGCCTCATTTTCAGTGTTCTTAATAATAATAATAAAAAGAAAAGAGGGGGTTCAGTTGATTAAGCATCAGTTTTTAACATTCATGTGTCACATCTTTGGCTTTTTGTGATTCTGAGCAGACAGTTGCACCAGTATTATCTGCTAACCTTTATTTTTCAGACTTGTATGGCATTTTACATTTTTCTTTTCTTTTCTTTTTCTTTTTTTCTTTTTTCTTTTTTTTTTTTTTTTCTGGAGGAATGATGTTTAGGGTGTGTTGTTCCCTTTTCAAAGAAATTATATTCTCCTTGGCTGTTACAGCATTTTTTCTTCATGTCCAGTTACTAATGAGCCTGATACTAATAGCTAATATGGGTAAAACCAGTAGATCAAGTGGGTTGTGGGGCAGAATACAGTTATGGAATCTTCCAAGGCGATTGACTAGAAAAATCAACTTGAGTGATTTGTTGGGTATGATTGTGACTGAACACAAGTCCAAGTGTAGAGAGCCAGAGCATTGATGCTGTGTGGAATGAAATTATCTTCAGTGGACAGAGCGTGCCACTGTTTTAAAACACAATGTTGCCTTCCCTTCATTCTTTCATTGCTTCCTTCCTTCCTTTCTTTTTATAATTTATTTAATTTTATTTTATGTGCATTAGTGTGAAGGCGTCAGATCCCTTGGAATTGGTGTTACAGGCAGTTGTGAGCTGCCATGTGGGTACTAGGAATTGGACCTGGCTTCTTTGGAAGAGCAGACAGTGCTCTGAAGCACTGAGCCATCTCTCCAGCCCAAAAGCATATCATTGTCATCATAACTATCTTCACCTTCTTCAATTTATTTATTTATTATTTATATATCATTCTGCTTACCTATGTGCCTGCACTCCAGAAGAGGGTACCTGATCTCACTATAGATGGTTTTGGAAGAACAACCAGTGTTCTTAACCTCTGAGCCATCTCTCCAGCCTGCTTTCTTCCTTTCTTGGCTTGCTTGCTTCCTTCTTTTCTTCCTTCCTTTTTTCCATCTAAAAGATGTCTTATTCTAGCCCAAGCTGGTCTGAACTGGAACTCATAATGTATCGCAAGGTAATGTACTTTTGGAAGTTCTGCCTTAGCCTCCAGAGTGCAGGGATTATAGACACATCCTGCCATACTTGGCTAAGGATTGAACTTTTCAGTTTGATTTCAGGATTTAACATGAGAACAGTCAGAAACTGTCTGCTGTTTTGTTTTTTTTTTTTTTAAACATGATTGCCAGCATATAGCTTAGGTTTATGTTTTAATAACAAGTCTGCCCTTCTTCCTTTCCTTCCTTTCCCCCCTCTTCCCTTTCTTCTTTCTGTTCTAACAGGTCTATTGGGGCAGTGTAAGTTGATCTCAATCTTGTGATACTCCTGTGTAATTGTGCTGGGTTAAATGTGTGTGCTTGGGTTATTACTTCTTTACCTTGTCTTGCACATTTCTCTATTTTGATCTGTGTACATAAACAGCAAATATTCTTACCATGTTACGCTCAGTTTGTGAGACCCCCAAGGACACCAGGAATCAACTCCACTGCAAACACATGAGGGTGTATTTTATACAAGCTCAAGCTCAGGTCACAACCTTCCTGTGGAAGAAGGAGAGGAATGTGGTGGGGAGGTTTAGGGGAACAGTGTTTTTAAAGGCAAAACCACAAGCAGGGAATTTCGAAGCCTTGGTCTATTTTAGGCACCAAGGCCATAATGGTTCTGGCTTGGCCATCTGGAGGATATTTGATTGTAAGCAATGCTTGGAATGTCCTGTTAGGGAGGGGGGGTGATTAGCAAGCACATCTTGTGGTCTTTCTTAGAAGCAGGGCTATGTGACCTTGGTCACTGTTGAGAGGCCATCTGGGTGGGGGAGTAGGGACCATCTGGGTGCGTTGCCAGGCAACGGTATCTCTCAAGCACAAGCCTGGTAACTTTTCTGCAGGAGGGCGGATCTGTCTCAGCTTGCCCGCTTCTTTGTCTAAACTTGTACCCAGGACCACAGTCATGTTGCCCCAGGAATTAAATTTCAAATTTTGGACCTCTGAACCATATAACCATATAAAATAAAAAATACCCTTATTTTGAACACAATGATTATAAGTAAAACCCAGCTAATTATTTAGGAAGTAAGCTTTTTTTTCTTATTTGTTATATTTAAAAGTTTTGATAAATTAGAGGTTTGAGGCCAACCTAGTGTGATTTCATAGAATAATTTCTATAAGAATTACCCTGCCCCGCCCTGCTCAGCACACATTTGGCTATGAGGCTTTTTTGTTTGTCTGTTGTTGTTGTTGTTCTGAGTCTTTGCTTACTTTGTGTACCCTTCAGTGTTAAACATAGGAGTATTGGAAGAACACAGTGTTTTATAAACAATGTTGTATGAGGCTGCTTATTTCAAGATTTACCTTTGGAATGTTGCATGCTTTGGTTCACAGGGCTTGTCTTTTTAACTCTGACTCAATGTCTTCATAGATAAATGTTAATTCATAAGTGATAAAAATTTTGAGTTTAGTGTTTTTGACTTGATATATATTGTATTGATACTTTGGCTGTGATTTTCAGGTTTTTCAACTGAAAGATTAATCACTTTTTTAGGTGGTTTTTATGTGTTTTTACTTGGGAACATTTTACTTATTGAAAGTGAATCTGAATTTTTTCAGATAAAAAGTATGGAGTTCTTTAAGGGTTACACTGAAAAAGTATTAGTTTCATTTTTAATTGTTTACTGTTATATTTTTATGTTTCTTAATTTTTGTTTTTAAAATTTGTATGCAAAGTGTTAGCCTTCATTAGGCATTGTGGAATGAATAGTTTTTATTGATCTTCTGTCTGTGCTGTGGGGGTTCTGTTGAGAAAGTTGTCTCCAGTGCCAATGTATTCAGAGCTATCCCCCAGTTTCACTTCTGTAGGGATTTCATGTATCTGGTTTTATGTTGAGGTTTTCAATCCATTTGGACTTAACTTTTAGATAGTGTGATAGAAGTATGGGTTTATTTGCATTCTTCTACATGTAAACAACGTTTGACCACCATTTCTAGAAGATGCTGTCTTTTTTCCAGTTTGTATTTCTAGCTTCTTTATCAAAAATCAGGTGCCCGTGTGTGTATGGATTTATTTCTGGGTCTTCAGTTTGATTCCATTGATCAACTTGTCTGTTTTTATGCCAATACTGTGTTACTTTTGTTACTATAACTCTGTGTACAATTTAAAATGAGGAATGATGAGACGTCTAGCAGGTTTTTTGTTGCTATTGTTGTTCAGAGTTGTTTTTAGCTATCCTGGGATTTTTGTTTTTCCATATGAAGTTAAGAATTGTCCTTTCAAGGTCTGTGAAGAATTGTGTTGGAATTTTGATAGTAATTGTATTGAATCTGAAGATTGCTTTTGGTAGGATGGCCATTTTTACTATGTTAGTCCTACTGATCCATGAGCATGGGAGATCTTTTTGTTTTCTTATATCTTCAATTTCTTTCTTTCAAGACTTGAAGTTTTTATCATACAAGTCTTTCACCTGCTTTATTAGTTACCCCAAGATATTGAAAATCTTTCAGGCTATTGTGAAAGGGGTTGTTTTCCTGGTTCTTTCTCGTCCAATTTTTCTTTGCATATAGGAGGCCTACTAATTTTTTTAATCTTTTATCCAACCAATGAAAGTATTTATTAGCTAGAGGAGTTCCCTGAGTTTTTAGGGTTACTTATGTATAATATGTCATCTGGAAAAAATGATATTTTGGCTTTCTTTTGTTTTCAATTGTGTCCCCTTGGTCTCTTTCAGTTGTCTTAATTGTTCTAGCTAAAACTTTAAGTACTATATTGAATAACTATGATAAGAATGGACAACCTTGTCTTGTTCCTGAGTTTAGTGGAATTGCTTTGAGTTTCTCTACATTTAGTTTGATGTAGGCTATAGGCTTTGTTGTAAATTTTCTTTATTATGTTTAAGTTTGTCTGTATCCCTAATCTCTCCAGAACTTTTATTTAAGCTTGGTGGATTTTTTTGTCAAAGGTCTTTTCTGCATCTGAAAAATGATCGTGTGATTTTTTTTTCTTAATGTTTGTTTATAGGGTGGATTACATGTACTTGTTTTTATATATGGTAGCATCCCTGAATGCTAGACATGCCTGCATGTCTGAAATGAAGTCTGCTTGGTTCTGATGGATGATGTTTCTGATGTGTTCAGTTTGCAAGTATTTTATTGCGTTTTGCATATATGTTCATAAGGAAAATAGACCTGTAATTCTCTCTCTTTTTTTTTTTTTTTTGTTGAGTTTTTAATGTGATTTGGATAGCAAAGTAACTGTGGTCTTATAGAATGATTTGGGCAATGTCTCTTCTATTTCTATTCTGTGGAGTAATTTAAGGAGTATTGACATTAACTCTTCTTTGAAAGTCTGGTAGAATCTGTACTAAAACCATCTGGCCCTATGCTGTGTTTTGTTTTGGGTTTTGTGGTTGTTGTTTTTTTTTTTTTTTTTTTGGTTGGGAAGCTTGTAATGACTGATTATATTTTATCAGGGTTTATAGGCCATTTTAAATTGTTTTTCTGTTCTTGATTTGGCTTTGGTAAATGATACATACTGAGAAAATTATCCATTTCTTTCATATTTACCAGTTTTGTGGAGTACTGGTTTTTAAAGTATGTCCTTAAAATTCTCAGCTTCCCTGGTGTCTTCTGCTACATCTCTTCTTTTCACTTCTAATTTTGTTGATTTGGGTTCTCTCTCTCTCTCTCTCTCTCTCTGCCTTTTAGTTAGTTTGGCTAAGGGTTTGTCTGTCTTGATTTTCTCGAAGAACAAACTCTTTGTTTCATCTATTTATTTATTTATTTATTTATTTATTTATTTATTACAGTTTATTCACTTTGTATCTCAGTTGTAGCCCCCTCCCTTGTTCCCTCCCAATTCTGCCCTCCATTCTTCTTCTTCCCTGTGGCCCTCCCCCAGTCCAGTGATAGGAGAGGTCCTCCTCCCCTTCCATTTGACCTTTGTCTATCAGATCTCATCAGGACTGGCTGCATTGTCTTCTTCTGTGGTCTGGTAAGGCTGCTGCTCTATCAGGGGAAGGTGATCAAAGAATCAGCCACTGAGTTCATGTCAGAGACAGTCCCTGTTTCCCTTAATAGGAACCCACTTGGACACTGAGCTGCCATGGGCTACATCTGTGCGGGGGTTCTAGGGGGTTCTAGGTTATCTCTATGTATGGTCCTTGGTTGGAGTATCAGTCTCAGAAAAGACCCCTGGGCCCAGATTTTTTTTCTCTCCTTGTGGAGCTCCTGTCCTCTCTAGGTCTTTCTGTTTCCCCTTTCATAAGATTCGCTGCACTCTGCCCAAAGTTTGGCTATGACTCTCAACATCTGCTTTGATACCTTGCTGGGTAGAGGCCCTCTATGGTAGGCTCCTGTTTTCTCCCTCTTACAATGTCCATCCCATTTGCCTTCCCCCCCCCATTTTCTCTGTTTCTATTATATTGATTTCAGCTCTGAGTTTGATTATTTTTCTGTCTTCTACTCTTCTTAGAGATGTTTGCTTCTTTTTATTCTAGAGCTTTCAGGTGTGAGATCTCACTAATTTCTTTATGAAGGCACTTAATGCTATGAACTTTCCTTTTAGCACTGCTTTCGTTTTGTGACTTAAGTTTGGGTGTGTTGTGCATCTTTTCACTTTAAATTCTTATTTCTGGTGTTGACCCATTTTTTTATTCAGTAGAGAATTGTCAGTTTTCATGAGTTTATGAGTTTTCTGTTGTTTCTCTTGTTGATATCTAGATTTAACCCATGGAGTTCTGATAGCATACAGGGAGTTATTTCAATTTCCTTGCATCAGTTGAAACTTGCTTGTATCCAAGTGTGTGTTCAGTTTTGGAGAAAGATACATGAGATGCAAAGAAGGTGCATTGTTTTTTGTTTGGGTGAAATGTTCTGTAAATATCTGTTAGGTCCTTTTGGTTGACAACATCTGTTAACTTTGGTATTACTTTGTTTAGTTTTTGTCTAAATAACTTAATCTTTGAGGAGATCGGGGTATCAAATTCTCCCCCTATCAGTGTGTGATTTAAGCTTTTATAAACTTGTGTTTGGAGCATAGATGTTAAGAACTGAAATGGCATCTTTATGGAATTTTTTTTGATGTGTTTTTAGTGTCTTTCCCTTATTTCTTTTGATTAGCTTTGGTTTGAAGTCTATCTTGTTAGATATTAAAGTAGCTCCACTAGCATGCTTCATAGGTCCATTTGCTTAGAATATCTTTTTCCAACCATTTACACTGAAGTAATATCTATCCTTGATGTTGAATTGTGGTTTTTTTTGGATGCAGCAGAACAATGGATCCCGTTTATGCATCCATTCTTTTATTCTGTGTCTTTTTTTAATTGAGAAATTGAAACTGTTTATATTGAGAGCTATCAATGACCAATTAGTGTTGATTCCTGTTATTTTATTGTTTGTGATGGTGGTTTTGGTGTTGGTAGTGTATGTGTTTGTCTGTCTGTCTCTGTGTTTTTCTTCTTTTTGCTGATGTGAAATTATTTCCTGTGTTTTCTTGGGTGTAGCCTCATTTAGAAATTCCTAGTGCTTATCTGTGCTTATCAAGATCTCTAGGACACAAGGAAGACTTCCAAATAGGGCCAGTTGTTTAAATAAAAAAAAAATTTTTCCCTAAATGCAAAAGGGATAATAAGTTTAGGACTTTCCAAAAAATATTCACGTACAGTTTTCTCAGAAAAGACATAAAATTAATCATAATGTAGAGAGTCTCCTAGAATGCAACACACAGAGACCAAAACCTAAAAGTGAGAGACAGAATGACAGCAATTATAACACTGGACTCAGCTTTACTAGATCTGTGTCACACAGCTGTGCTGGCTACATGACATTAGCTGTTTTCAGTGGATATGGCTGTTCAGGTAGGCATCTCTTTCTTTAGGATAGGTAAATTTTCTTAACACCGCTGGCATATACCCAAAAGTTGTTCTACCAATACAACAAGGACACTTGCTCAACTATGTTCATAGAAGCTTTATTAGTAATAGCCAGAATCTGAAAACAACCTAGATGTCCCATGGCCAAAGAATGAATAAGGACTGGGCTATATTTACACAATGGAATACTACTCAGCTATTAAAAACAAGGCAATCATGAAATTTGCAGACAAATGAATGGCACTAGAAAAGATCATCCTGAGTGAGGTAACTCAGAACAAGAAAGACACACATGGTATCTACTCAATTATAAACAGATTTTAGCCTGTACTGGATAAATATACTACAATTCACAGACCCAGATAAGTAACAAGAAGGACCCAAGGGAGGATGCTTAAATATTCTCAGAAGGGGAAATAGCATAGACAGCAGAATTGGTTAAAGAGAGGGAACAAGGTAGGAGAGGGAGCACAGAGAGAAGCAAGGGGGAGATCAGCCCTGTGGCGATCAGGGAAGGGGGTGGACAGAGGGCCATCAGAGAAGAAGAGAAACCATGGGTGGGGCTGTCTGTGTGACAAGCTGGAGACCTACGACAGGGTAGGCTTCTGGGAGGATATGGAGATGACTTTAGCTGAGATTTCCTAGTAGCTGGGGTCATGGAGACTAAAGAGGACACCCTCTAACTAGATAGGACTCCTAGTGGAGGTAGGAGAATACCAGCCAACCCATGAAAACTTTTACCAAAATATACCCTGCCTACAAGATGTGCAGGGATAAAGATAGAACAGAGACTGAGGAAATGTCCAACCAATGTCTGGCACAACTTGAGGTCCACTCCATGGGAGAGAGCCAACCCCTGACACTATTAATGATACTTTGCTATGCTTGTAGACAGGAGCCTAGCATAGCTGTCCTCTGAGAGGCTCCTTTCAGCAGCAGATTGAAACAGATGCTGAGACTCACAGCCAAACATTGGATGAAGCTTACAGAGTCTTCTGGAAAAGTGGGGGAAAGGATAGAAGGACCTAGAGGGGACAGGAACTTCGTAAGGAGACCAACAGAGCAACCAAAGAAGGCCCAGGAGGCCTTGTGGAGACTGAAGCACCATCCATGGACTGGACCTAGTCTCCCTATACAGATGTAGCTTATGGGCAGCTCGGGGTTCATGTGGGTGTGCAGCTAAGGGGAGCAGAGGCTATCTCTAACATGGATTTTGTTGCCTGGTTTTTGATCACTTCCCCCTGGTAGGGCTGCCTCAGTAGGCCACAGGGGAAGAGGATACGCTCAGTCCTGATGCGACTTGATGTGCTGGGGTGGGTTGTTAGGGGAGGCTCCCCTTTTCTGAGTAGTAGAGGGGCATAGGGGAAAGAGAGAATGAGGGAGGGTCGGATAAGAGGGAGAGGGGAAGGGGCTATGGTCAGGATGTAAAGTGAATAAATAGATTAATAAAAATATTTTCTAAGACATCGAGGTGGGATTCTTTTCCTTCTATTTCTATTATTCTTAGGCATAGTGGTTTGAATGAAAATGACCTGCATATGCCCATAGGGAATGGCACTATGGGGAGGTGTGGACCTGTTGGAGAAAGTGTCTCATTAAGGATGGGCTTCGAAGTTTCACCTGCTCAAGCCAGGTCCAGTGGCTCACTCTGTCTTTTTGCTTCTTACTGATTCTGTTGTAGAACTCTCGATGCCTTTTCCAGCACCATGTCTGCCTGCATACTGCCATGCTTCCTGCCATGATGATAACTCACTAATCCTCTGAACTTGTATGCGAGGTTCATAAACGTTCTCATTTGTAAGAGTTTTCATGGTGTCTCTTCACAGTAATGGAAACCCTAATTGAGATATTAGATTGTTTTTTTCCATAGTGTCCAAGATTTCCTGGATGTTTTGTGTCAGGTGTATACCTTGGCATGGATCTTCCGTGCTGCCACCCTGCCACTGCCCTATCATCATTAGATATCATAACAGGAATCCTCAGAGTAATAACTTACTACAATAAATCATAATGTGGATCACTTCTTACGAAGTTGGTTCCTGTAAAGAGAATTCTGCTGTTTGAATTAAAAACTTTGTCTGCCCAGTTCCTTGCTGCCTGCTGGGAGCAGAGGCAGCCACTCTTGGATTCGTCCCTCCTCTCCTGGATTCGTCCCTCCAGTAAATCTCTTTTAACAGATTTATTGTCTAGTGTGACTCATCAGAAGAAGCAGTGAAAAAGAAGAGAGGAAAGAAGAATTGAAGAAGCGGAGCTTAGGCTACTAAGCTGCTCAGCTCATCGTGGGTTGGGTTAACCTTTTCCTGGGAGCCGCAACTGCTGGAGAAGGAGCAGAGCTCAGTCTCCAGAGCTCCTCATCAGGGTTTGGGATGGCCCTCCTCTGGGAGCTACAGTGTCTCTGCTGAGGAGGCCTCCTCTCAGAGTTGTGTGGTTCCTGGGCTCCCATGTCTCAGGAGACCCCTGGGATACTGTCCTACCTCAGATACCTTCCCAGCTCTCAGTTGTTTCTTGGACGCCTTTCCATCCAAATACCAGGAAGGCAGGCCAACAACAATAGTAGCAGCAGAGGTTGTGACTGAGTCACCCTGATGCTTATCTTTCTCTGGTTGTATGCCAAGTACCTTCCACTATATTGGATGCTAGGCAGTATAGGTGAAGTTTCTAGTTGAGGAACCAGCCTGATGTCTCCATGTTGGATGGCATAAGTAAGTATTGTCTTAAGCATCAGGGCCTTACCAATAGTTACTCCTGGCTCTTATGATAGGAAAATAGTTTAAAAAACAACACCAACAAAAAACCCTTTCTGTCTTTTATTGGCAGATTGTTTTTCCTGACTAGTTATTCTGGACTGTGTATCCTTTTTCACACTCAGCCTCATTTTTGGCAAACTGGAGCTACATTGTCACCATTATCAGAGAGAATAAATGTTTGCTTCTTACTTCCTTTCCGTCTATGTCTTTTCATATATCATTTTGCATTCATATGGAGGCCTAGGCATATATAAGTGAAATTGAGCTAAGACACTTGTGATAAATGTTTGGGAATGATCATAGTATTGTGCATTCCAAGGTGTATAAAATCATAAGGACATCACTGAAGTGTCAGCCCTACAGACATCTTTTTTGTGACACTAATCTCTCAAACTACTATATTGCAGCTGTTGAAAGTGGACGGATAGATGTGGTGAAGCTACTGCTTCAATATGGAGCAAATGTCAATGGATTCCATTCTATGTGTGGGTGGAATTCCTTGCACCAAGCTTCTTTCCAGGTAATCTCAGGATTTATTATTTCATTTTCATGTAAATTGTATGTTTTACTTTTTAAAGACAGTTCTGTTCAGTTTTGATTTGTTTACCTGTGATTTGTGATAGTTAATACAGTACAGAAATGACAATCTAACTAAATACTAGTGATCATTTTAAATAAGCCAGCTGTTGTAGTGGCTAGAGCAGCTTTGGATTATAGGGATTATGTAAGCTTAAAATGTTGGTCACGTAGTAATGAAACTAGCAGTATACATGGGATACAAACTGATATGGAGAAATGTCATGTTCTATTGTTAATTGTATGTTTAGAAAACATGATAGCTCCCTACTGCTTGAGTTAGTAAACTAACTGCATAGGTCTAATGATTATAATTGGTAGAGGCCAGTCTTTAATGGGCCTATACTTAATAGGCTGTATAGAAGTGTAGGGTAATCTTTTTCATCCAATGTAACAAGACTGCATTTTTTTTTCCTGTAGGGTTTTTTGTTGTTGTTGTTGTTTTGTTTATTTCTGAGAAGATAAGAAAAGTAAACCACAGCAAGCAAGAGTTTTTTGTAACTTAAAATACCTGTCTGTGCTTTAGGGAAACGCTGAGACTATACAGCTACTTCTTAAAAGAGGAGCAGACAAAGAATGCCAGGATGACTTTGGAATCACACCTTTGTTTGTGGCTGCTCAGTATGGGAAGCTAGAGAGCTTGAGTATACTTATTTCATCTGGTAAGAGCCATAACATTTGTGCTCAGATGATCATTGTTTTCAATAGTGTTCCTAGGAAGAATGATTCTTGAGTCAGAAGATAAATAGTCCTAGTTATTATTAAGTATGTTACCAGCTAAAGGTTTCTCTGTCACTACCATTACACTTGTAACATTGCTGGAGACGATGGTGGCATCTTTTAGTGACATTTTCTGACCAGAAGGGTTCACTCTAATACGGCTTTTAAAGTCTCAATGTGTGTTTGTGCTCTGAAAGAGTTAAGAAATCATGGGTAGTTAGAGGGAAAGACATACCGCCAGATTTGCTGAGTGGTCTACATAGTGAGTTCCAGGGCATCCAGGACTGCATAGGGAGACCATATCTTAAAAATAAGATAAAATAAAGTTAAAAAAAAAAAAAAAAACCTTCAAATAGACAGAACAAAATTTACCTAGACACCAGGGCATAGTTTTCTTATTTCTGTTTTTTCCCCCTTAGAAATCTACATATTTAAATCAAGATAGAAACTGAAAGAAATTCACCTTCATGATGTTCAAGGTGAAGGTGTCTGAGCAATGACGATGCTTTATCTTAGACATCTGGACCCCAATTACTTCCTAAAATGATACTTTTTACATTAAGAAGCCCAGGCTCTGGGTATTAAGTGCTATCACAGCTGGAGCATGGTGATTCTTGTATTTCTTGTAAAAAAATTTTTGAAGTTGTTATAAATCATAATTTAAAAGTTATGAAGGTCTGTTTATAATGTTACCATGTGAAAAATGACTTTACTTTCAGTGTCTTTTTTTTTTTTTAACTTTTTCAGTTGTAGTCTTAGAGGAACTGGGTTCCTTGTTTCTGTTACTTTGAAGTTATCACATAAACTAGAAGGTTGATTTTTTTTAAAGAAGATCATTCTGTTGACTTTGTCTTTTCTCATTGATTATGTTTGTCTCAGAATCTGACAGCAGATGAAGCATCTAAATAAATTCTAGTGGGCTAGCATGTTTGCATATCAAGATGTTTCCACATCGTATTTCATTTGGCCTGTGTAGCTTATTCAAGGTGTACTTATTTAAGATCATTTTGATTAAAAGACAGTCAATCTTTTCCATTTTTTGATGGTGGTTTTCTACTGAGATATATTAGAGAAATTTTAAAATTGGCATGGTCATGTAATAGTATGAGTCTTAACATATTTAATGCGCTGTTTGCTGGTAAGATGATTAGGGAAATCTGCTGTTTTTCAAAAGTTTCTTAACAATTAAGGACATTTAAAAGCTTTTTGCTTGTTGTTTGTAGAGACAGAATTGCACTATGTAGTTTTGGCTGCCCTGGAACTCACTATGTTGGCCAGGCTGACCTCAGACTCCCAGAGAACGGCTTGCTTCTGCCTCTTAAATGCTGTGATTGAGGGTAAACACCACCAAGCCTGGCTGCCTTTTCAACTCTCTCTATAGCAGTATTAAAATAGCAGAGTTTTTATTTTCAAATCAACTTGGCTCCATTAAGAATACCATTCCCATTCATTGTTGCCTTTACTATGGAGTGCTTATAAGGGAAGGCGTGTGATAGTAAGACTCACCAATATAGGTTTTAATAGTAGACCACATGTGTGTAAGCCATATCAATTGGTAACGTTCAACCTCATAAATCTTAGTCCAAAAATTATTTAGTGACATCAGTAAAATCTCATAATTTACACTTTCCTTGGAATTTTCATCAATGTTATTCATATTTATTATTATTATTTTAGGACAGTTTAGCCTCAAACTTGTGATCCTTTTTTCTCAGACTCTCTACAAGATATTTTGGGGATTGAGAGATGGCTCAGTGGCTAAGAGCATGTACTGCTCTCGCAGAGGGTTGGAATTCAGATCCAGCACCCATGTTAGATGGGCTCGCCACTTATGGACTCCAGCTCCAAGGGAATCTGATTCCCCTTCTAGCCTTCATGGATATTTGAATTCACATGCACAGATATGTGTGTACACACACATAAATCATAAATAGACATTAAAGTAAATCTTTAAAAAATATTTGTACTTTGAACCTACAGTGCTTGTTGGGAGGGGGATTGAAATAAGTAGTCTTCATTGAATAGGATTTTTCTTAAAGTGAATTCTAAAATGTGATCATTTGTGTTCTTACTAATGCAGAACAAAAACAATTTAAATGATTATAAACAGGTTAGTAAAATAAGTCTATTTTTCCAGTAGTATCCAGTAAGGGTAAAAGCTGTTGTACTATGAAAGCCTTTTATGGCAGTTTGAAATTTATGTTATCAGCTTTTTTTCTTTTCTTTAAACATCTGTGAGGATTGTTGCTTAAATATTCTGTTTTGTGTTAGGTGCAAATGTCAATTGCCAAGCCTTAGACAAAGCCACTCCCTTGTTTATTGCTGCACAAGAAGGTCATATGGAATGTGTGGAGCTTTTGCTGTCCAGTGGGGCAGATCCAGATCTTCACTGTAATGAAGACAATTGGCAATTACCTATTCATGCTGCTGCACAAATGGGCCATACAAAGTAAGTGCTCAAAATGGAAAAAAAGTGGTCTCAGAATCAAAAGCTAATAACAAGTAGATCTGATCCAGATCCTTTGCCTCCTGGTAAAATGCTTGGTAGTTCTTATCTGTAGCCAATTTGTGAGATGCCTCAATTTACTCCTCGTCTTCCTCATACTGTTTTTAGCTTTGTTGACCTCCTTAAAGCTTCCCTTTGCCCAGTCTGAAGAAGAATGGCTAGAGATGGGGTAGGTACTGAGCTTTGTCAGGATTTCTTCAGCTGATGGCCACCTTTTCCCTTCCCTTCTGTTTTTATTTCAAACACCTTTAAGCAGCAATGTGATGACCTTACTTCCTAATTTGCAATATCTCCCTGTCTGCAAAAAGTGTGTGATCATTTTGGTATGGAGCCTTCCTTTTGTGTGTCCACTCCATCTTAAACCTTTTAACTAGTGCTCGCTTCGGCAGCACATATACTAAAATTGGAACGATACAGAGAAGATTAGCATGGCCCCTGCGCAAGGATGACACGCAAATTCGTGAAGCGTTCCATATTTTTTCAATTCCAGACATCTCAAAAAAAAAACAAAAAACCTTTTAACTAGACTTTTTCTCTAATCTCATATTTAGTCTGGCGTGTTCCTTGCTCCTGTTACTCTTTATTTGCTAGAAGTCACTAGGAAATTATTAGTCTATTTTGGAGAGAATATGGGAATTCTAGAAGTTAGTAACCTATTATGTCAACAAGAATAAGGCTCCTCATGAATCAGTATGGAGAGATTTAAAAATCAAGTTTCCAGTCTTTAGGGTCATAATCTACAATAGTGCTTCCTGTTATTAATGTTTCATTGAAAAAATAAAATGATCATTATGTTTAAAACTTCAGGAAAATGGAGTTTACAAAATGGATATTTTGTTGCTGGGTAGCATGTGTCCTCAAAAGGTCTTTGTAAACATGTTTGCCTTGTGACAGTATATTTTTTTCCCCAACTCATCTTTAAAACTTAAACACATTTATTATATTTAAGTGATGTCAAGCAAATTTTTACTTTTAATAAAATACTTGCTTTTAGCATTTAATATTTTCTTATTAAAAATTATTGTTAGTTCTTTGAGACTTTCATACATGTTTTGAATACTTCACCCTCCTCCAACTTTTCCCTGGTGCATACCCCCTCAATTTGTGTCCTTTACAAAAATTTTTAAATCTGTTTCTTCTAATTGTTGATTAACTTATATAGAAAAATGTTTGAACAGTTATATACTCAGCTTTAAAATGATACCAAACCTCTCATAGGAATTTGTTCGTAATTATGCTCAATTTTAAGAATTCTTTTTTTTTCCTGTTGATCTGTTTTTTTCTTCTTCTTAAAAAAAATCATTTATTTATTCACTTTACATCCAGATCATAGCCCCCTTCCTTCTCTCCACCCAGTCCCTCCCTCCCTCCCTCCCTCTTTCCCCTATCTCCCATTTTCTGCTCCTCAGAAATGGTCCACCCAAGCATATCAAGTCTCATGATGATTGAGCCTGTCCTCTTCCCCTGTGGCCTGTTGAGGCAGTATTGCCATGACAAAGTGAACAAATAGCAGGCAACAAAGTCCATGTCAGAGACAGTCCCCACTCTTCTTACTAGGAGACCCACGTGAAGCCCGAGCTGCCCATTAGCTACATCTGTATAGTGGGTCTAGGCCCAGTCTATGCATGGTCCTTGGTTGGTGCTTCAGTCTCCAAAAGCTCTACTGGGCCCTGGTTAGTTGGCTCTGTTGGTCTTCTTGTGGAGTGCCTAAATACCATCCAGGTCCTTCTATCCTTCCCCCACTTTTCCGTAGACTCCCTAGACTTCACCCAAAGTTTGGCTGTGAGTCTCAGCATCTGTTTCAGTCTGCTGCTGGTTGGAGTCCCTCAGAGGACAGCTGTGCTAGGCTCCTGTCTTGTTCTCTCTCTTAGTTCTTTTGCTGTCTGTTCTATTTCCCCTTCTGAGTGAGATTTAAACATCCTCCCTTGGGTCCTCCTTGTTCCTTACTTTCTTTGGGTCTGTGAATTATAGTATGCTTACCCTGTAGTATATGGCTGAAATCCACTTAAGTGTTTCTTTCTGGGTCTGGGTTACCCCACTCAGGATGATCTTTTTTAGTACCATCCATTTGGCTGCAAATTTTATGATTTTCTTCTTTTTAATGGCTGAGTAGTATTCCATTGTATAAATGTACCACAGTTTCTTTATCCATTCTTCAGTTGAAGGACATCTAGGTTCTGAGGTAGAATCTCAGAGTCATTTTGATTTGCATTTCCCTGATCACTAAGGACATTGAACATTTCATCAAGTGCTTTTTGGCTATTTGAGATTCATCTGTTGAAAATTCTTTGTTCTGAACCCTATATTTTAATTGGGTTATTTGACTTGTTGGTGTTTTAATTTCTTGAGTTCTATGTATATTTTGCATATTAGCCCTTAGTTAGATGGAGAGTTGGTGAAGAACTTCTGTAGGTATCTCATCCCTCATTTCACTACATAGCAGTAGTAATAAAAACTGAATGGTACTGTCATGGAAATAGACTGGTTGATCAATGGAATTGAAGACCCAGAAGTAAACCTATACACCTACGGACACTTGATCTTTGACAAAGAAGCCAAAACCATACAGTGGAAAAAAGAAAGTATCTTCCACAAATCATGGTGTTCTAACTGGATGGCTGCATGCAGAAAAATGCAAATAGATCTGTATTTATCATTCTGCGCAAAACTCAATTCCAAGTAGATCAAAGATCTCAACATAAAGCCATATATACTAAATCTATTAGAAGAGAAAATGGTGATCAGCCTTGAACTCATTGCCACAGGAGACAACTTCATGAACAGAACGGCAACAGCTCAGGCTCTAAGATCAACAATTAATAAATGGGTCTTCTTGAAACGGAAAGGCTTCTGTAAGGCAAAGGACATGTCAATAAAAAAAAAAAAATGGAGTCTACAATTTTGAAAATTCTGTTGCTACTGATTTTTTTTTTTTTATAGCCTACTCCAATGATAATCCATCCATGATTTTAGGTCTTCTTCAGTGTTATTTTAGTTGTTTTATGGGAGAAAAGAAAATCAGCCAAGAAAAACACAGTCTTAGAAAGAAGGCAATTTCTCAGCTGCTTAATCCTTATAGTTTTGTCTTCAGAGGTGATATAGTCTAGTCTTTTTCTGCTGCTAATTTCTTGCAGCTGAGACAAGGTTACAGATATTTTAATCATCTACTTTAGAGCGTACTCTAGCTAGCAATTCCTTTTTACAAATATACCTCAGATATTAATGATTATTTTTTCTGAGACTACAATATTTTATTACAGATTAAATTTCTTCTGATTAAAAATATAATTTCTCATTTTATGTCATCATCTTTCCAAATGCCTACTAATCAGAAACAAATCTGATTAATGTTTAAGAAACAGAAAACTTTTTATTTTTTGTTATTGTTTGTGAAACCGAGCCTTGTTATGTAGTTCTGGTCCCTGCAATTTGTTGTGCAGCTGTGGTAGGCCTTGAACTCATGACTATCCTGCCTCAGCTTCTGACTGTGACTTACAGGGATGTGTCACCACACCTGGCCAGTAAACAAAATCCCCAGTGCTATGAATTGAACCCAGAGCCTCCAGCATACTAGGCAAACATTCTACCTCTGGGCAATATCCCTAGACCCCCAATTTCCCAACTAGTTTATATTTAGTGTAGTAAATATTTAAATAATTTATTAGACCTGAAATATCCAACATAAAGTAGGTTTTGGAGCATAGGTCATGGTGGTGATAAGGCAAATAATAGTTATCCAAAAACAAGTATATTTTCTTTATTACTCATTTCTTTTTGAGGTCTACTTAGGCTTTGTATTAAGCAAAAGTAAGGGCAACATTTACCAGTGTTAGAAGGTAGATGAAAGACAGAAAGATGTTTTTAAATCATCCAGTCAGTAGGTGATTCTTAAAATATGTACAAGAAAGATGTTCCCTATTCTTATGCACTTGAAAATATTAAATATTTTCCCATTTGTGTATTTGAAGGATTTTGGACTTGTTAATACCAGTTACTAACCGGGCTTGTGACACTGGACCAGACAAAGTGAGCCCTGTTTACTCGGCAGTGTTCGGAGGACGGGAAGAGTGCCTGGAAATATTACTGCAGAGTGGCTACAGCCCAGATGCACAAATGTGCTTGGTTTTTGGATTCACTTCTCCTCTGTGCATGGCTTTACAAAAGGAGTATGTACATTTGGTATCTCTGTTCATACTAAGTTGCTAACCTAGAAAGTACCTGCTACAATATCTGTTGTTCAGGCTAGCAAAAGTGAGGTTGATAGTGCCCAATTGTTTGCCTTTTCTCTTTGCCATCTGGGTTGCACTTGTAGTGGAATAGTTTAAATGTATTAATGTAAATGCAGGTCCACTCTGTTGTCTTTAAAATGACTCAAGAATCAAAAATGGAACTTCATCAAGTTAGTCAGTGACTGCCTTAGGTTATTTAACTTTAAACCCTTTTTGTTTTTCTCCTGCAATAATGTGCTGCTTTACTACTATAATATTTTATATGATACAAATGGTCATTTTCTCTCTCTTTCTTCACAAGTAATTTAGGGTTGTATTTGTTTACTCATTTTCATTCTGTTTCTCTTTGCTAAGAATTGAGCCTGGGACCTTGAACATGCTAGGCAAGCACTCTACCATTGAACTAAATCCACTGCCCACAAAGTTACATTTTTTTAAAAAATATGGGTTTTGAGGGAATTAAAATCAGGTTCTGAAAGACGTAATAAAGCAAACAGTTTACTGACTGAGCTTTTTCTTTTTCTTCCTGTAGTTGTACTTTTAAGGAATTCAAGTTGATTTACTTTTTTAGAAGTTTATTTTGTATGTATATTGTATGCTAATACCCCTTTCTGAACAGATGTGCACATCTGTGAGCATGTATATGGAGGCCAGACATTGATGCGGGCTATTTTCTTGTGGCTCTCCATCCTAGTTTTTGAGGTAGGGTCTCTCACTGAATATGGAGCTAGAATGGTTGGCTAATGAACTCTAGAAAATCTGTTTTGTCTCTACAAGCTCTCACTCCGTAGCAGTGAGGTTAAAAAATCACTTTGCTGCACCTGTTTTTGTTTTGGTTTGGAGTTTGTTTGTTTGTTTGTTTGTTTGTTTGTTTGTTTGTTTTGAGACAGGGTTTCTCTGGGTAGCTTCCACTGTCCTGAACTTGATTTGTAGACCAGGCTGGCCTTGAACTCACAGCAATCCACCTGCCTCTGCCTCCCTGAGTGCTGGGATTAAAAATGTGTGCCACCCAGCCTATCTGTGGGTGGGTGCCAGGGATCTAAATTCAGGATCTTATACTCGATTGACAATTATGTTCCTGGCTGAATCATCCCTCTAGCTTCATACATAAGTTACTCTGTGAATTTTTTTTTCCCCTGGGGAAATTTTAGTGCTATTTAAAAAAAAAAAAAAAAGGTTCTCATGTATCTTAAACTGGTCTTGTACTTAACTACGTAGCCAAGGTTGCTAGAATTACATGTGTGTGCCACCATGTCCAGCTCTCAATGCTAATGCATTCTTTATGTGCAGCATGAAGTCACGTCTAGATCAGCTGAAGTTACCTCAGTGCAGCCTCACTCTTGCTGTCTCAGAATCACAGTTAAAAACTGTGATCAACACCTCCCCCTGAGCGGGAAGCAGTCTTACCAGGTGATAGAGGAAGACAGTGCAGCCAGTCAAGATGAGACCTCATAGGCTAGGGTCAGAGGGAAGGAGAGGCAGACCTCCCTAACAGTGTACTTGGAAGGAGCATGGGAGAAGATGAGGGAAGGAGAAAGAGGGATGCAGCTGGGATACAAACTGAATAAACTGTAAATAATATAAAATATAAATAAAATTTAAGAAAAACTGTGATCAAGCTTAGCATGCAGGGACAAGCCTATACACCTATATGGGGAAGTAGAGGAAGAGGTATCAGGAGGTCAAGGCCACCCTGAGTCAAAAGGGAATTTGAAGTCGGCCTATACTGTAAGGCATCATCTCAAAATCAACCACCCACCCACAAAATAACGCTGGTTAAAATACAAAAACGAATTACCCAAAGTTTCTGTCAAATATATCAACGCACCAACATGTGGTAACTTGAGGTGACTGTTAAGATGGTACTTTTTTTCTTATTACAGCACTCTGAGGTAGGGCCCTAGTCTGAAGCTGGGTAGTCTCAGTGACTCCAGCAGGTAAAAAATCTCGATATAAATTATAGCAAGACCTTCTCAAACCTGACAGTACTATAAATAACGACACAGAGGCTTTTAGTGTAGCTTAAAGCTTAGGCCTTTCACTAGGGTGGTCTCCCAGCTAGCTCATCTAACTTAACTCGACTAGCTAGCGGGTGACAGCCACATGGCAAGCTCTGTACCTCTCTCCTCTAGTTCCTATTTCACTCCCAGTTTGTCTCCAAACTGCTGCTTCTCACAGCATCCCTCTCTCTCTAGGAAGTTCTACCCTTCTTCCTGCTTCAGATATTGGCCATTGGCTCGGCTCATTATTACATCCAATCAGCAGTGAGACAACCTCTGATACCTTTCTAGATTGCCGCTGGGCAGGTGAGGAAAGACGAACTCTTATAAAATATAAAGCTGGTGATGGACCATCAAGATCCTGCCAGCATGTATCTCTCTGCCAGTACAGAATTAGCAATTGAAAATACAAAGACATACTTTCATACAAAGTAAAAAAAGGTCATCCCCAACAATAAACTTTTTTCCACAAGAGAAGTTGGCTAATTGGAACCCGTGGGCCAGAACTAGATAATGGGGAGAGTGTTGGAGAGAGCTGCTGATTATGCATATTATACATATTATTGGTTTACTGTTAGTTTCAGATGTATTGGAGAGACTCAGATTGTTCAAAGCAAAATTAAACCAAATCTTCAAGTAAGCCCTTGAGCTAGGCCCCAAACTGTGTAACAAAGACCTTGAGAACATTAAGAAGAAAGACTGTCGATAAAGGTGAAGCAGAAATTGTAGGCTGAACCTAACTACATTATCCTTCTGCTAAGACAAACAAAGTTACTTACTAGTCCTCAAAGGATGAAAAGACACAGGACCCAGAATTTTTACCTTGTTTAGCGTACAGTCTAAAATTACTTGCTATATGACAACCCATTTAGTTAATCTCAAGGAAAGACAATTAATCCTTAGATTATCCAGATGTTGGAAATAGCAACTAGTTGAAAGCAGTTATTATTTCAGACACCTAGAGGCACATGAATGGCCAGGCTCCTCTGCTGGGGATCTGATTGCCAGGTTCCAACCACAGAACACCGACTGCCCTAAGAACTGTCCCATCCCCATTCCTCCCTGCTTACAGAGTAAAAAGCCCAAGGTTAGGAGTCGAAATGTTACCAATTCCTGGGCTCACCCCAAGCTCTAGACTTAAAATACCAAGAGTATCCAAAATCTCTGTCTCTTATCAGGAAGCCACCTGACTATGTAATAGCAAAAGGAAAACAAAACAAAATAAGGAATGGCAGACTGTTCGCAAAGGGACTATTGGTACTTGTCTCATACTCTTGATTTTGGCTTAACTCTCTAAAACTTTTGCTAAGGTATAAATCTAACTGCAAGATTTGTAAGCATATTGGGTATGATTAAAAACTGGTAAAAATCTGTAACAGAAGGGCTAACTTAAAACTTGTAATACCAGAATTGATAGCTAAAAAAAAAAAAATCTATACACGTAGGTAATATTAAAGGAAATATGTGACTTCCTGCCATCTTAGGTGCTGTCCTCTCACCGGAATGGAGGCAGCCATTTTTGCTAACGTTGGAAAGGATGGATTTTGCCATGTGACTTCATTCCCATCTTGATGAAAATTGAACACATAGCATGGGTCAACCAAGGGAAAAGAAAAGAAAACAGCAACCAAACTCCTCCTAGCTATGAAGCCTAAAACAAAACAAAAGGATTTGAAGGAATTTGCTTTGCAATGATTGCTCTCAGTAAAAACTACTCATGTCTCTGGTAAATTGTAGGTAGAGAATTGTAAAAGCTAAAGTTCTGAGGGTCTAAGAAATTGTTATAAAAGTTGAGAATGTGAAAACTTAAGTTAGTTATGAGGGTCTGAAAAAAGTATTATGAAGGTCTGAGAATGTAAAAGCTAACAAAAGTTGTGAAGGACCAAGAATGTGTTATAAGAGGTCTGAAGGTCAAAGAAAATATGTAAAGGTTTGAAAATATGAAAGCTTAAGATATTTCTGAGTTTATATGGAGAAAAATACTATTAGTAGTGCCTGAGGAGGACAAAAATGTCTAAAACATTTATCAAATTTATCAGAATCACTACTCATAAAGTAAGCATAAGTGAATGTAATTTAATTTAAAATAATTGTGATATTACTTTTTCTAATTATTAAAAAGCGAAGTAATGGATTTCTTACATATGATTTTCAGCTAATTAATGAGAATTCAAATTTGGGTCACGTCATTGATAGCAGGTATTTGGAAGACTTTTCTAATATTAACTTGCTATTGCAGTGAAATAAATTTACTTATACAAGTGTTCAAGATTCAATTTTACACTAGCAGAGCACATAGAAATGGCCATATTTTTTATATTCTAACGAAAGGCTACCTAACCCTGAGAATTTACAGTGCTTGATGGCATGCAATAATCAAAGGCTTGCATGTATGGAACATGCCTTTGTGTCTGAGATCTTTTACAGTGGACTGCAAAGATCCACTCAGATCCACTTTTACAGTGGATGCTCAGAGTGGACTGCAAAATTCTGTGGTTCTCCAACTTTTTCACTGTCTTCCTTGTGAATGGTAATTTGGTTAGAAAATGAAGGGCCTATATTATGTCACTGGCCAGTTTCCTAAGTCTTTTGAGAATATATTTTTTTCTTCTTTTAACAAAATGCTGTATGAGTATACTAATTGGAAGAAGTTTTGGATTTGTTTACTGAACATATTTTATAAGATACTAATTAAGAGATAATACATTGGATGAAAGTAATTCTGTAGTTAAACTTGTAACACACAAGATTAAATAGTGTTCTGAGAATTTTTCTTGTGCGTTGTAGGGGAATGAGTGGATCTACAAATGTTTGAAGAATTTGCAAACTCAGGACAAGTTTATATTTATAGTAAATATGTCATTGTCCCTGTATTTATAGCTTTTAAGGAATTTTATACTCTTGTTTATTATACTTTATTCAGATTACTGATTAGGCTGATTGCTTTAATGTTAAAGGTACTTTAGTGTTTAGAGGTTGATGAGTATTGACCGTTATAACTAACATAGTGCTTAAAAATAACTTTATCCTATACTTCGATTTTTTTTCTAGGCTTTTGGTATATGGAATAAGCTTTATCTAGGTTTTTTTTTTTTTCCTCACTCATTAGAGAATATCTTTTTTTTTTTTCTGAGATATTGTCTCAGTGTGTGGCCTTGGCTGACCTGTAACTTGCTAAGTAGACCAGGTTGGATGTAACTCACAGAGATCCACCTACCTCTGCCTCCCAATTGTTGGGATTAAAGGTATGTTCCACTACACTTGGAGAGTTTTATATATCTTAAGAAGTAGTTGTTCTTAGCCAGGCGGTGCTAGTACATGCCTTTAATCCCAGCACGCGGGATGTAGAGGCAGGCAAATCTGTGAGTTCAAGGCCAACCAGGGCTACACTGAGAAACCCTGTCTCGAAAAAAAACAAACAAACAAAAGTAGTTGTTCTCAAATGATTATAGTTGAAACATCTTAATTTTTTTAATATAAAAATCTTTGTTTCTAGATTCTGGATTATAATAATTGAAAATGTATTAATATTTATAGTTCTTTAAAATGACACGATGCCAATTTCATTTTTTGATCTATTAGAATTTTTTATTATGATTAGCTATTTGTTTATAGAGCCAAGATGTTAATTCTTCTTCCGATGTCTTTAACTTTCAAGTAGAAAAGTGACTTTTGTTTATCATGCTACCTTTTATAACTATCTTTAGCTTTTTTTATTTAACTTTTTTTATTGATTCTTTGTGAACTTTATATCATGCACCCAAATCCCACTCATCTCCCAATCCCTCCATATCCACCCTCTGCCCTTGCAACCTCCCCCTCCAAGGGAAACAAAACAAAACAAAGATCCCAAAAACCAACCAACCAACCAAACAAACAAACAAAAACCTCATATCACCTAGCAAACTAGGGTGTGTCTCGGTGTCTTACCTATACTCTTTTGTGCAAACAGCTTCACCTGTAAGTTCATTGCAGTGAGTCGTTTGTCTTGTTTGAGGTTCCTAGCTTCTCCCACGCTTCCAACACTGGAACTTCCCCAGGACTTCTCTTGGATATACTATTGTTCTGTGTCTTACAGATCCTGAATCTTTGGATTTATAAGACCGGTCCGTTCACATGCTTCGGCAGTTCATATATGGAGTAAGGGTAGGGTGCTTTAATCAAGTCCTGTATCTAGGCCTGGATGGTAGCTGAGTTGGTCTGCCAACCAGCTCACTAGTGCCCCCTCCACCAGGACCAGCTTTACTGTGCGGCCCAGGAGAGGTGTGGGGCCTGCTCTCCTGAGTGCTGTAGGTAGGCAAGGGTCAGGGTCACTTCTGCCGTGATCCAGGGGAGGCCCGGGGCCAGTTCTACTCAGCCCTTCAATATCAACACACCTCCAAAGTGGCAGCCCAGAACAGGGCTGTCCTCGTGGCCACAGTAGACCTCTGCTACTGCAAGGCCATGAACTCCTGTGTTAGCATTGACATCTTTGGAAAGGTAGGATGGTTAAATGCTTTTTCAACCTTAAGACAGGAAATAAATCCCTGGCCAAGGTTAAACACAGCACAGAAAAACGTATTCAACATCATGTCATCTAGTCCTAGTTGAATTGCCATAACAATCAACTAGAGGGATTAGCAAATAGGACCGTGAGGAGGAATAAACACAGAAGGACATGCTGAGTCAGTTGTGGTCTCCACTCTGCAGGCACTACTCTTCTTGAGCTAAGATGCAGCTCGAGGAGTCACAGCAGCTTACACAGCGGTCGGCTCTCTCAAAGCAGGTAGGTGTAGGACCACTAACACTTGAGTTTGCCGCTGGCTCTGCTGATGGACGGTGTAATTCCCAAAGGAGCAGGAACAGCAACTGCCTTTGTGTCTCCAGTTCCACCTCTCTCCACAGTGCACAAACCACTTGGCTTTCCTTCCTTTCCCATCTTTCTACCACCTTCTTTTTTCTTTGTCTTCCCTCACTGTACCACTCACTTGCCAGGCTGGGCGTGGACCACATAATGCCAATATCAAAGAGAGAATAATTTTATTCTCATATCATTTCTTTCTCAGTTGTGTGCACATTGGACATGTATGTTTATTAAGCTTTGCTCCAGTTAACAAACAGTTTTATAATATGAACGTGTAACTGTCAACCATGAAGTTTTACATGACTGTAATATGTTACATTTATTTACCGGGTGCTTTGTTATTGAATGTGTAGGTGGTTTCTTTCTAAAGGCTGCTACGGATACTACTGTTAATAACAAATTTCTACAAGTGGTTTACAGTTTATTTTGAATTTTATCTTTTGAACAAATTGCCAAAGATTATATTACTGAACAAGATGTCTGAAAATGTTAATATTTATCTACATTTCGATTCATATATTTACTTGTGTATTTAAATATATTTACCTAAAATGTATTTATTACCTGTGTAGTATTCCATCTACTTATTTATTTTCATAAATAGTTGTGTATGCTAGAGAAGTCAGGTCACTCATTTAGAGCTGCACGACTTGGTGGCTGCAGGGACTCTGCTCTCTAACTCATGGCTGTGCTGTGGCTCTTTCAAATGAGATTACACCTGCTTTTTTTCAGAGTAACGATCAGTATTGTATGATCTTTTTTTACGCAATAAATTCAATAGGTAAAAACAATATGTTTATTTTATAGAGGTGCTTGATAAGAAAGATTAAGTTTAAAATACAGATCTGCAAGTTAAAATTTGTTCATGTATTATAAAAGCTTTCCTGTATGATAGGTGTGAAATCTATACCTACCTACCTACCTATCAGCCAACCTACTAACCTACCTACCCACCTACCAACCAACCTACCTACCAACCTATACCTACCTACCAGCCTACCAGCCAACCTACCAGTCTACCTACCAGCCTACCCAACTATCTACCCACCTACCTACCCATCTACCTACCAACCTATACCTACCTACTAGCCTACCCACCTACCTACCCACCTACCAGCCAACCTACCTGCCTACCAACCTATCTACCCACCTACCTACCCACCTACCAGCCAACCTACCTGCCTACCAACCTATCTACCTACCTATCTACCTATGTGTTTGCTGAATATAAAAGAGTGAAAATTGGCTAAGGATATATAACATGGAGGTTTCTAGAATGTATTAATCTTTTTAGCTTAAAAAGTATCCTGTAGGAGAAATGCTTAATTGAACAAAAAAATTATAGCTTACAAAAGGGTTTCTTTGTCAGAGATCCTTTTAAAATCTTAGCATTGAAAGCAGAGGAACAATGCAGAGGGATTGATATGTAAAGATTTTTCCTCTTCACCTCATCTCAACTTACTGCATGTAAAAGCCCAGTGGGTATTTCAGCTGCCATTCTCATTCCCAGTTGTAACGACTACTAACAGTTTGTTAATAAGTATTTGTTGTATAGAATTCTAACCTTTAAACTTCTGTGTAATTTTTTTGGGTGAAGCTGTGAGTTCCTTGGAATTGTGAATATTCTTTTGAAATATGGAGCCCAGTTAAATGAACTTCATTTGGCCTACTGCCTCAAGTATGAGAAATTTTCAATGTTTTGCTCCTTTTTGAAGAAAGGTTGCCTGTTAGCTTCATGGAATCATACATCTGAGTTTGTAAGTTATGCAGTTAAAGCACAGAAAAACTATAAAGCGTGGTTGCCGCATCTCCTGCTCGCTGGATTTGACCCATTGATTCTGCTGTGCAGCAGCTCTTGGTAAGAAAGTTTTCTAGTGGGCACTCCCCATTGGTAATGAGACTGCCTCAAACATACCATCAGTTCTTGAGATCTCCACCCTAGGAGGAGAGCAAGGGAGTGCGTGTGTGTGTGTGTGTGTGTCTGTCTGTCTGTCTGTCTGTCTGTCTGTCTGTCTGTGTATGCATGCACGTGGGCAGACGTATGTGCACCTGTGTACTGACCACCACAACTGCATTGTGGAAAGTATTGGCCACTGTAGCTATTCTGAGTTGAAAGAGTTGGGGGCGGCAAACAGAAGTTGATCTTAAAGCACAGAGTTCTATACAAAGTGACTGCAAGTGGTTAGAAAAGATACAGCTTGCAAGGGTTCTTTCCTGAGGTACGGTCTTCTACTCTTGACCATTTCTTGTCCCCCTCTTTTATTTATGGAGACAAGAGTCTTAGCAGCCCAGACTAGTTTTGAACTTTTAGTACTCCTGCGTCAACCACCAGAGTGTTGGAATTGTAGCCATGCACTACATGATAGGAGAGAGACCACTCCCCCAAGTTATCACACACAGATACATACACACACAACTTTTTTTAAATTGGAAAGCAATTTTTATACTATAATCAGTCATTTCAAGGATACTTTCAAACAGAGAAAACAGTTGTGTTTGAGAGAAGTTTAGAGTTTTATTTAGTTTTTCTACCTTGCATTTCTTTGTGTGTTTGTGGGGGGAGGGAGTTATGTGTTCATTAATGTGCCTGTGTTTTTGGAGGTCAGAGACGAGTGGGGATACTTCTATCTGCCCCTCCCTTTTCTCAGTGTGCTTTCTAAGGTACCAACAACTGAACTGCCCGTCTTGCTCCATTCCGATTCTTTCATTTGTTCCCTCAAAGTGTCTGCAAAAATTGAACATGAAAAGAATTTGTTTTGTATTAATTGAATGAAAAAATAAATAAAAGGAGGATATAACTGTTCCTAAGGAGTTAAGATGTTCTATTATAGATATAAGGGAGAGCGTAGGCAGAGGCATCTGGAGAGTCCAAAGTGAACATGATCAGTTGACTGAACAGAACCATGTAAGGAGAAGGGGGAGGGGAGAGCAAGACAGGAAGAGAGGAGAACCAGGAGCCAAGGGGCCAGGAGACTAAAAGGCCAAGATACTGGCATAGCAAAAATGGCTGGGTTATTTAGGGAGGAGAAGCTACAGAAAGAGGCCCAGCCTAGTGCCTGGGCTAGAGAGTGTGTAGGAAATGGTGGGGTATACTAGCCAAGATGTCTCTTTAACAGGTACTGGTAATGCTGAGAAAGGCTGGTGGACAGTGTCTGCTTTGATATCTTAAACAGGCACCTTAGCAATTTGTGTGGGTTTGAGACCTAACAGTAATGTATTTTTCTTCACTGTGGGGCTGTTTAGTTGATCTTGATGAGTAATTTTGCTAGGATTTTGAGTTCTCTTAAAGTTGTGACTGAATTTCATGTGTATAATGATGTGAGATCTAAAAGATACAATACTGAAGTTTTCATATTCTAGTAATATTAAGTATTTAAATACATCATTTACTTTTAAAAGTATGTGTATTCTTGTATATTTTTATAAAGTCTGCAAGTTATATATTATGTTATGTATTATGTAAGAGAGCTAGAGTTTAAAGAATTTAGACATTAGACATTTAAGTAGAAGAGGTGTATTAGAAATAAGGACTTGTGTGGCTGGAGAGATGGCTTAGAGGTTAAGAGCACTGACTGCTCTTCCAGAGGTCCTGAGTTCAATTCTAGACAAACACATGGTGGCTCACAACCATCTATAATGAGATCTGATGCCCTCTGCTGGCGTATAGGCACACATGCAGGCAGAACGCTGTGTACATAATAAATAATCTTAAGACATCAGGACTTACTTGAAACCAGTGTTGTGTTGTGTTTTGTTTTGTTTTCAGTAGATACCAAGTATTTCTAATATTTGGGGAAACTCTGTATGTGGATTGCTAGGGAATCCTGTATTGTTTTGAAAAAAGAGAGGAAGATCTGTTAATGTGGAACTCATTTCCATCCTTAAAGTTGGAATCACTCTTTAGGGCTGAATCTATAGTATGGAAGATTCTTTAGAATAGCTGTATAATCCCTGGGAATGGTATGGTGATGGGAGCTGTGGCATAGTGGAACCATTTCTCTTGTATACTCAACAGTGAGTGGAGATTTTTGAGCTTTATTCTTTCTGGATCATTCTGCATCTGTAGGGACTATATTTGTCAAGACAGCTCAGTTGGGAGGAGATAATAGCAAGTCCACCCAAGACACTGGTGCTTTTTCCAATGGAAAAGGAAGGGCCTGCTTTTCAGGAGTATAGAGAATTCTCATGACGCCCCTGCAGAGTTGCACAGGTCTATTTCATTTCTAGGAGTCCACTGAACTTGTCTTAGTTGTATTGATACTTTCTGTGTCATTTTATTTTGTCCATTTTATTATTAAGTTCTTGTAAAAATATGAGTGTTGTATTTCTTTCTAGCACTAGCCATATATATAGTTTGTGATGGATTGTCAATGTGTTGTTGATACAGGGTTGACTCAGTCAGCGATGACACTCTTATCTTTACTTTGGAATTTTCTAATTGGAAGAGACTTCCATCAGCTGTTGAGAAGATGCTCTCTGCTCGTGCAAACTCCTCTTGGGCTCTTCAGCAACATTTGGGTAAGAAAGTACAGATTTAAACACACTCCACTTTTCCTTTTCTTGGTTCTCTAGCCATGTTGGAATTTTTCATGGATTTGTTAGAGAACGATAGTAAATTAGGCATAATTCGCATGTGGAGAGGATGAGAAAGTACAGTGATTCCTCTGAGAACTGTGTCTGTTTATAAGTTTAGCCTACAGATCTTATAAAGGGCAGTGATAGCCCTTTTTACTCAGTGATAGCCTTTTGATTTTACAAAGATATATAAACAAAATATTTAGTTTGTATTCAAAAGAATGCTGAACTTAATTTCTCTCTAGAAATTTTTGTGGATTTTTGTTTTCTCTATAACATGTTATCATCTCTGAAAGGAAATATTAACACCTTTAATATTTGTACCTGTCTATATTTCCTGGAAAATTATGTTTTAGTAAATTTTCTCAATATAAAGCAGACTGTGGAAAATCCGCTTTTGAACTTAGGCATACTCAGACTGTGAGAAAAGTTTCTGATGAGGAAGAGTTTTCTGTTTGGGGTATCCAAGCCTTCCAGTTTAAAATTTCTTTAATGGTAATGTGGTAAAGTTCTCTTGCATTGAATTCTCAACATTGCTGTTTGAATATACTTCTACTAATTATGTATTTCCATCATCAGAAAACAAATAATAATTCAGAACAGATAGAATGTGGGACAGTGAACTTGGGAACAAAATATCAAAAGGGCGCATATGACAAAAATGGGAAAATTATTGCAGCACATCAATTATTAAAGATATGTTTGCATTTTCTCTGAAGTCCTTAGCACATGGCAGGTGTGCTTAAATCAGTGATTCTCAATCTGTAGGTTGTGATCCCTTTGGGATCACATATCAGATAATCCTGCATGTCAGACATTTACTAGTAGCTAGTGCTTTTCTCCTCTTTTCTCTAGCTACAACCCCTTTTCTTGATTCCAGTTCTGTATATCCAAGAGCCATTTGGATATTAATGTTTTGTATCTTATGTTTTGATGTATCTATGATTGAATGTGTCATTTTTCTTATAAATCTTTCTGTTTTCTAGTTCTGTAAGTTTGATAACTTGGAGGATGTTATTCTTTAAGAAAATGACATAGAGCCTAACAGCTGTTTGCTATCCATTTCATTCCCAGTAGTGGTGTTTCAGTGCTGTGTATGGACTTCTTTTCTTTCTTTTACCATGCCCAGCTCTTTTTTAAAATTAATTATTTTTATGTGCATTGGTGTTTTGTCTGCATATGTGTCCAGACAACTGTAATCTGCCAAGTAGGTGTATGTGGATTTTGCCATTGTTTGCAAAGAGGTTTGAATGCTATCTAGGTGGTAATATATTTGATTTCAAGGCTAGATCTAGTGGCTCTGTAATTCAGGAAATAATAGTAATCTCTGTATTCAGAAAGCTGGGACAAGAAGATCACAAGTTAAGGCTAGCTTGAACTATATAGTGAGGCCATCCTGTGGTTACACAGTGAGACAGTTTTAAAAACAAGATAATACCTATGTAAGAACCCTTCAGTTACTTTATAATGAGATAAGAACAACCATTATTAATTTTATGCGTTGAAAAACTTTTTCATTATCTTAAAAAATTAAAAATCTTAAAAACTCTAGACTCTTTCACAGGGTGTAGGGGTAATAAATTATTGTCAGCCCTCCTGCATCGTACAGCAGGGTTTTTTTTCCTGTTTATCTAAAAGATTTTCATGGAATATAGTTTGATCATGTTTTTATTTTCCAATTTCTTCCAGATCTTCTACCCCTCTACCTACCCAACTTTAGATTCATTCTCTCTCCCTCTCTTTAACCTCCCCCTTTTTCTCCAAAAATAAAATAATAAAAAAAAATCAAAACAACTAATAACACAAATATTAACAACTCCAACTCTATTGCACCAGTATATCTTACAGGTAGGAACTGATGTAGAGTGTAGGGTCTATAGCTTAGTAATACTGATCTTTATTACTGTGCATAATGCAGTGGATCTTGTGAGTCTGAGGTCTACGTGGATGACATAGTGAGTTTCCAGGTTTAATAATGAGACCCTGTGGAAAACAAAAACAAAACAACTTACTGTGCCAGGTGGATACGTGTGTGACTCTAGCACATACAGCAATTTTAAATTTAATTTAACTTAAAATGTTTGAGATAGGTTCTTACTGTGTAGCCTAGGTTGGCCTTGAGTCTATAGTACCATCTCTGTCTCCAAGTGCTGGGGCTAGAGCTGGTATGCCTTGCTTACATTTTGTAATAAATTCTCTTGATTTAAGGAAAAGGAGACATTTTAAGTCAGTGAGAAAGTTAACTGATTTCTGTTTAAAAAAATATCTTGTTGTGGGAATGTGGGAATCTCACTGGTATTGTGAGATTTTCTTGACAAAGAAGAACGTCCACTGGTATTTGTGGAAGTAATGTCTCTGGCTGTCAAAGTATTTAATAAAAATGTAAAGGTGTAAAACTTTCTAATTAATTTTGATTTTTTTTCTGAGTGTAGTGGTCATGCCTCTAGTCTCAGCATGTAGGAGCTAAAGGCAGATGGAGCAGCACAGGTTGAAGTCTAGCGTGTACTATTGAGATAGGCAACATCAACTGCAGTTTCCCTGTTTGTTTCCACGGTGATTGGGTATTGTTTAATCTGAGAAATAACTACCTTTTGATTAGAAGCATTGCTATCGGCTAAGAAATACTCAGAGGGTAAGACACCAAAATTTTGTTGGGTGTTTATTAAATCTACCTGTGACTCTTCAGAAAAGATGACAGACAGGCTTTCAGTTTATGCCAAAGGTCTGTTCCAATCACTTCTCTGTTGTTAAATACCTTTTGAGCTTCCTTTAACAACTGAGACTTACTTATACCTTTAAATTTTTCTAACTTTCATAACTTTTTAAAATGTCTGGATCCTGCTGGATGGCAATGGAAATATTTTTAGCAGCTGTCTTTAATCTTTCTGAAAAGAACCTAGGGAAAAAAATTTGAAAGTCTGCTTGTTCAGTGTTGGACAGAAGGGAAATCCATTCTAAATAGCTCTTCCAGGAACTAGTGACCTGATTTGGCTTCCTCCTAGCAATGGGGCCCAACAATGGCGTAGCTTTCATAGCAAAAACCTCTCTAGTAATAGTTAAAGCTTTGGGCATAGATTGAAAAATTCATTCTACATATGGACTTAACAGTTCTGGGCAGGTAAAAAAAAATAATCCAGATGTTTAAAACAAACAAACAAAACCCAGCACTTTCATTTGCATCCAGAAAAAGGTGAGATCTTCCTTTGCTGGCATAGTATAACCTCACATTTCCTCCACATGCTTTCACTGCTGTGGTAGATGGTATTCTCTTAAACCATGAACCTTTTCCTCTCTAAGTTGATTTTTCAGGTGTTTTATGACATCAACCTCAAAATAACTACAAAGTTGCAATCCTACTGATGCTTACTTATACAAGAAAACTTGAGGTTTTTTTGGTTTGGTTTGGTTTGGTTTTTTTTTTTTTTTTTGGCAAGGTATAGACTCACATTTGCTAAAACTCTTCAATCTGTTATCTACTTAATGTATGAACTGTATTATTATGTTTCTTAGGTACTTAAGTTAGATATGTGTGCATTTCCTGTTGAAATATTTGAGTTTTGCATTCTAGCTTTAGTCTTCCATAACTCTTGATTGTCTTGTGTGAGTTTTCATGACACAACAGTTTTTACTAAGGCATATGTAAAAACAGAACTGATAGTCAAAACTATAAGCTGATAGAAATATGTCATCCCAGTCTTTTTTCTATAGTGGAACCTATTTCTTCAACATAAATGTGGTTCCTGCTGGTCTTATTTGATTGTTCAGGTTGTTTCACATAACAGATCTCTCATAGTTAATATTACCACCGTCTCTGTAAAGATGGACCCCAACTATGAACATTCCGGCTTCCTGTGTGTGAATGCCAGCTTACCCTTTGCCCTCTGTAGCACCCAGAGCACCAGTCTGATGACTGTATCCTGTCCTGCTCTACCTGTTGAGTACCTTGTTAAAAGAAGAACAGGAAAGGGGAGGGGAATGCAAGACAATTGCAGTTTGGGGCTGAAGAAGAAAAGTTAGTGAATTGTCATGGAATACTTCTTTTGGATTTGTGTCATGGACTTGCCTACGTTCTTGATATATGTTCCCTTCGATGTTGATGTGAAGATTGCCATTTTGAATTAGAGCAGTTGTGATCACCCACGGGTGACCATCATGAAATTGGGTCTACTAACATTCCCTCCTGGAGGGAAGGGCAATTTCATGAGGCTCACTGTAAAAGTAACTTATCTGCCTGGTGTACTTGTCATCTTATAGGCTTATTGCCTCTGTCTGCTAACCTAGGCCTAGTCCTGGAAGCTTCTAGCCTCCAAACAATCTAATGTAGGCTTAGAATGTTTTCAGAATCTGAGACTTATTGCTGCATGAGCTCACCTTTTCTAATTCTTTCTGAACTTTTACTGACTGGTTCAGCTCAGTTGTTCTAGCTCAAACTCCTGTCTGGCTTCTCTCTTGGCTTTTGACTGAATTGCTCTGCTTGACATCATACTAATTTTGGCAATCTCTTTGAATCTTCTGGCTTCTTCTTATTCTCTGCCTTGTTCTGTCTTTAACTTTTTCTAGCTTGTTCTCTCTGCAGCCTTTTTCTGTACAATTGTCCTGGTTAAACTGTCTCATCCCTTTCTCCCACTGTGCTGCTCTAAATAGACTCTTTCCTATCTCCGACTCAATTTCTCAGATCTTTCTCTGATTTATCACTTTATCTTCCCCCTCACTTAGATACCACTTTGAAACCAAAGGTGCTTCGATTTACAAGCTAACTTTATCTTCATTGGTTGGGATTAAAGGTGTGTGCTGAGGACGTGTCTGTATTCTAGCCAGAGGAATTAGAGGTATGTAGCATGTTTGCATTCCGGCTGGATCACCTAGACCTGGGTCTTTGGACGTGCTCTCTTGCGACAGCAGCCATGTTTCTGGATTAAAATCTCTCTACATCTCACAGGGCTCACTACCCTTCAGTAGCCAGTGCCCTCCCTCCCCTCCCAAAAGTTACATAAGAGATAAATCATTAACTCCAATAAAACTGCACTGGTATAGGTTTTTTTAATTTAATATTTTTTGCATTGTTTATTAATTATTATAATTTATTACAGTTTATTCACTTTGTATCATGGCTGTGGCCCCCTTCCTCATCTTCTCCAAATCCCACCCTCCCTCTCTTTTCTCCCCTATGACCCTCCCCTAGTCCACTAATAGGGGAGGACCTTCTCCCCTTCCCTAACCTATCAGATCTCCTCAGGACTGGCTGCATTGTCTTCCTTTGTGGCCTGGCAAGGCTGCACCCCGCCCCAGGGGGAGGTGATCAGAGAGACTGCTACTGAGTTCATGCTAGAGACAACCCTGCTCCCCTTACTAGGGAACTTACTTGAAAAATGAGTATGTGGGTTACATCTGAGCAGGGGTTTTAGGTCCTTGGTTGGGGTATCAATTCTCTTCAGGCCTCAAGGGCTCAATTTTGGGGGCTCTGTTGGTCTCATTTTGGAGCTCCTGTCTCCTCCAGGTCTTTCTATCTCACCCTTCTTTCATAAAATTCCATGCGTTCTGCCCGAAGTTTGGCTGAGTCTCAGCCTCTGCTTTGATATCTCAATCAGTGGAGTCTTTCAGAGGCCATCTGTGGTAGGCTGTCCTGTTTCTTATCTTCTCCTGTTTCCGTTGTCTGTTGTGTTTCTGAATGAGGATTGAGCATCTTCCCAAGCATCTTCCTTGTTATTTAGCTTCTTTAGGAGTAAAGATTTGAGTATGTTTATCCTATATTATGTGTCTAATAACCACTTATGAGTAAGGATATACCATGTGTGAATTTCTGCTTCTGAGTTACCTCACTCAAGATGATCTAGTTCCCACCATTTGCCTGCACATTTCATGATTTCCTTGTTTTTAATAGCTGAGTAGTATTCCATTGTGTAAATGTACCACAATTTCTATATCCATTCTTCCATTGAGGAACTTCTAAGTTGTTTCCAGATTCTGGCTATTATGAATAGAGCTGCTACAACATGGTTGAGCAAAGGTTCTTGTTGTATAGTTGAGCGTCTTTTGGATATAGGCCTAGGAGTGGTATAGCTGCATCTTGAGGAAGCACTATTACTAGTTTTCTGAGAAAGCTCCAAATTGATTTCCAAAGTGGTTGTACAAGTTTACATTCCCACCAGCAATGGAGGTGGGTTATTACCCTTTCTCTACATCCTCTCCATCATGTGTTGTCACTTGAGTTTTTGTTCTTAGCCATTCTGATGGGGGTAATGTGAAATCTCACGGTTGTTTTGATTTGGATCTCCCTGATGACTAAAGGAACATTTCTTTAACTATTTCTCTGCCTTTCGATATTCTTCTATTGAGAATTCTCTGTTTAGCTCTGTACCCCATTTTTTAGTTGGATTATTTGGTTTGTTGGTGTTTAACTTCTTAAGTTCTTTTTATATTCTGGATATTAGCCCTTTGTCAGATATAGGGTTGGTGAAGATCCTTGTCCAATCCGTAGGCTGTCGTTTTGTTCTGATGACAGTGTCCTTTGTCTTACAGAAGCTTTTCCGTTTCATGAGGTCCCATTATTGATTGTTGATCTTAGAGCCTGTGTATTGGTGTTCTGTTCAGGGTAAATTATATACATTCCACAAGAATATTATACCAACAAGAAATAAATGCACACACCTACAGATACTTGATTTTTGACAAAGAAGCCAAAACAATACAATGGAAAAAAGATAACATCTCTAACAAATGGTGCTGGTCTAACTGGATGTCTACATTTAGAAAAATACAAACATCCATATTTGTCACGCTGCACAAAACTAAATCCAAGTGGATCAAAGACTTCAACATAAAACCAGACACACTAAACCTGTTAGGAAAAAAAATGTGGGGAAGAGCCGATAACTCATTGGCATAAGAGACAACTTCCAGATTTTCTTTTTTAATCAAAAAATTTCCTGGGGATTTAGCTGTCTTTGAGCACCCAAGCTCGTACAAGTAACCCAGAGAAATTCACTGGTCTATTTAGCTAGACTTGGATGAGTTTCTTTCTGTGCCTCTTCTATTTTGGAAGAAAAAAAAAATCACATAACAATTACAACTTATAAAAGACTTTTCCTTTTAATTTCATAGAAGGACTGAGGAACTGCATCTGTTTGAGCAGGCCCCATAATCAGATAACATGCTCTCAAAATCCCAGTGCTGTATCCACAGTATGAAGAACGAGAAATTGAAAAATATTGACTCAAGAGTTTCTGATTCAGTATGACATTGACAGCCAGTGGCTCATGCATTAGAGAAATCTGTTGTATTCTTTGTTTCAAGTACAAATGACTTTATCCCAAAGTGGGTTTTCCATGTCGATGGTGGTGACATACAGAAAACTGATTTTCCTCTTAGAGATAAAATGCTGCAAAGGAGCACGATCCAGGTCCTGTGGTGAGGTTCTTTATGATGTTGACACATTTGGACTTCAACAAATACCCTGCAGTTAGTAATAATAAAGTATGTGTGTAATACAATTGGTAAAAAAATAAACTGCAGTTTTTCAATAAGCACATAGGCAAAGTTAAAGTTTTCAGGACTAAGTATCTTAAAGCAAAAAGATTATGTATGTATGAGAGTATTAAGAGCCGTGGGAATGTCTTTAGGATCTTATAAGAAGTATCTAGATCAGTCCAACACTATTCTCTTAGAAACATTTTCAACACTGTGTCAGAAACTTCATATTAAGATCTCGCCATCTCCTTCCATGCATCTCTTTGAGTTTATTGTGTGTGAATATAGGGGACCAGGTGGGAAACAGGTGTCACAATCAGTGGCTTCTCACCTTACTGCTGAATTAGATGGTCTCCATTTATTTCCTTTATTGCTACCTTTATACCAGTCATTCCTCAGATTTTATTTTCTTGCCCATATTAGTTACCTTTCTGTATCTGTGACTGAAATATCTGAGGTAACAACTGAAAGCTGAGAATTGCTTATTCTGGCTCATAACTGCAGAGATTTCAGTCTGCACAGTGGAGAGAGTGTTGCAAGCGTATCAGTGTATAATGTTATTATCTGGAAGCAGGTAATTAATTTGTTTGGCTGCTTTGAAGTTTCTTGAAGGGTCAACAGCCTTCAAGGTTATACCATTAGATCCCTGTCTACACAGCATATCTAATCAGGCTTTTGTCTATTTGTATTTTGAAGCTCAGCTACTTGTGGGTAAATAAGTTGGACTAGTCTGTATTAGGAGAGGTTCAATGACTAGCCGACCTGAGAGCACACTGCAGCACCATGGCTGCTGTAAGCTAGATCCAAGTGATGGCTTCTGAGTGCATTACCTGATACTGCCTAGGGTTCAGTTACATAAAATATGCCATGCATTATATAAAACTCACACTGTCTGACTAGAAAAGTTGCACATAAGCCAACAGGAAAACTAAAACCATGTGTTTGAGACTCCATAATGCTTTCTTTGGATTCCTATAGGTTTTTTGAATACAAAATTAAGGAGGTAATTTGCTCTAGTTAAAGTCAATTATTGACTTTAGGTATTTCTTTTTCTTTAAATTTTCACCAGTGTTAGGTAACTAATGAATTTTGCTCCAGCATTGTCAAACATATATTTTATATGCTGAGTGATAAATATTGTTAGATGAGCAAAAGCTTTTAAACGTTAATTTTATTTTCAAAATCCTCATGATTCTTATTCAGATCTTACATTATACTTATGGATGGCAATTATTATGGTACCACAAAGTCACATGTGTGTCATACACTACCACAACTATGCATATACACATTATCCTTATACCGAATTTCAAAATTATACTCAACTGTATTTCTCTGGCTCTTTGTATTTCCTTCAGCAATGATGCTGTTCATTTGGCATGTGAGTTTTTACCGTCATTTATATTCCATCACTACTCTCCTGTGTTTCAGGTTGCTTCCCATCATTTTGTTCTCAGTTTTTCCTAATGACAGCTGTTTTCAAAACTCCTAGTACACTAAAGAGAAACTGAGATTCTTAGATACTGAGTTGACTTCAGCTGTTTTGCTCTGGTGAATTTGGAGTGTTAGAAAGTGAGCTTTGGGCCCTGCGGGCTGAGGGCGTAAAGAATGATGTGAGTTGGCCCCAGCTGTGCTCGCCGTACTTGACTTGGTGCTGCTGCCGGAGCTCCCTTGTCACTGCTGCATCTCGCAGGCAGTTGGAGATTTCTCTGCTGACAAGGTTCGAGTCCCACAAAGCATTAGCAGTTTTGTTTCGTGTGGACATGAGCTTCTTCGGTTAACACTTGCATTTCGGAAATTGAAACTGCTATCATCTGGTGGCTCTCAGTTACATGCACATGGATTATTCTCTGACAGTCTTCGTCCTGCTAACGCTACAGCAGATATCCACCCACACGTAGGGTCTTTGGGGACAGATGGATCTACGTTTGACTCCTGGCTCTGCCATGTAGATAGATAGCTTTGTGATGTTTGAAGTATTACTGACACTTCTTTTTAAACCTCCATTTTCCTATCATACATAGCATGGTAATATATCCCAGGGGCTGTAGGCGTGGTAGGATATATGCATAAGAAGCCCAGATAAACAAATAAGTGAATAAAATTGTGTGTGCGTGTATACATGTATGTATAGCCCAGAGTAAATGATACAAAATTTAAAATATCTGGAAAGTGCATAGGCATGTGGCATAGAGGACATTCTCTTTCTGTGACAATTTTGAAATTTCATTCTTTAAAAAATAGTTTTATAATGTCTGGATATTTGTGTGTGTGTGTGTGTGTGTACATGCATGCCTGGTGCCCATGGAGGCCAGAAGAGAGAATCCCTTGAAACTGGAGTTACAGATAGTTGTAAGCCACCGTGTTGCTGCTCTAAATTGAGCCTGGATCCTGAACATTCCCTCTTTCATCTGTGATATAAAATAAAATAACAAGGTCTGGGAGGATGGCTCAAAAATTAAGAGCATGTTCAGTTCAGACACTCTTCGCAATGAAACAGACTGAGAGGAAAGTAGAATTTAAACATTGATCTTTTCTGGCTCTGGATGCTGACTTGAGTGTGTGACCAACCGAAGGGAGAGCAGCCAGTTGAAGAGAATAATTGAAAGGTTCATGTACTTGTCCTGACCCAGCAGACTTCTTTCAGAACAAGACTAAGCAGCATACCATTTCACATATTGGTTGTTTACCTTAATGTATTGTGAGAGAGAGAGAGAGAGAGAGAGAGAGCACGTGCGCCCATGCATGTGTGTGTACACTTGTGTTCATGGTAGTGTGCACAAATTCCTTTGAGACAGTTTCTCACTGAATCCGGAGGTAGATGGGTAGCCAGCAAACCCTAGTGATACTCCTGTCTCTGTCTTCTATGGTGTTGGCTCTGAGGTGCCAGCTGCCACTCTGGCTTTTACATAGGTTCTGAAGTTCAAGCTCTTTCATGGCAAGAGCTCTTACTTACTGAACCATTTGTTTACTCCACTGTCAGTTAAAATGTTGTTTTTTTTGTTTCTTCAGCCTCTGTTCCAAGCCTAAGCCATCTTTGTCGTTTGGAAATTCGGGCCAGTCTGAAAGCAGAACACCTTCATTCTGACGTTTTCATCTGTCAGTTGCCACTTCCCAGAACTCTGCAGAGCTATTTACTTTATGAAGAGGTTTTGAAGACGAATGAGATTCCAGAACCAGCAGCTATTCGTGATGGAGAAAGCAGCAGGGCCACCTGACACAGCTCTTTTAATTCTGTTTAGTCAAAAAGGTGGCTTGTGTGGTTCTTTGGATTTGGGGATAATAGGAAATGAAAATGTTTTCATCTGGGCTTCACAGTTCTCCTCCCCAGTATTTCGAACCTTACCTCATCCTGCCTTACTTTTTTTATATCTCCAATGCACATTGTGTGTAATATACGTTTACCTGACCATTGTCTGCTTTATTCTGCTAATGAACTGTGATTGCTGCTATGGTGCTGGAGGTGGCCTCTTTAACTTGGGATTCATGTTCACCTGTGCTGGAAGCCAAGGATGGAACCCATAAACTTTCCACTAAGAATATATAACAACTGTGCTTTTGAATCATTTACTGTAGTCATTTTGTTTAGTATGAAAATCTTCAGTGTTTATAAAAAGAAATTTTCCTGCATTGTCCTAATCTGTCCTCATTTCTTAACTTGGACATATTTTTTCTTTGTTTGTTTGTTTTGCTTTTTGAAACAGGGTTTCTCGGTGTAGCCTTGGCTGTCCTGCACTTGCTTTGTAGACTGGTCTACAAACTCAGAAATCTGCCTGCTCTACTTCCCCGAGTGTTGGAATTACAGTCGAGCTCGGTGGCCCCGTGATTCGTGGCTAACTCAGACATTTTTATGAGGTGTTGATAGTCTTGCATTTTCACATGTAAATTCAGGGGGATTCTTCTTTTAAAGAGCATAGAAAGTCATATTGCTGGTCTCCCACCCCCAGTTCCTTTCTGTACACTCTTTATTGCAAAAATATACCCCATTTGTAGTCTGCAAAGACAGGAACATACTCAGAGGCATACACAATATAAAAAATGATCAGTTTTAGAAGTGTTTTACTGCACTTAGAATATTAATAAGGAAACTGCTGTCCAGGCTCTACTTCTTTGCTGTTATGGAGTGATCAGCCCGTGACCGAAAATGATGGATCCTAGAGCAAAAGCGAGGGCTGGAAGAGCCAGGGGTGAAAGAGACCTCAGGTGGTGGTGAGCTCAGCTAGAGTAGACTCTCAGCAGGCAGATTTCAGTGAGGCAGGTTTTTTAAATGGGGAAACAAAAGATACTTAAACCTTTGGGTGGTGGGTAGGAGCTTTCAGGGCAAGTGTATATTATTGGCTTGGGCCATGGTGCTGGGATGTGTCATTTGCATAAGAAGCATTGGAGGTGCTGCTGGACATGACCTTAGAAGAGAAGAGGACGTTTAACCTGGCTACCAGGCTGTGTTATTATCTAGAGTGGGGCAAAAGTGGGATCACAGGCCTACTTGGGCTGGGACATGCAGTCCTGGGGGCAGGGGAGGAGGGCATCCTACTCCTGCTGATCTCAGCGTGAGATTTCCAGCATTTGGACATGCCTCAACCTCACTCTTGCTCTGGTCTGGCTCCTCCTGTTCCACGGCTCCCAACCCCACAGGAAACCTGAATGGGACATTCATAGAGCACCATGTGTAGAGAAAGAAAGGTACACATTTCAGTTATTAGTGCTAAATATGACAGCCTTTATTCAGCTCCAGAATAAGAGGGCAGCTTTGTTCCTATGAATCAGTAATGGTTAATTATATTCTATTTTTTCTGGATGTATTTTCAGACCATTGATGAAGTAAGAACCTTAGCATCCTGCCTTTCTTCCCCTTGTAAGTTTTTTGTTGTTATTTTTTAATACTCTCTTTCTTCCCCTTGTAAGTTTTTACAACTGTTTTTTCTAAAGCTCGAGTCAAGAAAAATCAAACATGGTCAAGTCAGTTGTTTGAGGAACTGGAAGCTAGCCTTAAGAGGAAGGTACCAGGGTGATTCTGTCCTATGACAGGCAGCACAGGCTGGTTTCCACAGGAAGCAGGTCTTCATCTCCTGCCAGCAACCGATAGCTGGGCGGATCAGCTGGGCCCATCTGATAGGCCCTTCAAAGAAGCATGCTGAAGGTGAACTTCATGGAATTGATTGGAAAGACAAGCTCATTCTTCACATTCAAGTCTAGCTTGTTGAGGGTGTATTGAAAATCAGGCAGAATCTGATCAGTTTAATAAAGGTATTCTAAAATTGTATGCACTGTGTTTTTTTTTTTAAGTGCACAATCTTTATTATTCAAACTCCATTTCAGGTTTTGTCTTTGCTTATGGCCAAGTATACATAAAATGTTTTAAAAGCTTATCTTTTAATGTATTTTGTTTTTGTTCAAATGTATACACCCTAATTTTTCATAAGTCATTGAGGTCTTACGTTGAAGCCCTAAAAGTCAATACAGATAGCCCCTGATGAGTTTTTAGCTTTACAATAGTTTAAAAAAAAAAAAAGTGACAAACATTCCAGAGAAACTGCACTCTGAAACTTGATCCCCCCCCCTTAGGCTAGCAATACACAGTGTGGTATTCTCTTGGATTCCAATGATGCTGAGCAGTGACAGTGCGTTGCAGCTCCCAGCCAGCCACATGATCAGGAGGGTGACTGTAGAGACCGAGTGCTCACAGAGAAGCAGTAGAGAAACCAAGAATTTTAAGCTCACAGGCTTATTTCCTCGTCAGTGGAAGGCAAGTTAGTTATAACAGTTTTTGCAGTCACATATAATTGAGGTGTCAGGAGTTGCATGTGGGTAAAACTTAGGGGATTCATTACGTAGGTCCTTGTGTAACTTGAGGCAGTTGTCTGAAAACTCCTGCATTCTGCCAGTGTGGACCTTGGGCATCTTAGGAACACATTCCCTTTGGAGGTAGGCAGTGTTTCTTAGTTAAATATAGGCACATAAAACAATTTGCTTCTGAGATATCTCACTCAGGATGATCTTTTCCAGTTCCCACCATTTACCTGGAAATTTCATGATTTCCTTGTTTTTTATTGCTGAGTAATATTCCATTGTGTAGCTGTACCACAATTTCTGTATCCATTCCTCAACTAAGGGACATCTGGGCTGTTTCCAGCTTCTGGCTATTACAAATAAAGCTGCTACAAACATGGTTGAGCAGATGTCCTTGTGTACTTGAGCGTCTTTTGGATATATAAATTTGCACACACTATCATAATATTTTTATAATTATGTCTTTTTTTTTTTTTTAGACAGGGTTTCTCTGTGTAGCCCTGGCTCTCCTGGAACCAGACTAGCCTTGAATTCACAGAGATCCACCTGTCTCTGTCTCCCAAGTGCTCGATTAAAGGCGTGCACCATTACCACCTGGCTTGTGCCTTTTCTAGTCTCCTTGTTTTTAAAAGCAAAAAAAAAAAAAAAAAAAAGAAAGAAAGAAAAAATCAAAACAAAAAAAAAAAACCTCTTAGGAATAGTGCTTCCTTAAGATTCAGCTATACCACTCCTAGGCATATATCCAAAATATGAAAATATGCACAAGTGTACAACGAGGACATTTGCTCAACCATATTTGTAGCAGCTTAATTCATAATAGCCAGAATCTGGAAACAAACTAGATGTCCCTTAATTGAGGAATGGATACAGAAATTGTATATTTACACAGTGGGATACTACTCAGCAATTAAAAACAAGGAAATCTGCTTGCAAATGGTGGGAGCTAGAAAAGATCATCCTGAGTGAGGTATCCCAGAAGCAGAAAAACACACATGGTATTTACTCGTAAGTGGATGTTAGACATATAATATAGGATAATCATACTAAAAATCTATACACCTAAGGAAGCTAATCAAGAAGGAGGACCCTGGGTAAGATGCTCAATCTTTACTCAGAAAGGCAAATGGGACAGACATCAGAAGAGGGAGAAAACAGGACAGGGGCCTACCACAGAGGGCCTCTGAAAGACTACCATGCAGGGTATCAAAACATGCTGAGATTCATAGCCAAACTCTTTATAGAGTATAGGGAATCTTATAAAGAAGGGGGAGATAGAAAGACCTGGTAGGGACAGGAGCTCCACAAGGAGAGCAACAGAACCAAAAAAACCTGGGCACAGAGGTCTTTTGTGAGACGTATTCCAAACAAGGACCATGCATGGAGATAATCTAGAACCCTTCCACAGATGTAGCCCATGGCAGCTCAGTATCCAAGAGGGTTCACCAGTAATAGGAACAGGAACCTTCTTTGACATGAATTCATGGGCTGGCTCTTTGATCACTTCCTCCTGAGGGGGGGATCAGCATTACCAGTCCACAGAGGAAGACAATGAAGCCAGTCCTAATGAGACCTGATAGACTAGGGTCAGATGGAAGGGGAGGAGGATCTCCCCCATCATTGGACTGGGGGAGGGGCATAGGAGAAGAAGAGGGAGGATGGGATTGGGAGGAGATGGGGGAGGGAGCTTTAGCTGGGATACAAAGTGAATAATAAAGATTAAAAATTAGTTAATATTAAAAGAAAAATTGTCATGTTTTATATTGTGATATTGATATTAACATTAGATCTTGGGGATGAACAAGAAAGGAAAGGTTATGGTTTAACAGTGATGTGTTTGTATGTCAGGGTGACAAGTCAATTGTGCTTGCTAGTTTTGTGTCAATTTGAATAAGCTAGAGTCATTTGGAAGAGGGAACCTCAAATGAGAAAATTCTCCCACCAAATTGGCCTGTGTAAAAACCTGTGGTGTATTAATTAGTGATTGATGTGGGAGACCCCATTTTATTTTGAGTGGTGCCTACTCTGGGCAGATGATTCTCATAATGCAGCAAGAATTAATAAAATCAAGATCCAGCATTTCTCCCCAACCTCTGCATCAGTCCAAACCTTCAGGTTCCTTTCTTGCTTACATTCTTGACCTAATTTCCTTGGATAATGGACAACAACCTGTAAGATGAAATAAACGCAAAGACTCACCATCTAAAGAAAACTTCAGACCAATCTCCCTGATGAACATTGATGCAAAAATATTCAATAAGTTACTTGTAAACTGAATTCAAGAACACATTAAACACATCATCTACCATGATCAACTAGGCTTCATCCCAGGGATACAGGGATTGTTCAACATATGAAAATCCATCAATATAATCCACTATATAAACAAACTGAAAGAAAAAAAATCACATTATCTCATTAGATGCAGAAAAAGCCTTTGAAAAAAATCCAACACCCCTTCATGATAAAAAGTCTTGGACAGATCAGGGATACAAGGCCCATGCTTAAACATAATAAAGGCTACATAGAGCAAGCCAATAACCAACATGAAACTAAATGGAGAGAAACTCAAAGCAATCCCACTAAAATCAGGGACAAGACAAGGCTGCCCACTCTCTCCATATCTCTTCAATATAGTACCTGACATTTTTGCTAAAGCAATAAGACAACTAAAGGATATCAAAGGGATACAAATTGGAATGAAGTTAAAGTATTGCTAATTCACAAATGATATGATTGTATACATAAGTGACCCCAAAAATTCAACCAGAGAATACCTGCAACTGATAAACTCCTTCAGCAAAGTAGCTGGAAACAAGATTAATTCAAAAAAATCAGTAGCCCTCCTGTATACAAATGATAAATGGACTAAGAAAAATTAGAAAAACCACACTCTTCACAATAGCCACAAATAGAGTATCTAGGGGTAACTCTAACCAAGGAAGTTAAAGCCCCGTATAACAAGAACTTAAAGTCTCTGAGGAAGGAAATTGAAGATGGAAAGATCTTCCCATGGGAGGATTGACATGGTAAAAACAAAGATTTCTTAGGCCATCTTAAAGTCTTACTCTTTCCTTGAGAAAAAAATTCCCTCTGGCAAGAATTTTGTTTTTTATTAATGAGAATGGTAATAGTACAAGCTACATATACTGAACTTATGATAAACTAGACTGTGAGTTACTTAAACCCAAGATCCATGACTATTTTTGTCACCATAACCTAGTTAATATCATTTTCAGCATACAGAAGTTGCTCATTAAATTTCTGGAAAAAAAGGTGGGGAAGAAAAATGACAGCATTAAGTCCATTACCACTGTCTCACTATTTGCCAGTTAACCAACTCTAGATTCAGATTCAGGCTCTGCTCTCATCCTTCTCCCTCCTATAGGTAGGTGGAGCATCTTTCAAATATGTAGGCAGGATAAACAGGATTCATTGTCCATGAAGGACAGTCTGGTCCAGAGCCACTGAGTATATGTGCACTAAGGTCCCCGTCTCTGGCCTCCAGTGGCTCTCTGATTGGCCTGCTTCTGCTGCTGTTCAAGGCAGCACAACCCCACCTGCACAGACAACGGTTGTTCACAGCCTTCAGCAGTTCCATCTCCACCCTCCCACTGACTTTTTGGGCATTACTTGGAGGTAGGAAGAAGTGGAATTGGGAAGGGGGTGATCTGGGGCTGATAGATGGTCTCTTTAAGGGTATAATCATGGAAAAATTGAGAGTACAGAAACTGAAGGTGAGCATATTCTTCACAGTGCACAGTGTTGATTCTTTTGTGTGTTTTGGAGGGGACGGATTCAAGGCCTCTCACGTGCTAGGAAGGCCTCTACCAGTGATACACAAAGCCTATCGTCTGACAAGCATGTGACCTCTGTAGAAACCCATCTTTACTGTACTGTCAGCTTAGGCCAATCTCAAATAATATGGAGCGCAGGGTTAGTTCCGCCATTTCTAAACTCTATTCCATGATCCTTCCTTGCAGCCATCTGTTTTGTGTCTTACTAGCCCTGCACTTCCAGGGCTGAGGTTGGTCTTTTTGAGTCCCCTCTTAAATTGGAGCACCTGTGGTATTCCAACTGCTCTCAAAGAATCAGGCTTTTCAAGCTAGGCATGGTGGTGCACCCCTATAATCCCATTCAGGGAGGAAGAGGGTGCAGATCTCTGTGAGTTTGAGGCCAGCCTGGTGTACAAAGCAAGTTCAGAACAGCAAAGGGCACACAGAAAAAACCCTGTCTTGAAAAACAAACAAACAAACAAAAGGAATCAGATTTCTAGACAGTTCCATACTCAGTCACTCAAAGTTACCCCCTTTGCCTAGTCCAGAGTCTGCCTTCGAACAAAAACAACATTGTGGTGGACTCCTTGTCCTGTTGGGTCCACTGTCTGTGGTGAAAATAGACAAGAAGTTCGGGAGGTGTCAGAGCACAAGAAAAGAATTGATTCTTCTGTGATGGCTGCACAATGTTGGGAGGAATGAAAAATTCAATTGGAATTTCCCCCAAAAATGGTGACTTAGGGCTGAAACCCTAACAATGACAGAAAAAAAAAATGAGGGAGATAGAGATAGCAGCCTGGTGTTTTTCAGCTACATGACATTGACACTTGAGTTTCTTTCTCCTCCCTCCCCCCCCATTAAATAGGATCTGTTTGTCTCCCAGTTCTCCTAGCATGAACTCTGGATTATGAGTTCCTTGGAAGCACACTGTCTACTCCATGTACCCCAGTGCCCCACAGAGCCTCGCATAAGCATAACTCAGGAAAGAGGGAGAGGAGCAGCCTGAGGGCTAGAAGGTCAGCTCAGACCCCCCCTGGCCTTCCATACCTTAAGGTGGGGATTCCAGAGCTAAACCACTGTTTTCTAGGAGGCCAAATTATGGCCAGCAACCCACCCCATATGGGAACTATAAATACTGGCCATAAAGAAAGGGCCAAAGCCTAACAGGCAAAGTTTAATTGTACAAAATGTTTTGTTAATAACTTACAGATTCGTTCTTGATTTGAGACTTTATGACCTATTCGTTGACACGGTAGTTACCAGCTAAATGGCACTCATTTGGGAGCCAGCAGTTGACAGAAGTAACAATATTTCTCTAGTGACATTGTAGTTATACTGACTGTCAATGTAGGGGCTTACTAAGTGGATAATTTTTATCTATACAAATAGTAATTTGGTGATACTTAATGAACTCTCAGCTTCTGGTGATTTATGGCAACTGCTGCCCTAAATTCTAACCCTTGTCATGCTGTCATTACCTCTATTATTGCATAGGTTAAGAAGAACAACGAGTGATGTGTGCAACTAGATAAAAACAAAGGCAGTAATCCGGAGCAGGAGTTGTGGGCTGCAGACCGCCCTGTGTGTTAAGATCAGAAAAGCAGTTTGCTACTGTGCTAAAAAGCATCTTCCCAGGCGTTTGCAGGGTCGAGCTGAAGGGGTCACAGAGAATCAATACCTAAGTCATGGGCACCTGCTGGACAGTTCCTCCAGTGGACTGAAATGCAGAGGAGTTTCAATGATGAGTGTAATGAGAGAATATAAATCAGTGTAACTCAAGCAGGATGGCTCTCAGCTATTGTCAGGATAGACTAACCCACATTCACCTTGCTAGAACACAAATTCAGGACACATTTGCTTAGTGGTGGTCCTTGTTCTTCAGAAGGAAACTGACATAGTAGTTATTAGTGAATCCATCTCTGAAATTCATTCATGTGTTCACCCACTGACTGTACAAGGAACATTTTGTATATCTCTGCCAACCTCAGCTCTTTTCCAGTTTCTCATTCCCTCCAACAGGTGAACCCTAAAAACCCCGTTATGCACAAATGGACCAGGAGGACACAGGGACTAGCCTGTCACAATCAGACTCTGACAAATTTCATTGTGTATGCCACACAACCCTGACCTAAAAAGCATAGTTGTGAGGTGTCAGTGCAGCAAGAAAAGGAATGTTCTGGCCATCACGTGGGCCTGGGCTGCCTTGGGGAAAGGAGTGTTCCTGGTGATTTTTGGCGCCTTTTTACCAGCTTCTACAACAGGTTCTGCTACATAATAGAGCCACAGAACTTGATGAATAGTTAAGTGATGTGCAGAAATAAAGGACTCAGCGGTCTGGGGATCTGTAGCCTTCTGCACTGTGGCTGCTTTCTGTCTCTGAGTTCTACAAGACTCCTCTGACTCCAGCTTTATTTCTTCCTTATTCTTTCATGTTTCTTGCTTTCAACCAAGATTTTATCACTCTTGCCTCAAACATAGTGAAAACTCATTCATTTACTCATGGATTCCTCCCTTCATGTACTCATTTCTATAAAAATAAGGATTGCTACGGACAATGCTGTATGTTTGGCCGAGAACCCAAACATGACAGATTTAGGGGCTACATTTGCCACAACAAAACAAAAGATACTCAAGAGCTGTGGGAACAGAGGGAAAGAACACTGTGGCCTGCACAAGTTTGGATCTAATACTATCACATGGATATAACGTTTAGCATCAGTGTCCTCATTCTTCCGGAAAACTAGATATATTAACAGTCCATCTTCTCACACAGCATTGCCTGGGCATCACAAGATAGTGTCGGTTTGGTACAACAAAGCCACTACCTGGGTTGATAAGACAACAGAAATGTCTTGTCTCTCACTGTGCAGTCTAGAAGCTCCTGGTTGTGGTTATGGTGCGGATGATTTTTCCTCTGGGCTCTAAAGAGATTTCTGTTGCAGACCTGTCTCTTTGGTTTATAAATGGTCATCTTCTTACTCTGCCACTTCATACCTTATCTCCATGTATATTGCTGAGTCCAAAATCCCTGTTTTCCTAAGGAGACATGCACACATACACATAGCTCTAAATAAGATGTCTCCATCAAATGCCTCCTCTCAGAGCTCAGGGAATCCAGAAGAAGAGGAAGCAGAAAGAGTCAGGGAGGCAGAGGGGATGGAGGACACCAGGAGAACAAGGTTCTCTAAATCAAATGAGCGAAGCTCATATTGACTCACAGAGACTGAAGGAGCAATCACAGGGCTTACGGCAGTCTGCACCAGGTTCTTTGCATATATACTATGGCTCCCAGATTAGAGCTCTTATGGGACTCCCGAATGTAAATGAGCGGAACCCTGATTCTCATGCCTCCTCTTGAGGCTCTTTTATTTTTCTGTTGGCGTGGCTTGTCCAACTTTGATATGATGGTTTTCATTTTATCTTGTCATAATTTTATTTTGGAAAGAAGAAAGAGAGAAGAAGGAAGGAAGGAAAGAAAGAAAAGGCCAGCAGAAAACATCACAGGTTGACCAGCTCTGTTGCCCTCCTGGCCCAGATACAGCACTTTGAGTTGGTCCTCCCCAACATCTGCTCCATCTGCAAGCTGTAGATGTACAAGCACATAAAGGAGCAGTCCTGAAGAACCAGATGTCATCACTGAATAGGGCCAGGCCTAAGTCCGCTGGCTGGTCCCCAGGTTGGAGCTGCTGCTGTTATAGCTACAGCCCATGCTGCCTGCCCTGCTGGGATACAGGGGTGTGGGGCAGAGTGTGCCCAGTAGTGCTGCCTGTCAGCTACAAGCAGTGAGCCTCACGGAGGCCAAAATCGAGGAGGGTGGGTGTGCAGCAGCCTGGAACTTGCACAGAACCTGCCTCTAGGTGCCCTGTCTAGCTGCAAGATCCCCCTGACTCTGGGCAACAGCAGGATATCTGAGCAGAGTCCCAGTGATGGTCCAGTATTTGTGTTGCATCAGAAACCAAAAATCTTGAGCCAGACCAACAACTCATTGCAATGGAAATCTGCATGTAAAGCTGTTTGGGCAAAAACTATATACTGTGTGACACTCTGCAGTTTCCAGTACCTCTATGACAAAACAAATATGTGACAGAGAGGTGGGAAAGATGGGAGTAAAGGAGAGGTGAGTGTGGGGAGAGGGTGAGGAGGAACTAGAGACTCAACGGTGATGACAAGTGTAAGAAAAGTTGGCTATGCAAATATCCATGCTCTATGCTGCTGCCCAAAACCAAGCTGATGTCCATGTCTAGGCTGCTGCTGGAGACCGTATTAGTGCCCTTCATCTGTGCTGCCCTGGAGGCCATGTTGATGTTTTTGGCCTGTGCTGCTGCTGAAGGCTATGATGGTAACTGTGGCCTATGCTACAACAGAAGGCCAAGTTAATGCCCAAGGTCTGTACTGCCACCAAGGACCATGCTAAGGTTCATGGCACATGCTGACACTGGAGACCATGTGCATGTCCGTGGTCCATGCTAACACCAGAAACTATGTAGCAGCAGTCCATAATTCATGTTCCTGCTGACTATAAAAGGCAAAGAAGTGACTTTTTCAGTGGCCTCAATGACTGCAGACTCACAGTTGAGGAAAAGGGACATAGAAGGCTTCAGTGACAATCTCTACCCCAACCCCACACTCACCCCTCCCCCTAAAAAAGTAACAGCCTACACAGGAAACCATTGGATAAGATTCTTAAAATCCTATGGCTTCTGGCAGGGGTATGGTTGGGGAAGGACTCAGTTTCCTTGAGGAGCTGGAGCCTGCAAGTTTGACCATGCTCCAGTGAGAACATAGGCAGCAAAAATTGGACTATCTTTTATCTTTTCTTCTCCTTTTTTTCTTTTTGGGTAAGGAAGTGAACCTGAGAGGACTTGGAAGTGAGTGTGACTGGTGTGCATGATGTGAAATTCCCAAATACTCAATAAAGTACGATTTTAAAAAAAGGATAATTTGGTGGCAGCAAGATGGCTCAGTGGGTAAAAAGGCTTTTTGCACAAGCCTGGTGAGCGGAGCTCCATCTGTAACCCCAGGCACTTCTGTGGCAAAAGGGTGGTGGAGTAAGAACAAGAGGATCACCCTGAGACATGTGCAGAACAGAAATAACACGAGGCCTCGAAATGTGAAAGGAGAGAATTGGTTCCTGGGAAGTTGTCCTCCACATGCAAACATACATACACACGAACAATAATAAATAAACATTTTAAACTCCTTAAAATAATGTAAAGATTATTTGCACAGAACATCAGTTTATTCGCTACAACAATATGGAGAGCCTCAGATTTAGGCCAGGTTAGCAAAAAAACACACTTTTCCTAAAGGCATAGTACAAGGGTAACTGTTTTTAAAATATTTCTATGTTTACTTCATAAATCAAAGAAATTCATATGCTGATCAGCTCCAGGATCATTATAACAAAGATGTGTAAGGCTGGGTTGAAATGAGAAATCACACAAGATCAATACTGACGGAGGCATTCATTGCCAATTTAAACATAAAAAAATGAGAAGTGATCCTCTCCTCACCATTACTGTCCTGGCTTATGCCATTGCAGTGGTCAAAGGAGCATCCCAAACCCTCACCCTGTTATCAGTCAGCACAAAGGAACCAGAGTCCAGAGCAGGTAAGACATGAAGCTGAGAATAGTCAGGACACAGAAGATAGAGCAAGGAGCTTCACAATTTCCAGCACCATTACCATGTGTTCATATGAGAATCAACATACATCTGTCATGACTCAAGCAGGGAGCTGGTCACAGAAAGAACCTGAAAAGTAAATGTGTTACAATTTACCAGCAGAACCTGTTCAACAGAAGGTTCTGAGACAGCAAGGAATGGAGACAAGCAGAGGTGGAAATATGCAGCTGAAACTCTTATTAATATGGCATGACAGAAAGTCTAAAATATCAGTACGTGGTCCAGATGGAGCCACTCCCTACCAAATAAAGTCTGTCTTCAGAGGCTGGAGGAGTCAGCGGGGACAGTGACAAGGAAGAAAATAGGGAGTTTGTAAAAACAAAATAGGGAGATTGCATCGATTGCTCAGGGCTGGAACTCCAACACTACCATATGTCTGCTTTAGCACAGATACATGAACAAATGAGCGTAGACAATACCATAAAGTAGGCAGAAGCTTGGGGAGCCGAGCTTGTTAGATCCTGGCCACTAAATGCTAAAAATGCATCTTTCTCCCCTCCCCCATGCATGTGTGTTTGCATACATATTTTCATATGTGTGTAAATAGGATGTGCATCTATGTTTGAGTATGCACATCCTCATGTACTTGTGAAGTCAGAGGTCAACACTGTGTAGCTTCTTCAATTGCCCTCCACTTTATCATGTAAGCAGGGTTTCTCTCTGAACGCAGAGCACATCAAATCGACTAAAATGGCTGTGGCCCAGGGATCCTCTTGGCTTCTCCAACACTATAACTCCAGAAATATACCACCACACCCAGCTTAAACATAATGCTCTCAGTATCCATGGGGGCATTTGTCCTAAGGGTATACTAAAATGTAGATGGGCTGGAGAGATGGCTCAGCGGCTAAGAGCATGTGTTCTTGCAGGGGGCCCAAGTTCAATTTCCAGCACCTATGTGGTGGTTCATCAAGGTGGTTTTCTGACCTCTGCAGGCACCAGGCACATATGTGTTAGACATACATGCAAGCAAAATACTTATACATGTAAAAAAAAAAAAAAAGAAAATAAGTAAAACTAAAAGTAAATTTTACAAAATATTTAGATGCCCAAGGCCCTTATATGAGGTGGCATAGTATTTGCATATAACATGCTTATACGGCCTAGTACAATGTAAATGCTATGTAGCTGGTTGTATTCTTTGGAGAATAGTGGCATGAAAATGTTCTGCACACATTCAGTACAGGTGCCACATTTTCTGACTATTCTTGAGTCATGGAGGGCTGACGCCTCTTTGCATGTGCTTCCTCAGCAGGTGCCGGCTGTAGGGAACTAGCTTCAGAAGTTACAGCCATAATGGAACTGTAATTAAATCTGTGTCCATAGCTTAGGACTCAGGACACAAAACTATGAGCACTGTGAGGGCAGAAACAACATTTGGTTCACCATTTTTTTCTCCAGCTTTGAGAACTTTGACTCATACATCTAAGGTGACCAGTTCTTCTTAAAGAAACTGTCATGTGATAAACTGTTTCAAAGCATGCGAGAGCATAAAGTATCTCTCTCTAGGACCCAGGAGTAGAAAAGGACAGATGAGAGCTGGTGTCTGGTTGAAGCATTTAAGGAAACACTATTCAACGGTTTCCTTAATCACTATGTAACAGAGCCTTTCTGAGGAGCACTGAGTTCAGTCCCCTATGTTCTACTATTAGGCTGCTTGCTCTTCAGGTTTTCTGTGTCCAAATCTGGCTTTACAGCTGGGACCTAAGTAGTCAGATGGCTCTAACTTGGAAAGGCGTACACTTGGTTTAACACGGTTTGATGGTCTGATATTGCAATCTGAAACTTAATTAACTGTTAAGGTTTTCACATCTACTTATTGTGAAAAGTGTGCAAGCCACAGCCCGTGCGAGGATCGGAGAACCGTCCGCAGCCCTCTGTTCTCTCCTTCCACCGCGTGGGTTCCGGAGCTCCAACTCAGATGATCCTTACTCCCTCATCTACTCACCAGCCTTTGATCCCACACTCCCGTTTTGCAGTAGGATCCATAAACGATACGGCTGTCCTTATTGTATCTGAACGGTAGGTATGTTCTCTAGAGCTGTTCCGCTGTCTATTCCTTCCCTACTCGGACTCACACAGCTGGAAGGGGGCCACGGTGACCCTAGAGCAAGCTAGAAACCGTGATGAGGAGCAAGGGCCAAACATTCACAAGCGCAGTTCGGCAAGCCACACTGCCCGTGGCCTCACACAGTTCCTGTGTCTGCCCCTCAGATTCCAGAGTGGGAAAGCGGGTCCTTTCGCACAGCACTTTATTCTTACTCGTGACAAAGAGAAACAATGACCCCAGCCGGAGCATTATTTCAAAATCTAAATTCAGCTCCTCTGCGACCGGAAAGGTCACACTTCAAAATAAGACACCCCGGGAAGGTGCAAGAAGCCTGCCTGAATCCAGGCGTACGCCGGCGAGCGGATGCCGCGGGCTGGCCTCTCCTTCCCAGGCAGGCGCCGCCCCTCCCCCGCCGCAGCCACACCCAGGGCTCCCCGGGGAGGGGGCCGGGTGATGCTCCCCGCTTCCCACCGCGACCACATCTGCCCACCCACCGCCCGCGCGACAGCGGGAGCGGAGCGATGGAGGCCTCCTGGCTGGAGACTCGCTGGGCGCGGCCCCTGCACTTGGCCTTGGTGTTCTGCCTGGCGCTGGCGCTGATGCAGGCCTTCAAGCTCTACCTGCGGAGGCGCCGGCTGCTGCGAGACCTGAGCCCCTTCCCGGGGCCGCCCGCCCACTGGCTCCTGGGACACCAGAAGGTAGCTGGAGGGAAGGGGTGGCGCGGGACGCTGCGCAGGTAGCCTAGAGGCTGCTTTCTCCCCATCTCCTGCCCGTTCTAGGTTATTCTAGCCCGCGGGTGTTGCCGGGTGGGCGTCTGCTCCTCTGAAATACTGAGGATTCGCGCATCCCCTCAGGGAAGGGTCGCTAGAGATGAGAGTTATTTAGGAAGCCTGAAAGGGTCAGTTCAGTCTCGTGTAGCCCGGGCATGTCTTCCGCGTGTATTGCTTTAAACTCAGTAAGTCTAAGCCACACTTATTAGCTGCAGAAGATGTGCAAAAGCAAACGCCGTCGCTGGCACCCTTGGCTCATTCCGACCAGAAAAAAAATAATAATAATAATAACTTGTCTTTTTTTAGTTCTCTGTAAAGCCAGGAGCAGTCCCACCCGTCTACTCTGAGGACGCTGGTTGAGGAAGATTTGCTGAGTGCACGCACACTTGTTCGGTCTCTCCTCTTTTTTTCCAAACCCACTCTTAAATTCTCTTCAACCCATTGAAGGAGCAGTTGTGTGCTAAGTCCTAGGGCTGCGGAAAAGAAAGCAGGTCTGTCCTCGAGACCCCAAGTAAAGTACAGGGTTGAACTGCAAAGAGAAAAAAATCCTGGATAAAGAAGGATGATGGCGCCTCCTCGGAGGATCCCCAGGGGAAGAAAGAACCGCTGTGAAGGGGCTGCGCTCTTCAGGATGGGGTGGGCTGGCAAGGGTTACTGGTTTTTTAAAGCTCCTCAGCTTCGCGGACTCTATGTGCCATGTGCTGAGTCAGGGTTCTTCAGGAACACTCCAGGTACACACATACCACACTTCTCTCTCTCTCTCTCTCTCTCTCTCTCTCTCTCTCTCTCTCTCTCTCTCTTCCTCTTTGTTAGCATATTTTGGTTGTTTGGGAGCTTGGATTTTGTGTTTGGGATAGAGAGAGTCAATCGCTAGAGCGCAGACTGTCCTGGAACGCACTACATAGCCCAGGCTATCTTCAAACTCGCAGGCTCCTAAGTGCTGGGATCACAGACATGAGCCACCAGGCTTAGCGACTGCATTCTCTCCTTCCGTTCATTTAGCAGTATATGAAATGAACGGCTTAGGCTGACTCCAGATCCGGGCTATTTATAAATAATGCAGTGAACATAGAAGTCAGATATCTTAATGAAATATTAATTATTTATTTGGAGCATTTACACAGACGAGTTATTGCAGTTTTAAGATTTATTTATTTCATTTTATGTGTATGAATGTCTTGTCTGCATGTATATGGATATATCATATATGTACCCTGTACCCATAGAGATCAAAAAAATGCCATCAGATCTCCCAGAACTAGTTATGGATAGTTATGAACTGCCATGTGGGTTCTGGGAACCAATTCCAGGTCCTCTGGATGAATAGCAAGTGCTTTTAACTACTGAGCCATCTGAAATATATGTTTTTGTTTTGTTTTGCTTTTTGCTTTTTAAGACAGGATTTCACTGTAGCCCTGGCTGTCCTGGAACTTGCTCAGCAGATCAGGTTGGGCCTTGAACTCACAGAGATCCTCCTGCCTCTGTCTCCCAAATGCTGGGATTAAAGGTATGCGCCACCAATGAATGTATTTATTTGTTTGTTTGTGTGTTTTGTTTTTTAAGATAGGGTTTCTTTGTATGCATGGCTGCCCTGGACTCACTTTGTAGACCTGGCTGGCCTCAGACTCACAGAGATCCACCTGCCTCTGCCTCCCTGAGTGCTGAGCTTACAGGTGTGTGCCACTGTGCCAACAACAATAGCCATTTCTTAAACTCTAATTCTTTGAGTTGGCAGTCAAAGCTGAGTGAGGTCATGGAGTCTTTCTAGGTGACTTTGACTAGGCTGTTTAATAGGCCAAAGTTTACAGCAGGTTAGATAAAGGCTGGCTGTTATTCTAAACACCTTGTTATCTTCTGCCTGCTGTGTTATCTCCAGCTGGCTAGCTGGCTAGCTGGCAAGCCTGACCCTGCTTACCTGGTGTCAGTGTCCTAGGATAGCAAGAGAGCCATATTTGAACTTGCAAGCAGTTTTTAAGCTGCTCAGCCACTTTTGCTGCACTTGCATTGATTGATCAAAGCCAGTCATGTAACCAAGTCCAGAGTCAGAGTGGAAGAGCACAGAGCACATGAATACAGGGGAGAGTGATAAAATAGGATCATTGTCATAGTAACTAAATATATCCTTCTTTATTACAGAGTTCTAATTTTCTTTATAAAATGCTATGTCATATCTCTTCTGATATATTGTAGTTTTTTGTAAAATTATTTCTAATGCCTGCATCCTTTTGGAAAGAGGGGTGTTCAAGAGAGAGTTTCTCTGTGTAGCCTTGTCTGTCCTGGACTCTCTTTATAGACCAGGCTGGCCTTGAACTCACAGAGATCTGCCTCCTCAAGTATTTGGGATTACAGGTGTGCATCACTGCACCCCGATACCAACATATTTTTGTTTCCTTTCTATTTGTGCATTATCTTTTGCTGCCAAACAATTTTTTTTCTTTCCAATCTTCCACACTTGGTTCTCCCAGCATCCTTTCTGCCTACTGGATGTCCCATCTCCTATTTCCTGCCTAAGGTATAGGCCATTAGATTTATTATTGTCGGGTGCTACATCCGTACAATACACAAGACATTCTCTCTTCAGTTGACAGGCCTCGGTAGCCTTTGTTTATCGGCACTGGCTCTTTTCATAAGGCTACACACAGCTTAAGTGCCCATTTGTCCGAAGATAACTGGTTGTTTCTTGGTTTTAGCAACAAAATCCCCACATCCTGGGGACAAGCAGGGCAAGTTAGCCACCGTACTATCAACAAGGCAGCTTGCTTCTCCCAGGATAAGAGAAAAGAGCCCGGGTGCTGGAGAGATGGCTCAGAGGATAAGAGCACTGATTGCTCTTCCCGAAAGTCCTGAGTTCAATTCCCAGCAACCACATGGTGGCTCACAACCATCTAAACATGAAATCTGGTTCCCTCTTCTGGCGTGCAGGTGTACATGCTAACACACATTGCATAAGTAATAAATAAATAAATCTTTAAAAAAAGAGAGAGAGAGAAAAGAGCCCAAGATGGAAAAGTCAAGAAGGAGGCAGCACTCTTTTTAAAGCTAGTTGAAACTTTTCTGCCGTCACTTCTACTGTGAGTAATCGGTCACATCAACAAATTCTGGTGCACTATGGAAGAGAACAGTACAGCGGTGGGGTCTTAGGGACCATCTTGTTGGTGACTACCACAGCACATTTAGACTTATGTTTTCCATGATAGAGGATGTGAAGCACTAGAGAGGTTTGGAAGTCTTCTGTACTCATAGAGAACTTTCCTAAAGACTGATATGTGAGAACCACTGTTAGAGGAACAGAACCTTCAGTATCTACATTTCTTCTTATGGTTATACATGGGAGAATCTTCTGTTCTTCATGGGAGGATGCCCAATGACTTGCATTCTGGAAGTAAGAAGGCGGGAAGCTAAGACATCTGATTTGTTATCTTTCCCTAGGCTCCGGTTATACTTCAGTGTCTCACTCTTAACTTCCACAATGCCTAGTTTCTTCAAACCTCAAAGTTTCTCTGGCTCAGTTTGTGTAGACAATCAAAACTCTTCTCTTTAAGTTCCTTCAGGCAGGTGAAGTGGCTGCCGTTTAAGGAGAGAGAGAGCTGGGAGTCAGCCAGGCCTCTTCTGTAACTCGCCTCTTCCTCACACTAATGCTTTACATTTATTTAACTTTTTTCATTCAACATAAATTACTTTTTCTATCCTTCTCAGTCCTCAACTTCAATTTACTCTGTTTCTTGTTAGAGTTCATTTTCAACTCCATGCTTTCTAGAACTTTAATTAAAAGAAGTTTAAAACTTTAATTAAAAGAAGTTCTCAAGTAAAAGCTGAGAAATCTGAAAAATTGTCCCACAGATCTGTTCTACCAACTATTGAGAATGAACTGCCAAAGAGGTGATTCTCCCAAAAGGCAAAGAAACAGCCTATCTTCATTCTCTTTAATGGCTTTTTTGTTGTTGTTGTTGTTGTTTTGTTTTATTTTTGTTTTTCTAGTGGAGGCAGTGGAGCAGGGAATTGGTTTTTCAAGATAGGGATTTTCTGTGTTGCCATGGCTGGCCTGGAACTCACCCTGTAGATCAGCCTGGCCTAGAACTCAGATTTGCCTGCCTCTGCCTCCGGAGTGTTGGGATTAAAGTGTGTGCAGCCACCTCCCAACTTCTTTCTGTTCTTTTAAGGCAGGGTCTCAGGTAGCCAAGGCAGGCAGATTTTCTATGTAACTCCTAATCCCTTTACTCCTGCCTCTCCAGTGCTGGATTTATAAGCATGTACTCTCACTCTTCTCGATTCTGTGTTTACTCTCAATAAAATCTTCAAGAATTCACAAGTTGAACTGCTTTAAATGTTCTAAGTACCCCTCGTTTCCATGACATTGTACATTGTACATTGGCCTGTGGGGCCTTGAATAATGCTATGGTCAGGTTTGCTGCTTGGACTGTGAATTTTGGGATTCTATCACCTGTTTTTGCTGTACATACAAACTTTTAACTGTTTTTGTCTCCCTAGTAGACTAATCTTGTTATTATGAAATGTTCCTTTCGTTAAGTGAGAATCCTTGCCTACCTTATCTCAAATAACCTTATCTACACTCTTTCTTTGGTAATATGAATATGTTAGGTTTTTCCAGCCACATGGGGCCTTTTAAAAATTGTCTTCTGTCAACACATGTATAGTTTTCTGTGCCCTCTGACAATGTTTGTCTTTTGTCTGAAAACCTTAGTTCATTTACATGCAGTATAATATATTATTGGTTTGTTTGAGAGATAAACTTGTTTAATGTTTGAAAACAACTGAAAACATGCGAGACACTTAGTGAAATGAGGCATTAAGTTCCACTATGACCTCTCTAAAGTCAGCAAGAACCTGTCTTAGCTTCAGGTTGTAGTGTGATCTGAAATGTCCTCATACGTTCATATCTATTTCTAAGCACATGTCTAAACACCTAATACCCAGCCAGGGGTAGTTTGGAAAGGTTGGCATGGTAAGTCACGGGAGGAGCATCTTTGAGACTTATAGCCCAGGCTTGCTCTCAATACTGTTTGTTGTCTCTGTTCCCTGGCTCACCGTGATTTGAACAATCCATAAGCTCCTGGTGTCAATTTTAACAATCCATAAGCTCCTGGTGTCAAACAGTGAGGCTTAACGCCGTGCCTTCTCTGCTGCGTGAACTGTATCCCCTGAGACTGTGAGCCAAAATTAACCCCTCCCTTAAGATGTTTCTGAATATTCATCGTCTAGAATGTTACAGGTCCTCCGTACATGCTCACTGTTGGTGAATCAATAAACATTGACACTATTAGAGATAAATATTTACACCACCTTGTGGTGGCTTGATGGTGGTAACATCAACATCATTTCAGGATCTGGGTCTCAGGATCCTGACCTTTTAGTAGACCTAACCTATCCAGGGATCAGTTTATAGATGAGAGTGGTTGACTGATAACACACAGATCTGGAAGGCTGTTTCCCACCTCTTCTGAGGATCAGAACAGTTGCAGAGCAAGTGCTGTTAAGTCACGCAAGAAATAATTTCAACATCTTTGGATTTCCTCCAAGGTGGGGATCCTCATAACTGTGCTCAATGTGTATGGGAAACCCAACCACACACACATATACCATAAGTAGATGCAAAGAAATTGTATAAGTCCAGTAATTTATAGGAACTACTTAAGCCACTAGCAATCTTGTCCTAAAAGTGAAAGGTTTGGATGAGGAACATGGCTCCGTGGGTAAGGTGCTTGCCTTGAAAACAAGAGGGCTAGAATCCAGATGCTCAGAACCTACATAAATGCCAGCTAAGCAGTGATCTCTGGGTTTTGTTTAGAGACCCTCCCTCAACGAATAAGAAGACATGTGGTATGATTTCAAGGCCAGCCTGGGCTATGTTATGAGACTCTATCTCCAAAAATAAATAAATAAATAAAAATCTGGAAGCTGAGAGTTTATCTATATGTTTGTTTCAAATTTCAGGAACCTGTAGACATGAGCATTCTGCTATTATGGAAAAATAACTGGATGTATTTGTAGAAGGAGTTGGCAAGTTTGTAGAGGGAAGTGTTTGTTGTTAAGTCATGAGAAAGAACCACTGATCAGTAAGAAGAGAACAGAAAAGGGAGACGGAATGGTAAGCTAGACAGTGGTCCTGTTCAGTTTACAAAGAGAAAGCTTTGAGCAGCTTCCAGCACAGGGAAACAAAGTCTGCAGCCCCACAGCCCCACCTCCTCTCTAGTCCTCTGATGTCCTCAGATGCCAGAGTGAGACCTACCTAACCTCAGCCTCTGCCGGGAAAAGCTTACACTCAAACGCTTGTCACTCAGCAAGGATTTGATCCAATGGTGCAACATGTGTTTAAGCTGAAAAACCAAATATACTAGACTTGCTTAGGACATTGTCGCCAAGGTTAGAAATCTTAGAGAAAGAATGTTCCCTTCCCTACTTAAAGAAGCCAGGTCCCTCTGCTGTGCAACCCCGTGTGGGCCTTGAACTCACCCTGTGTCTGTAAGACAAGCCACGACAATGCCAGCCCGTCTTACTCTCCTGTCCTATCCTTTTTCACTGTAGTTTCTTCAGGAGGATAATATGGAGAAGCTTGATGAGATTGTCAGAACATACCCTTGTGCCTTCCCCTGCTGGGTAGGGCCCTTCCAGGCATTTTTCTACATCTATGACCCAGACTATGCAAAGATATTTCTGAGCAGAACAGGTAAGAAATGAGACAAAACTCAAGAGTCCTAATCCTGCTAGGAGTGAGTTGCATTTAACCACAGGCCTGGTCTGAAGCAAAGATTAGCCCTGGGCTTGGAAAAGATTCTGAGAAAGTATGGAGAGGGGACAGATCTGCCCCAGTAAGGGAGCTTCCCATCTTCTCCCCAACTCCTTGTCTAGTTTCGGCTCCAAGGGCACCATGAATCCCATTTGCCACCACTAGCCTGGCCAGGGGCTTTCTTTGCCTCCTTGGTTTTAGGACCCTTAAGTCCACAACAGTACTTCCTACATACACTGCGTTTTGAACAGAAGTCTCCAGGAAAAATCAGAAACTGACCTCTGTGGTTCTGACTGAAGCTAAGGTAGTGGAAGACTCACTTAGAGCCCAGACTCTTGGACAGGGTCCAATCCATTTACGTGATTCCTGTTATGGATTATCTCAGCACAAAACTCAAATGAACAGTCTGAGCTGTGTGACCATCTCACATTCTAATCTTACCTGTGTTTCGAATTCCTCACCCTTAACAAAACCTACTCGAAACAGACCTTTCTCTGAACATCTCTGTGTTTCTCTGTCCCCTGCTCTGTCTATAGTTCACCTCTTCAGAACCAGAGTTGTAAAATATATTTGCATTAGAGTCACAAGAAAATCAAGAGGACTTTGTACCTCCCTGTCTGATGTTTTCCAAGTATGCGTGTCCCAACACCAGTTCTGGAAACTTGTCCATCCCCAAGTGAGCCAGCATGTTAAGGGGACACAAACCAGGAAGAATATAAGCTTAGGTCCTGGGACTTGTTCTTCTCTAGAAGTGAACCAAAACTTGGGTTTTCCCACCCTCTAAGGCTGTAGGAATTGAGGTGGGCCATTCCCTCCTGCCAATGTCTGTGCTGAGTGCAGGCGAATGGAGGAAGCCTTCCCCGACTTAAACTGGTCATGAGCGTTTTCCCTAATGCTGCCTTTTGTTTCTTCTGCTTGGTTCTGCAGACCCAAAGACCCAGTATGTGCACCAGTTCATGACTCCATGTATTGGTATGTACGCCCCACCCTTTCTCACTCCAGGTCACTTTTCCAAAGCGGAGCATTCCAAAGAGACTCAAACCTCAAGTCAAACGCATCAAGAAAGGAGCATCAAATACATGTGACATGAATATAAAGTGGGGGACACCTGGAAGAAGGAAGAGAGCAAGCCAGAGAGAGCAAGCCAGAGAGAGCAAGCCAGAGAGAGCAAGCCAGAGAGAGCAAGCCAGAGAGAGCAAGCCAGAGAGAGCAAGCCAGAGAGGCAGGGACACAGGGACACGGGGGGTGACAGAGAGAAGGAGACCAGTGAGAAAAAAGCATAGTGACATTAGAAGAGGTCACTGTAAATTGATTTAGATTAATTTAAAATGTAAATTAGAAAATGCATGATACAAACCACTGTTTTATATCATTCTCACCTAAAAATATAATTTTTCAAGTTTAAAAATGGAATCTGGAGACCTGAGTTTAACCCCTATTACCTATATATAAGAGAGGAGCATGATGGTTTGCACTTATAATCCTGACACCAGGGAAACAGGAACAGGAAGGTCTCTTGGCTGGCCAGCAGCTATTGGTGAGAGACCTGACCTATCTCAGCTCAACAATAAGAAAAGCAATGGAGGACCTGTGAACACACAGCACTTCTAAAGAGTAAAGTCTGTGAGGAGAGTTATGTAGGAGAGGGTCAAAGGGGAAGTCAAAGGTCAACCCACAGCACTTCACAGAAAGCATCCGTGTATGTTTCTCTCCTCAAAGTCCCATTTCAAGGCAGCGTGCATGCGAATTCCTCAAAGTCTTAGCTTCACTAAGTGTGTGTGGGGGGATTTTAAACCTTTCTTCTCTTGTTTTCTTGTATTTTCCTTTCTTTTCGGAGTTCTCTTATTTTAATTTGCTTCTCAGTAAAATCTTTCTCTCATATGCAGTTTGGCTTTATCCTGTGAACAGATAAATGAAACTGCTTTCTCATATCGTTGATGTTTACTTTAGAGCAAGAAGAAATTAAATAAAAGAATCTAGAACGGATCTAGGTGAATGTTGTATTCCTAGCCCTTTCTGCAACAGCTAGAACTCTAACCAGGCTTCATGAACCTGGCATTTTGTAAGCACTCAAAGAGGTTATGCCACTCACAAATAGCTCAGCGCTGAGAATGGGAAATGACCACACTCCCTCCCTTCGCTAAGAAGTTATTTGCAATTAACACCTGCTAGGAAAGGGAAAATCAGTTTTCTCCAATGGAGTGTCAGTGTGTACGTAAACCACATTCCAGGGAAGGAGGAACACCTGGCCCCATGCCCAGGAGTAGTTGGCCAACACAAAATAGGCTCTGTGGTTTGTCTTAGTTATTTTATTTTGTTTGTCTGTTTTGATTTTCATTTTTGTGGGTTTTTTTTTTTGTTGTTGTTTTTGTTTTTGTTTTTGTTTTTTGAGAGAAAAAGGGAAAACATGAAGTTGAGCTGGCAGAGAGGTAGGAAGGATCTGGGGAAAGTTTAGGAATGTGAAAGAATATGATCAAAATATATTGTGTGAAAATGTTAATAAAACGTTTAAAGGATGTCTTAATATTTATTTTATTTTTTTATTTAAATGTATGTTTCTGTGTGTCTGTGCACATGGATGCTAGAAGAGGGGCTTGAATTCTGGGATCCGGAATTACAGATGGTTGTGAATCACCCAGTGCAGGTGCTGGGAACTGAACGCCAGTCCTCTGCAAGGACAGCAGACATTCAACCACTGAGCTATCTCTCCAGCCCCTGCAGGCCAAACCTTAATGGCAGCACATTTTCAGCAATAGATATGTGTTTTCACAGACCAGAGCTTGAGGGGAGGATATCTGGGATCAGATGAACACACTTGCCTTGTTTCTGATGAATCTGTGTTCACAGGAAAGTTTATCTACACAAAGAGGAGATGGATAATCATCATGTTTCTACCATGGGCTAGGTGCCTTTTGTAAGTGCCCTCACTGAAGGCACATCTCATTGTTCAGAAACTGAGCCTCATCAGGCAGCAAAGCTCTTAGGGCTTTGGAAAGCACTTTCTCACCATGTTAACTGTGTCCACCCGATGTGAGCGTCAGAGCCCACCATCATCCTCATCCGTCAGCTCCCTGATAGTCACCACCACTTCGTGGCTGCTTGTGAGTGGATCACATCAGTCTATGTTCTCTCCTTGTCTAATGCAATGCGTGAGGTTTTGTGCATTTTCTTTCTCAAGGAAGAGGACTCCTGAACCTAGATGGGCCCCGGTGGTTCCAACACCGCTGCCTCCTAACCCCTGCATTCCATCAGGACATGCTGAAACCGTGCGTGGACATGATGGCCCACTCTGTGAACACGATGCTGGTAAGTGAAGCACTAGAGTAGACATTCATGTAGTGGATCCAGGAAAACCAAAGCTGATTTCTAGAAACTAATCAGAATCCACGTCCCCACTGAGCAGCGATGGCTATGCAAGCCTTTGGGTGATTGAAAAGGAAGGGCTTGTGGTCCTCTGTCTTAGAATCTGACGTTCTATGGTGGTAAGACTCAGATAGCAGGTGCTGAGGGAGACAGGAAAGGAAGCCAAGAGCAGCTAACCAGCCTCAGATTTCAGAGGTGACTCAGATTTACCACAAATGTATGCTGATTTGCATACATCAATATTAGGAACAAGGAACCCCTATGCAGAGAGATGTAAAGCAAAATGCGAGGCTGAAATGGGCTTGGTTAATGGGCATGAAGGACCCAGCAAAGGATTGGTGTCTCTGTTAGCACCTCTTTAGGTGGTGGGGCATCTTTAGATGAGTGGCTCCCTCTGAAGAGGTAGGGGACTGCTGCAGAGGGGCATCCCAGTTGGGTAGCTTCTGGCTCAAGGGTGAGCAATATCAGAAGCTCAATTGCCATAGGGGCTTTCACCTTTTTAGTGTATTTATTTTAAAAGCAGACAAATAATCAATGCAGCTTCTTCACAAACATCAAATACCACAAAGACAAATTTCCCTCATTACCTGCAAGCTCATAGTCTGTTCCCAAAAAACAGTTGTTACTACCTTGTGGCAGGCTGCTCAGCCAAACTTCTGTGAGAAAGGAGTGGGATAGCAGTGGGAATTCTCAAAGCAGCGACTGGGAGAGCGCCAGGCTCAAGAAGGGGGACAGGGGACAGGAACAGGGTCCAGCACAATTCAGCTCCTCCAGTGACCATTTCATCCCCTCTGTTTCTAGCAGCCATTTCTTCTCTTCTCTTCTCTTCTCTTCTCTTCTCTTCTCTTTCTTTCTTTCTTTCTCTCTCTCTCTTTCTTTCTTTTTTTCTTTCTTCTCTTGTTCTCTCGTTCTCTCTTTCTTTCTCTCTCTCTTTCTCTCTTTCTCTCTCTTTCTTTCTTTCTTTCTTTTTCTTTTTTTCTTTCTTTTTTCTTTTCCTAGGGCAGGATTTCTCTGGGTAGCCTTGGCTGTCCTGAACTCACTTTGTAGACCAGGCTGGCCTCAAACTCACAGAGAACCGCCTGCCTCTGCCTCCCTGAGTGCTGGGATTAAAGGCGTGCACACCACATCCTGCTGCCCTCTGAATTTTTTTAAAATTTATTTATTTTTTATATTAATCACAGGTTCTTTACTTTGTATCCCAGGCATAGCCCCCTCCCTCATTCCCTCCCAATCCTACCCTCCCTCCCTCATCTTCTCCCTGCCCCTTTCCAAGTCCACTCATAGGGGAGGACCTCCTCCCCTTCCATCTGACCCTAGCTTATCAAGACTCTTCAGGCCTGGCTGCAATGTCCTCTTCTGTGGCCTAGCAGGGCTGCTCCTCCCTCGGGGGGGGGGGGTCGTCAAAGAGCTTGTCGTTGAGTTCATGTCAGAAATAGTCCCTGTTCCCCTTATTAGAGATCCCATTTGGCCACTGAGCTACCATGGGCTATATCCGAGCAGGGGTTCTAGGTTGTATTCATGCATGGTCCTTGGCTGGAGAAACAGTCTCAGAAAAGACCCCTGTGCCCTGACATATTTGGTCCTTGTGGAGCTCCTGTCCTCCAGGTCTTACTAACTCCCCCTTTTTTCATATGATTCCCTGCTCTCTGCCCAAGGTTTGGTTATGAGTCTCAGCATCTGCTTTGATACACTGCTAGGTAGAGTCTTTCAGAGGCTCTCTATGGTAGGCTCCTGTCCTGTTACTTGTTTTCTCCTACATTCAATGTCCATCCCATTTGTCTTTCTAAGTGAGGATTGGTCATCTTACCCTGAGTTCTCTTTCTTGTTTATCTTGTTTAGGTGTATAGATTTCAGTATGTTTATCCTATCTTATAGGTCTATATAAGTGAGTATATACCATATGTGTTTTTCTACTTCTGGGTTACCTCACTCAAGATGATCTTTTCTAGGTCCCACCATTTGCCTGCAAATTTCATGATTTCCTCATTTTTAATGGCTGAGTAGTATTCCATTGTGTAAAAGTACCACAGTTTCTGTATCCATTCCTCAACTGAGGGACATCTGGGTTGTTAATGCAGGTATTTCCCTGGATTCTTCTCGCACTTCCTCCTTCTACTGAACGCTCTGGGCACCTCGAGCTCAGAGGTCTGTCGGTCTGTCATCTGTCGCTCCTCTCATTTCTTCCAAGCCTGCTATGTAGGCTCGTCAGCGAAACATAGACACTTAGTTGAAAGGCTTTCAGATTCTGCATTGGTACCTAGTTTGTTACCTCGAGCTTCTCAGCCTCCAGCACCTAGGTTGGCTCCTGTGGGCGCTCAACAAACGTAAGCTGAACTAAATTTAAACATTTCCATCGATTACATCTTTACACAAAAAGTGCCTGTTGTGATAAACACATTTATAACTGGGACGTGGGCAGTTTGGCAGACAGAAAGCACATTTCAGGCTGTGTGAATTGGCCTCTTCCTCCGTAAGGAAGTCAGAGCCAGCTCCCTGCAGCAACTCCTTTTCCAGATCTCTTTCTGTTCCCAATGTTTGAACCAGAAATATTTTAATTGTTTGTATTTGACATTTTTAAGTTAAATATAATTATATTATTTCTCCTCCTTCTCCTCCATCAACTCCTTTCATGTTTCCCCCTTTATTTTCTTTCAGTTTCATGACTTCTTTTTCTTTAATAATTATTGTTACATGTGTACATAAATATACAAATATAAATACAACCACTTCGTGTTGCTTGTATGTGTAAGTTCTCAGGGTCGGCCAGTGGTGGGGGTTCATCCCTCAGGGGACTAATTCTCCCCTCTCATCGGTCGTTGATTGCCTGTAGCTCCCCATCTAGGATTGGGGCTCAGGATTTCCCCCCTCTACATGAGCACGTCTCTTGGTGTCATCAATTGCTGAATCTAAGATGTTTTTGGAAAATGTTCTGAGTTTATTTTAAGTGTGGGCATGATGGTTGAGAGTAGAGGTGGGGTATCTAGCAAGTTGGGAGTTGAGGAGGAAGCCCTGGGGAAACCCCATGTGTTGCCATCTTAATGAGATGGTGTGTAGAACTCTGTGCTGTTTGGTGCTGAGCCAAGACAATCGTTGAAAGACCATTTGCTGATGTGAAGTGTACATCCTGTTCTTTTCCGCTCGCTTGCTTAGCGTGTGCTTCCCTTCCTAGTGTCAAAAGTAAACTTACCGGTTATTTACTCCTGGCCGCCAGTTCCTGTAAGGACAGGGTTTTGTCCCTGAAATGATAAGGGCAGGGTTGGGGGAAAGCAGGCAAATAAAGGCCATTTGATGGTGGTGATGATATTGATCTTGGCCTCCTCTGGCAGGATAAATGGGAGAAGATGTGGACCACTCAGGAAACAACCATGGAGGTTTTTGAACACATCAACTTGATGGCCCTGGACATAATTATGAAATGTGCTTTTGGCCAGGAGACCAACTGCCAGATCAACGGGTCAGTGACGGGACAGTGAACAAGTTCACTGTTATCTGAGTCAATTATTAACCCATTATTCCAACTTTTTCTTCTAGCACCTATGAGCCTTATGTGAAGGCAACATTTGAACTTGGTGAAATCGTATCCTCTCACTTGTACAATTTCTGGCATCACCATGACATAATTTTCAAATTCAGCTCTAAGGGCCACTCTTTCCAGGAGTTAGGCAAAGTGATACATCAATACACAGGTAAAAACACAGGCCTGTCTTGTTGTGGGTTACCCAAATCTCCGCACCATCATGCCTGTCTTATGTATAGAAGGATAAGTCTCATGGTAAACAAGAAAAGAAAGCTTGTCCTTAATGAAGCTTTAATATGGTCACTGCTCAAATAACTACAGCTTCAGCCTTATAAGACAAGTTTACTCCCTCATTATCATATATTATACAATTCTGTTATATGCAGTTATTACTAATACATGTAACAAGGGAGCATTTCAGATTTTAAAAATACATGGCATGTGGCTTTCTTATGCAATAAACTAAGTAATAACTATAAGCTAAAGTGCTTGCACAGCATAGGCATGGAGGAAAGACAGATGGGGATGTGTATTCGAGACACCCGAAAGCCGGGTATGGTGGTGTGGTACACATTTTCAGTCCCAGCACTCAGGACGTTGAGGTGGGGGGTCCCTGGTGATCTGAAGCCAGCCTGGTCTGCATGGTGAATTCCAGGACAGCCTGGAATTTTGTCATGTGAGTGTCAGGAATTGAACCTGGGGCCTCTGGAAAAGTAGCCAATGCTCTCAACTGCTGAGCTCTTAGTCCATCCGCAACAGTAACTTTGTTCGTAACTTCATACATGTAGACATTTATCACCTTCATTCCCACATTACTTCCTCCCGTCCCCTCCCTATCTTGCTGAACCCCCTCTTTCCAACTACTGTCCCTCCTACTTGCATGTCTTTTTGTGTGTCCGTGTATATCTTGCTGAGCCTGATTGGTTGTGCTTCGTGAGCATGGATGAGAAGCTAAACTCATGATGTACAGAAAATGTTTTTGAAAATTAAAACATACTATTCCACTTCCTTCCTTCCAAATTCGCTGAAAATTTATACGAAGTGGTAAATTCAAGTAACAAAATCGACCCCAGTTACAACAGAAAACAAACTACTTTCTGTAGACGGTGGTTGTGCGCAGTCTGTCCCCTGTCCTGCTTTTGTTTGCTTGCTGGCTTTTAGCCCCTCTGCTTGCCTGGGTGTTTTCTCTGCTGGCTATCTCATTGCATAATTTTCATGAAAACAAGATTTCAGACTGAGGAGGAAGACAGTGATTGGCTACTTTCCTCTGACTCTGCAATCATCTTGATCATATCGCTTGTCTACTGATAGAAACTAGGTTTTGGTCTCTTTTGTTTGAAACTTTTGTTAAAGGTTGGTTGTCTGTCAATAGAAAATAAACCAGTCATACAAGTTTAACGTCTTTAGATCTAATATACCCACTCTGGCCTCTATAGTCAGGCAAGTGTGACACTGTGTGGGCTATACCTTGCTTTACAATGTATTTGACTTGTCTTAGCTGTCTCTTCAGTAATGAAGACCTGTTTATTCTATGCAGAAAAGATAATCCAGGACAGAAAGAAACTCCTCAAGGATGGAGTAAAGCAGGATGACTCTCAAAAGTCTCAAAATTTTCTGGATATTGTACTTTCTGCCCAGGTAAGTGCACCAAAAGTCTAGCCCTGCTCGAACAGCAGCTAACCGTGGGGGAGGACAGATGTGCAAGTGGAGTCAGAGCAGGAAGACAGCTAAACCTCTTCCGCTAGATCCAAGCCGTAGAATGCTATGAGCCACTGGCTCTTGGTGGAAAGACTGAGCCCGGCAACTCACTAGGAGTCGGGAAACGCGGGATTACCTGTTTGCCATGCTTTGGGGGTTATATAGATACCTGGACTTGAGAGACTCGTAGAAAAATTGGAAGCATGGGTAAGCACTTTAAAAGGGAATGCTGAAGCTGGCCATGGTGGCACCTGCCTGCCTGTAATCCCAGCACTCAGGAAGGCAGAGGCTGTGAGTTCAAAGCCAGCCTGATCTACAAAGCCAGTCCAGGACAGCCAGGGCTAAACAGAGAAAGTTTATCTCAAAAAAAACCAAAAGAGAGATAGGTGGATGGAAATGTTGAAAGATTAGATACACCTGGAAGAGTGATGAAAATTTTCAAGTTCTTATGCAAAGCCTGATTTTTCTTTTGTAACATTGGTTCCCCTTGTGCTCTGGGAAAACTAGGACTCATGATCTGTATTTGGTAAACTAAACTAAAATTGAAACCTTTATTTGAAACTCCAGCATTTCTGAAAAAAACAAAACAAAACAAAACTGTACTTTTGATAGTGTCTCCAAACATCTGTGAAAAATGTTTTATTCAGCTATCTTTGCTGCATGTTGTAGGCTGAAGATGAGAGAGCCTTCTCAGATGCTGACCTGCGGTCTGAGGTGAATACCTTCATGTGGGCTGGACATGACGCTTCTGCAGCCAGCATCTCCTGGCTCCTCTACTGCCTGGCTCTGAACCCTGAGCATCAAGACAGATGCCGGACAGAAATCAGGAGCATCCTGGGAGATGGGTCTTCCATCACCTGGTAAGATCTGCTGCCCCAAGTATGTCATCCTAACTCTCTTCTTGGGATTTTGCTTATTTCTTACCCTGTTGCCTTAGTGACCACAGTGTCCCAAAGTATGTGTATGCCAAAGCAGAGGAAGTAGGCCACTTGTCTTTTCTTTCTAAAGAGAGCCCCAAGTTAACCCTGTCTTCTGCAAAGGAATTTTACTATCCAGAAATCATCCATCACTATTTTTTTTCTACACAATGTTGTATTCATTTCTTTCACCCAAGCTGTGGCATATTTGAAGTAGGGAACTGGTCTTAGGCTTGCATGTGGAGCTTCAAAGGTGACATTCCACAGGGACTCCTGTGCTCAAAAGGCTGAAGAAGTAGCTGAATCATTAAAGTCACTGCAGATACCCTAGGCCATCTCCTGGTCACTAGTGTCATACTTCAGGATAGGGTAGACTTTGGCCTTTGAACATTACAAATCAAGTTCCAGGACAGACAGAGCTGTTATACAGAGAAACCTTGTCTGAAAAAACACAAGAGAGAGAGAGAGAGAGAGAGAGAGAGAGAAGAAAATGTTAACTAAGGACATTTTAGAAATTGAGACACTAAAATAATGACTAAGATTTGGTATAGACCCTATCCTCAGTGATCTGCAGTCTAAGGCAAGAGAGAGGTCTTCGTACCATCAATTACTAATGGTAAGGACAATGACCGCCAGATTTAGAAGATAGATTCCCATCCTGGCCAATGAGGAGACCCCCTTAAGGATCTGACACATGTAGGACAAGGAGAGTAAACCAGGGGAAAGCCTCAATTCTACTTTGCCAGACTTAATGGATCTTGCTTTTAATAAACTTTAGGTGGTGGACATGCCCTTCAGACATGCTACCTACAAAGAAATACTGTGTTCCTGATAAGACATACCCACTACCCTAGTCAAAGGGACAGAAGATAAAGATGCTAAAGAGCCACATTTCACAAGCAAAGGTCAGCTCAGAAAACAAAATTTGAAGTTCTAAAGGTAGCAGAGATTTAATTTTATAAGGAACTAAGAGTCATTTCCTACTGTAAGTTCAAAGCTTCGTCTAAGGGCTGGGGAGATTTCTCACAGCCACTAAAGTGCTTGGTGCCCAAGCATGAGCACTTGAGTTTGATCCCCAGGACTCACATTAAAAGAAAGAAAGAGGGAACAAGTCAGGAGCCTGACACAGAGGACCTCTGAAAGGCTCTGCCCTGCAGACTATCAAAGCAAATGCTGAGACTTATAGCCAACCTTTGGGCAGAGTGCAGAGACTCTTATGAAAGAAGTGGAAAACAGTAAGGTCTGGAGAGAACAGGAACTCCACAAGGAGAGCAACAGAACCAAAAAATCTGAGCACAGGGGTCTTTCCTGAGACTGATACTCCAACCAAGGACCATGCATGGAGATAACCTAGGACCCCTGTACAGATGTAGCCCATGGCAGTTCAGTGTCCAAGAGGGTACCCTAGTAAGGGGATCAGGGACTGTCTCTGACATGAACTGATTGGCTTGCTCTTTAATTACCTCCCCCTGAGGGGGAAGCAGCATTACCAGGCCACAGAAGATGACAATGCAGCCACTCCTGATGAGACCTAATTGACTAGGATCAGAAGGAAGGAAAAGAAGACCTCCACTACCAGTGGACTTGAGGAGGGGCACATTTGCAGAAGGGGGAGGAAGGGAGGGATTGGAATGGGAGGAGGGAGGGAACCACGGGGGGGGGATACAAAGTGAATAAAGTGTAATTAATAAAGAATTTTTTAAAAATAAAAAAAAAAGAAAGAAAAAGACAAGTTGCTAAACAACTCTTATGGTACAATAATAAAAAGTGAAACCATAAAAAAGAAACAAAGAAAGAAAGGAGAGAGAAAGAAAGAAAGGAAGAAAGAAAGAAGAAAAAGGTGGCAGCCTAGAAGGACTTGGAGGGGGCAGGAGATCCACAAGAAGACCACAGAGGCAACTAACCTGGGCCCGGAAGGGCTTGCAGAGACTGAAGCGCCAACCAAGGACATGCATGGACTGGACCTAGGTCTTCTACACAGATGTAGCCAATAGGCAGCTCGGGCTTCATGTGGGTCACCTTATAAGGGAGTGGGGGCTGACTCTGACATATACTCTGTTGCCTGCTATTTGATCACTCTACCTGCTACCCCCCACCCCCCAGCAGGGCTGTCTCACCAGGCCACAGGGAAAGAGGATACACTCAGTACTGATGGGATTTGATGTGCTGGAGTAGCTTAGCCATCTGGGGAGGGGGGGTGCTCCCCTTTTCTGAGGAGTCGAGGAGGGAGGGAGGATGGAACTGGGAGAGGAGGGAGGGGACTGCGATTGGGATGTTTAAAAACTAAAAAAAGCGAGGAGGGCCAGGGACAGAGGACCAGCAAGATGGCTCAACCATGGATGCCTGTTCTGAATTTAATCCCCAGAATCCATTTAGAGGTAGAAAGAGAGAACTGACTCTGTTAGGCCCAGCATGAGCCTAATTTCGAGAAGGGATGAAGAGAACTCAGGAGACAGGTCTCGATGCAAAATCACAAGAGGTTTATTTTGACCATTGCACAGTGGGGTCACCCCTGCTGGTCAGCAAGGAGTGGCACTGGGAGACAAAGGCCTTGGGTTTTTAAAAGACAAAGCACGAGAATTTTGAGGTTGCAGTCTTGGCAATTCAGGATTGGATGAGGAAGCTATAAAGTAAGATAATTGGTTAGTCTTAGGTGCTCAAGCTTGGCCAGTCCTGCTAAGTGTGGATGCAGCTGCAATTAAAGGTGGGGGTGGTTAGCTCATCCTTGAAGATTGGGGCTGTGGGCTTTTGGCTCTGGAGGTCAGGAGCTACTCAGAAGAAGGATTGAGGCCACCTGGATTGGTTGCTAAGAAACACTATCTCGAAGACAAGGGTCTGGTCATTCTTTTTGCTGAGTGAAGGTCATTGCTTGCTCGCTTTTTTATATCTGTCTTCATAGATAGGGTCACATTTCTCCATTTTCTGGAAAGGTACTAGAGGCATTAGCTTAACCTGGACCTAAAACTCAAAACTATAGGCTTTAGAAGACATATAGGTTACAAAGTTAGTCTGATTCTTTCAACTCCACGAAGTTGCCCTTAACCTCCATATGTGTACCATGGCATATACACACACACACAAACAAAGAAACAAAGTCATCTGTGTTGCATGAAATACAATGTTAAGTAATGACTTTTTACTGATAAAAGTGAGCACGTTTATTTGGCTTATTTGTATACATGTTTACAGTATGCTGTTTTCTTCCATGTGAGCATTTAGAAATAACTAAACCAATGGGAATATCCAAATCAACTATGTGATTATTTTTGTGGTAAGGACATCTAAAATATACCCACTAAGCAATTCCCAACTATACAACAAACCATTAACAGTAGTTTCAGCAATCCTTCATACCTACCCCAAATTCTGCATCTCCTGCCCTCACCTCCCTGATCAGCACTGCTCTACTGCCTTCTTCTAGGAATTCAACTTCTTTAGAGCCGCATGTAACTGGGTTCATGGAGTATTTGTCTTTCTGTCTGCCTTATATTGTTTTGCATAATGCTCTCCAGGTTCATTCACGAATTGACAAGTGAAAGACTTTCCTTTCACTGGTTTACAGCATCTCATTGTGTGTGTGTACCCCATGTTGCTTATCCATGCTTCATATCTGATTTATACCTGGATTATTGTGAACAAAGCTGAAGCTGATACATTAAGTTCAAAGCCTTTGAATAGATACTGATGAATGAAGTTCCTAGATCCTGTGTCACTTTTTATAATTTGTTTGTTTGTTTTTGTTTCAAGACAGGGTTTCTCTGTTGTAACAGAGCCCTGGCTGTCCTGGACTCACTTTGTAGAGCAAGATGACCTCAAACTCACAGAGATCCACCCCCGAGTGCTGGGATTAAAGGCAGGCCCCATCATGCTGGTTTTCTTTTGGTTGTGTCAATGATCCACTGTAGAACTTTTATTCACTTGGTTCTGTTGTCTCAGAGGCTTACAGCCTCCTTCTGCTAACCTAGGCCTGGTCTTGGAAACTTCTAGCCTCCGTACAATCTAACCTAGGCCTAGAATGTTTTCAGCCTCTGAGACTTAATGCTGAAGAAGCTCACCCTTTCTAGCTCTCTCCTAACTCTGGGCTGACTGGTTCAACTCAGCTGTCCTGGCTCAAACTCCTCTCCCAGATGACTTATTCAAACTGGCTTTTCTCTCAGCCTCTGAATTGCTCTGCTTGGCCTCAAACCAACTCAGCAATCTGCTCTAATCTCCTGGCTCCTTCTCATTCTCTGGCTTATTTAGTCTTCACCTGAGTTCTCTCTCTGCAACCTGTCTATTACTGTCCCCACAAACTGGCCCCCTCTCTGTGTATTGCCCCTTAAGTAGCTTCTCTTTCCTCTCTCTTTTGGTGAGAGTTGGGTATATCCTACTCTGTCAAATCTTTTTTGATTCATCAAAGAAATATCACTTCAAACTTGGGTGCTCTCTTCTACAAACTAACTTTACCTTCATTGTTTGGGATTAAAGGTGTGTACCATCACGCCTGGACCTAAGTGTTTCTTTAACTGAAACTTGCTCTATACCAGGCTGGCCTTGAACTCATATCTGCTTGCCTCTGACTCCAGGATTAAAGGTGTGTTTGTATTTCAGCCAGATCACACTGGACCTAGAAGGTCTTTGGATGTGATCTCTTGCCAGGACAGCCATGTTCTAAATTAAAATTTCTCTGCAATCCACATTAACACTGACAGTGTGCAAGGATCTTATTTTCTCCAAATCCTCACCAATATTTGTTTGCCTCTCTTTCCTCTAACATGTTAAAGTGATATCTCATTGTTGGTTGTAATTTTTATTTCTCTAATGATTTGGGATGTTGAGAATTTTTTCATATCCCTGTCAAGTATTTGTAGGTCAGTTTTTGAGAAATTGCCTATTTAGGCCCCTTGGATGTATTTTAATAAATGTATAGGTTTTCTTGAGTTATTTGAGTTTATTTTTTTAATATTAATTTCTTATCATAATGTGTTTTGCAAGTGTTTTCCTCATTTTTTATGTCATCACTGTTGTGTTTTTTTTGTCATACATAAGAATTTTTTTCACTTAATGTAAACTCTTTATTTTTTGCTTTTTTATTTATGCTTCCAAGAGGGTTAAAAAAATCACAATGTCTTGGCAATTGTCAACAAGAATTTCTTGATCATTGATTTCTCCAGTAGCTTTACAATCAGATAGTATTGTTAAGTCTTTATTCAATTCTGAGTTGAGGTTTGTATATAGGAGAAGAATCTCTTTTTACTCTTGATGTGTATATCTTTCTCAACATCAGTCCCTGAACTGAAGATTATTCCTCCAGTGTGTGTTCTTGGCACCTTTGCTGAAGACCCTTTGTTGGCGCGTACTTCTAAAAGCTACTGTATTTGTGTTTCTTATGCCTCTTCTTTCCTTCTCCATCCCAATCCCTTCCAACACCCCAACATCAAGTAAGAGAGAAAGGTTAGTGGGAAGAGGGGGCATAGTTCTCTTAGCTACTTCTTGCTGGTTAGGGTCATTGGGTTCCTTTGGGGTAAGTCCAATCTTTGTTTCAGGACATCTCCAACTTCTTCTCATCAAACTGCATCAACAACAACCAGAAGCACCAGCTGCCTTCTTTCTTAGAACCCCTTTCTCTCTCTGGGCCCTGGCATTTATTTCCTCTCCAGAGTCCTCAGATTTAAACTATCTGCAGCTGGGAATGAGCCCCTCTCAGAGCCTGTACAGGGCAAATAGTTTGCTGCTGTGGACAAGCTGAATCAGCCCCATATCCCACACCTGGGATTAAAAGCATCTTTACATAACATAACTGAGTTTTTAAAGACACCAAAGCTTTCCACTACATTGTCCATAAGTGTGTGTGTAGATGTAGATGAACTTCAGGCTCTTCACCTATTCCATCTGTATTATTATTATTTATTATTATTATTACAGCTTTACAGTAGATTGCCAAGTCAAGCATTGTCTCACAAAAAGACACCTTGGTCTGTGAGATTATTGTTGCTTTGGGGAGTGGGGGATGGTCCAAGGGGGAACCTCTTATCCTATCATCTCACTGACTAGTCCATTTTTATTTATTCACTAAATCTGAAAGATTTGTTATGTCTGTTTCAGCAGAAATTCAATGCTTTATCTTGCCTATTGAAATTACCTAGGAAACAAATAAGATGGGATACAGTGGTGCACGCCTTTAACCCCAGTAGGAGTATTTCAGATCTTTGTGAGTATGAGACCACTATGGCCTACATAATGAATTCCAGGACAACAAGAGCTACATAGTGTGACCAAAAAGCCAAAAAAGAAAAAGAAAGACACTCTATTGTTAATGTTATGGGGTCTGCTTAGATTCAACATAACTCAAACACCGGGTCAATGAAGATGACAAAAATTTATTGTAATCAAGCTACTACTGATGGATCAGGGCCACAGAACAGACTCAGGAGCCAAACTGCAACCTTGAAGGGAAGTTGTACATCATATTTAAAAAATGAAACCATAAACCAAGGAGGAGCATGGTATACTGTAGCATTGTCCAATCATATCTTGACATAAGGGATTAAGCAAGGCAGTTTCCACTGATCAGGATAGGAGTGGATTCCTGGGCCTGGAAACATGATCTTAGTTTGACCCTGCCTGGGAAGATGGAGAAATTATCCCTGAGATGTCTGGACTCCAGCAACTTTCCTTACAACAGAAGCTGTTCAACTATTAGGAAGTCCCCAGTTCCCCTAGGGCCTGGGACCTTGAATTTCATTTTTCCTTATGGTTAAATGGAGTCTGGAAACAAAAGGGCGGTGCTTAGAACAAGTTTCTTTTGCTTATTCCTGCATTGACCTTTCTCATTCTTGATTGACATAAATTAAAAATTGAGGAGTAATTGAGTCCTGACCAGGTTGAACAAAACAACAACAAAAACAAACAAAAAAAAACCCCAAAAAAACAAACAAACAAAAAACAAAAGTCCAGATGATCTGGTAACTATTCACTCTTTTAATGAAAGGGAATAATACTACTAAGAACACATTTTCAAAGATTTATTCTTTTTTTTAATTATGTAGAAATATGTGTCTGTGTGGGGGTATGTGCACATGACTGCAGGTGCTATAGAGTCCAGAAGAGGGTGTCAGATCCTCAGGAGCTGGGAATTGAACCCAGGTCCTTTGCAAGAACAGCAAGCACTTTTTTTTTTTTTTTAATATTTCCATTGCAGCTTCCCTGCCGGAGCCTCCCATCAGAGTCAAACAGTTCTTGAGTGGAAAGTGAGGACTGAAAGAAAATTAAAAATAAACAAACAAACAAAACCCAAGACACTACACTGTGGGATCTGTTCGAGAGGGCTTCTAGTAGAAAAGTAAGCACTTGGTTTATTCCACAGTCCCTTTGTATAGCCAGAGCAAAGCACTTTGATACAATGAAGTTCATGGAGAAGTCAAACTTGTTTACCTCACCCACCTGTCTCTGTGACCCTCACACAAAAGGAAGTGAACTTGGCAACACATCCTGTCTATCCCTGTCTCCAGGTGAAGGCCGGGGTGAAACATGTTTTTTCACTGAGGCATTGGCTCTCCACACTTCCCCGTCCTCCTTTCCTCTCCGTCCCCCCTGCTCCCTTCCCTTTTTCCTCAGAGAAGAGGAGGCCTCCCAAGGATATCAGCCTGCTTTGGCAAATCAAGTTGTAGTAGGACTAGCTGCATCTTCTCTTATTGAAGCTAGACAAGGCAGCCAAGTTAGGGGGAAAGGATCCAAAAGCAGGCAACAGAGACAGAGACAGCCCCAGCTACAGTTGGTAGGGGACCCACATGAAGACCAAGGATGGAGCCTCACCCTCCATCCTTCCTTGGCCCTTCTTTATCCTGGAAGCCAGCAGAGTGAGAGGGGTTTGTTGTTGGCTTGTCTTATTGACCCCCTTCTCCCCCTTCCCTGAGGCTCTGACACTGTCAGGAATGATTCCAGTATGAAAGAGGAAGCACCTGGAACTATCATGGTCATGCCAAAGGTTTGGCAAATACTTTGTGTTCCTCCTCCCTCTCAGCTAACACATCTGCAGGTGTCTTGGAGGCTCTCTCCCTGGAACGTTCTAGTGGTGGTGCCTGGTGTGGGGGAACTCTGGACATGGTACGTCTCCACCTGGTCTGGAGTTTTCCCTCCTCTGGCCAGTTCACCAATCCACCGGACACACCTATGCACCCCTACCTTGTTGTGGCTACTCTCCCCTGCCACTCTGTCTGCTTTGAGTGCCTTGCCATTGTGTCCATGCTCCCCAAACTCCAGGGAGCACAGGCCAGATCTTCTAAGTGACCTGAAGTAAGTCTTCCCTTGTTTAAGATGAGTAGCAACCCACTCCATTTTCCGAAATACTTCAATATTTCAACAGTTCTCTTTAAATAATTTTCCCCTCTCTTAAACTTCTTTAGCCTGTTTTTCAGTCTTCAGCTGTGCCTTACACATTCTTGCTTTATATGAAGAGTTAAGGGTTGCAACACTGCTTTTCATAATTTTGTTGTTGTTGTTGTTAGGCATGTGGCATCTGCGTGTCCACCAACTATGGGACTTAGTTGACACAAAGACAGAAAAAGTCGCATTTTGACAGTGGGCTGTATAAACCCAGACCAAAATCACTTTTCCCCAACAGTAATGCGTACTAGGAAAAGAATTCAAATAGAGCACAATCTGTACAAAATGGATATGGAGTCTAAATCACTCTCTCCCTCCTCTGTCCTCACAGGGACAGACTGGATGAGATGTCATATACCACGATGTGCATCAAGGAAACTCTCCGACTGATCCCTCCCACCCCATCTATCTCCCGAGAACTCAACAAGCCCCTCACCCTCCCGGATGGACGCTCACTGCCGGCAGGTGTTCACACTCTTCTCCTAAGCATGAGGTCCTGAGGGTCACAGTGATGGTGACTCGTGGGATTGGGGCTTTGGGGACCTCTGGCCTGGAGTTAAGCAGCTACTGAAAGCTCAGGGGATAATTCTTCAATCATAAATGAGCCTCAGTGACCTTCCTAAGCCACATAACCAGTCAGAGCTGTTAGGTTCCAGCCTCGTTGTGAGAATCCCGGCCAAGGGATACTGCCTCTAAGGTAAGGTCTGTAAGGATGAGTGTGAGAACCACATGGGTCTTTACAGGAGGTGAGCATCGTTGTGTTAATGTCGGAGATGGGAAGGGTGTCTTCATCAGAGGAAAATCTTAGACTATATAAAACTTTGAAATACTTGGTTTCATTTTGCCTTTGGAGTGTGATCTTACCAGACATGTGTCCGGTACTCTACAGTTTACAAATACCTTTTGAACATTTTGGTGTCTCCAGAAACCCACTGAGGACCTGCAATACGCACGTCAGGATGACGGGCATGAAGCAAAGCTAGACCCCACCGAGACCCTGTACTTGAAGTACGTGTTTCCGGCAGGGCGCGTAGGCGGCAGCAGGATCACAAGCGACATCCTTTCGCTTACGCGCTTTAGTGCTGGCGAGTCAACAGAGGAAAGGCAGCGCTTTCAACCTCTGGCTGTAATTTATGGACAGAACCAGAGTTATTTTGGATAAGAAAATGGTGCTCAAATTCCCTCTCCTTTGTCTTTTGTCACCAACCATACGAATATTTGCCATTCTCCATTAGGCACTGGACTTCAAGGTAGAGTAACAGAACTTCCTTTATGAAGTACTGTCTAGCTGTGAACACATACTTGAGTAATTTCCAAACATGGCATGTCCTTTGGTCATGCACCAACAGCTAAAATCATGAATCAAGTAAATAACTGCTTTGAGAACTAAAGCTTCAGCCCAAGCGCATCTTCTCCTGTGTCCTTCTCTGGTGCAGTGTTGGCACACGGCTCCACTGGGGATGGTTCTTTCCTCCTGGAAGGAAAGTCTTGCCAGAGAGTACACTACAGCAACTGACAGTTTGCTCTCTTTCCCTCCTGACTCAGGAATGACTGTGGTTCTTAGTATTTGGGGTCTCCACCACAACCCTACTGTCTGGAAAGACCCAAAGGTAAGATTGCCTTCACTGGACATGTGTCAGAGAGTGACGCTGAGTGATTCATGTGTTGATAGCTAAGCGTGCAAATGTCTGTGCCATGAAAGACACTAAGCAAGCAATCATAAAAATAAGAAATGTGTAAAACTCACCCGCTAACAATCTTGATCTTGTCCTCACCTTATAGCCTTTATCTTTACTGTGATCTAAAAGACCTCAGAGCTGCAATCTGCTCCCAACTCTTACTCCCTGTTTCAGTCTCTCACCTGTCCAGCTCTTCCAAACACCTGCAGAGTGTTTGATACCTGCAGGGCTGTGGCTGGTCAGTAGAGCAAACTGGGCAGCTCAGCCTCCCTTTGATCGTGTGAAGCGGTCAGGATCCTGGTGATACTGACAGCGCGTTCAGGTTGCTCAGTTCCAGTGCAACCATTTGTGAAGACGCAGGCAGAGTGTGGGGGAAGCGAATGCGAGTGGATAGCTTTCAGAATCGTTTATCTTTTGTAGACCTGGGAAGGGCAGGTTACAGAACCTTGGGGAAAAGGGTTAGGAGCTAAGGAGGGAACAACAGGTCCATGTGGAAGAGCTACTGCCAATCTAAGGCAGCAGGAAGTAGCCAGTGGATACTCAGCACCCCAAACTGTCTGTGCCCACTCTTCAGATCCCCATCAGTGCCTAGTATTGTTGTAATCCAGTGGGAAACCGTATGGGTCAGCCAGCTGTCTGGAGCCCAGGATAGACTCAGAAAGAGAGAAAGGAGGGCCTGGACAGGCAAGGAGATGTGTGGCAAGCCTGAGTTGATTCAATATCCTTGAAATTCAAAACACAAGTACCAGTGCTCTCTTCTATGTAAACCTGTGGAGCTTTAGCTCTGCTCTGTAGAATAGGAAACTGGACCATTATGTCTCATTTGAGCTTGGCTTCTAAATGGGTGAACTCTCAGACTGGCTAGCAGACAAGTTGGGGAAGAGCCAGATAAGTCCTCCAGGTCGACAGAGACTTTGTCCACGTGGCTACTGAGAAACTTGGCTAATTGGAATTGCTCAGTGGAGACTGAAGACACAGTACCCCCCTCAAAGTGAAACATTCCCTTAATTATTTATATTGAGTACATGGTAGATTTTTGTTCAATAAAATCTATTATTAAAATAAATGTCAAAAACAAAAAATAAAAGTCAGGCAGTGGTGGTGCACACATTTAAGCCCAGCACTCAGGAGGCAGAAGCAGTTGGATCTTGGTGAGTTCAAGGCCAGCCTGGTCTGCAAAGTTCCAGGACAGCCAAAGCAACACAGAGAAACTGTGCCCCCCCCCAAAAAAAAAGAAAAAAAAATGTGTGTGTGTGTATTAATGTTGTCTTCTTAGCACAGAAGAACATTTTAAATTACTTCTGTGGTGTATGTTTCTGTTATTCAGCACTCAGCTGTTGGCTGAGTGCTGTTGGCACAGTGATGGCGGGGCTGTTCTCTCACTTCAGGTCTTTGACCCCTTGAGATTCACCAAGGAGAATTCTGATCAGAGACACCCCTGTGCTTTCCTACCGTTCTCCAGTGGTCCAAGGTGAGGTCAACTTGCCGTTGAAAATTTGCACACAAAGCTTACGTACACCCATGAGCCCTTCAGCTCCATAAATTTATTTCCAGCACCCGTCTCTTTACAAAGGACAATAGCACTTTTATATCACAGACGTGTGAGTCATGCCTCGGAGAGCAATCCTGCAGTGTAAATATTGCTCATAGGCTCAATGCCACCTCCCCTTGCAACAGAAACGCTTTGTGGGTGACCCCAGCTGTCACCTTCTTCAGGGAGGATATCACGTCGGCACCTCCAAATCCACATTCTTAGAGGGATTGATGTAAAAACAAAGCCCAGAAGTTTCAATGGTATTTGGTGTGAAAACTCTGCTTCAGTATTGTTGTAGAAGAAAAAAATTTTTTTTTTCTGGGAAGAAGTAGCATAAACACATCTACTCACCCCAGAAAGATTACCTCCAACAGACCAAAGTAATGAGTGGATTACAGTCTAGTGTGGTAACCCATCGAGTTTCTGTTGGGGTTACTAACAGGAGTGAAAGGCTGCTTAAGGGGACAGGGATGGCTCCAAAGCAGCTACGTCTGAGTTACCTTTCTATTGCTGTGAAGAGACACCAAGACCAAGACCACTTATAGAAGAAAGAGTTTACTGGGGGCTTAATGAGTCAGAGGGTGAATTCATGACTGTTGTGATGGGGAGCAGGCAGGCTCTGGGGTAGTGGCTGAGAGCTTACATCTAGTCCTCAAACACCAGACAGAGAGAGAAAGATGACTGGGAATGACTGAGCTTTTGAAACCTCAAAGCCCACCTCCCAGAGACACACATCCTTCAGCAATATACCTCCTGAGCCTTTCCATACCGTTTCATCAGCTGTGGACCAAACATTCAAATATGTGTGGGGGGGGAGGGAGAATTCTCATTCAAACTACCACAAGCTGCATCACCGAAAAGTCCAAGCCAGCACAAGCGAACACTCCTAAAAGCTGCAACCATGAAGCTCTCTGCACAACTTGCGGTACTCTGGATGGGTCCGATAGGGCTCTGGGCAGCACAGCTGCTCAGTCTCCCCCTCCCCTGCCCCCCAGCAGCTGTTCACTGCTTCTATAACTGCGGAGGGGCCCTCACGCACGGGTCTCTCAAATCACAGTGTGCCCAGGCTTGTGAGGTCCGTTCACCTCTGGAGTTTCACTAGTCCCTTCCCTCCCTCCTGGAATGTTGACTCCAGACTTGTTAGCCTAGAAACTTACCCGCTTTTTCTCCCTTGGTATCCGCAGGAACTGCATCGGGCAACAGTTTGCCATGCTGGAGTTAAAGGTGTCCATCGCCTTGATTCTGCTCCGCTTCCAAGTAGCTCCAGACCTCACCAGGCCTCCTGTCTTCTCCAGCCACAGTGTCCTCAGACCCAAGCATGGAATCTATTTGCACCTGAAGAAACTCCCTGAATGTTAGAAACAGGGGGACAATGGCTAACTTTCTTTTTGTTGCTAAATTCACAGCCAACGGTCCAGGCAAACAGAGAGGACTCTAAGTCTGGTGGGAGAGTGGGAGGACAGCGGGTTGAGGATCTCTACAGCTGCACATTACCCAAAGACATTTTCAGGTAGCGCAGGTGACTCCGATGTGTCTGACTCGGAGATATTTTCTAATGGTTATTACCAAGCCTATCACCAGGTGACTTCCACATATTTTTTGTTTTTATAAAGATTTTAGAATTATACAAGTAACAGGAGAATGGATGTGTGCTGAATGCAAAACTTTTCCAGCACTAGAAGATGTGGATAAAATTCCACCTCACCTGAGCCACGGCCCTGACAGGGCCTACTGCTTTTCCGAAAAACAGAGTAATTTGATGTGTATTATTTCTGACCTTTTCCTGCATATGTCATATGTAAATGTCTCTGTGTGTTCTTAGACATGCAATCATATCTGCGTTAGTCTTGCTTTTTCTCACTTAATTAAAAAAAAATCCAACCTAATCCTTATCGTAAGATTGTGCTTTTCTGAAACATGAGTGTCCTATGATTTTTTTAAAAAACTATTCCTACAGTTGGATAGTTAAATTGGATATAATCTTAAATGTATTTATTGACTGTTATTCTCTGTTCATCTGTGTTGGGGAGTGGCACTCAGGTATACCTTTAAATTACTTCTTAAATTACTCTCCACCTTATTTTTTGAGACAAAGTCTTTCACCAAACCTGGAGCTTGCCAAGCCAGCTAGACTGATCAGAAAGCCCCGGGTTTTGCCCTGTCTCTGCCTCTGCAGGTACATAAGCTGCAGAGCCTCACTGTTTACACGGGTGCTGCAGATCCAAACTCAGCAGCAAGCGCTTTACCAGCTGAGCCATCTCCTCAGCCCACAGCCTTCCAGTGAGACACATCATGCTTTTCAGTTCTAGGCAGAGCTATGAACAGAAGCCATGTGTCTGTCTCTGGCTAGTACCTTCTGAAGGAAAGGTGTGTGTCCTCCACCTCCTCTTTATTCCTTTACTTGAAGATAGAGGTGGTGGCAGAGCCTAGGGCCACTAATTCATATTACTACCTGAAAGTTGTGTGTCGAAGATGACAGGATAAGATAGACAGAGGTCTCCACAACGAATAGAACAAACCACCCCACTGGCTCCAGGCCACTTGCATCCTCAAGACTTCAGTGTGAAAGAGAATTAAACTGTCTTGTTGAGAGCTTATTGTTATATCAGGTCATTATTTATGTGAACAATGCTTTCCTTTATATCTCCCCCCGATAACCGAGATCTCTGCTCCTTGTTTCAAAGGTATTTAAATGTCCAACTATTTGTCATAACTTTGGTATTAAAATGAACACTAGAAAAGGATGGAGTAACTTCCATAACCAAACAGACATTCCCAAACCAAGAATGGCATAAGGAAACAGGCATCTTAAAGGCCTGAACAAAATACCATGCTCTCCACCCCCATCCAACCTGGAGATTTATCCATAAGATAAATCTTGGTTTATCCATAAGAGTTAGAATACCCAGCTAAAGCTGCAGAGCCTGTCATCTTTTATTCTTTATCTTCTTTAAATCATGCATCTTTTAACAAATCTAAAGAAATCATGGATCTCCCTCTTAAGATCTTGTGCACTGTCAAATCACAAAAACACAGTTTCTCTATCATTTAGAGGCCAATCCAAGAGCCCACATCTAGACCTCACTAAAAGTCCTTCTCAGCTTTAATGGAAAATGGCCATAGTTAATGGATCTCAATGGTTTGGGGGATGGGGAAAGTCATTTCGCCTTTTAGACACATCCATCTCAAAAGAATCTCAGAGCACAAACACATAACTTTTACTCCCTGGTATAATTCTGAAAATATCAACTATATATAATAAATATATAATATATGGTTTTCAGAGTCCTTCCACCATTATGATAGAATACAGTGTGTGTATAATTCCCTTTATAAGTGGAACGGTAAAGCGTCTCTGTCAATCTTTTCTAAAATATTTTCTGTTAAAAAGGTTGGCACTGTAGCTCAGTAGCAAAGTGGTTATCTCACAAGCACAAAGCCCTGGGTTCAGTCCTCAGCACTGAAAACAAAGAGACAAAATGTCTCATAAGAAGATTGATTTTTTTTCCTTCCTTCTTCCCCAGATTCCCACCCATTTTTCTATAAATTACTATGCTGGCCATCAAGTATTGCTCAAAGGCCTTCATGGGAACAGTGCTCTGAGATGCATATCTTATGCCCTAACAGGCGATGCTACACTACCAAAAGAGCATTCTTTTTCTTGCTTAATACTTGTACCATTTTTTTTTGTGGAACCAAGATCTCTATCTAACCAAACCTAACTACCCACCATCACTAAATGTAACCACAAGGTGATTCCGTATTTACTCTGTATACTACCAGCTGACAGTGTAGAATGAATAGATGAACATCAGAGACTGTCAAATGCCCTTAAGACTATTTCCCAGGCTAAGAGTGGTGGTGTGCACCTTTAATCCCAGTACTTGAGAAGCAGAGCCAGTCGGATTCTGTGAGTTCAAGGCCAGCCTGGTCTACAAAGAAAGTCCAGGACAATCAGGGCTCTGTTACACAGAGAAACCCTGTCTTCAAAAAAGAAAGAAAGAGAAAAAGGAAGGAAGGAAGGAAGGAAGGAAGGAAGGAAGGAAGGAAGGAAGGAAGGAAGGAAGGAAGGAAGGGAAAGAAAGAAAGAAAGGAAAGAAAGAAAGAAAGAAAGAAAGAAAGAAAGAAAGAAAGAAAGAAAGAAAGATAGATAACATTCTCCCTCCATTAGACATGGTGGCTCATGTCTTCAGTCCCAGCCCCTCATGAGGCAGCAGCAGGCAGATCTCTGAGTTCGAGGCCAGTGTGGTTTACACAAGCCCAGCCAAAGCTGCATAGAGAAGAAAAAGAGCATAGTCCCCTGGAGAGTACAGACAGATGCTATCTGTGAAGCTACTGTCAAGGGAGAAGGTTGAATCACAGCGTGACCATCTAGCGGCCACTCTAGGCACTGCAGGCAAGACCCCTAAACAGAAACTGGAGGGGCAGTAAAGCATTGACTGTAGGCTTTCTGAAGACAGGATAACTTGTTTATTCATTGCCACGACCTCATGGATGTATGTTATTTAACTCTAATTTAAATATTTGGGCCCTGGGGTACCTTAGTCAATAACTTGACCAACATCACACTCATGTCAAGTTGACAGATGAGATTTCCCACAGAAGGTTGGCTTCCAACCCAAGCACAGAGGAGACACTGGGCTACACATGCCTTGATGTGCTCAGTGGTCACCCTCTAGGTAAAGAACTGCATGGTGGCTGGACACACACATTAAAAAGTCTCTCTGACTGCAGCATGGCGGAGGCCTGAGGGTGCAGGAGAAGGAGAGGAGGTTGCTGCACACATCCAGGCAGATCATCTGCTGAATCAGGGAAGCTGTGAGGTAGAAGGGAGAGTGTCAGAAAGTAAGGTGCGATGGAGCCGCAGGGGCTGGAGTGGCCCCTGTCTCAGGTCTGGGTAATTGGGTGCCATTTACAGAACTAGGGTCTCAGCTGGGGACGATCAAGAATTTCCCTGGGGATCTAAGATGCCTGTGGCATCGTATGTGAGGGGATAAGGCTGAAGGCACTCACCTGAAGTTGGTACTTCTGTAAATGAACTGAGTAGATACGGTCCCCATGTCAATCGTTCCACAAACCGTCTAACAGGACGTTGTCAGGCATTTGAAAGTTAAAGACAGATGTGTTCTGTTTCCTACAGCTCTAATCTTGACCAAACAACAGCACCCCAGACCCATGGGCAGGGGTAACCCCATCCCAGTCTCCAGCTTGTCCGAGAGAGATGACCCAGCACCAATTTCCCTTCTCCCTCCCAGCCCTCTCACCCTCACCCCCACTCTCCACACTGATTTCCCTACTCTGTTCCTCTCTCCACCCCTTCTCTCCCCCAATTCCCTCTCCCTCCACTTCTGATGTTTATGATGTCTATTTTATTTCCCCTTCTTAGCATTCAAGTATTCTCCCTTGTTACTTAGTTTCTTTGGATCTATGGGTTATCCTGTATTGTTGGCTAGTATTCGCTTATGAGTGAGTACATATGTGTGTCTTTCTGAGTCTGGATTACCTCACTCAAGACGTCTTTTCTATTTCCATCCATTTGCCTGAAAATTTCAAGATGCCCTTGTTTTTAATAGCTAAGTAGTATTCCACGTGTAAATGTGCCACAGTTTCTTTATCCATTCTTCAGTTGAGGGACATCTGAGTTGTTTCCAGTTTCTGGCTGTTACAAATAAAGTTACTATAAACATAGTTGAGAAAATGTCCTTGTGGTTTGGTGAAGTTTGGGTATATACCCAGGAGTGTTATAGCTAGGTCTTGAGGTAGAGCTATTCCCATTTTTCTGAGAAACTGCCAGACTGATTTCCAAAGTGGTTGTGCAAGATTGTACTCCCACCAGTAATGGAGGAGGGTTTCCCTTTGTTCCACATCCTCGCCAGCATGTGCTGTCTCTTGAGTTTTTGATCTTAGCCATTCTGACTGGTGTAAGAAGGAATCCCAAAGTCATTTTGATTTGCATTTCCCTGATGATAAGGACGTTTGAGCGTTTCTTTAAGTGCTTCTCAGCCATTAGAGATTCCTCTGTTGAGAATTCTTGGTTTAGCTCTGTACCCCCATTTTTAATTGGGTTATTTGTTTTGTTGGTGTTTATTTTTTGAGTTCTTTATATATTTTGGATATTACCCCTTTGTCGGATATAGGGTTGGTGAAGATCTTTTTCCAAATTGTAGGCTGTCGCTTATTGATGCTGTCCTTTGCGTTACAGAAGTGTTCCAGTTTCAGGAAGTCCCATGTATTAATTGTTTCTCTTAGAGCCTGTGCTATTTAGGAACTCATCTCCTGTACCATTGCATTAAAGGCCCTTCCCTACTTTCTCTTCTATTAGATTTAGTGTATATGGTTTTAGGTATACACTTGAAATCAGGAATGGTGATAGCTCAAGAAGTTCTTTTATTGTACACCTGAGCTTCATATATATTGTGCTGGATTTTTTTAAGATTTATTTATTTATTTGATATTTATGGGTACTCTATTTGCATATATGCCTGGATGCCATAAGAGGGCTTCAGATCATGTTACAGATGGTTGTGAGCCGCCATGTGGTTGCTGGAAATTGAACTCAGTACCTCTGGAAAAGGAGCCAGTGCTCCTAACCACTGAGCCATCTCTCCAGTCCCTTGTGTTGGAATTCTGGTAGGAACTGCATTGAATCTGCAGATTGCTTTTGTTAAGATAGCCATTTTTATGATGTAAATCCTACAGAGCCATGAGCATGGGAGAGCTTTTCATCTTCCGATATCATCTTCACTTTCATTCTTCTAAGACTTGAAGTTCTTGTCATACAGGTCTTTCACTTGCTTGGTTAGAGTGATACCAAAATATTTTATTTTATTTTTTTTTGTGGCTATTGTAAAGGGTGTTGTTTCCCTAATTTCTTTCTCAGCCCATTCATTGTTTGTATAAAGGAGGGCTACCGATATTTTTTTCAGTTAATGTTGTATCCAGCCACCTTGCTGAAGGTGTTTATTATCTGTAAGAGTTATCTGGTAGAATTTTGGGGACCACTTATGTATGGTATCATATCATTTATGAATGATATGACTTCTTCCTTTGACTTTGACTTCTTCCTTTCTAATTTGTATCCCCTTGATCTCCTTTAGTTGTCTAATTGCTAGAATGTTTTGGCAGGTGGTGCTGTCTATGTGCTGTTTTACAGCCTGAATGGTACTTCCATCATGGAGTCAGCTGTGCTAAGGTCTGAGGCCGTGTTACAGCACTACAGTCCAGCACGATGCACACTCTTTTATTTATTTACTTATTTTTAACTGCTGGGATAAAGCCTACTTGATCATGGTAGATGATGTTTTTTATGTGTTCTTGGATATGGTTTGCAAGTAGTTCACTGAGTAATTTTGCACCAGTGTTCATGAGGGAAATCAGTCTGTAATTTTTTTTGTTGACTCTGTGTGGTTTAGGTATCAGGGTGACTGTGGCTTCATAGAATGAGTTTGGCTGTTCCTTCTGTTTCTATTTTGTGAAGTAGTTTGAAGAGAGGTCTGGGGTAGGGGCTGCTAGAGCTCCTCAGGCAAGGGTCTGGTCCCGTTCCTGCCTTGAGGGTTTAAAGGTTTACAAAGCATACAAAGTTTACAAGGGAGTCCATGGCAGGAAAGCCTTTCCCTGTCGCTTGAGTTGGCATGAATAGCCAACATTGCTAAAAGAACATGGCAATATAATGACTCCTAACGACATTCAGCTGCACCCATAGATCAGAGGTTGCTCAGCAATCATCAGAGAAGCTTCCTCCTGCAGAACATGGGAACGAATACAGAGACCCACAACCGGGCAAAATGCAGAGTGAGAGACCTCGGAACAGTCAGTCCTAAATGTCCTTATCAAGCCGCTCCCCTCAGGGCTCTGGGAGATATGCAGAAGAGGAGGCAGTGAAAGATTGTAGGAGTCAGAGGAAAGGGATGACACCGAGGAAAGAGTGTCTTACAAACACAGCAAGACTGATGAACATATGGTCTCACAAAGACTGGCAGGATACACAGGTATAAGCCAGGTGGGGTCCCAGGACTGAAAGGAGAAATAGACATGAGTCCCCATTTCTAACTCAGAATCCATCTTCAGTTGACAACCACTTGAAAAGGAAAAATCTCATTGGATTTTTCTCCAATGGAGTCTCATTTAAACCACACTGGGAGGCCCCATGGCCAGTAGTAGATGGCCAAAATAAAATGAACTCCGTGGTACTTTGGGAGACGTTTTGTCTCAAAAATGCCTTATCTGGGCATTTGTTTATTTGTTTTTTAACATAATGTTTTTATTGATTCTTTGGAGATCTTACATCATATACCCCTAACACATTCACCTCCCAGTCCTTCGCTCTTCACCCCCACAAGAAAAAAAAGTTCAACTCATGTTATCTATATACTCACTGGAGTGTGGGCAAACTCTCAGGGACCTGCTCCTTAAATAGAGCTGAGTCCTTCCCCTTCCACACCCCTGCTGGAAGCCACATATGGTGGAGAGTGATACTTCAACATCCTATCATGGTTTTTGAGAGTTCTCTTCCACAGCTTCCTGTTTAGGCTCTTTTGGTTTTGCTTGTTTGTTTGTTTTGTTGTTGTTGTTCTGTTTTTTTGAGGGATGTACAGGTAGGTTATCACAGAAGTTTTCCATGCTCCTCTTTCTCAACTGTGTGTCTACAGTCATCGATATCACTGCCAAAGCAGCTTCCTTGCTCTCTGCAGTCTTCAGGAGCATGGATCATAGGCTTCCACATGGTTTCTGGTGTCAGCACACACACCAGGGATCCCAGTAAGGCCAGGAACTCAGATAAGGCCCTTCAATGCAGCTGGAATCACTGATATCAACATGGCTCCAGGCCCCAGCATAGACCACAAACATCTACCCACCCAGCCTTCAGTGGCAACACAGGCTACACACATCAACACATGATCAACACAGACCCAGCCTCAGTAGGACCACCAACCCAGACATGGCCCTCAGTAGCATCTGGGTGTCACCATGGCCCCAGGCAGCAGCACAGGTCAACCATATCAGCCTGCCCTCCAACAGCAGCATTGCCTACAGACATCAACATGCTTCAGGCTGCAGCACAGACCATGGGCATCCATGAGGCCTTCAGTGGTAGCATGGGCCATAGGCATCCTGGACCCTGACTGGGCATTTTTAACCTTACTGGTCTTTTACTTATATTTTATGGTTTCTGATTATGTGTTTTTATATGCTTCATGTGCATTTGTATATGTATGTCTCTGTGTGTATGTGTTTCTCATGCTTTTTCTTTGTTTTCTATGTTTTGTTTAATTCTAGTACAATTGTCTTTTATTTGCCTGTTTGTTTTCTAGAGAGAGACAGAAGGCATAGAGTTGGAAGGTTAAGATGTGGGGAGAATCTACAAGGAGGTGAGGGAAGAGAAATCATGATCGGAATATGTTGCATGGGAAATTTTTATTTTCAGTTAAAAATAAGCAAATAAATAAAAGTGTGTGCATCGTGCTGGACTGTAGTGCTGTAACAGGGCCCCAGACCTTAGCACAGCTGACTCCATGATGGAAGTACCATCCAGGCTATAAAACTCAGCATATAGCACCACCTGCCAAAACTAAAACAAGAGCCTAATTCATCGAAGTCCATAGTTTTGGGAAAGTCTCTTAATGTACTAACCTTGCTTTTTGGCTTCTGTAGTTCTACTTATGGCTGACTGTTCTTGTTAACTGAAGTATGTAAGCACAGGACATGGTTTTCAGCTCATCCTGAGGAAGGCTCTGGGCTACACTGGGATCCCAAACACAGGATAGTTCTGGCTAACAGAGACCTTCCATTAGCTTAAACCCATGTCTGAGAAGTCTTCTCTGGTGGATACATCACAACAGTGTTTCTCTTACTATCACACCATCCCTGTTAGACAGACAACCTTCACTGCCCCATTTCATTGTCAGAGGCTCTTCAAGTACTGCTGCAAGTCTGGGTTTTTGATTTTGTTTTTTGTTTTGTTTTGTTTTGTTTTAGATTGTGTGTGTGTGTGTGTGTGTGTGTGTGTCTTCAGGTGTTAGAAGAGGGCACTGGAGGTAGTTGTGAGCCTTCTGATGTAAGTGCTAGGAACTGAACTCTGGTCCTCTGGAAGAGCGACAGCACTCAGCCTCTGAACCATCTCAGCCAGCCCCAGCCTGGGCCCTTAGCGATTCAGGAAGCACCCAACCTAATGAAGACCTCTTGCTCAGACCGAAACTGTACTCCCAATTTATCCTCAAGTACTGGCCCTGCCCACGTCCCTCTGCAGGCTACTAAAGTCCCCGTGGGTGTAAATGCAGCTTCATCTCACACGCACTCCCTTCGGTTCCTGGTGTCTGCCATCCTCAGCACCCATCCACTGGCTTCCATGATACCTGTAAACGCTGGATAAAAATGCCTGTTTATCTAAAGGGCACAAGCCCACACCAAAATTCAGGAACCAGGGACCTCTCTGTGCCCTGTCCTGGTTCCAACATCTTCCAACTTGCCAAGGATTCTCTCTCTCTCTCTCTCTCTCTCTCTCTCTCTCTCTCTCTGTTTCTTCCTCCCTTCTCCCTCCCTCCCTCCTTCCTTCCCCCATTTCTCTCTTTCTTCCCTCTCTTTTCCTCTCCTCACCCCCCCCCCCCGCCTCCTGCCCCAGCTAACAGAGGATGCCACCCACAGGAAATAGCAGGAGATGCAGAAAACATAGGCACAGTTGAGTCGTTCCTAAGACTCTTTCAGGCAAGGTTTGAGTCTGGGCACCTAAGGAGATCCCTACCAGAAACTCAGAAGCTCCACTGAAGCCAAGCAGGGAGGCTCACACCTGCAATCCCACACCCAGGAGAATGAGGAGGAGCACACCAAGTTGAAGCTCATGCTTCAGAATGAGATCATAATTTTATTTAATAAAAAAACAAAACTTGGCTGGTTAGCCTGTCCCACAGAGCGTGCCGCCACCAGAGGGCAGCAGAGCTCCCCACTTCCAGAGTATCAGATGACCACGGCGGTTAAGGAAAAAGCCCATCACTGACCTTCAACCGCTTGGCGGGAAGGGGTGTGCGTGCGTATTTACATCCACATCCATGTGTGTGGAAAGACACAGAAATACACACAGGTGGGCGGGCAGCTGTCCCCTTCTTTTGCATCTTTTCTCCTTTCCCCAGCTGCTCTCGACCCTATCCCTGGCATAGCAGCAGTGACGTAGGGACAGGCGCCCTCTTCCTGCTCCAGTGCTGCTCCTAGAGCTAGAGCTAGAGCTAGACTCAGAGAAGACACCCAACAGCGCTGTGGAGCGGGTTGACAGGCAGAGAAAGCGGGGTGGGGGGTGGTCTGGAGCTGCCTGGAGGCTGGTGTGGGAGGAGCGTGGGAGCAGGAGGCACCTTCTGAGGAGTCTTACTTTCTGGCAAGTCGTGGGTGCCAGGTCAACCCACGGGCTGCCCCGGCTTCCTCCCGGTACGCCTACAGGAAACCTATGACAGCTCCGGTTTCTCTGGGCGGGCACTGGATAATCTGGAAGTGTAGGGATCCCACAGACAAGGCCGCTTGAAGCGGCTTTGGGCGGTTCGGAGGATTTGGCTCCCGTGTACTGACAGCAACTGAAAACTTTGAAGGTGGGCAAGCTGTCGGGCCGAGACTTCCAACCAGGTCAGAAAACAGATGCCTCCTTTCTGGGCCCCACGCAAAGGTCTGGCGCCTCCAGCCCTGCGGCTTGTTTGGAGGCCGGTCTAGGGACGCATCTGACTTGGTCCCACGCTCCTCTTTGCCCTGGGCTGGCGGAAGAAGCCCTGCCTAAGAGTTGCCTGATGTAATAGTCCTTGAGGCATCAGCTGTTTCTTGCACCTTACCCCGGGCATGCGGGAGGTAACCTTGAAACTCATCTCCTCCCTCTGGCACTCCATCCCACATCAGGGGGGGAGCACTCTGTAGCTGGAACTCCACAGCCTCTCTCAAAACCGGCCGCAGAAGCTCCCTTCCCTGCAATACAAACTCTCTCCACCTGTGTACGATCTGGGTGAACGTTTCCCGTCCTGCTTGCCTCTGGTGTGACCCATGTTACCCTACGAAATCCACACGCTTGGGGCGAAACAGGGGGAAGAAGGATCCAAGTCCTCTTCCAGGAATCAGAATGAGCTAGACCGCCCCAAACAGCAGGGCTGCTCGCTTGGGACACTACGCGCCCTTTCACAGAGCGGGCGGTAGGGGCCGGCGGGAGCAGAGACGGCTCGTGGGAGTGAGAGATTCCTAAGAGGCTAAGAAAGAGACAAAGAGAAACCGGACAGCCGAAAGGTCTCAACGTGGAAAGCGAAGAATGGGGCGTGATCGGAGGAGTGAGTCGGCTCGGCCCCGCCCCTGGTCGCTTGGGAGCTCCGGTTTCCCTCCCCGGCAGGGGTGGGGCGCTCCCCTCCAGCTCCGCCCCAGACCCGCAGAGACCGCCCCTAGGGACGCGAGCCGCGGCCCAGGAGATGGTGGGGGTCCCAGCTGGTGCGTTATCAGTCTCCTCCAGGAGCCGGGCCGCGCCACCGAGCGGCTGACAGTCTGAGATTAGGCCCCGCGAGGGTCATTAAGCAGCGGCCTGGCCCTAGCCCAGCCTCCTTCCCTCCTGATCCGACCAGGCCGGCAGGTGGAAGCTGGCGATAAGCACTGGGGGTCTCGGCGGTTCTGGGGCGGGCCCTCCTTTCTCCCAGTCCCTGGTCAGGATGGAACATGAGTTGGGGGAGGAGGAACATTAGCCAACCCCCCCCCTCCCCGTGGGGGTGCCTACCAAGGCGCTACGAGCTGACAGGGCATCCCCGCAGTTGCGGGGAGGACGGGCTCGCTTGGAGGGAAGCAGGTCTCTCCTGGTAACACCTCACAGGTGGTTCTTTCCTGGCCCTGGCAGGCTGCGGGCTGATTGAGACCCCCCCTGCACTGCCCACGAACAACTTTGGGGCAGAGGTGGGAAGGAATGTGGCCATCCGCAAGGGGATCGGATCTGGCTGGATCGAAGAAGGGGAATGTTTGTGCCTTAGCGGAGACCGAGCTGAGACCTGGCCTATATCATCCTCTGCCTCACCTTCAATGAGAAAAAAAGAAAAAGCCAGGCTGGCCGGCTCCCTGCCTTAATCAGGAATAGTTCCTGGAGGAAAGGGGGAAATAGGAGGCACGCTTCAAACTGGCAGAGGTGGGTGAGATGGCATGAGTTACGGAAAACCACAGAAGGCAAATGCCTAGAGGAGTCATTAGGAGATGCTGACGTCCATAGAACTGAAGATCAGCGAGGGAAGCAGAGTCACACGGGTCACACAGGAAGGCAGGGAAACCTGAAGCGGAAACACTGCTTGTCATTCTCTGCCCAGAGCTCTACCTCTGCTACAGGCTGGCTCCTAAACCCCAAGAAGGTGATTTGTGGGTACTCCTTAGACATTCAGGCAAGCCTTAGACCACAGAGTAATCACTGTGACTGCGACGAAAGGATGCTGTGAAACAGTGAGCTAGGTGGCAGACATCTTGAAACAAGGGGGCTCCGGCCAGCCTTCCCACTCAGGCCTCTGGATCTGGAAATGAGTCTGTTTCTGGTTAGTACCATAGACAGAGGGACAGATGATATTTGGTGAGACACACAGACACAGAGGAGGAGCTGGATCAGGCAGGTACTTGCTTCTTTTCTCCTTTACCGGACTTGCCCAGGGCTGAGAATCAGGACGCTGGTGAGGACTGGGTTCTACTCTAGCTCTGCCAGAGACTAGCCAAATCCTCCACACAGGATCAGGGAGCTTGGGGTGACAGCAGCTCTTCCAAAGGTTGCACAGTAGGTTGACTGAGGACACAGACTTGGGCTTCCTCACTCTCAGCCCCAGCTTTCTTTCACAGCATGACTCATATGGTGGACCAACACTCTGGAGCCCCAGGAGAGCTGGGCATAGTGGGTGTGTGCTGTATAGAAAAAGATTCAAGGGACATGGTGGTGCACACCTTTAATCCCAGCACTCAGTAGGCAAAGGCAGGAAGGCAAAGGCAGGAAGATCTCTGTGAGCTCAAGTCCAGCCTGGTCTAGGACAGCCAAGGCTACACAGAGAAACCCTGTCTCAAAAAAACAAAACAACAACAACAACAAACAAACAAACAAAAAGATTCAGAAGATCCATGAAGAGCTACAGGGAGAGGTGTTCTTGCAGAAGGGCCCAGCCTTGAGCAAGGGCAGGTGGGAAACCTTCTCAGCTCACAGGTCTCTGGCCTCTTCCTGCCCTCCACATATGAAAGATGAAAGATACATTCCGAAATGGACCAGGGCTGGGGATCTGCCGGATACCCAGCTCTCATCAGGGTTTTCCTCTCCTGAGATCTCCTGCCTGCTCTAGGCAAAGGATAGGTTTAGTTTTAAGCGACAAGGGCCACCCACAGGCAGAGATGAACTCAACTCTCCCATTAAAGTTCACACCCACAAGGAGTTCCCATACATACCAGAGGATTCTCTCTCTCTCTCTCTCTCTCTCTCTCTCTGTCTCTGTCTCTGTCTCTCTCTCTCTCTCTCTGTCTCTCTCTCTCTCTCTCTCTCTCTCTCTCTCATTCCTTCCTAGACACAGCCTCAACAACTAGACTCCTAAGTCCCTAGCTGCCCTATGGGCCCAGGGCTTCCTTGATAATCTGTAAATCCACCATGGCAATGGATCCTAGAAGGTAGTTATAATTGTAAAGAAATGGGAGATGGGGCTGGAGAGATGGCTCAGCAGTTAAGAGCACTGGCTCCTCTTTTAAAGGATCCACGTTCGAATCCCAGCACCCACATGGCAGTTCACAACTGTTTGTAATTCCAGTTCCAGGGGCTCTGACATTCTCACACAGACATACATGGAGGCAGAACACCAATGCAAATAAAAATAACATAATTAAAAAAAATCAGAGTCTCCACCCCAGAAGTATAAAAAGTCTTTATTTCATAGAAATAAAGCCCACTTTCATAGTTGCAGGAGGAGGGAGGAAGAAGAGGAGAGGATGAGCTGAGCATCTCTTTACCAGGCTCCTCAGAATTGAGTAGAAGACCCCAGGAAGTCCCCAGGACACAGTACATCCTGTACTCAGCTTGGACTGAGCCCTAGCCTGAGATGACAGTGATTCAAGAGAGCTAAGAGTGTCGGCTTGTTTCAGCAGCTTCCTGCAGACCAGCGGCTGGGTGAAATGGTGGGTATCAACTCTGCACCCCTACGGCTAGGGGCTGGGACCATAGAGGAGCTTGTCACATGGGTGTGCTGCGGACCCTGCCCTCTTCCTCCAGAACATTCTCGAAGGCATTCTTGTGCTCGCTGGACCTGAAAAAGGAGGTGTGGCTTACTGGGTCATTGGCTTCCCTTCCCCCATTTTTCCCCTCTTCACCTTCCTGCATCAGCTTTCTCTCCAGAGTTAGCATCTGAGAGGAAGGGGAGAGGGAAGGCTTTCCCCTGTTCATATTTGGACCTGAATGCCTGAAAAAAAACCCACCCCGTTCCTCCTCTACTAAGTCCCCCTCTGAGCCTCCCAAGAACTCCTTTTTCACAGATCCTCCACTCACTCCCCTCCCCACTCACTGACTCCCCTTTCTGCATTGAACCCTTTCTCCCCATGATGCCCACTATCTTACAAAGATCCTGCCCCCAACTGAATCTTCTCCCTCTGTCTTCCCACAGGTCACTGTAGTCCTCACAGAGCCCTCTTTATTTCATTAGCCCTTCTCTTCATCAGCCCTAACCCTTAGCTTCCCCACCTTCCCCAGACCCCCCAGCAGCACCTCACCTAAAACCAGATGCCATTGAGGAGTATCTGCCATCCAGTCCCACCAGGACCCCGTCTGCCTTGTTTCCAACGATCATGACCATGCTCCCAGGCTCCCTGGAGAAGAAGCATCAATGACTGCCCACTCCATCCCATCCAAGAAGACTCTGTTCTGGAACCTGGTTCAAGACCCAAAGCAAAGAGTACCCCCCAGACCAAAAAGAACTTCTGTCCCCTGGACCCTGTGGATACCAGCTTCCAACCTCCTCCCCAGACCTCACACCCTCCTGCCTGATCCACGAGGAAAACGAGGAACATGGGCATTCGCAAGATGCCTGTCCTAAGTCCCAGGTCTCTTTCCACTGACTCCACACACACACCCTCAGTCCATCATAGACCCAGTAGGACTCAGAGTACATCCCAAAGTAAGAGATGTGGCTAGTGGCCACGGAAGGCAGAGAAAGGGTTAACAAAACAATTCTGGCAGAAAGCTCCTGCCTTCCATTTTTGAAACTGCTTTTGTGAGGGTCAATATCTGCTCAGCCATCCCCAAACATCCCCCAGGCATGCCATACCAGACCTGTCCCAGCCAAGTCAACCCAGCTTGCCTCAGTGCCACCTGCCTCAGGGGCACCTCTAGCGTCATCCCTGCCCTTCCTCCTAGTGCCCCTTACTGCCTCCCTCCAGCAACTCCCAGATTCCCTGTGAAATAGCTCTTAGATCCATCCCTTTTCTAAACTGCCTCTGTCTCCTCTAAATCCAGACTGTCCAGCCTCATGCTCAGCCTTCTCATGTGTCTCTAAGCTTGCAGACTGTCGGGTACCATGCACCCGTATGGAACAGACACAAGGACTCTGATAGGACATCTCATCCACTGATTTCAGCCACCCTGACATAAAACCCCCAGTCTAAGTCATTGGTGCTGCCTGACCCAGGTCCCACTGACCTCACCAGCCTCACTCTGGAACTCTCTGTCCTTCTCCACCCCTGAACTCCTTGTAAAAACTCTTCAGGCTCTGCAAGGCTGTTGCTGGGGTCCTGGATGCCAGGCACCTTAGTGATATCTGGAAAGAGATCCCCTAGAGCAGATGTAGCTTCATCCAGTAGGGCTCTTGATCTTCCTGCATTCGTGTCTGGTGGCTAGCCTTACTGCCAAGCCCCAAACTTGGGATTCAGGTATACTTCTTACGCACCACCCCATCTTCTGACTTCCTGTGCGTCAGGGTCTGGGGTGAATGTGCAGTCAATGAAGCCTTACTAATTAACTGCATCCCAGCCTCAGGCCAGTGCAAACGTTGTCCTGCACTCTGTACTTTCCTTCAGTTGCATTTGACTTGAATTGCTTATTCAGTTTGTGTGCCTGTGAGGCCCTCTGCAGCCCATGTAGCTGACCCTCCAAAAGGCAGAGGGCTTCTGTTTCAGGGACAAGACCAGGCTCCCATCCCAACTCCAAGGGTAGAAACAAAAACTGAGACACCAAGGAGAGAAGACATTTCTTCCAAGTTCATGCCAGGGGCGAGGGAGACGAGAGAGCTATGAAGCTAACAGAGTGCAAGCCTGGGGGCTAGAAAGGCTCAGAGCTGGTTCTGTCACCAGCTCTTGCTGGGAACTCTAGCCAGAGGTCCAGAGGTCATCCTCTCCTAGAGTGAAAGCAATGGTTCTAGGGCCGCCCTGACCACTAGGGGCTTCCCAGCCCCAGCCTTCAAACGATACTCACGGCTCATCCTGGCACCAGAAGTGGTTGACAGCAAAGACAATTGCAACAAGGACCAGAAACACGGCCACAGCGATTAGGCCTTGCATCCAGGGCTGAAGGTTCCCTAGACCTGGAAAACGAAGAGGAGCTGCAGGTATAGAACAGTCTGGGGACTGTGTCAAAAATCCAACAGCTTCTGTAGGGCCAAGGAAGACATCTGAGTGGCTACAGTAGACCTAGCCTGTCCACTGGGCTCAGTTTGAAGAAAACCTGAGCAGCCAAAAAGAGAACATGCCTCAGGGTTTTCTATGAGGCTCAGGTTTCCAGAGCCCTCCTTCCTGCACACACCCCCTTACAGTCACATGCAGGGGCCCCCTAGGAAGTGCAAGAAAACAGGGACCAAAGGGCAGCTCCAGTGACTGGCCTAGGCCCTCCCTGTCAGCTGGGAGTGGCCCCTCCTCCTCCCACACTGTCCCAGAGCTGACAGGCCTAGGCTGGCATCTGGAAGATCCAGTTCTTGAGCAGAAAGCTTCTCTGGTAGGATTGGGGGGGGGGGGGTGAAGTCTGCCCAGGGCTGCTCAGCACTGAGTGCTCAGCTGGGGTGTAGAGATGAAAGACGGTGCGGGGGGGGGGGGGGGATGGGCTCCCAACTAGAGCCCCTTCATCCTCTCCAGCAGGGTGGCCAGGGCACAACGCTCAGAGACCAGGTGAAGGTCTAGCCATGTACCAGTTCTACTTTTTTACTCCAACACTTCAAACTTCCCAGAAGTTCTCCTCAGGCCACTGACAGCCCCAAGAAAAAACATTTTTACCCATGAGAAGGAGGATCTCACTCTCGAAAGGCAAGATATCCAGTAGCTAAGAGTCTCAGGAGGAAAGAGAGGGCAACAGGAGACTTGGCAGGGATCCTGCCTTCAGACAAGACTGTATGACTAGAGCCATCCTACATTATGAGAGGCTGGGCATCAACAGGCCCGCCTCATTCCCACTCTAAAGTCCTTGGAATCTGTCTTGATGGCTCTTCTGCTGCAGCAATGGCTTACCTATCCTTAATGCAGTCTCTAAGGCTGACAGGTGTTGGGGGAAAAAGATCATGGAACTCTTTGGGCTGCAGACATGGCAGCTCTAGGTTAGCAACCTCTGGGGAGCAGAAGATGCACGTGATTGCTCTGCAAGGACCTTTGTTTTGGGTACATCCCTTCCCACTCTGGCCAAGAAACTCGGGCTGAGACCCATTCTGTTTTCTGGCCAGTGATGCTCAGGCATTCGGAGCAACCCTGGGAGGCCCTCTTCCATTTTTCTTCTCCTGTGAAAGAGCATCTTACAGATAACCCTTCCCTGAGACCCTAAGGACCACAGTCTCCTGCTCCTCCTCTCGTGGCTCTAGAAAGAGCCTATAGAGCAAGGTGCAGAGTCAAAGCCAAAAGAAAAACTGTTCTGGACCTGTTCCTTCTTGAACAGACATAATTTACTCCACCTCTCTGGTACTTCGGTTTCTCAGAGGGCTTCCAAGACATGGGACGCAGAGGCGAAGCAAGTATATAGGAGCAACTTTGCCAGCTCCCTCCGGACACCAGACTACTGGGTACAAAGCCCTTCTATACCTCCAACCTGGCATCAACTCTGAGAGGTGAGCAGGGTAAGGTTTACTGAGAATGAATGGAAAAACCTAAGGTTCTGAGTGGGCCAGTAATTTCCTCATGATCACACAGCAAGACAGAAAAGCTGAGTGAAGAGTCTACCCACGGTGGGGCCACTCTGGAGAAAGGGAGAAAGAGAGGACTTAGGTCATCCAGTCTAGTGGCTTGTGCCTTAATCCACCCCCTCTTCTGCCCAAAGCAAGCGTTAGAGGGAGCCTTGGGAGTGCTCCCAGCCTCCTGTTTCCAGCCCCTGCCCTCAGGAACTTCTAGGGAAGTTCTTGCTCTGAGGTTTGGATCCCAACTCCTGTTTCTCCCCTAACCCCAGTCAACATGTCCCCCGCTGTCCCACCTCTCACTGAAGGAAAGCAAATCACAGAGCCTAAGTCAGAGGACTGGCCCAGTGCCTGTTCCTCCTCCAAAACATGATATTGCAGTCACCACCCCATTCTGGGTCACTAAGCAGCCCTCTCCTCCCTGCAGCCCAGGTACCCCTTCCCTGTGCTACCTTGTTGACAGCTGGCGGGTGCCACTGTGGAGAGCAGACCCAGCAGGAGCAGGCTGAGGGCCAACATGGCTGTGGGCAGCTAGCTGTAGGGCCTTGGTCCACTGCTGGCGTTTGGACTCCCAGACGTCTGGGGTGTTTGTATGAGATCAGCCGGGCAGCAATCTGGCTCTGAAGGAGAGGCAGGATTGGGTTAGGCAGGAATGGAGAGAGGGCGGGGAGGAAGGACTGGCCAGCTGGTGAAGAGAAACTGCCCTTCCTCCCATGGAAATGAGCTGCCAGGCCTGGCTGATGCCCAGCCTAACAAACTGGCATTTAAGGTACACCCTCAGAAGCCAGTTAAGGAGGTGAGCCTGGGGACCAGGAAGTAAAGAGGAAGTCTTAGCCTCCTCCAAGACCCATGTTGCCTTAGAAGTCTCCCTCTGAGCTCACCTTTCCTGGCAGCAGTAGGGCTGGGTTCCCAGAGAGAGGTGTGACAGATTTTCTGTCCAGCCTTGAATGGGCCCAGTGGGTGGGGCTTCTTGGAAGACTGAAAGTGGGATTAAGACACTTGTTGGCTGGCTCAGGGAGCCAGAGAAAAAACATAGGTGGCCAAAAGGCTCAGGGAGGACTCAGCTGCTCACTTTCCCCAGGGCCTGCCCTATATTCTGCCCTCGCATCGCCTGTTTCTGGCCCCCACCAAACCAGACCCTGGGGCCCAACCTCTGAGACACAGCCTCACTTCATAGTCCCCAGCCCTGACCAGTCCAGCGGTCCCATAACCCAAATTCATTCCCCCTTGGTTCCTGTGGTCCCTGGTAACCTGACAGGCCTCAGGCAAGATTTGCCTTGGTCATGAGAGGTCCAAAATTTGAAATTTAATTCCTGGGGCAACATGACTGTGGTCCTGGGTACAAGTTTAGACAAAGAAGCAGGCAAGTTGAGACAGATCCGCCCTGCTGCAGAAAAGTAACCAGGCTCGTGCTTGGGAGATACTGTTGCCTGGCAACGCACCCAGATAGCCCCTAGCCGGTGACCAAGGTCACACAGCCCTGCTTCTAAGAAAAATCACAAGATGTGCTAATCGTTCCCCCTCCCTAACAGGAGCAGATACCCTCCAGATGGACGGGCCAGGACCATTATGGCCTTGGTGCCTAAAATAGACAAAGGCTTGGACATTCCCTGCTTTCGGTTTTCCCCTTTAAAAACCCTGTTTCCCCAGACCTCAGGGCTGCATACCTCTCTGTTTTTACAGGGAACTTGCAGCCTGAGTTCCAGCTTGTATCAAGTAAACCCTCATGTGTTTGCAGCAGAGTCAATTCCTGGTGGTCTTTGAGGGTCTCACGAACTGTACATAACAGTCAGAAGCTTCAACATCTTTGCATCCACCTCCACTCATCATAAGAGACAAAAGGCTGAGCAGAACAAGGGAAGGGTGATTACAAATACCTGGGCCTAGTCTGGAGCCTGGAGTAGCCATGAGGAAGTTCAGCTGTCCCCAGACATCTTGAACAATACAGAGCCAGACCCTGCAGAACCCACCTCTAACCCCACAGGACACACAGCATTCTCCTGGTCTTCCAGACACTAAGAATGGCCCCCAAGTACCTACTGAAGTCTGGGGCTTAAGGCCATAGTAGATCTCCTTGTCCTAGCAACCTCAGAATACAGGAGTTGAGATTTGAGAACAGACTAGACCCCTTTCCTAGGGAAAGGAAGGAAAAGGATTTCTTGGAAGTCCTTGTTGCTCGCCAAGTCCCTGTTGTTGTTCCTGAAAGGACACTGCACACAGCCCTTCCCAGTGGACACTCAGGTAAGAGACCTCATGCTATCTTTGTTGGGATCTGTAAGCAGGCATCTCTACAGCCAGCCCCAAGGGGCCTGACAAATGGGACCATCAGGCATCTGTGAGACCATATATGGACCACCTACAGACCACTTGAGGGCCACCTGAAACCACCTGCACATGCTCTGGGTCACCTTATAAGAGAACTCATACCACCACCACCCTCTCTCTCTCTCCCACCTTGCCCAGAGACAGTCTCTGTGACCCCCTCCCCCTTTCCTTAATAAACCTCCCATGTGGAACCAGTCACATGGTGTGATTTGTGAACCTGCCATGTAACTTGGTTGCACAATCCTAACATTGGTGCATTGGCTGGAAATAGGTGGCCATATGGCATGGTGGTTGCTTTCGGTGCCAGCAACCCACCACAGCTGGAAACCTATTTCATTTCTAATCTGTCCATGATCCAATTTCCAGCAACCAGATCAATACCCCCTATATGCAACTCTGGTTAGATTGGTGAATTCCCCTCATTGGTTAGCATAAACATCTCTCTTAGTAGGGGAAAAATGACCACTGAGCATCCATCAACTTCCTGGCACCTTTTGAGACAGAGGAACCCTCAACCATGACCTTCACTGGCCACGGCTGACTCTTTTTGCTGACCTCCATTTAGGGCTTCCTTTTTCCCTTGGGTGAGATTTATTTTCCCCTTCTACTGGCACGGTTTCACCCGCATCTCTCTTGCTCATCTACGAAAATCCTAGCACTAGGCAAACTGTGTCTTCTATGGGCAGCTGTGCCCTTGGTCTCTGGCCAGCACTGACGAGCTGTTGGATGAAGTAGAGCCATACTACCAAACCTTGCCTTTGGGATGCCTCTGGCAGGTCACTGACTCCTACCCTCCCAATGAGAACTGCCCATTCATCCGTTCCTCCAGCATCCCTTCTAGGATGTCTTCTGGAGAATTTTAAACCCTCACATGGAGCCTGAGTTAAAGGCTTCTAAGCTCATACATCTGTGTAATAAAACTTAGCCTACATCTTTCTTAGATAATGGTTCAAATTGGCTGATTAACGGCACATTAAATCCCAATATTTTACGGGATCTTTTTAATTACTGTCAGCGATCTGGTAAATTGAAGGAGGTATCCTATGTTCAAGCTTTCTCTCTTCTCTGCTCTAAACCTTCTCTCTGTTCTTCCTGTTCTCCTACCCAAGTTCTTCTAGCTATAAATTCTCAACCTCAAGAGTTCTCTGCCTTTGACCCTGCCGATAGAACTCCGCCTCGCTGTTCTCAACCTCTGGTTTTTCCCTCCTCCTCTGCTTCCTCCTCTTCCTCTTCAGCTTCTCCAGCATCCTCACCCATCTCTCCAGCCCCCTCCCCAGCAACGGGCTGTTCCAGTTGTCCTACTTCAGCACCCACTTTCACCCCACTAACAGCTATTAGCACCCCCCCGCTACCTGCTCTCGCTCTATAGCGAAGCCACCTTCTTCTTCTACTCAGCATAAACCAGCCACAACTCTTCCCTTGCAGGAAGTGGCCGGTGTGGATGGCTTAGTTAGGGTGCGTGTTCTCTTCTCGTTACCTGAACTTTCTCAAGTAAAATAGAGTCTAGGATCCTATACCTCCAATCCTTCTTTCATTAAAGAATTTCAATATCTCACCCAATCTTATAGTCTTACCTTCCATGATAGATATAAGATTCTTTCCAACAACCTATTACCTGAGGAGCACAGGCAAGTTTGGGAACACGCTAGAACGCATACAGATGAGGTTCGCCAAACAAACACAACACACCTGGTTGGGGCTGAGGTGGTACCCAACCAGGATCCACAATAGGATTCTAATACCCCGGAAGGCATTTTTAGCTCGAGATCACTTCACGACCTGCCTCCTGGCTGGTCTCAGCAAGGCTGCCCTCAAGCCAGTTAGTTATGAGAAGCTCCAGGAGGTCATTCAGGACAAGAATGAAAACCCAACTCAATTCCTAGAGCACCTTACAAAGGCCCTCTTACAACATGCTAGACCCCAAAAGTACAGAGGGTAGGCAACCCCTGATAACCTATTTTTTTTTTCTCCCAGAGTTACCCTGACATCAGGGCTAAGCTTAAATGCCTGGGGAGAGGATCTCTGACTCCATCGGCAAAAATCTTAGCACTGGCCTTTAAGTTGTACCATGGGAGAGATGAGAAAGTCCACAAGCAAAAATACCAAATGCTGGCCAAGGCCATCTGACTGGCCTCAGCCACTACCCAGGCTCCCTTGCCTCCTAAAGCACGAGGACCATGGGGTCCCTATTTCAAATGTTGTCAAGAAGGTCACTGGGCCTGGTTTTGTCCTAACCCCTGCAAGCTACTGGGCCACATCCAAAATTCCAGCAAGAGGGACATTGGGGTGTTGATTGCCACCATTTCTCCCATGATATGGGGCATCACTCCCAGATCACACTCCAGCTGAAATCCTAGGCCTGGCTATGAATGACTGAAGGTACCCAGGTTCCCTTGACCTGACCATTGCCATCACTAGCAAGGAGCCATGGGTAATTATGGAATTGGGGTGGCACATCTCCTTCCTTGTGGATACCAGAGCCACTTACTGAGTATTGGGGACCAACCTCTCCTTCTAGTTCCTCTATTGTCAGGGTAGGGGGACAGCCTTGCCAGCCTTGCCAGATTCCACCACTTAATTGTATTTTCAGGGGTGTTTCCTTGACTCATTCCTTTTTAGTGATGCCAACCTGTCCAGTTCCCTTACTGGGAAGGGATATTTTAGTCAAAGTGGGAGCCTCTATCTCCTTTACTCCACCCATTGGCCTAACCCCAAGCTAACCAGTATCCTCTTCTCCTAGCTACCCTACTACCAGTTGTGACACATTACTTCCTTTACCAGCCTCTCAAGTGGACCCCCAAGTCTGGGATGTCCAAAACCCCTCTGTTGCTAGACACCATTCTCCTGTGGTCATTCAGCTACAGGATCCTACCTAATATATTACCCAATCCCTGGGGATGGGAAAAGTAGAAAAGGTAATTAAACACTCCTCTAAGGTCATTGCCACTCTGACATCCCCCTTTCTAAATAATACAAACCTCTCATTTCAGACTCTGACCTTGGCCTACAAGCTCTTTAATGTGACCCAAACAGACCATTTTAAAGCTTTCTGGCTGTGTGTCCCACCTGGGACCAACTCAGAACTACTGAAGACAGCTTCTCCGGTGATTCTGTCAAGTAACCTTCACCATTCACTAACTGCCCTGACTCTGATGTTGCCACAACCTCCTACCTTTTTCATATCACTCTCTTTGGTGTGGCAAGCTGTTTTAAGGCATCTGGGACTCTGTAGAAATGCTAAGTTCCTTAGACTGTAATAAAACTATAATCCTTGATACCTCATCTCAACCCCAGTGCCCTACTGCTAATAATACCTCGATTCTTTGTGGTACTCAGGTCTACCATCGTCTGCCTGCTGGTTGGCCAGGAGTTTGCATACTGGTGCTCCTCTTCCCCGAGCTGGGGGTGATAAATGAAAAGGAGCCCCTACCAACCCCAGCCACAGACTCAATAAGAAGACAATTCAGATCTTGCCCCTCTTGACTATTGCAAGAATCACGGCAGCTTTCGGGACCGGGACAGCAGGACTAGCCACTTCACTAACTCTGTATTATCAGCTTTCTTCCAAGTTCATCCAGGACCTCCAGGAAGTGGCTCAGACAATACTAACTCTCCAAGGACAGACTGACTCCCTGGCAGCAGTAGTACTTCAAAACCGATGTGGATTGGATCTCCTCACAGCTAACGAAGGTGGCTTTTGCATCTTCCTCCAGGAGGAATGCTGTTTTTATGTCAACCAGTAGGGAATAGTGAAAGACAAAATCCAACAACTCCAGACAAATCTACAAAAGTGAAGAGAACAGCTCAAGGCCTCTAGCTCTTGGGCCTTCGAGAATCCCATATGGAAATGGATTCTGCCCTTCCTCACACCTCTCCTGCTTTTGCCTTTTGCACCCTGCTTTATTAACTTCTCTACATTTCTCCAACAACAAATCCAAGAATTCTCTAACCAAATCATTAATCAGTTACTCTTACAGGATTATCAACCTCTGCCCACAGAACCAGATGACAATGACCTTCCAATCAACCCTGATGGTGGGGACCAGCTGTACCCTGAGAAAGACAACGCCCCTAATCAGCAGGAAGTAACTAGAAGAGCACAGGCGACCCCTATGCCCTCCCCACCATCACCCCCTTCCTGGCTCCTCACTTTTTAATAAAACAAAAAGGGAAGAATGTTGGGATCCACAGGCAGGCATCTCTATGGCCAGCCCCAAGGGACCTGACAAATGGGACATCAGGCATCTGTGAGGCCATCTATGGACCACCTGAAAACACCTGCACCTGCTCTGGGTCACCTTACAAGAGAACTTGCACCACCATCTCCCTTTCTCTCTCTCTCCCACCTTGCCCAGAGATTGTCTCTGTGACCCCCTCCCCTTCCCTAAATAAACCTCCCACTCGGAACCAGTCATGTGGCATGATTTGTGAACCCGCTTCGTAACTTTGCTGGCAATCCCAACAGTCTTGGCTCCAGGCAGGTATTCAGATGCCTTTGGAAAGCCCCAGGGCATAGTCATCCCGCCTATCTGTCCTTGAGTACAGAACGTGGTGCCTGTGATCCAGGCCCAACACAAATTCCAGAAGAGCCAATATCAACCTGGGCTGCACAGGTTTAGGAAGGATGAGTGTGGAAATGAGGTAGCTAAGAATGGGAGGCTGTGGCTTGAAAGCCCGGCCTTGGCACTGTGATGCTGCCGGGACTGCACTTGTGAGGGCTTCCACTGGGCTGCCGGTCCTGAGTCACATTTGCCAGCAGGTCCTAGTTCCTGTCCAAAGAAAAAACAAAAAGAAAAGGAAAAAAAGGTGTGTGTGTGTGTGTGTGTGTGTGTGTGTGTGTGTGTGAAGGAAATGCTGACAGACCAGCAGACATCCAGAGATGACAAAACTGCTCTTCAGAAGCAGCCCTTTCTATGGCAGGATTGTTAGGCAGGTGAGAGCCCGGAGCCTGCTTCCCCTGTGTGCCCGTGTGCACACCTACTTCCATGCGTGAGCAGTGGGCCTGTGAGCATGTAGTAGTGGGTTATTCTCCAAGGGGCTGTAAGGAAGCTCCTCACGAGGTTGTGTGGAACCACCCGTATACGTGTAACGTGTTGTTAACCCGGGCTGAGAATCTTCAGGAGCACCGAGGAGCAGGCTTGGCGGATGTTAATGAACAGCCAGGGAACCACTGGTTGGAATGAAAGGAATGGGGTGGAATTTGACAAACACCCACCAGGCCTTTCTCCTCAGCTTTAAGCAGGGTGCGGGGGACCAAGGTCAACTCTCCATTTGAGAAAATGAAAAGGTCCTCAGAGATGGGAGAGGCAGACTTGGGAATGCTGCTCCGGAGACTGGGCTCCGGAAGGGAGGTAGAAAAAACCGGAGGGTGGTTTCTGGACAAGAGACCTGCTAAATCCAAGTGTTGGACTCCGGGTTAACTTTCTGACTTTGGCAACTGGATGGACCCAACACATAAGTAGTTCAAAAAACAGAGGAGGCCAGATAAGGCAGGAAATCGAAGTTTCGTAACAGTAGGGTACTCCAGCAGCCACAGGTGGAGTCCGAGAGAGGAGTGCAGAGAAGCTTCTGTGGTGACGTTCGCTCACTAGAGTTCATGCTCCCTGGAATACCTTAGCTTATGCCAACAGCACAGGAGCTGCAGTCTTTCCCCAAGTAACCCCAACTTCCCTAAGACCCCAAAGGAAAGCAGAGACTTCCAGAACTGCTCTTTGGGCAGGAGGATGAACAGGAAGGACACCAGGTAACCAAAGGGAGGAAACAGCAGCCAGGTCAAAGTCCCAGGCTTTAAAGCAAAAACAAATTGTTCCAGAAAGTGAGGGGGGCGGCAGGGGAGGGGGTAAACGGTGGACACTTGGCTTTAAGGGTAGGCCCCTGATCCCTGGAAGTTCTCACACAGGGAAAGGCTTGTCTCCCCATCCTTATAAACGAGAGTCCCTGTTGTCTGGCTGAATCCCAAAGTCTGGATGGGTCTCAGCAGCCCCTGCGCTGGACCCCAGGTCCTCACTTCAGGCAGCTGTTTTCCTCTAAGCTCAGGTCCTCCCCCCCCCCCCCGTTTCTTACCCAGCTCTCAATCTTGTAAGCATCTGTCCCCTAGACAAACCTTCCACCAGCCTGGAACTGGTGTGCCCATACTCACTGAAGAGTGTCCGATACCTCCCCTCCCTCTTTTCCTCCCTCCCCAAAACATCTTGCATGTCATTCTACCTACTGCCAGGAGGTGGCACTGTGTAGCTCCCATCCCAGGCTGGGGTGCAAGCTAGCGCTCACAGCTGAAGCTTAAAGAGCTTTCCTCTATTCAGCCGCACCGCACGCCACCCTGTTTCAAGGGTGGGGCTACGGGAAACGAAAACGAACGCTGACATATAACCAGTCAGTGGTGCATGTTGTACCAGAGCTCCGATGTAACAGAAGGTGACTGAATCATTAGGGGAGGCTCCCTGCTGGTGACACAGGGGGGTGGGGTGGGGGAGGAGGGAGAGTTACGCAGGTTTACAACTGCACAGAAAGTTATGATGAGGAAGGCCCTTCAGGCAGAGAGATCAACCCGAGAAAAGACTGGGGGACACGTTTAAGAAGGGTGTTTAATTTTTTTTTTTTTTTTTTTTTGTTTTGTTTGTTTGTCTTGTGTTTCCCCCGTGGTCCTAAGACTAGAATGTAGGGCCTGGCGCATGCTAAGCAAGCAATCTACCACTGAGCTACATCGGAGGGCCTTCCGGGTAGATAAAAGCCCTCCACTTATTCCTGTAAAATCCTCCCTGTTAATCTTTGCTGCAAGCCTGCTAATGACTGTAGACTGTCTTATTTGGGCCACTCCTGGTCCATAAAATAATGTTCAAACTTCTTCCCCAGGGTGCCTAAGGGCGCAGGCTAGTCAGCCCCCTTCTTCAGCCTCACCTGGCCCAAGGCCTCCTGATCCCTCCTAATTCCTTGATGTCCATTGTGTTAAGCCCTCTGCCTTGAGTCCTGCCCTCAAGTCCCTCCTGGTGAAATGGCTTTCCAAGCCTTGCTTTAAAGGTTCCTCTCTCCAGGAAGACGACTTTGACCTTCCTTCACCTCGCCTTCCTCTGAGTTGTCTCTCCTCTACTCACAGCTTTTCTCACAAATTGCCATGTCATATTGACTCATGTGTTTGTGCATTTACTACTGATCGCCTCCAAGGACAGACACACACATAAATATTAAATCTCAGAATATACAATGCCTATATTGTACGAGGCAGAGAGTATAAGGTCAGAGAGTGAAGGGGTGGATCTTTCTCTGCTGTGGGGCAGGCACTGAGTCCCCAGAATCTCCACAGAGAGCGCTTGGAGCTGTTCATTGTTGGGTGGTGGAGGTAGGGTGTTCCAGAAAGGAAGCCAAACTAACCAGGGGATAGTACACCTGCTTTTCATGAACCTGTAAATGAAATTTGCAGGTTCCTTCCATTACGAATAAAGATTGCAAACCATGACCCTCTGATGCTTTCCTATCACCTTACAGCTACTGCAGGTGCTTGGAAATGTTACTTGTAGAATCAGTTGGTGACCACACTGTCATGAAGCTTCCACAGATGCCATGGGGTACATTACAAAAACACACTTAAATTGCTTTATCACAAACATATCTTTCATATGTGTTTCAATACAATTGGCTTGCTGTCCAGTGCTGTGCATTTTACTATATGCTTCTAAAAAAAACCTCTCAATGAGAAGGAGTCCACAGGGGGCCAGCACGATGGCTTCTCAGGTGGCACACTTGCTGTGCAGGCCTGATGACCTGCGCTCAGTCCCTGGAACCCACATAAAGGTAGGAGGAGTAAGCCCACTCCACGAAGTTGGCGTTTGCCCTCCGTATGTGCACAGTGGTATGCACACACACACATGTTGTACACACACACACACCACACACAATAAATAATAATAATTTGTAAAAGAAAGAATTAAGCTGTAGGTTTCAGTGGACCACACAAACAGTCCACGGTAGGAAAGGTTAGGGAGTAATGACTCTCTGGGACCTGGGGCAGGTCTCCTCAGGGCCGTGTGAGCTCAAGGTCAGACTTGGAGAAAGGCTGGTGACTCCCTGGACAGACATGTATTCAGCCTCACAGGTGGCCCCAGAGCTAGGAACTGAAGGAGGCAAATGGCACCAGCCTGGAACTCGTAGAGCCAAGGAATGCACTGGCTCTTGCTCTTGAGTCCTAGGAGACCCCAGTGGGCCAGGGAGATTTATGGTGAGGACCCCCCAGAAGAGAAGATCAGTCAAACCCTCCTGCTGCCTCCTCACCCAGCCAAGAAAGCAAAGAGGGGGCCAGGCCAGGAGCTCTTGCCAGCAGAAGGCCCAAGGCCAAATCTCTCCCCACTGCTTCCCACAGCTCCGCTGCCCATAAGCAATGAACTGAGCTAGGATACAGGCTTCTAGAATTAGCCTCTCCTGGCCTATAGGCTCACCCTGAATGATGCCATTTTGCTCCTCATTTTTCAGCTGGGGAAAGCATGGCCCTGCAAGTTTCTAAGCAAAGGCCACACTGTCATTCCGAGATGGGACTGATCCCAGGCAGTCCAATGTACAGCCCAGAGCCGGAGGCAGAGGAGAAAGAAGAAAGAAGAAAGAAAAGAAGAAGAGAAAAAAGGAAGAGGAGGAGAATTTTTATAATGAAGTGCTGCATCATCTCTACTTAAATGTTCACAGTTTTTTTAAAAAGACAAGCAATAACAAGGGTTATTCCCAGCACTGACTTATTGCTCACTTTGCCCGTTTTCACCCTGGTGTGCTTTCACCGCCTACTGGGGGGACTGGATCTATAACTGTGAACAAGTCAGGGATGATAAAGTACAGCTGCGAAACCAGATCACACCAGCAGGGCCAGGCAGCAGGTGCAATAGTCCAGCACACGGGAGACTGAGGCAGAAGGATCGCCACAAGTTCAGGCTACATAGTGAATTCTATGATGTTGGAATGAGCTACAGAGTGAGACCTTATGTCAAAAAAATGGAAGGGCAGCTGGAAAGATCCCTCACTGGCTAAAAGCGTGCTACTTTTAAAAAGACCTGAGTTAAGTTCTTAGCACCCACATCAGGTGGCTCACAAGCACCTGTCCCTCTTGCTCCAGGAGATCTGAGCCTCTGCAGACACCTGCACTCACATGAACCTTTTCACACAGACGTAGACATACAATATTGAAATTAAAATGAATCTTTTCTTAAAAGTTGCAGTCACATTAGCTGTCTTAAAGCGGGCTTGTGGGAACTGTGTGCCGTTTGGAAGATTAAGAAAAGATAGCAGAAAGTATGATGAGCCTCCTGCGGCACAATTCGGTTAATGAGTGAAACAATTCTTCTGCCCTTGTGGAGTTGATGCTATGCGGGGTCAGCAGGGAAACAAGCAGAGAAGCGCAATGGTTCTGAGGTTCCTGTGATGGCAACAAGTGAGGCTTAGGGAGATGGTTTAATCCTGAGGTCTCAGCTAGTCCGTGAATTGATTTATTCCTCAGCAGGGAGGAGCTGGAAAGAGGTGTGACCTGTTTGGGTGAAGCAGGTCTCTGGAGGCACACCTATGAAAACATGCTTCTTGTCTCTGGCCCCTCCCTCTTTATCCTTATCTATCCTCTGTTCTCTCTCTGTCTCTCTCTCTATCTCTATCTCTCTGTGTCTGTCTCTGTGTCTCTGTCTGTCTGTCTCAATGTATGGTATCCCATCCTTCAGTTAAAAGACCTCAGGTGTTGACTTCTCTCTCTGAAACACGCCACATCAAGCCACCAGTCAATCCTCCTGGCTCCTTCTACACATATCACCCTAATCCCTGACCCCCTCCCTTTCTATGCCACAAGTCTCCTGCTGTGAGCTTGTTGTGGCTGCCCACTGCCTGGTCTCCTTGCTGCCGCGTGTGCTCCATTCAGTCCGGCCTCAGCACGCAGACAGAAATTCAAGTTAAACCTTATTCGTGACCTAGGCAAAAGACCTAGCCTGGCTTCTCTATATGAAGCCTCTCTAACCTGCCTCCTGTTCCTCCTTCCTTTACTCTAGCCACACCTGCCTTCTGCTGTTTCCTGTCCACTGCAGGCCCATTTAGACCTCAGGGCCTTTGCACTGCCTGTGCTCTCCCTATGATACTCTCTCCCAGATATCTCCATAACTTCCTCTCATTTCCCTTGGGTCTTGACTCTAAAGTCATCTAACCACAGAGGCTTTCCAATTCAGACCTTTGAAACTCTGCAAATTCAGACTATAAACCCCATCATTTTTATTTTCTAGTTTTACTTTGCTCCCTGGCATTTATTCACTTGGAATCTACCATTTATTTAACTTACCTACTATTCACCATTTTTCTACCAGGAAAATGCCATGTTCACTATGCTATCCCTGGCCTGGTGTGTGGGAGGTACTGGGTAATATGAACCACATTTTTAAAATGGCAGCTAAAGGGTGATATTGGAGCAGTGAACCCTGCCTGGAGCCCTTCCAACCATACCAGCATGTACTTACTGCTGTCCCATCCTCTAGCCAAATCAAGGAACGGGCCACAGGTACTGGGCACAGACACTAGACCCTTTGCTGCTGGAGCTGGAGCTAGGGAAAAGCCAACCAATTCAGGCAGAAATACATGTATCTTGAGCACTGTGATGTATCTCTGCAGTCTTTTAAAATGAATGCCTTGAATATATAAAATAAAAAAGTGAAATTATAATAAGAACCAGTGAAACAGAAATACAACCCTTGAGGTATGTTAAAATGCTATGTTATGGCAGCTGAACATAACAGCACACGCCTACAATCCCAGCACTTAGAAAGCCAAGGCAGAAGGGTCACAAGATTGAGGCTAGCCTAGGCTACATGAGAAGATTCTTTTTCTCAAAACAACAACAACAATATCAAACAATTGGCATAGCTTCAAGATGGGAATAATCATAAATAACATCTCAAGGTGATTGATCTACCACAACTGGAGCATGATTTTGTTGGTGACAAAAGTCCCAGATGCTAAGCCAGTGCTATGAACTCCTTTAATACCAGCACTCTGGAGGAAGAGCTCTGTGAGTTCCAGGCCAGTTTGATCTATATAGTGAGTTCCAGGACAGCCAGGGCTACAGGGCTACACAAAGAAACTGTCTCAAAAAGAAAAAAAAAAAAAAAAAAAAAGCTGCTGTTCTCCTATGATGCACTCTGTGGCAACAAAAGATGGAAAGCTCAGTGAAAACCACTGAAAATAAAGACATGATATTTTCCCCATTCATGTCTGTGCTCTGTTTAAATTCTCTCCTCCAACATCTAGGCGACTATGGACCCGAGTTTTAGAGGGCTGATCCGGAGATGATCAGACCAGTCACTGCTTTGCATCAGTCACCCTGGTCTATCGTGGACACTCCCTGGAGGCTGATGAGTCTTCAGATGTTTCCCAGCACCTGCTAGGCGGGGCCACTCTGTGAAAGATGGCGCCACTGAATCAGTAACACATCACCTCAGCGCTGATCCGCAGCAGCTCACTGACAGTAGAGAGAGGGTGCAGGACATACATGGGGGCTCTTGTCAGCCACTCCGAACATGGCTTAAGAGAGGCTGGGAGCTCAGAAAGAAGCCTGGGGACAGATAGATCATCAGAGATACTCTAACTGGGGCGATACGAGTCTTCAAAGGGCATCTTAGATACAGCAAAGGTGTGGCCTGGGAAAAGAAGAAAAAGAGCAGAGAGGGCATGGAACAGTGTTTTCTCTAAGTTGATCCTGAGGTGTTTCTCTAGGCTACAATGCCTGGAAAGTGCAGGAACCGCTCCGGACCAGCTAATTTCTCTTCTTTCCCCATCCCTGTCCAGAGCTCTGAGTGCCATCAATATGAGTGATGGCAGGCTAATCATGTGTACTTGGGTCTGTGGAGGGCTCCTTGTGTCTCTCTGAGGACTCTCCAGCAAAGACAAGAGCAGGACAAAGGCTCCCCTCCCCCTGGCCCCTGCCTACCCTCATTAGCATCGTGGAAGCCTGCCAGCAGGCTCCCTGCTCCCTTCAGCGCAGCGCAGTACAGCCAGGCAACTGGACAGACCAGCGCCTTTGGCGCAGCCCCAACCCGACAGATGTGGACCCTGAGAGGGCCTACAGCCAACCCGCACACGCCCACCCACCCAAGTAAGCAAGGAAGACAACCACCATCTTGTCCTGCCTGCCTGTTTGCCTGCGCAGGGCCGGTCTGCATTGTCACAGCAGCAGCCAAAGCCAAGGAGAGGTGGGAATGGGGAGAAGCAGTCACCAAAAGGTGACACCTGGAGACTGGAACCGTTACCTCTGTCTAGACTTACAGGGCACACTCGCAGCAGCACAGACCAGGCAGGCTCAGCGTTTCGGTGCCCAGCTGAGACGCGGCTTTAGGGCATTGGCGGACAATAGGACAGGCTGCTAGCCACGCAGCCATGCAAGTACCGCAGTTCTCAGCATGGTAAGAAGGCAGGTAGCACGTCAGATCTGCGAGGTCCCAGACGGAGAGATTAGCTGGGGGCTTGGGGATGGGAGTGCCTGTAGCTATCTGGATCCCACCTATTCAGGGGTGACAGAGTGGGGGGGTTGAGAGTGATGGCCAAGCCTGATAGCCCATTGAATGCATGGCTCTGGGGGATTGCTAGAGAGAGGGGCGGAGCGCTGAGAAATAAACCTCCCTCAGCCTGTGTGGGAACAGCCAGAGGGCAGAAGGCCCAGCCCCCTGAGATCCCCCGGAGCCTGAGACCCAGGAGCACCGAAGGTCCCAGGCTGCAGCTGGGTGAGCCATGAGCTGGGAAGGCTGAGGACCCTGAGCGGCAGGGGCTCAGCTGGCCAAGTTGTCACAGTCATTGGGTGGGAAAAGGTTTTCTAGCCTGGTCTCATAGCTCCCCTAGATCTCAGAAGGGCAAGGGTCTTGGAAGACTTTGTCACAGGGTGGCAAGGGGGTAGGCAGGGGTAGGTGATGTTATTGTCAGGCTAGCATCTGCATGGTGGAAAATGAATGAAGACACATGGAGGGCCCCCCCCCTCCACCAATCAGGGGATTCATGAAATAACCTATACACATATCTTCCAATTATACAAGGCTATCCTCTGACTTTCCCTCAGGGGACTCTTTGTGGTAACCACAGCACCATGAGGGTGATTTGCTGTGGGATGAGAGACTGGCTCCCAGTAGCTTCTCTCTGACCTCTGAAAAATGACAGTACAGCTCCCTGTCCTGGGTTCCTGAGAGGGTGCACGTCTGTCCTCTTTCTGCACTCCCAACCTTGGGATCTCAGGACTCTGGCAAGACTTGTTCTTCCCAGTCAGCTCACTCTGACCCATTCGCACCTCGGTGTCACTGTCCCATGAGGGACAGGCATATATACAGAATGGACTCTGAATAGCCAGTGCAGGGAACGTATGTTGGAAGAAAGAAAGCCGCTTGTTCCTACCCAGCTACGAGCCACAACAACTACCGGCACCTGAGAATAGCTGTAAGGGTATAACAGTGTCGCTCCTACCTTGGCAGGAACCCTCAGCTCCCTAACTAGAACTAAGGCCTGCTCAATAAGAGCTGCATGCTGCCTGCTACGAGAAACCCAACCACCTACCCAGAGCTAATGAAATCAGGAATTTTGGAGGAGAACCGACAACTGCCACTTTACCGAACCGGAATAGCCCCTAACTACATTCTAAATATCATTATGCCCACGGAGAAGTGTAGCTCCCACTCCTCATCTAGGAGATCTCTCTTCGCAACAGACAGAGAGCACTGCAGAAAACCTCAACCCTTCATTTCAGAAGAGGAGGTAGAAAAGCTGTAAGAGCCAGAACGTTTGCGTGAGATTGTGTCTCTTAGAAATGTCAAAGAAGCAGCGTCCAGGAAGTGTCAACAACATGGTTATTTAAACAAGACCTAAATGAGTACACCACCAATAGAGATGCTAACATGGAAGGAAGAAAGATTAAAGGGCCTCAACCCTAGACAAAGAACTAAAGGACAACTAAAGAATGCTGAGAGCAAGAGAAATAGTCAATCCCAATTGACGGATTTCCAGTACCAAATGGTCAGCCCTGAAAATATACACATAAGTAACATTATATGGACTGAGCAGGTTATTCATATATTTAGGAACTTGTGTGTGTGTGAGAGAGAGAGAGAACAAACATATATGTAATAACAATTAAAGAAAAAGGAACATGAATTTGTAAAAGAGCAAAGGAGGTAGGTTCAAGAGAGGAATTGGGGGGAAAAAAGGAAGGGAAGATGTAACTATATTATACTCTCAAAAGAGCTAAACAATTATAATTTTTTAAAAAAGCTGCCTGGAGATTGGTTCCAGGGGGTTCTACATTCCAGTTCTATGTTCCGGGGTCTTGCAACCATCCCTTTATCACCATTCCGTCTGGCTCAGTGACGACAGAAAGCTCATCTCAGCCTGAGTCCAGCAGGTCATCATGCTGTGCGGATGCCGTGGCAGCTACCACTGTGGCTACCTACAAAGTTCCCCAAAATGTTCTGGTCATCTCCCTACCCGCTCACAACCCTCACTGTGGCTCCCAATGCTCTCAGGGAACTTCAAATTTATGGTGACCAGACCCCAAGGCCCAACACTTCCCACCGTATATACCCCATCAGCAAAGACTACACTCTCCAAAGCACATCCCTTTCTTCCTAGCGCTACAGATCCCTTTACACCTGCCATGTGACTTTCATTTTTCTCCGCACCCCTGTTAAACTCCTACCCATCCCTCCAGAGCCATCATTCTCTGAGAAACCTTCCATGACCACTAAGTGAACCACACTCTCCTCCTGGTTGGCCTTTAGGACACAGTCCTCAACACATGGCTTCAACTACCCAACTTATCTGTGTCCCCAGCATGGCCTGGTTCAGCAGAAGAGTTACTAAGTGGCCAGTAATCCAATGGATTGAGATCAATAGTGGATAAAGGTCAATAATGTGGTCCTTTGCGTTTAAGTTATTTCAAGTTAAAACGACAAACTCAGTTACCTGGTGCAGTGGTCATCCTTCAAATACTGAAGAGTTGTGTGCGTTTAACGGACACAGACGACCTAAAACTTTTCCACCAGCTTTGGACAGCCCTGGCCTGAAGAGGTGGTAACCCAATGGATCTAGGTTCCAGCTCAGCCTAGCTTCCATTCCATGCCCCTTGTCTTTCTGAATTTTACTATTTTTGCAGCCTGGCCCACACATTGTACAAGGCTAAGCCAGCTTTTGACAAGGACTTTTTGACTGATTCCATCACCCACTGCATTAAATCATGCTTGTGTGGACTTAGGAAGCCACTGGACAGATGGAGGCCCTCTGAGCAACCTGTCTACCCTTAGACTCCAGCGGCTCCAGGGCAGGAAGCAACCCAGCATCTGAAGCGAGGCCAGCAAGCCTCTCCAGGAGGCAGGTCCTGCAGAAGGTGTGGCCACGGCATATTTCTCCACAGGCAAACAGTCCTGCATGGGCCTAAAAACCCCTTATTCTTACTAGTCTCAGATAGAAGCGTATAGTAGGGCCCAGGGGAAAGGAACCACAGGGGCTGCCCACAGATCAAGAGTGGGCAAGAGAGGTGTGCGTCAGAAGCCCCCTCCTTCCCTGCTATCAGCACAGCAGTCCTCCCCCACTTCCTCTCTTCGAAGATCACATCCTGTTATTGTGTGGAGAGAAAAGCCCAGGAGCTGGGGAGGGCAGGGCTCAGACCAAGCCGGTGGGAAAGATTAAGGAGGAGCTAGAAGGCACAGTGAAGTGGGCTGCCTCACTCCAGGTAAGCTGGTGGGAAGTGTGGAGCCCAGAAGGAAGCCCGCATTCCTGGACCAGCCTAATCTACTACTGAGAAAAACAGGTGATGCTCAGGGCAGGAAGTGGAACCTCCTCCCAGATACCGCCCAACCTTCTCCTCAGGAGCTGTTAGTTCAGCACACACTTGCTCGTGGTCCCTGTTGTCAGAGCTAGTCTGCCCACACCACTAAGCTCCTCCCATAGCAAAGACTCTAGGGTTCTCCCCTCCACCGACTTCCAATCAGCTCATGAGCCTTTGAAGTAAAAACGGGTGGTCCTTGCTGGCTACCCAGCCTTCCCTGACATGGGAGAGGACCACAGAAAGTCCTGCTGCTGCTGAGGGGTGATTAATATTCATACACATGCCCTTTCCCTTGTTTCTTCTGTTAGGACAGCCCCATCCTGTCCCATTTCCTGGAAAAAACAATGCTTTCTTATAGATGTTTCTATAGACCTGTCTGTAGAATCTTTTTGTGAAACACAGATACTTTTTGTATACTATTCTGAAGTCCCATGACAGTCCTTGAAGATGAGTGTTAATATCTCAGTTTAACAGATAAAGAAGCCAAACCTCAGAGTAATAGTGACTCACCCAGAGTCACAAGCCATTACACCAAGTAGCAGGACTAGTCCTGTCCTTAAACTCCCGAGGGATTCTGACTCCAGGTCAAGCCTTTCCAGCGGCCTGGCTGCTTTTTCTTCTTCTTTCCACCCAGGCCCCGGTTCCTGCCTTCACCAACTGTGCCACACAAACTGTCCCGACACACTGTCTTCTCAGTCATCTGTTGTGCCTGTTCTCCAGTCCTCTTTATACCTCCCCACAGATCATTTCTGGTCCTGGTCCTAAATCTGTAGCCATCTTGTGCATAGGGAAAGCAGAGCCATCTCCTCTAAGACTCGAGTTGTCTGCTGTCTCTTCCCTTTCCTGCTCTTCCTGAGGGGTCTGGAGCACTAGCTCTGAATTTATATCTAGTGTAGCCCTGAATTTATATCTAGTTCACCTCGCCCCAGCCCCTTCCAGCTCTGGCTTCCTGTCCTCCCTGGGTGATGCAGATACACCTTCCTTTACTCAGATTCGTGGTAGTTGAATCAGGCGTGAGGCCCAGGGAGAAGGCGAGGCTGAGGGCGCAGAAGGGGTTGTTCACTGTCAGTAGGAAAGGAAGCTGAATCTTTGTACCCTAAGGTGCTGGGCAGGGGCCTAATCAGACTTGACTCCAGCTCTGAGGGGTTTGTGTTTCAGTGCAGAAGCAAATAAGTAGGCGAAAGTTAGGGTGGGAAGGGCCAACATGCAGGGACTCACTGGGGACAAAAAGGAGTCAGGAAGGCTTCCTGACCTTCAGGGACAATTTAACCAAATGAGAGTGCACAGAGAGGATAGTAGGCTGTTCTGTGAAAAAGAAACCAAAAGCACGGTGCAACAACTGGGAGGATAGAACAGCAAAACAGAATAAAACAGAAAGGAAGATAGTACAATAGGCACAAAACAGTGAGGGGTGGGGTGGGGTGGGGATGTGGTCCAGTCGGCAGAGTACTCGCCTCAGATGTGCACAGCCCTGTGTTTGGCTCCTATCACTGCATAAGCCTGGTATGGTAGTACACCTGTAATCCCACACTCCAGAGACAGAGGCAAGAAGGTCAGAAGTTCAAGGTCATCCTCAGCTACTTAGTGGGTTTGAGGCCAACCTGGGCTACAATGAGACCTTGTCTTAGAAAAGCAAACAAACACACACACACACACACACACACACGCACGCACGCACACACACACACACACACAAAATGGAGTGGCAAGAAATAAAACAGAACAGATCAGCCAAATATTTCAAGCAAGGTTGGGGGTTCTTTTTTTCTTTGTGCAGTTCGGGACAGCACTGTCTCGGGGAAGACAGGAAGACTGGGCCTGCCTACTCATCACTGTGGGATACAAGGACAGTTTCTCTCTTGGTCTCTGTCTCCACAGATGATGAACAGGAGGCTATTCTCTTGGTGGCTGGAGTCCAGGCTCTCCCGGTCCTCATTACATGAAAAGGCTTGTTTCTCCTGAGGAAAATCCTTCTGAGGTGGGGAAAATCCTTCAGGGCCCTCAGGCTGCTGCCTCTACTCCTCCCAGCTGCTGTGCCCTCCGTCAGGTGCCTCCATGTTGCTAAAACCAGTAAACCTAGACTTGCCTTGCATGAGCCCTCAGCCGTACTGAACATGCATGGCCGCTTCCTCCACTCCAGACACTCTTCCTCTTTTTTTTTCTCTCCTATCTTGGTAGCTACTCAGGTCTGTAACCTAAGATCCATCTTTCTCCAAACCCCAAGCCAAATCATACCACTCTTGCTCTGGGCCAATGTCTGGGGAACTTCCCAGTAGGCTGAGCCAGACATTGACAGGCTGAACCCTACCTTCTCCCTCCAGGAGATAGATAGAAGCCAAGAGGACAAGTGCTGCTGAGACTAGAGACGGGCAGGAGACCACTGAACGTCCCAATATCCGTGGCTCTAGATTTGGGGGTGGGTACTGAGGTCCACAGAGAGGAGGAAAGAAAAAAGCCTTTTCAAAGCCTCTTAGCCCAGGGAACATGTAGACAGACCCAATACTGCCCCTAGGACAATGTTGTCCCTGGTGCCGGGAATCTTCTGACCCTGAATGGAAAAGATGGCACCTGAAGGCCTTCCCTCATCTATCCCCATTGATCTGTCCCTTCCATTCCCTACCACTCCTTTTGGTTTGGATTTTTGAGAGTGTCTTACGTGGCGCAGGCTAACCTGAGACTGTGTTAATACTCTGCTCTCTAACTGTTTAGCTCTAGTCATGTGTGTTTGTGCTGGAATGTAAGCTGCTGTGGACAGCACCTCTGTTTTGCTCAGTGCCGAAGAGAACACTATCTCCCCAGAGCAGATGGTCAGCAAATGCCTGTTAAATGAGAAAACAGAAGGGTGCCCATCCTACAAACTCCCAAGATGTCAAACGCCCATGTGCAGTGGCCTCCGGAAGACTCACAGTCCCTGTCTCAAATTCCATTCGTGAAAGTCCGGCACCTACAGGGGCTGCTCCCAACTGTCTGTTAACTCCAGTTCCAGGGAACCCGACGCCCTCTTCTGGCCTTGTGGGCACTGCACACATTTGGTGTTGACATGTATACAGGCAAGGCCAATCACATAAAATATTTTTTAATTGTTAAAAAAGAAAAAAAAAAAAAGGCTGAAGCCTCTACTAAGCCATCAGGAAACCTGAGGGCACCAGCTTCATTTGTCTGTCCTAAACCCTCGTTGGGAGCAATGGCCCCAACCAGGGAAACAGATCTAAAAGGAAGGAGGAAGCAGACCCAACACAGACCCAACTGCCAGGCTGTCTAGGGCTGCAAACAAAAGGACAGGATCCTAAGCCCTGTGAAGCCTTGCAGGAGGATAAGAAGGAACCCCTTTCCTTAGACGGTATTCCACTTCCTCCCTACAGCCTTGTTCTGAGAGTAGGAGCTACAGCCCACTTCCTAAGAGTAGTAGAGCTAGGCTTGCTAGGCTTTTCCACTTACCATCCCCATTCTCAAGCTCTAGAGGGCAGAGTGCAAGCACAAAGTCCAAGCCCCTTTGTAAAGCTTTTATTTAGAAATCTTTCCCATATAACCATATATATATATATATACACACACACACACATACCATCATCACCACACTGGTATTTTTTGTTTTGTGTGTGTGTGTGTGTGTGTGTGTGTGTTTTCCAATGGAGAGTCACACGCCCACAGTGTTGGCCTCTAGGCTGTACACACATCAAGGTACCCGGAGCAATCACTCCTCTTCTGCAGAAAAATGCAGAGGCCAACACCGCTCATCACATACAGTACGACACTGACAGAAAGTGCTGGGCTTGCCCACAGACACGGCATGCTGTGTACACAGGCTGAGGCAAGGCTGAGGCAGAGGGTCGTGTACCCTGGGACCCCAAGTACGGTGAGACCCACGCAAAAGGCCAAAAGAGCTGTCGGCTCACTACAGTTGCTGTGCCCTTTGTTTTCGTTTCTGGGAGAGGATAAAGTTGTACCATCTTGTCACTTACCACCGCAACCAAACATGGATTATTCTTGGAAGGTAGGATTCCCTCGAGTGGTTACGGTCATAGTTGTTTTCCTCACAGCTACATTCCCCTCCTTCGTATAGATACTATTCTTGTGATGTTGCCATTTCTTCAAGAGTTTTGAGGAGGCAAAGAAAGATATGGGGTGTGGAGCATGAAAACAGAATTCGGGGTCTTCCTTAGCTCTTACAAAGACCAGGCACCTGGTTCTCCCTGTCTCGCCCCTTTAGAATTTTAGCAGTCTGGAGGCACTGACCATGCCCCCAATCTCTCTCCCTCTCCCACTCCTGTCTCTTGCCTTGGAATCAGGGAGAAATTAAGATTAATCCTGAGAAATGAGGATCTAGATAGCTCAAGGGAAAGTATTTTATTACCTAAATTACACAAATATCAACTGCCCAGGGCCTGAACTCTGGCCGGAACCTCACAGCAGGGTCACCACCAAAGGAAATGCAGCTTCTCTTGCGTCTGCGCTAGGCACTGAACCCGGAATGCCCAGCGAGGCTGTAACGCTGAGAAAGGGAACCACAGCTTAAGCTCCCGGCAAATGTGTGATACCTCTCATGAAACCCACCGACAAGATCCACATTTTTCATTCCCAGGTCATTACTCCACTGAGAAGCAAAAAACAAGCTTAGTGCCCAGGACAATTGTTCCGTTTTTCTCATGGGTCTGAGTCCTTGGACTGACACCCAAGCGATGCTTAGGAACCAACCTTAATGCTCATGGTAATATATGTGATAGCACAATGTGATGAGACAAGAATCACAGTGCCTCAGCAGCTGACCATAATTGTTCCTATACCTGGGGGAACCTCAGCACTTAATAGGAAGATAGGGAGAGGACCAGGAGCCATCTCTGTCTGCCTAAGTCTACACTCAGGCAACATCATAGTGCTGAAACTCAAACAGAGAAGTGATGGGCTCTTACATCACATGATGGAGCTTTCCCTGTGGCTCAAAGGCAAAGCCTGGAGGAAGAGAGTACGAGCTGGTGACACCGATGCAATGACCGAGACATGGGACTTCTGTGCAGTTTGTTCCGTGAGCTTGAACTTCACTATAGGCAGGCCCAGCTTTACGAAAAATCGGTCCCACCGGCTGGTTCGACGCAGAAGAGAAACCAGGGGGGAGCTGTCCGCACGACAAAAAGACTTCTCCACTTTACAAAAATGACTCGCAGGGGTTATTTCTTTAAGAGACAGAGAAGGAGGATTTGCTTTACAAAAATTTCATGTACAGCTTTCAGAGGGGGCCACTCACATCGCGTTAAATCAACCTAGCGTGCACACATGTAGGGCCTGCACTTTGGGAGACAGGGGCGTACTTAAAAGTTAAGCTGAGCAAATATGCGGGCCCAGGTCTCAGCCAGGGCCTTGCCTGTGACTGGACTCCTTGCCCTAGCAGCGGGCTGCATCTTGGGTTGTTCATGGCGTAAAGTTGCCACCAAAAACTGGTCAAGCAAAATCCCAAACAGAGTATTTACAAGACAGTTTGTACTCCGTTTGGAAGTCCAGACCATCAGCCAAGAGACATCTTGCAAAAGAAAGCTTCCCTTTCAGCTCCCTGGGGAAGCCCGTGGGCTGCGTAGCCCCAGCACCAGCATGCAATGCGTCAGCCCACCATCATTTGCTCTCTTGCACAGACAGTGACGTGCAGGAGGTGAAACCCAGAGCCCCAAACACTGTTGCTTTGTTTCACCCTAATGTCACTTTCCCTTTCTGTGCCTGCACACAGCCTAACAGAGCATGCTCAGGGCTGCTGACTTGGTCCTCACAGCCACAGGATAGAAAGGCAAGTCTCAGCGGGGAGAAAGCAGAGCTCTGGTTCCCTGGGGCAAGAAGGGCTGTTGGGTTTTCTGGCCCAGCTAGTTGAGAGCAGGCTGTCTATTCACTGGCCATCTTTTCCAACCAGGCCCTGAAGAAGGCACCTCGAGGCTTGACTCTCCGCAGCAGCTGGCAAGCTGGATGGACCAACACGGACCTGGATGAAGATGGGGCTCAAGAAATGGGCAGCTCTTGGGTACCTATATATTTGAACAGAAGCTGCCACAAAAGCCACCCCAGCCAGCTCGGGATGGGCTAAAGGCAAGGCAGAGGCCTAGGGATGCCTCAGGTAACAGGTAACAACCCCAGATCTTATCTAAACCAAGTTTCACAAACTCTAGACCAAAAACATTGACACTTGAGCCTCATAACTGGGACGTCGCGGGGGATGGGAGAGGGAGAGGACCGTGCCATCTTCGGATAAAGTACCTACTACTTAACTTCGTTTTCCTTTTCCGTCTCCGGGCAGGAAACAGAAACGCCTGGCCAGGGTCAGTTGGGACTTCCCAAAGTTCAGATTATAAGGGAAGTTTATCAAGTCCATTGCCCTGCTTCTCATCCCATCTGCCCTGAAGCCAAGCAACCCGGGGACCTAAAAGCCCCTGTCTGCCGGCTCTGGGCAGCCCCAGATACATCACCGGGGACCAGCCCCATCTGCAGCAGGCAGTAGGGCAGGATGGAGGCTGCGGGCCGTGTGCTTGGGGGTTGGCTCCTCTGTGTAACTGTCCGGGCTGGCTGCCCCATCCAGAGAGCTGCCGCAGCTGGAATTGGGGGAAAGCGCGTCCTGTAGAAGGTCTTCAGGGGGTAGGCCGCCCCCTGCCCCACCCCCACCAGCTCCCACCACGGGGTCCTTGCCAGGCTTGGCACGTTGGGTTCCTTCCTCCTCCTGGTCATTGAGCAACTTGGCCAAGAAATTGATGTACTTCATGGCGAGGCGCAGGATCTCGTTTTTGCTTAGCTTCTTGTCTGGTGGGTGCGTGGGGATCAGCTTCCGGAGCTCGGCGAATGCCCCATTCACGTTCTGCTGCCGCCAGCGCTCCCGGCTGTTGGTGAAGATACGCCGCACTACTTTGGTATGAGGGCCTGAGGGTGAAAGGACCTGGGTTACAAGTAAGCAGGGGCCGTCAAAGGGCTCCTCATCCCTCCAGCCCTATCTTACCAATCTCACAACCCTGCCCCCTTCCTCTCCATCACCTTCCATTAATGATGTGTGTCCAATTGACTGTGCTAGGCCCCTCCTATGGGCCGTGCAGAATTTAGTATTTTTGTTTCAAGAAAAGGCTTCTCTGTGTAGCCTTGTTCTGGACTCACTTTGCAGACCAGGCTGGCCTCGAACTCACATCAATCTGCCTGCCTCTGCCTCCCTGAGTGCTGGGATTAAAGGCATATGCCACCACATCTGGCTGCTTAATATTTCTTTCGTGTGTGTGTGTGTGTGTGTGTGTGTGTGTGTGTGTGTGTGTCTCTCTCTTTTGAGTCAGGGTTTCACTATGTAGCTCTGGATGTCCTTCAACTCATTACACAGACCAAGATAGCCTTGAACTCAGAGACCCACCTGCCTCTGGCTCCCACATTCTGGGATTAAAGGTGCTCTTTGCTACACCAGGCTAAACAAGGGCCATTATTTCATTCACTCATGTACGCCAAGAGCCCTCAGATATTAAAAGATGATTGAAGCCGGGCGACCTGGGTTCAATTTCCGACAGCACACAGGGTAAAGTGCCCACAATAATGGCGTCTGCGTCAGCCTTCACTAAGTGAGAGACAGCTCCTACTCTGTCCACCAGTTTTTCACTCACAACTACCGCGGTGGTCGGCATTAAGTAAGAGAAGAAGACAAGGCAGGCATGGTCTTTATTTATTTTTTAAAATTCTTCGAGACAGGGTTTCTCTCCGTAGCCTGAAACTAACTGTCCTGTCCTGAAACTAACTCTATAGGTACACAGTGCTGGCCTTGAACTCAGAGATCTGTTGACCCCTGCCTCCCCAGGCCTGGGATTAAAGGCACCACCACTACCTGGCTCAGGCAGAGTCATTATCCTCATGGAGTTTGCATTTTAATGGAGATGGGAGATGATGAACAGGGAGCAAACAGATGAAAACCACAACCAAAGGGGCAGACTGGTGAGTAAAAGATGTACCGAGGCTACCGTCCTTAGCTAAGGTAGCCGGCAAAGACTTCTCTCAGCAGCAGCATTATGTAAAAGGAAACAAAACAAAACTTCCGGTGGAAGCAAAGCAGTCTAGACACAGGAGGGGAATAAAGCCTGACTGGAATAGTGGGCACACGAGAAGAAAGGGGGCAGTGTCCATATCTCATGGGTCCCTACAGAGCGGAAGGTGGACATTCAGTTCCAGGGCTGACAGAGGCCCAAAGTACAAGCTCAGCGGATGTTTCTCAAGTGGCCTTTCACAGTGGCAGGTGGGAGAATGGAGGAGAGGGTGGAGAGCCGAAGGGAAAGGAAAGACCTGTAGGCCCCCGACCTCAGGAGGAGAATAGAGAGACAACTGCCCCTGGGCCAGTGATGACCGTCACACACCGTCACACTGAGACTGCGCGCATGTGCAGCACCCAAGGTGTGCAGAGCACGGGGCCAAGTATTTGAGCATGACCTGGGCTTCTCGCAGCCAGAGGAGACACAAGAGCTTCCACCAGTATTCCTGAGCCCTTGGCCGAGGTTACCGCTTCCCCAGAGTTACTGTGCCACCACAGAGCCACAGGCCCCATGACAACCTTCGGGAAGTTCAGTGTACAGAAGGGACAGCCCGGACTGAGGACCCTGCCTATCCTCGTCTAGTAGCCTCAGGGTCCAGGGCTCAGATTGGAAGCATGGGAGGTGGGGAAGGGCAGGGAGAAGGAAAAGGCTAAGAGGCCACCTGAGTCCACTGGTAACTTTATGGCTAAGGAGGTGCTCCGTCTGGGACTTGCTTGTCCAAGTGGACACCTCATCTTGATGGAGCCTTTCTTTCATCGCCTGTGCCTAGACCCAAGGGCTGTGTGTTTCAGCCCTTGCCCTCCCTGCAGTTCCCTGAAGCCTTTTAAGGGTCAGATGCAGAATGGGGAAACACCACAAACCTATTGGGCACACCTACACTGGACTGTCTCGGAGAAAGTGATTTGCTGTCCCCAGACTTCTAGACCAAAGAGGGGGTATCTCAGCTGTGACATAGGGAGACCAACCCTTTGCATCATGGCTGATGCTCTTGAGCTAGGTGAATGGGGGGTATTATAAACATTGCCACAATGAGAGCCAGACGGACTTTGGAGGGCAAGGAGGAATCCGGAACTTATTATGGTCTAGGACTTGGCTCTATGGCTTTGAACAAGTTGCTTGACCTCTCTGAGAGTCAATGTCTTCATTTGTGAAAATTAACCTCATGGGGTTGTGTTGAGAATTACACAAAGACCAGACTTTTACAAAAAAAGCCTGATACAGTCAATAGGTATCCAAAACACGGCAGCACTGATAGCTGTCACCACCCTTGGGGGCAGCTGATGGCTTTTAACAACATGTTGATGGTGGAGTCAAGCTGTGGACGAGACAAAAACAAAATCCTGTATGGAGGAGACCCCATGCTTCCCCGTCCCCTGACCGTTTTCTGACAGGCAGAGAAAGAGGAGCCAGGAGTACCTCCATGACAGCAGAACCTACAAGGAGCTGGAGAACTCTCTCTCATCCAGAAGCACCAAGTCATTCTATCTTGGTTCTTATACATGTCTGTATCCTGGGCTATTGTTTTTTGTTTGTTTGTTTGTTTTGTTTTGTTTTTTGTTTTTTGTTTGTTTTTGTATTGTCAGACTCTAGCTCCTTCCTCTCTAGAACCATCTCTAGAAGCTCAAGTTCCATACACACACACCACACGCACACCCTCTACAAGCTCCCAGTTGTGGTCCCAGTTCTCTACAAGCCTCAACACACTTCCTACTGGACCCCCAGACAGGCAGCATCCCTTAGAAATCCCCCTAAGCCTGCAGAAACCCACCTCCTGCCTGGTATGGTCAAGTCAACATTGGCAGAAGTAGGCAGGGCTCCAGATCTCCATTCACCCAAGCCAGAGAACATTCAGAGAGTTTCCAGCAATTCTGAGTCCCCTGGTTATCTATCTATTCCACTCCCGATCTCAGCCCAGACTGTGGAGGAGGTACAGAGGGGTCTCATAACAGACCTGGGAATAAACTCTTTGTTATTTTTGCTTTTCTTTATCTATTTTACAATTTATTCACTTTGTATCCTGGTTGTAGCCCCCTCCCTCATCTCTTCCCAGTCCTACCCACCCTCCCTTTTTCTCTCCCCTAGTCCACTGATGGGGCAGTATTCCTCCCTACTGTCTGACCCCAGCCTATCAGGTCCTATCAGGACTGCCTGGATCCTCTTCTTTTGTGGGCTAGCTAGGTCACCCCACCATGGAGAAGTGATCGAGGAGCAGGCAACCGGAGTTCATGTCAGAGACTATCTCTTCTCCCCTCACTAGAGAACCCACATAGAAACTGAGCTGTCTACAGACTACATATGAGCAGGGGTTCTAGGTCCTCTCTATGCATGGTCTTTGGTTGATGCTGTCAGTCCCCTCCTGGGCCCTGGTTTTTTCGTTTGTTTGTTTTTTGTTTTGGCTTTGTTGGTCTCCTTGTAGGGCTCCTGTCCCCTCCGGGTCCTTCTATGTCCCCCTTCTTCCATAAGACTCCCTGCCAAAGTTTGTCTGTGAGTCTCTGCACCTGCTTCCATGATCCCCTGTTGAGGGCACAATTCTAGCCAGAGAGGCCAAAGTGGATTCAAGATTCAATTCAAGGAGTAAGGGAATTGGAGTTGGGAACAGAAGTGTTTCTACTCTTTCTTTTTCTTTTTTAAAATATATTTATTTATTCATTCATTCATTATGTATACATTCTTCTGCCTGCATCTACACCTGCGTGAGCCACCATGTGGTTGCTGGGAATTGAACTCAGGACCTCTGGAAGAACAGTCAGTGCTCCTAACCTCTGAGCCATCTCTCCAGCCCCCTCTACTCTTCCTTTATCCTTGATTCTAGGGATCAAGCCTAGAGTGGGAACTAACTCTACAGGCCTAAGTGCCAGTCCTAACTCAGCTGCAAGGTGAAGAGTTCTGGCAGCTGGGGGTTCTAGGGAGGCATTGTCCCCACACTCCCCATTGCACATACTCCAACCAGGGTGAGGGCTGGGTGTAGACTCACCATCGGTAATCTCCATCTCATACGGGGAGGGCCTCCTCTTCACCCGGTTGTTGTTGAACATAGGGAAGGCATCCGGCTCCCCGAAAAACCCACTGCGGAAGCCAAGGTAGATCACGATGAGGCGAAAGGAAAAAGGGTCGCTTAGGTGGATTCTCCCTGCTTGTCTGCAGTCCCCTTCCCCTAAGGCACCCCTAATCCCTGCAACGCATAAACTGCAGATTGAATTCACACGTGCATTCACAGAAGCAGAGCGGGTGAACATACGGAACAAAGCATAAACGGGGTCTTCCTGTCCTCCAGCTCGCGTGCGCGCGCGCCCGTGTGCGCCCCCCACCCACCCACACACAGAGCGAGAGCGAGAGGGAGAAGAGAGAGAGTGAGCACAAACACACACACCCCTCACACTCAGATGCAATCATACAAGCTCCGCAGACCTTCACTCAGGGACAAGGACCGCGACACGGACGGACAGCGATGGAAGTGATGGGTGGCAGCTTCAACACCACAAAGGGCCTCAGGGCGTCCCCTCCCACCAGCCTCGCGCCTCCATCACTCCCCATCCCTTCTGGATGGAGCCTAGAATTTTTTATTTTTCTCCTAGAATTTTTTTTTTTCCCATCGCCTGTCCTACACTCTGCGGCTCGCCTTCCCTCACCACAGGGGCCCAGCAAGGAACCTCGCATCAGCTGTACCCCGGTGGCCCCGACAACGCAGGTAACGGGACAGAAGAACAGAACCAGGAGCAGATGACAGCGTGGCTCACCGCCTCTCAGCAGAGGCTGAGAGGAGCTGCCCTCAGCAACCGCCGGCAGATCCCTCGCTCCAGCCCGCCTACCCACCGCTGCAGCTTCGAGGAGAATCCGACCTCCGCAGCAAACCTCTCCTCTGCTGCAGAGGGGCGTCCGGACGCTGGCCCGCAACCCATACTCAAAGAGTCCCTCCAACATAATCAACAGTCTCCTCGGCTCTTCATTCCCATCCGCCTGGCCGCATCCTCAAAGGGGCAGGCGGACACCACACACACACACACACACACACACACACACGCCCGTTCCCAAAGTCCCACTGGTCCTACCTGACAGTCCGTCGCCCCGGGGTCCCCGTTCCTACTCTGGCGCGGGGCGGGACACCCTAGGCCCCTCCGTCCTGGAGCCCTTCGTCACCTCCCCTCCCGCCGGGCCCCTCGTGGACCCCGGAGCGCAGCAGGGGGTCGGGCCACTCACCTGCCTAGCGAGGCCAGCGGCTGGCTGAGGCTGTAGAGCAGCGCTCGGCCGGGGCCGGCGGGGGCGGCCAGCGCGGGCGGGCTCAGCTGCACCATGCGGCCGTCTCCGGGCAGCTCCGCCGGGGCCGAGGCGGGCGCGGGCGCCGGGGCGGGTCCGGGAGGTCTGCAGAGCTCCGTGGTGGGCACCCGGTGGCGCGCTTCGGCTGCCGCCGCGTCGCGGCCCTTTAAGTCCCTGGCGGCCCCGCCCCCGCCGGCGGGGCCGCCCCCCGCGCCGCCGCGCGCTCCCAGCTCGATGACTGGGGGCTCGGCCGGGGCGGCGGCGCCGCGGCTCGTCTCCTTGGCGACGCCGTTGAGCAGGACGAGGTGCGGGGGGGCCATGCGGGCCTCGGCCGCGTCCTGGCCCTCCAGCGGCGGGTCACTGCGTGCCGCCTCGCCGGGCGGCCGCTCCGTCATCCTGTAACGGGGAGGGGGGCGGAGGGGAGGTCACGCGCTGGAAGCTGGGGGGCGGGGGGCGGACGCGCACCCCGACCCCGCGGCGTGCAGGGCCCCGTGGGCCTGGGGCTGGAGCGAGGTGGGGGTGTCTCTAGATTGGGAGAAGAGGGTAGGGCAGGCCTCCTCCCCCCGGGGGGGGCGCACAGGGTCCAAAGGTGGGGACAGAGTTGGGGGAAATACGGCAGAAGCGTTAGGAGAAAAATACAGCCGGTGAAACGAAAATCGAAGGGGAAAAAGGAGGAAGGAAATGCACAGAGGAAAGAAAGAAAGATCACCCGGTCCCTGCTTCTTCGGCCCCGGGGGAAGGGGAGGGGACACGGCCCCCAGCGAGCGTATCCTTCCCGCCCCCCTTCTGGTTTTGGCGGGGAATCTGTCCGGCAAGGTGCTTTAGGACGCTCTCCCGGCTCTACCGCTACACCCAAGTGCCACACACGTAGACCCAGATACGTTATGGCGGTGAAGTAGGGAGTGGAGGCTGCAGGAACCGAGCTCAGCCCGGCTACAGACGGGAGAAAGGTTCCAGAGGAACCAGCCGCCTTTGCCAGCATTCCCCCGGCTAGGCGGAAGGTCGCAAACCCACGCTGTGTTCTGCAGGGAGCTAATCCTACCACAGGGAAAGGAGTCCATGAATGGAGCTGACCCCGGATTCTGATCCTGCCCTCCTTCACACGCCTTCTGCCCAGCTGTACTCAAAAGGGACGGTAGGTCTGGAAGGGAAACCCGACTAAGACGCCAGGAACCCAGGCCCTGGGAGGTACTCCTGAAGCCGCTGGGATCTGGGTTCCCCTCCTGATGGAGGAATTACCAAGGCGGCCCTTGAATTGTGCTAGCGAGGCCTCCCCGCTCCACGCGCACACACGTCGGTAGTCCGCATTAACGTGGAATTCAGACCTCGCTGTATCCTACCCTCTCATATAAACCCAGAAACTTCCTCCATTCCAACCAGGATAAACAGCCACCGCGCCTAACACCGGCTTGAGAGCTCTTGCATGGCCCGGGTTCATCCAGATGGCACCTGGCCCCGCAACAGGACAGACACGGAAACTCTAAGACTCAGGATTCCAAGTTGGAGGGTACTTAGGAATTGTTTTGATTTTAAAAACAAAAATACAGTGAACTCCTAAGTTGGGGTGGCGCTTGCCTTTAACCCCAGCCCTGAGAAGGATGCTGAATTTGAAGTTAGCCTAAACATGATCCTATCTCCTCTGTGTGCACGTTTATGGGCGCATACACACACACACACACACACACACACACACACAACCACCGTGGCAGGCTAAATAAACTCTTCAAACTCAGATTTCTGCTCACAGGATCTGACGGTTGGGTTATTTTGTTTCGTTTTAATTTTTGTTACATTCACTTATTTGTGTATGAGGGTGCGCACGCCAGAGCCACTAGTGTGTAACTCAGAGGACAATTTTCACTCAGGTCTTTCCTTTCGCCTGGATCCTGGGGATCAAATTCAAGTCGTCAAGCTTGATACCAATGTCCTAATCCACCGGGTCAACTCACTGGCCAGAATTGGAGTATTTTAAACACACACACACACACACACACACACACACGCCCAAGTCTGCTCCAAATAACAGTCTGTCTAATCACTGACACAAACATGGAGCTCCCATTTGGCTACTGCAACGGCAGGACCATCGTTATCCTGGGAACTGATCCCTCCCTGTAAGGAAAGGAAACTGGCCCTTCTTCAGACCACTCCAAAACTCTTTATAGCCAAATACAAATGGGGACCAACGGCTGCAATTCAGGTTACACTAGCTGTTCTGGGTTAGTACTGTCTGGGCTAAGAAATTCCCCAGGACTTGTTACACAAGCTGCAGAGCTAGTCTGGGTCTGTGGTGCTTCCCTGAAATTGAATTCATGATTATAGTGGAGACAGAATGCCTATATACACAGAGAATACCAAAAACCACCGGAAATGAACCAGAAGTGTGGTAGCCGCCCTGGCTTTCCCTTCTAGCTGGTGAAGTGCCCCCAAAATAAACCAGCGCCTGGCGACACCTACAAGCCAGAGATGCTGTCCCCCTACCTCATCGCCACCGCCATCTATGTGCTTTCAATGACCAGCGCACAGTCCCAGCTTCCCGGGAACAAACCTGCATGCACTAACCGAGCCCCAGCTCCCTTCTGGCTCCCTCATCAGTTCTGCTGCAACGACACAAGCAGGTTCCCAAAGGCCACAGGGAACACGTAGTCCGGATAAGCTGACCCTGGCCCCAGCGCCTCTCCAGATGCTATAAACCTTCAAGGCTTCCAAGAGAACTCCCCATGCCCGGCTCCCGAACCTCCCGGAACCTCGGGAAACCCTCCTAAGACCAGGGTCACCTCCAGCAGCCCAGGGGTTAACACTAGCTGGTTTTGTACGCATTTGTTTTTATTAAGGGAGGATGGAAAAAGGAGGGGGCTCAGGACTAGGCTAGCGCACGCGACCATCTCAGCTCTTTGTGCTGCGGAGACCCAGGCTGCAGCCTCCACGCCACCTTCAGCGTCCAGTTGCCCCAACGCCAGCGTGTGACAATCTGTGCCTGAACAAGGGAACAAGAGTCGGCGGAGAAACACAAAGCCTGGGCCGCAGCCTAACCCGCCGGTGAACGTGGTCTCGGCCACCTCGGGCCTGGAGATGCCTTCCAACCTAGCTCCTTAGGCCTCAGGCCTCAGCCGGGATGGCCTTGGTCCTTTTCCTGCCTGGAGCCCCAAGCTCAGCCTGCGCCACCCGGATGTAGGCACAATAAAGTTACCGGCCTTATGAAATGTGCTCGGAACTGAGACCATGGGAGCGGCCCGGGGGGGGGGGGGGGACGGGGACACACACGACATAATCCAACCAGCTGGTTTTATCGAAGGCCGGAAAAAGGAAAGGGCCCTGCCGGAGGCCTGAGGCAGCTGAGTGGCCGTAAGATCCCGGGAAGAGTCAGCCTAGGTTGGTCGTCCCCCCCCCACGCCACCTCTCCCCTCCGCTCACCTTCTCGGTTCTGAGCCTACCCCACCCCGGTCCCCCACAACCCTGAACCCCGTTTGCACAGACATCGCCCCCTCCCGCCCCCGTCCCCCCGGACTGTGGCCCGCAGCTCACCTGGGGCATATTTAGAGGGACCGGGGCCGTCTGGTGAGGACCTCTGCGGAGGGATCAAGGTAGGACCCCGGCGCTGGCTTTTCCCCGGGCCTCGCCGAGAGGCCGGCAGTTACTTAGCGAGCCGCGAGGTCCTGCGCCGTCTGCCGCGCCCAAAGCGAGTTTCCAGGAAAGATGGGGGTGGAGAGAAAGAGGGAGGGCGAGAGAGAAAACGGGGGGTCAGTGGCTGGGATCTACCTCCTGTGCCCCGCCAGCCCGGAGAATAGCCAAGGGCTTCCCGCCTACAATTTGCAGGTGTTCGGAGGCCCCCTCCCCCAAACACATCCCCCCCCCCATTAAAAAAAAAAAAAAAAAGAACCCTCCACCTGACCAATCAGGGATAACCCCTCGGTCCAACAACAGCGGCCTCTCCGGCAGGCTGCCCCGGACCTTGTGGAACCCTGCTAACGGGTCTGCCCGATTCGGTAGGGCTGAATTTGTTTTCCGATCAGGGACGAGTCTACGCGGTCTGCCCCGCGGCGCAAGGGCGTGATCCCCTGCCTGACGCGGGAGGAGAGGATGGGGTGGACGAGACGGGCGTCCCCGGGTCGCAGGGTCAGAACTTAGGAGTCCCCCCTTCCCCCCCCCACATCTGCCAAGCGCCGGGCCGGAGCGGAGGCAGGAGGCGCCCCCGAAGGCCCCGCTTCCCCGCAGAAAGGCGGGGGTGGGGTGGGGGGAGGCCGCATCTGGCCCTTGCTCTCCTCCGAGCGAGGTGAGGGCGGCGGGGGAGGCTCTCTCTGCGCCCGTTCCCTCCGCCACCTTTGCAGCCGGCGATCCCCGATTTCTCCAGGGTTTGCCCGGCAGGTGGGGGAAACTCTCGCACCGTTTTGCAGCGCCGGACAAGGCAGAAGGGAAGGTGGGGCAGGGAAGAGCAGGGGAGGGAGCCGGCCCTGGTGGGCTCCCCCCTCCCCGGGCCCCCTCGGGCCTTTGAATTCGTTCTGCCCGGGAAGTCCACCTTCTCCGGACACGCCGGAGCCTCGGGTTAATCGCCAAGGCGTCCTCCCGCGGCGGAAGCCGGGGACCCTCTCCCCCCCACCCCCGGTGCTCCCGGAGGTGAAGGGCTGCGCTGTGGCTACTCCCCCCCCCCCCCCGACCGCCTCTCCGTTTTCCCTCTCCAGCCCCAAACCCGGCGACTTGGGAAGCCGAGCCGGGGAGGGGCGGCGGCGGGCGGCTTTGTTCTCCCACCGAGGGGGCTGGGGGTCGGAGCGGGCGAGCCTTTCGTGGGACCGTTTGAACGAACGGGGGGGGGGGGGTTTAATGGCGACGGCGGCGATGACGAGGACGGGGACGGTCACGGGGGGGGGACGACAATCGCTTCTCGTCGAGCTGGCGGCGCCGGCGCGATCCTTCCAACCAGGGCGGACCCCGAGGGCGACTCAGCGGGGCTCGGACCCCCCGACGGGGTCACCCCGGGGACCCCCACCCCTGCCTGGCCGCGGCCCTGGAAAACGCGCCCAGTGTCCCCCCCCCCCCCCCCGGCCTCTCTCCCAGCCGCCGCGGACGCACCCGCCGAACCAACCGGAGGCGGGTGGAGCCGGGGCGCAGCGCGGCTCGGGCCCGGCGCGGAGAGGGTGGCCCCGGGGAGCGCTGTCCGCTCTCCTCCGGCTCGGGAGAACCCGCCCTCCCCACCCCCAACCGGCGGACCCCCCACACACACCGAGGCCCAGACCTCCGCCCCCCACCCCCCGGCTCATCATAATTTGGGGTAAAATGTGAGACCCCGCTCCCCGCCCCCCCGCCCCCGCCCCCGGCGATTCGCCAACGCACCTCTAAAGGACACGGGCCCCCGGGCGCGGGTCCCCCGGCGGACAGGACCGCGCGCGGCCCAGCCCCGGAGGAGGGGAGCGGGGGAGCGCGAGGCGGCTCGGGGGCCCCCGCCAGCCGGCGTGGGCAGAGCGGCCGCGCTGTCCAACGCCACCCAGCGCCATCAGTCACACGCAGCCGCCCACGGACGCGCGAGCCCACGGGGTGGGGGGCGCACCCGCGCGGCATAACCGAGCCGCGCCCCGCGGGGGCCCGACCTCGCCGAGAGAGGAAACGGGGTGATTCACGCACAACGAATAAAACCCGGGGGGGCCCGAGGGAAGGTCGGGACCCCCACCCCGCCCCCACACGACGCGGGGGTCCCCGCTCCCGCACACCGCCGATGGCCCGGAGCCCGCGCGCGTGGGAGCCGCCGCGGCCGCCCGCACGCACGCCGGAGCCCAGCAGCGGTGGCAGCCGCCCGCGCCTGGCGATTTTCTGTCGGTTGCGCAAGGGGAAAAGGGGGAAGGAAGGAAGAGAGGCTCCCCGGCGGGAGGGGCGCCGTGGAAGGGGACCCCCGGGGACGGCCCGGGAGAGGCCGCCGAGGCCGCGGCGCGCGCGGGGGAGGACGGAGGAGAGGGCCCGGCGGGCCCCCGGGGGCGGCGGCCGGGGCCTGCTCCCGCCGAGGGGCTCACGTTTGCGGGGTTTTGTGGGGTTTTTCGGCCCCGGGTGTGCGCGTGGCCGCTCGCCCCCCTCCGCCCCCCGCCGCGCACTCTCCTCCCGCTCCCGCCCCGGGCGTCGTTAGCAGCCGCCGTGTGCGCCGCCGAGATAAGGCGCCGCCGCGGGCCCGCCCGCCCCCGATAAGCGCCTCGGCCATTATGGGCCAAATGATTCATTTTAATTTGGCAATTTCTCCGGAGGGAGCGGGGACGGGTGGCTGGGCGCTGGGCCTGCCCGGGGATGGGGCAGTGGAGACGGCTGAGTGGCCCCGCTGGGTCCAGCCCCAGGCCGCTGGGGATTCCCGCTCCCCGCAAACAACCCGACGTGGGTCCCCGCCTTCCAGATGCTCCTCCAGCCGCTTTGGCCGCTCTCTAGCCTCTTAGCACCACCGGGACCCCCGAACCACCGCTTCACCTTCGCTGGTCTACTCGTCCTTTCTCCTGTGTCCTCCAAACCAAGGGGGCCGTGGTCTGCCTCTGTGATTCCCGCGTCCCAACCCCCAGCTCCTCGCTGACCCTCACCAGCATCGCACCCTGAGCGCTCTAAACTGGAGTTGCTCAAAGCCAAGGTCTATTTGGGACAGAACATGTGTCAACAGAGAGATGGAAATGTCCCTTTGGCTTGGTTTTCAGGATAAAAACCTATGAAGCTCACACCACACACACACACACACACACACACACACACACACACGCACCCGCACCCTGTTACTTAACACACTCCTTAATCTCAGTACTGGAGCAAAAATAAGAATAAAAATAAAAATAAAAATATGTGGTGGCGCATAAGCTAGTGAATTCTAAACTGGCTTCTTTCTTTCTTTCCTCCCTTTCTTTTTCTTTTGGTTTTGGTTTTTCAAGATGGGGTTTCCCTGTGTGGCCCTGGCTGTTCTGGAACTCGTTTTGTAGGTCAGGCTGTCTTTGAACCCAGGAATCCGCCTGTCTCTGCCTCCTAAGCGCTGAGAGCAAAGGTGTGCGCCAACACAGCGGGCTTTGTGGTGCTTTTGTTTGTTAATTAGCACACAATTAGCATATATTTTAGCACCTTTTAACTCTTTCCCTTCCTGGGGCCCCCCACCACTGGTGCCCTTATTCCCAATTTACAGGTGAGAAAACAGAGTAGAGAGAGGCGGATGGCAGGGCTGAGCCAAAGTAAGTCAATGTCAGATTTCTAGAGAGTGACAGAAGCCTGATTTGAAGGGAGTTTGGCGCTGAAGCCCATAGACACAGCTCATGGCAGGAACTCAGTTGGGCTGAAGAGCATCTGGGTTTATCTTTTCCTGATGGTAGAAACTGGCTACTGTAATCCTAGCACCCAGGAGGGGAAGGCAAATGTATCAGAGGCTTAAGGTCATTCTGAACAATTTATGGAACCAGTTTGGGCTACATGAAACCTTGTCTCAAAAAATAAAAACAGAGACTAATGTTGGTTGTGGTGGTGCATGCCTTTAACTCCAGCACTTGGAAGGCAGAGGCAGGTGGATATCCATGAGTTCAAGGACATCCTGGCCTACATGTAGAGCTCATCAGGCGGGACCAGAGTGAAACTGTATCTTCTGGTCACATCTGACTTTGTACTGATAATCCATAGCTGTGGTGGCATGCACAGGATCAAGCCGACCACGATTCTAGGGTGGAGAGTTGTGGGGGCTCATGAGCCAAACTAACTGAAGAGCCATTGGCAGTTGAGCCCTTCTCCAGGAGGGGAATGATTTTTAAGGGTGTGGCCCCTGGTAAGGAGACCATCCTCTAGCCCCACATCCATGAGTTGATTCGCATAAGTTGGTCTCAGTGAATTTTTTTTAAATATTTTATGTGTGCAGGTGGGGGGGTTGCCCATTTTATTTATTTTTAGTTTTTAATTTTTATTTATTCATTCACTTTACATGCACACCCTCCCTCCTCTGCTCCCATTCCCATCTACTTTACCCTCACCCCCTCCCTTCTCAGAAAAGAGGAGTTCCCCCTTACCAACCCTCCCCAGCACATCCACGACTTCCCCTGAGGCCAAACAAGGCAGCCCAGCTAGAGGCAAGCGATCTAAAAGCAAGCAACTGAATCCATGTCGGAGACACCCACTTGCTAGGGAGACCCAGGTGAAGACCAAGTTGCCCATCGGTTATGTATGGGTGCATGAGTGCTTTGCTTGTAAGCATGTCTGTGTGCTGTGTCCAGAGACCATGAGAGGGGTCTTCCGGTAGCTCTGAACCTTCCAGTATCTCTAAAAGTAAAAGCCCCTAGTCTGGTCACAGACTGAGATCCAGTCAAGGGCTCTGTCCCTCCTAGATTTCAGGAATAATACAGAAACGGAGTGTAGTTTAGTACATCTGTCTGTTCCTCTGTGTGTGCCTGTGTGTGTGTGTGTGTGTGTGTGTGTGTATGCATGTGTTTTGATGGAAGTCCAGCCGCTCTGCATGTACAGGCAATTTCCATGGACTCTCCCAGTGAAAGCATCACCAGTGTCCTGAGAAAAAGATCCACTCACCCCTCCACACACACTCACAAAGCCCTTGCCTTTGCATGATTTAGAGAGAGCAAAAGGCATGTGGCTATGAGACTGAGCCCTCTCTGCTTGCAAGTCGCTCTCCATCTAATCCCCGCACAAAGAGGACATCTATTCCTGGATTGTATGTGAGCACGCTTCCCGAGAAAGACCGGCCTGGACCAAGGACCGAAGTAGAAAGGGGGAGAGTTCTCCTAAGAAACGGAAAACAAAGCCGGTACAGCATGGGTGGAGGAATTGAAGGTTTTGTTTTTACCGTTTTGTTTGTTTACATAAGGGCTTGGTGTTCTATGGAAGATCAGATTTGCTTTGTTAGAAAACCTTTGGGTTGAAATGGCAAGCGGAGGGGGCTGGGGGGGGGAGCGGGGAGGTGAAGGCTGGGTGTTCTGGGACCAGGAAAGGGGGGTTAGAGTTTGTTCTAATACTCCCTAGAGGAGGTGGAAGAGAGGGTGTGGGGGTAGGTTTTTGTAGTATTCAAGACTGAGTTTGGAAGAGCTGGGGTGGAGAATAAGGTAAAGCGAGGAATCCAGGAAATCTTGGGCTTCTGGACCTCTGGGACAGTTTGGTTACTTCAGGAGAGGGAGTGGGGGCAGGATGTCTCGAGGCCCACGGACTTAGGGGAGGTTATGCATTTTGTCTTGAACTCGATGGATGATGATGGCTGGATCTTTGTCCTGAAATGGTCTTTGGGCGGTTCCAAAGCCGGTTAAGGAGGACGTTTGGATAGAAGGCTCACGGGCAGTGTCCGCCCATTCCCAGTTTCTAACACCTGGGCCTTGCCCCTTCTGGGCTCGGGACCCCCTCCTGAGGCTGGGGGCTTGTGACGTCTGCAGGCTCCGCGTTCCCTGTTTCCGACAGTGGAAAAACGGAAACTGCGCGCTAAGCCCGAAATAGCATCTGGTGCCTGTCGGTCAGCGCTTTGTCCGAGCGCCCCTGAGCCAGTGACTCTGCAGCCAGGAAATGCCAGCCCTCCTCCACCCGCCCGCAGCCCGGGCCCCAGTCGGGCAGGAAACTCAGAGCGCCTCGGTTGGGGTGGGGAGGTGCATACCCAGGGAGTGAGTCTGGAGTCTTGTCCCGGTGGGCAAGCCCCAGGAGACAGACTCCTCCACTACCAGGGCCTAAGTCGGCCTCTGCGTCCTCACTGCAGAGCCCAGGGTTTGCGATGTTTTCAGGTGTATCTGCTATCCTATATCGGGGCGGTGTAACATTTCTGAGCTTCCACCCTGGAGAGATTCGATTCGATGTGCCAGCACTCTGATGGGCAGCTGGGTTTATCTCCAACCAATTTTTATCTTGCCGGGCCTAAACACTTCATAGTATCAATTCTGTTAATTCCAACAACAGCTCAAAGAGGTAGGGAGGTCGGAGACTGCCATTCGGTAGACACACAGCCTGGGCAACTTGCAATGAATGCCCCCCTGGTAAGTAGTGGAGACAAAATTCTCACCCACCACAGACTGGTGCCTCCAGGCAGCAGACCAGAGCCCAGAGCCGTTAGGTGGTGTGCCTGAGCCCTCGTCCCTGTTTTCTCACTGGTGGGTTGGATGAGTCTAGGCAAAACAGCCTGTTCCATTTTCCTCCTCTGTGAAGAGGAGGTGATAACTGTCCGTACCTAACACCGGGTTTTATAAAAATTGCCGACGGTGAATATGCCCACTTAAGGAGATGTCATAAACTGCCCCTTCATTTCCATGTGACTGCACTTCAGCTTTGCTCTTGACCCTTCTAGGAGAGAACCCCTGCTATGACAGTTTGTGTGCCTCAGTCCAGAGCCCCACATATGAAATATTTTCCGCTCTCATGTTCCAGCCTCCCCGTCAGCATTTGCAGGGACAGAAAGGGCTTTGCTCTAATGTATGACTTTCAGAGGAGGGTTGATGTCACCATGAGCTTGTTAGAAAAGTCAGTTCTGGAAGAGGACCCTAGGTTCCACCGGAAGTGAGGTCAGGAGTGTTTCACCAGCCTAAAGTGTGATGCCTGCAGCACATAGCTTAAGAACCAGAGCAATCCTCCACCATTTATAAAAAAAGAAAAAAAAAAAAAGTCCAAAGCAAAACGAATGAGTGTATGCAGAAGGCATCTCCAGGGTTTCTAGTCCATAGCTTCTTGCCCAACCTATGCTTCTTCTAAACAGAGGACCAAAGCTGTGTTCTCAACTTGTGTGCACAAGCTTGTCTGTCCTTGGGATACAAGAAACTCCAGAAAAAGCAAAAGGAATCTAGAGTGCAGAGTTCAGAAGGGAAGAGTGGAGAGAGTACAGCTTCAAAGAGACACAAAGGAACATTCCATCAGAGACATCTGTCTGTTGATTGTGGTGATGACTAGTCGAGTGTATGTGCTTGCCAAGCCTCAGTTAGCTGGAACCATCTCAGAAATGGCACATCTGACTGCGCATAAATCATACCGTCATACAGGTGTTTGCAAACATTCTTTGTGCCCTTCCTCAAGCTCACCTAACCCAGAAAAAACAGTCAAGCTGCCCTCGTGTACTCTCTCCTCTTCTCCCTCTTCCTGTTAACATGTCCAGGACCCTCTTTCCACCCAGCTCACTTGTATCGCTCAGTCCTTGTGCACAAGGGCAAGAGGGAAGCTCTGGAGATAAGAGAGGACCTGATCCATTAATGTCTGGAAGAGTGACAGGCACATCCGCAGGAAGTAGGGCCACTTCTTCCTTAAACCTTCAGTCTTCCTATCGGTAACAAGGATGCAGTGGAGGAACCCCAGGGTCCATTCCTTTCATCTCCTATCTCGCTCACTCTGCCTTTCATTTCTCCAGTCTGTATCTTATGTTGAGCAAGCTCTGACTCTGCTCCTCTTTCCTGTATAAAGCCCTTGTCTCTGCATCTGTCTTTAATCTGTTGTCTCAACTTCCTTCCTCGGTACACTCTGCTTAGGCTCTCAGTGAGCACACCCATTCTGCTGGTTCTGCAGAGGCACCTGCGAAAGCCTGTGCTTTCCATATACCCTCTTCACATTCTGCGGGGACCGAGACAGTCCTCAGCTGGATGGCATGGAGAAGAGGAGGAAATGAAAGGTGTGTAGAAGGAAGGCTAGGGTTTTTAACTGTATCTTTAAGGGGACCCATAGAGGCTAGGTAGATTGGATTCTGCCAGGCAGCTTTGGGTCACCAGGAAAAGCCGTGGCAGATGACATCTATCTCCTCTACACGGACCTGGGTACCTGGGGTACCACCCCAGGGATGACCTCTTAGCATGGTTAAGGGTGAATAACTGATCATCAGGACACTCTTGAGCTAGAAGAGACTCTCCTCAACTGCTCTGTGCCTCAACTTCTTCTTCTCTAGATACACCGCTATTCGAAGGGTTGATGAGCAGGCTGACACTTGTGCAGAAAGCACTGTGCCTGGGACATTTTTGAAGGAACAGAGTGATTAGTGTTTTTCTTTTTTTTTTTTTTTTTTATGAGCCTTACTCTGTCCAGACCCTATATTCAGGTGTGGAGGAAGCAGAAGCAGAAGCAAAGAGTGACCATGCAGCCCGATACGTGTTCTGCTAGAGAAGGATGTTAAAAGGCAATGGGAATTCGGGAGATGATATATGTCAGACAGGGCTTCACGCTGGTGCCTTTGCTTTGGGATGTGATAGGGACAGAGAGGGACGATCAGGAGCAAGAAGAAAGACCCAGCAGCAGGAGGCAGAAGGCATGTTTGAGGATGGGGAGAAACTCGGATTGACTGTGGCTCAAGTTGTATGAAAGTGCGTTTGTGAGGACGGTGAGTGAGCCAGGACGAAGCAAATCCAGCTTTGGCCATTCATTTCCTACAGGGCTAGTTTGTGCCCTTCGCTACCCTGGGTGCCTGGATACAGGGGTGAAAGCGCCTTTCTGGGGTAGCAGGCTGCTGGAAGGTCCGAAACCCCTGGTTGGGGCTGGAAAATCACTCAGTTCGTAGAGTACTCGGCATGCTGAATCCCTGGGTTTGATTCCCAGCAACCCGTTAACTAATGATAGAACACCTTCTCATTGCTAAATGAAAAAAAAAAAAAAAAGTTGCCTTGGCCCTAAAACCAGCCTTTGGCCTGTGCAGAGTTAGTCTGGGTGATGCCCCCATCTGGTGGAGCAGGGAAGTGCAAGTTTCTATCGAGTCACCCCAGCCCTAGCTCCAGTCAGCTACGTGCTGGTGAGGGCAGGGCAAGCAGTCCAAGCTCTCTGTCAGGCGTGGGAAATGTGGAGTCACTCATCAGGAGAGGCCCAACTGGAGTGCACTCCCAACCTCAGCTGAGAACTGACGCCACCTTATCAAGGCAAGGCATGTGCTTTAGGGAACCTAAGTTCATGCCTACCTCAGGGTTTTTCACGTGGCTCTTCACTGGACAAGGGAATCATACACCAGAGAGTGCTCATAGCCATGGGTACACATGCAAGATGGTTTACGAGGACGAGAGGTTCAGAGAAAGGGCTGTGGAGTTTCAACAAAGGAGAAACCGCACTCCCACCGGAGGCCTCCAAGTCTGTAAAGATGGAGGGAAGGATGTGAGGGGAGCATCAGAGCTGGGTTTGGAAGGAAGGTCGGGGGTATGAGTAAAGTCTGGAGCTCTGAGTGTGTACTGCCTTTTTCCATTTCTGGAATGTCAGGCTTCAGTTGAGGACCTGGGCTTGACGCTTGATTGCTAACTTGCTCAGGTCTGAGACAGTTACCGCCATGCTGTGGAGGCTCCTGCCTTGAGTTCCCGGCTCGGTTAGTAGTACACTCTGCACTGTGAACCAGACTAAGTCCCTTCTCTCCTCTGGCTGTGTCCTCAGGTGCAAATGGAGACAGAGCGACTCTGACTCCGTGGATGCCTGGTGTCATCCCTCCCGTTGTTTTTAACGAGAGCCCTTGTCCTGGCCCCAGACCTTCCATAAAGAGGCAGGACACAGCTCTCCCCAAATCCATCCTCTTCCTGGAGTTGAGCCTCTGGCCAGGAAGTGGGAAAGCAGGATTTCCTTTGAGGATGTTCCCACATGACCCAGACGGCTGGCTCCGGTTAGGGGAGATGAGGGATGTAGGGTCATCACCTAGGCCTCCACACTCCCAGGCACCTTTCAGTGGAGCTTTCTCTCACTTAAAAAGAAGGGAAGGTAATGTGTAAGTCAGAGGTAAAACAACGTAAAGGTCTCCTTTCAGACAGCATTCCTCCAGTTCTTTTTTTTTTTTGGGGGGGGGGAGGGATGAAGACAGGGTGGGGAAACAACTTTTTCTTTAAATTGTGAAGTCTATAAAACACACACACACACACACACACACAAAGGGAAACTTCAGGATCTTCAGGTGAGGCTGGACACCAGTGTGCTCATACAGAAAGCCTTTCCTCCCTCTGGACTTTGACAGCTCTGCTCATGTCTTCTGTTCTCTCCCTTTTGTTTTTTTTTTTTTGAGACAGAGTCTGTCTAGTAAGTAAGTCTGTCTGGCTGTCCTGGAACTTTCTATGCAGACTAGACTGACCTCAAACTCAGAGATCCACCTGCCTCTGTCTCCCAGGTGCTGGGATTCAACATGTGAACTATCATGTCTAGTTTACATCTTATTTCTGTACCAACATGTCATGCCTAGGATGTCACACAGGGTTATTCTGTCATCTCCAGAACCTCGACGTTACCTACCTCGTGTTGAGTATGGGACCATCAGGACGACAGGAACCCAGTGGTTGCGGACTCCCAGTGCAACCTGCTTTCTTTCCTACTGTTGGTTCCTCTCCTCCAAAGCAGTGTCTGCTCACCTCCCCAGACTTTGCCACAGAAAATATTCCATTTCCCCGTCTCTTTCTTACGACACTAAAAGACTCCAGAAAAAGTGTTGTTTTCCTAGAATACTGAGAACAACCTTCCTTCTTTTTCTAATGTGCTAACGTCTTACTAGTCTAACTACGAGCACTTCTCTGGCTGTGTTGCTGTTATCTGCATCACTCCCTGGTCAGAGCTCTGACAAAACGTTCATCATTAAGCTCAGCATATTGGTCGGTACCTAGCAGGATCAACAGGTGCAGGTGTAGAGGAGGATGGAGCGGGCGATTGCTAATGGTTAGAGGCTGTGGATGGTGGGCTACTGACTCTGGCTCAGTTCTATCTTCTGTGGAGAAGAGTTAAATGTTTGCTGTACAGGTTTGGTAAGGCTTAAGAATATGGGGTGAAATACCTGGTAAAGCACTTTGGAAGCAGAAAGTCTACAAATACAAGTCTACAAATACAAAGTCTACAAATTCTGAGCTTTACTGTGCCCCTCAATTTGGGAGGCTAGTAAAAGTCCTGCCCTTGTCAGTGACAATGGGAGAGCAGGGACACAGCCCAGACTGCTAATCTGGGGCCCTTAGAGCGGACTCAGTGCTAGTTCAGCCCTAGCTGGTAGTGCCTCCTTTAGGACACTCAGTAAATGGTGATTTCTGCTCTTGGCTAAAGGGCAAAAAATCCTTCCAGAAGGAAATTGGAGTGGCAGCCTGGACAGTGCAGTATTAGTAGTATTTGAATCCAGATTCAGATCCATGTCCAGTAGGAAGCTAGCTCTTCCTGGATTTCTCTGGCATCAGGGAGGCTTTCTTTCTCAATGTTGTTAGGAAACTTAGAACTTCGATAGTGATTTACATGGGTAAGCAGGGTTATCTCATTCTAAAAGGTAACAACAGGAAGCTTCAAAGAATCAGTGTTTTACTAAGTGCTGGTGCGGTGCCCTGAGCACACAGCCAACTCCTAAAAAGACAGAAGCAGTCACAGCGGCTTTTCATTATCTAATCAAATGACAAAACTTTTTTCTTTATAATCCTTGCAGCTTTTACAAGGCTTCCTTAACATGTCCTCACCGACTTCCACAGGACTGAGCACTGGCTAGGGTGGTGAAGACAAACACAACACAATAAGCAGGGCTCTTAAGAGCCTGAGGGAGGGCCATTTGAAGGAGAAACAATGTACCAACTGGCCAGAACCCAGACCAATGAGTTTATTCTGCAGAAGCTGGATAATATAAATTCCATCATTTTTGTATTCCAATTAAAACAGCACCCATGATCTTATGAACAGCAAGAGACTAGGAGACAGAGATCCTAAGAAATGCCACTCCAGGGGTGAGCAGCTCAAGTCTTCTAGCCCAATTCCCCTTACTGACACCTCTGCCAAAGCCACCGAGGGCACCTACTTCCCACAGTAAAGTGCTTCTTTAGAGAACTTTCTAGAGTAGGCTTCTTAACAAGCACTAAATTGAAAGAAATGTTTTGTTGAATTAATCTGTGCTCTAAACTCATTTTTGAATAAACATTTTATCAGGAGCATTCAATCAAATATGGTAAATTAATTTCTTCCTCAGGTTCTTTGTATTGTCTAGAAAAACAGCTTGTTTCACATAAAAGTTAGAGAATTCATAGCAAAAGTAAGACAGTTGCTGAGGCTGTTGGTTAATCCATTAACCTTTTTTCTCTTTTGTTTTGAGACGAAGTCTCTCTTTGTAGTTTTGGCTGTCCTGGCACTTGCTATGTAGATTACATTGCTTTAGAACCTAGAGACCCCCGTGCCTTTGCCTCCCAAGAGCTAGGATTAAAGGCGTGTGCCACCACACCTGGCTTAATATTCTGTTTTCAATAGTGCAATACAAATACTGCACTATTATTGCAACACTGCACAAATATTGCAGCCATATTCACTTTCTGGGTGAAACTCAGAGGGCTCAATTTAAAAAGAGCATATGTCTAAGTGGCATTGACAGTTCTACTCTTACTGGAAATTCCAAGTAGAAACACAGGGAAATACCATCATTACTTATGTCTTGATTATGACTGAAGCAGTGTAAGAAGAGGAGTGCCAACTGGTCTCTGGCTCCTAGCCTTGATAACAACAACATAGTTCTCTATTAGTAACTGTCTTGGGGAGCCACGGTGGCAGCAGTGCACGCTTTTAATCCCAAGTACCTGGGAGGCAGAGGCAGGTGGATCTCTGAGTCTGAGGCCAGCCTGGTCTACAGAGTGCCAGGACAGTCAGGGGTAAACATATAAACCTTCTCAGAGAGAAGGAAAAACATTTAGAGAACAGAAGTCTGTTTTTTTTTTTCAATTTATGAGCCAAACTTTAATGCAAGGCAAAGGTTAAAATATTTTAACCTAAACAGGAACCTTCATCTTTCAAGTGAATGAGGATCCCCCCCCTTTTTTCCTTAGAAATGACAATTTGAAACAACTTGGGGGAAGCGGAAGTAAAGAATAAGTAAAGAATTACTGACACACGCAACATCTGGGTAGATCTCAGGACATTATTCGAAGACAGTAAATTGAAAAAGATATAATGCTAAATTTTTTAAAAGTACATTTCTGTTCATGAAACATTTTTAAAATGATAAAAACATTTTGGTGATGGTAAAAAGACCATGGGCTATCAGGGTAAGTTTAGAGGGAGGACGTGTCTTAGGTTAGTGGAAGCTGTGTGATATAATTTCATGCATCTATACACGAAAATGCAAATCAATGTATACATTAACACCTCATGGACTATGGTATAAAGTTCAGGTGTGTGGTCCTGGGTTCAAACCCCAGCACTGCCTCTTCTCACCAAATAACAACCAAGGCAATGAAAAGTTCTCCACTTTATTCAGTATTGTGTCTAATGTAATTGCTTGGTTCAGAAACTTACTATGATTATGTAGCAGACACTGGGTAAAGTGCATACCTAAGCCAGATGCGGAAGGCAGAAGGATTCTAAGTCTGAAGCCAGCCTAGGCTACATACTGAGACCCTGACCCAAAACCTTACTGTTGAGGGTGCAGCTCAGTCGCTGGACTCATTAACAGAGCCCATTGCACAAGCAACATCCTGGGTTTGGGGGATACACATGAACTTGATTGGTTGCAGTACCTGATCGTAGGATTGTTTTGCTTCTGCTTTAGGTTCAGTGATGCTGAATAAACCCAGCCTTCCCACTAACCAGCCAACTCACAACTGGGTCACTTGCTGACTGTTACTATACAGGAAACAAGACTCTTACAGCTATTAGAAATCCCAAAGGTCATGGCCAAGCAGAGATGGTGCACGCCTTTAATCCTGCCTAGCACTGGGAAAGCAGAGGCAGGTGGATCTCTTTGAGTTCGAGGCTACCCTGGTCTATCGAATGAATTCCAGCCAGGGATACACAGAAAAACCCAATCTCGGAAAAACAAATAAACAAACAAAATTCCCAAAGGTCTGGCTTCCTTAAGTGCCCTCAGTACACACCTTGTCCTCACACCACAAAGGAGGAGTAAAGAGTTAAAATAATTTTGGTAACTGTCTGAGGCGCTTTACATCTAAGAAGGTGCCCACGGAATTCAGGCTGTTCATTTGCTTTAAAGCCTCACGAGGCTGCAAGGTCCCCGGAAAAACTGCAACGTCTGTTTCATTTTCCTTCTCAGGATGTCGTGTAAACTCTGCTTTTCCAGTTCGGAGGTTCACTGCAGGGTTTGGTTTAAGATTCCTTAATGAAATAGCAGCATCTTCATTCAAGTGCTCTGTTGCTCTTGACTGCACAGCTTCGTTTGTGATATTTCTCAGTACTGGCATGTCTATGTGCTTGTCCTCAGAGCCATAGTTAGAACACTGAGCTACTTCACTGGCATTCCGAGGCTCTTTCTGATGACCAAATTGTGCAGGTCTGCATGCTGGGTTTCTGTCCAACACATGGTCACTCTCACTACCTGTCTGGATGGGAGGCTCCTCTTCATCCTCACTGTTGTCACTGCTTTGCAAGAGTCCATATCTCTTCATGTATTTTTTGGTTGCAAATGACATGTTGCTTGGAGAAACTAAGCTAAGCCCCACCGTGCTTTTATCTGAATTAATATGTAGAAGGCCAAAAGATGAGTCACAGTTATTTTGGTTTGATCGAGCAAGAGACAGTTGTGACAGCTGATTTTCATTTAAGTATTTTAGAGCTATGGCATTTGCCTCCATGCTCAAATCCACACCAGTGGGGCTTAAGCCGCTCATGCCGACATTAGCAAACGACATGTAGTTTAATCCAGAGATCACTGCTTCTGGGCTGATGCATGCCAAAACACTGAAAGACACAAGAAAGTAAGGCAGCATTTACTTTATTTTAAATAGTAAGAGTTTCCTTCTGCAAGAAACCCAAACATTTTGGCTGTAAGCTTACTGGGCTTTGTAAATGACTACTCAGACTGAAGCCCTCATGGCGCAGACACACATTCCGGGCATACATTGTAAGTAGGAGGGGCCACATTCAGACAGAATACAGATTACTAACTGACTTGGCAGTTTCAATGTTTCACACTGACAGCGTGGACATACGATAGCCATCATGAAGAAACACGTTACCAAGCTAGGTGTGGTGCTGCAGCTATCCCAGCCCCGAGGCAGAATAATCAGTTCAAGACCAACACTGGCTACACAAGACTGTATTAAAAAGCACATATACCAACTCCCATCCAGAACAACAAAGAAACCCTCCAAAAACAAAACAAACAAACAAAACTGAAAACAAACCCAAAATGCAATAAAAAGTACAACGAAACAGAAAGCAAATAAAGGAAGGAAGGAAGAAGGAAGGAAAGAAGACATCACTGTATTATACAATCACTCCCTCATAAGAGCCTTAATCATGCCTGTAATCAGGAAGAGAGGCTGAGGCAAGAGAACAATGAACCTGGCCTATATAACGAGTTCTTCAAACAAATACCGTGCTGCACAGGAAGCACACGAACTTTCGAATTCCCACAGGTATATGCAGTTCTTTCTCATGCTTTTTTTCCCTTAGAGTTATTTTAATTTTATGTATATGAATGTTTTGCCTGTGTGTACATATGTGCATCACATATGTGCCTGGTACCTAAAGAACAGAAGAGAGCCCTGGATCCCTTGAACTGGAGAAACTGTGGTCACAGATGCTTGAATCTCTCATCTTTCAGTATATAAACAAAACCATCAGGGCCTTTGAGGTGGCTCAGTTTGCAAAGACACTGGCTGCTAAGCCTAATGACCACACGGTGGAAGTAGAGAAGTGACTCCAAGTTATTCTCTGATCTCTCTCACACACACACATGCATGTACACACACAAAAATAAATGTATTTTTTTTTCAAAGAGAAAAACTTTCAAAAATGTTAGCCTTATTTTCCTGTACTACTGGTAAAGATTAAAATGAATATAAATGTTTTACCATTTGGCAAGCAATGGTAAAACACCCATTTTTGAGTTTAATTTGAACAACTACTTGAAGAATGCCAAGCATTCCCTTTACTTAGAACTGCTTTAAACAGTACACAAAAGTGCGAAATGAGGGTTCAACATATTATAGTACATGGATACAACACAATATAATACAGCAATTGAAAGCATCAGAGGGGCTTGATGAGCAGTTACAAGCACTGGCTGCTCTTCCAGAGTCCAATTCTCAGCACCCACATGGTGCTCATGATCTATAAAAGGATCTGATGCCCTCTTCTGGCGTACAGGCATAATGCAGACAGAGCATTTGCTGCTCTTCACGGTCCCAGTTCAGTTCCCAGCACATACCCAAATAATATTTCTAGGAGCAACCATAAATGCTACACATTGAGTTTGAAGAAATGGGAACTTTTATATTTCATTTTACATTGCCCCAATGTTGCCTGTTCTTTAAACTACGAAATTGTTAGTTTTTTTAATAACAGAAACAATTATGAGAAAACTTACTGGAGTAACAATATAATTTTTAGATTTTATTCTCTTTTTAACAGGTGTCTATATGCTGAGGTTGTCTTTGGGAGAGAGGAAACTAAACAGAAGGGTCTAGTAGTTGGCTGCACACTGCCAAAACAGCAGTGTGCACCTGCACACCGGGAACTGGTGTGTCACTCCACCACTTCCAGTGGAACTGCCAGACACCGCCAATAAAACGCATTTCTCTTTTCCAGTATTTTATTAGCAGGAAAGATACCAATAAAAGACTAAATTTATAGGACAAAGCCCTCAGTCAACTTTTCTATGTATTCTTTCCCACTAGATGACTGGAAAATGTAAAGATGGTATTTGCACTTCACATCCAGAGGCTCTCAGTTAGTGGCCAATCAGCAGACCTGAGGTGCGGCGGTCCATGCAATATACTAACATTTATTCATCTTCTCAAACAAAACTTAAAGTTACCTGGCATGATCCACTTTCTGGGCATTTTTCTTCACTTTAGTGGGAGAATCAATTTTCACTCCGAGGCTCCTTAGCTGTTTAATAGTTGCACTGAGCACACAATCTTTGTCTACCAGTCCTGAATTGTGTTTATTTTTCCTTGCATGGTGAGTGGTCTGGGTTTTGGTGCATTCATGGTTGACAACTATGGCTTTGGTAGCTGGTTGATTAGTTTCTTGGGAGGAGTTATTCAGTAGGTGGTTCACTTGACCCTATGGAATGAAAAAGAATGCATCTAAAACTCAATAGCAATCTTAAGACCCTTTTTTAAATAAAGATTTCCTTGTTATTTATTTCTGTGGATGTCTGTGTGTGTGTGGGTGCCTTCAAAGCTGCGGTGTAAGTGGTTGTGAGCTACCTGACCTGGGTGCTGGGAATCAACCTCCAGTCCTCGAATAGAGAGCAAGCTTTGTGAACTACGCAGTCCCCTCTAGCCCTCAACCTTAAGATTTTAGGATAAAGCCACAAGGAAGGCTAAGTATTGTCCTGTCAAATTTCATGAAGTACCCAGTATACTTGCAATTATACAAGTTTGTCTTTCTTTCTTTCTTTTTTTTTTTTAAAGAAACAAAATGTCAAGGGTGGCCTCCAACTCAGAGATATGCCTGTTTCTGCCTATTGAGTGCTATTATTAGAAAAATGAGCCACCGTTGCTGGCTTAGTTGTTTGGTGGTAGTTGCTTTTTTCTTTTTTGTTTTTTGAGACAGGGTTTCTTTGTGTAGCCTTGGCTGTTCTAGAACTTACTATGTAGACCAGGCTGGCCTTGAGTGTGATACAGAGCAAATCTTTTTTTTTCTAGACTAAGCTAAATATTAATTATCTGCCTACTTGAACTGAAATCAATTAATAACATCATAAATATTCCACTATTTTCAAATTCCTCACAAACTCAAGTTGCTTGTCTTTTCCCCCCTCTTGTTTCAGAATAATTTTGGCAGAATAGTAATATTTGTTTCTTGTTTTTTGAAAAAGGGTTTCTCTGTGTAGCCTTGCTTGTCATGGACTCACTTTGTAGACCAGCTGGCCTCAAGCTCACAGAGATCTACCTGCCTCTGCCTCCCTGAGTGCTGGGATTACAGGTGTGCACCACTGCACCTGGTTTAACATATGTAGTCTTAAAATAAAGATTATTTGTTCTTGTATCTAGTATCTGATGACTAGAAAGCTCGTAAGTTATCAAAATTTGTGAAAAGCTAAATAGTTACATCTTGTTAAATAGCCAAAAATGATTCTATTTAAAAAGGTCTCAATCATTTTAAATCTGGGGAAAGCTAAACTAGTATTTCCTACATTAAATAACCACTTCACAAAAGGAGAAATGGTCTACACTTACCAACAAGTCCTGGCAAATTTTCTGGTTATCTGATGGCCAGGAAGGCTCAACTTTTGGTCCCCTGGGTGAGTCAGTGCTGTTTCTGGCTTCCTCTGTTGGTGCAGTCTGTAAGCACATGCTCACACTCTCAGCCAGCAAAGCATTTGGGAAGAACACAGGCACATCAGGTTCTTTGCTCTGCTCTGGAGAGCTGCTTGAAAGGACATGCAGGGTTAACAGTTATGAAAACACTTTTACCATATATCTGAAGTGCAGTGATTTTGGAAGAAAGTGGTAAGACCCAAGCAACACTTTGTTTCTATATTCAACTCTTAGTAAGGCATACCGTCCTGACAGTCTGCATATAAACCAACCACAGCACTGTTTCAAGTTACTGTCTCATTTAAGATGGTTTTCACTGAAGGCTAGAAACAAGCTACTGACATTGTCTACATCGGATGCAGGAAAACCTTTTAGGATATCTTAACTTTTCAAATATATAATTTTCTCACTTCAAGTTTTCAAATAGAAAAGATCCTTGTCAATTCAAGGTTCATAAGCCACAATTATTAATCACATTATTTAGTTGGTAGTATTTCTTCTTTGTTTTTGTTTTTTCAACTTTAGAGCATTTATTACTTTCAAAATAAAAATAGTAACAACTGGGAGAAGCAGCATTATAAGCACATTTCTAGTTAGAACATGGCGCTTGCAAAAAAATAGACATGTTGGCACGAATGGAATCTTTTAGTTATTTGTGTGTTTGTGTGTCTGTGTGAGTTTACGTGCACCGTGTATATGCAAGGGCCCAATGAGGCCAGACCAAGTCAGGCCCCCAGAACTAACGGTCCAGGTGTTAGATATCTGAGCTAGGAAAAGATCCAGGGTTGTCTGTAAGGACAGCTAGTACTCTTAACCCCTGAGCTAGCTCTGCAGCCTCCAAAGATTTATTTTACATCACATGTATATATGTGTGTTGGTATGTGTGGATATCTGTGGAGGCCAGAGGCATTGGGTCCTCCTGGACTGGAGTTGCAGGCAGCTGTGAGCCACCTGACAATGAGTGCTGGGACCCAAACTCAGATCCTCTAGAAAGCAGTAAGCATTCTTAACAGCTCAACCATCTCTCCAGCCCCAATGAGTGCAGTCTTGTCACTTGGGAGGCAGAAGCAGAATCCTCAGTTTCAGGCCACTAACAAGCATCCCACGGTAAAGTCAATACCACATCATATGACTTCACTGCAACCTTTGTTCTGAACATACAGCACACACACTGAGCATGCTCATCACACTTTGATACTTCAATGAAAGCTGTCGGAAATGCTGTGGCTCAGATTCAAGATTACTGCATGTTATGAACTATAGTGTTTACGTTATATACAAAGTTTTTGTTCTTATAGAAACATGGTTTAAACAAAAGTTTAATATTTTCTTACCCTTCTTCTTTGGATTGTACTGTGTTAGAATATGACTCTGAAATGACCCTAAATATACTTGTCATTTTGTATTTTGTGTTTATGTGAAGTGGTGTTCTTATAAAATTAAAACATTCAATTTTTAAAAATGCTGAAGATAAGGCCAGGCACCATCTAATCAGCTGGCGGTCAGGGTAAAGAAAATCAGGACAAAGCCCTCTCAAGAGCTCAGGTTCTCTGTATCCTGCTGCATTAAAGGCCCAAGGCAATGGAGCCATCTACTAGGACTGAAACCTCTGAAACTGAGCCACATAATAGTTTCTCAGTATTCACTGTCAACTGTACGCTGGCTACACAGCTGCAGACAACTGTGCTGACTGTTTTCCATATAAACATTTAATCCTCACAATAATCAGAATCTATTATTTCCATCTTACACATGCGAAAACAGTCAAATGGGGATCACAAGAACAGTCCATGGCCATACTGCCATGACTTAAACTGGACGCTCAGACCAGAGAGCGTGCTCATAATCACTGAGATATATTGTGTGCTCAAGAATTAAAAAAACAAACCAAACCAAGTGCTAAGCACGGTGGAGCACACCTGTAATCCCAGCACTCAGGGAGGCAGAGGCAGAACAATGGCTGTGAGTTTGAGGCCAGCCTGGTCTGCAAAGAGAGTCTAGGAAAGTCAAGGCTACACAGAAAAACCCTATCTCGAAAACAAAGAAACAAACAAACAAAAAAGATTTATAGCCAGGCGAGAGTGGTACATACCTCCAATCCCAGGGGCACTTGGGAGGCAGAAGCAGGAGAAGCTCTGAGTTTGAGGCCAGCCTGGTCTACAAAGAGTTCCTGGAAAGCCAAAGCTGTTACACAGAGAAACCCTGTCTTGAAAACACACACACACACACATCACACACATACACATTTATCTGAGTGTCTAAACTAGTAAATAAAAACCAAAGCTGAAAAAGATGACGTGGAAGATTTTAAACCTCAAAAAATTTAAGATTAAAACAAAAATTCAAAGGATGATTCCAATATGTCAATATATCCACAGCATGGCTTCTTAAAAAGATTGTCTTAAACAGTGTTTCTACAGATGCCTTAAACCACCACTTTCCACTGAGAAAAAGCAATCAATAACCAATTAAGCTGCACAGCAATAAACGTATCTTGTCCCAACACAACAAAGATTATCTGCAGATGTCCAAGAGGAACTGGAGCCTGGAGAGCTAAGGGACACTGAAGAGAATACTCAGCAGGGACGACCACAGACCAGCAAAACCACCATGGACAGCTCTGAAGATGGTTTTTAGAACAGAGTCTTTCTATGTAGTTTGTGCTGGCCTCATCCTCATGACTGTTCTGCCTGCCTCCGTATTCTAAATGCCACCACATCTAGCCTAGAGATCGTATTGATTCTAAGTCAATACATTATATGCTGGAAAAAATAAAAGGGACTAGATGTACATCTTGTATGTGTTACAATCAATGGAGATGATTAAGTGTTCTTGAAAAAGCAATTCCCTTTTTAATTCTATCAGTTAAATTAGGTCTTTTTCTGAAGTAACTACCAAAGGATTGAAGATCTTCAAAGATCTGAAAACTTTAACAATGCTAGAAAGAATTCTGTACAGAATTAAGTCAAGGAAGGGGCTGAAGAGATGACTCGGTGGTTAAGGGTACTGGCTGTTCTTCCAGAGGACCTGGGTTTGGTTCCCAGCACCCACATGGTGGCTTATAACCATCCGTAACTTCAGTTCCAGGGGATCCCGTGCCCTCTTCTGACCTCTGCAGGTGACAGCCACTACATGCTCCACAGATATTCATGCAAGTAAAATACTCACACACATAAAAAATGAATTAAGTCAAGGAGGACAAAAGGTACACTCTCTGAGTTTCTGACATTATTCCAAATAACACAGACTTGGGGCTCTGTCAGTAAACATTTATTTAGAATCTAACATGAGCTGGACATGGTACTGTACACCTGTAAGGAGGAGGAGGCTGAGGCAGGAGGATCACAAGTTCAAAGCCAGCCTGTGCTACATAACAAGTTCTAGGACAGCTAGACTGTCTGAATGAATGAATGAATGAGTGAGCTAACACCATTACCACACTGTTCTAGGAACTCAGTCTAGCTGGGGAGATGTACACATGTTCACAAAGACTTTTAAATAAACTGGTATACACAATGAATATTTAGTTAAAATCTGTCATTAAAACAGATATGGAATAAAAAGTAGGTGTTTCTATTAGCTTTTTGGAGACACATATTCATTGGTTTAACTATTATATAATCAATAATTTTAAATAACAATTAGTATGAGAAAGCTTTTAATTTGAAAAAAAAAAATAAAGTCTGTTTTTCCCATGCTATTTACTTCACATCCGAGTTCTCTTCTCTAGAAGTTCGTATGACCCTGCCTGAGGTATCCTTCTAACCCTCAAAACTAGGCCACAGCACCTTCATTCCACTGTTCTTTGTACAACAGCCTCTCAACTTCTACTATTAATCCCACCTTCAGTTCTCCACAAAAATCACCTGAAGTGTCTTCAAAAAATGCAAACCAGATTACAGAACAACACTGTCTAACCCCTTATTTTAAAGAAGATGGAAAAAAATCATCCAAAACCCACAAAGTTTTATCCAATTTGGATCCCTTCTCTGTCTCTGACGTTATTTCCTACTCTCTCCTGCCTGTTCAGTCACTACGTCCAGCCTGTGTCTCTGTTTCTAGACACCGTAAGCTCACATACACCAAGGTGTTTATACACTTGCCATTTCCTGCAACCAGAATATTCTTCTGAGACAGTGTCACGACTGGCTTTCTTGTTCAGACCACTGCTCAAATGTTAGAGCGGAGCCTTGCTCTACCACTCTCCTGAATATGTCCGTGTATGTCACCTCCACCTCCATCCTAGCTCACATCCTCTGGCCACCCTGGTTTACTTTCTTCAAAGCAGTGGTCACCCCAGGAGGCAATCTCACTTTTATTGCTGATGCGGCTAAACTCATGCGATCGGGAGCTCAGCTTTACTCACTGCTGGGTCGCTAAGGGCCACGTGTTGTAGCACAAGCTCAAAGTTCAGAGAACTTTTGCTAAATTTGGCCAAATTTACTGAGAATCTAAATTACTTTGGAATCATTACTTTAATAGGAAATTTTATAATAGAAAAACACTAAACACAAGTGAAAACTGTTTATAACAAAACACCATATACAATGTTTTTAAACTTTCCATTTTGTCAAATTTCTGTTTTGTTTTTTGATTTTTCGAGTTGGGGTTTTTCTGTGTAGCCCTGGCTGTCCTGGACTCTGCAGACTAGGCTGACCTCCCAACTCAGAGATCTGCTTGCCTTTTCCAGAGGGCTGAGATTAAAAGTGTGCATCACCACTGCCCGGCTTTGTTTCTACATTTAGTCACCTCATCTCCTGATTTTGAAATAAACATATGAAATTACATTTTATATATAAATATTTAGTTGTCTCTTTTAAACATAGTTGCACAGTCCTTTGAACCCTGTATTACCAGAATCTCTAAAGTGAGGCCTGAGCACACAGAATGCTGAAGCTGTCTCAAGATGTTGTGATTCACTGAGATTAACAAACCCAACAACTGACATTGGGAACAGAAGAAGAAAGTTCTCTTTGAGATTCTCTGTTATACTGACACTATGTAATACATCAATGAAAATGCAGTAAGTATATCAATGTCTCAAAGAGAAAGAAAATGTACACACTGCTGACTGTAATAAATAACAGTGCATGGTGCATTTCAGAATTGCAGAGCAAATTTTAAATGTTTTTACCACAAAAAGTATGAGGTCATAATTTTGAATGCCAAATTTAATTATTCTATACTATGTATATAAATGTAAAAATCACATTTTAACCTGGGCAAAAAGGAAGGCACCTTTAATCTCAGCACAGCACTTGGGAGGCGGAGGCAGGCACATCACTATGAGTTCAAGACCAGGCTATGCATAATGAGGTCCAGGACAGCCAGGGCTACATAGAAAGACCCTGTCTCAAACAAACAAAACAAAAACAGCCCCCGAATATAAAATATATTCAATCGTTAGCATTGCAAAGAAAGAAAATGTTAAAAAAAAAAAAAAAGTGAGTGGTGTGAAACAGTGAGCAGAAGGCTCTTACTTAGACTCTGGCGGATTAGACTCCTCCACAGCAAGGCAGCTCTCTTCCAAACTGGGAATGTCAACTGCTTTCAACGAGGATGCGCTATCTGGAGGACTTGTTGCTTCATTATTAATATCAACAGAAAAGTTCATGTCTTCGCTGGAAATCTTGGTATCATCTTGCTTCAGCTGTGAGTCTGGCTCTTGATCTTCACCTGCTGTGTTCCAAAACAAACTAGCACCTGGGGGTTAAATTAGTTCAGATACTAAAATATTCAACTAGAAAAAGAATAAATGTAATACTGTAAAAACCATCTACTGGGGCTGGAGAGATGGCTCAAGTGGTTAAGAGCACTGGTTGCTCTTCCAGAGGACCCGAGTTCAATTCTCAGTACCCACATGGTGGCTCACAACTGTCTAAACTGGGATCTGATGTTCTTCTCTGGCATCCATGGGTTACGTCAGATGAAGCACTTGTGAATTAACAACAACAACAACAACAACAACAACAACAACAAGCCGTCTACTTTATCTTAACAAATTACAGTTTCAAATTACCAAAAAAATGTCACAAAGAGATGTAGGTAAAAGTCAGGGAAACAGAAAACCAGTGGTAAGGGACAGGGGACATGTATCCTGCGTGCTCAAGAGGAGGCTCTGCTTCTCAAATTCAGGTACAGTGGCATGCCTGTAATTCCAGGACTTAAGAAGCTGAGGCAGGAGCATCATGAATGGAGTACAGCCTGGAATATGTAACAAGTCCAAGACCAATCTGTGCTACATTAATAGAGGTCTGTCTCAAAATAAAATGGAAATAGCTCAGGATAAAAAAAAAAAAAAAAAGAACTGTAAATTCATAGGTTCTCTGGTTTTGTTTTAAGAAACTGTGTTAGAGGTGCAGAAGCCACACATACTGTCAGGTAAGTATTTAAAAATCAAGTGCTTTGGGGAACTGCTTGCATAAGGATCTGAATTTGGATCCTTAGTACCCATGTAAAAGCCACCTGCTGGCTGGTAGCCTAGCTTTTCTTATGAAAGAAAGCAGCCAGGCTGTGGTGCACACCTTTAATCCCAGCACTTGGGAGGCAGAGGCAGACAGATCTCTGAGTTCCAGGCCAGCCTGGTTTATAGAATGAGTTCCAGCAGGTATGGCTACACAGAGAAACCTACCTTGAAAAACTAAAATAAATAAAGAGAGAGAGAGGAGAGAAAAAGAAATAAAGAAGAGAGTGAAAGACAGAGAGATAAAGACAGAAAGACAGAAAGGAAGGAAGGAAAAGAAAGAAAGAAAGAAAGAAAGAAAGAAAGAAAGAAAGAAAGAAAGAAAGAGAAAGAAAGACAGGCAGAGCACAGAAGCAAATGAGAAGACAGACTGCTAACAATTTCTGTCATGTATTCATACAGGCTGAGCATACCCACACACATGTACACACGCACATAAAACACACACACACTTAAAAACAACCCAGTGCTTCTCTAATGTAAGGAGTTGTTTGTGCATTGTCAGAGCCTATCTACACAGTATTTGCTTCTAATTTCTGTTACATAAACTCACTCTGTTTTCACCTAGCTTCACCACTTCTGTGAAGGCACAGGCTTGATATGCTAGTCATACCTTTTCCATTACAGATAAGGATAAATAATTGGGGGCTGGAAAGAAGGCTTACTGGTTAAGAGCACTTGTTCTTAGAGAAGACCTGGGTTAGGGTTCCCAGCACCCACATGGTGATTCACAACCATCCTTAACTCCAGGTCCACAGGATCTAGTAACTTCTAACTCTGCTAGCATCAGACATACAGCTAGTGAACATACATACATATATGCAGGTAAAATACTCACACATATAAAATAAATCTAAAAAGAAAAACAGACTTAGAAAATTAAGACACTCATCTGGACACTACCTCAAATAATCTCTTGTACCCTGACCTATATACGTTCACTCTCCAACCTGGTAAACACTTTAGTGCAATGGTTTCATGAAGCAAAAAATTTAAGTTGAAATGGTTTCTTTCTTCCTTTCTTTTTATTTGTTTTTGAGACAAGGTACAAACTCAAGACCTTCCAGAGCACCTGGGCTACAGGCATGCACCACCATGAAAACACTTTCTACTTGTGTGATCTTATGACAATAAATCAATAATATCAAGGTTTAACTTGACATTCATATTCTTTCAGGAAAAAAAAAAGAATTTTGAAAAGTTGTGTTAGGTCTTGATTACTCTATACCTTCAGAGAAAATTAAGTATATGTAAAATGAATATACTTCTATAAGTCTCTTAGTTAAAATGACTATTAATTTGTTTTGGAACTGGGTTTGGTGGCACAAGCCTTTAATTCCAGCACTTGGGAAGCAGAGGTAGGAAAGGAGGCTCTCTGGGTGTTCCAGGACAGCCTGGTCTACATAGTAAGTTCCAGATAGTCAGGACTATATCGAGACCCTGTCTCAAAAAACCAAACCAAACCCAAACAAAACAAAACCCACAAACATGTGAATGGCTTCATTTATCACTTTCAATAAGTATATTAAGTTTCCATGTATGATAAATGATACAGAAGTGGGTAAGCCATTTCTAGATCCTAAGAAGTTGATCTAGTGATAGAAACAGATGATAAGAAGCTACAGCAGCTGGGCGGTAGTGGTGCACATTTTTAAACCCAGCACTTGGGCAGCAGAGGCAGGTTGTATTCGAAAACAGCATGGTCTACAGAGTGAGTTCCAGGATAGCCTGTGCTACACAGAAAAACCCTATCTTGGGCTGAAGAGATGGCTCAGTGATTAAGAGCACTGGCTGCTCTTCTAGAGGTCCTGACCTCAAACCCCAGCAACCCACTTGGTGGCTCACAACCATCTAAAATGTGATCCAATGCCCCCTCCCGGCATGCAGGTGTACATGCAGCTAGATCACTCATATACATAAATCTTGAGAGAAAAAAGAAAAACCCTATCTTGAACTCCTCTTCTCCTCTCCAAAAAAACCAGCCAACCAACCACCCAACAAAAACAAAAAGGCACAACAGTATAGTAAATACAGAATTTTACAAGACAGAAAAATATTACACTTTTTCTTCTTTCTTTGGGTGTGTTCTGTAATGAGTGTGGAGTACGTGTGTATGTGTACAAGTGTGAGCACACACACAGGAATGCACGTGGATGCCAGAGGTCATTATTAGGTGTCTTTCTCTACCACTCTCCACTGAACTTGAGCTCACTGACTGGGCAAGATGCTGTGTCAGCCAGAACGCTCCAGGTAGCCTCCTGCTGCAGCCTTCCCAGTGCTAGGATAATGGATGCACGTTACTGCACCTGGCTTTTTACAAAGGTGCTGCAGATCTGAACTCACATCCTCGTGCTTGTCTGGCAGGCACTGTACTAAGCCATCTCCTTCCTCCGTTCCTTTCTTTCAAAAGGCAAATGTGAGCACTAGAAACTCATTTCTTACAACTGAAAAAAAAAATAGTTACCTGTGCTCACAGCAATGCTTACACTTTTTTTCATGTGCAAGCCAGGCGAAGACTGTGCTCCCATGGAAACCAGCTCCATTTGCTTTGTGGCCTTCACGGTGCCTTCCACCGTCTTAGGGGTGCCAGGATCTAGAGACTGTGCTTCCAATAAGCGCTGAATCTGTATCAATTAATTAAAAACAGGCAAAACAGTAATCAACAAAACCGGTAGCACAGTTTGGAAAATTATAAATACTCTAGTCATTACAGAGCGGACTTTTAACTGTATTTTCTTACAATACAATTAAATCATACCACAAGACTTATTTAGTGGGGAAGCCATTATCATTGGTTACTAAAACCCACTTTCACTAAGTATAATTTTAAAAGTGAAACATACAGGTGGTTAGTTATTCATAAATTGACACTTACATGGAAAGTCTGAATGGTTTCAAATCATACTTTTTATTTAAAGACTGCAAACCAATATATTTTATTTTTATTTATTTTATGTATATGGGTGTTCCACCTGCATGCCAGAAGAGGACATCAGATCCCAGTATAGATGGCTGGGATCTACTATGTAGTTGCTGGGAATTGAACTCAGGACCTGTAGAGGAGTAGACAGTACTTTTAACTGCTGAACTGTCTCTCCAGGCCCCAAACCAATATATTTTATTACTACTTCATTTATAAATCAAGTAAGGGGCTGGAGAGATGGCTCAGAGGTTAGGCGCACCAGCTGCTCTTCCTGAGGTCCTGAGTTCAATTCCCAGCAACCACATGGTGGCTCACAACCATCTATACAGGGATCTGATGCCCTCTTCTGGTGTACAGATGTACTTGCACTCTTCTACATTAAATAAATCTTAAAAAAAAAAATCAAGTAAGAATGGAGATGGAGGCATACCCTGAGCTTCATGTACCAATATTAAGCATTTTACATAACTTTTTATAAAGTTTAGTCAAAATTGCTCATATATGGCCACACTGAAACAAAACAGTAACAAACAATTGCTAATACTGTTATTGACTGGTTCGTTCTTATCCCACAGATTATTTATTTCAGGTGTATGGGTGTTTCATCTGCATCACCTACATGCATGGTGGCCCTGGAGGCCAGAGAGCATTAGACCCACTGGGGCTTGAATTACAAGCACTTGTGACCCATCATGCGGATACTGGGAAATGGATCCAGTCCTCTGGAAGAGCAGCTGTGCCCTTAACCAGTGCATTTTTCTACCCCATACCACAGATTTGATGTGAGTTTCACAATTCCTTCAAGAGTGTACTGTTAAAATGCATCGTACAGGGAAGAAGCTTGAAACATTAGTTACCTGTGGAGATTGTATGGGAAGTAGGAAAACTGAGGTCCCAACACCCAAGAGCCTTCCCTCCTTTTCAAATGGAGATGTAATCGACATACCTTAGAATTCACCCAATTCTGAAGTTTATAGTATAGTCACAAAACATAAAACAATAATCACTACTAATTCCAGAGCATTAGCCTCTAGACCCATTCACCGTCACTCCTTCCTCCCCCTCTCTCCCGCCCTTTGTACCCACTGACACACCTGCTAGCTCTGTGTTTGCTGACTCTGGGCATTTCACTCAGACAAGAGCTAAGCTGGGTGCCTGGCTTCTCTCTCTTTGCATAAAGCTTTCAAGACTAATCACGTTAACCATTTTGACTGCTGAGTACTCCACCGTAGGGGTATGTCCACTGAGTGTGCCCATCAATCAAAAGTTGAGTGACCACTAGGCTATTTATAGGTTGGCCTGTTGTGAATGATACTGTGATGAACATTTATATACAAGGGTTTGATAGGGCTCTGCTAAATAGTCCCAGATGACCTAAAACCTCGCTCTGTGGCTCAGGCTGTCCTCTCAGATCATTTTCCACTTCCTTCATCTCCTGGTGTACCACCACAGCAGCTTATGCACAGGGTTTTCAATTATTCTTGAATATGTACTAGAGTGAGAAATATCAACCTTTATTTGTTTTGTTGTTGATTTTTAAAATATTTAAGAAAATATTTTGATTTTTTCCCCTATACTATGATTAACTAGTTTAATTAATTTTAGTGGACTAAATAATTATCAATAAGGTTGCTTTTCTAAGGCTACATAACATCTATATCAGCTGGAAACTGAATTAGAATCTAAGGAATCTGTTCAATTCATGTGCCCACTCCATTAAGTATTATACAAAAAAGACTGACTATTAGGAGAGAAGCAAGTTTGAGCATCCTTTTGTATTACTAGGCAAGTGCTCCACCTCTGAGCTATATCCCCAACCCAAGTCTGGGTATCTCAGAACTTAAAAAAACAAACAAACAAACAAACAAACACCATTTTCTTTGACTTCACAATTTACTTCTAGAGGGACAGTGAGATGGCTCAGTGGGTTAAGGCATTTGCTGCCAAGCCTGATATACCCGAGTTTGATCCCCAGGACTCATGTGTTGGAAGGAGACAACTGACTCCTTGACCCTTTTCCATTCACATGTACAACATAAGCACACGCAAAGGGAACAAAAAAAATTTTTTAAGATTATGTCTATGGTACTGTAATGTTAGCACATATGCAACTAAAAATGTAAATAGAGGATGCAAATAAAGTGGGCTGGAAAGATGGCTGAGCCACTAAGGCCAATTTAGAGATGCAAATAAATAATAAATACATAAAAATGTACTTAAAACAAATTACAAGTATCAGGTGCATTAACTACAATAGAAGAAAGGTCAAACTGCTGACAGAACAGAAAAAAACAATTAGAAAGGCCATGTGTACCCTCAGAAGATGACCCACTGCAATAAACTTCTTTTGCACTCACAGGAAAATTGTCAGGAAGTTGGCTGGGGTTGGGGAATAGCTTAGCTGGTACAGTGCCTGCCGTGCAAACGTGAGAACTGGAGCTTTATCCCCAGCACCAGTACAAGCCAGGTGTCATGTGCACCTGCAATGGGAGTACTGAGGAGGTGGAAACAGGCAGATCGCTCAGACTCTCTGACCAGCCAGCCCAGCCTAAACCCCAAGTCCCACTGAGACTGTCTCGAAAACACTTAAAAAACACAAAGAACCACTGGATTATACACTTCAAGTAGGCAAATTGTGTGATATGGAAATAATGCATCAATAACATCAAACTATCCTCTTAAAACATCGCATTATCCTCTTCGGCTATCTCAACTCTTCTTTCTAGAGGAAACGGCTGCCCGTAGTTTCAGTGTGTGACTCCTGTTCCTTCAATTCGTATTTAGATGTTTGTAAAAGCTTTAATCCACTCATAGTATGTATTACTCTGAAACTGCTGTAATCTACAAAATAACTGTTCTCATCAGTCAATAATAATAATGTTGTTAATGATGATGATGATAAATACAAGGTGGACAGCTTCTGAGGGAACATGTAAGGCTGACCCTAGGCCTCCACATGCACGCACACACATGTGCACCACAGCCAGAGTTCCTTTAAAGGGGGAAAAATTATGAGGAAAAAAATTTTCTGTCATATTTCATGTAATGATTATTTAGATGAGAACTCACAAGTCAATAAACATACAGTGTAAGTAGCTAAGGTTTCTAAACAGTCTAATGGATCACTACAGTTCTTTTTAAAGGTTTATTCACTTATTCACATGAGTGTTCTGTCTTCCTGTACATCTGCATGACAGAAGAGGGCATCAGACTCTTATAGATGGTTATGAGCCACCATGTGGTTGCTGGAAATTGAATTCAGGACCTCTGGATGAAAAACCAGTGTGCTCTTAACCACTAAGCCATCTCTTCAGACGTCTCTCTTTAGGTTTTATCTTTTTTAAGCAAGACAAAATAAATGATAGTCCTTTTCAATATGAAAATATTATTTACTATATTAACATTTTTGGTTTAGCCTTTAATGATTTATTAAAGTCCAAATTTACATAAATCTCAGAGAATTTCCGTCTATTTAAAAAGAAAAGCTGGGGCTGGAGAGATGGCTCCCAGCACTGGCATCAGCTGTCACCCACCCACCAGTAACTTAGCTTCAGGGATTTAATGCCCTCTCCTCCTCTGGCACAGGCATGCATATGGCTCACAAACACTCACGCAGCACTACACACATACACTTAATTTTATCAGGTGTTTCTATCAGAAAAATTTTATGCAGAATTTGAAAACCTTTATCTTTTTTTAAAATGCAATTTTATAAAAGATTTAAAAATTTTATTTAACTTTTTATATTAACAGCTGAGCCATCTCTCCACCCCCTTTTTAAAGTAGAGACTCATAAGAGCCTAGAATGGCCTTAAAAATGCTTTAAAACAAAGAATTTTCTAAATAACAGATTATACAGAGTTGTATTTGTATAGTTACAGGGCCAAGAAAAAAAATATGAAACATACACTTCAAGTAATTTTCACTAGCATTGGTTATAAAGAGAAGAACTGGTTTGCGATATGTATGTGGACAAACGGTGATAGAGGGGGGGAAAAGGCAAAATCAGACTAAACTTTGAATAAGGATAAATTAAAAATTTAGGAACCCTGTAATAAAAGTCCTGAAGAAAGGGAATATTGCAGAGTAAAATGAGTGGAACAGGCCTTTTTACAGACATGGACAGCTAGACGTGGTGGTGCAAATCTGTAGTCCAGTACAGGGTAGGTGGGAACAGAAGAGCAAATGTTCAAGACCTAGCTTCTTGGATGAAAAGTTCAAGGCCTAGGCCTTATGAGTCCATGTCTCAAAAAACCAACACATACAAATAAAAATAAGCAGTGGTTCTAAACTGCTCTCTTATTTAGTAACTGGTCTCAAATACAGTAGCAAGTAAGGTCTTAAAGAGTCACTGGCTCAGATGAGTATACACAAAGGCTTACAAACTAGCAACCTGCCAGCCTTTGGATTTAGCTGTATAATAAAGGTTTAGAGAAAACTGAAAGAAAATGTGATTATGTTGTAGATTAGGATACAGAGATAGAAGGAAAGCTTGCTCTCTGGTCCTTGTCCTATTAACCGATAATATGGAGCGGAGTTAGGTTATTCTCTCTAACACTCGCTTTATCTGCAAAACAAGAGGGACTAGAACTCAGCGGCTAAGGTCTACAGCTCTATAAAGCTTATCACTGTAGAGCTGACAGATACTGAGGAAATATCTTAGAATCTAAGAGTACTGAGAAAGTTCCATACAAACCTGGGCCTGAAGTAGCCTCAGCTGTCTGTCCTGCTCTGTGACAAATCGATATGCATCAGGAGATAGTCCCATCATGCCATTATCTGGAGCTGTGCTGGGTGTGTGCATGCACATGGCACAAGGCTGTGGCACACATGAGTCCATGTGTGAAGGTCCTGCCACAGGGGATGGGTCTTCATTGCTGTGGGGAGAAAAACTGCCCATGCCTCCCTGAGGTTTCGTGGCCACAGGGCTACTGGAAGAGAAGATGGCTTTATGACACAGAGACGGACATCCACTTGAGTGAAATAATGCATGTTTTGGAAGGGCTTCAGAGTGGAGGTCCTGAATGGACCCTACTGTATTTCCCTGCCAAGAATTGATTGTACTATACTGAATATGGCCATGATGCTGACAACAGCTACAGATGTTTGTGGAATAGTAAGATGGCGGCAAAGGTGTAGGTACTTGATGCTCCATTGGTCTTGTTGAAGTATGGGGTGAAAAAACAAAATTGTGTGGGTGGGCGTGTGAAGCAAAAGAGGGCTGCCTAGAATTCAATGTGGAAGGTCTCACAGGATAGTCTTCATTCTGCATGCTCCCAGCAGAAACTGCTTGAGGTTTCTCGGATACATCAGGAGATGGTACACTGAAAGATGGTTGAGCATTAGTGTTCCTGAGGTGGGGGCTCTCTTTCTTACAAGATGGTTGCCTCCCTCCACACTGTCTCAAAGCAGTGTCCTGGCTTAACTGATTTGGTATTCCCTTCAGGGAAGGCTCCCCAGCGTCAGCTTCTGAACTGTGTTTGTCATCACAAAGCTCATGCTGCGATGGCTTCATCAACAAAAAATTCTCCATATTCATCACTTCCAACGGGTTAGAGTGATTGCTTGACTCTGTGAAGTTGCTGTCCAACACAAGTGAAAGTTCAGGAACAGATGGCTGAATCTTAGAAATCTATAAATGGAAGCAAAGAGAAAATTCTTCGGAAATTTATTTGCTCTATTTTCCTTAGACAAGCATTTGCCAAAAATATCCAATTACATATTAAGATTTGTTCATTATTTATAGCATCAACCAATATTTTCTGGGTACATGGCAGGCAGTAAAAATACAACTGTGAGCACAAAAAACGAAGTTGTTGCCCTCACATATACAAAAATATTCCCCAACTTATTTAGTTTTTTGAGACCACATCTCTCTATGATAGCCCTGGCTGTTCTGGAATTCACTATGTGGAACAGGCTAGACTCAAACTCAGAATCCATGCCTCTGCCTCCTAAGCGGGATTAAAGGCATATGCCATCACCACCCCAGCTCCTAGACTTATTTAAAAGGGAACCTTTATTATGACATTGATTAAAATTATCTAGATTAGACAAGTGGAAGTGCACTGTACTAGAGTTTCTTATCTTCACTCTGCCAAAAAAAATTACTATAGGCAGAATGCTTCAATAAACACAACAGCCGTGTTAATATTCCTTAAAGAAGTAACACTCAGTCAGGCTTGATGACACACACCTGTAATCCCAGCACTCAGGGAGGCAGAGGCAGAGGCAGGTGGATCTCTGTGAGTTTGAGATCAGCCTAGTCTACAAAGTAAGTCCAGGAAAGCCAAGGCTACAAAGAGAAACCCTGTTTCAAAAAACCAAAAGAAAAAAGAAAAAGAAGTAACACTTCTACTAATATTAAATAGAAGATGGGAGAACATAAAATCTGATACACTGTCATTTTTTTGAAGCAGTGGTGGAGATTTTAATGAGGGTTAAGAGAAAGTGATGCTTGGAGAAAATTTAAAACACCCAATAGTGTGGGTGTGGACTTCTAAAAGTAGAATGCAACCATATCAATTAAAAAAAAACAAAACAAAAAACAAAAAACCTTTTCCATTTCTTTTCATTTCAATTAAGGTAAACATTTCTAAAGTAGCTCACTGGTTTATAGCAATTAAAAAAAGTTTGGCCAGTAATGGTTAATGGTAACTAACCCCTAAATGCAAGTAGTATGTTTTCTCTGAGCACTGGTGACACAGAATGCCAAGTCTATGTATGTCATTGCTAAAAGCACCAAATTCTGAAGCCAAAGCCCCAGGACTGGAATTTCAGTTTTACTATTTACTAGGTGTGTGGTCATGGACAGCCGGCCAACTGAAACCTCAGTTTTCTTATACTTATGTATACATTATTACCTATATGTGAAAGTATGTATGTACTATTACTTAACTATATGCACCTTTGGGATATATACACATATCCCAGATAGAGATATGATCTTATAATTGCCAGAATGACACTTCTACAAGGATGAGGTGCTTTACTATAGAGACTTAAGTTTTCTAGTTGAAGTACGTTCATTTTAAGAGTGTTACCTTCTGACTCACTGGGTGAGGGCTGGGAATCGGTCTTGGAGAAAAATCTTCATCTTCAAGGTCAGCATCATGCTTATTTATTGGTATTTTCCCAGGAGATACTTTTTGGGAAGACCTAAAGAATAGTACAGTAGACAAGAAAAAGCTTCAACAAACCAGGGTAGTTTTCCCTTTTTGAAATGTGACGATGTCATTTTGTAAATACTGAAACAAGTCAGCACCTGACAACTACAGATGATTTTCTTTGGTCAGTGTTAAGTTACCAGGAAAGGTGGCTTATTCAGGTTTAGTTAATTAGCTACCCCATTTACCCAATTACTGAAAGTTTAACCCTACTTTATTAACTGTTACATACAGTATCTCAACACCTTCTGATTGACCCCATTGAACAACGTAGAAAGAAAGCTTAGCACTTTCTGGAAATGTATGACAGATATGCACCCTGAATGGTTTGAATGTGAAAGGTATTCTCTAGGCTCAGGTTTTGAAGATTTGGACCCCAGCTGGTGGTGGTATTTTGAAGGTTATGGAACCTTCAGGAGGTAGGTAGGGAATGCTGGCTGGAAATAGGTCAGTTAGGGAGGACCTCTGAATGTTTCACCGGCTTCTGATTTCATCCTGCTGTACGTCTCCTGGACCCCACTACGTGAAGTTACCATCAGTCAAGTCCACTGCTATTGGGTGGGGCTGCTTCTGTCACTATGCCTTCCCACCAAGAACTGAAATCTCTCTGGAACAGCGAGCCAAAATAACCTTTTCTTTCAGCTATACTGTTCCATCAAAACAGAAGCAACTAACACACACCAACAATACTCAAAACGTTGTATTAAACACCCACTGTGATAAAAAGGAAACCACTAAAGTATTGCTTTTCTATACAGTTAAAACATGGCTGGGTGTGGTAGTGCATGCCTTTAATTCAAACACAGCAGGCAGATCTTATGCTCTGCACAGTGACTTCCAGACCATCCTGAGCTACACAGTAAGACTTTGTCTCAAGAAGAAAAGAAAATATTATTACTACCTTAAAAAAAACAGCAACCCTGTTTTGTGTATGTGTGTGTTGTGTATGCATATATGTGCTGTATGTGTGACACACAGAAGTCATTCTCTTACACCACCAAGTGGGTCCTGGAGATCAGACTCACATAAAGTTTCATCCACTGAACCATCTTACTGGCTTTTTTTCCCCTCTTTTTAAAATACAAAGTTATAGGTTTCATTATAGCATTTTCATATAGATGTTATTATACCAGTTATTTGTTTGTTTTAAAGACTTACTTATTTTTTAGAATTTATTTGTTCAATATCTATACAATGTTCTGTCTGCATGTACACCTAAAGGCCAGGAGAGGGCATCAGATCTCATTAGAGATGGTTGTGAGGCACCATACGGTTGCTGGGAATTGAATTCGGGACCTCTGGAAGGGGAGCCAGTGCTCTTAACCTTTCCGCCAACTCTCCAGCCCCCATTATACCGGCTTTTATTCACTCCCCTTTCCTATGGCAGTGGAAGCATACTTAGGGACGGAGTTCAGTGGCTGACTAGTACATGCAAAGCCTGGTGAGAAGGAAGAAAAACATTGTAATGTTTAAGGTTTAAGATTAAAAAAAAAATTGTGTGTTGGGGAGAAGACTAAAGATTTGGAATATTATGTGCATAAAGGTTTGTTGTTGTTTGTTTCATTCTGGTAAACAAAGTCTCATCAGGGTGCTTTAGAGAAAAGGTAAACAATAAGGAAGCTAAGAGAGCTTAGAATTAGTAAGTTCCTAAAAACACATCCTACATCTGTTTTTAAATCCTACAACTTTTTTACATAAGTTGGACTCTTCCTAGCAAAGAAAAATAACAAGAAATCCCAAAGATTTGAAGAAGAAATCTGCCAGATCCTGGTGGTCTAGTGAAGGAAACAGACACAAAGGTTTTTCTGTGCAAGGTGCTACAATAAAGCAATGACAGTATCTGCTTGATGTGTTTGAGTAGATGGGCAGGGTCTGTACCTGTCCCATTCATCTCTCCCCCAACATACAAGGACATGTGGACTAACAGTGACAGCCCATGTGCTCAGTATAGGCTGCTCACGACACAGAAAGCCAGTGCTCTAACAGCTGAAAGAACTTGCATCAACCTGTCAACGATAAGACACATTCCAGCAGACAGCCGTACAGACAGACGAGAATCCTGCTGCTCTTTATTACCAGTAATGATATATTATTAATCCTTGCAACATAAAACCTCAGAGGACAGGGGATAAAAAGACGGTGAACTGACTGTAACCTGAACAGAATAAAAGAACAAGCAGAACAGACACCTAAGGTAGATGTTCAGTTCAACTATGGAGAAAGACAGGGCACACTACTCTGCACATGAGTTATCCTGTGGAGTACTGGCTACTGCTGCATTTCTTTATGATACACACACACACACACACACACTTGGCTGAATTAAAACAACAAACTCAACTTTGTAAACACCCAAAGCAAAAGGAAAAGGAAAACCTTTAAACTGTTATCTCACCAAAAAGCAGCAGGTCTTCATTACTGCTTCATTGAGCGTTGAAAGGTTTCAACAACTCTGTTGTTCTTTGGTAGTGCTGGGATCAAACCCAGTGCTTTGCAGACACTAGGCAAACACTCTACCACTAAGCCTCACACCTGGCCCCTTAACATCAAGGATTCTGTTTCCTTAACTTGGCCTTTTCTTTCATAAATATGTGATAAAATGGTAAAATAAAGGCTTACAATTTAGAAAGTCAAGTTGTTCCTGCAATAGGCTAGAAGCACTTGTTTCTGGTGACCTCATCAAACAGGACAACTTTAACGCCTACAAAGATGGGAAGGAGCATTTCAGACGCCTCTCCAACCCTGGTGCCTCTCATAGCTATGTGTGCAAAGGAAGCTGTGGATGGGACTAAGACTCTGCAGACAGCAATTGCTTGGGGTTCCTTGAGACCCAGTACAATCCCTTCCATGCTTCCCACCCTAAACAGAGCTTCTCTGTGTAGCCCTGGCTGTCCTGGAACTCACTCTGTAGACCAGGCTGACCTCAAGCTTGGAGATCCGCCTGCCTGACTCCTGAGTGCTGGCATTAAAGGTGTGTGTCACCACCACCACCACCACCACCACAGTCCCAACATAATCTTAAGAGTTAGGATTAGAATGAGAGAAAACGTGAAGATGGAAGCACAGGTCAGAGAGACGATGTGAAGGAAAAGGGAGGGAGTGGGAGAATTGAAGAAGATACGCTATTGGCTTTGAGAATAGTGTAAGGAGCTTTGAGACAATGAATAAAGGTGGTTTCTAGAAGCTAAAAGAGGCAAAACAAAACCAAAAACAAAACTCCAATGAACACAGCCTTCCAATATTTGGATTCTGAGATTCAAACACCGTTTTTAATTTCTGAATCCCAGAATAAAGACTTGAACATAGATATATCTGATGCCAGCCATTTTTCTCAATAAAAGCAAAGCACTTCAATGAGGAATAAAAATTTTCTTTGTATCTGCATATTTCTCTTACAATATTCTAAACATGTAACATTAAAGAGAACTGAAAGGCAGATTCAGTTTACATTTTACAAAGCTAAGGGGCTGGAGAGATGGCTCCACAGTTACTTTGCAGAGGGCTGGTTTGGATCCTAGTACTCTCATGGCAGCTCCCAACCATTACAACTCCATTTCCAGGAGATCTGAAGGCACTGTATGCACATACTGTTATGTTGTACAGGCAATTCAACTGGCATTCTCTTAGGGACCTTTAGGGTTCTGACAACACGGACAAAATGTTAGTATTTATTTTAAAATGAGGGGATGATGCATGCTTCCATATGTAGAGGCCGGAGAGCAACTCTGGAGTTGCATCTTTTCTTCCACCTATACTTCCAGAGATCAAATTCAGGTCAACATCCTTAACAGCAAGCGACTTTACCCACTGAACCATCTTACTAGCCCCCAAAATATTTTAATTACTCAATGAAAACTAATAACTAGTAAAGAAAATACACATGTTTATAAAGATTATCTTTTACCTTTTAACTGAAAGAGTCTTGGAAATCTTGCTAAAAAACTCTGCCTCCATTTCTGCATCTTGACTCTCAGCACTGAGTTCAAAATGGATTGTATTTTTGTCAGAAGGTTCAACATTCTGAAATGAAGTAGGTCATATACATGAGATTTTTAAAAATTTATTTATTATGTATAAATGTTTTGCCTGCATGTGTACCTGCATACCAGAAGAGGTTACCAGATCTCACTATAGATGGTTATGAGCCACCACGTAGTTGCTGGGAATTGAACTCAGGACTTTTGGAAGAAAGCCAGTGTTCTTAACCTGAGCCATCTCTTCAATCCCTACTTTTGAGATTTGACTTAAAACACCAAAGAATTCTACTTATCTGAATAGTAGCTCTGGATCACTGACAAGAGCACTTCTGATTTCTGTAACCTGCTTCTGTAGAATGCCTGGCTTCTGGCTTTGTAATGAGACAAAAACCTAACCCTGTATTATGAAATCACTCAGTAACCAGTGAATACAACAATAACATAAAAATATAAAAACATATTCATGAAATGATACAATCCATAAATGAATCCAAAGAAAACAAGATGAGTTGAGTGGAACCACATGGTAATGTACATAATGAATACATTTTTATCACTTATTTTAAGATCTAAGATAAACAGGAATTTAATAAAAAAGTAGTGTTTAAGCCAGAATGGTAGACACATACAGTCCTAGGTACACAAGGAGTCTGATATAAGATTATTTGAGCCAAGGAACTTGAAGCCCACTTAAGCATTAAAAAAAGAGGGTTTCCTCTATCTGTTTATTTTTGCTTCGAGTTTTTTGTTTTGTTTTTTGAGACAGGGCCCCTCTACATAGCCCTGGCTACCATGAAATTCACTACATAGCCCTGGCTGGCCTCAAATTCATAGAGATCTGTTTGCCTCTACCTCCTGAGTGCTAAGATAAAAGGCACCACTGGCTTATCCTTTAAATTTAGAGTATTTTGTTGTTGTTGTTTTTTACAGTTTCTCTGTGTAGCCCTGGCTGTCCTGGACTTTCACCGTAGACCAGGCTGGCCTCAACTTACTCACAGAGCTCCCCCTGCCTCTGCCTCCCTGAGTGCTGGGATTACAGGCATGCACCATCACACCCAGATTTAAATTTAATTTTCATGATAGTTTCAAAGACCTACTCTCTCTGTAATGACCATCTAGATGCACTTTACTTTTAGAAACAAGGTCTTAAAACACATGATGGGCTATCCTGGAATTCACTATGTAGACCAGACTAGCCTCTGAGCTCACAGAGCTCCACCTGCTTCTGTCTACTAAAACATACGTACATGGCTCCTGCATGCATTTTTATGTACTTTGTTGGCTCTCTTAGGACCGCAGATTATTGTGAGCCACCATGGGGATACTGGGAACTGAACTCAGGTCCTCTGGAAAAGCAGCCAGTGCTCTTAACCCCTGAGCCATTTCTCTACTTTCCACTATCAACTTGACTAGACTTGGGTTCACCTACATGGATGAGGCATCTCTGCATGTTTCTAGAGAGGATTAACTGTTGAAGACACACCCAGAATGTGGGGACCATCCCACATGCTGAAGCCCTGACTACATCAAGGGGAGAAGACAGCGAGTGTCTGCATTCCTGCTGCCCTGCTTCACGGCGAGCCATGAGGTGAGTAGCTCTCTGCCGCCTCGGTCTTACTACCATGATGTTCTGTTCTAGCCCAGAAGGCCAACCAACCAGACACTTAAGTCTCGGAAATCGTCAACTGTAAGAAACTTCTCCAGGGCTAGAGAGACGGCTCAGCAGATAAGAGCACTGTCTGCTCCTCCAGAGGTCCTGACTTCAATTCCCAGCAACCACATGGTATCTCATAACCATCTGTATTGGAATCTGATGCTCTCTTTTGGCATGCAGGCGTACATGCAGATAGCACACTCATACATGAAATAAATAAAATCTTAAAAAAAAAACCCAAAAACTCTTCTTCCTTGTTTATCTCAGATATTTTGGTCAGAGTGATGAGAAAAAAACCCACAAACCGGTGAGCTCAAGCACTTACATTGAAAACACGTAAAGTTTCCTTGTTGGTCAATAACTGAAAATGAAGGTCAGATGTCCTACTGTCACAGGGAAGGCATTCATAAAATTCAGGTTCCTTATGTGTCAATGAATAAAGAACCACGATGAAATTTCCAGATTCTGAAAAAACCCTAAACAAAAAAAATAGCATTGAATTAAAATTTAGTGGTAAGATTATACTGAAAGATCTCCTAGGTAAGTTTCCCAGTCTAGTCATTAGACTGCTTAAAATATACATGCTTACCTTTTAAAGTTATTCATTTTTAAAAAGGACTTATTTCTATTTCTGCATGTGAGTGTTTGTCTGAATGTACGGACCTGCGCAGTGTGCATGTGTGGACCCTTGAAGGCACAAAGCCAGCATGTGGGTACTGGGAAGCAAACCAGGGTCCTCTGCAAGTGCAGTCTGTACCTTTAACCACGGAGCCATCTCTCTAGCCCCAATATTAATTTTACAATTTAAAAAATAAAGTCTGTGGTAAAATATATAAACATTTTTGTAAAATTTCAGGTAAAACAGGAAGGTACAAAATGCAAACTTCCCCACTCAACCTCCAGTTGTGTGTGTATGTCTATTTCAAGAATGTGCACACAATGGCATGTACCTGTAGATATTTGACACTGTGAAAGGAACACTTCTCGTTCAACATGCATCTGAGCTTTTACTGAACATCTACTGTCTATAAAAACTTAAAGCAAGATCAATAAATGACAATAAAACTTAACTCTAATAAATCATAGAAAAGAACCAACAATCAACATTTAGCACACTGGGGAAGAAGACATGTCTCAGTGGATTCAGGGGATTGGGTTCAATACCCAGTACCTACATGGTGGTTCACAACCACCTGTAACTCCAGTCCCATGGACTGGATGTCTTCTTCTAGCTTCCATGAAACCAGGAACATATGATGCAGACATATATGTACATGAAACACCCAGACACACAAAATAAATAATAAAAAATTAAAAACAAAGAAAGCACTTAGAACCCTTCCTCTGTCTGTATTCCTGGGACAAGGACTCACATAATGTAGGCTGGCTTAAAACTTGCTTTGTAGCCCAGGATGGCCTCAAGATGGTCCTTCTGACTTAGACTTCCAGTGCTAGGATCATTATGTCTGGTTTATTTTAGTACAAATATATAAAATATACACTTGGAAAAGTGAATAAAATATAAAAAGTGTAACTATAAAAGCATTAAAAAAACATATAGGGATTCTTTTAATTTAGTAATACCCTCAGAATATGAAAAGCCTAAGCAAGAAAGAAAAAAGATACATTTGATTAAAAAAGCAAAACATAAAACAAATAAAAAAATAACCTTCGGGTTGTGGCTAAAGAGGGATGGCTCAGCAGTTAAGAGCATTCACTGCTCTTCTAGAGGACCTGGACTTGATTGCCAGCACCCACATGGTAATTTACAGCCACCCGTAACTCTAGTTCTAGGTGTACAATGCTCTCTTCTGGCCTCTGTGGGCACCAAGTATGCAAACAGTATACAGACATACAAGCAGGCAAAAGATGCTTAAAACAAAATAAACAGCAGGGGGTGGGGGTTGGATAGATATCTCGGCAGGTAAGAGCACTGGCCACTCTTCCAGTGGATCTAGGTTCAATTCCCAGCCCCCACATGTCAGATCACGACTATCTGAAGTTCCAGTTCCAGGATCTGACATCCTCATACAGACATACGTGCATGTAAAACAGCAATGCACATGGAGTGGAGGCAGGAATTTGGGGCATGCGTCAGAGATGTACAAAGCTTTAGCCTGGAGACCCAGCACCATAAGGAAAAAGTCTTGGAAAAACACAATTAACTAAAATTAAATGAAGTTATAAGCTGAGGGAAGAAAGTTTTGCTCTAAGTATTTATATGTGCCGAGAGAAAGGAGGGAAGTGAATGACCTTACAAATTAATATGAGAAAGAAGCACAATGCAAGAGAAAATAGCAAAAGACAACACCTAGAAGAAGTCATAAACGCTGGAAAAGAATATTCTTCCTCTATTAGATCAGCAAAGGTTATCAAAGACTTCTGTAACCTGAAATAGCAGCTCACAGCTGTAATTCAATACTCAAGAGGCTGGTGGCAAGACAACTTGAGTTCAAAGTCAATCTGGGTCACCAAATCAGTTCAAGACCATCCTGGTTACAGATTAAGAAGACCCTGTCTCAAAATACTGAAGAGAAAGCAAACAAAGGTTTTTCCATTCACCTCTCCTGAGCTCATGTCCTGCTTCTCTGCCCTTCTAACCATACAGTATCCTTCCTGTGAGATCTTTCACTCCAGAGTCTCTGAAGTTAACACATCCTATGTCTACCCGTAAGAGCTGGGAGCTTACCTTCTTAAGCTTCATTAAATATGAGGCTTATTTTCCTTAAAGTGGACATTATTAAGTATTATAAAAGATTAAAACTGTGTATGAATTTTAACTACAACCAATACAATATAAACAGGAAACAATCAAACTAAAATATTATAGAATAAAATATAACTTGCCTTTCCTGAATGGGAGAGCTGAACATGTATCTCAGGCAGCAAGCCCATACCTGAGGGCTATAGATATGTATAATTCCAGACAGCCAACTAAGAGAAAAAGACAGCACATAATCAGTGAAGTACCGTGGCACATGCCTGAGAGCCCAATACCTGGGGGCTGAGGAAATCATACAAAGCATGGGCTACACAAAAAGATCTCACCTCAAAATAGAAACCAACGATAAAAGGAAAATACCCTACAGTCATTTAAAAATTAACATGCTTTGGATTACATCCTTCCTAAGACTGATTCTTGATGCTCAATAGTAGTACATTAAAACCTTCACAAATGAAAAATCACACTGATAATTCAGAGGCAGGCTACATCGCTATCTATGGCAACATAAATATATCACATCCACATATACAAAGAGATAAGTACATGTTCTTTGTTCTCTTCCACTTGGGTGTGGGAGAGAAAAACGGTTTGTGGAGGTAAAGAAGGGTTATCAGAATAAACCAGCACAGACTGGAAAGGAGCAAAATTAGAGGAAACCAAAGTTAGTGGCCTTAACTGGAACTGTGGAGAAGATAAAATCTGTAATATATACATACAGGTAGCCCAAACTTTACAATATTTTACAAGAAAATGCCCATAACTGCCAGGAGATGGGTGATGGCTCATGCCTTTAATCTCAGCACTCGGGAGGCAGAGGCAGGCAGATCTCTGAGTTTGAGACCAGCCTGGTCTACTGCTCAAGTTCCAAGACAGCCAGGGCTACACTGAGAAATCCACTCTTAAAAGAAAAAAAATCAAACAAACAAACGCCACAATTACTTATTTATTTTTAAAGTAATTAGTTAATTAATTTTGGTTTTTCAAGACAGGGTTTCTCTGTGTAGCCTTGGATGGCCTACAGACCAGGCTGCCCTTAAACTCAACAGATCTGCTTGCCTCTGTCTCTCAAGTGCTGGGATCAAAGGCATGCACCACCGCTGCCCAGCCACAATTAATTCTTTTATAAACACTATTTTTAGTGTTCATTTCACAGGTAAATCATATACTTCATTACTATCTATTGTTTTTATACTTGTGAATATCTTATCACTTCAGTTTGAGTAGAAATTCCTTGAGAAGGGATCTTAAGCCCTAACACAGAATCAAACATGCTATGCAAATAGAAAACAGTAATAGATACTGAATAAATGAATTTCTGAATCATCCTTTTCAATGTCACTAACCCACTAACTGTGAAGAGAAAATGGTTAACAATAAAGGGAAGTTCTATACAACTCCCTGTGGACACATTTTAAATTCTATTAAATTCTAATATCTATCCAAGATACCATAAACACAAATTTAATGAGCAAAGGATGGAAACCTTCAACTTCAACTAGGAATCAGAAATACCTTAGTTAGCTTATACAGCTTAAGAATCAATAATTTTTGTGAGTTTATAAAATGAGCTCAAGCCAGGCATGGTGGCACACTCCATTTAATCCCAGCACTCTGAAAGCAGAGGCAGAAAGGAGCTCTCTGAGCTCCAGGCCAGCCAAAGCTACATAGAAAGGCCCTGCCTCAAAAAGGAAAACCAACAACAACAAATGAGCTCAATATTCCTAATACACTTGATTTTCCCGATTATCTGGATACACACTAAGCTGAGAGGTTTTCTTAAGTAGAATAATACTTACATTCCTACTAATGGTAGAGAATAAACCTTGGGATCAGATTCCAACAAAAGTAACAATTTGCGTGTTTCATCCATGGTAATATATCTAAACAGAAGAAATTTATGTAAGAATAATTTTAAGCATGTGCTTTTAATCCAAAAGAGGCAAACTGAGTCTTGAAACATATTTTAGGTAATGGATAAAAGAGATTAGAAAGACAATATATAAAACGTTTTACCCATTAAAATAGTCATTTACGATTATATACTTAAAATATTTTACTCCTCAACTTTACTTACCTGTTACTTTTAAACAGTGTTAACGTTTTAGAACCAACTAAGTTACTAAAAAAAGTGAATTTCCCATTACTGGAAGTATCCAAGTATCCAGGCAATTTGATATGAGAAATGTGAAAGAGACTGCATTAAGGGGAATATAATCAATCCTCCATATATGACATTCCTCCAACCACTGCCAAAGAATATGATAACAAAACTCAAAACCCACTTTTTCTAAAAGGACATTATGAAGCCTTGGGCTGGATATAATGCTAAGCAAAGGGCTGATGAGATGTCTCAGATTAAGAGCCCATATTGCTCTTACAGAGGTCCCAAGTTTGGCTTGCAGAATGCCACAACTACCAGCCAACATCTTTTGGCTTCCTCAAGCACCTGCACTGATTTGCACAAACCCACTCTTAAGACACACTTACATAGACAATTTAAAAAAATCGAAAATACTGAATATCCCCATGTCCTGCTTACTACCAGAATACCCAGAAGTAAGAGATCGATCATGCAAAGACAATTTGTTCTGCCTAAGTAAACGGGCATGAACACAAATAAAAATAAAATTACTTGTTGGTTAATTTTAATAGAAAACAAATCTCACGTCCCCGTTAAGGAGCACTTTATTATTCTGAAAGATATAAATGCTTCATTCATATAGTTTTTGCTCATTGTGGCTTTTGATCATTTGTAGTATAATTAACACATTTCCTTCTGTGCCATTTCAACCAGCAGGTATCACTCTAGTCAGAATGTGAAATTCAAAATGGGATTTCCTCGCTACGACAAAGAAAAAGTCTCTCAGTCTCTCTTTCTCTCTCTGTCAGAGTTAAGTGTACTTTGGCAAACATTTTTGGCTCTAGAGACCTAACACAAACTATGGTGCAGTCAGTGGGAAAGGAAGCCAAAAGTCTAATGCTTACAGCCATTTCTCCCCATCCTGCCACTACCTAATGCGCCCAGTAGGTGTAAAGTAAATGAAGTATTTAGAAAGCACACATCTTGACCTGAGAAACTAAGGGACAGTGAGCTGGAGAGGATCTGCTCCTGCTCTGCAAGGGAACTCACTCAAGTGGCTGACAATGTGGTAAGCAAGAACACTGCAAATGTTTAATCATCCTTGTGTTCATTACTAACAGCAAAAGTAAACATTATGAATAAATTCTCCAGCATTTTTAAAGATTCTGTCAGATCTTGGTTAATAAAAGAAAATAGCCTTCAAAGTAGGCAAAATACAACTTATTTTCTCCCCCTACTTTAAAAAAAAAAAATCAAATCATGTTATCAACCGATGTTTTTGTGTGGTGCTAGGGACTGAAACTCAGATTCAGACAGAAACCCTACCAGCAAGCCACAATTCTACAGCCACAGTCACTGGTATTTCTGGAATCCACTATGTAGACCAGGTCTGCCTCAAATTCATAGAAATCTGCCCGCAGCTGTCTTTTAAGTGCTGGGATTAAGTGTCTAATATCATGCCTGGTTCTCTCTCTCTATATATCTCCACCTATTTATTTGTAGGGAGAGGCACCACTCTGCAACAAAATTAATAGTCTGTGCTATACTGCAGCAGTAGAATGCATGCTTAGCCTGTGAAGGCCATGGGTTCAATCCCCAGCAACAAATATTTAGAAATAAGCATTTTTATCTTCCTTGACCACTGTTCAAATGGTTGGATCTCTGACACGTAAACTGACTACAGTATTTAGTATTATGTCATTATCTTGAAAAGCGTATTAATTCAACCATTCTTTATGAGCTTAGACTAATGGATCTTTTACTTACCCGTGTTTATAAGTTCCTTGAACTTGAGAAATATTCAGATTACTACTTAAGTTTCTTGCTAGCGCTGTAGGAATAATGGGGATAGGCTTCACAGGCACACACTTGAAAGAATTTGCTATTGTTATTGCGGCCCAATGCAAGTCAAAATCCACACCGTCCAAACTCTCCCTGGGGGTGATTTGAGCTCGTACGGAAAGCAGCTTTCCACAGTCCAAGAATTCTTTGCTACAGACATGGTATTGTAAAGCCTGAGGAACCAATATTACACAATTACTTTAAAACTTTGACTACATCCATATCTTTAAAGTTCATTTAACATTGCTACATATACCCCTGTAATACATTAACAAAATTAAAATAGTTCTAATTCACATTTCAATTTTCATTTCTTTCAAATGGTCAAAAGATTATGTGAATAATTTTATTAAAGCAAGTCCTAAGCTCCTTCATAAATTTCCAACTTTGATGTCCAAGCAGCTCTTCAAATTCTTGCTAGGCAATTATCACTCCTAATAAATTTTACTACAGCCAGGGGTGGGTGAGGTGTATATAACTTAATTATGACTCAGTCTTAGAGAATATCGATCATTCCTTTTTGGTTTCTTTCTCATTATTCAAATTGGGGCAGCTCTTCGTCCAATTTATCTGTATCTACTGTGCCCTTTCTGTTCCATCTGTATATACCTGCACACAAAAATACCCCTTTCTAATATATATTCAACCCAGTGGACTATTCAGACTTCAGTGAGCCCGCTTGATCAGATTTGACAAAACTGTTTCTTTTCAGAAACCTCTAGTAATTATGTACACAAAAGAAATATCTTTACCGAATAAGCTCTCTATAATCTGACTGAAGTAACATTCTAGTCTAATTGCCTTTAGCAAAAGTCTACATACCATTAGCAACCCTGAGCACTTCCTGAACCTTCCTGTCTTGGTCGTAACACTTCCTCTTCTGGAATATCCCAGACCTATAATCTCTGTCCTCAGAAACCTCATTACCTTGGATTTTTAAGTATACAATGACTCAATCACAGAGCATTATAAATAATTCTCAAATAAAGATTAAAATGTTACAAACTACATATAGTTTCTTATATGTAATTAAAAACAATGTCGCTACACTTCAGACACAGAACTCAGAGGACCTCTGACTTGGATCTGACCCAAAGCCTCCTCCCTGAGGACTAGTTTTCACAGCACTTTAAGGAAAACTTCTAAGAGAGGCAAGCATACAGTCTTACCCAGGTATGACACCTATGAACACAAGGACCAGCATGGCACAATAACCCTACGGGAGCAATAGTGGCACACACACCTTGGTGGTAACTAACAGCTTTCTAATGGACTTCAAGCCCACTCAAGAGCAAAATCATTCCTGGTACTGGAAACCTGGCCAACTACCCAGGGCTGGAAAAGTCACGAGTTCTAGAAAACCTTCAACTGCAAGTTTACCGAACTGCATTGATTCCTAAGTACATTCCAAATATTCTCTATACACAGGTAAGTGTAGTTCTTACCCCTCATCAAAGAAACTTCTCTTTTTAACAGAAGGAGATCAGTATAAAAAAAAAATCAAAATGCAGACTGGTACATCTATAACACAACTCCTGTCCCTAAGCCCCAGCAATCATTGAATACAACAGAAAGATTGTAAGAGCCGGAGAATAGGATGTTTGCTATGAGACTGTTTCTACTAGAAATGTTAGAGGCTACATAAATAAAGTCTCATCAACATGGCTGCCTAAATAAGCCCCAAAGAATGATGACAACACCAATAGACATGCTCATTTGAAAGAGAGAAATCTTATGAGCCTCAGCATAGACAAATAGCTACAGGCAAATGGGAAATACTGAGAATGGGAGACAGTCTTCCCTCGGGAAGAGCACACTATTTGGTTATCCAACATCTAGTAGTCCGCCCTGAGGTAATATACAGAGTAGGTTGAAGTTATGTATGTGTGTGAGTATCTGTAACAATCATTTTTCAAAAAGTCATAAATTTGAGCAAGCCAGAGGGGGTCTACATGGGAGGAGTTGGAGAGAGGAACGGGGGAGATGATGTAATTATATCACAATTTCAAAAAATAAAAATTGTTATAAAAAGAATGTTATCAGTGAACTTCACCTTTAAACCTGAACTGAAGTCATCTGCATTATGAACTATCAGATCTCTTGAACAAAGTCCTTGAGTATGAACTTTGCAGGGGATCAAAAAATCTCCAGGAAGAGAAGCCGTAGGAGTTCTTTCCAAGCATTCAGGTGCTTCTCGACCAGGATCAAAGCGATCTACTGTCAACGTCACACCTTCTTCATCTGCGAACAAAAATACCAATTATTATGTAGCATGCTAATTAAAAGCATGAAACCACCAAGCAAAATTACACTTTTAGCAAAGCATTTTGATCATACTGGCACTATACTAAAATCTTACATTAAAAAAAAAAATGATTTGCGGGGATGAAGAGATTGCTCAGTGGTTAAGAGCACTTTCTGTTCTCCCACTGGACCTGGGTTCAACTCCCAGCACCCACATGGTAGCTCACAACTGTCCATAAGCAGTCCAGGTGGTCTGACACCCTAACACCAAAGCACATAAAATAAAAAATTAAGTAAATTATTAAAAAAAATGATTTGCTTATATAGTCTACCAGGTACTACACTGTGAATTCTGCAATGGGCAGTTTTACTCATTTTCATATCTATGATGTACAGCAAAGAAATTAGCAAAGGTATACACAATAGTTTGCTGAAATAGATGTATATTCTATAATAGCGATTAATACATATACATATTTATGTATAGTTTTTTTTGAGATAGGGTTTCTCTGTGTAGCCCTGGCTATTTGCTCTGTAGACCAGGCTGGCACTGAACTCAGAGATGCCCCTGTCTCTGCCTCCCTGAGTGCTAGGATTAAAGGTGTTCCCCACCACACACACACAGCTCCATATAATATCCTTTTTAACAACATATTACCTTCATCCACTGTGAGAGAACCAAGTAAGAAGGATGGCACATTTTTTTTATTTTGCTTAGCATGGCGATAAGCAAGTCGGATGGCCTTTTCGGATACCACAAGCTTTGGCTTTCTGAAAAATAAGAAAAGTCTTTTACGAAAGTGGTATATCTAATGTCCACATTAAAGAAAAACTTCCTATAGAAGTACTGATTAAAATGTAACACAAAATTTAAAAAATGTACACAAAGATTATCATCAGGAAATCCCTAGTCAAGAAACCAAGGGGTAGACAAGGCCACCTGGAAACCACACTGGCCATGAGCTGAGAAGGTACAAATGTCCTCCAGGCTCTTGCCTACCTTGGATCAGAGCACAATGTGACAAAGTAAATAAAGTTTGATAAAAATAGTCACATTCAGCTGGGTGTGGTGGTACCCGCCTTTAATCCCAGCATTCAGGGAGGCAGGCAGATCTCTAAGAGTTTGAGGCCAGCCTGGTCTACAAATTGAGTCCAAGACATAGAGAAACTGTCTAAAAAAAAAAAAAAGTCACATTTATTTGTTTACATATTATTTATGTAGGATCACAGCACTTTTGAATACAAAACATAAACATATTTAAAACAAGAGGCGCTGGAGAGATGGCTCAGGGTTAAGAGCACGGGCTGCTCTTTCAAAGGACATGGGGTTCAATTCCAGCATCCACATGGCAGCTCACAACTGTCTGTAGCTCCTGTTCCAGGTGATCTGACACCTTCACACAACATACATGTAGTCAAAACTCTAATGTACATAAAATAAAAGAACAACAACAAAAGAGCTGGTCATGGTGGCATCAATCCTTAATCTCAAAGCTCAGGAGGCGCAGGCAGATCTCTGTGAGTTTGAGGCCAACCTGATCTACATAGTGATCAGGCCAACTAGAGCTATATAGTAAGACTCTGTCTTAAAAAGGGGGCTCAGGGGGTGGGTGTGGACGTTGGAGCGATGGCTCAGTAGTTAAGAGCTCATACTGCTCTTCCAGAAGACTGGAGTTCAATCCGAGCACCATCAGGTAGCTCACAATCAACTGTAATTCCAGTTCCAGAATATCTGGCCTCTTCTGGCACCTATACTAACATGATTAAAAACAAAATAAAAATTTTACAGAAAGTTTAAAGAAATATGAGGGAAACCAAAATACATAGAAGAAACAAGAAGCCAGAAAGAAAGACCAGACAATTAAAAAAAAAATTAACAAAACAAAAACCTAACAAAACAAAACACAACCAGAGGCAGGCAGATCTCCGTGAAGTTAAGGCCAGTCTAGTCTACATAATGAGTTTCAGGCCACTCAGAGCTAGGTAGTAAGATCTCATCTGCAAAGGACTATGTGTTGCCTTATGGTAGAGTGTCTGCTTAGCATGCTCAAGTTTCACGTACTTGAGCTACACATGGTCTTCATGGTACTTTAAAATTTATTTTATAATTAAGGAAAACGATCTTTGACTTCTTTATAGGAATCATTTAAATAAGAATTGGCAGGATCAGGAATTGAGGGTCCAGACAGTCTGATCCCAGTTAAGAGTACCTTAAATCACTATGGAAAAAAAAAAATCCATGATTACTGCTAAGTACTTTACAGACTGACTGACTATAGTCTATCCTCTGCAGAATATTCTTTTTAGCAAGTAAGTCCTCAGACACAATATTTCAGTTGATTACTATTACTTTAAGTCTGAACTTCTTTCAAAAGGTCCTATATAGAACTATAGTATCATGTGCCTTCTAACTTGATTGATTCTATCTCATTTCTATCTTCTCAGTGTTCTACACAGACACCATGCTGAAGCAACAAGAGACACTCCTACAATATTCAGAACTTTAAATTTGCAAAATACTTTAACTGTGAAATTAAAATTATTTCTCAAAAGCGTAAGGAAGACTTAACAAACAGACAGAGATTTTTATCTGATAGGAGCTTTTAGTGAAAAAGTAAAGAAAAATGAACAGGTTGAGCATTGCCTACCTGAAATACTTGAGACCACAGCATTTCAGGTGTTGGTACAATGTTCTTTTGGAATGTATACACCTTACCCTGTTCATTCAGATGCTGATTTCTCTCTCCCACTCTCTGGTTTCAATCCAGACATTGCATTGTGATACTTATTCTAAGCATCACCTATCTCAAATTTGTGTAAACAGGCCAAAATAAAACAACCAGCCACAATGTTAAACAATGGAGAGGAAGGTGTAAGCAGGAGAGGGGAGGAGCCAGAGGACAAGAAGGAGTGGGAGGCAAAGGAGAGACAGGGAGAAGTTGGGAGAGCAGAGGCTGTAGGAGAGGTCTCAGAAGGACACGGAGAGATGGACTGGACCTAATATATCACTAAAAGTAAGTATAATGTGGGAAATCTGAATGGTAGGAAACTACATGGGCTTAGAGGTTTAGGATGAAATAACTATTGCCCAGCATTGTGATCTAGGTTAATTAAATAAATCCCAGTCTCTGTGGTGATTTGGGTATACAGCTGTTTAGGATTAACAGCAGTGTTACCAAAAGATAGATCAATAGTAAATATTAATCAACAATACAACATTCAGGTTTGGGAATAGTTGCATATATAAAATCCTGGGGACAGAACTCAAATCTAAACCTGAAATTCATTTATGTTTATAAACTATACATATAGTTTGAAGGTGATTTTTATATAACTATTTTGTATTTAGATATGATGTGGAATGGAGCACTTTATAGTATCTTGTTGACACTCAATAAGTTTCAGAAGTTGAGGGCAAGTGCCTTTACCCACTCAGCTGTCTTGGCAATCCAAGCTTCAGATTTTAGAATCTGGGAAAATGGATCCTATCAGGTAAGCACAAGGATTTGAGTATTCGTCCTCAACATCCACATAAAAAATGGGTACAGTGGCACCATCTGTATCACCCAATGTTTGGCAGAATGGAGGCAAGCTGGTCAGCAAGTCTAGCTGAAAAGGCAAGCTCCAGATGCAGTGAGATTTTGTTTCAAAAGATAATGTAGAAAGGAGTAGGGGATGACACTGGACATCAACCATTGGTTTCCACAAGTGGACACACACACAATTGGGCCAGGCATGGTAGCAGATGCCTGTAATCTCAGCACGCGGGGAGGCAGAGGCAGATGGGTTTCTGCCTCTGTTTGAGGCCAGCCTGGTCTACAAAGCAAGTCCAGCTACACAGACTAACCCTATCTCGAGAAACCCTATCTCAAACAGCAAAACAAAACAAAACAAAACAAAACAAAACAAAACAAAAAAAAAAATTGGACTTTGGGATTTAGGCAGCCCAACTTACAATTAGCAATAACAATCAAGTCTATCTTACATATTCTTTTATGACTCATGCTTATACTGGTTTGATTTGGAAAGAAGAACATACCTATAGTAACCAAGATGCAAGTAGACGAAATCTCCAATTGGCATTGGGTTCCAAAGGGCCAATTTTGACGGGGGAAAATGAAAGGGTACCATCTTGCTTGAGGAAAACCTTTAAAAAACAATTAAAGCACAGGAAAGGCACACAGTATAAATTTTTTAAGAAAGTTAATTCTCTTTGCCAGGAATCCCAAGTTCTTAGAAGGCCAAGATGTGGAATTCCAGGCCAGCCAAAAAAATAGTTGAGGGGAGCCATGCTAAGGACTTGAATAAGACAAAAAATGATACCAATGCTTCTCTGAAGAGTAGAATATTGAACACGTATATAAAATGCTTTAAAATAATTTCTAAATCATTGTTAGATGTTCAATGTTGTCTTTTTTTCTTTTCTTTCTTTCTTTTTTTTAAATTTCCCACAGTCCACAGTACCTTTAAAGATCATCCTACAATACTACTGTGTTTATTTCCTCGGCACAATAAAGAAAGAGATGTGCCAGATGAAATTCTACCACTTACTAACTATATGACAACAGAATGATCAATACTGCTATGCTGTACTTTATTCATTTAAAAAATACTGCATGGGGCCAGGCATGGTGGCTCACACCTTTAATCCCAGCACTTGAAGCAGGTCTCTGTGAACTGGAGGCCAACCTTGTCTACATAGTGAGTTCCTAGACAGTCAGGGCTAAACAGGGAGATCCTGTCGCAAAATAAACAAATTAATTCATTAATAAAAATAAAATATATACTGCAGCAGTGTGATACAACAGAAGGGTCAAGACTTAAGTAAAAGGAATACGATAGCCTCCCTGGGTCAATTTTCCTATTGTCTTCACCAAAAACATCTGGCATAATGGAATCAACAGAGAATATAAAAGCTCCCCATGGGCATAACTGTAGTTTAGAAGAAAAAAAAATCCATATGCCAGCATTAATTGTTCTTCTCTAGGGGAAATAATAGTCCATAAAACTAAACCACCCAAGCCAGGTTACCAGGTCTTCCATGGAATAACAGACCAACAAAAGCAGAGACAGGTGGCCAGCTCCTCCTTCCTACTCCACATAAAAGGAAAGGCTTAGGGAAGCATGGAGAAACTTGGGATGGCCAATGTGAGATGATTACTGCCAAGGACTCAGTGCTTAGAAAGAAGTAACCCCCAAACTTTCCATCCCTCTAGGGTGGTAGTAAGCAATCTTCTAATTTACAGCCTCAGTTAATGTCTCACCAACAAAAACATCTATGTCATTTTGCGAGGAAAGGGAGCTAGTATCTACTAAGTCCTACTAGCTACCCGCCCCAATAGTTTACTAAGCATTCTTAATACTTACTGTTCTTAATAACGGCAATCAATTAGAAAGTGACCCTCATCTTACAGTGAGGAACTGGGGTTTAGTGGGGGAACTAGATAGAGGGGTCTAACTAATTAACTGGAGCCAGACATTCTTGGTTTGAAGACCATGGTCTTCTCTTATAGTATTCCTTCTCAAGTTAATATCGACAGCTGTAATAAAACACTACATGAAAACAGCCTGAAGCCAGACATGGTGGCAGGTGGCTGAGGTCCCAAAGTTTCCTCGAGTATCTAAATGAGACCACAAATAAGTAAATAAACAGCCAGGCACAGTGGCATATGCCTACTATCCTAGTATCTGGAAGGAGGCCAGTGAGGGCTACACAGCAAGACCTTGATGCAAAATAAATAAATAAATAAATAAATAAATAAATAAATAAAAATAAATAATAAAATAAAATAAAATAAAATAAAATAGGGCCTGGAGGGATGGCTCAGCAATTAAGAGTACTTGCTGCTCTAGCAGAGGACCTGAATTTATTTCTCAGCACCCACACAGCAGCTTACAGCCATATATAGCTCCAATTCCAAGGGATCAAATACTTTCTCTGGTCTCCTTGGACACCAAGAATGTTTATGGTACAAATACATACATATATACAGGCAAAACACTCATACACATAAATTAAAAAAAAATCTAAATATATACTCAATAAATTAAAGTTTCTGTACCTGGTATTCATCTGGAACTTTTTCTAGAGGAAATATAGGCTCTATATTTCGTGAGTGATTTATTCAATTTCTAATCCTCAGTACCCTACAAAAATAAGAAAATATTTTTAAACATAGAAGAAATATTATTTAACCACATAGTAACAAAATTATTAGAAAAACAAATTGCTCATACGAAACATTACTACAGATCAATATGGTTAAATACTTGTAAATCTGAGGACGTAGCAAACTTGCCTACTACACGAAGGCCCTATGTTTAATGTCCAATGCAGGAAAAATTAAAAGATTAAAATGTTAATAGATTTTGTTTGCTTTCACATACCAGAGTCATTCAGTCTAAAATGAATATTAACCTTTTTATATTAACCTTACTATTCATTTTAGCAACAAGTATATCTATTCATTAAAGAAACTATATATTTTACCCCCAAATCTTTTTCCTTCTTTCTTTTTTAAATACAAGGTCTCATGGCACAGACTTTAATTTTAGCACTGGGGAGGCAGAGGTAGATGGATCTCTGTGAATTTGAGGCCAGCCTAGTCTACACAGTGATTTCCAGGACAATCAGAGCTATTTAGTGAGACAGAATCTCTCTCTCTCTCTTTCTCTCTTTCTCTCTCTCTCTCTCTCTCTCACACACACACACACACACACACAAACAGACAGACAAGGTCTCATTATGTATTCCTGGATGGTCTGGATTCACATAGATCTACCTTCCTCTGCCTCCCAAACATGGCCATTAAAGGTGGCCCCAAAATCTTAGTCTCAAGTTCAATTTAGTGATTTTGGTAGAACAAGAAGTAGTTAATATATGTGTTTGGTGGTGCTTGCCTTTAATCCCAGCATTTGGGAGGCAGAGGCAGGCAGACAGATCTCTTTTTAGAGTTTGAGGACAGCCTGGTCTACAGTGAGTTCAGCCAGGATTGTGTAGAGACACCCTATCTCGAAAAGCAAACAGAACAAAACAAAACAGTGAATGTTAACCTGTAGAAAAAGGACTATATAGTCTTTATTTTGTTCAATTAGTATTGAATGAAACTAGCGAGAAATTAGACATGGATTTGAAACTCAGGAGAGGTAGAAACTAAAGATTTGCTGTGTAGATGAGTGCAGAGAATAGTGAGGATAGCCAGCAAGTATGACTATGGATCCATACCATGATCATTTCACAAGCCAGGCAGAGACTTGCCTGTTCATGACCACAAGTCAGTTTTTTGATGAATGAGTTAATTATAATTAGAATTTTTTATAAAATGTATCTGTGAATTTTCCTGTTTGATACTTGTGTGTGGCTTTTTGGGAATTATGAGACTTATCCCCTAAGTGCTGGGGTATGTCCCTTGGTGCATGTCACCAAGACCAGCCAACGTTTACTGTATTTTTAAAGTCTTAACTTTTCACCTTCTGTGTGTCGTTTTGATTTTAGCAAAAAGATACTGTCTGAGGTGGACCAAGCATCTTAGCACTCGTAGCAAGGCTAGTGCCGGGAGTTCAATTCCCAGAGTGCAAGGTTGAAACAAAGAACAGACTCTAGAAGTTGTCCCCTGATCTCCACACGCACTCAGTGGGACATGTTTTCCCACGCTTGCACTCCCCCCCAAAACAACAACAGTCATGATAACAATAGATAAAAATCTAGGACCAGTAAGATGGCTCAGAGATAAAGGTGCTTGCTGCCAAAATGAGCAACCCGAGATTGATTCCAAGGGCCTCCTGGTGGAAGGAGGACCAAGTTATCCTCAGACCTCCACAAGTGCTCTGTAGCTTGCACATTTACACACATCCACTCCGCACACAATAAACACATTTTAAACTCTAATAAAAAACTTAAAAATGAATTATCTGACTCAGGAAAAAAGATTACGAACAAAGGTGAGAGTCACTTAGAAGAGACTTTTTCTATACAGTCCAAGGCTGAAAGTATCCAAGAGAACGAAACTCTACTGGACATAACCTTTAAGGATAAAATAAAAACTCCCCTACAGAGATATGGGACTTCTTGAAATACGGGCTATTTTTTAAAAGGCTTTCTTTAGCACTTGGTTGTCATAGTAACAATAGTCACACTGATAACTCCACCTCCATAAAGTACATAAACACTGTCAACAGAAGTGTTTTTAAATGTCCAGTCTTTTTTCAAGGCCTTTATCATTTGAAAACCACCAAATGAGATTTGACAGAATTACATAAAGCTAATGGTCAAAACTGTACAAAACGAATATCCAGCAACAAAACAAAACAACAACAAACCTCTCCTCAGGTAATGTCTTTACTGTGTAGTAAAGGAGAACCATCAAGTCATCTTCACCTCTTCTCCCTCTTATGCATATAAAGTCTTTCCTCCTCCCACCTTAGCTGACTTCATTAGCCCTGCCGAAGGTATTGACAAGTCCCTCCAGTGCAGACACAATATATGTCTATGTTCAAGTTTTTCCCAGCTTAGGAAGTCAATACATATACAGAATAAAAAATATACAAAATAAAAAATCTTCAGAGTTAAGGTCCTACCCAATCACTGCAACTATAAACCCAAGTCACTCACCCCCCCATCCCCAATTCAACTATCTGCAGTCCCCGATAGGACTGCACAGACTGCCCTCCCCCTTAATTAATTGGAATTTCCGACTAAACCCCGCCGTCCAACCTCCAACTCGAACGCGAAATCTCTCAGAGTGACGTTACTACTGCCTTTGTGTTCAGACACAGAACGTTCACGACTCCCTTCGGACACAGGTCTACTTCCTGTAGACCGACTGTAAACACACAGATTCCTTACAGTCTGGGCCAGAAACCGTAAAGGATGCAAGAGTGGAATAAGCAACCTGAGGCGCGTTACGAAGGGAAACCTCTTTCAGATTCTTCAGCAGACAGCAGGCAAGACGCTCAAGTCCGCTTTCCTTTCCCCCGGCTGCCCTGCGGTCGCCAGCCCCGCTAGCACCGACCCTCCGCGGCCGCGCGTTCCTCACCGTGCTTCTCCGCCCGGGGCGCGTCGCGGGGAGCCCGGGGCACGAAGGTCGGCCGCCGCCAAGCCGGGGCTTGTGTGTTGGGCGCGCAGAGGCGGGCTCCAGGCCGGGTCTCGGGTAACCGCGGCCCCGCCTCTGGGACGTTGGGGTCGCGGGAACCGAGGCGGCAAGCGCCGGCTGCGGGAAAGCGGAGGGCGCGCCGCGCCTGCCGATTGGCCGCAGGCCGGCCAGTCCCGCGGCAGAGGCGGTACGGGGAGCGGCGCGCCACGTCTCCGCGACAGACGGCCCTGACAGCCAATCGGAGCCCGACCTGGGCTGGCGCTCGCCCTATCCCGAGGCTCTGTAGAGAAACCAGCGCTTCCGAAGCGTCGGAGCGCTACTCCGAGGATTTAAATCTTCCTTTGGGCGACGGTTAAGTTCCGGAATGGGTAGGCCAAACGCATGCGCAAAGAAAAAAAAAAAGCGACTTGCCGGAAGTGCGCCACGGCTCCTCACACCGACTGTGGCCAGGCTGCTAGGATTGTCTCTTTCCAACTTGGAGGTTCTCCCCGGTTATTCCTGTGCTTTCCTCAGGCAGGAGGGTCATCGCGAGTTCCAGAGGAGCTGGGATTGTTTAGAGACCCTGTCTCAAAAAGATTAGAGTCAGGTGTGGTGGTGCCGAAACCCGACTTTCAAGAGGTGGGTGGAGGCAGAGATCAAGTCAACATCTGCTGAGCTACGAAGCAAATCCAGGAACCTGTCTCAAGAAAAAAAACTTTCAAGCCCTTTACTTGGATGGACAGAGAACAGAGGAGGTTAAATTATTCCAAGTTGTTTCTTAGGAAGGATCTTAGCAATTTTGGAAAATTGTTTCTCGTTGAACAGAAGAACCTGTGGGCCATTTATACTTATTTCTAGTGCTAAAGTTGGGGACAGTTGTGGTATGTGATTTGTGTGGGCGTGCAGCCAGAGGTCCGTGTTGAGTATCTTTAAGCGATGATCAGGCATTGTGATAAAACACTTTAAAAGATTTATTTATTTACACAGTAATCTGCCAGTGTGTGTACCTGCAGGCCAGAAGAGGGCAGCAGATCTCATTACAGATGGTTATGAGCCACCATGTGGTTGCTGACAGTTGAACTCAGGACCTTTGGGAGGACAGCCAGTGCTCTTAAGCTCTGAGCCATTTCTCTGCCCCAAAACACTTTTTAAAATAAAAAAGAAAGCACATCTGTAATGTTAGGAGAGGGTAGCAAACATGTACTACGATTAGTTCGTGTTACATTAAACTTTAGATACGTGTATTTTTAAAAAGGCAGATAAAACTATTCTAAATGCATTAAAGACTGTAGTTAATGTATCAATATTGAATTAAGTGAAACAAATGTACATACTAATATAGAATGTTAAAAATAGGAGAGAGTGGGTTGGAGGTGCTGTGTCGTAGTTTTTTTGTTTTTTTTTTTTTCTGTAAATCTGAGACTGTTCTTGGAGGCTAGTATGCAGCTTAGGGGTAGTGCATTTGCCCAGCACATGCAGGATCCTGGGTTGACCACCACAATACAAGTAAATACTTTAAAAAGTAAAATCTGGTACTGTAGGGATAGTTCAGTGGTTAAGAGCTCTTGCTGCTCTTGCAGATGACCTGAGCTTAGTTGCCAGCACCCTGGTTGTTTAGATCACAGTTGTTTTTAACTCTAGCTCCAGGGGATCCAGTGTCCTCTTCTGGCCTCCTTGGGCACACCCACCCCTGGTGTACATTCGTAACACATGAATACATCTTAAAAAAAAAAAAGTCAGGAAGTGGCAGTGGTGGCCCCTGGGAGGCAGATCTCTGAGTTTGAGGCCAGCATGATCTACAGAGTTAGTTTCAGGACAGCCAGGGCTACACAGAGAAATCCTGTCTTCCAAAACGAATAAACAAAAAGTAAAAAGAAAGGGGGGGGGGTGGACAAAGGAAAAAAGATGAAACATGTATTGTCTTTTGAACAACTAAAACAGCATGACAACTCAAATGTCAACAATTTGAACTAAACATTTCACTAGCACTGGACTTCTCATCAGAATGTGTAATTAATTCAATGCATAAACACTTGTTTTGAGACAGAGTCTCATATAGTTGATCTTGAACTTACTATGTAGTCAAGGATGACCCAGATCCTCCTGCCTCTGCCTCTCAAGTGTTAGAATTACAGTCATGGTCCCCATGCCTGGTTTGTGCCATTCTGGGACTTGAACCCAGGGCTATGGTCTATGTTGTGTAAACATTATGCCAGTTGAACTGCATCCTCAGTGCCAGTGCATAAGCACTTTTTGACCAAAATGAAAAATGATCACCCTTGGCAAACAAGAAGGCTACCCTGAAGGCAGGCTGGCTTCATTTTTGTTTACTTATTCTTACTTTTCTTTGCAGTACTGGGGATTCACCTCAGAACCCTGTACCTGTTAGGAAGTGCCCTACTACTGAGCTACATCCTCAACCCCCCCCCTTTTTTTTGAGTGAAGGTCTTGGTAATTAGGTTGGCCAGGAACTTATAGTCTCACCCCAGACTCCTGAGTAGCTAGGGTTACAGGCATATTCCATCATGCCCAAGTGGCCCACTGTTTAGATTCTTTACTGCTGCTCTGAACAACACGTCACAGAGAGCTTTTCTCCAGCATGACTGCACCACAGAACCTGCACCAACCCTGGAGGACACCACTTAAGACAAGACTGAGAGGACCTGGCTCACCTAGGTCCTATGGGTAAGGCATTTCCCCTGTGCTCAAAGTGAGGCCTGTGATAGAACTAGAAAGACTGCAGTGACTGGTGTAAATAGGTCTTTATTTGCACGCCACATCAACACAGTCCTTGCTACATAACCGTGCTACTTAGCATGGGTGTGCTATTCCCTCACTTTGTCAATCAGCTGAGCGAACACTTCTGTGCTGCCCCCTGGTGTTGCAGCATGAGGCCCAACAAAAAGCTTCTGAAAAATGAAAAATTTAAGAACGTTTAGAATTGGAATGACTTTGCTTAGTTTTAGGAAAGCTTGTATTTCCAAGTATTTTTATTTTGAGTAATGGTGTAATGCAGCAAGCTCCAATTGTGCTATGTAGTCTCTGAAATTCATTTCCCTTATCTAGATATCATAGACTATCATGAAAGAGTGTGTGTCAGTTAGTTAAAAGGCTGCCAAATATTGCTACTTTAGGTATGCTATCGTTAACATTAGTAATAAAGGAGCAACACCATCCTATATTTGAAGAGATTAAGGGAACTGTTTTGTTAAGTCAGAAAACTCAGGAGTTGAGTGAAAGAGGAACTACAAATGCTACCAAGGACCTGTTACACACTAAGCTTTATGTTAAACAATGGGAGAAGTTTAAATGATGTGGCAAGCATAAAACAAGCAAAGTACTGTTTTATAGGCTAGATAATAAAAGGCAATTATCCAAAACCAATATAAATTATTGGTAGATTGCCTGCCAGGTTAAATAGACTGACTTCATCCTGTGCTGTCCTTTGATCCTGGTTTATATATATTCTACATCAAGACACTGGAGTTCCTATGGCTACTGACCTTTACAGGGAAAGCATGCTGTTATGCTGTAATTTATTTCACAAAGAACCATTTCAAATCTATCTTACTTAAAAAATATTTATGATTTTGGACTGTGTTTATAGTATAGTGGTACAGTACTTGCTTGGCTTGCATGAGGCCAGAAATGCTAAAGCATCAGATAAAGGTGAAAAATAAAATGCAAATTATAATTTTTAAATTGTATTACAATTATACAATGTACCAGGCTAATTACAAAGGAAAAAATTCGCCCACAATTCTGTATCCTAACTACTGTAAAGTAACTGTGTCCCAGCCAAAATTCACGTTGAAAAGGTTTTTATGAGCAGGGTCTCATTGTGTAGCCCTGGCTGGCCTGAAATTCAGATACCTGCCTGTCTCTTCATCCTAAGTGCTGGGATGAAAGGCACATCGAAATCTTAACTTCCAATGTGATGGAATGACAGTACTTATTAGTAGGGATCCTGCTCTTATAAAAGATCCCAGAGTCCTTCTTCCTTTCTATCCTGTGAAGTCACAGAACATGGAAGTTGGCACCTACCTGATGCTGAATTGGTGAGTGCCTTTATCTTGGGCTTTATCACCTATGTAACTATGAGAGGTTTTTGTTATTTATAATCTGCCAAGTCTGTGGTATTCTGTTATAGTGGCCCAACTAGACAAAGACACTAATATCAGTTAGTTTGGAGTACAGTTTTCTTCCTTTTCTTTTCATGGTTTTTTGAGACAGGGTTTCTCTGTGTAGCCTTGGCTGTCCTAGACTCCCTTTGCAGACCAGGCTGGCCACGAACTCACAGAGATCTCCTTGTCTCTGCCTCCCTGAATGCTGGGATTACAGTCAAGCATGTGCCATCAAGCCTGGCTCCTTTTATTGTTTTGAGACAGGGTCTATGTAGCCCCAGCTGCCCTGAAACACTACATAGACCAGGCTGACCCCAACTCATAAGAGAACCTCTGAGGGCTGGGATTCAAAGCATGTGCCACCAGCCAGTCATGGTGGGGCATGCCTTTAATCCTAGCACTTAGGGAGGCAGAGGCAGGGGGATAGATGGGGAAAATCAGGGACAAGCCCCGATAGGTTAGCCAGTCTCAGGTGCTCAACCCTAAACACACATATACAAGCGACACTAAGTGAACTCAGCAGGCTGTATTTACATGTACATATGTGTGTGTATATGTGTATGTAGCAATAAGAAGAGGTCATGAATTTGAAAGTGAGGATATGGCAGGAACTAGAGCATGAAGGAGGGGTGAAAATTATGTATAGTTCCCATATATAATTTTTTTTGTAAAAATGTTTATCTTATATGTATGGGTATTTTGTCTGCATACCATATGTATACCTGCTAGAAGAGGATGTCAAAGCCCTTGGAACTGGAGTTACAAATGGTTGTGAGCCACCTTGTGGGCACTAGAAATTGAACCTGGGTCCTTTGCAATAACAGCAAGTGTTCTTAACCCTTGAGCCATCTCTCCAGCCCCATGAAATTCTAAAAAAGTGTTAAAATTTAAACAAAAGAAACCTTTCAGCAAGTCAGCAAGTGTAAGGAACAGGAACCCTGAGACAGATTGTAGGCTCTCACCAGATACCAAATCTGCTAGGGCTCTTTCTGTTTCACCACCTCCTGAATTCGGAATTCTCTGTTGAGATTCTGCAACGGGTTAATTAGTCGTCCTTTACAATATAACATACCTTTCATTCTGAGGATGGAGGCACCCATTGATATTAGCACTAAGTGGCCCTCTCCAGGAAAATACAGGCAAAGCTGTCTTACAGCTAACAGCCACTGCCTATTGTATAATAGTTTCTATAAATTTAAGGCTGCTACAGGAATGATAGAGAGAAATTAGCAACTGTTCTAGCTTCAGTTCTGCCCTATGCTGTAATAAACCCAATTTCCTTTATTAATTTTTGATCTCCCAGTTTATTCTTTTAGAATGTGTACAATGGAAGTTTTGGTGTCTTTAAAAACTCAATTACATTATGTAAATGTTTTTTAAAAGATTTACTTGTTTATTATGTATACAATGTTCTGTCTACATGTATGCCTGCAGAACATAACTTATTATAGATGGTTGTGAGTCACCATGTGGTTGCTCGGAATTGAACTCTGGAAGAACATCAGTGCTCTTAGGCTCTCTGAAGCCATCTCTCCAGCCCATAAATGTTTTTGTTTTAATCCTAAGTGTGGGATTTTAAGTTTGGGCTTTAGTTTTGTCCATAGCTGATAATTGCTTCCTGTGGGGTGTGGTATTTGTTAGCTGGTAATGGCCTGCCTCATGCAGCATGGAGGAGCATGATGTAGGGCTCTGAGGGATATAAACATGAAGCACAGAAAGAGGAGGTGTGGCAGTTTGGAGAGACCAGAATTTGAAGTGCCTAGCTTCTTATTGCTACAGATACTGGCTCTGAAATTTTTTTTTTTTTAAACATGGGGTCTCATTTAGCCCAGGCTGACTTGGAACTTGCTATATGGGTTGAAGTGGCCATAAAGTTCTTCTTTTCTTACTGACACCTCCCAGCTGTTGAAATTACAATTATGATCATACTGTTTGGGTTCGTTTTGCTGATGTAGCTCTGGCTGGTTTGGAACTTAAGAGTGTAGTCCAGAACAAGGTGACCTCAAATTCACAGAGATCCACCTGCCTCTGCCTCACAAATGCTGGGAATAGAGCTGTGCTTCAAACTCATTATCCTCCTGCTTCAGCCTCTGGCTTTAAGTTTCTTCTGCAAAATAAGCTTATCTAACAATAATTATGTTGCTACACAAGACTGCAGTTATGATAGGACACAATAAACAAACAATATATGAACCATGTTGAAAGAATGTTAGCAATAGGGGGCTGGAGAGGTGGCTCAGAGGTTAAGAGCACTGGCTGCTCTTCCAAAGGTCCTGAGTTCAATTCCCAGCACCCACATGGTGGCTCGCAGCCATCTATAATGAGATCTGGTGCCTTACTGTGGCTTGTAGGCACACATGCAGACAAAGTATTGTATAAATAATAAATCCTTAAAAAAAAAATCTTAAAAAAAAAAAAGAATGTTAGCAATAAAGTATTAATGAGATTTCTTCTGTGGCAGTAACTGGAAATATCCCACCCCTCCTTCCCTGCTGGAAAGATAAACATTGTGGAAATGAAGGAACTTGAGAGAAGCACAAAGGGCAAAGGTAGAAAAAAGGGAGCACAGAGGACTGCCATTTGAGAGGCTGCCTGGTTACCCTATTACCTCAGGACTGCTCTCCACAGCTAATTTTGGATTCCAATATCTCCATAAACCTCACAAATTTTGTCTTTTTGTAATTCTATTTGAGAAAGCCAGAAGTTTAATTAGCTTTCTAACCAGCCAAATTTATGCATTTGAGTACTTACCATATTTAAAATTTCTGTGTGATTAAGGAAGCTTATTGATTCTGTATTTTAATTGAGTTGACTTTTAAAAAAACTTTGAATTTTAATTGTGATATAGAAGTTATAGTAACAAACAATGGCTTTGATATAGACATTATTTCCATTGGATAAGTGCAATAAAGATCATATCCTGGATCCCTCTTCCCCACAAAAGGCAAAGAAATAAGAGGGTGAAATGAAAGATAAGAAAAAAGAAGTTGACAGGGAGACTTTAAGAAAGCTACCAGTGGGAATAGGAGAGGGAAGGGAATAAGTTAGGGAAAGCAAACCGCAGAAAGCAGACCAGGGAGGAAAAAAACAGCCTAAGACTTGGAGGAGGCCAGGGAATGAAAGGTGAAGGAAGAAAAGAGTAACAGAAGGAAAAAGAGGATAATCAGAGGGCTAAATTGCAGCCTGTTTGTTTGCTTTCATTTAAACCTCTGGTCACTGTCTCTAAAGCTTTGTTTCTTTTTCATAGTCTCTTTAACACAATGATAACTGACTCCATCTTTCACGTGGAGCTAATGCTCACATGGCCACTCAGTTCTAAAAACAGGGGCATGCATTCTTCTCAGCCTTCTGTTCTTCTAGCCTTACTCACACGGTCAGACCTTGATGGGTATAATAGAAACTAAAAGGTTTTCTTCGTTGATGAAATGAGTCAATTCAGTTCAGCTTAAAGCATAAAGGCAAGTTTACTGATTGCAGCTCTTAGGTGGAGTCCCAAGGAACAAGGCCAGGGAAGTTGCCATGGAGAAGACAGAGAGGAAGGGGACAAGAAAGAGAGAAAAAAAGTGGGTTCCCAGGGAGAGAGAAAATGCAGAGAGGGAGGGAACCAAAATGTATGGATTTGGGCTGAAAAGTTCTGGGTAGAGGTAGGGGTATGCCAGCCCCCCCGTAACAGGTTGGGACTGAGGGATACTGGGAGAACCTGCAGGCCAGCTCCACTTTGGTATGTTAAATATGCACCTTAGCTGCTTGTCTCTGGTCTGAAACCCTGGACAAACTATCTCTGAAATTTCATTTCCCAATATCACATACAGACCAGCAGCATCTGTGCTGCTAGCTCACTTGATCAAATGCCTGCCACTGTATCCACTTCCTTGTCAACGCTCAGATGTCCCGGTTCCTTTCCCACTATCATCCCACAAATGCCATTATATGCTATCCTGTGTAGTTTTGATTAAACATTATCATAAACATCTTCAACTCTCTAGACCTCTTGATTCTCTCTGTTGTACTTACCTTAAAAACTGAACTCTGAAAAATGATAACCATCTGCTTTCTCTGGCTACACTGGAACAACCATACACCTTCAGTTAACTGAAATCCATGGACTCAGGGCCCAAATGAGCTCTATAGGGGTCACCACATTCTCCAGATTTCTCTCCTACCTGCCAACAGTAGTTTGAAGAAAAAGGCATTTCTGTGTAACATTAAATGGTTAACTGATCAGAACTTCAGTGATTTGGGGAGCTGTAATATTATTGCAGGTCCAGAGTCAAATTATCTTAGCAAAACAACCATTTATTGCCCACCTCTGTGTGACCTAACATTCTTGTGACTATTAGGTAAGTCCTTTTGTAATGTACAAACAGAATCCTAGCTTCCAAAACCAAAGTCTATGAATGTCATCATATAGCATCTAAGGCCAATAGCAGAGATCACCAGCTTTGCTATCAACCATTTCCACTAACTTATCTGAAAAATGCCTTGATTCATAACGCTGTTCTGTGACTATTAAAACTCCATGAAAATGCTATCACTGTTGTCTCCAACTTTCAAAGGTTTGTGTTCATCCATGCTTACTCCTTAAGACTTTTTTTCTTCTTCTTCAAGATTTTCCCCTAATGGCCCGGGTCGGGGTAACAGAGCTGGGCTTAAAGGCTTTCACAGCGGTTAGACTATAATCTAAGTGCTTTTCCATAACCGGCTCAACTCTCCATCACTTTTCATTCCCCTCTCCAGCCCTAACCTTCCAACATGGCCCCGTCTCTCGGTGTGCCACTGCATCCTAGCCTCTCAAGTCTTGGTACCAAGGTCACCTCTTCAGAGGCCTTCTCTGCAAACCTCAACCAAACTGTTCTTGTTTTTCCCCGGTTTCTTCCCAACTGCGCCGTTGCTCTCACTGGTTTCTGTGTTTGCCTATTCAGTTCGGTCGCTTCTCGTGGGAGAGGGGAATCCGGGTGACCAAACGTCGGGTCTGGCTAAACACGGACCCAGGCTCTGGAGCTGAAACGCCTTGGGTCTCCAGCCACGCTAGGAAGAACCGGAACCGCGAGCGGAAGCTGGGGCCGCTCATGGAGGCCCCGCCCCTTCCGGTCGCGGCGGCCCGCAGCTGGCGGCCGGGCCGGGAGCCCGCTCAGCCCGCCCCCTCCCTGCCGCCCCGCCCGTGCCACCGCGCCGGCCGCTGTCAGAGTCGCGTTGTATGCTGAGCAGCTGTCGTCGCTGGCTGCTGCACGTCCCAGTCCCGAGCTTTCCGCCGCTGACCCGCGCACTGCGGCTCTGCCCTTTCCATCTCATGAAGCCGTTGGTCGTGTTCGTTTTGGGCGGGCCCGGTGCGGGCAAGGGGACCCAGTGCGCGCGCATCGTCGAGGTGAGGCTGTGCGGGAGGGCGATGGAGAGCTCCCGGGCGAGCGGGCCGGGGCCAGCGGGAGCCGCCGCGTTGGCGGCCGCGCCCCCCGCCGTGGGCAGCGGACTACGAATCCCGACGGCCACCGCGCGCCCGGGCCGGGGGGCGTCGGGTCTGCGGGTGCGCGCAGCGTCGCCCGCTTTGTTCCCGCGCGCCCTTGCTTTGGCTCCCCGGACGGGGCTCTTCTCTTCTGGCTAGGTCCTGGCTGTCACTCCTCGGCTAATCCGCCTCGAGGAGCTGGACCCGGATCTTGTGGTAGCTGAAGTACCGGATCCGTGAGAGCCCAGGCTCTAACCTTTGGCCCAGCTGCCAGCTCACGCTTTTTCCTTGGGCTAGTGAGTCACCCCCTCTCTCTGGACCTCAGTTGTCTAAGCAAATAAGAAACTCTGCTTTCTGAGAAAGTGAAACACCGCCCAACTATAAAATCCTCTTCAGGAAAAAGTTTGCTTTAGGGCTGGAGAGATGGCTCAGCGGCTAAAGGCTCCTGCCGCCAGGTTCCATCCCCAAGACTCCCATGGAGAGAACCAGCCCCCGCGAGCTGTGGCTCCAGTGTTTGCCCGCACAAACAAATATAAACACAGTCAACGTTTTGGCACAAGGTTACCCAGTTCCATTCTCTTAGTGTTTGAGGTCGGAGGTGGCGTGTACACGGAAAGAGGAAAAGACTTTTAAACTCTAGCAGGTGTGGGTGCACACCCCGTTTTTCTAGTTGCAGTGAGCTGTAAAATGATCTGACGAGGAAGGCTTAATGGACAGTCTTGGGCAATGTTTGAAAGGAAAACAAGACAAAAACGAAAGGCAGCCACTGTTTTGGGTAAAACATCCAACGTTCACCACTGAATTGAGTGTTTGGTAAAAGGTTTGACCCAGAAGTTGACAAATTATTTCCTCTTCCTAGGCTGTGGCCTATATTTGCTTTGGATTTTTCCTCGTCCTATATTCTATTCTCAAAAGAACATCCACAGATAATAGAATAATGTGTTCTACAGTTGTATTTATAATTACAGATGAAAACTTTTGGAAACTAGTTCAATCACAGAGTACATAGCATTTTTCTCGTTTTTATTTCTGTTGGTTTTGACTTTTTAAAAGCGATGACAAGTGGATTTTATAAGTAATTTTATAACTGGTTTCAGTTTATTTTATAAGTAATATGATTAAAATGTTAATAGCATGGTAAAGGAAGGACCAGGGACTTTATAGTCAAAACAGATAGCAATTCAGGGCCTGACTCTACTATTGTTTTTCTAGCACAAGAGAAGTGACTTTTAGCTTCAGTTGCTTTGTAAGAAGGGAGAAAATAGAAATGTCCGTTTTGTATTTGTGACTCTTAAATGGGCCTGACACCTGGCACATAGATGCAAATATTTTCTTCTTTAAGCTTCCTGGTTTTATTACGTTGGTCATTTAATTTATTTTTGGAAAGACAACAGGTTTATTTAATGTACTGCATGGGGCAGCAGGCTGGGCATAAGTGCTATCTAAAACTGGTAATTTTTATTCTAAAGATGCATTACTTTTCAAAACTTGGATTGTGACTTTTCTATTTGAGTGCACTCAATTACTTTGTTTCTGAATTTGTAGTGAGTCCTTAAATGTCCACACTCAACCTAATACCCCTGTTACTCTACTGTATTAAAAAATCTCTGTGTTCAGCAACTAGTAGTTCTACTTCATGAAGTAATAGCTGGTAATTCTTAAACCTGTTAATTAGCAATTATAAGAGTCCATGAAGCAGGGTGTTATGGCTCATGCCTTTAGTCCCATCACTCAGGGAGGCAGAGGCAGGTGGATTTCTGTGAGTTCAAGGCCAGCCTGGTCTACAAAGCAAGCCAGGACTGTTACACAGAGAAACCCTGTCTTGAAAAAAACAAAAGAAAATTAAAAAAGAGTCCATGATGAGATTTTTTTTTCTTGAAGTTTATTCTTTTACTCTTTTACTTATTATTTAAGACTTTGGAAGTTGTATGAGCTTAAGCTGTGGGTTGTTTGTCATGGTTTTTGTTCATTTTTCTGGTTGCACTGGCAGTGGAACCCAGGGTTTCAACACATGAACGGCATGCACTCTACTACAGAGCATCCCTCCTTGTATTTTTTACTTTAAAATCCTAAATAAATTTGTTCCTGCACTCACTCTGTAACCAAGGCAGGCCTTGAACTGATGGCTCAACTTCATAAAAAGCTGTGATCATAGGCATGTCCTACTGAGCCATCTAGAAAAAATTATTTTGAACTTTTTTGCTGTTGTTTTCATTTCCCATAAACGTTCACCTGATAATCTGCTATTCCAAGTGTATAATTTAGCAATCACTGTTCCCTAGCTGATTACACACTGGAATGTCTGTGGTCAGGTAAATCAGGTATTTTCCCCTTTGACAGTCTGCATTTTGCTCAATATTTTATTATGCAAGGAGCTATGAACTTAGTCCCCAAAGATGGCAGGTTTCAAAATTATTATTATTATTTTTTTTACTGTAGGGAAAAAGTTACATAACTCAATGTTAAATTCTCCAACTATCATGCCAAAACAATTTTACTTCACAGGGTACCTGAAGCGTTGTTGGTTATAGAATTGTTTCTTTGGAGAGAAGCTGTTTTGGTTTCCAGCTCAGACTGCCAGAAGTTGTGTTGTTCTGTGTTGTTTGTTTTGAGGTATATTAACACAGTCTGGCCTCAAACTCTCTTCTCCTGCCTCAGCCTACCAAGTTCTAGGATGACAGGTGTGTGCTGCCATATGCTGTCAGAGTCAAGGGATACAGAACCTGAGAGTGTCATGCCCTCTTGTTCTGGAATATTGGAGTTAGGTAAGAGAGTGTGTTGGGAGGAAGCTGGTAGTTTCTCAGGAGTCACAGTCCACTTTAGTAATTGCTCCAGTGGTGGGGAGGAAGGGCAGGTCTTAGAAGAACCTTTTAAGATATCTCCTCCTGGGAAGATAAGTTTTGAAGGAGCTGTGGGAATTGACTTTACTCATTTATTTACAGTAGTCCTTTTCAGTTTAATTTTATTTTCTAATTCTAAATCTCTTACACTAATTTTTTAATTAACCATTTTCTAAATCAGTGTAATACTTTTATTTTAATTAAATGTTCAACGGATGTGTTTTCTTTCTTCTCCTCTTACTCCTGCTCCTCCTCCTTTTTTGTTTGTTTTTCAAGACAAGGTTTCTTTGTGTAGCTGTCCTGGACTCACTTTGTAGACCAGGCTGGCCTCAGACTCACGGAGGGCTGCCTGCTTCTGCCTCCCACAGTGCTGGGATTACAGGCCTGGGCCATTTGGACTGGCTTAATGATGCACTTCTAAAACTCAGAGGGATGCTGTATACTTACTACTTACATTGTGTGCATATGTATGTGTGCACATGCTATGGTACGTGTGAGGTCAGAGGACAGCTTTGTGGAGTTGGCTCTCTCCTTTCACCTTTATGTGAGCTCGTGAATGGAAAGTAGGTCATCAGGCCTCGTTTATTAATATTTTTAAAATTAAGCTTTATTTTTGTCTTGGCCCAGAATAAATTAGAGTGCTGTAACCTAAACTTAACTTTGAAAACAGCATCCACAATTTTACATGAGTTGATTGGAAAGAATATTTAATTTCTCTTTTACAGATTGTGAATATTTTGTTTACATAAGTAATAAGTAAAACATTTATTATCTGTGTCATACTTCCTTAAGACTTATACTGTGCTTAGAAAAGTTTTGAATGAGATTAAATTTAAGAATATAAAAGTAGAAACTTGGTTTTATTTATCTTTTTGTCTCTGTTGTTGAGCATTGTACCTAGCACATAGTGGGTACTTACTGAATAAATATTGATGACAGAAGGTATTAATGTATCCTGAAGCTATATACATTTTAAAAATTTGCTCCCTAGGGGGCACCCAAGTAGCTTTCTGGACTTAACATGAATGAGACCTATCTTTCAGATGGTTTTGTTTACTCTGAGTGAATGAATGTTACATATTAAGCAGAATTTTTAAAGCTTTTGACTTCAAAATCTGGAACTCATCATGTACACTCAGAAGGAACTAGATAGGAAAAATCTGGTAGACCTTAAGTTCTAGTCTTTCAAGGATAAGACTTTTTCTTCATGGTAAGGTATGGTTAAAGGAAGATTTTTTTTTTTTTTTTTGAGACAATTTAAAAGCTTTAAAGAATCTACAAAACCTTTTGGGGCTAGAGAGATGGCTCTGTGGTTAAGAGCACTGGCTACTTTTTCCAGAGGACCTGAATAGATTCCTAGCACCCACATACATGGTGCTCACACCGTCTGTAACTTCAGTTCCAGGGGATCTGACTCCCCTTTGCCATCAACAGGCACCAAGTATACACATGATACACATACATACATGCAGGGAAAGTACCCATATGAATTTAAAAAGCAACAAAACCTGACGTTATGAAGACCCACTATTTCTTTAAGGGTGCTTGTAACAGTTTTTTGTTGTTTTGTTTTTTGTTTGTTTTGTTTTTAGTTTTTGGAGACAAGGTTTTTTTGTGTAACAGACCTGCATGTCCTGGAAGTAGCTTTGTAAACCAGGCTGGCCTTGAACTCATAGAGATCCACTTGCTTCTGCCTCCTGAGTTAACATAGGTTTTTTTTTTTTTAAGAAGATTTTTTGATATTTTAGAAGAGCTTCAAATTATCTACTTTACTTTTATTATTATTATTATTAATTTTTTAAGTTGCAAAAGTAACATGTCTGTTCAGTTTTTTCTCATCTAGAAGTTAGCATTATTTACTGCTTTCTCCGCTATATCTAAAAAAATTTTACTTATTTTAATTTTATGTGTGTGATGAGTGTTTGCCTGCATATACTACGTACATGCCTACTGTGTTTGAGACCAGAATAATGTGTCAGCTCTCGTGGAACTAGAGTTAGAGACAGTTGTGAGCTGCCGTGTATGGTGCTGGAATCAAAGTAGAGTGTTCTATAAGAGCAGCAAATGAGCTGAGTCATCTCTTCAGCCTCCTCGTCCTCAATATCACAAAGTCTGAAAATATGTAAAATTTTTACATCTAAGGCAGGGTTATTCACTTTTCCTGCCCCCAAACAAGTCATGTTTATTCCACCTTTCAGGGCATTTTTCTCTATATGTAATGGATTTTTATTTGTAATTGCAGAATATTCTAGGTATTGTCGTAGCATAGTTGCTCCATACCACTTGGTGGCTACTCAGGACAGTTTCTAGGGATGGTTTTGCTGTTAACTGTGCTTTAGTGCATCTTCTTGTAAATATAACTTTGCATATGGATCTTCTGTTTATAGGGTTCTTTAAAGTGGATTGCTGCCTCAGAATATGTACATTTTATTTTACTTGATAATTATGAATACTTTGAAAAAAACAACCAGAGTTTTCCAGAGGAACAGAGCTATTAAGAGATATATAAAGACATAAAGATAGAAAAGTGTTTTTATTTGGGGAACTATCTCATAATTACAAAGGCTGAGAAGCCACATGGTAGGCCATATCTAAACAGGAGAATCAAAGAACCTGAAGTTTTCTAGGAGGGTGATTTTTCTCTTACTCTGCCTTTTGTTGTAAAACATCTCATCAGATTGGATGGTGAGATGATGAGGGCTAATCTATTTTCAATCCTGTCCTGTTTTCCTGGATTTTAATAACACATGGGTATCCCCCTGCTGTCATATTCCTCTTCCATCGTTTATTCTATTCTCTCAAACTGTGAGCCCAAGCAAACCCTCCTTTAACTTTCCTTTTGTCAGTTGTGTTGTCATAGCAATGTGAAATTAATGTCACAGTCCATGGCCTTTGTGTGTGAGTCTCAGAACCAGGGAAACAAAATAACCCCCAGCTTTATGAGTACATGTGTTGTGCCAAAGGAGTTTCTCTGTGGTAAGGGAGCTAACAGTAAATTTCCCTTTTTTCCCCCTGTATTTTAAGATAGGGTTTCTTTGTTGTTGCCCTGGCGGTCCTTGAACTAGTTTTGTAGACCAGGCTGGCCTCAAACTCAGAGATCCACGTGCCACTGCCTCCCAAGTCCTGGCATTAAAGGTGGGCATACCATGTCTGGTTCTAGAAGTTAAAATAAAATTTGAAAAAATTCCCTTGCTCAGTCTGCCATAAATCTATCTTCACCACCGGTTATTTCCCTATTCTTAGTCTTTTTGAAATCTTCTTAATTTGCTCCCTTTGGGTTAAAGTTTCATGGACCATATTTGGTTACTCTAGACATGTTCCAGTTCAGATACTATTAGAACTGTGATCATGGAAAACCTAAAAGTCACACACAAAGTATATGTTATAACAGTTCATTTTGAATTGAAAACAGAGCATTTCTAAAAAAAAAAAAAATTACTTCATGGACTGGGGAGACGGCTCAGCGTTAAACGTGCTAGATGCTCTTGCAGGGAGCCCCACATTATGGCTCACAGGCATCTGTATGTGGAACTTGAGTTCCTGGGCATCAGATGCCCTGTGGTGGGCACCAGACATATACTTGGTGCACATACATACATACATACATACATACATACATTCTGGCAGCCAGTGATACATATGAAATAAAAGTAAAGAAAATTTTTTTAAAAGGAAAAGAAGTCACGTTAGGGAGTCTTGACTAGATACACGTGTGTGTATGTGTGTGTGTGTGAGAGACAGAGACAGAGACAGAGATGGAGAAAGACGGGGAAGAGACAGAGACAGAGAGAGGGCGCACACAGAGGCTAGGTGTCTTATTTTTTATGCCATATTCTAGGTCTTGTTACTTTTAAGCTAATATTGTAGCTCAGCTGCTACATGAAAGTATATTTGCTGTAACATTTCACTTGCTTTAACCTGTCAAATCAAGAACATTTTTACAGACTAAACATATGATAAGAGCATTTAGAAGTTAATAGAGAACAGGTGTAGCTTGAAAGACTCTTTGCTGACAGTTTTGTTCTGCCTGATGAATAAAGTTAACAAAACATCAGTTGGATAAAGAAAAAAGCACTAGTTGTAGCTTACTACTCCCAGACACTGTCACTATGAGAGGATAGGTCCTATGAAACATATGCTATACGTCTGGTTTCTGTCAGTCTTTTCCAAAACACCCATAAGTTGGTTCCACTCGCCATTAGACTATATCCCATTCTAATAAGCAGATATACTCATTTGGGGTGTGTGAAATACCGCTTCCTGCCCACTTTCTGTTTGGAGCTTCCAGAGTGGATTAGTCATTGTTGTTTGCTATTGGAAAGTCATGTGTTTAAACCCACAGGATTTACCTGTGTATTTATATATATGTATATATATGTATATATATATATATATATATATATATATGGTTTGGGTCAATAATAACATAAATTTCCATTTTCTTCTTGTCTACTGGGAGCATAGAGGCACTTGAGAAGTTTTGATCATGTAATTGACTTGGTTAATTTAGGTTATCAGATGGTTGAAGATTGTCTTTGTTATTCATTTAATGACTGATGGCCAATGTGAGTAGAAATGACAGTGTTTCAGAAATGGAGACAAGCAAAGCTGAAGCAAATGAGACAAGGTTGGCCAGAATCTGGCAGGATCAAGATGGGTCAAATACACTGGATCTTTGTGTGGGGGTGAAGTTCTTGAGTGCATCCCTGTGTTACAGACCCCTTTTCACTTTGAGTTTCCATTTAAAAGTGCACCAACATATTCTGGGAGTCAAAGAAGCCCATTCATTCTTAGCAGATAGGTAGCATGAGCAAGAAATAAAACTTAATTATTTTACGCCACTGAGTTTGGGCATTGCTATACCATAACCAAACTTGAGTACTACATATGCACAGCTTAGCAACTAGGAGTTGAGTGCCTTCTTTCAGACAATGTATTGCTAAGGGCTTAACTGTATTAAAACAGAATGTATCCTGGACTCACCTGTGCATTGTAAGTATGAGTACAATACTAGTGATGAGAGAGCAAACTCCTTTGGAAAGGTAAGTTGTAAAATGGAGTTCTAGAACAATCCCTGAACCACTCAGGTTAATTCACCCCCTGATTCCTTTCCCGTGTCTAGGGAACTCAGTGCTAGGTGCTAAAGCCACCATTAGCACTTGTTTTAAAAGCATCAGCCAAGCATGGGAAGGACATACTTTTTATGTCTAGTTTATACATACGGAAGTTTCAAATTTGGAAGGTTTCTTCCTGGGATATCTCAATAAATAACTCTCCCACCAAGGTTATAGAGACTTGCAGGCTAAGTGGCATATCTGCATTGACCACCAAAGTATTACCACAGAAGTCCATTAAGGACTAATTCTCAGAGGAGGTCAGTAGACATGGGTCAAGTTTTTTCTGTATTAACTAGGAAGTCAGTACATTTCAGTTTCCCCTGGAACTGGAGTTGTGAGCTGCCGCGTGAGTGCTGGGGATAGAACTGGATGCTCTGGAAGAGCAGCCAGTATTCTGAGCATCTTTCTAGTCTTTCACCTAAAACTGTAAATTGTAAAATAATCTCATCCTGTGGGTTTATTTATTTATTTATTTATTGGTAATGTCCTTGGAAGAAAAAAGTTTTAGTTTTTGATCTTAGCCATTCTGATAGATGCAAATTGGACGTTTGCTCAACCATGTTCATAGCAGCTTTATTCGTAATAGCCAGAATCTGGAAACAACCCACATGTCCCTCTACCAAAGATTGGATAAAGGAACTTTGGTACATTTATACGATGGAATAATACTCATTAAAAACAAGGAAGTCATGAAATTTGCAGGCAAATGGAGGAACTAGAAAAGATCATCCTGAGTGAGATAATACAGACCCAGAAAGACATACATGGTATATATTCACTTATAAGGTGATTTTAGTCATATAGTACAGGATAGACATACGATAATGCACAGACCCCAAGAAGATAAATCCGATGGACATTTTAGGCTTCATGTTGGCCCACTAGTTAGGGGAGTGGGTGATATTTCTGACACAGACTATGTTGCCTGCTTTCTGATCACTTCCCCCTGATAACAGGGGAGAAAGACAAACTCAGTCCTCAGGTGAATAGATGAGCTGGGGTGTCTGAGTAGGGGGGACTCCCCTATTTCTCAGAATAGGGGAGAGGGGAAGGGGGAGGGAGGGTGGGGCTGGGTAAAAAGAAGGGAAGGGCCTATGACTGAGATATAAATTGAATTAACTAATAAAAAAGGATAGAATCTAAAAATCATTTTGATTTGCATTTCCCTGATGACTAAGGACATTGAGCATTTCTTTAAGTGTTTCTCTGCCATTCAGTACTCCTCTATTGATAATTCTCTGTTTAGCTCTGTACCCCATTTTTTAAAAAATTGTATTATTTAGTTTGTTGGTGTTTAATTTCTTGAGTTCTTAATATATTTTGGGTATAAGTCCTTTGTTGGATATATAGAGTTGGTGAAAGTCTTTTCCCAGTCTGTAGACTGTCGTTTTGTTCACTTGACAGTATCCTTTGCTTTACAGAAGCTTTTCATTTTCATAAGGTCTCATTTATTTATTGTTGATCTTAGAGCTTGAGCTGTTGATGTTCTGTTCATGAAATTGTCTCCTGTGCCAATGAGTTCTAGGCTCTTCCCCACTTTTTCTTCTAGTAGATTTAGTGTGTCTGGTTTTATTTTGAGGTCTTTGATCCACTTGAACTTGAGTTTTGTGCAGGGTGATGAATATGGATCTATTTGCATTCTTCTACATGTAGACATCCAGTTAGACCAGCTCCATTTCTTGAAAACACTGTCTTTTTTCCATTGTATGGTTTTCTTCCTTGTCAAAAATGAAGTGACATGCTGGCAAGGTTGTATAAAAAGGGAACATGCCATGGCTGGTGGAAATGCAAATTTGTACAATCACTGTGGAAATCAACCTGGCACTTTCTCAGAAAATTGGGAACAGCTCTACCAGAAGAAGAATTATATACTACTCCTGGGCACATACCTAAAAGTGCCCCACCATACTTCAAGGACATTTGCACACAGCTATGTTCTAGCCAGCAACTGGAAACAACCAGATGCTCCTCAACTGGAGAATGGATACAGAAACTGGCTACACAACGTAATACTGCTCAGCCATTAAAAACAAGGACATCGTGAAAATTGCAGGCAAATGGGTGGATCTGGAAAAGATCATCCTGGGTGAGCTAACCCAGACCCAGAAAGACACACCTGGCATACGCTCAATCATAAGCAGATATTAGCCATACAATACAGGATAACCAAGCTACGATCCACAGACCCAAAGAAGCTAAGTAACAAGGAGGACGCTAGGGAGGATGCTTAATTCTCATTCAGAAGGGCAATTAGAATAGACACTGGAAGCAGTTGAAGAAAGGGAACAGGATGGGAACCTACCATAGATGTCCTCTGAAAGACTCCACCCAGTAGGGGATGCTGAGACTCACAGCCAAACTTTGGACAGAGCACACAAGGAATCTTATGGAAGAGTCATAAGGCCATGTGGGTGACCTTGCCAGTCCACAGAGGAAGAGGATGCAGGCAGTCCTGGGGTAGTCTGGGGTCTGGTAAGGGAGGAGGGCTCTCCTTTTCTGAGTACTAGGGAAGGGGGACAAGGGGAAAAGGAGAGAGGGTGGGACTGGGATGAGATGAGGGAGAGGGATTTAAAGTGAATAAATAAAAGAAACAGAAAAAAGATTTCATAACCAAGTAATAAATCTTGGATGTTTAAGCATATGCTGTCCTTTTTCTTGCTTGTGTTGCAGAGAATAAAAACTTGCTAAGTTAGTCCAGGACTACAGTGGAGACAGTAACTGATAAGTGATTGTATTGGAGTTCAGGACATATATAGAAGGGATAATATATAGAAAGGAAAAGAGAGGTAGAGTAAGTTGTAGTTAGTCACATCAGATTAGTTCTATGGGAGAAGGTACCCTTTTTGCAAATGGTTTCCGGTGATCTTCTCAATGTGTAGCCATAGCAGGAAAGGAAATTTTATAGAAAACATTTTCTATGAGTTTGTTGCTTTTTCTGCCATTTTCCTTGATGAAAACTCCAATCAAGAACCTGCTTGCTCTGCAGTATAAAAGTAGACATAGTTATCTGTATTCAACATTAGACCCTAAGCTATATTGGGATTGATTGCCCTGTAATCAAAAACATATTCCTGGACTAGGCATGGTGGTGTACATCTTTAATCCCAGCACTCTGGATAGCCAGTGAGGCCCTATGAAAACAAATGTTCCTAGACTGACTTTAATTTTATAATGAGCAACCTGTATTTTTGGAGGTAACTTTTGAGTTTTTTCAAGACAGGGTTTCTCTGTGTAGCTGTGGCTGTCCTGGACTCGCTTTGTAGACCAGGCTGGCTTTGAACTCACAGAGATCCATCTGCTTCTGCCTTCCTGAGTGCTGGGATTACAGGTGTGGACCGTTGTACCTGGCTTATGAAGGTAACTTTTATACCAAAATATAGTATGTACAATTTCTCAAAGACAAATGATTTTTCTCTTACCTTCTAGTAAGAGAGATATTGGACTACAAACAATACAAATGAAGGTGATTCTTCTCTACATTTGACTATTTTGTTGTTGTTGAGAGAGGTTGCTTAGCACAACAGTTTTGATAGGTCATTTTGGAGCCTAAGATAGTGTGGGCATGTTGTCCATTCTATACACATGGTATTTCTCAAATGTTTTGTTTATAATTTTGAACTCTAGTGTCTGGAGTCTGGCCTCATTGAATATGTTTCCCTTTAAACCTTTGGGTAATCTCTTGAATTTTAAATTTTCATCTGTTTCTGGGCCGTGAAACTAGACTGTTTTCTGTCTCTGTCTGTAACTCTTGACTCTGTGCCCATGTGGTATGTTCCTGTGTTGCTGTATTATACTTTGGTTTCTCGTTTGTTTATGGGATGGATTACTTTTCAGAGAAAATTTTATCTAAACATTTGAGTTGATTTTTGGTTTGGAGGAAGTTCATGGAGACCTTTCTCTAAAGCTGTTATTTTCTTTTTAAGTTTATTTATTTTTTTAATTTTAAGTAAGTGTTTTGCCTGCATATATGCATGTATGCCTTGTGCCTGTGGAAGTCAGAAGAGAATGTTGGATCCCCTGATACTAGAGCTAAAGCAGGTCTGAGTCCTCTACAAGAGTAGACAGTGTTTAACTGCTGAGCCGTCTCTCCAGTCTGGAAACTGTCATTTTCTAAATGATCTGCTTTCATATTTGAAGTAAGCTTTAATTGTGCAGGTTTGGTTTCCTTTTCTCTCAGAATCAGGTTTGGGGAGGTATAGGGTGGTCATAAGCTCTACCATTGAACGATAGTGAACTGAGTTTTTTAAATTTATTTGCTGGGCGGTGGTGGTGCACATCTTTAATCTCAGCACTCAGGAGGCAAAGGCAGGTGGATCTCTGAGTTTGAGGCCAGCCTGGTCTACGAAACTCTGTCTTGGGATACACACACACACACACACACACACACACACATAGTGTGTGTGGGTACAGTATGTGGAAGTTGAAGTACAGTTTGCAGGAGTTGGTTCTGTTATTCTACAGTGCATTTGCTGGGGATTAACTACAGGTTGCCAGGCTTGGTGGCAAGTGGCTTTATATGCTGAGCCATCTCACGAGCCCAGAAATTAGATTATTGAATTAAAAGAAGTGCAAACTGAAACTTAGATTTACTGACAAATCAACTGCTATCAAGGTTGAACACTTGCACAAAGGATACTGATGTTAGCATCCCTGTGTCCTTGCCATTGCTACTTTTAAAATACTTGAACCAATCTGATAGGTAGAAGCTGGCATCATTTTACCTTAATTTGCATTTTCAGGATTACTAGTGAGGTGGAGCCTCTGTGTTTTTTACACTCCCCTCCAAAGAATAGTTTGTTTTTATGTTAGCCCTCTTTTTAAGACCCAGGCTGATTTCCAGTCCTGAGCTAAAAGTGTTTTTCCTGTCTCAGCTTCAGACTGTGGGTGAATGGCACATTACCAGCTTGCCAATTTTTGTATATACATTTTAAATTTATTAGTAGTTTTTAAAAAAATATACATTGTATATAGTGCACTGTAGAGTGAACATTTCTTTTTTTTTAAGATTTATTTACTATGTATATAATGTTCTGTCTGCATGTACACCTGCACACCAGAAGAGGGCACCAGATCTCATTATGGTTGTAAGCCACCAGATGTTGCTGGGAATTGAACTCAGGACCTTTGGAAGTACAGCCATGCTTTTAACCTCTGAGCCATCTCTCCAGCCCCTATTTTCTTCTTTTGTCCGTCCGACCTTCCTTCCTTCCTTCCTTCCTTCCTTCCTTCCTTCCTTCCTCCCTCCCTCCATCTTCCCTCCCTCCCTCCCTCCATCCTTTCCTCCCTCTCTCCTTCCCTCTTTCCCTCCCTCCCTTCCTCCCTTCCTTCCTTTCTTCTGAGAGTGTTTCTCTGTATAGCCTTATGAGTGTCTGGACTCACTTTGTAGACCAGGCTGGCCTCTGACTCACATGGATCAGCCTGCCTTTGCTTCCCTTAGTGCTGGGATAAAAGGTGTGTATCACCACACCCTGCAATTGTAGTTTTAAAATATTTTATTTTATGTAGTTAGGCAAGTCCACATTTGTAGTTGTTAATATTTTTAATTTTGACTATTTACTCCTGTTTATTTTGTTTTGATTTGATTTGATTGTCATTTAGATATAACCACGTTATCTAATTTAAAATTTTTAACAGTGAGTTTGTGTGTCTGTGTGTGGTGTTAAGGGTTGAGCCTTGCACATGCCAGGTGAAATGTTGGGCCACTGAGGAATGTTCCAGGTCTCAACATTATCTAAATTTTGAAAGGGAGGAAAGGCAGTTGCTAGAAAGTGAACAAAAATATTAAAATATGTAGTGGTTTGCATGCCAAGGTCCTCCATAATCTCAGATATTTGAATGTCTAGTCCCTTGGTGGACTGGGAAAGGATTAGGTGTGGCCTTGTTGGAGGAGGTATGTTACTGGGGGTGAGCTTTGAGCTTTCATGGTGGATCAGGGTCTAAAGTTCTCAGCTACTGCTCTAGTGCCATGCCTCTGCTTCCTGCCTTGATTATGGACCAACTCTCTGAAATTGTAGGCAAGCTCCCTAATTAAATGCTTTCTCTTATAAGAATTGCCCTGGTCATGGTGTCTCTTCACAGCAATAGGACAGTGACTAAGCCATAATAGTTTGAGTGGATGCTTTAAATTGACATCTGCCTGCTTGTCGTAAAAGAGTGCTGTTTTAGGAGGACTTTGCAGCCAGTCCTGAAGATACCTGATAAAACAGGGTCAGATGAATGGGGAGGAGGTCCTCCCCAATCAGTGGACTTGGAAAGGGGCAGGGAGGAGATGAGGGAGGGAGGGTGGGATTGGGAGGGAATGAGGGGGCAGGATACAGCTGGGATACAGAGTTAATAAAATGTAACTAAAAAGAAAAAAATAAAATAAAAAAAAAAAGAAAAACAAAACAAAAACAGGAGTGCTATTTTGTTCTTACTGAGACCATGGTGCCTTTTCATCTGAACCCTCAGGCTTGATTTATAAATGTTACTTGCAACTACTTTTTTTTTGTTGGTGTTTTGAGACAGGATTTCTCTGTGTAGCCCTGGCTGTCCTCAAACTCACTCTGTAGACCAATCTGCCCTCGAACTCAGAGAGATCTTCCTGCCTCTGATCCCAAGTCCTGAGATTAAAGGCTTGCGCCAACACTACCTGGCTTTCCTACTGTTCTTTTTTTTTTTTAATTCTTTATTAATTACACTTTATTCACCTTGTTTCCCTCCTGTGGTTCCCTTCCTTCTCCCGTCCCAATCCCTCCCTTCCTCCACCCTCTGCATGCATGCCCCTCCCGAAGCCCACTGATAGGGGAGGTCTTCTTTTCCTTCCTTCTGATCCTAGTCAATTAGGTCTCATCAGGAGTGGCTGCATTGTCTTCTTCTGTGGCCTGATAATGCTGCTTCCCCCTCGGGGAGGTAATTAACGAGCAGGCCAGTCAGTTCATGTCAGAGACAGTCCAGTCCGTATTCCTATTACAATGGAACCCTCTTGGATACTGAACTGCCATGGGCTACATCTGTGCAGGGGTCTTAGGTTATCTCCATGCATACTCCTTGGTTGGAGTATCAGTCTCAGGAGAGACCCCTGTGCGCAGATTTTTTGGTTCTGTTCTCCTTGTGGAGTTCCTGTACTCTCCAGATCTGTTTCTCACTTCTTTCATAAGATTCCCTGCACTCTGCCCAAAGGTTGCCCATAAGTCTCAGCATCTGCATTGATAGTCTGCAGGGCAGAGCCATTCAGAGTTCCTCTGTGTCAGGCTCCTGATTCTTGTTCCCTCTTTTCTTCTTCTTCTGATGTCCAGCCTCTTTGCCTTTCAGGATAGGAATTGAGCATTTTAGCAAGAATTCTCCCTCTTGATTAGTTTCTTTAGGTGTACAGATTTTAGTAGGTTTATCCTATATTATATGTCTATATGAGTGAGTGCATCTTTCTGCTTCTGGGATAGCTCACTCAGGATGATCTTTTCCAGATCCCACCATTTACCTGCAAATTTCACGATTTCCTTGTTTTTTATTGCTGAGTAATATTCCACAATTTGTGCATCCGTTCCTTCACTGAGGGACATCTGGGCTGTTTCCAGCTTCTGGCTATTACAAATAAGGCTGCTACAAACATGGTTGAGAGAAACACTTACAGAAATGCTCAACCTCATCAGCCATCAGGGAAATGCAAATCAAAACAACCCTAAGATTTCACCTTACACCCATCAGAATGACTAAGATCAAAAACTCAAGAGACAACACATGCTAGAGAGGTGGAGAAAGGGGAACCCTCCTCCACTGCTGGTGGGAATGTAAACTTGTACAACCACTCTGGAAAGAAATCTGGTGCTTTCTCAGACAACTAGGAATAGTGTTTCCTCAAGATCCAGCTATGCCACTCCTAGGCATATAACCAAAAGAGTCTCAAGTACACAATAAGGACATTTGCTCAACCATGTTTGTAGCAGCCTACTGTTCTTAAGACAGACAGGGTCTAGCTGTGAATCCACTCAAACATGGAGTGGTTCTCTTGCCTCTATCTCTTGAGCTTTGATTATAAATACAAGTGCCGCTATACCCAACTATATTTTTCTGGTTATTATTTGTGTATGTGTGTGTTTGCACATTCTCTCCTGCCCATACAGTGATACACATGTGGACGTCAGAGGACAGCTTGTGGTAGTTGGTTTTCCCTTTCCACCTTGTGGATCATGGGATGAAACTCAGGTCTTCAAGATTGGTGACAAAGCATGTTTGCACCCACTGTGCCATGACATGAACTGACCTTGTGTTTGTTTTTTTAAGACAGAATTTCATGTATCTCAAACTTGTTAGTAGCTAAGGATGTTGAACTTCTGATCTTTCTGCTTCCACGTTCTGAGTGCTGAGATTAGAGGCCTGTATCACTATTGCTCCCAGAGTGGGTTTTTCTGTGTAGCCCTGGCTGTCCTGGAACTCACTCTGTAGACCAGGCTGGCCTCGAACTCATACAGATCCACCTTCCTCTGCCTCCCAAGTGCTGGCATTAATGGTGTGCACCACCACTTATTTCACTACGCCTTTTTAATGGAGTGTTGTATTTTCAATATAGTGCTTCACACATGGTAGACAGGGGCTCTGCCGACGGAGCTGTTCTTATCCCACACCTGGCTTTTTCAATTAAAAATTATATATATGGATGTTTGCCTGCGTGTTACATCTGTGCACCACATTCATGTACTGCCTGTGGAGCCAGAAGAGGGCGTCAGATCTCCTGCAGCTGGAGGCAGACAACTGTGAGCTTCCACATTGGGCCAGGAATTGAACACAAGTCCTTTGCAAGAGCAGCAAGTGTTCTTAATGGCTAAGCCAGCTCTCCAGCTCTCCTTTCAATTTCTTAAAGAAGAAAAATGAAAACTTAAAGGTTTAGACAGATACCTTCAATACTTTGGGTTTGAGTATTGTCACTAGAAAACTATCTTCTTTGAATAATAGTTTGTAATTGTAGTCCTTGTAGTTTATAGGATTTATAAACTGCATTGCTTATGCATGTTGCCTGTGAGAACCTCTAGGTTTTAGTTGCCAGAAAATCACAGAGAATGTGAGACCAAAAATGTAAGGCTAGAAATATCCATTTTTGTTTTCCTCAGAGCTGGCATCTGACCACGTAATGATAGCAGAGAGCTTTGAAAGCCCCGTTACATGGTAACTACTACACAAATGACAGTTGCCCTTTGCTGCTGTTGAAATTCTGGTAGAGGAGAGTTTCAGCAAAATTCTTCTGAAGAATGTAGTAGAAAAATGAACCTGGCAAATAGACGGTAAAAATAGAATGTCCATTGGAAAATGGAATATAGACCCACAGGGTTGACATGGGTATACTGGGTTATATTTTTTATTTACTTTGACGTTGTAGGTAATGTCATTTTTTATTCAGACAAACTATAAAGTTGTCTTACGTTGGTGGCTGGAGTGCTTACGCTTTTCTAGAGGACCGTAGTTTGCACTCATGTTGGGTGGCTCACAGCCACCTATAACTTCAGCTACAGAAGAACTAACGTTCTTCTTGCCTTTGCAGGCACAACACTCACATGCACAAATCCACACTCTTACACACAAAATTTAAAAAGAAAATCTGAAATTACTTTTACAATTACCATTTATGTACATATTATATATGTCTATAGATCCAATTTATAACTAGTTTTATTTTTTTCCAAAAAAAGTGATATTATGTTTTAAGACAATATAAATCTTGCCAATTTAAGTTCTCTAGTGCCAGGAAACAGTGAGCCTCGCAATCTAAATTACCTGTTAGGTTTCTGACTGTGCGGTTCACACAGCAGTAGTGCGGAGCACCTTGTAGCGACGGTGTTTTCACTGAGCGCTGACATCTTAGGACTGTTAACCTCTGCATCTGTTCCAGTATTACCGTGTTCTGTAAGCACTGGGCCCGAGCAGGCCATCCTGCAAGCAGAGGCTTCCAAGTAGGAGCCAAAATAGACGGTGGGCTACGAAGCCGCTATAAAGTTTTGTGGACTGTAGGTGCACATGCTTTTTGAAAATTGTACATAGTAAGTGGGAAAGTAGGTCACACTTACTTTTTCATAAGTCCTTTTAGTTCTCAACTTTGAGACATTTTCCTGTGCTCAGTGATCAAGTAGGCACTTAGTTAGCAACCAGTATGGAAGTAATTGAACAATTTTATATTTATATTTTCTGTAAATAGTGGAAATTCTTCAAACTGATTGCAATTTTAACAGTTCTGATAATTTCTCTTACCAGAAGCACTTTTAGGAATGAGACAGAAACATGCTGATACTATGGCTATAATTTATTCTCATCCAAATTTAAATTTAAGTTCAGTCAGCAAATAATCTTTTTAGAGTTCATTTTCTTTTGATGACAGCATTATTGCTGTCTTACTATTTAGTGAGCAAGAGCAAATTTAGCCAACACTTTAGGAAATAGAATAGGGATAAAGATGTATTGGAAAGCCTTGGTTATTTGGAGCTTTTTTAAAAATTCAATTGAAGTGCTTTTTCCTTAAACTCAGAGTTCTCCTGCCTCAGCCTCTTGGTACCACAGTGGGTAGGAGACACTCTTAAGAGTGGGAGGCGTGGTGTGTGCGGTCTGCACACTTAACCTTCATTTAGGTTATAAAGTATATATGCACGATTAAAACTCCTCAAGGGAGTCTTAAGAATTTGGAGTGATATATGTCACATGAATATGAGTACTCCAACATTTTCAGAGTGGGTTGTGTCATTCTTTTGGTTTAACAGAAGTAGACAAATAAAGTCATACTGGGAAGCTTTTCATTATTCAAGATCTTCCCTTAAGACTGTTGGTGGGGGCTGGGAAGATGGCTCAGTGGGTAAGAGCACTGGCTTCTCTTCCAGAGGTCTTGAGTTCAATTCCCAGGACCACATTGTGGCTCACAATCATAATGGGATCTGATGCTCTCTTCTGTTTTGCAGGCATATGTGCAGATAGAGAACTCATATACATTAAATCAATCAATCAATCAGTCTTTTAAGGATAAAAAAGACTCTGTTGGCTCCTTATTGCACTCATTAAGAAGTGCAATACTTTCCTATCTTCTGTGACTTAGCTTACCTGTATGGCCACATGTACAACTTAGTCTCAGAAGATCATTTCAACTAATGTCATTGTAGTCATTTTTGGTTTTATAGATATGTTTTATGTTATTAACTCAGCAACATTTCTGTTCTATCCTTGTGCTTATAGCATATGTTACCGAATGATGGAGATAGGCATCACTAGGCAGTTTTGTTCAAACATCATAAGCCTGTACTTGCACACACCCATGTGATATATAAGTCAGTTTAGACATGTTGATGTTTTTGTCTGGAGTCTCAGATTTTTTGTAGATATTTTCATTCTTATATTTAAACTTTGTGTTTGTGTAGGAATATAGTGAGATGTCAGTGTTTTGACTACTTAGATAAATGTTGAGATAATTTCATTGTACAAACATGGTTAAGAAAGACTACAGCTGTTTACTAGTAGGCAAACTAGAATATATGAAACCCCTTAAATTCTTCTTTAGTATTTATTTGCCCCATAAGCAAAACTGCTTCATTGAAGAAAACTATAAGATAGAAATTAACACAAAATTATGTGTACTCCTGTCATTGGATGGAATGAATTCTGGTATTTCTATATTGTGCTCGCTTCAGCTGCACATATACTGATATTTCTATGTGTTGTTTGTTCCAGAAATATGGCTACACACACCTTTCTGCAGGAGAGCTTCTTCGTGATGAAAGGAAGAATCCAGATTCACAGTATGGTGAACTCATTGAAAAGTACATTAAAGAAGGGAAGATTGTGCCGGTTGAGATAACCATCAGTTTATTAAAGAGGGTAAGGTGCATGAATAACAATTGGTCAAACTGCGAAGGACACGAGAAACTAACTTCACCTTCATGTGAATAACGAAAAGTCGGAATGTTAAATTTCTTGATTATGGAAGGCAGTGTGGTCTTTGAAAATGGTGGAGTTGGGAACTGCTTTCACTGTGAAGAAATTGACAGTAGCAAGGATTCTCTGCCTTGGTGTAAGACCAGCTGTAGTTCAGCCTAAGGTACTCATAGGTATACTTCGTTTTGTTTTTGAAACAGCTCCATATATTACAGGCTGGCTTGAAAATTATATAGTCAAGGATCTTCCTGCATCTGCTTGTTAGTATTACAGGCCCTTGGGCCATCCTTCCCAGCATTCAGTTATTCTTGTCCATTTGTGGTTACTCTCCCCTTTCCTTGCTTTTTCCTCCCTTTTCTTGGACATCTTTGATCTCTTTTTCTCTGCCTTCCACTCATATTCTTCTCGTTGTTGATATCTGTTTTGCAGTCTCTTTATTTTCCTGATGAATGCATTACTATTTTCACTGTGAGATCTAAAAGAATATACTTTGGTAGGTAGTACTTTGCATGGGTTCCTAAGACTAGTCAGTAGCAGGTATTTTGACATAAAAGGACCAGTGAAACAGAATTGCAGTGTTGGGAAAAGGAGGCAATAAATGGATCTCAACAGTGAACCCTGGCTGTAATTGGAGACACCATGCCCATGTTTTCATTGTACCAGTACAGCTGGACTCTACAGCTCTATAGAGACAGTGCTTTGTTCTAGCTTCCAGACATGTTCTTATCAGTCACGCCAGAGGCTAAATGTGTCATCTAAAGCATGATGTTTATTTCCTGTCTTGGCTGTTGGTTGGATTAACTATGCAAGTCTTTGGTGAGAGGATCTCTCATTAACTCTTGTTTATCTCCTATCTATTGCTACCATCACTGGAACCTTTTAACCTTTTCTTTCCATCCTGTCTCCCACTACTCTCTACACATGTCCTAAGGTGTATTTTTACCGGCTTGCTTCAGATTCCTCAAAGCTGTCATGCTCTCTTATTTCTGACCTTTATATGCCTGCTTCCAACTGTCTCAAGTGATTCATGTTGGCATGCTGATTTATTATGTAGGAAATAACTCCACTGCCAACACTTGGGCCAAGCTTTTTCATCGTCTGTGGATTTTGTGTTTCTTGTTTTAAAAGCATCCTCTGCTGTCCTAGGACTTGCCGTGCTGTATGTAGTTGTTACCTACTACATACAAGAGCAAGAGCAGGGGCCTTAGTCTTGGTAGTAGATCTCAGCGGAAGGTAGACTGAGTGAACATGTTTGATGTGGCTTCTCCATAGACCTCCTACCATAACTGGGGTGGGAATGCTGTAGCCAGAACTTAATACTTCTTCATAAAAGTTTTGTGAAATTAGAGCAACTAGATTCTGAGATAAAACTAACTTACAGAAAATAAGTCCTGACAGTGCTCTTCTTGTAGAATGAGGACACGTGGCTTATGTAGAGAAATGCATGTCAGTTTGCTTTAGATTAAAGGTTCTGGTTTGTTAGAGGTATGCATCTGGAGGTGCAAAGGATTTAGACACTTAAAGATTGATTCTCCTATTCATATTACTCCCATATTCTACATAAATTCAAGCTTTGGGAAAAGATGATGAAATGTGTTTTTTTTTTTTCTTCAGTCTTTCTGAATGTGTTATACCTTGTGCTGTCTGTGTTGGGGCAGCCAATGCCATTTAGGCATAATTAGTTTGAATTTTTTATTATTTTATTTTATTTATTATTTATTTTTTTTTTTTGAGACAGGGTTTATGTAATTCTGGCTGTCCTGGAACTCTGTATAGATCAGGCTAGTCTCAAACTCCGTCTGTCTGTCTGTCTCTGCCTCCTGAGTGCTGGGATTTAAAGGCGTGCACTACCATACACCTGGCCAGTTGTTGTTGTTGTTTTAAAGTATTGAATCCTAGTAATGCTAACAGCTAGACAGGCCTGTGTTTGGGAAGCTGAGGCCAGAGGAATCTTAGTCAAGGCTGAGTTCAAGGCCATTTAATGGGACCCTGTCTCAATAAACAAACAAATAAAAAGTGAAAAGATGGGGTATATTGTTGAGTAATAGAGTGCTTTCCTGACTTCTAGCTATTAGATTTGAATCTGTGAATTTGAGTCTAGTGAATCTGAACCCCTATAGAAGGAGCATGCTCTCAGCAGTCAGGGGTAGTGCATGCACATAGCCCTGGCTCTTGAGAAACTCAGACAGGAAGATTTCAAGATGGAAACCAACTCAAGTTACATAGTGTGTCCCTAACTGGAAAACAAAAACCAGATTGCTACCTCCTATAGCACAATGATTTGAACGAGAAACCTGTGGCAACACAGGGTCTCTGGATGCTGCAGCAAAGCTCTGTGTTAGTGGTACTTTGCATGGGAAGGTAGTACATGCTTTGCTGATCGGCGATTACTTTACCAACATTTTACTTAGGTGTCTACTTGGTTTTTACTTGGTTTTGACCCACTGGTAGGAATGCTGGGTGGCAGTGACACACATGGTAAGGCAGGCTGCTTGCCTCTCAGCCAGAAAGTGAAAAGATAAAAGGATCAGGATCCCATAGTCCCTTTAGGAATATATTCCCAATGATTTAGGAAGCCACTTTTTTAAAGGTAGGCCCACCTCAGGGACCAAGCTTTTAACAAATACATGAAGCTTCAGAAGACATTCAACATGCACACTATAGGGTGTGTTTCATAAGCTATGGAGACTACAGAAGGGGGTAATGAAAATAGGGGAGCACATCCCTCTAGTCTCACCAGCTGAAGCAGCCATGTCAAGAAGTTGGCTCATTCCTGTCTAGTCTGTTTCCCTATGTGCCTTCTACTGTAGTGGTTTAGGGAATAATACAAACAGCTGTGTGTCTGCCATTCTGCTTAAGAAATTGTTCTTTGGTGATATAGTATTGAGCCTTAGTCTTTCTTCTTTAGGAAATGGACCAAACAATGGCTGCCAATGCTCAGAAGAATAAATTCTTGATTGATGGATTTCCAAGAAATCAAGACAACCTTCAAGGTTGGAACAAGACCATGGATGGGAAGGCAGATGTATCTTTTGTTCTGTTTTTTGACTGTAATAATGAGGTAATGAGCATCTTATCTGTCCACATGGGCTTCAAGCTACAGATGGTCAACTTTTAGAGAGAAACAGTGATTTTTTTTTTCCCATTTCCATTTTCTGTTGGCAGCAGTATATCTGTATTTAGTGAGTGACGAGATTGGGTAAGCAGAGCAGTATTGCCTTGCTAGTAGAATATCAAGGGCTATTGCCATTGGCAGCTTTGTGACCCTCAGGCTTGCTTTATTTTTAATGTAAAAGTCAAGTGTTCTTTGTTTTGTTTTAATAAACTTTGACATACACAGTGTTGTCACATAATGAAGCTGAAGCACTGCTCAGGAGCGTGCTGCCTGGAACACTGTGTTGTTTCCTAGAAGGTGTAGATCTGGAAAGGTGGAGGAGAAACATCCGAAAGAGATGTTGAAGAATTTGTCTTCTAAGAATACAATGGCTTGAAAAATAGCAGGAACAAATTCTTTCCCCTGACACGTCTAACAGCACACCCAGACATACCTTTGAACAAGTAAATAAATTTCTTAGAACCATTTAATTAAAAAGCCTGACTGTTTGACAACCACTGTGCTATAAATTTCATTAAATTCATGCCAGCAGTCTGAATGTGAAGTAGTGCCTTGAAGGAAGTTGGCTATTCTTAGGTTGAATTGTACATGTGCCTCTGGTAAAGACTTGCCACAGCCTCTGAGTTGTTTTAAAATGTAACTCTCTTCTCCCAAGCCTTAAAAATATGTTTTCACTTACTCTTCAAAGTTAACTTTAGAATGTTACCACAGCTTTATAAGTAAGGAATGTTTATTCACGATTAACAAGAGATGCTTTATTCAAATATGTTGACTCAAATATTGGATATTTATGGAATTATTGTAAAGTAAGCAAAAGTGGCACAAAGTATGAGGCACGTAATTCATACCTAATGAGTTAATAATATGGCCGAGATGAAGCCATACCCACACAGATCATCTTTTTATTGCAGTTTGAAAAAGTAAAGCAGGAAAAACTGAGTCATGAATGAATTCTTATTATGATCTGTACTTATTTAACCTAGTTTGTATAAATTGAACCACATGTTTAAGTTTAAAAAGATTTTGTATGTTGATTAATGAGTTAGACACATTGAGTTTAATGCAGAATATTTTGGGTATTTTTCTGTTTTAGTCTCTTCAAAATATTTTCTTTTTTTAACATAACTTTATTCTGTCTCTCTTTAGATTTGTATTGAACGATGTCTTGAAAGGGGAAAAAGTAGTGGTAGGAGTGATGACAACAGAGAGAGCTTGGAAAAGAGGTACTTTACAGTTTTTACTTTAGCTACCTTAGTCCTGGTGTAGAAATGGAGTGACAGATTATTTTGTTATTACACTGTTCTATTTTGTTCAGAAAAGAAATGTCATGCTTACAGACACAGGGCTTGTGTTAAAGAGAAAGCATTTGGGCCAGACTCTCTAATCAGCCTTTCTATGATGTGGAAGAGGGAGGACAATTAACCTACAGCCCTGAAATATTGTTTCTTTTGCAGAATTCAGACTTATCTTCAATCAACAAAACCAATTATTGACTTATATGAAGAAATGGGGAAAGTAAAAAAAATAGATGCTTCTAAGTCTGTTGATGAAGTAAGTGTGCCTGGCTTGTTTTTGCAATAAACAAAAATGTGATCATTGGGATAGGCATGAGAATCATATTTAGTTTTTAAGACATTTGAGGCTAACTGTGAAATTTGTGGAGTATTTTTCCTTTTTAGTAAGTCTAAAATAGTTTTTACTACCTAAGACCTGTTTTTCACAAGAAGTGTGTGTTTTATTAATTCCAAACTGCTTTCCTCAAACAGTGAAAGACTGTATTCTTGGGACAATGATTTGAATCTTGTTCATTGTTAAAATCTATAGCACAACTGGCATGTTATAGCCAAGGGCCCTGGCTGTTATTTCTTCCAGAACACAGGGCTCCTGAGGTGCAGGCTTCCTGGGACTCTGCTCACCTCAGTGCCTGTAAATATCTACCTGGAGATATTCCTAGTACTTCTGAGTTCATCTGCTGTTCCTTAGTCTTCCTTCTCTTCTAATCACTGGCCAAAGAAAGCCCAGAGGAAGGCTCACTGAGTAAACATTTCATCCATTGCCACTTCCCACAGCAGTGAGGCAGTACATGAGAGAAACTGGACTTTTAGAGTCAAAAGGAGATTTGCCACTGAGTCTACATTTTACCAGACTACTAGTAGCCCATCAGGAAGTGCATTTAGTCCAAAAAGCTCTAATAAATTTGAAGGCAACATGTTTGTAGTTATATGTGCTTCGTTTGTATTATTGAATTGATAAAGTGAAATAGATGAAATTAAGAAATTATAATGTTTAAAATTAATATAAAATCGATTTTTTTAAGAAAACAGGAACTTAGATGTACAGTTTTATGTGTATTTTGTTTTATTTTTAATTTTGGTGTTGGGAATTGAACCCAGGACCTATACATGCTACACAGTGTTTTAGTAATACCTGATTTTAAACTTGTCTTTTTCCTTTACAGGTTTTTGGTGAAGTTGTGAAGATTTTTGACAAAGAAGGCTAACCAACCCTGAAGACATCTTTGAAATCATGCTTGAATATTGCTTTGAGAGCTGCTATCACAGCCCCCTTTTAAGGCGATTTTAATCTATCTAACTTACATCTCAATTAATGTCTAGAAATATGTAGTAAGACAAATTATGTTTTTGTTTTTTTTAAATTTGTGGTCACCATACACGGTGAATTCAGGTTTAAATTATCTTAGGTATTATGGTGCTCACACGATAAAGAAGGGTATCAGCTTGTTGTTGTTTGTATTAAAATACTCTCCCTTTTCTCCCTTTATGTTTGTGCCTTCTGTGAGCAAAATTTTTAGTATGCATGTATATCCCTTTTGAAATTTCAGTGTGTTGGGGTTTGGAATATCCACTTCCTCTTGCTGCACATTTAAGATTTCCAACCTGTTAAGTGAGTTTGTGGACCAAATTTAAAGGAACTTTATATGTAGTCAGTACTTGCACAAGGTAAGGTGTTTTGTAAACAAACTCATAATTTGGAACATGGATTTCTAGCAATGTTCTATTTATCAAATGACTGATCATTTCCTGTCAAAAGTTAAACCTTAGGCATTGATTTATTACAGCTTGTGTAAAGTTGTATGACAGGACATAGTCTTTGCTTCCAAGGTTTGGGTCAGGGGACAGGGGCTTCAGAGTCTGGCAGACTTGTCAGCTCTCTTCTGTCATAATCTGTGGGGCAAGGGTCACAGCAATGACTTCCGTTCTACGCTCTGAGACATAGTGCTAGGCATTATGGAACTGAAGGTGACAGTCCCAAGTGGTGGACCCCTGACACGCATGCGCTAGTTTATGCCAACGTGATCCACTCCTTCTTTTGTTTTGTTTCTTCGACTAACAGAGTTAGAATAAATTAGAAAAAGCAATCTAATGGTTAAAATTCCCATTTGTATTTTATTTTCTGGAATACTTTTTTTCATGGTTACTGGTTGAAAAGAATTTAAAAAATCATTGCACTTTGGTCAGAAAAATAATAAATATATCTTATAAATGTTTGAATCCCTTCCTGCCTGCTTTTTTCGAGTTTGAGAGTCCAAATGATTTTCTTTCTTTAAAAAATTAAAAATCTTGGGTCAGAGAGATGGCTCAGCAGTTAAGAGCACTGGCTGCTTTTCCAGAGTCCTGAGTTCAACTCCCAGCAACCACATGGTATCTCACAGCCATCTATAATGGGATCTGATGTCCTCTTCTGTCTTCCAGGCATCCATGCAAATAGATAATTCATATGTATAAATAAATAAACCTTAAAAATTAAAAATTTGTTTTCTTTTTTCTTTGTTTTTTATTTTCCATCCCTAATGCTGAGTGTACCTAAGGTTCTTTAAAAATAGTTATATTTTCTAAATGTTTTGCCTGCATGCATGTTTGTGTACCGTGTGCATGCCTGGTGCCCGCAAAAGTCAGAGGATGTTGGATCCCCTGCCGTTAGAGTTACAGAAAACCCTGAGCTGCCATGTGGCTGCTTGGAGCCACCCAGGACCTCTGCAAGAACAGCAAATGCTCTTCACCATCTCTTGCTTCTGTATGTAACAGTTCTTCATAGAGATTTCTTTAAATGTTTCTTGCTTTCAGCACTTACACAGGTACACAGGGTTAAATAGAACACAGACTTTGTATAATTAGATTTTGTATTTAAATTTATTGAAAACAGTAAGAACAAGTAAATGAATTTTTTATAATACATTTCTCTATGTCTTACATTCACTTACTAATGAGACAAATTACAACTTGTCATTAGAAAACAAAGTATCCCTTCATACTATAGGGTATTATACTATAGTTTATTGGCTGCTGAAACTCACATCCAGCCTGTCTTAGTTCTTGGAAGATAATAGTGAATTTCTGTCTAGTACTTCATTCTAGAAACTTTTTTGGTGGTTAATCACACAACTCTGAAATGAATTGAGTACAGACTTTTGTGAGACTTCTTGTTTGTGCAAATGAAAAAAATCTGCCAGCTGGGAATGTAAATATTCTTACTGATGACTATGAGAACACCCTTCAGATTTTGAGGAAACTAGGCATTTTGCTTCATTAAATAACTCTCTGGCATTTGCAAACAACCCCTCCCCCCCAAAAAAAAAAAACATGGTAATTTTTAAATTATGAGTGCTTTCTTTTTTGCTTTTTAAGTTGAAAAATGTGTTAGCAAGAAATGTTTTGCAGTTGATGGAGATACATCTGATTTTGCTAGTTTTAGACATTCCATTGTTCAAAGATACAGTAGTAAGAAGCTTTCGCAGTTCTTGAAGGACTTCACTTTGAGCCTTGCTGTATCTTAAAAGTTAATGTCATTTCTGTGTACTGTTGTTGATTATATACAAATTATTTAGTAAATAATCCCAATAAATGTGCTGATGCCTTTGCTGTCTTTGCTGGTTCTGATTTCTGTTCTCTTAAGTGTGCTGAAGATGAAACAGTATATTTAACACACGAGTCCTCAGCAAAAGCGGGATTCAAGACACAAGGTTTCTGCTCTGCGTTGTGTTTAGGTGTCTGGAGTTAAACAGAGCATGGACTTAACCAGGAGCTGATTTGGGCAGAGCACATGTAACCTGTTTGACCACCTGTGGGACGCATTCCTTGTCTTAGGATATCTTCTAATTAATTTCAAATTTTTTTGGTCCCCTGTGAGATAGGTTCTAATTGTGTAGCTCAAGCTAATCTCAAACTCACCCTCTTGCTTTAGCCTCTTCTGTGCTGGTATCAGGTGTATACCACCAGGCAGGTTCAGTTACTCTTACTTAGTTCAGTTATCTTAATACCTCTGTATCTTCAGCTAAGTCAAATATTCCATAATTCTCATCATTTTTAATAAAAGCATGTTTATTATGTACCATAGAGAAAGAAAGACAACGGTTCTAACCACCTGTCCCTTACTTTCTCATTCTTTCACACTGAAACCAGTGTGTTGGGCACAGGTGCAGTTGCTATGTCGTAATGACCTGGGTATTCTCCAAATCCTGTGGCTCACCATTTTTTCTGTTGTGGGGAGATAGAAAACTTAGGTTGAATTTTAGGCTAGGGCTAACCATACTAGCTCCAGGCTCCCAGGCTCAGGCTTTTACAGATCTCTGCCTGACAAGCCCATCAGAGCTACTTTTCTTGAGTCTGTCCTCAAAGGGGCCTTTCTAGATAGGTTACCAAATACAATACCTTTAATGTGCTCAGCTCATGAACATTACCAATTAAAAGCACTTACTAAGCCAGACATGGTTGTACATAACTAATCTGAACACTCAGAGGCAGAAGCACGGCGATTGCTGTGAGTTCGAGGCTAGTCTGGTCTACAAAGTGAGTCCAGGACAGCCAGGGCTACACAGAGAAATCCTGTTTCAAAAAAAAAGCACTTATTGAGTAATCATGAACCTAAGTTTGGATTCTAGCATGTGATTCCTCCATGTATGAATAGATAACACACACACGTGCGCGCATACCACCTTGCATGTGCATAGATATATAAAAATATAAAAATAATGTTTTTGTGTGTGGGAGGGCGAATTGTGTTGAGTCAAGGTTTCCCTGTGTAGCCCTGGCTGTCCTGGAACTCCTGTAGACCAGGCTGGCCTTGAACTCAGATCTGCCTGCCTTTGCCTCCTGAGTACTGGGATTAAGGGCACCACCCAGCTGAGAATTATCTTTTTAAAAAGCATGTTTGTCAGCTTTGAAAATACTCTTAAAGTATTTTTTTTTCTTTTTTAGATAGTATCTCACTATGTAGCCTTGGCTGGCCTCAGTTTCACAGAGACCTGCCTGCCTTTGCCTCTCAAGTAAGTGCTGGGATTAAAGGGGTACACCGTTACATCTGACACCTTAATTTAAGATGAACTTCCAAGAAAACTTCATAAAGTTGTGGTGGTTGGGTATCCCTGTAAGGATGCAGCTAAACTTGCCTCCTACCAACTGCCTGGCTCTAAGGACGTCAGGGCCAGAGGGCAAAGCTATTGGCAAGGGTCAGCAATCAGTACTTAAAAGACACAGATCAGAGCAAGCAGGAAGTTCCATGCATTGGGTCACTCTGAGTTGCTCATAGGCTTTATGAAGAAGCATTTTTACAAGCTGCCGGAACTTGGCAGGATGTGTATCTGATGGTGGTAGGGCAGCACCAGAGTGTCCCCATGATGTCAGGCTGTTTTACCAGCGCGCAATAGACACTGTCATTACCCTGTCCTCATTTGAAATGACGGTCTAGATGAACACAGCCTTTACATTACTTAGAAGGGAAATACAAAGCTTAATTGGCTAGTGTTTAGATTAGGAGAGAATATTTCCACTTTAGAATGACCAAGTTGTTGACCTCAGGACAGCTCTGTAGTAGAGCATCTGTTCAGCGTGATCAAGGCCCCAGGTTTAATTCCTAACACCACAAGAACTAAAATAATACATTGACCAATTAAAACAATTACGTCTGCTGGATGCCTTGATAGATGCCCATCATCGTGGCTATTTAGGACACTAAGGCAAGAGGAAAAGATCACATGAACCCAGGAAGACAACCTGAGCAATACAGCAAGACTGGACAATAAAACCAGCTACTTTAAAACTCTAGATCTCAAATAGTGTTAGGATGTGTCCAGTGCTGTTTCCAGCATGGCTGAGCAGAGTATGTTTCTTCCTCTGCTTAGAGCCTTTAATTAAGTTGGATAAGTGCTGTTTCGGAAAGGAAGGTAAATACTACACTTGGGCTTGAGGCTGTTGCTCCTCTGTGCTAATGGAAAAATACAAAATCTGGGGGATGGAGCGTCAAGCAGCAAGGAGAGTGAGGCTCTGTTCTACTATACGTACATTATGGTCCTTGCTGGGGCTGGCTTGTTCTGTTAAACATCACTTCCGGGTCTATCCCAAATGTTCATGACCACAGAACACATTCCCACTGCTCTCCTGACTGTTTTGTTGACCAAACTCAGTTCAGGAATGTATTTCCTCTTAACACCATCTATATTCATTTTTCTTTAGTTTGTGTTTTGAGTCATTTTATGGCTATTTCTGAGTTTGATTCAAAGTAGTTAATTAGAGTTAAATTATACTGTCTTATGTGACCACATGTACATAAACTAATTGGCAAAATAACAGCTGTATACACATAGGATTCATTATCTCAGTCTAATAACTTTCGTGGAAAGAATGCCCTCTTAAGTTTAGTTAGCTAGTCATTCACAGGCCAATTTTCATGGGTGTTGATCCTGAGGCTTGGTTCCAAAGGATAGTAATAGCACCAAAATCTTCATGTTATAAAAATTGGTCAGTCATTCATTCAAAAAACCCTATTGGGACAAAGATACTCCCATCAGCCTATGCTCAGTCACTACAAGCTTACTAGACAAACTCAGGTCTAGTGGTTTCGTTTCTTCCTCCCTCCCTCCCTCCCTCCCTCCCTCCCTCCCTCCCTCCCTCCCTCCCTCCCTCCCTTCCTTTCTTTTTCTTTCTTTCTCTCTCTCTCTCTCTCTCTCTCTTTCCTTTCCTTTCCTTTCTTTTTCTTCCCTCCTTCTTTTCTTTCTTTTTTTGAGACAGGGTTTCTCTGTATATAGCCTTGTCTGTCCTGGACTCGCTTTGTAGACCAGGCTAGCCTCAACCTCGAAGTGATCAGCCTGCCTCAGCCTCCCTGAGTGCTGGGATTAAAGGCATGCACCACCACACCCAGCATCTAGTGGCTTCTTAACCACCCTTTGGAATGATTTTTTCCATATGTATGCAAGTCTTATTCATGTCCATGTGTGAGGGGTTTATATGTATGAGGATGCTCGTACATGTGTGTATGCACATGCATGTGGAAATGGTAAGCTGATGTATTTTTCTCAATCTATTTACTAAGGTGAAGTCCCTTGCTAAACCTAGAGCTTGCCCCAGGGATCTGATCTGTCTCTCTTTCCTAAGGGTGAGAATATAGGGAGCCATGCCTGGCTTTTATATAGGTTCTGAGGCTCTGAATCCATCCTCATCCTTTATCCATTGAGCCAATCTCCCTAGCCTTTTTTTTTTTTTTAAATAAACTCTCACTGTAGCCCAGGCTGGCCTGGAACTCACTGTGTATCCCAAGCTGATCCCCACGCGCTGCAGTCCTCTTTCCTGCCTCCATCTGAATGCTAGGTTTACAAGTATAAGTCACCACACTCAGCCAATATATGCTCTTAATGCTGGCTGGCTTTTACTTCTGTGGTCTCACTTTGTTTTCCTAGCAATTCTGGGGCACTTTGGAACTGTTTTCCTTTTGTACGGATGATTAAAATAAGGCCCAAAGAGTCCAAGTTAATTGCCTAATGAGCTTTATAAGCGGTAGTTGGGGGTTTGGACCTGAGGTACACCTGATGCGTTCACCTTGAGCCTCATCCAGTCTGTTTCCCATCTCTCTACCTGCTGCCTACCTACAACCAGAAAATGCATGCTCCTATGATTCTTCCATCTTTTTCCATTGATTGATTGATTGCTGACAGGGTCTTATGTAGTCTAAGCCAGCCTCAAATTCCTAGGTAGCATTGAGGATGGCCTTCAAATTCTGATCCTTCTGCCTCTGCCTCCTGAGTCCTGGGATTATAAACCCATATAAGCTATGCCTGGCTCCTTGCTTATTTTCTTTTTAAAATATTATGCTGCAGGTCCACTTGCCAATCATACGGCAGTGGGCAGAGAAGGTCACTCATAAGCCGTGTGGTCCACCCGCACGGGTGGGACCACTACAGTGTGCAATGTACAATGTACAGATGGGAGAGAAAGAAAATCAGAACTGTTTGAACATGTGGGAGGAGAGGAACAGCTTGTGAGTTTCCAGCCCCACTGCAGGGCCATGGTGAAGTCCTGGGCTGTGCTGTCATTAAAGGTCATGTCTGGGTCCATGGCTATGCAGTGGCAGGGGCTAGTGTCAATGTCTGTTGCTCATATTATCACCAGAGACCAAGGGGACATCCCTGGTTTGGGCAGCTGCCTGGGACCAAGTGGATGTCCAGGGGTTGTAAAAAACTGGCCCTGCCTTTCACTGGTTGCTGTGCTCTGGAGAGCTGGCCCCACCTCTTAGCACTCAGGAGAGCAGGGCCCTGGGCCTCACCGGGGCAGCACAGGGGAGCTGGCCCTGGTGTCAGGGTCGAGTGTGAGCCAGCCTGAGTGTGTGAGCAAGGAAGAACTGGCCCAGCCCCTTGAAAGCGGCAGCACTTGGGAGAATGGATCCCTCTGCCTCAACTAGGAAGCACAGAGGAGCTTGGCTATGGAGGTGTGCGATTGGGTGAGCTGGCCCAAGGTCATGAGAGCAGCAGCCTGCCTCCTGCTGATGGCAGCAATGGGTGGCCTGGCCAGAACGGTGCTGGAGACTAGCCCTAATGGTGTGGATAGGGGCTGAGCAGCTCAGCTACCACCCAGGCCCAGATCCACCCCCAAATGTACATCATCTGTGCACTATTGGGGCACATCAAAGGGCTGGTCCTGCTAATCCAAAACTTCAGTATCTCCATGATGGGAGACGCTGCAACAATGGGATAATAGGGAGGCAGCCTGGTGAGGATCCAATATTGATGGTGTCACAGAAGCCAGAGACCTTGAACCAGACCAATGATTCATTGCAATGAACATCCGCAAGTAGAGATGGGTGGACAGAGGGATATGTTGTAGGACACACTGACACACTACAGCTTCCATGATGCTTTTGGGTGTGTGTGTGTGTGTGTGTGTGTTTTATTTTGTGGGAGAGGTTGCAAGGGTGGAGGGAAAATATTAGGGGACAGGGAGATGAATGGGACTGGGGTGCATGGTGTGAAACTCACAAAGAATCAATAAAATGTTTAAACAAATATTTCACTGCCCATGGTAGTGCATGAGTTTAATACCAGCACTTAAGGGAAGGGAGCAGAGGTAGGTAGATCTCTGAGTCTGAGACTAGCCAAGGCTAGATAGTGAGACCCTATATCAAAGGCAGTTATTACATTTTTATTTAGTTGCGTGGTATACCACACACACCACATACACACACACAGAGACACACACCACACAACAGACAGACACAGACACACACTATACACACATCGAGACAGACACACACACTCACAGTGCCACAGCATACATAGAGGTCAGAGGACAACTTGTGGAAGCCCAGCGTATCCTTTCATCATGTAGGCTCTGGAAATTAAACTCAGGCCATTCCTGGAAGCATTTGCCTTTGCCTGCTGAGCTATCATGTGGTCCAAGAAAGACTACACATTCCTTGTGTTGTTGTGAGATGGGGTCTCCTATATTATTTTCTTTATTTTATGTTTCACAATAAGATGTAACTTTTTTGGCTTATTGTTGACTTCAGGCTAGATTTAAGAGCCAGGAGAATAAAACCATCATTATCTTATTTTTTTTTATTCTTTGAAAGTTTCATATGTTTATACAACAATCAAAAACATCATTTTTATGGCCAGTTATGGTGGTACATGCTTAGTCCCAGCTCTAGAGAAGCAGAGGTGGGTGGATCTCTGTGCATTCTAGGCCAGCCCGGTCTACATAATGAATTCCATGCCAGACAAGGCTACATGGTGAGACCTTGTCTCAAAAACCAAAATAATTCTCTAAACCCATACCAGTTTATAAGTCTCTGTTTCTCATGGCCCAGGGGCTTAGTGGGATCTCAATAAGTATTTGTTGGAAAGAAATGCAGTGGTCCCTCAATAAATACTTGTTGGAAAAAAGACACAGAAAAGAGAAAACACTGGCAGTAGTTGTAGCTCTAAGGTATGTCTCTGAACTTCGGAGCCCAGAAGGGTAGGCTTGTGATCCCCTTGGGATTTTATTGTCATGGCTCCTGAAGGTTGGGAGTGGTTGAATATAAAGTAGTAGGAGTAGGAAGCGAGGTGGGCTTTGGACACCGTCAGCTTCATTCTGCGTTTAGCATACAATTTAGAAAGATTTAAAGTGTGACTCTGAGAGGTTAAAAAGAAAAGGGACTATGGCCTGAAAACTCCATTCTGGCAGACATCTCTTCCATGACAGTTTTTTTTTTTTTTTTTTTTTTTTTTTTGTGTGTGTGTGTGTGTGTATGTATGTGTCTGCGCACCCACACACATGTTCATGTGTTCTGTGAGCTTACCACAGTGTGCATGTGGAGGTCAGGGGACAGCTTTGTGGGATCAGTTCTCTCCTTCCACTTTTATATGGGTTCTCGTGATTGAACTCTGGTCATCAGGTTTTCGTGACAAGGGCTTGACCAGCCTTCTCATTGGCCCTAGGTTTTGTTTTGATCCATTGTACCTCTGTTTCACTATTACTGCATTGGGACATGGAAAATCTCTGCCGTAAAAAGACAAATTTCTGGTTTACGTTGTTTTAGATTTGAAAACTCTTAGTAAAAATGTCTGTCTAAAACCTTATAAAATTATAGTGTATACCGAGGGCTTTAACAATGACTATATTTGTTGAAATGAGGCAAGAATCAACTGGCGTACTTGTAGCCTGCTCTCTCTTTTAGTCGGACGTTATGGTGTTTCTGTTGTTTTTATTACACTAAATGCTCATGCTGCAGTTTGTATGTGGAGGTCAGAGGGCAACTTAGAGTCAGTTCACTATGTGCGCCCTGTTGAATGAACTCAGGCCATCAGGCTTGCTGGTAAGTAGCTTTACCTGCTGAGCTCTCTCTAGTTCTTTATTTTGTTTTGTATTGCTTTTTGTTGTTTTGTTTTGAGACAGTATTTTGCTATGGAGTCCTGGATGGTCTGGACTTCCTATGTAAACCAGGCTAGCCTTAAACTTACAATGATCCTCCTGCCTCAGTATTCCGAGTATTGGGATTACAGAGACATACACCACCATGCCCAGCTGGCACTTCTTTTAATTAAAAAAAAAAAGGTTATGTGTACGTTTGTGTGTTTGCATGTATGCTACATGTATGCAGGTGCACAAGGAGGTCAGAGAGGCTGTTAGAACCCCTAGAGCTGGAGTTGGGGGTTGTGAACTACACAAAGTGGGTGCTGGGAACTGAATTCAAGTTCACTGGAAGAGCAGGGAGTGCTCTTAACCATGGAGCCATCTCTCCGACACCCAGCATTGTGATTCTTTTCTTTAATCAATTATTTATAATTAATTAAGGTTTTGGTTGGGGGTGAGGGATACTATGTGCAGTGGTGGTCAGAGACCAACTCGTGAGATTTGTTGCCTCACTCCACTCCCTGGGTCCTAGGGATCGAATTCAGGTTGTTAGGTTGGCAGATAGTGTCTTTCCTAGTGGAGCCATTTAGCCAGCCTCAAAGCACTGAATCTTGATCAGTTGTTGAGTGTGGAAAGAGGCTTTAAAAGACCGAGTTATGTTTCTCCCATATTCTCTTACTGAAGGGGCTGGGGTTAAGTGCAGATCTTACTAAGCTTTTTGTAATGGAAGAAGGACGTGTCCTCAAGGCTCTCCAGACAGTCGGGACCAGAGCTAGGCTGAGAAATCTGCTCTCCCGAGTCTTCCTCTGGCCCCAGCATGCTCTTTCTACCACCTTCCAGTGAAGGACTTGGAAAAGCGAAGCAGCCATCCCATGATACTCCAGAACTGCTGTTACTGTGCAACAGGGCTTCATGAACATTTATTGAATTTATGTATTTTAAACCATGTTTAACACAAAGCCAATGCCTCAGGCTCCTCCTCCAGGAAATCTAATTTAATTTTAAAAGTTCCTTGCATGAATCCAGCCAGTCAGTAGTTCTCAAACAGAATTTTTGTGAGGGCTGGTCAAACCCAGAGTGAGGCCACCCTATGGGTTTCTGAACCAGTCAATCTAGTATATGGTCAAAAATAAAAATATTCCTCTCTCTCTCCTCCTTTCTCTCTCTGTGTATGAATACGTATATGAGTATATATGCAGGTGCATGTGTATGGAGGAAAAAGGACAGGCATCATTCCTCGGGGGCTGTTTACCTTGCTTTTTTAGAGGGGTCTCTCACTGGCATATAAGTCACCAAGTAGGCTAGACTGGCTGCCAGTGAGCCCAGGGTTCCAGTAGTCTCTGCCTCCTCACACGAGTATTATTAGCACATTAGAATTAGTAAGTCTTACAAACTTTTAGGTGATGCTGGTACTCTAAGAACCTCTATATCAAAACTAATCAATATAGATATAGATGCTTGGGACTCACAGCCATGAAGCTTTGCAGGCAAGGGACCAAGTCTATCCACATTGCCTAGTGCAGAATAGGTCCTTAGTGTGAGTGAATTGATAATTGGTAGGTACATAATGAAAGCTCACAAAAAAAAAAAAAAATAGTTGCCTTGTCTGCCATTCCAGAATCTTTAGGCCTGAGGGAAAGGCACTATGAGAGGGTATCCATGTTCTCTCATAGGGGAGCTACCTATGAGATTGCTCCTTTTCTCTCACTTGGCAGTTTCTATGACCTCAAAAGGCTGGCAGAGCACAAAGGACCCCCAAACTCTGAAGGAAGTGGAGTAGATGTGTTCAGCATGGCTCGAGGGTAGAGTGAGGGTATGGAAGTGATGTAATAGTGAGCTGGGCTTCTTAAGGGCCTAAGTCCCTTACCCTAGACACGTGCAAACAGTCTTCCAGCCCTGAGGCTCTGTGGTTTAGTAGCCATGACATTTGAGTTGTAGTTGAGTCTGAAGTCCACCCAGAACCCCAGATATATTCTCAGGCCTTCTTGGAACCCAGGACACAGGAGTTCTTTAGCCACAAAGATGGAGGGTCAGGCCATTATGGAGATTTGTGCCATCTTATGAAAACCCCAATGCTGATTTCTTTGGCTTCTCTTTCTGCCTTTCAGGGGCAATGGCTCAGCAAAGGCTGCTGGGAGACTGCTAATAGAGAAGAGAAATAGCACTAGAAAAAGAGAGCAATGAAGGATATGGGTGAGCCTCCTGACAGGAGGAGTGAAGGCCCCTGTGTGAGAAGGGAGCCTGCAAAGGTAAGTGCGGAAGCACACTAGAAAGTCTTGGTGAGAGGTTACGGAGTGCCCTGTGATTGTGTGACTGAGCATAGACCATAAAGCTGTGTGGCCATCAGGCTATACGATCCAGTTCCACAAAACACTTTGGATTTTGGAGGCTGCCCCTTTGTTTATCTCCTTCTCCTCTTCCCCCTCTTCGCCCCGCTCTGCCCGCCCCCTTCCACTTCCTCCTTTTTCTCCCTTCTCCCTGTAAACTCCCTTGAGTTCTATTCTGAAACCCTTAATGGGTTTTTCCATCTCACTTGGGACATTTTGAAAACCCTCTCTGGCTTGGCCTATGTTAGGGCTGGGCCCAAGGCATGCTGGCTAGGAGGTGGGTCCCAGCAATAAGCAACCCACAGAATTGTGTCTGTTATTTAAGAAAAGTTTCTGGGTTTTTGGCTAATTGCAAAAATACATAATGGATGCTTTTTGCATCTGCTAGTTATTCTAGAGTAGGCCTGCATCCAAGAGCAAACTTTAAACAAACAATAAGATTATGGAGCTTAACTATTTCAATGTGTAACAGAAAAGAAAGCCAAGCCCCAAGAAGTTACATTAACACACGCAGTCAGACATAAGCTCATAAGCGATCATACCAACAGAGACAATATACACATGCAGGGTTTGGCACTAACACAACAAATCCATGCTTACATGCTAGCACCTAGGGCATATTTGCACACCCAATTCACACACAACACATACACAGATTCTCAAGGTACATACATTCATAGTACATGCATACATGTATTTGAGAACACCCGCATACACCAAAAAGCACAAAAGACCAAAAAGCACACAAACACACAACACCAAACACAGATGCCTTAACACAAGTCTTTTTTTTTTTTTTTTCCTTCACACCAGTGTTCTTCCTGGATAAGTAAATGGTCTTCACATTGGGAAATAAGTGAGCAATTTGTCAGCTAGCTGGGTGCTGGCTGAGTCCTGGGTTGTGTTAGGTGTAGTTATCACCGTAGCCACGAAGGGGCGCCCAGGGTCCATTCTGTGTAAACCATTCTGCTCAGAGCTCCAGCTAAGAGCTGGTCAATTCTGTGCGCACACACAGCCTGCACCTTCCTCTTCTTGAGCACTGCGAGCCCAACCCTGTCTTTTTCCCAGTCTCCTGTACTCATTTTATCTTCTTCCTGTAACATACCATGGAAACCCCTCCCACCACAGCAGAACAATACACCTTACATAAGCAGACTTGCCAGGTCTGGATAGACGTACGACTCCTATCTAACCCTTCTCTGGAAGCAGCTGTCAAAAATCTTCACTAGTTTTTCAGCCTATCCCATAATCTTCTAGTGCAGAGCTGTCAGACTCCCTAAAACACATTAAAGTGATTGAGCAAACCAGCTCACACGCAGCCAAAATGCAGCCTACATCCCCTCTGATCCAGACTGAAGAGGTCTCTGGCCTTCAACACTCACCATCTGGCCTTTTGTGTTTCAGGGTATAAATGTCAGTGAGAGTTTGAGGGGATGGCTAAAGAAGTAAAGCACTTACCATGAAAGGCTGAGGACCTGAGTCCCCAGAAAAACAGAGGCCTGGTGAGACAGTGTGCACACCTGTAATGTCAGCTATCCACCTATCTCCATGAGGAGATAGGAGGTCAAAACAGAAGATTTCCCAGAAGCTCAAGGACCACAGCATATGCAGCAGTGAACAACAGAGATAGCCTGTCTCAAACAAGATAGAAAGTAAGGACATGTGCACTCTGGCACACACACCAGCACTCACACATCATGCACACATATAAAAGAGTTTTTAAGGTAAGGACAGGAAGACAAGAAGCCGTAAAACCTATGCTTTTCAGAGTCTCAGGCAGGAGCACTCCTGCCTCCTCACTAAGCATCTCAGACTTCTCTTCCAACAGATATTTCCACAGTCCATTATGACAGGGCCCTGAGAAACCCCACAAATACAAGACTGGTGACCTTCCAAAGATTTAGGGTCTGTTGTGTGCGTGTGTCCAGGGCGACACAGGGTGTGCAGCAGACCAAGTGCAGAGGGAGGCTGTGAGGGACTTCCTAGAGAAACGGAGACAGAAGCAAGGAGGGTTGAGGAATGGGCACAGCATGCCTGTTTGGTTTTTCCTCACAGTCCAGGTCTGTGGTCTGAGAGCTTACCCACCAGTCCAGAATGACTCTTATGACATAAACAAAGGATGAGCTTGAGACTGACAGGCAAAGGCACACTGGGTATTTGGTTTCTATGGCTTCATAATAAGTCACCACAACGATGTGACTTAAAACACCTGCTTGTTATCTTGAGTTGTACAGGTCGAACATCCGGGAACAGTCAGCTGGGTTTCCAGCTCACAGTGTCACAAGCCTGAAATCAAGATGTCAGCTGGTCCAGGCTCTTCCTGGAGGAAATTCATCTCCAAGCTTCTTCTTAGGATTGAAGGTCAGAGACTCATTTCCTTGCTGACTGCTGATCATCAGGTGTTCTTGGCTCTGGAGGCTGCTCTCAGGTCTCTTCCATGTGCCCTTCCCTCTTCAGCACAGCAAAGGAGGCAGAACCTTCCTCATGTTTTGCATCTGTTACCTCTATTGCCACTGGACAAAATTCTCAGCCTTGCTTTAAATGGCACAGGTGACATCATTGGTATTGACTAAGTACCCTCACATTTCACGTTGTCAGGTCAGTTCCTCAGCTGCAGCTGTTAAATCCACATATACAATTACCTTGTAGTTCACAGAGGAGGGAGTTGTCCAAGGCCAACAATCTCTCCAGAGCAGAACTCTGCCCTTACCCATTTGCAGCCCTTTTCCCTTTGAGTATGTGATTCTACTTTATGGCAAAGGGTAGATTATCAGATTGTGCCCAATCAAGTCATAAGAATCGTTAAAAAAAAAAAAAAAGTTTCTCTGGCTGGTAGGAGACAAAAGAGTCAAAGAGATCCAAGCATGGGAAGTTGCTTGCTTTGAAGATGGAGAGAGCCTGGTGTTGGGAAGGGAGAAAGTCTGGGGAGCTGAGAGTGGCCAGGAGTTGTCAGCAAAAATACGGGGGTGGCAGGGCCATACCTCCGGGTTTTGGTTTCTTTAAAAACTCAGTTTTGTTATGTAAACATGGTTTTGTTCTAATCCCAGGTGTGGGGATGCTTCAGATTGTCCACAGCAGCAGAATATTTGTCTCGTGTGGGCTCTGAGAGGGGTGTGATCTTTGCCAACTGCAGATAGTTTAATTCTGGGGACTCTGGGAGGGAGCTCAGAGAAGGGCTGGGACAGCCTGGAGAAGGCAGCTGCTGCTCTCCCCACTGCTGCTCACTGCTGCTGCTGGTTTGTCCTGCTGCTGTGTTTGCTGTTGCGTTTGCTCTTGCTGGACTGCTGGATTTCCTGACTATGAAGATTGGACTTGTCCCAAGAAACTATGTCCCTAAACAGTAGCCTAAGAGACCTACACCCCCTTTCCTCGCCATCTGTCTCTCCTAGTGTTAGGGTGTGGAAGGGATTAGGATGAAAAAGAACACAAATAAAATAGTTAACAAATAAACTCCTACATCCAAGGGACTGAATTTTGCTAGTAGTTGGATGAGCATGATGGTGGATTCTTCCCTAGAGCTTCCAGAGAAAAGCCTGCCTCTGGGCTCCAGTGAGCAGAATCCAGCTGAACTTCCCCAAAGGCTGACAGACAGGCATGTGAAGAAGGAAACGGTGCTGTTTGGAGTTGCTAGCTGGCGGTAATTTGTTGTGCAACAACAGAATACTACACTAGGCAAGGCATGACAATCTCCATTACCCATGTATAGCTTATTCCTTCTTTACTTTCTTCTGTTTAAAAATAAGTTTCATGTGAAGGTTATTTGGCCTTTAAAACACTGTATTACTTTTTTTTTTTTTTCCAGGAACGAGTGGGCTGTGTGCTCTCTTGGAGACACACCTGAAACCCAGAAAGTCAGCACATTGCACATAGGCAATCGACAGAAGGGGATAACCCACTCATGGAAAGGGTTTCTATTGCAACAGCCCCAAACTGCAATAATCCTAGAGAAGAAAACAGTGGTTGATACTTTCTGCAAAGGCGTATCACTTCACGTGGTCAGGGGAAGACCCTGCCTTTCCAGCGCGTCTCAGGCACTGAGGTGCTTGACATAGTCATGCGCCCGTCAGCAGGGTACATAGACTCCTAAAATGATCAGTTTCCGATAACAGGCTTCCATTTCTCCATTCCAGCAGCAACCTTACCCCATCTGATGCCAGAAAAGACAACTCTGGGTCTCTGGGTCATAGACAAAGAACCCACAACAGTTATAATGTTGGCTTGTAGCAAGAGTGACTCTCTTGGGCTGCCTTTTGCCTCTGAGTATGTCCAGGAGCTTGGGACAAAGCTGGTCAAATCTCTCTAATTAGAATTTCACCCATGTCATCATCGCACTCCAGAGAGGCAGGATATAGCTCCTGGGTTATCTGGCTCAGCTTGGCCGTGTGGACAGGAGGTGTTTCAGGACAAGCAGAGAGCTGGGAGCGTTGGCCCAGGGCAGGCAGGCACTGATCTGAGAGTCCCCCATCTTATACCGCTCCAATTTCCGGGTTTGTAGAGTATGTCTAACTCTCTCAAGGAGAACCCGAAGAGCCTTAAGGAACAAACCACATAAAAAAAAATAGCACTCATGTTCAGATGTTTGAGATCGCAAATATTCAGGCAATGGGTAGGTAATTCAAGTCTGACTGTGAGAGGTCACAGTAAATGATGGACAGGGTCTCCAAGGGCTTCTTCGGGTATTTGTCAGGTGGCTTTCTAGAAAGGAGACATCATCTTCATAGAGATTCTGGAGACGGTGGGTGTTGGGAAGTTGTGAAATCAACATGGCTATTTTCTCTTTAAGCTCTTCAGAATCCATATTGCTGTCATATGTGATGTCATCTAGTGAAAATGTGTGAAGATTTTTTTTTTTTTATCTGTTCCAGGTAAGGTTCAAAGGGAGCCAAGTGTTCTATCCACAAACAACTCTGCTCCAGCTCTGTATACAATCTAGATCTACAATTTTGAAGATTTCTATGAGAGCGGGGTTGGGTAAGTCCCAAATCTGCGGCTTTCTACAGCGTAGACGAATGGAACTTTTATGCTGCTGGGCCCACTGCAGCAAGTATACGGCACATTCTTTGCGCTTGCCACACAAGGTGGTCAGTTCCTGGTCTCCACGGACTGCTGCTGTGTCATGACCTGCAGCGAGCAGTCACATTCGTGGGCACATTTGTCAAACTGAGCACACTGAGTTTGCTTGTACTGGGTGAGCCTTCTGTGTAATCAGCACATCTAGTCCATTAAGCAGAACCCTCAAAGTCTCCAGGTGGGGTTGCTCTGTCAGGGTTCCTCCAGGAAGGCACGGGAAGGGCCAGGCAGGTACCATGGCCTTCAGGATCTTTGTGCATCTGTAGGTGAAGGCCTCCTTAAACATTCCTGGGAGTAGCTCCATGGGTAGGTCCTCTAGTGCAAATACGGCCAAGGCCTCCTCCCGTAGTAGCCTCAGTCTTGCCAGCCGCAGGAGTGTGGGTGGGGCTTGGACTCTCACTGTGACAGGTGTTAAAGAAGAATGATACTTTCATCAGTCTCCATTCGTCCAGCTACCCTGCCCGGAACAATCGATGGAATCTTTGAAATCGGCATCATTAGTTATTGACATCAATCTTTGATTATTGCCTGGGCTGGCATTTTGGAGAAGGTAGCAGAAAGGTGCCAAGCTCGAGCTCTCCAAGCTGGTCTGGACACTGGTGAGAGGTCTCCATATCCAGGCAAGGCCAGGCTTTAACTCCAGGCTCCAAGACTCTGCATTAAATTTTAAAATGTCTGTATTTTAAAATATTCTTGGCTTCTTCTTCTCCTTTCTTTCATGCCATACAGTTTTATTTGATGGATCCAGTTTCTTCTGTGAGAATATTAACAGAATTTAAAAAAAATCTATTTTTAGTTCTTTTCTGCTTCTTGCTTTGTTCCCTGAGGTTATTCTATGTGTTTGTCTTACTCTGGGTTTGGAGGCATTCCTCTGACAAGTGCTGGTAACCTTTGCTAGTTCATGCTCAAGTGGAAAATGTACGAGCTGGTGGCTGCACCCCCTGTCTGCCACCAGATAACTTCCTTCTACTCTCCCCACCCAGACACTCAGGCTCCTCAGGAGTCCTCAGCCTTCTGCCCTGGAGAGCCAACACAGATCTTTTGGTGCTCTGTGCAGAATGGGAAAACAGACTGCCTAGGATAGACTATTAATTCATGCGACCAGGGGAGGCAAACTACCCTTTCTTGCCGGGTAGTGGTAGTGCATACTTTTAATCCCAGCACTCAGGAGTCAGGGGCAGGCTGATCTTTATGAGTTTGAGGCCAGCCTGGTCTACAGAGTGAGTTCCAGGGCAGCTGGTGCGGTTATACAGAGAGACTCTGTCTCGAAAAAAATAAAAACAAAAAACAAAACAAACAAAAAATTCTACCCTTTCTGGGCTCTATCTTTTTCTGACTGCCTAGCAGACACAGACAACCCCAAGGGACAGAGACACCCCCAGCCCTCCTGCTGAAGTAGTCTTCCACCCTAGTCTTCCAGGGTCCTGAAATCTCTTATAATGACTTGTCTACGTAGGCTCCCTTGCCCACTGTCTTTATCATTGTGAGTTTGTATCCTTCTGTTCTAGCTCCTTTTCTGTTGCTGTCATAAAACACTCTGACCAAAGGCAAAAACTTAGAGAAGGAGAAGGTTTATCTGGCCTACACTCCTAGGTCACAGTCCATCATTGAGGGAAGTTAGGGCAGGAGCTCAAGCAGGAGCTTAAAGTAGGAACCACAGAGAAATATTGCTTGCTGGCTAGCTATCAAGCTTGCCCACAAGCTCATACTTTGCTTGCTTGCTTTTCTTTCTTTTTCTCTTTCTTTCTTTCTTTCTTTCTTTCTTTCTTTCTTTCTTTCTTTCTTTCTTTCTTTCTTTCTTTCTTTCTTTCTTTCTTTCTTTCTTTCTTCCTTCCTTCCTTCCTTCCTTTCTTTCTTTCTTTCTTTCTTTCTTTCTTTCTTTCTTTTTCTTTCTTCTTTCTTTCTGAGATAGTTTCTTTGTGTAGCCATGGATGGCTTGCCTCAACTCAGAGGTCTGGTTGCTTCCTGAGTGCTGGGATTAAAGGCATGCACTACCGCTGCCCAGCGACACCATCGTTTCTTTGGAGTCGTGCATCAGGTTTCTTATACAGCTCAGGGCCATCTGCCGGGGGATGTTGTTGCTCACAGTGTAGTCCTCCTGCATTAACCGATAATCAAAACAATCCCTGCTACGCCTACAGGCCAACCTGACCAAGGCAATTCCCAAATCAAGGGTTTCCTCTCAGGTGATGCTGGATTGCGTCAAGTTGGAAATTAAAGTTAACCAGGATGTGTTATTTTTCAAATTTTTTAAGGAGGCTTTCAAGGGAAAGTGTGACAAAACAAGCAGTTAGTCGCAACTGGTGACCGTGAGCCTAAGCTCTTCTCTCTTCACTACCACCCTGGTGGTCCCCTGGGAATGACTCTAGGCCCCCAGGCTTGATTCTTCCCCACAACCCAAGCACCATTCCTCCACTTTTAAAAACTTCTCCTCCAGAAAGAACTGTACCCTGAGACTGATGTTGGCTGGAGGCAGCTAGCCAATCCCCATATGGTCACACCTCAGAAGGATGGTGGGATTTCAGTGATAGAGCTTGGCTTGGGGAGGATGCGTCTCCAGCACCAAGCTTCTTTTTTTGTAAAGCACCACTCTTTTCCTCACTGGCAGTGATAACCCAAAGCTGGCTCTGATCAAAGACTGAGATGTGGGGGCAACAGGCGGCTGGCTCTTAGCTCTTCATCCTCTGTTCTCAGACTTGACTGTATAGCTGGCAGCCACGGACCTTTGGGATTATAAAGGCTGGTCACCTTGGAGGTAGTTCTGTATCCCAGAGCTTCACGTGTAGATCTGCTGGGCTGGGTGATACCCCAAAAATGGCATAGCAGGCTTTTATGTGTCCTGGTTAGTTGTGCCTAAAGGATTCCCTGCACATAGTAATATGACCCATCAGCCTGATTTGCCTGAGTCTGAGGGTTTCAGTGCTAAACCTAGAAAGATCTAGACATATAAGTTTGTCACCCTACCTGGAGAGAACATGTCCCCATCTCCAACCCTAAGCCAGTTTCCACAGAGGAAGTGTTGGCACCTGAAAACTCTGCTGCTGGTTACTCTAGCAGAGGTGGGGGGATAGGTTGTGACAGGGTTTCTCTGTGTAGCCTTGGCTGTCCTGGACTCACTTTGTAGACCAGGCTGGCTTCAAACTCACAGAGATCCACCGCCCTCTGCCTGAGTGCTGGGATTACAGGCATGCACCACCACGCCTGTCTAACTAATTTTTTTAGGGTGCTAACTAGCCTCAAACACAGGTGTACTCCTAGCTCTTCCTCATTTCTGAACTGTGATGGTCATCTCAGCTACTCCTGTCTCCTACGACCTTTCTCACTACCCCACCACCCAGATCTGCTTGCACCCCCAAGGGATGGGAGCTAGATATATAGATGCAGCTGGGTATCTCACAAAGTGTTTTCTTGACACTTTCCCCAAGAGAAACCAGCATGACTCCAGGAACCACAGAGAAGGTTGGATTCCTCTCCCTCATCTCAACTAACAGCAGGGTTAAAAGGAAAAGAAAGAAAAGACAGTAGAGTTACAGGTCACTTACTTCCTCCTCATGTCGAATGTTACTGTGGGTCATCGTTTCATCTTGACCTCCGCGTGAAGCTACAGGCAGCTGCTGTTATTATCCTACCTCATACATGAGGAGAGCCGGGGTCTGTGGGGCTAACTTGCTCAGAGGCTCGCCAATGACAGCAGCAACTGAAATGGGACTCGGACCAAAGAGCACCTGATTCGGAAGTCTGAGAATCAGAAATGGTCTTGCAAGGCCTGCTTGAAGTCTCATCACCTCCCTGAAGCCTCTTCTAATCCTGTTTGCTTCCTATTCTGAACTTTCACAGAAAACCAAAGTCACATTGGTTTGATCTTCCAGGACATTATCTGTTTACTTATCACGAAGCCCAGAAGGCTGTGCTGGTGCAGTAGCTGATGGACAGGGACTGTGGCTCTTTTATTGTACCTCCCTGTGTCAGTTTGGCCTTCTGCTGAGGGTTAAATGCAAATGAGAAATGATTTAAAAGGAGGCAAGGTTTACTACGGCTCAGAAGATCTCTGAGAGGCAGAGTCTGGCTCTACTGCAGTGTAATATGGGCAGTCAGTTTCCTCCTCCTTGGCCCAATGAAAGGACTTCCTCCAGCTCCTTCAGGCTAAGAAGCCAGGCCAGTGAGGAAGTGTTGGATGCTTAGCTGCGTGCAGGCTCTGAATTGCCCCAGCCAAGTCCAGCAGATTTTGCCTCCAGCCATTGGTGTCGGGATTTGCCAAACAAACCTAATCACTTAATGAGAAACGAAAATGGTGCCTGGTTCCTCTACTAAATTGCCCCTTTGAAAACAACACACAGGAGATTTATAGTAATCGCTATAATTACCTCATAAAACCCAGAGTTTGAAGACTGACACGCCTCATTTCTGGGAGGAATTTAGAGGCAACAAATTAAGGCAAAGAGTTCTTGGCCCGCTTTGGTTTTGGCTTCCTGGAACCCAGGACTCTTCCCACAGGCCTGACCCCAGCCAATTATTGTTCTAAACGGAAGGCAGGGTTTTATTTTGTTTTCAGGCTTGCTCCTCCCCTCTATAACTTGTAGGTGAACCAAAGGCCCCAAGAAGTCTTGGCATCAGGCAGACAACAACCTCTGAGGCCACTTGCAACATCTGACCTAAAAGGCAGGAAGAGCAGATGGAGACATACATATATGCTGTCCCTAGAGGGAGACTCGCTATGCTACAGGCACTGGGCTAGATATTTGGGATACAACAGAGCAGTGGGGGTAGGACTCACAAAAGTGAGAGCATGGGGCTTACCAAAGTTTCTGCCCCCTAGAGCGTAGCTTACCTCCTAACAAAGGGACTCTACTGTTGTCAGAACAAAACGACAGCCTACAGACTGGGAAAGGATCTTCACCAATCCTATATCTGACAGAGGGCTAATATCCAGAATATATAAATAACTAAAGAAGTTAAAAAGCAACAAATCAAGCAATCCAATTAAAAAATGGGGTACAGAGCTAAACAGAATTCTCAGTAGAGGAATACAGAATGGCAGAAAAACACTTAAAGAAATGCTCAATGACCTTAGTGATCAGAGAGATGCAAATCAAAATGACCCTGAGATTTCACCTGACACCCATCAGAATGGATAAGATCAAAAACTCAAGTGACAACACATGCTGGAGAGGTTGTAGAGAAAGGGGAACCCTCCTCCTTTACTGGTGGGAATGCAGACTTGTACAACCATTTTGCAAATCAATCTGGCGCTTTCACAGACAATTAAGAATAGTGCTTCCTCAAGATCCAGCTATATCACTCCTAGGCATATATCCAAAAGAGGCTCAAGTATACAACAAGGACATTTGCTCAACCATGTTTGTAGCAGCTTTATTCGTAATAGCCAGAACCTGGAAACAACCCAGATGTACTTTTACACAATGGAATACTACTCAGCAATTAAAAACAAGGAAATCATGAAATTTGCAGGCAAAAGGTGGGACTTAGAAAGGATCATCCTGAGTGAGGTATCCCAAAAGCAGAAAGACACACATGGTATATACTCACTTATATAGACCTACGAGATAGGATAAACATACTGAAATCTATACACCTAAAGAAGATAAACAAGAAAGAGGACCTGGGGTAAGATAATTAATCCTCATTTAGAAAGACAAATGGGATGGACATTAGATGTAGGAGAAAACAAGTAACAGGACAGGAGCCTACCACAGAGGGCCTCTGAAAGACTCTACAAAGAGACTTTTATACTATGGTGCTATATTAGTTACTTTTAAAGAGGAGAGGTTTATCTTGGCTCCTGGTCCAGAAGATACAGTCCATCATGACAGGCATAGTGACATGAGGAGCTTACAACACAGCTTCCCTACATCTCAATGGGCCAGGAAGTAGAGAGAAAAATCCAGGTAGGCATTAATACAGACAGCTCTCCACCAGTGGCCCATTTCATCCTGAGAGGCCCCACAACCTCTCTAAGTATAGTCACTAGCTGGGGACCAAGTATTCAAACACAAGAGCTTGTAGGAGATATTTTAAATGCTGACCATATCAGATCTGTCTCAGAAGGGCATAAGCGCTAAGAACAGAAATGAAGTAGGAAAGGTTTAAGAAAGGTCCACATGGATACATGAGGAAAAAGTATTCCAGTTGGTGGGAGTAGCTACCTCAGAGGTATGGACATAGAAAATGACACAATCTTTATTGTTTTCTAGGAATGGCCCAGGAGGCCAGTGCATCTGGAACAAGGAGAGCTATGCAGGGCACTGGAAGGTTTGCCTTGGCCTGGTCTGGGAAGGCACTGGAGAGTGACAGAGAATAACACCGCATTATTGCAGTCCAAAGAACTTAGGTTCTTATTGTATCACTATGTTAATCACTATGTTAATATTTGAAAGTTGGGAGGCTGAAGAGATGGCTCAGTGGTTAAGAACACATCCTGCTCTTGCAGAGGACCTGAGTTTGGTTCCCAGCACCCAGGTTGAGTGGCTTATAATCACCTGTAACTAACTGCAGCTCTAGAAGATCCAACGTCCTCTCTTTGCCTCTGTGGGAACTGCACCAATATGCACAGAAACACACACACACACATAAAATAAAAAATAAAATATTAAAAAAAAGAATTGATAGTTGGGCTGGGAATGTAGTTCAATGCTAGAGGATTTCCCTAGTGTACACAACCTCCTGGGTTCAATCCCCAGCATCAGACACACACACACACACACACACACACACACACACACACACACCCCACACACAGTTTGTAGTAGCTGTTTCCACAGTTGTGTGGATAGATGTGTGGGATTTCAAGAGAATCAAAACTATCATAAGCAGGGTAGATGCTCTGAAGATACACCTGTAATCAGATGTCCCTAAATACTCTTTCCAATCCTGGACCATCCTCCTGAGCTTCTCCATGACTCTAGGAATGCCCCAACCCTCTTGAAGCTGTAGTTTCTTAATTTATATACAAAGAAGATGGGACTAAATATTCTATCAGAGTCCATAATTCTCTGAAACTTTTATTTATCAACTAGATTTCAGGTTTTTCCCATCTGCAGAATGGTAGAAATGATAAGACTTCACAGCATTGTGATAGACAGGGTGGATGGGAGTAGCTCATGACTACAGAATGCACCAAGAATTTTAGGGATCCCAGTGGATTTTAAATATGGTTGCTGCCCCGTCCCCACAGTTCTCTAGAGCTGTATCTATGCTGCCTTCATGTGTCTTGGAGAATTGCTTTTCAGCTGGCTGGAAGCTGCCACGCATTTTGGTACCTAGTCAGACGAGAGTGTGGACCCTTCTAGGAATCTCTCAGAACCCTTTTCCCCAGCTACAGCTCTTTCACATCCTCTCTCTGCAGAAATAGGATGGGAACAGGGAGCCCCTCACAACCAGGGACCCAGATGGAACAAGGCAGCCTGTGAGAGTGAAAGGGGCATGAAGAGGACCCGCAAGTGCTCCATCCAACACACCCTTGAGGCCTCTTCCATCCCTGTCTTGATGGACTGCCAATGTATGTCCCTAGCTCACTTTTCAAAATCATTGCTTCGAGTTGGTGTTTTGTCACTTGTAAGCTGTGACTTCTACAATATCTTCTCTGTGCTCCCTCTAAGCCTCAGTTTCCTATGAAATAATGAGGTCCTGTCCTGTCCCTTTTAATACTCCATTTTATCACTCATCAGTTTCATTTAACTGCTTATTTAATCTGCATTTTGTGTATCTTTCTGCCCCTGGTCTGATGTTGGACACTGGGAATCTTTCTAGAGGAATAATTCACACCTTCAGCTCTCAGGATGCACTCAGTAAGGCAGGAGAGGGAGCGGAACAAGCATTCAGTACCTCACGTGACAAAAGTTGTGACAGAGGGAAGCACAGGTACTGTGGCAAGGGTGGACTTATCACTAGAAAAGCTTCCTGGGAAAGGTAGAATGGGAAGAGTGAGCAAGCAAGGAAGATGAAGCTGCAAATTCATCTCTATTCTTCTAGCAGGCTGTTTTTTCTTTTCCTTTCTTCTCATTCTTCCTAGCTTCTTGGAGGGGGATGGGGAAGAGACCAAAAAAAAAAAAAATCCCTTGGTGGAATCTTGGAGAGAGAAAAGGAAGTGAGTTTTGCTACAGCAAAGCACTGGATTGGATGATCCTTTTCCCCAACCAGGCTGGTCCTTGGCCCACCCTTACCCACAGTGGCTTGTAACAGCTGGTCCTAAGACTATGGGATAAGTCTAAAAATAGGAACGCAGGCATCACTAATGCCAACCAGACAAGCAGCCGGCATAAGAACAGTGCAGGCAGGCAGAAGGGCAGGAAGGAGGGTGAACATGGCCCTCCCCTGTAGGAAAGACACTCATTACATCCTGAGCAGTGGCTGCTCACAGTGGGCTGTGGAGTCAACATGCAGTTATTGGCTCCAAAACATGTCAAAACCCTGCTAATGACTGCGTGTCTGCTTCAGAGGCACAGCTGTTCCAGATGCTGCCTCCAGGCTCTGCCCTCTTCACCACCCAAATTTTGCACTCTTCCTGGGGTTCTGGGAGATGTACAATCAGCTCTAGGTCTTAGAGCAAGTGATTGCCTTGTCTCATCCTTATGGGGCAATCTAGGCCATCTTTGCCTTATTGTATAGACTATACTTATTGGCCTAGGAGGGTAGTGGTAGAAGAGGTACTTGATTGGCAAGCCAGGAGCCAGGGCTTGGGGTACCCAGGAAGCCAGAAGATATGGGCTCAAAACTTGGGTGCTCTCTCTATTTTTTTTTTTTTTAGTCAAATGGGAATTCTCTAGGGAAGCAGTAATTTACAAAGGCAAAAAGCTTTAATGTACTCACTGGTGCTACCCCTGAATAGGCCTGGAATCAGGACCATTTTCTAGCTGAAGGTTCTAGGCAGTACCTTACAGATCCATGATTCTCCATTTTCATCTATAAATTGGAGATAGTTTTTGAAATAATCATTTTCCTAGTTAATAAATTCAGGTATATTTAAAATTTATACTTTGAAAATTGAAACAAAGCATTTAAAAAAGATTCTCTTAAAATTTATGTGTGTCTGTGTGTAGCTATACACACATGTGAGTGCAGATTCTTGCAGAGACAGAAGAAGGTGTCAGATTTCTTGGAACTGGAGTTTCAGGCCTGATATAGATGCTGGGGACTGAAGTCAGATCCTCTCCATGAGCAGCATGTGTTTCTAAGTGTGGGCCATTTCTCCAGCCAGGAATCAAGCCATTTTTGAATGTGTATTCAATAAACATGACTCCAGATTCAGGGTATATAAACACTGCAGCACAGAGTTAAGACTCACCCTCCCCGCCCCCCCCCCCCCCCCCGCCAACTCCTCCTCCTCCTTTTGATCTCACTGTGCTACTCAGGCTGCTCTTACCGCACAGGCTTAAATGCCCCCCGTGCCCCAGCCACTGGAATAACTGGGACAGCAGAGATGTGCCACCACACCCAGTAGACTGAAATAATTACCCCATTTTCTTTCCAGAAGTAGGTATTTTGTTCAGTATCTGCCACAAGTGTTTGTAAATTTTGAGCCTTTTTGTAGCACTATTCACATATTCACAGCAAAGTGTATATGTTACAAGAGCACAGTTTGGTGAATTATGTTCACAGTTTGAGGGAGGATTTATTTTTATCCAGCCTAGAACCTCATGATGCTGGGCAAGCATCGTGTTATTGAACTATTTACCTAGCCTTCTATTCATAGTTTTAATTCCTTTAGCGAATTAAAATTTTAAATCACCTAAAGTTAAAACATAATGATATTTTGATGTATTTTCCAGCCATGTGTATAATTTTTATAGCACACTTTTAATATATACCATTTTGTCATGACACATTTGCTCATATCATTAAATGTTTCTTAAAATGAACACAATGATCTACAACTAGCTACTGTGCAGAGAACAAGGAACTACAGAATGCTCATCGCTAAAGGAAACATGTATACTACCCCTGCCCCTTCCAGGCTCAGGAAACATTGAGCAAGAGAGGCTGGAAAGAGTGTAAGAGCCAGAGGCAACCGATGACTACAAGGGAAAAGAGTCTTCTAGACACAGCAGGACACCTGTATATATGAATTCACAGTTGCTGTGGCATCAGGCCTGAGTCCAACTAAAGCCCCATCATGGAGAGGGAATTCTACTTCACCCAAGGTGTGGGGCTATTTGCAATTGTTAGCTGCTGGGAGAGGGAGAGACAGTTTTCTCTAAGAGTGTAACCCCTAATTTATAGACCACTCTCCAGATGAACACCATATATCCCAGAATATTTGGGCAGCACAAATTATTCTTGAATTCTTTTTAATAAACAAAGTTGGGTGGTAGGAAACAGGGGTAGATCTTAAAAGGTCTGGAGAGGGGGTAGATAGTATCAAAACAAGAATGAAACTGTAAAATCAATAATAAAAATAGTTGTTATTTTTTGTTGTTGTTGCATGTTTGTTATTGAGATAAGGTCTCACTAGGTAGCCTGGAACTTGCTGTAAAGGCCAGGCCAGGCTCAAACTCATAGAGATCCATCAGCCTCTGCCTCATGAATGCTGTGATTAAAGGAATGAGCTACTATGAAGGGCAAAAAAGGGTGTGTTTTGTGTGTGTGTGTGTGTGTTTGCCTAATGTTCTAAGGGATAGATCCATCCTGATGACAAAATATTGGGTTTGACTTTATTCTGTGATAAACAATAATGACTTCCCTTGGACACGCATTACTAAACACATGGAGGAATTACATAAACAATGGAGTCATATCTTTTTCAGAACCTAGTATAAAAAAGTGGCAGGCTTGAAAGGATTCAAGACATTACTTAAAGTTCTGACCTTAGCCTAGGTAGGACATATGCTCCATCAGTGGATGTGAGCCTGAAGAGTCAAAGAAATAACAAGTGTCTACTCTTCCATGTCCCAAAGGACCCTCCTTTGGCCTTTTTTTTTTTTTTTTTTTTTTTTTTTAAATTTCTGGAGTCCCACTGAGTCAGATGGGGGAAATCTCCTTATCAACTGATCTTGATTATTTTAACAATTGGGCTATTGGCAAGAGGTAAACTGGTAAAATTTTGACAGATCTTTGTCAAGGGCACCCTGATTTGTAGCATTTGCCAGATTTTGTGGTATAAATATTCCCATGTTCATTTCAAACTACCAACATGATGTCACCCAAAGCAAAGCCTAGATGAGGCACACACACTCTTAAAAGTGAGTTGGGACTGGCTCAAACACTGGCTCTTGGCTTTCTACCTCCCCTCCTCCCTGTCGTAATCCCTTCCCATGACCTGTATTCTTCAGGCTCTTCAAGGTGATAGAGCCTTGATTGTTTTGGGAGGGGTCAATGTTTTGAAAGAAAATGAACATCCTCTCCTAATTCTCTAAAGGATGACCATCACGAGGCTCATGATGGTCAGGGTTATTGTTCCTGCATGATTGTTCAACTGAACAATCTCTCAGGACTTTTATAACTCATCCCTATTCGGAATACTTTTCAAATGGAAGCTAGTGCTTTCTACTGAGGACATGTGCTGTCTTTTCCTCTTCAATGATTTATCCTAGGATAACAAATAGCTGTCCTTGGTCTTGCCTCCAGGAGCTGAAAGCCAAGCAGGTGAGCCAGAGCAGCAAGCATGCCTCACATATGACAAATATGAGTGCACCAAGGACGCCTCTCTGTTAAGTAACTCCCTGTTGAGTCAACTCCAGCGTGGCCTTCGGCTTCCTCTCTTCTTCCTCAGTAGCAGACACCACTGAGGGATTCTCTTCCTTTTTCTTGACATCCATCCATCCACACACACACACACACACACACACACACACACACACACATATACATGTATACATTTATATACATACATATATATGTATATATAGTCACTTGTCACTATTTACTTTTCCACACAGCAACCTGCTTTGTGAGCAAATGACCCATGCCCAGTCCCAGGTTTAAGAAGATCCTAAGCTAACAAGTTATTCATTCCTCCTCACTGTGATTTGTCTAAGAATGGGATGGTAATCCGTATCTGCCAACAGGAGCTGAGATATTTGGGGGCAGTGAATGAGAACTTTCACCTCCTGAAAAAACAGTCATGGAAGCGATAACTCTGTTCTGGAACTCAAGACCTTCAGAACTGGGTGTTGCTGTCTTGTGTCAGATAGAAGATGAGGCCCACTCATGATGGATAGCCAAGAGCATCAAGGGAAAGTTGAGACAGAGCCCTAACCCTACCTAGTCTACCTCTGACCTCTTATTATGTTGAAACTATGTTCCTCTACAGCTTTAATTGCTTTGTGCTTTCTACTGAATGCTGCCAAACCATCCTAAGTGATAAGCGCTTCCAGACGCTGGAACTGAGGGCCTGTTGTGCAATGGGAACCTTACATTTGCCACGTGAGCACTTCAACGGCTTTCTCTGAGTGATCAGGATGAAGTCTCTGTTCAGCCTCTGTCTCCATTCATAGGTACCCCCTACTCCACCATCAGCCCCTGAGGTAAGGAAGGAGCTTTGGTCTTCATCTTTGGCTCTGAAGCCCAGCCCGGCCCACACGGGTCAGATGCTGCATAAAGACTGTTGTGGGCATGCAGGAAAAAGGCCTCTTGATTTTGCATTGGCTTGTTTTCAGACTTCGGCCTAGTCTTTCTTCCTTTTTGATCTCACTGTCCAAAATTATAAAGAAGGCACATTGCGCTCTAGGAGTAGTTTAAGAATGGAGGTCGAAAATCAACCTCCTTGCTACCCCATATGATAGTAGTTGTGCTTTCAAGATCCATTGGTGGGTTTAAAATTGTGACAAAAATAAAAACAACTGAAAAGCTTTTAAATGTGGTTATATTTATCCGTCACAGAAACCTCTACATGCATTTGGGAAATAATCATACTGGTGTGGGGGGCACACTGTGTAGCCCGCTTTCAGGCAGTACTGGGAGCCGTGTGGCTTCCAGACATCTTAAGCTGCAGGGCCTGGAGGTTGGTAATCACTGGCCTAGACCATCTCTGGATCTGCCAGGCACGTATGACATTGGCTGCAATGCCGGGTGACTTGCCTGGAACACAATGCAGATGAGTGGATGAGTAGGGAGCTAAAACTCACTTTTCTCCAAGCCAGGCTCCAATTTATCTTTCTCCTGGTTCATCCAACCCTGGTAGACTTCCCCAGAAATAAGACCCAGGGAGGCCTGAGCCCACTGAGGCTGTGGGCTTGCAGAGGAGAGGTAGATGTCGGAATGCTGACAGTCCTGATGGACAGGGAGCATACTTCAGATGCTGAGTGTGTGGTTTAGGAGCAGCTGGAATTACACCCTCAGGGCTGAGCCAACTTTGAGCTTGAGCTGAGGTTGGACCCTGCTAAGGTAGGGACCATGTGTGGGGTCTCAGCCTGGGGGCTTACGGGGCTATGCAGGGGGCAGTGAGGGCAAAGCTGTTCCTAGCTGGAAATCAGGACATGGGTGGTTATTTCCCCATTCACCACTCACTCGGCAAGGGGCTCACCAAATGCTTCCCGAGGAACTTCGCAGCTCTGCAGTTGGAAACTGAATGGCCCAGCCTCACTCCAGACCCATACCCTTTTACCTTGGGAGCAAGCGTGGAGGACTCTTTGGATACCAGCAAGCAAGAAATCAGGCCTGTTGTTTGGGGAAGGAAAGAGGACCTGGGAAATGGCTTCAAGAAGACAAAATGGTTATTTTCTGATAGTAGTTTTCAGGAGGTAAAAAGGAAGGTGCTTGCGGGTTAGGGAAGAAGGGCTTCTCTTGGCCTGAGGAACAGGGGGAATGGTGATTCCTTTCCCTTCTGCCCTTGGCTGAGAAGGCTCTGGGGCTTCTTTTAGGATTATTTATTGGTGATCTGACACCATAGAAGTGACATTTTTCAGAGGAAAAAGATGGAATTTGCTGAATAAAGAATGTAGGAAACTATAGGCTCTTTGGGGCTGTGCTTGTATCTCAGGTGCCAAACTGGGCTGTTGTGATTTTATCTGGCAAAGGCTCAGAGTGGAGAGGGACCTGATTCCGACTGTGACAATTGCTCTGTGGCAATGTGTATGCTGTGAGGAAGAGGGCAGAGAGACGGGACAAGTGCAGCGGTCTGTGTGCACAGGTCCCTCCTGTGGTGCCTGCCAGGGGAATGGACCCGTTGTTGGTATTTCAGCAACCGCAGTGAGGCCTGGCTCTCCTCCCGGGAAGAGAAGGGAGGGAGGGAGGCCAGCAAGGTAGCTCTCAGGCAGGCAGAGGAATGCTGAAATGGAGATGGAGACAGAAGGGCATAGGAAAAGGAGTCCAAGAGAAAGCTCTGAGGAGTGACAGGTCTCAGTCAGCGGAAGAGACTGGAGGAGAAGGGAGGGAAGAAGCGGAGGATGGTGGTAGATTCTGGGCTGTTTATAAGTCATCAAGTGAGATGGACAGCCCCAGGCACTCCCTCTAGAGAGCTGATGGGAACAAAGTGTCTGCTGTCCCCCTACTGTCTCTGCCTGGATGAACATCTCACTACAGGGCAGGCCTTCCTTTCAACCTCATCTCTCCAGAGTCTAAGGAATCCAAATAAGAGTTCTGGTCACTACCTTGCTGGGACCTTTTCAAAAGTCCCTTTCACATGGCAAATAAAGTCATCTACAACCTGACTTTTCTGCCTCTTGTCTCAGTCCCATGACCCTGGACACCAGCCACCATGAGGAATAACAGTTAAGAGGCAATAGTTACCCAGCCCCCAGAGTACGCCAGCAGTGCTCTAAGAACACATGTCTGGCGACTCTTGTGATGCTCAGGAGAACACCAAGTCTTCCACTTCGCAGGCTGGGCCATAGGCTCTTGCTTCCAGACCTTAGTACTCAGCCTGGTCTCACCATCCAGTGGACATCTATTGATGTGCTACTCCTTCTAGGCACTTGGCTAATGGCCAGGGCTCAAATATGAGACATGAGACTCTACACTCAAAGCCCAGTAAGAGAGACACACAGTAAGTGCAGTGACAGAGATGTTATGGGGTGTGAGAATGATCCCCTAATCCACTTGCTGTTCTTCCCCATCTGGCCACGTGGAGCTTCACCCCTTCCAGGAAGCCTCACTCAGCCAGGCTGGGTGAGGTTCCTCTCCCGCAACCCCTACTCCGCCAGATTTATATACTGACCACTGAGTACAGAGAACAGCTGCCTGGCTGTCCCCTCCTTGGCATAGTGAAAGCAGATGAAATTCTAGATCTTCACTGGGGCCCAGCGTCCAGGCAGCCTGGACATACACCCTTGGGATGTGTGGAATGGCAGCCTGAGGAAGGAAGAACCAAAAGAGGGAAGAACCACAGAGAAAAGCATATTCTCCTCATCCCTCCCTGTGTGTTCCTGCCAGGCAGGTCCGCACTGCTGCTCATCAGGGCCAGCTCAGCCCTTCAGGAAGCAGGCCTACAGGCAACACCTGACATCTCTCAGGCCTGGTGCAGGAGCAGCCTGGTCAGAAAGGGTGTCACCACAGTGGGCTTCCAGATGGCCTCCAGCTGCCTGCCTGATGCCTGAGGAATGAGCCACATCCTGCATAGCTCTAATGTAGAACCCTCAGGCACCTGGGTAGTCAGGGATGGTTTCAGCTTGCCTTGGGCTTACTGCTGCCCCTGAGGTATGGGATATTTCTAGGTTTTGATAGAGAGCTTTGAAATAAATATCAGATCTCAAACAAGAGGTCGTCAGGGGAACATTCTGGAAAGCATTGGGGAAGGGGGTCTGGCTTCAGGCTGGCCTCTTGGGACCTCTTTGGGTTAATATAGCTATTTTCAGAGTGCTGTATGGACAATTATGGGGTGAGAGTCTTGGGCAAGGACCTGACATGACTTTAAGTCACAGCCCTGTCTCTCTTAGAGAGTGATTGGTAAGTTTTAGAAGCACCTTCCATTCCTTGCCTCCAAGTCTGTCTGAGCTAGTTAGTGGTGTGTCTCAAGCCAGGGCTGGGACAGAGGGTCTTGGAGGCTAGTGCAAATAGCTTTGGACAAGGGTGGGAATTTCCACTCCTATCTGGAGAGCCATCAACGTTGTGTGCCCTGACCTGGGCCTTTGGCCTCCAAAGGGCAGTGGGAAGGCCGGCCCCAGGGCCAATCCCTCGCCATTAATCCCTCCTGCCAGCCTGAATATCCACCCAGTGTGGTCAGACAAAGGGCTGCCCAGCCCAGCTACTGTGTTCCTCCCGCCCCAGGGGCTCCACTCAGACGCTGGGCCGCCTGGAATCCAGGCCCATGAGAAAGGGGCCACCTTCACTGGCCGTCTTATGCCCGGATGCTCAGCCGCATCACGTCCGGCCCAGGGCCTGTGAAAAGAGGGCCCAGCCACGCTGAAAACACGGATTAGCCCTTGGGCCGCCCCCTGATACCAGCTTGCTCCACTCTGGGAAGCAGGCCCAATGGAGGGGGTCAGGCAGGCACAAAGAACGGGCAAAGTCTGGGTTCTCACCCCTTTGGCTCAACTCATCCCTACCCTTCTCAGAATCAGCATAACCAACCATACATTCAGGATCATTTACTGAACAAATATTATGTCCCAGACTATACACATGACCTGAGAAGTTGAAGGTATCTATAAACAAACAAACAAACCATTGTATTCAGCCATAGGATGCGATAACAATTTCCTCCTTGGAGATATGGCACAGATGCTATGGTAGAGGATTTTTTGGAGAGGCTTCATCCCTAAGGGAAGGCAAGAAAGGCTGAGCCTCCGTCAATACTGGTTCTGTATCTGAGTCTGGGTGCAGGAAAGTACTGAGCCTGGCTGGAAAGATAGCCTGCAGGCTCCTGTACCCCTGGTTAACACAGGAAAAAAATGCTTTTTGTCGAGATCCACAGCAGGCCAGGCTCTCTATACATCCCTTAGTATGGAGATGGCATTGCTTCCACTTGGCAGGTGAGGAAACAGGCTTGAACAAGAGGTAGCCTTGCTCCCATGGCACTGGGAACCATGCTCTGCAGCCACAGTGGCTTGTCTTGCCCTCTTCTGTGGTGAGCTATGTGACTTGACTTCACTGTCTTGTGCTCCTGGTGGCCTGTGCCAATTCAGGATGAATGGTGGAAAGGATAGAAAAAGCAGGGTCTGTTCTAACAGTCCTCCTTGTTTGTTTGGGACATTGTCTCTTGACCTGCAAGTGTCACCTTCTTCCCTTCTACTTCCTCAGCTTCCCTCTGTCCTCCATTCCCTTCTCAGTGGGCAATTGTCCATATCTCCACCAGACTGTCTCATTTCTATCTGGTCTTGAATATTGGCAAAATGCCTGGCTCGGGAGCTTTTGATGAATGAGGCAGCTGAACCGAGTCCAGAACTGAAGAAGAAATGGATTTGGGATCTGTGTGGCCCTGACACAGTGTGGCAGAGGCCTGGGTGTAGGGACTAACTCAAAGAAGGGATGTCTACTTACGGAGATCTGGAATGTTGACAGAAGAGCAGGCTGGGCGCCAAGGAGGGTGTCATTTAGAACATGGAAATGAGGTGCTTTGAGACGTCTGTGAGGTGAAGGCCAATGGGCACCCGTACCTGCTGACCAGGAGTATGGGAGACAACTTTGACACTTAGAGTGGGGCAACTGGAGACACTCTCCTGCAATTCATTTCTGAAGTCTTTACTCTCTCTTGATCTCTCTCGTGTGTTTGGTGTGGCACACGTGTGTGTAGGGCTATGCATGTGTTTGGGGTTGCATATGAATGGAGGTCAGAAGACAATCTTGGTGTCAGTCCTCATCTTCTACCTTGTTTGAGATATGGTATCTTGCTCACTCTGCCTCCAGGAGGCTAGCTGGCCCACAGGCTTCTGGGTATTCTCTTGTCTCGGTCTCCTGTCTTGTCATATGAGTGCTGGGACTACTGAGGTGCTGCCTAGTCCAGATTCATGTAGGTTCTGAGGTTCTGAACTCAGGACTTCACATTTGCATGCCAAGGACTTTACTCACCACGCCGTCTTCCCAGCGCTTGAGGTGGAGTAGGACTACATAGTCTCGCCTCGCCTTTAAATGGTCTCAGTCCCTCTGGTGGGTGCTGGGATCCTATATGTGTGCCACCACACTCAAGGAACGCTTCCATTGTGAGAACGGTGTTAGGAAAGCGGTGACGGGGCAGTGGTCTTCCCGTGGGGTTACGTTCCTGCTCCACCATTATTAGTACACCTTGTGTGAGGCAAGGTGTACTATTTAACCTCTCAGAGTCCTGGTTCCCTCAGAAATGAGGAGAATAATAACTCCCAGGGGAGCTTAAATGCCAGTGAAATGCTGTAAAGTATTTCTGTTTATCAAATAGCAAATGCTAAGAAGTGGCGGCTGTGCTGTTAGCAGGTGAGAGTACTCCCATGAGGGCAGCCCCTGAGCTCCATGCTTGAGTTTGGATTATGACATCCTAGGCTACAGGCCGCCTGAAGCTGGCTTCCGTCATTCACAGGGAGACAAGGCACACTGTGTCAGAAGATGGAGTCCGACGGAGGCCCCAAATTTCTCAAGGGCTAACTGTACCCACAAGACTTTGATAGTAAGTGGCTCTGGAACTTGGCACAGTACCCCTCAGCTGTCTATATGATCCGTGCTCCGCCTCCATTTCCCTTATCTTGTCTGTCTGCCTGCGTGAAGACGAGGCTCCTTCACCTCTGGCTCCCTCCCTGTGGTAGAGGAGGCTGGTGTTTTAACAAAAACTCTCCCGTTTCTCTATCCCCAACGACAGTGTCTGCATCAGACAGCAGTTCTTTCAGCGCTCCCCTCTGTGGAAGCATTTGAGGGAATGTGCCTTTTGGTCACACGTATTTTAAAGCAGGTGGAGTGCTTTTTAACCTTTTGTATGTTCAAAGCCGGTTCACAAGGTCTGGAGTCAGGGATGGATAAGGATGAAGGGTGTACAGCAGGGAAAGGAGTTAGGGGTTCCAAATATCTTCCCCTGCGGCAAAGGCAGCCTGCTTCTGCGCCATCCTCTATCACCTTCGTTCTGGTTCTCTACTGTCCAAGGTAGCCTGATGCCTCCCTGACCCTGACCCTGACGCAGGGTGCTGAAGCCTAGCAAAGAAAAGTTGGAGCAGAGAATGGAAGCGGGGGAGGGTGAGGGGGATCTGACAGCTAGAAGGCACAAAATGGGGAGAGGGCAGTAGAGTGTGCTGAATGGGTGGATTTGTAATTGGGATTGACCCAAAGGGGCGGGGTAAGGGGAGTAGTGCGACCAAATACCACGGGTTGGGGCTGGGGCTGAGACTGGCTCAGGGATGAGAGAGGGTCTGAGAAAATTGACCCAGAGGGACTAGATCAAGGGAGGGGGAAAATGGAGGTGGGCTGCCAGGCCGGGAAGGGGGCTGGGAAAGCAAATTATAGGCCAGGTCCAAGCTTTTTCCTCGGGAGGTGGGGGTGCGTGTCCATATAAGGCGAACCTGCGACCCCCGCTCTTGCGGGGCGCGGGCAGGGGCTCCGCATCCCTAGGACCGCACCCATGGATGCGAACGTTGCTTTCTCAGGCTTCCCGGCCCTGCCCTCGGTCTCGCCGTCGGGGCCGCAGCCGTCGCCGATGGCAGGAGCCGAACCGGGGCGCGAGCCCGAGGAGGTGGCAGGCGGCGGGGACGCGGAGCCCACAGAAGCTCCGGGCCCAGGGAGGCGGCGGCGGCGGCCGCTGCAGCGCGGGAAGCCGCCCTACTCGTACATCGCCCTCATCGCCATGGCCCTGGCGCACGCCCCGGGTCGCCGCCTCACGCTGGCCGCCATCTACCGCTTCATCACCGAGCGCTTCGCCTTCTACCGCGACAGCCCGCGCAAGTGGCAGAACAGCATCCGCCACAACCTCACCCTCAACGACTGCTTCGTCAAGGTGCCGCGCGAGCCGGGCAACCCGGGCAAGGGCAACTACTGGACGCTCGACCCCGCGGCCGCCGACATGTTCGACAACGGCAGCTTCCTGCGGCGCCGCAAGCGCTTCAAGCGCTCCGAGCTGCCCGCGCCGCCGCCGCCGCCCTTCCCCTACGCGCCCTTCCCGCCCGCGCCCGCGCCCGCGCCGCCCGCGCGCCTCTTCCGCCTGGACGGCCTGCTGGCTCTGCAGCCGGAGCCTGCGGGGCCCGGGGCGCCCGAGCCGCCCTGCTGCGCCGCGCCCGACGCCGCCTTCCCGCCCTGCGCCGCCGCCGCCGCCTCGCCGCCGCTCTACTCGCCCGCCCCCGAGCGCCTGGCGCTGCCCCCGCCGCTGCCCGCCGAACCCCTCCTGGCCTTGGCGGGTCCCGCCGGCGCCCTCGGGCCGCTCAGCCCCGGGGAAGCCTACCTGAGACAGCCGGGCTTCGCGCCGGGCCTGGAGCGCTACCTGTGAGCGTCCGTCCGGGCGCTGCGGGAGCCCCTGGACGAGCCGCCGCCGGCGCCGGGGCGGAGCGAGCAGGTCTCCGGGGCCAGCGCGCAGCGCGGCGGGACGGCCGCCGCCGAGTGCCCCCCTAGCCTTGCCTCGGGCTCAGCCCTGCCCTCCTCCATCCCCGGGGAAGGCTCTGACCGTCTCACCACCGGACTGAAGCGCCCTCTCCGACTTGAGGCCTCCATTCCTCCCTCTGCTTGTGCACCCCACCTCACAGTGCCAAGTCTCCTGCTGGACCGTCACCAGTGGGGGCTCGAGCCCCAAGAGCCCTAGCGAGTTCCAGTCTGTGGAAGCTTTGGTTCCAAGCCGCCTCTTCCTCCTCTGAGGTTTGGCTAACCCGCCAGAGGTCAGACTCCGGCACCATCTTCATTTGCAAGTTTGACAAGTTTGTCCCCTATCCAGCCGCTTTACCTGTCTGCCTCTGGTTTCTTGCTGAGCCCCCCTCCCACACAGACACACCCGCGGGCTCTGCTCCGGGTCCCGAGGACGGTTCTTCAGACTTTTCTAGGTTACACAGCACCAGGGTCTCCTGACTGAATGGGGGACTAACGGGGCTCTCTGACTGGCCCACCCCATGGACAGCGCAGAACTTATTTGGTTATTGTTACTTTCCAATCAAAGCTAGTTTAATTAAAAAGAAAAACCACAAAAACAAACAACAAAGAAATCTTTCTCTGGGTGTGTTGTGTCGGCTGGCAACTTGGAAGAGTAGCTGGGAGGATGGTGGGTGAGGGTTACCTCATGGGACTCAACCTGGGCTGAATCTCCTTCATCAGGCAGCTTCTCAAGGAGTGAGTCCACATAGCCGTGCACGGAATCGTCCTGGTCGAAATCTGCCACCCGCGCCTCAGAGGCGAAATGGGGTGGGGGTGGGGGTGGGAGAGTGCGTTCAGAAAGCAGGTTGCCTGACCTTTGAGACTATGCCCAGTGCCTGAGCCTAAGGGAGCACATTAATTGGCATTAATCCAACCATCACACCTCAGCAAAGAGAAGTGCCCATTCCTCAACATGAGGTCCACAGAACGTTTTCACTTGGATCCTTGCTAGAAATGCGCGATTTCAGGCCCCCGCCACAGACTGTGCATTTTAACAGAATCCTCAAGCAATTGGGGCATTCCACGCTGGAGGAGAGGCAATGGGCCAAAGAAGCGTTCAGCCTAAACAATGAAAGCCCCTTGTTCTAAGGGATGAGGCTAAGACGCAAGCCATCTTCCCAGTTGCTCTGGGAGCTTCGTTTTGTGTTCCCTGCTGGACTGTGAGAAGGGCAGCAGCCCTGACTGAATTGACTCACCATCTGCCCAGCACCAAGGACAGGGCAGCAACATTTCTGCTTTGGTCTTGGCATGTGACCTTGTCCTGGTCTCTGGTGCTAATCCAAAAGCTGCGCTTTCCCAGGATTCCTGCTCCAGCTCCCTGGTTCCCAGTGTAGTTGATCTTGACTTGGAGTAGGGAAGGGCAGAGGGGACAAGAACGTGCCATAAGCCCATGGCGACTGCCTCATAGGATATGCCTGATGTTCTTCTCCAGTGTTTGAGGCCCCAGGGTGGTGATGGAGGGTGGGAGTGGACAGTGAGCAGCTCGGAGGAGAAAGGTGGAGAGTCTGAGCAGGCAGAAGGCCCTTTTTGGAGGTAGGATGGTGAGTGTGATTTTTTTTTTTAAAGTGCCGTCTCCTAGCTGTTAGCTGCTTTTGGATAAGTGTCAGACGCACTTTGCCTTGTTCATAGCTGCCCTTAGCATCTGTGGACTGGCTCACTGAACAATGGAACCACTTTGTGTCCAAAACTGTGTCTGTCTTAGTGAATAATGAATAAATGGACAGTACTTTCTTGTCTATCCTTATTTGCCATTCTCAAAGTGACTTATGAGGGCATAAGAAGGAGAATGAGGTGGAAATGGAGGCAATTTTTCTGCTCCTCCCTTAAAAAAAAACTGGTCTACCTGGGCCGGGAAGGCAGCAGGGAATCCAGCCAGTGTTCTCTGAGATGGGAGCCACAAAGACCAACTTCCTTTTTTTTTTTTTTTTTTTAATTCTGCTTCCAATGGTGTGGCTACCCAGTTTCCTGCCATCAAGCGTCTGTTCACAAATATCTTCTCAATTCAGGACATTCCCAGGGAAGGGGAAAACCCACTTGCTACTCTGAAGCCAAAAAAGCACTTCCTCAGCTCTGAATTCCATTCTTGTTACCATAGTCAGACATCTCAGTCCCCAGGATTTGAGGGCACTTTGGGGTTGGGGGGGTATTCTAGTAAGGCCAGTGTGGAACTGGAAACCAAGAAAAGACTTATTTTCAGTTTCTTTTTCCTTTTTCTGTTTCTCTCTGTCTCAACATGGTCCTTATTCAATAGCATCAAGGATATGCTGTGCCCAATAGAGATACAAACAAAAAACCTTGTGTATGTCTCCATAGACCATACGTCATACAGTGCCCTAAATTTTTTGACATTTTGGCAGAGGTTGAAAAACTAGAGTGTAACACACACACATACAAACACTCAAAAGATGGTTTATCAGCTAAAGTTGTTGCTGTGTAAGCATGAGGACCTGAGCTGGGATAACCGGCCTCACTTTGCTCCCACGTGTCACCCCAGCAGACAGGTAGATCCTGGGGCCTCACTGTTCAGTCAGTCTAGCTGAAACTGGAGCTCCATTTTCACTGAGAGACCCTGTCTCAATAAGGTAGATGGACCTGGAGAGATGGCTTATTGAGGACTCAGGTTCAATTCCAAGCACCCACATGGTGGCTCACAACTGTCTGTAACTCCAGTTCCAGGGGATCTGATGCCCTTTTCTGGCTTCTTTGGGCACTAGGCATGAATGTGGCACAGAGGCATGCACGCAGGCAAAAAATCCACAGAGGTAAATTAAAAGAAAAGAATATTAAAAGCTGGAACTGTAGGGATGGCTCAGCAGTTATGAGTACTTTCTGCTCTTGGACAAGACCAGAGTTTAGTTCCCAGCATCCATGTGAGGGCTCACAATTGTCTATACTCCAGTTCCAGGGGAATCTGATGACCTATTCTAACCTCTTTGAAATGCAAGTGGTATGTATACATTTTGTTTTAAAACAAAATCTCAATCATTCGATTTTACCAATAAAGACTTGAGCCAGATGCTCCAAATGCTGGGATGAAAGCCTACCAGCTCAAAGAGGCAGAGAAAGCACCCAGCTGAGCTTCCTACTTAGCCGAAGTCCCACAGAAAAAAAAGCCCTTCCTACTCAGCTCACATCCCAGAAGAAAAAAGCCCTTCCTACCCAACTCCACACTGTCTTAAATACCCTCAATTCAATGTCCCTCCTTTCCGATTAATCTCTGTCAGCTGGTTTCTTGCTCCACCTCTGGACCTAGGGTTAACTTTATTTAATTCTGTGTATAGAAAGCTCTTGGACTAAAGGTGTGTGCTAGGGCTAAGCCGTAGTACAAGTACTTGTTTACAGTAAACAGAAAGCTCTAGGATCAAAGACTGAGCCATACCACAATTAAAAACAGTTTTTACAGCTCACAGTCTCTGGGTTCACAATGGGAGCAAATATTCTGCAACACATACATGAAGGCAAAATACTCATACACACACAAAGTTTTTTTTTTTTTTTAAATTAGAAGTCATTTTAATCTGGAGGCACATGTTCATACTTGTTTTATTGATACTGGGCCTTGCACATCCTAGTCAAGCACTGTACCATTAAACTACATCTCTAGTTCTTTCAATTTTTGATCAATTGAAATAAGCACAGAATGTCACAAGTCAAATAGCAATCAAAAGCTCACAACTGGTATCTTGCACTGGTCTTAACTCCAACGCAGTTCTTAAAATACAGTTCTTATTTGTTTGTTTTGGAATAGAATATATTTTCATGTTTATAGTCTTCTCTCTTGAAACAGTAAATGAGTGAAGTTTTTCTTTTCGTGATACCGGGGCTCAAACCCAGGCCTTGATGATGTCAGTCAAGTGCTCTACCACCAAAAACCACATACTCACATCTAATGATTAATTTTCTATTATGACACCTGATTATTTCCCTCGGAAATCTCCTTGCATTGCCACCAAAATCACTAACTTTGGATTAAATTCACTTTTTAAATTACATTTACATTATTACTTTGTATACTGTATACACTCTGTTATCTGAGAAACCCTGAGCATACAATGTTCACGACTTTTGTGTGTTCATTTTTTAATTTTTTCCTGTACCTAACTACGTCTTTTTGTTTTCATTTGTTCAGCTTCTATCTACTGCTAAATCTCCCTTCTCTTTCCAATAGCACAACTTTTTGTAAGATCAAGTGTATGAGGAAATCATTGTTTTTGCTTCATGTCTGCCCTCCTGGGGCAACTCTCCCAGATTTCTCTGTCCTCCAGTTCTGAACTGGTGGTTCTCCATGCCTGCTGTACAGATGTGGCTCTGGAATTCCTTTTCACCATCCCTTCATCTCTGTCCTATGTTGCGTCTTCTGCTTCCTGGATTTCATATCTTTCTTTTTCTTTGTTTATTTCCTTGTTCCATGAGAGGTAAACTGTTTTGGAAACTACACATCTGAAATTAAGATGATTATTTTAACATGAGAAGTTAAATATGCACTTTGACAGTGAAACTTAGCTGGAGTCTAAGCTGTGTCCCTGTTTCACTGGGGGAGGATGTGGAGAATGAGATTATGGGAGGCGCTTCCTCAGTTTCATATATGCTACCCCCAGGGAAGCTGAGAAAATACTACAGCATGTTGGTAAGTGTTTGGGTAGGAAAATGAATCACTGAGAATTCTTTATTATTATTGTGTGTGGTGGGTATGTATGAGTGCTATTGTGTTTGTGCCATGATGTGTGCATAAGCCTTGGTGTGCATGTGGAGATCAGAGAAAGACTTTCGGAAGTCAGTTTTCTCTTTGCATCATAGGTCTGGGAGTCGAACCCAAGTCATCAGGTTTGTGTGGCTGGACCTTTACACTCTGAGCCCTGTTGCTAGGAGCTGGAAAGAAAGGTATTCAGAGATGCTTCTTGACCTAGGGGGACTTGGGAGGCAGGGAAGGGTGGCTTTGGGCTGAGGTGTCAAGCTTGTTTGAAGGCCTGCAGATCCAGCTCAAGAAAGACGTGAACATTGTCCTGGCACTTGGAAAACTGAGTGTATAGGAAACTTATGGCTTTGGCAAGGACACCTTGGCAATTGTGTCAACAGAAAAGTCCCTTCAGGAAATTGTCAGAGCTTTGGCTGTAACTTGGGTTTACCTAAGAAAGCATAAAGAACAAAATGGAGGGACTGCCATTGGTGTGACTGTATTATATCAGCTCATGTGAAGTACCTCTTTGGGAGATGCAAATAGTATAGGGACAAGGAGGATTTTGCAAGATACAGGGGTTAATATAGTATACTTTTAAATGAAAACAATCCCATGGCCTCCAAAGCAATAGAAAACTTATTTAAATAAAAACTGTTAGGGGTCAGTAGTAGTGCAGCATGCTTTTAATCCCAACACTCAGGTGGATCTCTGTGAGTTCGAGGCCACCCTGGCCTACAAAGCAAGGGCTACACAGAGAAGCCATGTCTAGAAAAACCAAAACCAAACAAAAAACAGCCACACAAACAACCCTCCAAAACCAAAACCCAAGTAAATGTTAGGCTAGAAGGGAGTTAATATCACAGACTACTTATAAATACATAAATTGAAAAGCACTTTTAAAAATATGGAATTTTAATTCTGTAAGATGTCACCAAACTTGTGCTCAGAATCATCTTTGTAGCCACAAGCTATGTAAGAGGTGTTGGAGGAGACCTGAGATGAGACAGGGAGACCACTTAAGGGGCTATTACAGACAAGTGTGCTTGGTGAGGGGAAGACAAACAGGTGCACAGAGCCACAGAAATTATCAGCCTTGATTAAGGTCTGGCCTGACTGATTTAGGAGGCTGCTAGGCTCTGTAGATCTATGAGCACAGACAATAAAACCTTTGAAAGACAGTTATTTCACTGCTCCCACAGAGGGCACCTAGGCTGGTTTACCTGAAAATGTTGTCAAACCATCAAGAAACCTACTTTCTAGAGATATAAACTGTTCCAGAATACATGACTGACTGAAAGTTCAATCTACCTTATGAAGTTAATACTTTATGAGGTTAATAACTAATAAAGTTGGGTGTGGTGGCACATGCCTTTAATCCCAACAAAGGCAATGCATCTCCATGAGTTCAAGGCTAGCTTGGTCTATTTAGTGAGTTCTAGGCTAGGCAAGGTTACACAAAAAGATTCTGTTTCATGAGAGGGAGGGAGAGAGAGAGAGAGAGAGAGAGAGAAAGAGAGAGAACAAAGGAACAAAACCCCTAATAAAGATTAGATAAACCCAAAGATCTAACCTCACATATGAAAGGTACAAAATCCCTACAACAAAATACCAGCAAACTCAATTAGCTTCCTCTTATTGATATTTTATTTATTTGTGTGTGTGTTATAGTATACATGAGTTTTGATGCCTGGAGCTAGAGTTACAAGGTGGTTGTGAGCCATCTGATGAGGGTTCTGGGAGTCAAACCCAGGTACTCTGGAAGAATAGTATATGCTTTCAATCAGTGATCTATCTCTCCAGCTCCTAGCTTCCTTTTTTAAGTGTTATAGATCATCCCCTTTATAAATGATAAAATTTAGAAAATTGAAATTCCTAAAAGTTAAGCCATTTACCCAGGTCAAGCCACAGAGTGACTGGCTGGTTCAGGACTTGGCTCCAGATCTGCTTAACTCTAAAGCCAATCCCCTGCCTCCAAGGAAGAATTGAGTGGAAGTGAAAGTTTGGATGGAAAGCCCCAGCCATCAGCAACATTGCTCAGTTCACCCCAAGAGTCCCCATCCAGGTACCCACTCCCAGTTTGGTTCTTGAAAGGTGTCATTACAAGCCAAGTGACAGGTCTTATATTTCTCTTTTCTTGACTCGTTTCCAATTTTCTCCTTCCTCTCTCTAGGTTTCTTCCTCTGTTTGTCTCTATAGACTTCCTCATCAAGGCTGTGGGGACAACAGCGCCACCTGTCGGTCATATTGTATGTACTTATTTGAAGCAGGAAATCGTTGGAATGAAGCCAGGATTCTCTTGGATGCCATACTAGCATTCATACTAGAGGGGATCAGATCTTTGCTCCAGCCAGAAACCCACTTGTTTGGTGTGGAATAGGAAATTGTATGTAGTTCCCACGTTCTCTCAGAATCCCTCCCAGATCTCTAACTTCCTCTCCACTTCCTCTTGGCATGCTTGGTAGCTGCTCCACTGCAGAAAAACTGGGAATGCGGGTGGCATGTATAGTTCTAGGTGCAGAGAAAAGCCTTACATTGTAAGAGGGAAACTGAGGAAAAGGTGTAATGCTAAAGCAGAAAACGTGAGGTCTAGTCCCAGGCACAGCCAAAAGCCTTCCATTTTCTATGGTTTTCATAGCAATTCTTATCCCCCCCACCTTAGATTGGGTGGGGCCCTGTCCTGCTCCATGGCTGAGAGCAGAGACAACTCAGATACTGTCCTGAGTTGCAGACTTTGGCAGGCAGTCATACAGTGTGCCAAGTGCTTACACCATGAGTGAGTTGTGAGGTAACTGGTCACTCACTCATCTGAGACTCTACCTTGGCCTCAGCCTAAGCCGCCTATGAAAACAGGAAGAACATACCCAGTGCTCTCTGCCATGGTATGATGACCTCTGCAATGGGCAGGTGAGTGTTTTCTGCCCTATGCATAATAATAATAATAATAATAATAATAATAATAATAATAATAATAAAATTGGGGTTGTTGATATGGCTCAGCAGATAAAAGCACTTGCTATCAAGTCTGACGACCCAAGTTCGATCCCTGGGACCCTCATGGTGGAAAGAGAGGACCAACTCCTAAAAGACGTGGCTCCAGTCTTTTCTGCTCTACTGTCTTCCTCATGAGCTAGCCTGAGGTGAACATGTTAAGGCCTTGGTCTTTCATCTTCAAGGGTTAAAAAAAATAGAGAGGAAAACAAAACAAAACAAACAAACGAACCAACAAACCTGGGCACTGCTTGAGAAACACACAGCCCCACCATGGTCAGCCCCTGTTTCTGAGATTCAAGGAACTCAGGATGACTCAGGCTTCCTGGAGGAGCTTGGCTCTGGGTTGAGGCCTGAAGAGAGAGACAGAGAGTAGAAACAGCTGCTCTGGTTCCTATGAAGCCTCCTCTTTCTCTGCCCACTGGAATCATTGGCCTAGAAAACTTGAAGGAAAAAAAAAAAGACTACTTTCAGAGCAGTGTAGACCAAGAGAAGTAAGAGCTAAAGACGGAGGAAGGGAATAGAACAGGAGGAGAAGCGCAGGAAAGTTTCTGTCTTAATTAGACCTGCCTGCTTCTTTGCCTGATGCTCGCTAGGGACAGTCACTGGCCCTCACTGGACATAGCCAGGGAACACATGTCTTCAGGACACACAGCCACCAACTGTATTTTCAGGTTGGAGTCACATAGGAAGTACACAGCACCCACTCATGGATTTATTTTATTCTTATGTCCTGTACAATTAGCATGATTTAATGGTCTGTTTTAAATTGTTTTTATTTTGTTGTTATATTCGCATGGCTTTAAAAGCATCCCAATGGAAAGCTTTCCTTGGGGCTAGGGAGATGCTCAGTGTGGAGAGTGTCTGCTGGGTATTTTGGTTGTATATACAAACCAATGCCACAAAAAAAAAAATAAAAAATAAAAAATCTATCACAGCTACAGTTGGTGGCTTACACCTTTAATCACAGCACCCCAGATGCAGAAGCAGGTAGAGCTTTATGAAGCTACCCTGATCTATTATAACAAGTTCTAGGACAGTCAGGGCCACATAGCAAGACCCTGTTTCAAAAACAAAACAAAACAAAACAATCACCACAATTGGAAGCACAAACGTTACTGTTTCATAATCCTTTTCACTCAACAATCTATCCTGGGGTTTTCAGACTAATGCATTAACTTCTTTATTGGTTTTACACTATATACTCTTCTGCTCTAGGGACTGCCATCCTTTGCTTAACCCACACCTCCTCACAGATGGGCATTTATATTGTTTCCAGCCCTTTCAATCAGTGCCACAAGGAGACCTTGTATATACTTCACCCACGTGCAGGCACATGAGCAGGAAATAGAAGTGGATTTCCACTCATTTCTTGCTAGGACACCGCACTCCCCCTGAACTGGCTCTTCGGATAAGCCCTGCCTTTTATTTCTCAGAGGGACCCTCCTTGCCTATGCACAGATATTTTTTTTCAAACTTCATACCTCTCCTGCCAGAGGCCTTCATAAGAGTCTCTGACTAACTCTCTTATCAGATATTTTGGCTGCTAGATCTGGTAAGCTGGGAAACTTGCCTCCCCAACTCTGGGTGGGTCTAGGCTTTGGCTGCCATTCGGTCCATGGTGATGAGTCCTTCTCCCTTCCAGCCCATAGCCCTGGACCGTAGTAGCATATATATTCATTCCCATCTTCCAGCTCTGGACTTCTAGACACAGTTACTTGTCCTGTGGCTCTAATTGTGACTACTCTCCTATGACTGTGGGATCAGTCCACTTCACAGCCATTTGGGGGATATACAAGTGGACAGTGAGGTACAGTCTATTTTGGCAGAGTCTGAGTGGCTTGGGGAGGGCAAAGAGATACAGTAACACAGTTAACATTGTTCTGCATGGCAGCTGCCACATTCACAATTGTAGACGAGACACAGTCATTAAGTTTTGATCTAGAGCCTGACTGTTTGGGGTATGCACTTTGAACTTGTCAGGTGAGGAAACTGAGGCCTAGGGACACAGACAGAAGTAGTTCCAGACATAAAGCATGAGTCTCTTGTCTCAGGCCCCACTGCTACCCATGAGCAGCAGACCAAACCAGGAGGAGGACCATTGCGTTTTCCTGAAAGGATGAAGCTGGCACCGTCAATCGCGAAGGTTGGAGAGGCTGACAGGGAAGCTGGCTGGATTGACTATGGTTGGTTCTAGTCTCAGGGCTGGCTCTCAGGAGTCCCTGAGATGACTAGCCAGAAATTTCTTTGGTCGTGGTCCAAAGCCAGCTTCCTATTTTACAAGCAAGGAAATGGGGACCTTAGAGATCATCTGAGAGCTATAGGAGGAACATAATGCAGTGGTCTGAACCCTGCCTGCTTTTCCTGGAGGCCACTAATACCCTTACTCAGTGATTGTCCAGTCTCTACTTTGGTAACCGGGGGCTCACACCCACCAGAGTAAACCCCCATTGGAGACACAGCATTCTCCTGGAACATTTTCCTTGATTGAGTTCACAGAAAATGTCTCATCCCATCTCTTTGGCTCTTCTTTGCCAGAACAAGTCTCTCTGGCACAGATTAGCCTCATTGAATACGGTGGCTCTGTCAACCCTTTCAGGCTAACAAACCTGGGACTTTCCTTTGTGTCTATAGAGTATTTTGCCATCCTTCTTATTCAAATTAGGTTTAGGTTTTAGCTGTGAATAACAGTGGCTAGGACAGACTGACTTTTCTGCTGTTTAAACACAGACCTATACAGACAGTTCAGTGATCTCCCCTGTAAAGCTGCTCGTGGCAAAAATGAGCTCAACTGGCAGAAATCTAATACACCTTTGTTTAGCACAAGAGATTCCCCACCCATCATGTTTCTGGAAAGTGAAAGGTGCAGCTGGTTCCAGGGCCCCAAATTCTGTTATTTTATCAAGCTTGCATCACTTTCTGTGGGCTATCAGTCAGACAGCACTTCCACCTGGTAGCAAAGATGTCTTCTAGCAGCTCTAGGCCTGTGTACTTGTTTTCCAGTCCAAAAGAAGCAGGTTTCCCAGAGTTTTAGGTTGTGAATATTTCAGAGTCCTACAGAAGACATGTCCCCAAGTCTTCATATCCATGTCACAGGCATATAGTAGGAGTGGCTGGCTCAGCTTAGGTCATTTACTGTTTGACTGATCGCTGGGGCTTACTTAGACTAGCAATGTTATGTTTGGACCCAGCTGGGTTGCTTATCTGCTCCTGGAGCTAAGTGGGAAATGAACACACCCACTGGACCACACTGATCACAAGTCCAATCAAAGCAAAACAAAACAGGGAGAGACTGAAGCAAAAAAAAAAAAAAAAAAAAAGCACAGAAGAGAAGCCCAAAGACAGGCCAGGGATCATGGACAAAGGTTCCAGTTTCAGGCAGAGCTGAAACAGTCTTACTCATGTCTCTTTGGGCTGTTTCCCTCTGTTCATCCCAGCTGAATTTCACCAAGAAGGAAGCCAGAGAGAAGACTCTGGGTCTTTGAAATCACTGATCTTCCTGCACAGGCTGTATGTGCAAATGACACAAAGGCCAGTCTTTAGTCTCTGTTCTCAAACACATCTCTATTCTCAATTCACACAATTCTACTCATGGTCTAAGTTTGTTTTCTGGATAGACCCAAGCAGAGGAGAGATCAGTTATAACCTTAACTCCTCCTTTACTTCACATACACACATACCCAACACAATTAAATGCCTACTATGTCAGGCTTTGTACCTGGAAGAGGGTAGAATTATTAATAATAACAATACAAGATATTTCAAAGTTCGGGGCACTGGTTTAAGTGCATACATACATTATCTTACTTAGTACTCATAATAGCTCACTGAGGTAGTTACAATCATTATCCTCATTTTACAAAGAAGGAAATATAAGGATAAACACAATATAATTTTTGTTCTCAAGGAGCTCACAGTCCATAAGGACAACTAGAAGGCACACCCAAAAATAGGGGGAGCTATGGCTTTGGGAGCACAGAGTGGGAGTCCCTCGGTGTAGGAAGCCTAAGGTACTGTAGGGGAAGTGGCTAAAAAAATGTGACTTTCAAAAATAGATTAAGAAGGATCAGGAAGAAGGAGTCAGGCTGAAGGTAAACAGGGAAGAGTAAATCCATCAGGTTAGGGATAGGATAGAGCTTGGAGGCAGGGCTGGAGGAGTAGGCAGCACAAGGCTGTGGGTGGCCTGTGCCTGGACACAAGCACACCTCTCCATGAAGTAACCATGCGACTGTTTCAGGCTGTTGGGCAGGTATCCCTGAGGCCTCAGGCAGATCAGCTGTAAGTCACACTTCCCCTTCTGCACCAGGAGCAGGCCTTCAGTGGCTCTAGGGTCCACCTGAAGACGGGACAGCAGGAAAGATCTCAGCCCCTTCCTTTCATTGGCAAAAGAAGCTACGGTTGATGGAAGAGGGTGGTGTTTGTCTGGGCTGATGCTGTTCACAATCTCTAGCCCCATCCTCTTGCTTACATAAGACAGTCAGCCAAATCCGAAATGTCAGAACCATTCAAAATAATTCAGTCTTTTCTGTTGCATGTACTGGCAGGGGTGGGCCCTCGGGGGTGGTGGTGATGGTGGGATGGGATGATAGTAGGGTGGGGTGGGGAGTAGAGGGGATTCTGACCTCCCAGCACAACTACTTTGTCTGCTTTCATTGTGGTCCCATCGTGGAGCATTGAGTCCTCTTCCCAGATGTCATTTCCTCTTTCCTGCATCCCCAAATCCCCTCCCTGGTTTCCCATCAGAACAACCCCTTCCCCACATTCTGTGCTTCTTCTTCAGGTGAGACAGAGGATACTAGCCTGGGAAATCTGCTATTAAACTTCTAGTTCCCACCTCTACAGCCAAGCCTCTGTGTGACTCCCAGGAAATGGATGAATCTCTGTGTTTCCATTTCCCCATGTGGGAGATGAGCTTAAAAAAAAAACAAACAAAAAACAAAAACAAACAAACAACAACAACAACAACAAAAACTACAGTTCACGGGGGTGGGGGGAGGATTCATAACATAATACGTTCTGTGGCAGACCAGTAGGGCAGGGCCCACCAAACCTTGCTGGGGATGCTGGATAGTATTAGCACAACTCACAGGCCGACAGGAAATGGTACAATCAACCTGTCTCTGTGGACACTCTGGTCCCTAGAATCCAGAGAGATCATTGCTTTTCAAAAATCTCACTATGGGGTTTCCACCCACAGAGAAATAAACTTAGCTGCTCCCCTCGCCTCTGAAAAAAATACATTACTTTGGGAGAATGTGGAATTATTTTTTAGCATTATCTTTTTCTTTAATAAGCATATGTTACCTCACAATAATAAACACACTGACAATTAAAGAAAGAAGGAAAACCTCTCTATCTTGTTTTAGAGTTCACTCTTTCTTTACCAAGGCAGGAGGGGGAGAGAGGGATCGAGGGAAGGAGAGAAAGAGGGAGGGAGGGAGGAAGGGAAGGAGGGAGAGGGAGAGGGAGAGGGAAGAGGGAGAGAGATAACACACACACACACACACACACACACACACAGCATAGCACGAAAGGGGTAGGTGTGGCGTGGTCTCTTTGAAAACGGGTAGGGCAAGAAGGCAGGTGGACTCCGAAGTGGTCAGCAGAGCTGGAGTTGAGGGTCCAGAACTTAGGTTTTGCAAAGCTCAGAGCAGGAAGAAGGACGTTTGGGCTTGACTCTGGGAAGGCTTCTCTCAGGAGATTTTAGAGGGTTTGAAACATGCCCACAGGTTGGGAAAGGCAGCCAAGGTGAGCAAAGAGCGGAGTTTGACTGTCCGAAATTTCTGGATGAGTGCCAAAGAAGAGTATGGGGGTGGGGTGGGAAGATGGCGATTTGGACTCAACCTAGGGTGCAGTTCCTGACTTGGCGTGGATGAGATGCTCCTCCAGAGGTCGCTGTTCCCCAGGAATCCATCCATAGCTTCTGACGCCCGGGCTCCGGCTAGTTCAGCTTCCCCAAAGGTTTAAGAGGCTCTGTCTGCACCCCACAAGCCTGGGAATTCTGCCCTATTTCCCCGCTCCTGCGAGGACCTGCTGCTTCACCAGTCACTAGCGAAGGTGAAATGTAACGACGCATAGGGGAACTGAGTCCCACAGTTCCCTTCGGCCCTGCCCCAGTTTAGGACGCCAGAAGAGCATTTCTTTCCCAGAGTGCAGCTGTTCTAGACACGGAGTGTAACTGGTACAAAGGAGGTCGCGGCGGGTGCCCACGAGGCTCCATGGAAGCACTGTGGCTTTGTCTGCAGACTCCCGGGGCCCCTTCCTAGATCTGCATGCCAGCATACAGCCAAGGTCGAGTTCCAGACCAGGTCTCTTCTCCCTCTCTCGGGTTGTAGAGGGAAGCTTTAAGCTTGAACAGCCTGCCTGCCTTCCAGGGAAGTCTCAGGTCACACTGGCCCAGTGAACACCGTGTGAGCTCTCTGGTGCACAGGCCGAGCCTGGTCTAATCCAGTCGCTGTGAGCTCTTGGGATACGCTGAGAAGGCGCCTTTGCTCCGCGGTTTGGGGGGTGGTGCTCTTTTCTCTTGAGCTTGCAACCCTCTTCCCACGAACAGGAGTCTACACGATCCACAGCTCGCTCTAGTCTCAACCACTGCCGCCGCAGAGTAGATCTTAGCTGCTTAAGCAAGCCTTCCGCTACCTCCACTGCGGATGGATGGCTTCGCGGCCAGGAGTGATGGAACCGGAGGAAGAGGAGTGGGCTAGAGCAGCGGAGCCTGGGGTTGGGCTGCTGAAATCATGGTGCACACACTGGAGCCCCGTCCTCTGTCATCTCTGTGCTTAAGGTTCCCCGGCCACCTTAAGTCCATTTCCTCAGACACAGGATGTGGAGTCTCTGACTCCAACTCCAGCCAAGGGGAATTTAGTTCCAACGCAGGTTAAGAGCTGGGAGTAGTAGCAGCTGCAGCTGAAGAATCCTCTGGACCTCAAACCGGGGCTGTGTCCCAGCCTTGTGAGCTATGCCCAGAAACAGCAAACTCCCACAGGTGAAGACAGCACAGCCATGTGTCTGCCGTGAGTCTGAAGGTGGGAAAGGCAGGGGCCACTGAGTTCTGGGGTAGCCCTTTCCCAGCCTCCAGCGCCTCTGTTCTGGGCAGTGTTTAAAGCTGCCCCAGAGCCTTAAAAGGGATAAAAGGCCACCAGAAACATCTTCCCTAGGCAAGGCAGGGGTGGGGTGGGGGTCGACCGGAAAGCAGTTCTTTGGATAAATGGAGGCTTTCTGGAGTGGGTGGGCTGTAAGGTAGAACACCTCAAAAACCTGACAAGGTGCCCTGGCCCCTTCTTTCCACTCTTGCTAGTGTTTGTGGAGTGTGGATGATTTCTTAAGGAGGTGCCCCACTACTGCCCTGCAGAATAGAAGCACACGTGGCGTGTGTGTGTGTGTGTGTGTGTGTGTGTGTGTGTGCGCGCGTGTTCTTGACTGCTTCCCCCAGCTGAGCATCAGTCCCAGCGACTGAGTGGCAGGGCAAGGATGCAGCGGCTGGCAGTAAGAGCTGGAAGGAAGCTTTAAAGGAGATTCGGGAAACAAACGCTTCAGCCAGCTCCATCCTGAGAGAGGCCACGTAGCTGAAGTCTGAAATCAGGAGGCACGGCACCAGCTGATGCCAATGCTGTTTTTCTCTGTACTTTCTGGGATACTAGCAGAGATGAGCTGGGTAGGAGTGAAGATGTGGTCCGTAGTGTAGTGAATCAGAATAGGATTCAGAGAGAGAGAGAGAGAGAGAGAGAGAGAGAGAGAGAGAGATCCATGAAGTAAAGCACACATGAAGGATGTGTGTGGTTGCCAGAGCATTCCACTTCTGGGGCCACTAGTCTGTTCAATTCACCATCCCTGTTTTGAGTGCTGGACCACTTCTGTGTCCCAGGGATACTTTGTTGATGCAGACCTCTTGGTCAGCTGTCCCAGAGTGGGTTTGGAGAATTTGTTCTGAATCGGTAAGAAGCTATTTCTGCCTTCATTGATGCAGGCTGCTGTTAGAGAAGGGGCTTCATCCGCCCTTACGCGTGCTTTGCTTGCATTCAGCCCGCCTAGGCTGCAGATTTCTTCCCCATAGTCTTACTCAGAGCTGACCCACTGTGTGTTTGTGTGACTGTGTGTGAGGCGAGTGTGTGTGGTTGTGGAGTGACAGTTCAGCTTTAGCAACAAGGTCTGGAAATGTTACTGTGGTACTTATAAGTACAGGGCGTGAGAACCAATTTCCTGACGCCGTTCTCTCCCCAGAGAATGGGGCACCTAGAATCTACATGATCGGTAGCCTTTAACGGCTGCCTTTGCATATTGGTCACAAGATAAATTCATCTTATTTATTTACTTAATTCCGAGACAGGGTCTCATTCTGCAGCCTAGACTAGCCTGGAACTTGAAGCAAGCGTCCTGCCTCAGCATTCTGAATGCTGGAGTTACCTATGAAAGGTTACCACCATGCCAGGCTTGAGGTAGGCGCTCTAGATTTTATTTTAGAGGAGGAGACAGGCACAAAGGTTAGGGAAATTAGCCAGGTGATACAGCTGATAGCTGGTGAAGCCAAAATTGAGATCCCAGCAGTTTAACTTCTCCGGCCCCGCTCTTAACCACGCGGTGCACACCAGGAAAGTAGGACTCTGAAAGAAAGTTAGGGAATGAGGGCCACAGAACCTTGGGACCACAGGGCGCAGCAGATACTGAGGCCTCCTATGCTGGAGCCCTGGCCACTGCGTGGCGCTGTTGAGGCAACCGTCCGCGGTCGGCCAGTTCTTACCTTCGTCCAATCCGTTCCGGACCCTAGAAGTTAAAACGGGCTCAGCATAACCCAGAGCGGTATGTTTCTGGGTCCTAGAGGTAGAGAAGGGAGGAGGACCTAACAAGATGGGCAGGGATCCAGGCAGGAGAAAGAGCACGCTGGACCACCTTTCCGTGCGGCAGATAAAAAGGCAACACCGGCCCAGGGCTGAGGTTAAGTTTCAGCGGGGGAAGGTCTCTGAGGAAGATCTGTTGTCAGATCTCTCTAAATCCAGAAATTAAAAGAGCGGAGTTGTTAGACTCAGGAACAAACATCCAGGCAAACGCAGTTTCCGCAGGAAACGCACGGGGGTCAAGAGAGACAAATACAGAGATGGAGATACTGGGACAAAACACCGAGCCCGGGAAGCCCGAGCTAAAGACCCGTAGGCGCGCGGAGAATGAGGCGTCTGCGGAGACAAGTCACTAGAAGGGAGCAAGCGGTCTTCCGGGGACAGGGGCGGGACGGGGGGCCTCGGGGGAGAGACAGGACCACAGCGGACATCTCTCACCTCTCCGAGCGGATCTGACGATTCAAAAGTTGCGTCTCCAGACCACTCTGTCTTCTAACCAGCCGAAACCCCCTTGGACTCCAGTAGGTCCCGGTCTGCGGCGTCACCCTGGGAGGCTCGGTTCACGCGCGAGCCACCGGCGCCTCGGCCCCGGGTGGCCTGGGCGCCGCCTTGGGGTGGCGGGGAGCCGAGGTTCGCAGCCGCTGCCACCAGCCGCCGCTGCGCCCGCGTCAGGCTCGACCCCCGGCGGCCGAGCGCCCCGAGAGGGGGTGCCTCCGGGGGGCCCGGAGTTGCGGGCGCTGCGGCGGGGAGAATGACCCGCCTCCAGCCCCGCGAGCCCAGCTCCCGCCACCGCGGCAGTTCGTTCCCGCCGGGCGGGCGTGCGGAGGACCTCTGCCCGCCCCCTTCCTCCCCGCCCCACCCTGCTCGGGGAGCTCCGCCCCGGGCCCGCGGTCCTTCCGCCTTCGCCGGCCACCGGGCGGGAGGGACCGGCCTCCCCGAGCCCCATTTCTGCCCCTGGGGGCCCGGGAGCCCGGATTGGGCTGGGTAACGGGTGCCGTCCCTGCTCCGCTCTCCTGCGCCCAGCTTCCCGGTCCCCGGGGCGGCACCGGGGCGGGTGCGCCCTGCAGGGTCAGCGTGCGGGAGTCTGGACGCCAGGGGGCGCTGAGGAGCTGGGGGGGGGACACCCCTCCCTGTCCGCCTTAGTCCCCCGCCCCCTCCCCGCCCGCGCGCAAAACACAGTCGTCCGAGAGGCAGCGCGGCGGAGCCGGAGCCGCGGCCGGAGCGGAGCCGGAGAGCGGCGGCGGCGGCACCATGACCCTGGGCAGCTGCTGCTGCGAGATCATGTCCTCCGAGAGCTCCCCGGCCGCGCTGTCCGAGCCCGACGCAGACATCGACGTGGTGGGCGGCGGCGGCGGGGGGGGAGCTCGCAGCCCGCTCCGGGCCCCGCGCCCCCCGGGACTTGCACCCGCACGGCCGCGAGCCTCCCCGGGAGGAAGCCGAGGCCGACGTGGCCGAGGACGAGGAGGAGGAGTCGGGAGGCTGCTCGGACTGCGAGCCCCGCGCTCGGGCGCCCCGGGGGGCGGCGGCCGCGGCGGGGAGCCCGGGCCCCGGCGCGCAGGCGGCCCGGGGCGCAGTGGGGCCGGGCCCGGGCCCCGGGCCGCCGTCGGGGGGCGCGGCGACGCGGAGCCCGCTGGTGAAGCCGCCCTACTCGTACATCGCGCTCATCACCATGGCCATCCTGCAGAGCCCCAAGAAGCGCCTGACGCTCAGCGAGATCTGCGAGTTCATCAGCGGCCGCTTCCCCTACTACCGGGAGAAGTTCCCCGCCTGGCAGAACAGCATCCGCCACAACCTCTCGCTCAACGACTGCTTCGTCAAGATCCCCCGCGAGCCGGGCAACCCGGGCAAGGGCAATTACTGGACGCTCGACCCCGAGTCCGCCGACATGTTCGACAACGGCAGCTTCCTGCGGCGCCGCAAGCGCTTCAAGCGCCAGCCGCTGCCGCCGCCGCACCCGCACCCACACCCCCACCCGGAGCTGCTGCTGCGCGGCGGGGCGGGCGCGGCCGCGGACCCCGGCGCCTTCCTCTCCGGCTTCGCCGCCTACGGCGCCGCCTACGGCTACGGCTACGGGCTGGCGCTCCCGGCCTACGGCGCCCCCCCTCCGGGCCCGGCCCCGCACGCGCACCCGCACCCGCACACGCACGCCTTCGCCTTCGCCTCGGCCGCGCCCCCGCCCGGACCCCCGACGGCCTCGGTGTTCGCCGGCGCGGCCTCGGCGCCGGCCCCCGCGCCCGCCCCGGGTTCGGGCCCGGGCCCCGCGGGGCTGCCCGCCTTCCTAGGCGCGGAGCTGGGCTGCGCCAAGGCTTTCTACCCCGCGTCCCTGAGCCCCCCGGCGGCCGGCACGGCGGCGGCCAGCCTGTCCACCGCGCTCCTGCGCCAGGGCCTCAAGACGGACGCCGGCGGCGGCGCGGGCGGCGGGGGCGCGGGCCAGAGGCCCTCCTTCTCTATAGACCACATCATGGGTCACGGCGGCGGCGGGGCCGCCCCCCCGGGCAGCGGCGACGCCTCCCCGGGATCGCCGTTCGCGGCGGCCGCGGGTCCCGGGGGTCAGGCCCAGGTCCTGGCCATGCTGACTGCCCCGGCCCTGACTCCGGTGGCGGGCCACATCCGCCTCTCGCACCCGGGGGACGCGCTCCTGTCTTCGGGGCCCTCGTTTGCCAGCAAAGTCGCCGGCCTCAGCGGCTGCCACTTTTGACCGCGGCGGGCTCAGGGCCGCTGAGGCCCGCACTCCTTAACCTCTCGGGGGAGCTCGGCCGGTCCCAGCGGAATTCAGGGAGTCTATTTATGAAGAGTCTTCGGACCGAGGCCGGCGGCGCGTCACCAGGCACTTGGAGCTGCACGCTCGCTCGCTCGCTCGCTCGGAATGTCACCGACAGTTGGGACGAAGCGGGCCTCTGCGGCTCTGGTCGAGGCCCGGGTCTACGCAATAGGCTCAAAGCAGAGGTCCCTTTTCTGTTTGAGCGGCAAAAATAAAGGGAGTAGGAACCTTCGCTTCTTCTCGCCTCTGCATCTCTCACAGTCGGAGAAGAATGCTTTGGCAGGGAGATGCCTGTCGGTTAGCGGAGCCCGCCAGAAACACCTATGGCTTGAAACCCCCCTCCCCAGTCCCCCATTCCTTCCTCAACTTTGAGACCGGCTCATCCAATATTATAATTTAAAGACATCTGTTATCTGCTTTGTGCTTAAGAGAAAAATTCTTTTTTTGTTGTTTTTGTTTTTTGGTTTCTTTCTTTTTTTTTTTTTTTCTGTTCTTCAAGGAAGCTGGTTTCATCTAAGCCTAAGGCAGTGACGACATGGTCGGGAAGCTGGGAGAAGTGAATCGAGGGTCTCCGCAATCCTTGAAGAAACCGCAGAGCCCACCCCCCCTGGAGGAAATTTTTTCCCCCTTTGGTGTTCGGCTGCTTTTCAAAGAGCTCCCTTTTGGGCCTTTCCCGTGGTCCACAGGCCCAGCCATCCAGGGCTAGCGGCCTTCTTGGCCCTCTCCTCTGCCCCAGGCCCTGTGATATTTATTGTAGTTAAAGGCAATGAGGTTGGGTGGGAGAAGAGGGTCTGGGTCAGGCTCTGGAGAGGTGGGAACTGGGTGGGCAAGGGCACAGAGCTGTCGCAGGGGGTTCTATGTTATGTGTAAATATCTGTGCAGCGGGCTGCCCCCTGCATTCTGTCCACTGGTGTGCATTGATTTAGACGCCTCCACTTAGTGGAGACTCTGTGAAATCGTCTGATGGTCTGTGTGGAAGAAAAGAAAACTGTCTCCCTCTCCCTTTTCATCGGTGTCAATCGAATAAATGTATGTGAACTTAGCCGTCACCAGCTCTATCTGCTTGCCTGTACTCCCTCGTCCTTGTCTGAAGACCCGTAGCTCTCCACGCCGAGGAGGAGGGGGAAGGAGCTAGCCTGGAAAACCAAGCTTTGAGCTGGTCAGATGATGGAGGGAGGCTCTGGACACTGCTGTGGCCTTCTGCTTCAAACTGGGCCAGGTCTCTGGAAGCCTGTGACCACTCCAGCACTTTCATTTTCACTCTGGTACAAGGAAGGGCAAAAGCTTGGGGCTGGGCAGAGGGATTCTGTTCCCTCTAGTTTAGATTTTAGTGTGGCCTGGGCAGATTCAAGTGCTAAGGACTGGATCAAGGTGCCCAGCGAGGACAAGTCTGTGTCTCTTGAAGCATATTTTATATGGCTGTCTGTTTCTGTTTGTGCATGGGCCTTTTATGGAGCTCTTGGTTTCTTTTTGTGTTGGTCTTGGTTGCTCTGTTTTTTTGTTTGTTTGTTTTGCTTTTATGTATGAGAAGTGGCTTTCAGGCATGTTTGAGCTTGCATTTTTATGTGTGTCCATGAATATGTGCTATGCCTATCAGTCACTGTCTTTAATGGGAGAGAGGCTTTTTGCCCCCTAGAGGGCCTTCAGAACCCCCGCTCCCACACACTTCTGACAGTGGAAGGCTTTATTTAGGGACTCTCCAAAATGAATTAGAACCTTCACTCTCACCCAGCTTGAGTGGGCCAGAGGATATGATCAACTAAAGAGTGGCCCTCTTTACTGTAGGGGTTCACTCTGCCCAGGCATTTCATAGCCAGAAGCGCCTGCCCAAGGACAGACCTTCTGGTCTGATTGACTATCCACAGTGCATTGGACCTGCAGCTCTCTGCCTTGTGCTTGGGATTCCCAACAGCCAGACCTGCAAACACTGTGAGTGAAGGTGAGACTTTGGGCGGAGTAGAGAGGGTTATTCCTTTTTTCTGTGTAGTCCGCTGGGGTTGTAGGAGAGACGCGTGGAAGAGGCATTTTTTTTTAAAAAAAAGCCTTTAAAAAATAAATCTGATACAGTGGGGGCAAAGTCTGGAAGATAAAAACAGAGAAGGAGAAGTCAGTGTCAGAGATACAGACGCAAAGGACTTGAGGGTGTTGACACAGAAGTTACCCAGAACTCCTTAGGATCCCACAGCTGGCACGAACGGAGAAAGGAAGTGTAAGAAAGAGACTGTGCGTCAGGATATGGGTGGGGAGAGTTGGGAAAGGATTGTTGAGGTGTGAGGCGGGGAGACTTGGTTCTGGTGTGTTAGTGTGGTGAACAGAATCGTTCTGCCCAGAGGCCAAGGGTCCCCCATCTCGTCTCTGAAAGACTAAGGGCTCAGGGAGATGGAATGCAGCAGGCTACCTTTCTACCGGCTCCTCAGGTAGTCCAGAAGTAAGATTAGGTCTAGTGGTCCGGAGGGAGGAGTATTTGCCAATACTGAGTAATGGTCTCTGACTGGCTGCTTCACCGACTTCCATTGCTCCACATTTGATGAGTAGGGTTTCATCTCTTTTTACTCGAGGAGGGACGTATGTGACCAACACAAAGCAGTGGATGTGTTCGTGTGCGTGTGTGTGTGTGTGTGTGTGTGTGTGTGCACATACGGGGGAATCTGTTTGCTCTGAAAAAGAAAAAAAAAAGCACCTTTCAACTTTATGATCTCCTTGCCATGAGTATTAAATATAGATATTAGTTTGGAATATTAGATTCTACGTATTAGTTTGGAGTTTTGAGTAAAGACTTATCAGTTGGCTCTTTCTCTGTCTAGAAGAGATAAAGTCAGATGGAATTGATATTGGATGGTAGATAGGTAGGCGAGCTATGGCTGGCTATAACTGACTGCTACTGCCAGGAGAAGTGGAAGATTCTTCTATGAGTTGCTATCTGTCCTGGTGCGTGCATCGTGTGTGTGTGTGTGTGTGTGTGTGTGTGTGTGTGCGCGCGCGCACACGTGTACCAACAGTAGAAATATGGGGTTTCAGGAAAGGTTTTTTTAAGGGCTCTTGGGGCCCCAGGACCTTCTATTTAGACTCTAGTTTCCCAATGAATCAACAGGCCAATCCTGGCCCAGAGAAACCACCCATGCTCAGCTGGCAACCCTAGAGAAGGTCCCAGGTGCTAAAAGCAAGGGAGTATTTGAAATTTTGGAGCCCATTAGGTTGTGCTCAGAGCTAAGATGTCGGGAGCTGGGAACTGAAATGCAAGGGGGGAGTGGCTGCGGGATTTGTGTGCTAGAACCCTCCCGGGTTGCCCTTGCCGTTCTGGAGGTGCTCATTCAGCGACTCTTTCCCCCCATCTGAGGGCTGGTGTGGGCTCGGTTAGGGGCCCAGCTTCCTGGGAGGTGAAACAGGTCTTCCCTCCCTACGGGAGTGGAGGCAGCTGATCTCTGTCACCCCATAGGTACCAACAATTGGTGACAATAATAAGAAAATATCCAGGGCACACCTTGATCTCTCCAAGGTGAGAAAAAAAAAATGGTAAGAAATCAGCCTGAGGTTCAGTGAGTGCTGTTGAGAGCGGGCAGTTTAAAGGGGAAGAAAATTGGCGAATTTCACTGGTCAATTTCACTTCATTTCGTTCAATTTCGTTCAATTTCATTTCTTTTCATCCGGCGCCTGGAGGCCCGAGGCCATAAGGAGGGGGAGGGGGAATCTTCCCGGGCAGAATTTCTCCCTCTCGCAGATTTCCTTTCTACAGCTGTGAAGAAGTCTTGATTCTCCAACTTTGACAGAGGGTTTTCAGCGGTGGCTAAGGGCAGACTTTATTTTATCGACCAGCATTCGGTTTGAGTGATTGAGGCCCGTCGGCGAGGCTGTCGGCCAGTCTCTGTTACGGCCCAATTAAAACGGTTAATTCTTTTCACCACGTATCCCTCCCCATCTCTCTTTCTTTCTCTAGGGGCTCCCCCCAGACCACCCAGGAGCCGGAGTTGGAGAGGGACACGTCCCCTCCCTATCCAATTTGTTCTGCCGTAGCAGGCGCGTCTTCGTCTTCTTGGTTACCAAGCGCTTTTCCCTCCCGGTGACTTTTTTTCCCCCTTTTCGAAAACACTTCTTACCTCCACCCTCCCCTTCAACTCCCAACCCTCCGCGACCCCCGCCTCCTCCCTCCGAGCTCGGGTTTATTTAAACTTCGCCTCCCCCAGCGCCGCCGGTAACGCTCTCTCAATGAAGTTGAAGGCTCGGTGAGCCGAGGTGAAGAGGGTTTGGAATCTGTTGAAAGGGGCGTTTTGTGACACTGATTGGGGCGGGGGCGGGGGGCCAGGCCAGAAAGGACAATGACCGACCGGGCTGTTTCCCCTGCGCCGGGGGTCAGGCGAAGAAAGGCGTCGCCGCAGTTTGAACGAAGGTCCCTGCGAGGGGAAGAAAAGGTTTGGAGCGCGGAGCGTGCCCCGTGAGCTCCAAGCTCGGGGGGCGGTGGGAGGAGGCGGCGCGCCCCGGTCTGCGGCGAGCCGGTTCGGACTTTCCCCCCAACCCTGCGCTTTCCGCGGGAGAGGGGCGAGGAGAGTTTGGGTTTGCGCCTAAATTATTTCCATGCGTGCTTCAAAAGGCTGTTTAGGCTGGGGACTGGGGAGGCGGCCGGGAGGGCTAACCGGGACGGTGAGACCCAGCCCACATTTGTCCCCGGGGCTGGCCCTGTGAGGTTCCTGAAGGGACGCAAAGATGGCCAAGGGCGGGTGGGAGATTTCGGTCCCTTAAGCTTTCGCACATCAGTGTTTGAGGACAGACAGATGACTGGATTTTGGAGCTAGTGCTTCTAGTTTTTATATTATTATTATTATTATTTTTAAGGCTGGCATAGACGCGCACCAACGGAGAGCTCCTTTGGAAAGACACAAGTTCCGGGCTCTGCTTTTGAGAACGAAATTTTCCGCGGGGCCGGAGGGCGCGCCGCGCCGTGGGGCGGAGCGGGCACCGCCTCCTTCCAGCCGGCCTCGCGCGAGCCCACCGCGGCCGCGGGAGGCTCGGCCGATCGGCAGGGGAGGCCTCCGCCGCGCGCTCCGCGCCTGGCACCCCCCGGGCCAGTTCGCCACCGTCGCTGGGGCTCAGGGCCCTGGGCCCGGGATCCCTGCCGAGCGTGGTCTTTTCGCTCCACGCGGACTCGAGTAGGAAGGGCTCCCAGTCTCCGCTGGGCGGTTCTCCCTCGCCTGGGTTTCCCTCCCGGGAGCCTTCCTCCACGCCCGCCCGCTCCCCTTCTCTCCGTCGGAGCCCTCGCCACCCCTCTCCCCACCCGGCCCCCCAAGCTTTCGCAGACGCTGGAGAATCGTGCACCCCGCAGCAGGCTCGGCGCGCGCGCCGCCGGGGAGGATGCGCTCAGGTCTCGGCTGCTGGGATTCGGGGAGTTTCAGCATCCGAAGCCAGCCAGCATCTTGAAGGGCTGCGCTCAGTTTCCTCGGGGGTTGGAAAGTGCCTCGGGGTTGGCTCCCTCTGAGTCACTTTTCGCCTACGCAGGCAGAAATATCTTCGGAATTGGGGTTCCATAAGTCTTGGGGCTGAAGAGAGCGAACTCTTCAGTGGGGCAACAGAATATTTACGCCCATCTTTTCGATTCCAAAAAACTAATTGCCGACCTGAGAAGCGTATTTCCACTTATCTGTGGAGACACTGTGTGCGTGTGCGTGTGCGTGTGCGTGTGTGCGTGTGTTTGGGAATGGAGTGAGTTCGGTGTGTTCGGAGCCTTGAGGACGCTGGAGTGGACTTTATTGTTCAAATTAATTAGCCAATGGTAACAGAAGACCCCTCCTTTGATGCCCCCTCCTCCAGCAGGTGTCGGTGCGGAGCGGACTCCGGGGCTTCCCATTCAGATGCAGATGTGCTGGCGGCCTCGGGAGCGGGGAGCCCACTTCTTTGCCCTCCTCCTAGCCAGGCTTCCCGCCCGTCGGCCTCTTCTATGCCCTTCGGGTTTCTGTCGCATCTGCAGGTTACTCTCACATGCTCATCTTTTGGGAATTAATTCCTCGCCTTAACGTTGAAGAAAGCCGCTGGAGGGGCGATAGCTTAAGTTAGCCGAGGACCCTGACTGCGGGAGCTAGAGGCTACGGAATCGGAGCCCAAAGGACCAGCCTCAGGTCACCAAGCAAGTCAGAGTCAGTCGTGGGTCAAGGAAGAGAAGCCGAGGACTTGGAAACCCAGAACTGGATACCGGCGCCCAGCTTTGTGTCGCTCGGTCGCGGCGCTGGCCCCTTGAACCAGCCCTGCTTTGTGGAGCCGCGCTTGCACCCGAGGGTCCAGGATCATTGATAGGGCGTGTTTGCAAACCCACCGTCCTTCAGCGAGGCATTGAAAATACAAATAGATTAGGCTGCCCGCAGTGGTCGTGCACGCCTTTGGTCGAAATGCCAAGGCAGAGAGGCAGGGGCAGAGGCAGCTGGATCTCTGAGTTGGAGGGCAGCCTGGTAAACACAGTGATTGACAGGCCAGCCAGGGCTACAAGGCGAGACCCTGTCTCAAAACAACAAGACCAAACAAACCAACAAGCGTATAGATTTCGAAGCGACTTCCAGTTGGGCTCTGATGGGCCAGGCAATCTCTCCTGCTCTGATCCAAGCACCGGCACCTACTGTGCCCCCAACCTCTGCAGAGCGTGCGGCCAGAATCAGCAGCGGGTTTTCAGTGTGGGAAAGATTAAGCATAGATAACTTAATACAAAATAGCCTGGGTTACTTGCTTCTCCTCTGCTTCCCTTTCTCCCCCACATTCCTTGTGGACCTGCTGCGTGCTGGGCATTGCATACCCCCTGCTGTTGCAGTACTGATCATCTGCTTGCCCTCATTATAAGCTGCCTTAAATGGGTAGTTGAGAACTGGAGAGATAGAATAAGTGACTTACATTGGTAGTGTGTGTGCGTATGTACAAGTAGAATTAAAGATGTAATCTTCCACTTTATGGTGGTGTCTCTGGATATCACATCTACTGTAAGTGTGTATGCACTGTTTGGGGGGGGGGTATGTGATCAGTTCTGTTGACATATGTGAAGGGTTAGATGTGCATTCTGCTCCTGCCTCTGTGCTTACAAGTATTTGTGAATTTGCATATGCTGATTAAGATACTTGTGACTCTTGTCAGTGGGAGTCTGAGAGTGGTGAATGTTCTTGGAGGACTTGGCAGAGACCGGAAATATGTGAGTGGGGAGAATTGGGGTGGAGTGGTGGGTTCTTGGCTTTGCCCTTTATTCCTTTGCAGCAATCAAGACCTGTCTGTCTTCTCCTACCTTCCTTCACAGATGTAAACAACGCTGGGGTCTGGAGCATGCAACACAATTGCTGAGGGGGCCATGATTGTGCCAGCAGAGGAGCAGGCTGACTTCCTCCCCAGCCTTGCCCCCTGTGGATAGTCATTGTATCCTCCCTGGGCTCTAGAGCTAGGTTGTTCCAGATTAGTTGAGATGTACCGCTGTCCAGCCTTGGCTTGCCCCCCTCGCAGGGCTGCTGGACAGTCTTTGAAGCCTCTGCTTCCATCCCCAGGAAACTGTCTTTCTGTGTCAACGGTGCAGGTGTGGACAATACAGCCGCCAGAGCTTACGCAGTAGCTAAGGCTGACTCTTGGCTGTGGAAACAGGTCTAGTCTATCAAGGCTGGAAGAGTTTGCCTCAAGGTGCTTGGCAGAATCCTGGGCCTACAGGTGTACCCTGCATCCTCTCTAAACCAGCTTAGACAAAGCACTCATCTGGGTATTACAAAGAAATTCAAACCTCTTTAACTGCTCTTAAACTCTTGGGAAATCCCAAGACACTGTGTTGTCCATGCCTTTAAATTCCCCTTTCTTCCCACAGTCAGGACATGAGGAAAGCTAAGATTAAGGTGAAGGAGAACAGTCTTGGTAAATCAAGATGAAATGCCAGGTGCTGATGGCAGGGGAGCAAGATTCACCTTAGGGTTGCGGGAGGAGCAGAATCCTCTACCTCTTTAGAGGGGAGAACAGGGTAGGAGATATAATTAGAATTTGCCAGAAAGTCATCTCTTTCCTGCTGGTTGTTGGTGATACTGCCTTCCTTTCCCCTTTATTTCTTCCAGCTAGATGAATCCTATTGATTCTAACATCTTGCTGGACCATCTGGATGTTTCAAGCTTTGCCCCATGCTATGCCCAGCCTTTCGTTGGTCATAAAGATGGTCCTGAATGTAACCATTGTTTTTTGGGTTGGATGTATTTGCTAGTGTGTGTGTGTGTGTGTGTGTGTGTGTGTGCGCGCAGTGTGTTTATGTACTATTGTGTGATAATAGCAATTCTGACTTATACTCAGCTTATGAGTGCCTAGTAGGTTTTGGTTTTCTTTTCTTTTTTTTTTCCTGCCTGGTGCTTTATCCTAGCCTCTTCTGTGATGATGATTATCTATACTAGGAGTAGAGGGGGAGGAAAAAGGATTCCCAATTCTAGTAAGGGTGCTGACTCTCTGCGCACTTGGACTAGAACTTCTCCCAGGGTCTCAGTTTCTCAGTTTGAGAAATGGAGCGGGAAGAAGCCTGATCCTGCCTTTTGCTCTGGAGCCAGTGGCCAGGTCTTAGCTCTTCTTTTATGGTAGGCTTGAGAGCCTTTTTCCAGACCCAATTTTCTTAGTGCAGCGAGGGTGCTGGGTCTGACTGCAGGACTTTGCAGAAAGCCTAGGCAGTGCCTGTGGCCAAGGAGGTGGCAGGCCTGCAAGGAGTGGCTCTTCCTTTCCTGGTGGTGGTGGGCCTTTTATGTGGAACCCTGGGTGTCCTTCCTTGGCAGGGCCCTGAGAGTTGAGCAGGACTGAGTGGGAACCCTCCTTGGCAGAGATCCAAGAGCTGGCTGGCTAAGCCCAGCTACCCGAGGGCACCACAAAGTCCAGGAGCATACCCTGGGCAGCCTAGGACTTAAGCTAACAGAGATGGCCCTCCTAATGGAGGTGACCCTGCTTTGCCTTAGAACGACCCTCTTTGGAGGCTGACTCTAAGGTAGGAGGACCTTTCTCCAAAGTCAATGACCTAGTGCTGAAAAGGAATGACCCTAAGCCAACAAAAGCGACCCTGTTGCAAATGGTCCTGGCCCTCTGCTTACAGAGATGACCCTGAAGTGACCCCAAGCAAATCCATGCTAATAGGCATGTGTTTGGGCTGTCCCGATGTCTCTGTGCCCTCCTTCTCAAAGTGTGCCCTGTGCAGATTCGAGGCGAAGGCTCTCCAGGGGCTCCTGTATCCTCACAGGGTATTCTCCCCAAATGGTAGCTGCTTCACTCCCCTTCCCACCTCTCCCCTCTGTCCTCTCAACAGTTTCAGGTTCACCTGGTTGGGAGACAGTGTCATGGCTAGTTGCTACAGTTCTGGGGCAGTTTATGCTCTCAAGAGGTGGCTGCAGGGAGGGTGAAGTGGGAGGAGAAGAAGGTCCTCAAGGAGACTATTTTTTTCTAGGAAGAACACCTTAGGGACAAGGACTATGAGCACCTTTGTCTGTGGCACTGGTCCTTGCCTGTCTTGCCACCCTCTCACCTTCTCCATAGACACAGCATCCTCAGTTTTCCTTCTTTCTTTTATCCTCTTTTCCTTCCTCTCTCCTCCCCACCTCCCTTGCACTCAAGGACCTCATGCATAAGCAGGTGCCTTACCAATGAGATGAAACCACGGTTCATGTTCTGTTCTTTCTAAAGCTCCCTCTTCGTAAGGCCACTTTCAACTGCTGAGCCCACCCCTAGTATCCAAGGCTTCAATTTTGATAGTCTTTTAGGACTCATTTTGTACCTGGTCCTCTGTCTTACATGGAGATATGATGAGGAACAAACCACATAATGGTTTCTGTCCTCAGAGTGATGATAGCTTAATGCCATAAAGACACACAGAGATGCAGATCCAATTAAAGCTGTGATGTAGGCTCTGAGGACAGATGCCCTGGACTTTTAGAGAGGAGGGCTGAAGGACATCCTTCAGGGCAGCATTTACGCCCAGCTCTGGTAGGCTGGAACAGTAGAGGGGAGGGCACCACCGCTACTGTATCCTGTTTGACTCTAACTTCTTCAGCAGTTCTGGTTCCTTGGCTGCTCAGCCGCTACAGCTCCTCAGGGAAGCAGGATCCCTTTCAGAGTTCTGCTGTCCCTTACAGCTCCCAACTGCACAACCTTCCTTAAACACAGCAAGGAGGGGCTCAGCTGGTAACCAGAGCATCTCTAGCTTCACTTCTTTCCCTGGTACCCCAGAGTTGAAAGGGACAGCCTGCCTTTTGCGGGTATAAAAACCAGCTTCGCTTTGAGCCCTTCATGATAAAGGCTTCTTTATCATGGTATTTGGCAAAATAAATAGCCAATGACTAAAAGAATGATTTAGAAGTCCAGGGGTATGCCTTTTAACAAGCCCAGTAGCCAATGGCTACATAGTTCATGGATCTAATTGTTCCTTCTCCCTGGCTCACCTCTGGTCAGATATCCCACCAACCACCCTTCATCTTCCCCACTCCTCCCCTGTCCTCTGTGGTTAGATTCTATTCCCAGGGCTTCTATGATTTCTAGTGTATTATTTTTGTCTGGGGATAGCACTCAGGGCCTTGCAAATGCTAGGTGGTACTCCACCATTGAGCTATATTCCCAGCCTTTTTAGCGATTCAATGAACTAACTTTGGTGTGCTGCTTTCTGCTCCTCACTCTTACCATGTTGGGAGCACCTGAGCACATCAATCTTATGTCTCTCTGTTCCTAGCACATGGTGCAAGGATTCCAAAAGTGCACTGCATTGTAAGTTTTTTTTTTTTTTTTTTTTTTAATTTAGAAATGTGATCATTCATTGGGAAATAATGACCTTTGGTTCTTGGCATGGTGTGAAGAGGAAGTGGGGACAGCACTATGCGGCCACAGTTGCAAGATAACCTTTGTTCAAGCTTAGTGCTTCTCTTTCCTCTAGACAAAAAGAGCTTGGACTGGCCCATTACATTCCAAAGGAGGCCAGAGAGCTGTCTCCCCAACACCTTCACATACCATCCAGAGCAAGAATGCGTGTGGTGCTCTCCAGAGTTGTGTGCGCACAGAAGATGACTGTTCCGGTTCGAGGACAGGGTGTGGGTGGGGTAGGGTGGGAGCAAGTGGACGCAATGTGCTGAGAGGGTGACTTTCAGGGGTGAGATGTGGGGGAAAGAGGCCGCCTCAGATTCCGACCCTGCAAGATGAAGGGTCACCCACAGGGAGAAGACTCACGGTGTTTCTAACCCCCCCTAGCCTGGCTGCCAAAGCAACATTACTCCCCCTTACTCATGTCAGGATACTTTCCAAGACCTGTTGCATTGCTCAAAGTCTTGTGAGTTTGTGTTGTCCAGAAATATGGATGGCTGAACATTTGTGTTTCTTTACCTATATGTATGTATACACACACCTGTGATGCAGTTCAACATACATTAAATACCACAAGAGTCTAACAATAGCTAACAACAAAATACTTATAGTAATATATTATAAAGGACTTATTTAAAACTTATGGACTGTTTAATTTTGGAATGTTCTGCCTAATAGCTTTGGACTGTGGTTGAGTGTGAGAAACTGAGGCTAAGGGGAGATCCTATTCAGAGACCCAGAGGTCAGTGTTCATTGGTTGGCAATCTATACCAGGCAGGAGTAACTTCAGAGAAGGGAAATCAAGACTCCATTGGGGTCACTAATGCATTTTTTTCTCCACACGGATCATAATTTACTCCGTGGACTGGGATAGGCTGGTGGGGAATGGAGCTTAGTTATATGGCTCCTTGGCTACCCCCTACCTGACCTGCAACTAAGGGTTATTGACCTTGCTATGATTAGCCATCCCAGAGAGAGGCATGGAGTAGAGGTATGGGCTGGGTCAGAGGAAGGAAATTTATCTAACTTTCCCCCCAAAAGCTCATAGTCTGATGTTGATAGCTTTGCGGTCCAGGTGTGAGACAATACTTTCTGTGAGAGAAGAGGAGACCCAAGAGATTTCCCAGAGGAAGTAGCATTTGAATTAGACCTTAAAGGCTGCGGAGATTTTGGGTGGTAGAAGGCGAGGTTTGAAAGAGAAGCACTCAAGACATTCTCCAGAGGAGTGAGGGCAATCAGGAGTGAGCCCAAGGCAAAGCTGAGAGGCCACTGCTTATTCTCTGTGGTCACATGGGCTCTCTCTGAACTGTAAGTGGTCCTCAAGTTCTCTGTCTTTGAGTGAATAAATGTTTTTTCATCTGTTCCTAGTCCAATACTGAATTACTGATGATAGTTGTAATGGGTACGCAAACATTCAGGGTTCCAGAGGCCCTCCATCGTGGTTATCCTTCTTTACAGAATTATTATTTAAATAGCATGGAGCCTCCTTGGGCAGACTAGTGAAGTCCATAGGCCCCTAATGATAAAGGTTTTTAAATACAAGAAATCACATTTACAGACCTACAAAATAACAAATTCTACTGAGGTTCAAATATCAAAATGTTAGAAAAATTGTTATATGGTAAGATATATGGTAAGATGGTTTGAGATGCTAAAATAACAAAGCTGAGTATGATGCTATATGCCTGTAGTTCTACTTGGAAAACTGAGGACTCACACCTCTAGTTTTAGATCAGCTTGTACAACACAACAAGACTCTGTCTTAAAAAAAAAAGAAAAACAAGAAACAAATATAGCACATTGTCAGTAGAAGAATTTTTACATTTCTGCAAAAACTTGTTTCAATTTTCTACAGGTAGCACAATTATAGGTACAAAAAAATACCAACAGGATCTGTTACCTCTGTTATTGGATAAAATACTGTATTTCAGTTTAGAAGTTTCTCAGAATAAAGATACATTTGTTTTTCCAGCCTTATTTACAGAGCTGTGACCCATGGGCCCCTTAAAGTTTGTGGACCCCAGCTTCAGATTCCTGTCATTGTCCACTGCTTCTTCTAACCGCAGTAAGGAGAAAGGCAGAGGAAAAGATTATGGAAGGCATATTTATTAAAGGGCCATTCCTGTGTCTAAAAGTGACAAATATCACCTGTGACCATATTCCTTGGCCAAAACCCAGTCCTATGGCTCCACCTGCCTGTGTGGAGTCTGGTTATGTATATGGACAAGGTTGGGAATGGGGCTTGGTGACTGCCGTAGTCTCCTTGAATCTTTTGTTCCATCCAGTGTCTAAAAATCCCTTTAAGAGGCTATGTCTGGATTGTTGTAACTCAGAGAGCATCGTGTCCATACCATGGAGAGTGTTCAGAGGGAGAGAGACATGCCTGCAGACTGTACAGTGAGTCCAGGGGAAGATGTCTGAGCTCACCTGTGCTGAATGGCTTCTGGATGCAGCTGCTCCCCACCCTAGTATCACTACTGAATTCAGCTCCATGGCCTACTCCATATGGACAGGTCATTCAGGACAGCCCTGGCTCCTGGCTGGCTAGAGACCACCAGATGGAGACCTGTTGAGTGGATTGACTCATTTCCTATCTACAACTCTTTCTCTTTGCTAGGTTCCTGGGGGAATGCTGTCGGTGGAATGGAGGCTATGGGGTCAGGGGAAAGAGCCCTCATGATTATGTGTAGAAGGCAGAGGGAAAAACTCAAAATGGCTGATATCTATTCAGGGTAAAGTAGCTTGTATTCACTTTCCAAAGCCATGGCTTTAATCAAACAGTACCTGGCACAGAGTAGGTATGCATGGAATAAGTGTCTGTGTGAATGCCCTTCTTGTCCCGGAGTCTCTTGCCCTCTTAGTTGCCTCTGTTTTCATTCTCTCAGCCCTCACGAATCCTGTCAGCCAACGAATCCTGCGTGGAAAGAGGTAGGACACAGAGCACACACGAAGACTGACGATGGTAAAATTGAACTGAGTCGTTTCCTCACTGTGGAGGCTTATCCACATTGCCTGAGAGCACTCTCCAATCCTGTCTCACATTGTGCACACAGTGCTGTGCGATGGATCTGAGCTATGATTTTCCTGGCTAGGTGAAAACCCCATAGCCGTTGTAGGGTTACACCATCAACAAAAGCAGTTTTGCGTTGAAACAATGACTTAAGCGATGCTCCCTTGAGTCACAGGTATGATGTCCACTTCCCAGGTCTGTCTGCCTGTTCTCTCCCAACAGCTTCTTGTTGCCCCAAGGCCATCACCACCCGGCTCCTTTGGCAGGGTCTGGTGGTTTGATATGCCTTCACCCTCCCTGCTCTACCTGTCTGGGCTCTAGGAGAGTTTTCTAGAAAACTTTCAGCCATTAGAAATCTGAGCAGAAACAAAAAAACAACAAACATCAACAAACCGTGGCCAGAGTCCATTCTTTAGCAGCTCAGGAGACAGTTGTCTCTTCAGTTTTTCCGTTTTAGGTAAGCTCACTCTAGGTAGCTCAGGTCAGCCGTACAGTCTGGTTAGTTTCCATTCTTCATTCCTGCTGCAGCGCTGGGTCTCCTAGTCTTGGCATTCTCACCCACCCAACTCAGAGCTTCTCTTTTCCCTCCTTTGTTACCCAGTTTATCCTTCAGGCCTAGCTCTAAGCCTAGTGGGAAACTCCTTGTGGGTGATAGACTATCCAAGCCTCCAGAGGAAGGCAGCTGTGTAGAGTGGGATTCTGTCTCAGTCCTGGGTCACTCTGTTGTCTAACGCCACGGAACCTCCTGAATATCTCCCCATCCCTTTGAAAGGGGTCTAGGGCTGTTTCTGGTCTTCATGGGCTAGAGAAGCTGCATTCTCCTCCTTAATGGATTAGCCTCCAGTGCTCTGGGCTGCTTCTGTGTTGGTGAAGTATCCCCGAATCCATTGTCTTCTGGGTTGCATGGGCTGCAGTATGTTTTTCACTCCATGGCCTTTGCCCACTTCATTCCCTTCACTAATCCTCTGCCCCTCTCGTCTTCCCATTGCTCCGTTAATGAAGATGGTGTGGGAGCAAGGTTCCTGGGATGTGGGAATATATTTGCTCTGGAGTTATGCGGAAGGAGGCTTTATTCTGCCAACTTCCTGAGGAGATGCTCCTGTGCTGGGTCTGCTGCTACTGTGTTTAGCTACACAGGTGGCTGTGCATACATGGTCTCCACCGCCCAGGCATTTAGGTAGACCTATGCACTTGGAAGCAAACAGAGGCAAATACATATCACTGACAGCTGCATTTAACACAAGCCCATGAAAAAGCATGTTGAATTTTTACATGCTTTCCCTAATAAAGAGCTGAACATATGAGTAATTTTCTGGGGTTGTTACATGGAGGAAAATAGATTTCCTATGACCGTATTTGGGCTGGCATTACTAGCCTTCATCGCTTTCAAATGTTGTTTCACAGAATGCCCTGGCCATTTCCTCTGTGGTGCTGTGTGTGGGCGACAAAAGCTGTGTGAATGGGGTCAGTAATTTGTGGTACACACGTTGTATAGTAACAGGTATGTCCTGAAGAGAGGACCGTGATGGTTTTATGGTGGAGTCTGTGCTTGTATGTGTGCAGGTATATGTGCTTGTGTGTGTGCGCAGGCTCCTGTGTGTGTGTGTGTGTGTGTGTGTGTGTGTGTGTGTGTGTGTGTGTATGCGCGTGCGCACATGCCTGCACGGGGGTGCACATTTCTATCGATGATGATGCACTGGCGGGTGCACACTGGGGCCAGCAGGAGAGGTATGCAGGCATGAGGAGCAGTGGAGAGACAGGCAGCCTGGCTCTTGGGGGAGACACTCCTGTGTGAAGAGCTGCTGCTGGAAAGCAGCTGCTTAACAACTTGAGCCTCAAATTATAGCCCACGTGGACAGAGGTGTCAGCGGTCGCTGGTTGCTGTAAATACTTCAGTGCAATTGACAACAGCTTGTGGAGGGCTAAGTGAGATGGGGAGGGGGCAGCGGGAGGGCCAGTGCCTCCCATAGGGACCCTCTGCCTGGCAGTCCTGGCTCTGCTGAGTGCACTGTTGCTGCTGGGGAGACAACATGGACAGAAAGCAGCAGTCTGTAACAGGGTGGGCTTCAGAGCCACACTTGTCCAAATAACTCATTATCTACAGACGGGCAATTTTGGGCAAATGACTTACCCACTCTCTGCCTCAGTTTCCCTATCTGTAAAACAACAACCAAGATAATAGCCTGTGAACATTTTTTCTCTTTGTGAGGAATTATGGGGACTTTTTCATCTACAAGAACCCACTGCAGTTCTACAGATGGTAGCCTCTCTCTCTCCTTTTGTGGGATAATGCATGGGAATTAGCGCGGTGCCTCTCACATAGGAAAGCCTCAGTAAATGTCAGCTAATGTCCTTAGCCTACTGCTATTCCTATTGTCCTCATGATCTTGGACCCATAGCTGGAAACACCACAAGCCTTCCAACTATGCATGGAAAAAAGACTTCCCAGAGGGCAGCCAGTTGGGTCTTTGTGGGTTTTTCAGAGAAGATGTTTTTAGTCTCCAATCTTTCAGAGAATCCTGCTGGACAGGATCTGAGGCTGAGAGAGTGTGCCCCGGGAGCTCCATCCGCCTGCCTTCATTAGAGCCTTGGCTGTGTTTTTGAAAAGTCATGTGTAAATGGATTTCTGCAAACAATTCCATTTAAAATGCACTCGCAAGGCTGAGGGCTTAAAGGGACCCCATGGCGAATTCTTTTGTAAGGAAAGGAATTTCCTGGGCCTATCTATTTTGAAAAGTACAGACATTTATAAAGTACACCATATTTCTTGAGCACCTACTATGTGCTACCTAGTCATTCACTATTTATTGATAGCCCACAACAAGCCTATTGGGCAACCTTTGAATTGTAGAGAAAGAAATAGATGCACAGAGAACAGAGGTGCAATCCTCTGCACCCCCAGCTGGCCCAGCTCCCACACAGGCTCATACTCCTCCTGCTGGGCCTGTTCTGGACCTTCCCCTCCTACTCCTCTCACCCCACTGCCTTCTCTATACACAGGAATCTTTATTTTGCATATATTCCAAGGATCTCTAAATCCACCTTTGTCTAATCCACGATCACCTAAACCCCAGAGGCTTAACAGCCAGAACTGCAGCTCTGCAGCTCTGAACTCCTTAAAATTTGATAGTTATTTTGTTGTTTTTCAGTGCTGGGCTTTGTGAATGCTAGGCAAGTGCTAGCATCCCTAGCCTTTTTTTTTTTTAAACCTTAAAAAAATAAAAAAGCATTTTAATTGTATCAAGTTTTAACTGTGTGTATGTACATGTGTGTTCATGAATGCATTGTTTGCAGATGCCATAACAGGGCATCAGATTTCCTGGAACTGGCGTTACAAGTGGTTGTGAGCCATCAGCGTGGGAGTTGAGGGCTAAAATCCAGTCCTCTGCAAGAGCAGAGTGTGCTCTTAATTGCTGAGCCTCTTGATTTTTATAGGAAAAGGTATGGCTGCTACCTACGCGGGCTTTGAACCCGCAATCTCCCTGACTCTGCCGCATGAGTGCTGGAGGTTATGATTGTGTCACTGTCAGGCGAAATTAATTTCATGGGAACATTTTCAAACAGTACAATGAATTCTCTACCCATCACTTAGATTCAGCAACTGTTGGGGTGTTGTTAGTTTTCCTCTACTTTTCTGAGAGCCGTTTAATTTTGTGAGGTAGGATTAGATGTCCTGTTGCAACGGGATCCTGATGATCTTTGAATTGCGCTGGTTTGTTTCATTCAGAAGGGCTAGACCTGTGGTTGCATGTCGGACACATGCCCCTTTAAAAGCATATATGGAGAATTACTGTCTAAACCAACAAACACAGCCAATGGACCATGGACAGGGACTTCTGGTACCGCAAGCCAGGAAAAGTTGTTTTCTTTGTAAGTTAATCATCTCAGGTATTTGTTATAGCGATGGAAAGTTCACTAATATGTTGCCTTTACTGCTGGCTCTGTGTTCCATGTTTCCTGCTCAGACTTGAGGAAGGAGGGCACTAGAATGTTTAAGGAGATATTTTCTGCAATCCTGTTCCCCAGGCTCAAGTCTAACAATGGTCACCAGAGCGTTTACTACCTTTTGTAAGGAGATAGTGAATTTCTCTGTTCCTTTACCTTAGGACAATAATTGTGAAAACAGCAATAACGACATCTGTGATCCTCTGCACCTTTCCACTTTCCGCAAGGACTTCTTTCTTGATGCTCTTGGAAGAGGTCCTGCTTTCCAATGGTCAGTCTTTGGGTTTTGAGTTTACCCACGTAAAGTCCTTCCTGGAGCCATAGCTCCATAGGTGCTTCACTGGTAGCAACAGAAGCTCTCTATTCCAGAGAAGCCTCTGTGTGGCCTCAGCTCCATTGGATGAGTCTCAAGCCTCCTCTACTTATAAGTACTGGGGGAAGTCATTCCAAGCACAAGTCTACAGAGGACGGTGAATCCGTACACCAAACACCTGCCCTTTTGACGTGGGGTCAGGTGAAGCTCTGCACCCATCAATATGTGGCTTTGACAGTACTGACTGAATGGGCAAGAACACACCAGTCCGCCACTTCCTTGAGGTCTTCTTGCGGGAGCTTCATAGAATAGTCTTGGGGTGCTAGAGCCAAATCATACTCCACCTCAGGAATGATGCCACTCTACAAGAGCAGAGCCCTTTGTACCCCTCCCCTACCCAGATCATCCTTTTGGAAACAGGCAGAGGATTAACCCCCTTGGGGAGCTAATACTCAAGGAAAGTCAAATTGTTTGTCCAAGATTCTGAAAGGGAGTAAATCTCACCCTTGCTTATCACTGCCTTTTCATGACACTGCCCCGTCTTCTGTGCTTGTCAGAATTAGAACTTCATTTAGCCTTCACCTCTTAAATGTTCCCCATAAAGAACACTGCCTTCCACCGACTTGGCCCTTTCTCCTGCTGAGGCTTTGTGTGTGTGTGTGCGTGTGTGTGTGATTTCAAAATTATTACTATCCTGCACGTGTGTGTATTGTATGTGTTGCATGGATGTCTATGTGTTTGTTGTGAACATGAGTAAGCACACATGGAGACCAAGGGTACATGCCTGGTGTCTCCTTTTATTGGTCTTCACTGTATTTTTTTTTTTTTTTATTATTTTTTACTTTTTGAGACAAGGTCTTTCTTTATTGGTCTGGAGCTCACCAGTTTAGCTAAACTGGCTGACCAGTAGTTCCTAAATCCTTCAAGATCAATCTTCCCAGTCAGTGCTGGGATTACAGATGCATGACTTGGACCTGGCTTTCTTCGTGGGATCTGAACCGAGATACACATGATGTGTAGCAAGCATATTTGTGACCGAGCCACCTTCCCAGCCCACAGATTACTGCTACTGCTGCTACTATTACTACGACGATGATGACGATGATGTGTGCACCCCTGTCAAGGCCTGAGGAGGATGCTGGGTGCCCTGCTTTACCATTATCTGTCTTAGTCCCTCGAGACGGAGCCTTTTATTGAAACTGAAATTTGCCATTTTTTTCCCTATCAGCAAGATCCAGGGGTCCTTCTGTCTCTCTCCTCTAGGTGCCTGTGGTCATGTCCAGCTTTCAATGTAGGTGATGGGCATCCAAATTCAGGTCCTTGTGTTTTCCAACAGGTGTTCTTGCCTACTGAATCATATTCTCAGCCCTCAAATTATTTTAAATGTGGACTCATTGATGAATAGTATTCATCACCTCAAATCCTGGACAGTTAATGGAGAGATGATTTAAAAAAATAATTAATTACTACTTTTTGGGGTGCTGGGGATGGCACCCAGGACTCTGCCCTTGCTAAGCAAGGACTGTACCACTGAGTTTCACCCCAGCCCAAGTGATGATTCTTGCTGGTTGAAGCCGCATCTGCCTGCTGCACTGTCTGTCTGTCAAGCAGCCCACACTCAAAGTACTAAAAAGACATTAGAAAGCTACCCAAGAGAACAATTTTGAGCCAAGCAGGAAAGTGAAAAACCGTCTTTCCCTGACCATAGGAATGACTTTGCTCAGCACAATGTGGAGATGTGTGCAGCGAGTAGTGGGGCCTTTCTGGCTCGACTGGGGCATGCCACAGCTGCCACTGCCCTGTACATTTGGCACAGTACCAAGGTATTTCTGCAGCTTGCTGTGCTGTGTCACACTAGGGCAAGAGGAAAGGCAGGTGGCAGGTCAAAGATCCCCTAGGCTTCAGGGCCAGTGGTGTATGTCAATGAGATTTGATGAAGGGCTGCCATGGTTGAGGTCCATCAACCTAGTGAGGCCATGTTTAGAAGACCATAGTTCTGGAAGCTTCCTTAGAAGAGGAGGAGGTAGGTGTGGCTGAAGGCTTTGAAGTCTTGAGAGCATTACCTTCACTAAGAGAAGATGGTAGCAGCAGGAAGGGACAAAGATTGCTCAGGGCTGCTTTGAGCAAGCTCTAGTGCTGGTGACTATGGTGGTGCCCCAGATGGGAGGAAGGGGTAGGAGAGACTGTCTTGGAAGAAGTATCTGGCAGGGCTGTCATTATTTGTGGTTTATAATCACTTTTCTGGTTTTGGAGCTGTGCCCTCACTGGCTTCTTGGTTACTGTGTCTCAGCACCTGGCACGGGACAGTGAGTTCTCAGGCAGGTGCTGTATCTAGCAAGGCCTTTGTAGGGTGGTAGGTTTGGATCCAGTGAGAGGAGGGGAAGGCACTCTTGGAAGACATGTGGGCCAAGGCGCAGAGGTAGGAAAGCATGAACCATGTATTGAGATCAATGAGGAGCCTGGTTTGTCTGGAAAAAGGGGCTTCTGCCAGGGTACTGTGGGCGATGAGGCTGGAAGGTGGGCAGGAATGCTACATTTTCCAGAGAGGCCACAATAGTCATTCCTTGCAGAAGGGAAGGGAAGGGATTGGGCTGCAGAAGAAACCCTGCTGTGTGGCCTGTGGTGGGATGGGGGCGGGTGGGCAGGAGGCTGTGGCCACCTCCTTGCGTTTCTGTCCAGCTCCTTGTCTCCTTGTCTCTTCCGGTGTTATACAACTGGAAGTTGGGGGAAGGGCCAAATATGTCATTTTATTCCTATAGCCAGGGAAACACACACACACACACACACACACACACACACACACACACACCCCTCCTAGGAATGATACTTTTTCCACTTGACAAGAGCCAAAAAAAAAAAAAAAAAAAATCCAACTGAAGGTACAAAGTTCAGAATTGGCAGGGCTGGAGGGCAGGCAGCAGGCAGGGCTGGGATTTTCAGTTTTGTAAGTGGTGGTGGCCACAGTTGGAAACTGGGAGCAAGAAAGCAGGTCTCAGAGGTGCTGTCTATGGCCTGGAGCAGACCCCAGAGAGCTGTGGGTAAGAGTGTGTTTTGTCTCTCTGGAGATGGGGAGGCATCCAGGTTGCTGAGACTCCTCTTGGCGTTTAAAACCAAGGCTGAGCATGAGAGAATCTGGACGCCTCTGGTTCCGTGGCCAGAGCCAGGCTGCCTGGCTTCAGACTCTCCCTCCATGGTCAGTGTGCTCTGTAACTTTGGGTGCACCATTCGGCCTCTAGGTGGGTGTCTTTTTCTCTTGTGTAGCATGAAAGAATGACAATCTGTACCTGCCAGGAGCCGGGGGAGTGATGTGAGCTCATGCTTGTCCCAAAGGAGACATGTGGTAGCATACAGCAAGTGGGACTTTGTGTTGATGATATTATTGAGGAAATGGAGACAGGAAAAAGAAGTGACGCGGTGAGCCATATCTACCCAAGCTAGGCTGGGAGGAGACCTGGCTGTCCTTAGCACTAAATGCTTCAACTACTTTCTACTTTCTATATGTCTTGAGTAAGAGCCTAGGGCAAGAGTCTATTAAACATTTATATTTAATTATGCATGTTTGTGCCCTCCCCATTGTATTTGGGAATGTGCACCTGAACGCACGTGTCTTTAGAAGCCAGAACACCGGGCACCTCCCCCCCTGTCTTGGATTCTCCTGGAGCTGGAGTTACAGGCAGTTGTGAGCTGTCCAACGTGAGTGATAGGAAGTGAAATAAGGTCCTCTACAAGAGCTGGATTCGCTCTTTACCACTGAGCCATCTATTCCTCCTATTAAGAGTTGCATATTTATAGTTACTTATTTATTTTTTTAAATTTAGATTTTGAGATTTTATTTTTTGTATCTGAGTGTTTTCCCTGCATGAATGTCTGTGTACCACGTGGGCCTCTGGTAATCTGAAGATGGTGCTGAATCCCCTGGAAAAAGAGTTATGGGTGGTTTATGAGTTGCCTTGTGGGTGCTGAGAATCAAACCCGGGTCTTCTGCTAAAGCAACCAACACTCTTAACCACTGAGCCAGGTCTCCACTCCCAGTTTCATAGTTTTGTAGAACAATTTCTGTGGGTCAGACAAAAAGCTCTTGTCTTTCTTGAGGCACTAAGGATAGAAGCCAGGGCTTTGGGCTTGATAGCAAGTGCTCAAGCACTGACTTATGCTTCCAGCCTGGAACAGACAATTTTTTAGAATGATCAGTCATAATGCAGTCCCAATTTATGGCAGTTCCAAAGCTCAGGCTTCTGGAATAATGCATTAAGCAAAGGTTTTAGATATCCAAAGTTTCATCATGTTTATATTGAGATGTGGTCACAATTGAACAGTCATGATAACATTGAATGGAAGGGACCAGGGTTGTAGTTCTGTGGTAGAGTGCTTACCTAATGGGTTTGATTCCCAGCAATAGAAAACAATAACAATGTAACAAGATCAACATCAGGAAGATTCACACAAAAGTATGTTTGTTTCCAAATCATTAGACTTGGCTGAAAGAAGATTTGAGTGATGGCGCCATCAGATTGGTTAGGAGTCATTGGTTAGATGGAGATAACATGATGACAACAATAGTTATAAAAGAGGCTTTCTACTAGGTATAGTGGCTTGTACTATAGTTCTAGCATTTGAGAGGCTGAGCCAGGATATATATGAGTTCAAGGTTCGCTGGGCTATATAAACAATTAAGAGTATCTAGGAAATAGAAACATAGAAAATGACTCTTGCAATTCTAAATATTAACTTTCCTCAATACGTTCCCCCTCTACATTTTGCTTTTCTGTCTTATTAAATAATTGTGGATTTATTTATTTATTTATTTATTTGTTTATTTATAGACAGCCTCATTGTGTAGTTCTGTCTGGCCTGGAACTTGGTATGTAGACTAGGCTGGCTTTGTACTCACAGAGATCCTCCTTCTTCTGCCTTTGAAATACCGATATAGCATTATGTTTTTGTTTTCCTGTAGTGCTGGAGGTTAACCTCAGGCTTTTCACATGCTAAGCAAACAACTTACCATTAAGCTATGCTTGGAGTCCCTAATTTTTAAGAACATATGTATTATTCAGAGACTTTAAAAAAAAATCAGGGTCATGTTTTGATGTCTAAGCTACATAATATTCTTGTGTTCAGGCAAACCTACTGCTTCTGCCTCCTGAGCATAGCTGGGGCTGTAAGCATAAACAACAACTGTGCTCGGATAAAAAGACTTTTTTTTTCTGAAAATAATTATTTTTGAGACAGGGTTTAATTGTGTATTCCTGGTTAGCCTGAAACTTGCTGTGTAGACCAGACTAGACTTGAACTTAGAGAAATTCACCTGCCTCTGTCTCCTAAGTGCTGTGATTAAAGGAGTGCACTACCCTATCTGGCTTTTTGCCTTGAGCAAGAAGAAGAAAATTAAAAAATTTGTTTAATATGATTGTATACTTTTAACAGATACAAAGTCAGGTGATAGAGTACATTTCATTGCATACTCATAAAAGCTTTGGGATTATTAGATTTGTTTTACAGGCAAAGGACCTGAGGGTAGGCCTTTCAGTTGAGGAAGAATTCACAGCCAAGCTCATGGATTTGGGATGGAAGAGAGAGGGATCCTTTTCTGCTAGGCTTGGAGAGCTGGAGTGTAGGAGGGGAGAGGTGGAAAGGTGGTGGAGCTGGTTCAAGACGGAAGATAGACATTCCCAGGATCAAGTTGTAGGTTTGCCCTTCCACACCAGAGACTCCGGCTACCCTGGAGCCGGGATCTCAGCCTTGGTGATCTCAAAGGAGGGGAAGACATGGGTAGAGAAATGGATGGGAAGAAGAGCTATAACTTCCCAATGCCATCTTTTCCCAGCCGTGCCCATCTCCTTTGCCCACCCGGCCACTCCTCTGCTAGGGTTCCCAGGACCTCTTCTACCAAGCTCTTGTCATGCCAGGATTACCAGGTCAGGCACCTGAATGTATGGATGAGTTTTGCCCATTTGTATTTTTAGACCTACCTATGCTTCCTCCTACTGACCTAGTGGAGGCCTATGGGTTTGATCTCTGGTGTCACTGTTGGTGTGGAACCAGAGATAGACTGATAGCTGCTCTTATCTCTAAAGCAGGAATAAGCGAAATGCCCTAAATTCAGTTAGGAAAATCTGTTTTCTTGGCCATACTTTTGAGGTGATGATGCAGGTTCCAAGCTGAGCTTCACATCTTTGCTAGTTTTGTTTTTAAAATAAAGTACAAGAAGTTTGTAGTTATTATTTGGAGGCACAAGAGTTACCTCCAACTGCAAACTTTCCCTGTCATCATTGCTGTTATTACGGGATTTCTCAGCCAGGCATTATGACTCACACCTGTAATCCCCACACTCCAGAGGATGAGGTAGAAAGAGCTCAGTTCAAGGCCAGGTGACACAGCATGATCCCAATCATGCTGTGATAGCAGGTGAGACCTCACCTCAAAAATTAAATTAAATGAAATTAACAACTAGGGTCTATTTACCTCTCTCAGGTGAGAAATCGCTTTTTCTATTAATCATTGTGTTTCTCTGCTTTCCAGATGCCCTAACATATTTATACACTCCTCTCTGGCTCCAGCATCATTCATTCATCTCTGTCCACTCTTCCTCTTTCCTTCCATCGTATATGCAGATCCCTCTCTCGGCAACCACCCATTCAGGTGGTCAGTTAGTCAAATTGTTATAAAAACTGATGTCAGATGAACTTAGCTTTCCATTCATCAACCCACACGTCCACCATCCATCTCTATATCCATTAAACATCCACCTGCTCCTCTTCACTCATCCACCCATCCTTGTCTACCTGTCCACCCACCCATCCTATCCATCCATCTGCTTGCCATCTATCCACTTACCCATCTGCCCACCTAGCATCAGTCAGGGTAATCATTCATTGATGTTCCCATCCAAACATCCACCCCCCCCCCATCCCTCCACCAGCTCATACGTGCGTGCATCTCCCACCTACAATCCATCCACCCTTAACCTTTTCCGTTCTGGGTCATTTTTTTTTTATTTGTCTCCCCATGTCTTAGAATGACCTCCCCAGTCTCCCAGTCTGTAATCTGGCAATGTCCCTTTGAAATTTGAAACTTCCCTTTCTCGTGCTCTCTCTTTTTTCTTTCTTCCCTTCTTCAGGGTATCGTATACCAAGGCTGGCCTCAGACTCGCTGTGAGGCAGATACTGGCCTTGAATTCCTAGTACTGCTTACATCCCGAGTGCTTGGAGTACAGGTGCTTTTCCCCACATCTGGCTGAAAATAGGTACTTTAAACAAAGCATTTGCCACTCTTTACGTGTGGTGGTTTTCCAGATTCTTCATTTGCTGGGACCCTTCCCAGTACAGTGGTGGCTTTTTGTCTTATTGTCTCTTACTTGAACTTCCCTCTGTCTGGCCCTCTTGTATTTCACCTGTACGTGCCTGCATTGTTTCAGACCATTTTCTCTGCCGAAATGCTCTTCCCACACCCTGAGCTATTGGTGACCTTCTTTTAATTCTTTAGAACCCTCAACTCAAGTGTCAATCTTGTGACACTGTCTATTCCATGTCTTTCGCTATTCCATTCCCAGCTGAATTAATGGTTCCCATCTCTGTACTCCAACAACAATTTGCACATCTCTCTAGCATAGCTCTCTCCACACTGAATTTTAATTGATTGCTTGCTTTTCTGCCTCACAGGCTGAAGGGAGCGTGCTTAATCCCTCACCGTTTCTCTGGCCTGTGGCACAAAGTCAGATATTCATCCGTATATGCACTGTCTATTATTTCTCATTTGTCATTCATCTATGTAATCTAGTATTTATTATCTAGCCATTGTTTAAAATCTCTTAAGCATTTATCAATTATCTATGTTAATCACCTGTATCTATTAATCACTTACCATCTATTGATTCAGCTTATATGTCTACTGCTTGTCAATCATTTATCATCTATTAGCTATCCCCCAATTTGTACAGTGAATAATCATATTGTGGTATGGGTGCATGGCCTCTGCCCTTTACACTGTAGTCCCCGTTTGCCTATTTACATTACTCTCATCTTTAGAAACCTATCTCAGGAACTCACTTCCTAAAATTCTTTTTGATGTTTTTTACCCTGATTAGAATCCCTCTCTCTCCCTTTCTCTTTCTCTCTAGGTATTTTTCCAGGGCTTTTTGGAAATGAAGATGGTGAGAAAGAGTGGGAACAAGCAGTGACTGACAGGTACCTTTCTTCTCTGTACCCACCTCTCCCTGAGGTCTGTCATACCTCTGTGTCCTTTTGCAGGACTCTGACCAGCCTGGCATGCTTGATTCTTGGGATTCAGCCCCAGCCTATCTCCTGGGTGACCTAGCCAGGTTAAAGAGAGGAACCTCCAGACACTATGAGACAGGCTTCCACTTGCTAGGATATGAGAGACTATGTTCATCTAGAGAATTGCCCAGGAGGGTGGGCTAGGGGACATATGCAAATAAGAAGCAAATTGAGCACAAACATTATGCAAATATACATGTGGTTTTCCTGATTGCTCATTCAGTGGGAGGTGGGGCTGGTAAGCCTCTTGCTGAGGTCACTGGGAGCACAGCGAACAGGGCGATCCTCCACTCATCTCAAACCCTCAACTTCCCCAGGTCCATCTTGGCAGCAGCTACAGCTGCTGTTTCTGCAGTGAGTGTGTGGAACAAGTCCTGCCACTGCTGCCACTGGTCCCTCACTAGTGCTGTGTGGGTTCCCTGTGCAAGCAGGGTCAGAGAAGCCGAGGTGACCCCTCAGATCCTGTGAGTCTGCACTCAGGGGGCGATGATAGCAATCCATCTCCATGCTGTCTCAGCAGGTTCAATTTGAAGTTAGGGAAGGCCAAAGAACCTAAGCTATGTGGAGTAGGAAAGGACCAGGCAGTGAGAGATGGCTTTTCCCCTATAAATAACAGGGCACATTGGCCATCCAGGGCAAGAGGGACTCCAGTAATACAGAAAGACTTTAGAACTGGGAGAGTAAGTTACAGTCATACAGGATGGAAGGAGGTAGAATTTGTAGTCATGATTCTTCTTTTCCTCCCTCATCTTCTCCTTCTCCTCCTTCTTTTTTTCTTCTCTTCCTCACCCTCATCCTTCTTCTTGAGACAGAGTTTCTCTGTGTAACAGTCCTGGCTGTCCTGTAGACCAGGTGGGCCTCAAACTCACAGAGATCTGTCTGCCTTTGCCTTCCAAGTGCTGGGATTAAAGGTGTGTGCCACCGTGCCCGGACCTTCATGACTTCTTAATAAAGACTAAAGACTAGTTGCTATTGGATGGTTAATGACTTGTGAGGTGAAAGCAGCTGGAGTTACCTCTAGCCCAACCAGCTATTTCACCCACCAACCTTGAAAGCTATCCATCCACTCACCCATCCATTCATCCATGGATCGATCCATCCATCTATCCATATGTTCACTTATATATCCATCCATGTATCTATCACGTGTTCAGATTTGGCTTATACACTTAGTCTGTATTATGCAGTGGCAGCTCTCTCACAGCTCTTTGCTACTCTGTTGTCTTTGTGTCATATCATGGAAGCAACTGCCACTCACGGCATACTGTTCTGCCTCCAACATATAAACTCACCAACTATTTCCTCTTATCTTTACTCTGTTCTGACAATGTTCAGCTCAGTTTAACCAACCTTTCCTTCACTTTCCTCTTCACTTCCAATACGGAGTCTTATGTTGTACGGGTTGGGGACATGCCTGGCTGAGGGACACTCCTGGCTCCTTGCAGAAGCAGAATGGAATGAGGTGAGGGTGGAGAAGCTGCAAAATGGATCCATCAGTTATGGGACCATATGTGTTGCAATATGGATCTGAAGATATATCGGTCTAGAGGGGCTGTTCAGTCTTAGGTCCACTTTCATCCCTCTTCCAGGTTGGTGGGGAGACATGGGTGGATTAAAAAGAGTAGGATTCATTTAAACTTGGGCTTTACTAGACTCTATACCTGCTCTGTGAACAGGGACTTCAGTGTCCCAGGAGAAACAATTCACCTCAGGGGCTAAAGTGGAGGGAGAAGTCCTTTTGGACTCTTTGGAAGCTGAAAGGATACCTGTGGTGGCACATGAGGGGTTTAAGGCTCTCAGCCTGGATGGAGGTGGAGATCTGGAGTATGCAGGACACAAGGGGTTGGGGTCAGGAGAGACTGAGACAGGGTTTGGCTGAGGAGGTGGGTCTTGAGAAGAGGGTGGCGTCTGCCCATCTTAACCTGTCATTTCCTGGAGCATCTCAAGAATTTCTGGCCACATGACTGTAGCCACTGACCTGTGCCCTGTGCCCACAGAGGTGAGAAAGTCGGGGATGATGGGAGGAAGGAGCCTTGGACTTCATGATTTGGAGCCTGCGGCAGAATCCCCAACTTGCCTAAACTGTTGTGTTTACTCAGAAGAATTTTTAAAAAGATTATTATTGTTATTATTTTTTAGAAAAAGATTGTTTTTCTTGAGAGGGGGGAAAGCTCCACAGTTATTTCCATTTAAAGGCCTACTTCCTCCTCTGAGCCAGAAAGCAGGTCCAAGCTTAAGTGAGTCACTGGCTCTCCTTAGAGTCCCGGGTATGTATTTGATTAAGGGGACAATTGCTTGTCTTGAGGGGCGAGGGCTTCTAGCCACAGGTCTGCCTCCCCCTGGCAAGGCAGGGAATCCCCCTAAGGCACTCTGGGAATCTTCTCCAAGCCTATCCTAGAGTTGGCCTCTTGGCTTTTTATTACCTAAAGGGGCAGAATGAGGGCCAACCAGAATGGGGCTGGCTTGGAAACAACTTCGAGGATGATCTGAGCAATCCCTAGTAACTGCTTCTCTATGAGCCTGGAGACAGGATCATAGTCACTTGAGCTTGGAGTTCGAGATGGCTGCAGGGCCAAGCCTTCATTTTAGAGTAGCCTTTGGCGGGAAGGTAACCCAGGGAGACAGGCAAGGGACTCAGAAGCTGAATTCTGACCCTGGCACTGGATTCAGTGTCATGGCTGACTTGTCTGGAAGTCTGAGGAACAAATAGAGGAGGAGAAGGAGGTTTGGGTTCTGGGAAGCGCTTAGGAGTTATGCTGTGCTCACACTTGACCAGTTTCTGCTCCCCAGCCTCTATCTGGCTTGTTAGTGCAGACAGTGACTTCAGCTACACTCTCCACTACTGACTGCGCTGGGCAGTCCAGATGGGTGGGATACTGAGGTTGAGTGGGAGCAGATGGCTGGGCTGGGTATCGTTAGGACCTGACAGTATCCTAGGATGGTCCTTTGGCACAGTCTAAGAAAACCGGAACCTTGCAGATATACTTGGGGTCTACAGTAACGGAGGACATGGAGTCGCCTGAGAGCTTTTCTGGGGTGAATGCTTGAGAGCCGCAGGGTGGGTTCTGCTTTCCAGCAACTCAGCCAGGGCCACTGAGGCCCTTCTAAAAGGTAACAGATGGATCATGGTGAGGTGCACCCTGCACGGGAAACAGCAACAAATCTTCCTATCATGAGCAGGATCTGAGGCCCACAGCATGTAAATAGCAGCAAGCCCTGATAGGGAGACTGCCCCTGGGCTGCCCACCCCCGGTGTGCTGGCCACCTCCTCCTACAGCAGGAATCTGACTCCTTGGAAACTCCATACTACCTCACCCCAGGCATCTTCACTCAGGGAGACATCCTGGTTGTAGTAAAGTAGGTGGGGCTGGCCGGATGGTACAGTGGTCTGGATCATTGAGAACACCTGTGTGCGTGTGTGGCATGGGGGGTAGGCGTGGGCATTCTTCACTGCATCTCTGAGCATCTCAGCATTTCTGGTACTGTGTGGGCAGGGTGTGAGGTCTGGTTCAAATCCTGGCTTAGGCGTTTGTTTACTAGTTGCATGATCTTAGGTAATGGACTCTACCTCTAGGTGCCTCAGTTTCTCCCTGTGTGAAGTGAGGGTAACTAACATTACAGGGCAGTTAAGAAGGCTGGCATCTAGCATGAGTTGAAGAAATGCTGACTCTTGCCTATGTTAACTTCACCGGGCACATCCTACCAGTCTGCTATGCATTGGTAAGGGAGGCACAGCCCCACAAGGATCTTCACCTTCCCTGTGTTTCTGGAAAAACCTGGGTCTGTGGTGGTTAACTGTTCAGGCAGTGGGTCCAAGACAGCCAGCTCAGGCTTGCAGAGCCAGGGAGACCTGGGCTCACAAGGGTATGTGACTTTGCTTTTAATAAGCTTACATCTCTACACGTCAGTTTTTCTGTCTGTAAAATGGGAATCACATTTCTTTTCTAATAAGGAATGATGAGAATTACAACAAAGAACATTAGCTTGGGCCCACCACGTGCCAGAATGGTGATTCCTAAGGCCTGCTAAACAAGGAGTATAGGTTTCCTCCTCTGTGCTGTGGCACACCAGACAATCTCACACCCAGTGCACAGGCAGAGAAACTTAGTCAGTACTAGAGAGGATGTCTGCACCCTCAGCGCTCACTGCAACAGTTCTGAGTTACAGAAACAGCACAAGAGTATGCAGATGAAAACACAGAAATGTCACACTCGTGGGTGCCACACACACACAGAACGGAGCACTGGTCATCCTTGAAAAAGAAGGAAAGAATGTCATTTGTGACAATGTGGGTAAACTTGAAGGGCACCCTGCAAAATGGGACATGCCACACACAGAAACACAAGCTCTTCATGATCTTATTTACAAGGTAAATTCGGGAAGGTTAACTCAGAGGCAGAAGGGAGGCAGGCACAGAGCAGAGGGTACCAAGTCTCAGGAGTACTACTCGAACAGGATCGGGACTGCTAAAACTGCATGGTAGCCGTGGCTGATTGTATCATGACACAAAATTGAAGTTTGCTAAGACAACCGATCTTACGTGTTCTCACAAACGGTAACTTTGAGACATGAGCATGTTTATTAGCTTGAGTGTGTTGTTTTTTAGATATCTATTTTTAAACATCGTCTGTCCGTTTTGAATAATGCTAGTCTCTGAAGTGAGAAGTGGGTTTGACAGAGCTGGGGATATTGGGTAGCTTCTCTTTGGCTGGGGTGCTGTGTTGGAGGGCAGTCATAACACTTATATCTGGTTCTTTACTGGTTCAGCAGTTTGTCTGTGTGTCTCCGTGGGGTGACATGCTGTTACCACCCCCACCTTCAAGAGGAAACTAAGGTGCCTAGCAAGGTCAAGGGCGCTTCCAGAAAGACTGTGGGCCGGTGTTGCAGTCTGTCTCCAGCCAGGCAGAGGCTCCTAAGTGTGGGGGGTCTCTGAGTTTATGCAAATAGATGAGTGCTAATCACTCCACTAATGGGAAACACACGGGCAGATAGGATCAGCAGCAAAGCGGAAAGGACTTCCGGAAAATCCAAGCTGGGAGAAACCCCAGAGAAATCTGGGAAGCTGATAAGTGCTCCAAAGCTTGGGGTGCATTGCGGGCTGGTGTGCACGACGCAGCGAGGGGGTAGGGTGGGGGAGTGTTTCTGAGGCATCAATGACCAGCCACCCAGGTAAGTCCAATTGACCTCGGGCTCAGCGAGCAGTATTCCCTCTCCAAGCCGGCCACTTCCTGGCAGCCTAGATGCATGCCCTTTCTTTGCCTGGCCCTGTGCAGGGCTCCAGTGTCACGCAGACGTCTCCAAACCCCGATTTCTGAGAGAAAACACGTCAGCTAGGGTGAGCACTTAGACTCTGGAGCCAGAGTGCCTGTGTTCGAATCTCGTTTCTGCCACTCATTAGCTGTGTGATCTTGGACACAGTATTCAGCCTTTCCGAGTTTCAGCTTCCTCGTTTGTAAACTGAGATGCTGTAAGATGACAACGATCCAGTGAGGATCAAATGAGTTGGAAGAATGGTTGTGAGTTCATAGATACTGGGTACAAATAGATATTGTTTTAGAAAGATAAAATTTGACCAAGGCTTCTGCTGCTTAAATCCTTTACAGAGTGTCCCACTGCCCTTGGGTGAGAGGGCAATATCAACCCTGAGGGCTCCATCTGGTTCTTGCTCATCTTCTATTTTCTCCCTGTCTAGTCCACTACCCTCCACCATTCCAAGCGAACTGTGTTGTTTTTTTTTTCTTTTGAATGTGCTTTCCTCTTACCTCTGGGCATCTGTGTGTGTGTTGTCTGCTTAGTCTGTAATTCTCTCTTCCAAAGATCTTGCCCTCCCAGTTTTATGTGCTCGGCAGTAACAAAGGGAGCTTTATTTTTGATGCTCATCAGATTTAGATGCCCATACCTGGGTCTTTAGACACCAACCATTAAACCCCACTGTTAAACTGTGATTTTTCAGGGTCTGTCTCTCCACTGGGCTGGGCCATCTCTCTGTTCTTAACTCATAGAGCAAGTCTGGACTCAGAGAAGGTTTGACAAGTATTTGTTGAATGAATCTAGAGAAGGACCTCAGGCTGCCGTTCCTGTCCTGAGAGTCCATCCAGGTTTTTTGTGTGAGACTGGTGAGCTGTGTGACTTTGGATAAGTTGCACCATCTGTCTGGTCTTCAATTTACTCCCTGTACATATCAACAGACATTTGTACATGAAGTGTTGTAGTAAATAAAAATAACTGTGTTTGGCTATATTATAGTTATTATTAGCCCAAAGATTTTCATGGTGGTATTATTTAACCTGCTATCACAATAACAAGACACAGACACGTGTTAGATTTTATAATTGCCTTATTTACCTTGGGCTGGACAGATATTCCTACCTACGCTGTCTGAATCACCTCATTATCCATCTGCCAGCCCCCACCCAATGCCATCTTCCTTAACTACCATGTCTTCCATCCATAATCTTACAAATACTTGCTTTTATTCTTAATCTGGGCCTTTTCACGCCATTTCTTGGCTCACCTGTGGCATTTTCTCCAGGCTAACCCATCCTAGCATCCTTCTTCCTCCCTTCCCATCTGTCTGTCCTTCCCATGATTCCTCTTGGAATTCTCCAAAGCTCGGGAACCTTGGCTATGCCTGCCCTAATCTGCCCTGCCCAGGTATAGGCTGTTTAATTAGCCAATCACATATAATGACTTATGCAGATTTGCACAGAGGGCCAGTAATTAGCATCAGTGAAGTGAAATAATGATTTATGGTGCCTGAAATATAGTAGGGCTGTTGGCCACGAACTTCAGTGTCTCCACGATCCATGCCTGGAGCTGCTGGCCACATGCACTCCTCCACTTCTGACCAGAAGGGGCAGGCAAGGGTGAAACCTACATTGAGAGGCCTGGCCTCATCCTCTCATGTGTCAGCAAGGAAAAGTCACTAGAAAATCGTTAATCTGGACAAGAGACGCACCCACCATCTTCCCTCTTCTAGCATTCACACACTCTTGCATTTGGCTTGATGGATTGCAGAGCTTTTTTACTCTGTCTCTGGGACTTGACTGTACTTAATTGTATGACTACAGCTTTAATGCGTGTGGATAGATGTCCGCATTTATTCGTTCATTCACTCATTTACTCTTAATTTACTGACAGCCTACTAAAAGGCTGGACTCTTTGATATCAACATAAATGTGCTACTTCATGTCTACCCTCAAATTGTTCTTATCTTGGAGGATAGGCAGACATGGAAACAAGCAAAAGAGGATTGTGAGAATCATGAAGGGGTCAGGGTTGTGATAGCTCCAATGGGGAAGGACACCCAGCATTTCCCTGTCATTTTCCGTACTGGGGGCTAGGCATTCTGTAAGTGTCATATCATCCGTTTTCCCCAGAGTCCTGGAGGCATGAAGGTGATGCTCAAATCAATGAGCTTCCTGTTAAAGCTTTGACAAGTTAGCACAAGCTTCCTGGACTAGAACAGGGTTTCTTAAACTTTGTTTTTCATCTGCCCCCCTTTCACCTGAGAGACTTTTACGTAACCCCAGGTGTATAGACACAGCAAATACAAACACACTGAAGCATTTATGATAGGAAATTATAAAGATCTCTACTTAAAATAGTTCTTTAGAATACATTCATATTATCATTTATTATTAAGGGTAAAAGTGAATTTCTATTTTAATGAGATGGATGTGCTTGTTTATTTTTACATAAATAATTATATTTTGGTTAAATAAGAATGAAAATCGAGGAAGGATGGCAAGAAAAGAAAGGGGTAGGGGAGGGCTAACCAAAACTGAAGATGTACAAAACTCACTGATTTGTAAGTTAATTAAAAACATAATTAAAAAAAGAAAGAGTTTGAATGGAGGTAAACTGCAGAAAATGCTTCCCTCAAAAGACATGAATTATTAAATGGAAACTCAGCACCAAGTGTGAGATATTTTCCTAAAAGTTATTGGTCAGGAAGCACACCCAAACATGACAAACTGTTTCATAACTTTTGTTGGCCTGCTATAGCCAGATGGTCAGAGTATTGCTGAAGACAAACCATTCTTTTGTTGCAGGACTTAAAGAAATCAAGCTGGAACTGACCGTGGAGACTCTTTCTCTGCTGGCCAACTTGTCATAGTGCAGAAAGGTGCTATGCAGGCCACAGGGGAAGAAAAGGCAGCAGTGCTTTTGCCCAGGGCTGGACTGCCTGCTAGAACACTGACCTGTCAGGCAAGTTGAGTACCTGGACGCAGTAATGGCATGGCTGTTCTAGGGGTGACCAGCTGTGTTCTGATTGGATTCGACGCCTGTTCCAAGGGAGGGAGTTTATGCTTGATGCTTGTTAAAAGCCCACGGCTGGGGTGGTCACAGGCTCTAGAAGGAGACATGCTATTGTTGTCTTGTACACGCCGAGCTGCCTGCTAAATGCTGACGTTTATACACATAGATTAGTGTTGTTCTCAAACTTGGCCACAGAAACTTCTTCTTGCGGTGAGCAGTTAATGTGGTTAACATGCTGCGAATAAGTGACTGTTGAGTGCCCAGCCCTAAAGGAATATATCTATATCTATATCTATTACCCATCTTTCCAAGGCTCTGGAAATATGATGGAAGACGTGGGTGGAAAACTATAAGAGCCAGGGGATGGAGAGGAACGCTATGAAAGGCACTTTGGCATTTATGAACGCTCAGCGGCTATGGTTGCCTGTACAAGCTCACGCCAGGCTCAGTACGAATGGGGCAGGGCTTCTGAAATAATTCTTCCTCTATCTTCAGGCGCTATTGACATGAACGGCTATTGGGAGAAGGGAAGCTGTTTTTGTTTTTTTGTGGGGAGTATGGCTGCTGGTCGTTTGCCCATACTCTGATAAATTACCCACATCCCTGTGTACGCAGGCAGCACTAAACAAGCTCAGCAGGCTATAAAAAAAATAAAGATATGAAGATGGAAGGAGAAAATATCGGAAGGGAAATTGGGGGATAAGAATTGGAGTATTTAAAAACTAAGGAAATCTTGGTCTGGGTAGATGACTAAGTCAGTAAAAGTGCTTGCCCTATGAGTGAAAGGACATGAGTTCAATCCCCAGCATGTCTATAAAAAGCGTGCTTGTAATCCCAAAGCAGAAAGGCAGAAACAGGTAGATCATGGGGGCTTGCTTACCATCCAGCCTGGCCCTGATTGGTGAGACCCAGGTCTCACTGGATCATGCCCGAGGAAAAACAACACCTAAGGTGGTCTTGTGGCCTCCACATACGCAAGCACACACATTTGCACACACATTCACACACATTTAAGAAGAAAGAAAAATTAAATCTTAGCTGAATATTTTGTCCTGCAGGATGAAGAACATCTCCAGTGTTTTTCAGAGTTGATATTTTGATTTTCTAATTGTCAATGCCAAATATGCTGTTTTGCATAAATACATAACATAAAATGACAAAAGTATGTTTTGGGCCATTTCAGAAGTTGTTGGAACTTATGTTATAATACTAAGCCAAATTTACCTAACTAATTTTTTTGTTGTTTGTTTTGTTTTTGTTTTTGGAGACAGGGTTTCTCTGTGTAGCCTTGGCTGTCCTGGACTCACTTTGTAGACCAGGCTGACCTCGAACTCAGAGATCCACCTGCCTTTGCAACCCACAGAGCTAGGATTACAGGCGTGTGCCACCACGCCTGACTTATCTAACAATCTTAAAAAATGAAATTCAAGACAGCAATTGAAACAACGAAAAATATTTAAAATTATGTTTACTATTTAATGTAAATCTGGATTTGTTTCCTCTCCTTCTGCCATGTGGGTCTCAGGAATCAAACTCAGGTCCTCAGGCTTGGTGGCAACCTTTGCTCCCTGAACCATCTCACCTGCCTGAAAAACATTAAAAAAACAACCCAAGTATTTTAAGCACTATCCAATCCAAAGATACACTAGTTTGATACTTACCTGTTAAAGGATGATAAGAAAGTGTTAAAAGTCTTTTTAATTTATAACCACTCTGTCTATAAGAGCAAAAAGAAACGTGCGTATACATTAAGAACACTAATTCAGAGACCCTCTAGTGGTCTCTACTCTGAACCGAGGTGTTTCAGACAGCAGCTGTCAGCATTTCTTGGTGACATGATGTCTGCAGTGGACGGGTTCACATGGCGAGTATCAAGGCTGCAACGGAGTCTCATGATGCAGCACGGACAAGCTCTCCTGGAAACACCTCGGCATTCGTCCCTTGCTCAATTTTCAATAGTTGGTTATTCGCTCAGAAGCCTTTAATGTTGCCAAGAATGTCACAAGCTCTACGCTGAGTTCTATGGCTGCATATAAGGTTGTGACCCGCAGTTGAGAAGCTGGAGTCTAGATCGCTACAAGTTTACCATCCTAACAGTCTTGAGGGTCAGCGTCTAACTTGCCTCACTAGATTAGAGTCATGCTGGTGGGGCTTCTGGAGAGTAGAGTCCACCCTCTTGCCTTTTTAAGTATTTTAGTGACCACCTGTGTTCTTCTTTTAATAGACTCTGCATGCTCCAGTCTTTGCTACTCTTACTATGAACTTCCTGCCTCCCTCTCCCGGGACCCTTTTGATGATACTGGATCTACCTGGATGTCCCAGGATCTTCTTTCCATCTCAAGATTAATAATATAATCACATCTACAAGATCCCATTGGCTACACCCAGGCTTTAGGAGGAAGGGATACACATCCAATGGGGGGCTACGCAGCCTACCATAAAAGCTTATGGACCAAAACACCAAGATTCAGGAGGATGGAGTCATCATTAAGCCATCAAATAGAAACCGGCAAATTCAGCCCTCCTTGAGCTCAGCCGCAAAACTCTAATCCCGAAGCTAGAAGGCTGGGTATGTGTGTGTTGGGGGTGGACCGTGGTTGCCCTTGAACCTTGAACTAGGATTTAAAGGTGTGTCTTGAGGACTGGTTCAAGCAAAAGCATGGTGAAGAGTGGCTTAGCACCTGCCATGGGCAGTGGGTGGGCTAAGCTGCTAAGATTGGCGGGTGTGTGAAGCAAGGTGAAATGGGACAGCTAGGTGGCATTTGGATCCAGGAGCATGGCTAGCAGACAGCATGGCTTGGAGCTCAACCTGACAGGCTGGAAGATGCTGGACAATTGGACCTGTGGTCTTGCTTCAAACCCCTTTCCTTATTACCAGGCATGTGAAATGGTGGGTCAGGTCAGCTCTTGTGCCAGCCTCTGCCACCTGGCCTGGGCCCATCCATTTCCCAGCAGGAGCAGAGCTGGATGGCCAGCCCCTCCCCCACCCCAGGATAGCGACGGTTTCCAAATATCTGTCTGTTGAAATAATGTTCTCTGGGCGCTGGCTTCCCCCTCCCTCACATTCCTGGGCGAGCCCGCCTGTTTGGCTTGCTCGGACAAATATTGACTTTCTCTGTCCTTCTCGCTCTGGGTCTGTTTAAAAGGCATCAATCTTTGCTGGGGTGTGCACTCCCTCTCTGTAACCTGTGGCCTCTGTGGGCCCATCTGGGCAGGGAGTGGTTGGGGAGGGGCCATGGGCTCTGGGGAGACCTGCAAGGCAGAAGATTTCATCTGTAGCTTTCCATGTGGTCTTGTTAGAGCTCCAGATGCCTCTTGCCCTGGCACACACCGGAGACCTTTCATGAAGATTTTCCTTGGACTTCACAAACCCCAAGCAGGACAGTCACACACTTCTGTAGGAAACGCTGCCCATTCAGATTCTACCTTCAAGAATGTGCTCATCAGTCAGGCCTGGTGACACGGCTGTACGCTCAGTTACTGGAGGATCCTTTGAGCCTTAGGTTCTGAGGTCAGCCTAGGCAACACACAGAGACTGTCTCAAAAAGGGAAAGAAATAAATATCTACTATCCAACCACTTCTTGGCCTTCGCTGCTGTCATTGAGGCCAGATGTTTCATCTCAGGCCGGGATGATTGGATGAGTTCTGCCTGAGTTTCTGTTCGTCGGTTGTCAGCTTTGGAGCAGGCTGGTCTTGGAAAGGTCGGCCACACCTGCTGGCCGCCTCCCCACATCCCGCCATCCTTGGTTTGCCTGGTGTTGCTCCGTGGGCCATTCTAGCCTCCTGCTGGCTCCTCACCGTGTTAGCTCCCCTTGGTCAGGAAGCATTGGGCCTTTGCTGTGGCCTCACCCTGGGACAGTTCTCTAGGAAGCAAAGAGCTCCTTCACCTTTTGTGGTGTTTTTGCCTCCCTTCCAGAGGACTGTTTTCTGAACAGAGGGAGCCCTGCCTGGGTCCTCTCCACCAGCACCCTCTGCCTTCTTGCTATGCTTTTCACCGACACACATATACACCTACCCCCCCCCACAAACACCACAAACACACACATATACACCACAGACACCACTCATACCACACGCACATAGCCCACACCATACACACCCACACATCACATAAAGATACACCACACACTCATGAATACTGCACACACACATATACACACACCACATACACACACACACCACATACACCACACACATACACCACACACACATATCACATACATATACACATATACCACACGCACACATACTACATACCACCCCCCAATATGCTCAGATCCTCTCTGAGTGTTTTTGGGGGTAGGGAATGGAAAACAGAGGAATTATAAGAATCATAGAATCAACAGTTCTCTGTCCTTTATCTAGAATTAGTAATCCTTAATACAGTTTTTCTCTTCTTTTCTTTCTTCCCTCATCTCTACCCAGTATGCATGCTCTCTCTTTCCTCTCTCTTTCTCTCCCTTCTCTATTTGTGCTATCACCCAACTTTGGCACATACCTCTGGACAAAAAGCATGCTTCTCTGTTACCATAACATGATGATTGCCCTAAAATTGTAACTTTGAAATTATGCTATCATCTAATATATGATATCATTCAAAAATTTCAATTTATGAAATAGCACCTTGTAGAACATTCCATTTGAGTTGCCTTGTCTTATTAGTCTCTAGGCTCTAGCAGTCTCCCAGCTTTTTTGTTTGTTTCTTCTAGGTCTTTCCTGACAATGGCACTTTTGAGGGGCCTAGCTTGATTTTTTAGCAAAATGCCTCTGGATATAAAATTGCTTCCTGGATTGACCATGGACAGGGCTACCCTTCTCTCTGACTCTGGCCTCTGTCCCTCTAGATAATTCCTTCCAGTCCCGAGCCCTGCATGTTTCCTCTGGATTTCACTAGTTCTGGGCTCCTCATCTACTCCTGCCCAGCTTCATGACCTGGAGGGTGGGCAGCCCTACTCTGACATCAGGGACTGGAACAGAGGAGCCAGGACAATGACCTGTCCACAGGATAAATACTCAGCTAACTGAACCCACAGTTGCAGAGGCTCTCGAGGCTGCGCTGTCCCTCAGACAGTTGGAGCCACAGACCTCTGTTGAGACCTGTCCTGTATGAAGAAGCAATGGGGACTGCCCTCACTGAAGCGTGCTCTGTGTGTGTGTGTCTGTCTGTCCTTGTGTAACTGTATGTACCTGTTCACATGTATATTTCTTCTTGGCCTTACCTCTGAACTCTGCCTATCAGATTCCCACTCTGCTCCTCACTATCCCTGAGAGACTTTCTTAAGAGTTCCTGAGACCAACTGATTGGAAGAACTTCACAGACATCCCTGAGATGGACAGTGTTGGATGTGGGTGTCATGGCAGCACAGCATGTGGCTTTGTAGGCAGGTGGAGCTTAACTCTGTTTCTCCTTGCTGTGTGATTCTAAGGAAGTGGGTGACCTCTTTGAGCCTGTTTCCTGATTTGTATCGTGGGCCAGCACTATGTACTTTCCACACACTCTTGCGATGGTAAGATGGCCGCTGAGACCTGGTGCACACTGGCTGGATGCCTCTTAGTACATGTGGAGAGGAAGACAGTTTCTAAGGGCCGAGAAGCTGTCTTTCTACTGCCATCAAAGGCCCCAGAGAGATTGCCAGACAGTTGTTTCTGAGGCACAGAAGGCTCCTTCCTTTTCCGTTCTGAGCCTGTGTCTCTGCCCTGGGCAATCAAGACAGATTTTGATGGCAGATGTAGAAGATTAAGACTGGGAAGAATTTCCAAGCCTGGCCCTTGGCAGGCAATTTGGGGAGGAGAGATGTTCAGGGTGGAGTGGGGGTCAGGGAGGTGGGGAACAGCCTAATTCACACCAGCTCTGTCGGTATTACTCCTTCCCGAGCTTGAAGAGCACAGCAGCTTGTTCAGACATGGCGGAAGAGCTGGTTCTGTTTTAGTAGTTGGGGGACTGAGTTCTTGTCCTGGCTAATCACTGGCTCTGAGTAGGAGAAGTAGCCTTCCCTAACTGGCATTTATAAACCTTCTGTGTGCCACACGTGTGTATGTTGGCTGTCTTCAAGTATTCACTGCTACTGACTGAGCACTTTCTATGTACAAGGTGCTGGGCTATGTGGAGAGCAGGCACAACCCTTACAAAGCTTCTGTTCTGATGGAGGAGACTCACAATGTGTCATGAGAGTGGTGATCCCTGTGGCATGGCATAGTGCCCTGAGGTTCACTGGATGGTTGAGAGAGTTAGGGAGCCATTCCTGAGAGAGCCTTCCTAGGTGAGCTCTGAAGGGTGTGTAGGAACTGGTTTTGTGATGTGTGTGTAAAGTCAGGGGGCACTCTGGGCCCAGAGTTGCATGTACAAGAGTCCTGAGGCAGGAAGAGCACAAGTGCTTGACAAGGCCTGCCGTGCAAGAGCCCTGCCATGCCCTACCCATCTCACTGGATTTGTGGAAATGTCTCTCCTGTGGACAGGATGCTCCACCCTGCCTTCTCTGTTCCTGTGGAGTGGGAAGGGTCAGGAAGAAGCTGGCAGGGAATCTTTTTCTTTCCTTGAAAACCCATCAAGACTTTTCTTGAATCTTGAGTTCTTCCATTTCCCTTTCACAAAAGGATATAACTTAGGATTTTCCTATTTGTTTATCTATTTATTTATTTATCTATCTATTTATTTATTATTGTTTCCTCTCCTTCTGACTTGGGTTCCTTTCTTTCTATCAATATTGGAAGGAAAAAAGTTAAAAAAAATTTTTTTAAAGATCTTCTTCTTCCTATTCTTCATCCCCCCCTCCTCCATCTCCACCCTTCTCCTGTTCTTTCTGTTCCTCCTCCTCCTCCTTCTTTTAATGTATCAGACTCCCCCATCTCAACCTGAGCAAACACCCCACCTTGAAAGACACAAAAACATATTGTATGTGTGTTTCATGAAGTTGTGACCTCTACAGGGAATTCTTTTCCAGTTCTGAGTGATGAGGAGGGTATAGTTCTGGTCAGGCTTGTGTGGGTGACAGGCAGTGACAAGGAGGAGGTGGCATTAATTACAGTCAGGAGATCTGGCCTCAGCTGGCCTCTGGCCTTGGTGTGGAGGGCAGGAGGAAGGAGGTTGCAGAGGCCCTCCTCACCTGGAAGTCCCATTCAGCTAGGAGTGGCCATGCCCAAGGCTTCACTGCTTCAGTAATAGGATATATTCTTCAGCTTGTTGAAGGTTTTGTTGCTGATGTCCTGGAGTCAGACATGAAGGCAGACTCCTCTGGAGGTCTCCAATGAGGCTGGGCAGTTAGAGGCTGCCGCCCCACTGTGCTCATGTGCATGGCTGAGAGGGCTGAGAATACCCATGTGGCTGATCTCTACGCAGGCCACCATCCAGGAAACTGGAGGGGGAGCAGATGCTGTGGTGTCCGTTCATTGTCCGGTACATCTGCACGAGGTGGTGGAGGTGGAGGACCCAAGTGGAAACAGCCAATAGACTTGGTTTTGGAGACCTCCAAGGGATCTGAAGTGAATGTCTGGGAAGGTGACCAGATGGCTTGAGGCTGGAGAGCCAGAAGATGTGGGTTGTCCCAGCCTAGTAGCAAAACAGGTCACCGTGACAGGACATAGTATGGAGGAACGCCATGTCCTCTAAGCTGCCTGAGCTTATGCTCTGTTGCTGGCTGAGCCTCTTCAGGTCCTGCAAGTGTGGGCAGGCTAACCCAGCACAGATCTACTTGACTCAGAGGACAGCTAGGAGCAACTCTGCTCCGTGTCCCTCTAATCTAAACCCACTGATCTCTGGTCTAGGGAAAGGAGCCATGACCCGATCTGACCTGAGCCGTCACAGAAAATCAGCAGCTTCTCTTCCGTCTAGCTTAGTGAAGGCCTGTTTCATCCCACTTCCTTAAGATATCCAACCTAATAACCTCAGTCCCTCTCACCTACCTGACCCTCACTCCCATCAGTGAAGAGCGAAGCATCCTCAGAGCACACGTGATGCTTGCAGATCGATTCCATTCTCTCCTCAGCTCAACCTGATTCCAGTCAACACAGCCCAACCGTGTGCAGGCTGTTTAGCTCCAAGGCAGAGTGCTCAGTGAGTTTCAGCTGGCATGGGCTGGCTGTGCTGTGGGTGGAGCCTTGTCCTGTGCCTCCCAGCTAGGCCTAACAATTTAGACTATGAGTTGACTCAGTGAAGCTCACCTAAGTTTCCTCACTTTGATTTTTTTTTTTAACTCTCCTTAGGATATAGACTCTGGGGCCTACAGAGATTGCTCTGGGGTTAAGAGTATGCACTGTTTTTGCAGAGGGACAGAGTTCAGGTCCCAGCACCTAGGTTGGGCAGTTCACAGCTGACTCTAACAGCGGCTCCAGGGGACTGGATGTCTTTGTCTGGACTCCATGGACTCCTGTGCTTAATATATGCACATACCTACCCTGCCCTCATCTATGCATGTATGTATGCGTATTGACATAAAGCTTTTAATGCTTACTTAAACGGAGGTGAGCTTTACAGGGGCCTCCTCATTTGTTCAAGTCACTGTGGATCTCGAGTGCACTTACAGCACCTATGTACTCCACAGCAGGTGCTCAGTATGTGAGTATGAACCAGCATGTCGAACAAAGCCTCCCGGCTTCTCTTCAGCCCAGTTCAGTGAAGACCTGCTTCATCCACCCTTTCTTAGGACATCATACATCCTGATCTAATAACCTCAGTCCCTCTGACCTCCCCCACACCCACTCCACCCAACTCTAACTCTGTTTGATTGAAATTTAAAGTTCATTACTATCAGCCGTGCTGTATGTTAGACTCCGTTCCAGAAATGCTCGTGCTGGGAGTGCTACAGTGACAGGCCGATAGTCTCCGCCTTGCTTGAACTTATGCTCCAGAGGAACTTAATATTAGACAGTGGTAAATATGCTGTGGCCAAATCCATCAAGGTAAAGGGTGGTGGCCATTAAAGAATATGGCGGCCACGGAAAGCCTCCTTGAGATGGTGTTTGAGCACACATCTCAACAAAATGAAGGAGAACTCTCTCTAGTTTTCTGTGGCAAATGCTTTCTCCAAAGAGTAAACAAGTACCAAGGCCTTGGGGCAGCAATGAGGCTGGTGTGTCCAAGAACAGGGAGGCAAGTATGTCTAGAACTGTGTGAGGTCCAAGAGAATTATGTAAAGCTGGTCTCCCTTTGCTATTCTGTTAGCCTTGGGCAGTCAGGGACTGTCTTTCACACAGCTGTTTCCCTCACACTTGGCACAGATGGATGGACAGTAGGCACTAAAAAATCATTTTTCCAATGAATGAATGGATTCAACTGAGCACCATGCAAATTAACTTAAACTGAGTTAGCACAATTTCACTTGACATATTTGAATTCAGCTCACCGGACAGGATGAGTTTGGGTCTCGTAGCAGCAGAAAGAAAGATTTTTTTTTTTAAGAATGTTATTCTCTTTGATTCCCCAAGCCTTGGCAACTTCCTCTGAGAATAACAGGCCTCACTTCTGCTACAGGTGTCCTGGGATCCACTGAGATTCTGAATGCGAAAGAGCTTTGTTGGCAATGAAATCTGGACAGAAACCTTTCTGTCCTTGGAGCTATAAGGCCACATATCTTCATAACATTTTGCATATCTGTGGTTCTTTAGGAATGCCTTGTCTGCTTAAAAGCCTTTCCAGGGGTGCTGAGAGGATATAGGATAAAATTCCAAATCCTCACAATGGCACAGGGACACTTATTGGTCCACGCCTCACTACCCATCACACCTCATCCCTTTGCTTCATTCCCCTGCTCTCTGAAAACTAATTGCAGACTGTTTTGTTGCCTTAGGGTCTTCCTGTGCACCTTGGTTATTTATTTATTATTATTTTTCTCTATCCAGGCTTTTTCTGTGATTTTTCTTTTTAAATGATCTTGGGTAGGTACAACAAATATATTCTGTTCCCTCCTCTGCATGGTAACACAGGGTCCTCATCTTTCTTGCCAGGTTTTGCTTCAGTTCATTGTATTCTCTGCCCCCCACCCCCCAACTCCCAACCCCTTCCCCACCTCTCTGTTCCCTATCGGATTGAGTTGGTGCAAGTCATTGGAAATGCACGTTGTTCTGAAAAAATATAGGGTGTTGTTTTCTTTACGTATGCTTTTAATTTACGTCACTGGCATTTTCCTTCAGTGCACCTTCTGTTTCTGATTTTTTTCTCATTTGACACATTTTTAAGGTCTATCAATATTAGAGCACGTCCCTCTCCAGCCTAGGCAATCACTTCTCAGCCATATGTGCTGTAGCCACGCAAGGCCTCCTCTTTGCCAAACAGGGCCTCGGTAAGCACTTCCACACCTTTCTTCCCAGGGATCGGGGCATGCGTCTTTGTTACATGTGACACCCAAGTGGACGGTAGCTCTGAGGGCTCTAATGGCACGAGGGATTCATTTCCCTATCTGACTGAGCCTGGGCATACACCAGGGGTCAGGTGTTCAACTACTGTATGTACAGAATGATGGAGGCGGAGGCAGAGCTCACCATGCAACCTGAGTATCTCTAAGCACTAGTGAGCTTGAGTCTCTAGAGGCTCCAACGCCTGTGACTCCCTCTGACAGTCCTTTAGATCTCCCCACAGATGTACCTCTCCCCAGAGGTTCCTCCCTGGCTCCTGTTGTGGTTGTGTTCTCTGCTATCCTAATCTTCCCTATGAAGGTACTTTCTCGGAGTTCCCTCTGCTCTGGACTGAAGACTTGTCCAGGCCCAATTCTGTTCCCCATCTCTGCAGCTCACAGAGACTTGGCTCGGTGGACATGTCAGGGAATGTTTGGAGAGAGACTGACTACCTCAATTGGAGAATGAGTAGCCCTGACTCAGCCCTGAGCTTACAGTTTGGGGGGATGGGGTCAGGCTGGCAGCTTCAGTGTAAGCTAAGCATTTGGGAAGTTTGTACCTGGGAAGGTAGATAAGACAGAAGATGAGAGAGATGGGGAGGCTGGATTAGGGGGTTTTGTTGAACCACATTCTCCAAATCCACAGAGCATCAGTGGAGAGCCTGCTCTGAGCAGCCAGTCTTGCTGGGCATGCTGGCTGAAGAGGCTGGGCGGCCTTGAACACTGGGTACTTCCTGCTTTTCTCGAATATACTGGTTATCAATTGCTCCCATATTAAATCATGTTTCTTACTGTCCTGCTCCTCCCTAAATTTACGTCCAAGATGTTTCTCCACAATGCACTCATTGCCTTTATCTTGGGAATGAGAGCTGATGGGCCCAATGCGGTCAGGGCATCAAAAGCCCCAAGTGCCTCACAGCTGCTCGTGTGGTTCTCGCCTGAAAGGCTGTTGGCAGTGGCCTGAGGCCCGGCCTGTGGCTGAGGTAATCCCCACCAGCGTCTGCTGTCTTCTCTTCTGCTCTCTTCTTTTCCTTCCACATGGTTTGGCAAAGGCTGAAAGGCAGAAGATTACAGGCATTCAGTACAACCCCGCAAACCAGCGTGAAACCCCATGCTTGTCTTTTTCCACTCTCTGCCTCTACTTAGTTTTTCCTTTCTCTGAGGAACTAGTTCCCAACATCTCCTGCTTCCCCAGGATCAATCAGTTGGCAGGGTGTTGTGGGAAAAAAATTTGCATTCAATCAGGACCATGGCGACCATCATAAGGCCCACGTTCCTGTCCCCAAGCCCAGGCTCCGATCTGTTTTAAAGGCTTGGGGTTTACAAAACTCAGTGGACTAGAACGTAACTCTTAATGGCACATTTGAACAGAGTTTAACGAGGTTTTAGAAACAAATCTATAAAGTGGTTTTTTTGGTAAGGACTATTATTAATCATAAAAATAGTCACAGCAATTTATCTCGTCTGCCTAGTGTGTTCCAGGATCCAAAATATTTTCTCATTAGTCACCATTTGACACTCTGTGCTCTCTTGGGAGGTCGGTGGGGCTGGCAGCATCTTCCTCTGAGTTGGACACTGTATTTCCTTAATGCTCAAGTGCCTGTCTAGCACCTGGGGATCTTGCTGATCTGCACATTCAGATCCAGCCCGTCTGGAGCTGGCCTGAGGTTTTGCTGTAGATCCACGGACCACACTGAAGTAATGGGGTGAGTGGCTTGAGGCACTGGATCTCAGAAGGATAAGTGTGCAGAGGTGGGCTGGATGTCGAATGTTCCCTTTATTCCTTCTCTTTTCTCCTCTCTTCCCTTTCTTTTTTTTTTTTTTTTTTTCTACAAGCACCAGTTAAGTCCTCACTATGGGCTACCTGTTTCTAGGTGTAGAGTGACTTGCAATAAACATATGTATCAAATAATGGCATTCAGGGAGGTACTGTGCTCCCAGGCTGAATAGAAGCTTGCCTGCAGGGCCCAGGGAAGAATGAGGGGAGCCAGGCAGATGGGAGTGGAATGAGGAGGCTTAGTATACATTCTCTATTTTGTACCAGCTACAGAACAGTGGAAGAAACAGACTCAGACCAGAGAAGCCAAAGAGGATTGTAGGAGCTGGTAAGCTCAGGAGACCGTAACATTGCACTCAGAGGACCCCTTCACGATATATCCCCCAGGCTCGGCCTGCACTCAGAGTGCTTTATAAAAACTCATCCCTAGGTCTGGTGACATGGCTCAAAAGGTAATAGGTCTTGTTGTGCAAGCTGAAAACATGAGTTTCATCCTTTGAATCACATAAAGGGGAAAAGAGAGTACCAACTCTACAAAGTTATCCTCTGACTTCCACACACATTCCATGGCACATGTGTTCATACACACACACACACACACCACCACCACCACCACCACCACCATCACCACCAAAAGCAAGAACAAGAACAACAACAAAAACAACAAGACCTCTCACCCTGTTCTTGGAGAACGAATACCTAGCTAGGGTACAGGGTGTTCAAATGAGGAAGTAGTCGGGTCTCCTCATGGTGACCTGAATGAGATGGAGCCCTCAATAAAGGCTTCCCGGAGGAGGCCATGTTAGTGTTGGCTGTAAAGGTCAAGGTGTTTGTCAGGCAGAAAGTGGAGTCGTGGGCAAGTCTCGCAAGGCTCCAGCTTGCCTCCTTAGCCACTCAGTATAGGGAGTGGCTGCTCCTTTCCGTGTTCCAAGCTTTCCTATCCATGGTACCTGGGACCATCTGTGTGTGCCCTCTAAGTTCTCTTGGCTTCTCAGGGAACTTTCTCTCAGAAAATGAGGGGGCCTGTCCTATCAGATAACCCTGGAAGCTAGAGAGAGTGGACTTCCCCGAAGGCTTGGATCTGGGAAGCTGGTAGAAGCTGGGGACTCAAAATGAGTCAAACAAGTCCTCTAGAAACTCACACCAGCACACTTCCAGATTTAGCCTCACAGGCCAATGAGTATCCTATCTGACAATGCCAGCTTCCCATAAGCCCCTTCTGCATGCTCTGACTCTATAGTACCTGGCTCTGACTCTTACTGTCTTGTCTATGATGGCTTTCAAACCTAAGTAGGCATCATAATCCTCGTCCTATGAATTCGGAGACTAAAGATGTAGAGGGAACTAGAATGCAAGCTCTGGACTCTGACTTTGGGTCCAGCAATTAACCCTCAATCAATCAGCCAGTCAATTAATCAATCAATCAATCAATCACTTAGTAGACAAATACTTGGTTGTCTATTGTGCCTTTGAGGATTTCTAAGAGATAGCAGAAGCAGGATTTCTGCTTTCATTGGGCTTCTCTTTAGTCAGGTATGGAAGACATGAGCAATTACAAATGAGAAGTAAATGTATTGTGGAAGATGGTGACTACATTATGGGCAGGACAAATAAAGCCAACAAAGAGGGACTGTGCCTGCCATTTCAAGAGGATTAGTAGAGTCTGTCTCCCAGAAAACATGACTTTGTGATTTTTTTTTTTTTTTTGAGAGAGGCAATGAAGAGTCCTTGCTGATACCGAGGGAAGAAACTTTCAGTGGAAAGAATAAACTCAAAGGTCCTGAGGTATGAGTAGAAGTTGCTGTACTTCTTAAGAAGCATGATAGGATTTGCTCCATAAGCCTCACAGGGACTCCTCATTTGCACTCTGTATCTTCCAGTGAGAGAGCTCCAGTGAGAGAGAGAGAGCACCAGGAGTCCCTGTAGCTGCTGGAGAGGGTGGTGACAAGTCAGTAAGGTCATTGGAGGAGAGTCTCCAGTGCTAGGATGCCAGCTCTGTACAGCTCTTAGACCAGCCTGCTGTCTGCTGCCCTGGGATGTCTCCAGAGCAGCAATGGAAGTATTGAAAAGTTGATCTCTCTATTAGAAGGGATTTGTCAGCACGGGCTGGGGCTTAGCTGCCTAAGCCTGGGTCTGAAGGCTCAGACAGGTTCAGGGTCCAGAGGAGCTGACTCAGGCCTGCCTCTCCCGGGAATCAAGGAGGGGCCAGCAACCAAGGCCACTGGGGTCAGGAGGATGAATTACTCCGTATCTCCAGAGAGCATTGCCAAAGCTACTGTTATCTCTAGTATTATTTTCAAGCCCCGGGAGAAAGCCCCAGATCCCTCATCTGGCACAGGAAGCCACAGAAGGCATAGTGCTCACTTGCACCCCCTGTGTGTTTCACACTGTACTTTTTTCTCGGGGCATGTCCTTTCCCATAACTTTAGGGCTTCCACCTGCACTCCGGTAGCTCCAACTTCTCCTTGATTGATTTCCCCAGGGTTGGAAGCCCTGTGATAGCTTTATCCACTGATAGTTCAGTTCCCCCTGAAGGCATCCCCAGTGGCTCTTATCTTCCCTGCCTCTTCTCATCCAAAATTCACAGGGAGCAGGAAGTCTACTCACTCAGGACTTTTTAGCAGCCTTTTGGCTGTCTTACAGATGACAAAACTGAGGAAGGGTGTGTGCATGCGTGCGTGTGTGTGTGTGTGTGTGTGTGTGTGTGTGTGTGTTATATCACACAGTTGTATTAAGTCAATGAATTTAAGCTCAGTTGGGAGCACCCTACATTCATCCTTCACTCCTCCCCATGTCCTATCCAGGCCACCATCGCTGACTGCTCTTTTGAATTATCCTAGCCTGTCTCGTCAACACTGCTTCCTCAAATCTTTTCTCTCAGGAGAACCTCGGGTGATCTTTAACAAAACACAGCCCACCTTTAATCCCAGCACTTGGAAAGCAGAGGTAGGTAGGACTCTATGAGTTCAAGGCCAGCCTGGTCCCCAGACTGAGACTGTCTCAAAAAGTAAAGTAAAATAAAATACAGAACGGACTATGTCCCTTCTCATTGTGTTGAATGGCTTTTAGGCTAAAACCCAAACTCTTCAGCATGTTGGGGTGGGTTTGTTGCCAAGGCTTTCCAAAGTTTGTGGGGACCAAACAAAACAATTCCAACTGGGGAATTGCTGGCCCCACGCTTCGCCCATGGATCACGCAGCCCAGCAGCAGGGCCTAAGTCTGCGTGGTTTGCCGTCATCTCACACAGAGTAGGTATCGGGGTATGCTGGCGAGAGGTTCTCAGCCTCTCTCTTAGCACTCCACACACTGAATGCGCCACTGAGCCTATGTTCGGCTTTCTCCTTACAGCAATGGTTCTCAACCTGTGGGTGTCGATCTTTCTGGGGGTTGAACGACCCTCCCACAGGGCTCACCTAAGACCATTGGAAGACACAGATATTTACATTGTGATTCATAACACTAGAAAAATTACAGTTGAGAAGTGTTAACAAAACTATTTTATGGTTGGTGGTCGCCATAATATCAGAAACTGTGTTGAAGAGTTTCAGTGTTAAGAAGCTGAGAACCACTGCTCGATGGTGATGCTCTTTCCAGCCTCTCAGCTTTCACACCTGCTGCTTTCACTGCCCCGTATCTGCTATCCACCTACCCATGACTTCCTGTCCTGAAGCTCCCTGCACTCCGGACTTCACTCCAGCAGGGACCTCCTTCCTGCGCATGAACAGGTTGAGGCGCTTCGGTTGTTCTCACCATCCTGCTCTCTTTGGCTGTGGTGTGGTCTGGGGCCAAGCCTTCCTCCACAGTGGTGACCTCAGGGTGGGTCCAGCGAGGAACTGAGGAGAGGCATCCCCTCAGATGAAAGCCCTGGTCTGTGGTCTCTATTCCTCAGGTCTCTCAGGTTTCTCCAGAAGGTCCGCTCCTTCCCACCCCACCCTTGCAGCTAGACCGCTTAAACGCTGCTTTGTACCCGCTCATATCCACGAGTGGTGGGAAGCAGAGGCAATGGAAACAAGTGTTTCCAAAACACTTATAGACCTGAATCCTAGCCTATTATGTTACAGTAAGCCATAAGGAGCTGCTTTCTCTAGACACCTAGCTGTCTTATAGCAATGCCTTCATGTGGCTCAACTCAATAGCTCAGGAAGCAACTATTTGAATCTCTCTGTCTCTCTGATTATAGCTAGAACCTGGGCAAGCAACTCTATCACTGTCTTATATGTCCAGCTCCATTTCTATTTATTTATTGTTTCTTTGTTTTGTTTTGTTTTTTGAGGCGGAGTTTCTCTGTGTAAAAGCCCTGGCTGTCCTGAAACTCTCTTTGTGGACCAGGTTGGCCTCAAACTCACAGAGATTCATCTGCCTCTGTCTGCTGAGTGCTGGGATTAAAGGAGTGCCCCACCATGCCCAGCTTCATTTTTTCCTTTGTTAAAAATTAATTCATTTATATCTTAGTCATAGGCCCCTTCCTCCTTCCTCCCAGTCCCATCCTCCCTCCTTTTCCCCTCTCCCCTATTTCTCAGGGTATGGGAGCCTCCCTATCCAGGCACCCCAGCCCATCTATTCACATGAGGACTGAGTTTATCTTCCTCCCCTGTTTCCTTGTAGGGAAGTCCCATAGGGGGTAGTGATCAGAAAGCAGGCAGCATAGTCTGTGTCAGAGATATCCCCCACTTCCCTAACTAGTGGGCCCACATGAAACCTCTGATGTCCATAGGACTTATCTTCTTGGAGCCTGTGCAGTGTAGTGTGTCTATCCTGTACTATATGACTAAAATCCACTCATAAGTGAGTATATACCATGCTTGTCTTTCTGGGTCTGTGTTACCTCACTCAGGATGATCTTTTCTAGTTCCATCCATTTGCCTGAAAATTTCGTGAGTGCCTTGATTTGAATAGCAGAGTAGTGTTCCATTGTGAAAATGTATCGCATACACCCAAAAGATGGTTCACCACACAACAAAGACATTTGCTCAACCATGTTCATAGCATCTCTATTCCTAATAGCCAGAAACTAGATACCTAGATGTCCCTCAACCAAAAAATGAATTAAAAAAAAAACAAAACAAAAAACTGTAGTGCATTTACACAATGGAATACTACTCAGCCATTAAAAACAAGGAAACCAGCTTTATTTTTTAAATTTGAGACAGGCCATCACTAACTTGATAGTCTGGTCTTGAACTCAATCTGCTGGCCCAGACAGTCCTTGAACTTGCCACCCTCCAATCTCAGCCTCCTGAATAGCTGAGATTATAGGCTTGAACTAGCAGCTCAGGCCTAGATCTCTTTTGAGCTTTGTTTCCTCATCTGTAGCATGGCTGGGCCCATAGCTGAAGAGCTGTGGAGAGAAGAAGAGAAGAAATTGGGCTGTGTTGTGTGTGTAAAAGTTTAGGTTCTGGAGACAAGTACCCAAACTTGAGCTCTAGGTTACCTGTGTAATTGAGGTTCCTTACAAACAACAGAGTCTATTTTGGGTAGATTAAAGAGAGTAGAAGCTTATTACAGGTTGTTGGAGAGCTCACAGGTTCTGGGGATCATCCCAGGAATACGGCTTGAGCAATCTGTGGGGACATTTTTAATTAAAACAAACAAACAAACAAACCATTGCTTGTTCACTTAGTTTCTGTAGCATTTGAGCTGACGCCAGAACCTCCATCACTGCTGTACTCAGAAAACTGGATGCTTCTACTGCAGACCCAGACACCACATCGACTCCACCCCCACTCTGAATCCAGGTTTTTGGTAGGTATGCCGTTTGACAGCATGTAGGTCAGTTGTCTTAACCTGACCCTCAAAGTGTTCTGAGGATGAAGGGGAGTTTTCAGGCTTCTACCTGTTGTAGGTTGGACTAATGGAGGAAAGGGGGTTATTCAGAGAGGACTGCTATTCACGTGAGCTTCCAGAGAGCGAAGTAAACTGTGTGATCAGAGCTTAGAAACTTACCCTTGTCGAGCCTGTGTTTTCATCTACAGAACAGAATAATAGCGGAATATCGGTGATTGTGAGGATTAGATGCACTGATGTGTAAAAGCAAACCAAACCAAACCTCAGATGGGGAGCCTGGCCTAGGACAGATCTTAGCTGATAGTAGCTATACTTATATTATGTTATTATTGGTGGCCTGGAGACTTCTGGGCAAAAACCTTAGTGTGGAGATGTCTCAAGCCTTGGGCTGAGATCTGCTCAGAATTCCTCTTGCAGCTGAAAGCACCCCAGAGAGCTGGGCCCAGTGGTGCACTGGGATCAACCTCAATAAGCAAGGGTTATCTAGGTTTTTGGCAGTTTCTGTGAATTAATATCATCTTGGCAACTGGAAGCTGCTCCTCGGAGAAGGGCTTCCCCTCTCAGGAAATGGCGACTGATGGTTACACCTCATCAGTACATCACAGATGATACGGGGTAGGGAAGGACATAGCAACCTTGCACCATCTCTTTTGTTCCTTTTTCTTATGATTCTTTTCCACATTGCTAAGTCCTTATGATCAACTTTCTTTTCCAGATGTCAGATCTTACAGACAAATCTCTGAGTTCATAGAGTTTTCATGATTTACTTAGTGGTGACCTCATGTTTGTGTTCATGTATGTGGGTGCACATGTCTAGGTGTGCCTGTGCATATGGATGACAGAGGACAAGTTCAGGTGCTGTTCCTTAGGCACCATCCACCTTGCTGTTCTGTTGAGGCAGTCTCTCTCCCTTGGTCTGGAACTTGTGGATTAAGCTTGGCTGGCTGGCTGGCGAGCCCCAGGGAGCCTCTTATTTCTGTTTCTCCAGCACTGAGATTACAGGCTCACCACCATACCTGGCTTTTTAAAACATGGGTGCCGGGGGTTGAATTCAGGTCCCTGGGTGTACGCAGAAATCGACGGTGCTTCTTTTGTGTTCCTGACTTCCTACTAGACAAGAAGTCTGCTGAGGACAAGCCCCAGAAGAAGCTCCTTCTCACAGTGGGAGGCAGCACAGGTGGGTGGCTACACGGGCAGGCTCTCTGTGACGGTCAGCCTTTCCCCTCCCACCATGGCTGGCAGCACTTGCCCTTCTCTCCTTTCCTGGCGCCTGTTAGGAAGGCATTGCTGCTTCAGCCTGCTCTCCTGCTGCCTCCTGCCATGTGGCTCACGGAAGACGGAGTGTGGCAGAGTCTGGGCAGTGGGAGGGGCTCATCAGGGGATAGGAGGCTGTCTCCTGCTTTGGACACATTCCTCTGAGTGCTCCATATAGCTCAGCAAGCTGCCTTGGCTGAGGAGGAAAAGGAGGGAGAGGCAAACACCCTTCATTTTAATTAAAGCCAACTTTACATTGTTGTTCCATTTGCCTGTGTTATTGCACGAGCTTACAATAAAGTTATATGGTGCCCTCAGGGAGACTTGAGCTGCGTGATAGAATGTGTCCAAGCTCAGCACTCCAGGACTGTGCGCGGCTTCTCCACAGAGTGAGTTAGAGCCAGCCCCAGGTCCTCTCTGGGGCTCCAAGCCATTGCTTAGGCTGAGACCTGTTAGCAGTTCCATTATTTATATTTCATTTGTTTGAAAAAACATTTATTGAGTATTTTCTATGTGTCTAGAAGTGGGCTAGGTGCCCAGTCTGCCTCTGACACATTGCTGTGTGCCCCCAGGAATACACATTCCCTAGTCTCTAAGGAGCAGGTCTTCAACCAGTCTCTCCAGTGAGAAGCCCAGAGATTACTTCCAGCTCTCTCCCATGTGCTTATTCTGGTCTTTTTTTTTTTTTTTTTTTTTTTTACCATAGTTCCAGATAAACAGTCTCTTATGCTTAGCAGTCGCTTATGCTTAACAGTCGCTGAGTTCTGTCACATCTGACATCTCTGATGATCCCATTTCCTTCCAAGTCCTACCTACTCTTGAAGGCTCCATGGCTAGATCTTTCTTACAGTATTACCCACTGACTCCTTTCCATGGACCATGGTGCTTCCTATGTCACATTCTCACAGGTCTCATTGTAAGTTCTAAAGCTTATATTCGCCTCTATTTTGTGATATATATCTAACTGTGGTTTGGTGAGTTTTGACAAATGAACATGCTGATGTATGAGCTACCTTTCATGTCACTGTAACGAAACAGTCCATATCTTACAGTTTGGCCAGCACATCCTTCTGGTAGAGAAGGCTGGGTGGCTAGGGTAATGACTGACCACACAGTGGCCTGGACTGTGGTGGAACTTCCACTATGCTCCTGTCTCAAAGATTCTATGGCCTCCTCAAACAGTGCCAAGCCCTGAGACCAAATGCTGAAGTATATGAGATGGGGGGGGGTACATTTCAGATGTCAATGCATAACATACCCCAATCAAGCTAGAACATTTCCATGCCCCCAGAGAACTCCCTCATGGTCCTTCTTAATCAGTTCCACCTTCCATAGCCATTGTTATAACTCTTAACATTAGAAATTAGTGTTTGCATATGCTCTTGAACGTCATACAGATGGAATTAAATTCTTTTGCTTTTGCTTAGACTCCTTGTGAGCTTTGTCTGTGTTGTTGGTGGGTTGTTTTTCAGGAAGTCCGGATTGTACTCCATGAATGGATCTATCATATTTTGTTTGTACATTTATTTGGGTTGTTTATACCTTGGGGGACATCATGAATAAAGCTCTTACAAATATTTCTTGTATGAAAGAAATGGATATATGTTTTCATTCCTATGTGGTAAATGCCTAAGAGTAGAATTTCTGGGATGAAGTTGATGTATTTTTTGAATTGTGTGAAAATGACAAACGGTTTTCCCAACTGGTGGTGCTATTTGCCCTCCTCCTGCCAGAGATTATGAACATTTTGCCCACTCCACATCTGTGCAACACTTGCTATTGTCAGTCTTTTGGTATATGACTTTGTAGTTCCAATCTGAATTCACAGATGATTAATGATGTTGATTACTTATTATTTATTATTATTATTTTGTTAAAGACCAGCTGATTTGGAACTCCTAATTCTGCCTCAGCCTTCTGGATTCTGGGCTACAAGAGTATGCCCTCACACTGACCTACTGAGTTTTTTCATGCTAATTATTTGCTTAGCTCGTGAAATGACTAAGAACCCCACCCCCATTTCTTGCTGGATTGTTTATAACTCTATGGAGACTTTTTATGTGTACTTAGGTACATACACACACATGCACACACGTTGTGCTGAGGATTCTGGGACACTTACAAAGCAATGAATCTACCACTGAGCTACATCCCTAGTCCAGAATCCCTTATATTCTAATACGCAAGCTATGTTTTCTTAACATCTATTGACGAACAAAAGTTTTGAGATTTGGTCAAGTGCAACTAACCAGTATTTTACTTTGAACCCAGTACTTTTTGTACAGTTAGAGAGTTTTGGAGAGGGCTGGTTTAAAATTCATATATTTACTCATATGTACTCATGTGCTTTTCCTAAATATTGTATATTGTACAGTCTTTCCTTCCTTCCTTCCTTCCTTCCTTCCTTCCTTCCTTCCTTCCTTCCTTCCTTCCTTCCTTCCTTCCTTCTCTGTGTTTTCAAGACAGGGTTTCTTTGTGGAGCCTTGGCTGTCTGGGGGCTAGCTCTGTAGACCAGGATGGTCTCTGACTCACAGAGATCTTCCTTTGTACATCTTTCTTTGTAGAGCATGCTGGCCTCAAACTCAAAGAGATCTAGCCTGCCTCTGCTTCCTAAGTGATGAGATCAAAGTCTTGTACCACCACTGCCCAGAGTATTTGTATTTTTTATGTTTTGGTACACTCCTTCAGATCTGCTACACTTAAAATCATGTTATCTGTAAGTAAAGACAATTGTGGAGCTGAGGAGATGGCACAGTGGGTAAAATGTGTGTAAGCATGAGGATCTGAGTCCAGATTTCCAGAATCCATGTGAAAAGCTGGGTGTGACTGCATGCAACATAACACCAGTGCCAAAGAATAGAAACAAATGGTCTAGGGGACTTCCTGGCCAGCCAGAGCGGCCAAAGCAGTTACATTCATTGAGACTCTGACTCAAATAAGGTGAAAAAGCAAGAAATTGAGGGTGACACCGATGATTCTGCCTCTATGTGGGTGAGTGTATCTATACCTGCAAACAAATTTGTGTACACACACTCACATGCTCACACACACATATACACACATACACACACACATACAGTGGGGAGAGATGTTTTCTTCCTTTGTCTTATTTCCTTCACTAGGATAACCAATACAACATGTATAGTAGTGGTGAGAGTGACAATCCTTGCCTTGTTCTTGATCTAATATTAATATGCAGCTAACTATTTTCCATAGATAAACTTACTAGAAAGTTTTCTTTCAAGCCAGGCAGTGATGGTGTATGCCTCTAATATCAGCACTTGGGAGGCAGAGGCAGGAGGATCTCTGTGAGTTTAAGAGAACTCACTCTTGTCTACTGAGTGAGTTCCAGGACAGCCAGGGCTATACAGAGAAAGCTTGTCTTGAAAACCAAACCAAGCCAAGTCAAGCCAAGCCAAGCCAAGCCAAACCAAACCAAACCAAACCAAACCAAACCAAACCAAAAAACCAAAAAAGGAAAAGTTTTCTTTCATTCTTGGATTTCTGAGTTTTTTTTTTTTTTTTTTTTTTTTTTTTTTGTGAATGGACATTGAATTTCATGTAAGGAATTTTAAGTATCTGTTGAGATTATCATTTAATATATTTCATTTTTTGTGATAATTTGGAGAACTGAAAGAACCAAACTTGCATTCCTAAGACAAAAGATTCTTGGTCATTATCTAGCCATCCATCCATCCATCCATCCATCCATCCATCCATCCGCATTCTGTAATGTATATTCATGTATATAATTTTGTCACTTTTCTTGTATATCATATATATATCATATATATATATATGATTTCATTAGGTAACCTATTATGATAGACATCAGGAATGCCATAGTCAGCACAGGGGAGGAGAAGCTTATTTTAGCTCATGGTTTGGGAGTTGTTTGCCCATCATGGCTGGGAGGGCATGGTAGAGCAGAGCTGGGTCTAGCACCAACAGGGAAGGGTCAGGAAGATACAGCTCCAGAGGACCCGCTCCAGGGACCTCCTTGCACAACCAAGGTACCACCCACAGTTCTACCACCTCTCAACAGTCCACTCACAATTGAACTCATCAGTGAGTTAAGCTATTCATTAGTTAGCATCTTCATGATCTGTGAGGAGATTTGGAAAGATGAAAGAGTACGTGTATATTTTATATAATTTATTACCTAAACATGTATTATTAACATATTGTTATCACACATGATCTTATAATTTTATTTGTGACATTATTAAAACTATGAATGCAATTTATTTAAAAATATGAGACTTTTTAGATTTTTCTTGGGATGTCTTTTTCTTAGGATGTTTTTAAGTTTTAAGTACAGAAGTCTTGCAGATATTTTGCTAAGTTCATTCCTGAACTGTTATATTTTTTGATTCCATTTAAAATTATACTTAAAGTTTTTATTTTTTCTAAGCATTCATTACACACATAGATACATACATAATTGATATATTATCATATTCTTCTTATGTTCATCTATCCTGCAATTTTTAATAACCCTTTGAGATTTTCTGTATTCAAAATCTTCAGACAGTATTAGTCAGTTTGTAACACTCAAGAAAATTGTTTATTTCACCTGTTTTTTTTTCAGTTAGTTACACAAAGTTGTTCATATTATTACATCAGTTCAGTGTCCATAGGGACAGTATTTTGATGTCTTTTTTGTTTCTGCCATCGACAGTTTGTCTTCCTTTCCAGTTTTTAAAGGAGATTGATTTATGTTGTGAATGGGAGGGGCATGAAGCAGTGTGACTGCTACGCATGTATGTAGAGGCCAGAGACCGCTCTTCGGGAGTTTGTCCTCCCCTTCTTTCTTCTTTTAGAGATATGATCTCGCTGTACAGTTTAGGCTAACCTGGAACTCACTGTGTAGACTAGGTTGGCCTCAAATTTAGGGATCTGCCTGCCTCTGCCTCCTGAGTGCAGGGACCAAAGGTGTGCGTCATTATGCCTGGTCTTTTTATTCCTGCCCTGTTCTGAGGCAGCTTCTCTTGTTTCTACAGCAATGCTCCTCCACCAGCTTCCAGCAGAATTGTGCCTGTCTCCTCTCTAGTCATGAGTGCTGTGATTACAGATGTGTACTACTGCAGGTAGGCTGAAAAACAAACAAACAAACAAACACACACACACACACACAAACAAACCAGAGCTTCTGGGGGTCATACTCAAGTCCTCAGGCTTGTACAGAAAGCGCATTTACCTACTGAGACATCTCCCAGGTCCTCTCTCTTATTGTCGAGAAATCTAGCAGGAGGCTCATTGATTGCTCTCAATTTCTCCAAAGAACCAGCTTTTGATTATATTATTTTCTCCTCATTGTTCATTTTCTTTCATTAATTTTTTTTTAAAATGTACTCATTTTATGTATGTGAGTGTTTTTTTTTTTTTTCAATGCAGTTTATTCAGGAACCTTGAACAATCATTGGACCCTGGGGAAAGCCAGCCCACAGCTTAAATAGCCTCTGGGTAGCCAACCCCAGAGTGCCACGTGGGCAATGCAGATAGGTCCACATACATGGAAGCAAGCCAGATCCTCAGCCTTAGCCAAATGTGGAATTGTTTGTGACAGAGAGCACTTACCATGGGGAAGGTGGAAGGCAGAAACCAGCTCCATCTTTAAGGCATGGCATTACGCAGCTCTCTACAGTTCCCCCTTTTTGTTTTAGACACATCAGGCAAGAGTAGAGGTCTGATCTCTGATATTAGAAATAAATTGGGACTTTGTACCGATGTTCATTTAGGTGTCATCCACCCAAAGAGCATCAGACCCGTCCGATACCTTTTTCTCAGAGGCGGGACCTGGGGCATCAACCTGCATGCAATCAGACATGCTCTTCTCTGGGTCGAAAGCGGCTGACCCTGAGTGCAGTGCTTAGCCTCGCATCCTGAGCATAACATTTTAGCTTTTTATGGTAGCCAATCATGCTTGGGAAGACTGTCCTGCTTCAATGGCTGTAAAGGCCTGAATGGTCATGGCTGCATTACGCTGTTGTGAGACTCTAATCTTGCATATATACCACAGGCAAACCAAGGAGACCAACACCAGAAGGCCTGCTAACGCTCCCATGCCCGCCCATTCCTTCAGATGATTCATGGCTGCAGCAATCCATGGTGATAATCCTGTGGCTAGTCCTGCGTCCACTCTGTTAGAATTTACTGTGATAATGGCCACTCTCAGCTGCTCCATCGTAGTATCGAATTCTCCAGTCCAATTACCTAAAATATAGCTAGACATATATGTAAGTGTTTTGCCTGCATGTATGTATATGCAGGTACATAGATTCCTGGTACCCAAGAAGGCCAGAAGAGGGCATTAGATCCCCTGGAACTGGAGTTACAGATGGTTTTGAGCCACTATGTGGGTGCTGGGACTTGAACCCAGGTACCCTGGAAAAGCAGCAAGTGCTTTTAACTGCTGAGCCATGTCTGCAGCCCCTTTTGTTCATATAATTTATCAGCTAATTCTATGCTTTTGGGGGGGGATGGAAAGAGTTTGTTTTTTATTTTTGACATGGTTTCACATTGTGGTTCTGACTTTTGAAACCCTATGTATCTCAGACTAGCCTCAAGCTCATAGAAATCCTTTTGCTTCAGCCTTCTGAGTTCTGACATAACAGATATGAGCCACTGTAATCCCATCTGTAATCTTATCTGTTATCTAAGGATAAGAGCTTGTACTTTAAATTTGTTAACTCTTCCTTTCTCTCTGTTTCTTGATTGCCTCTGACATAATCTGATTGGCCTGCTCTTTGATCACCTCCCCCTGAGGGGAGAGCAGCCTTACCAGGCCACAGAAGATGACAAAGCAGCCATTCCTGATGTGATCTGATAGACTAAGATCAGAAGGAAGGAGAGGAGGACCTCCCCTATCAGTGGACTTGGGGAGGGGCATGCGTGAAGAAGGGGGAGGGAGGGTGGGAAGGGGAGGGGAGGAGGGAGATGCTTATGGGGGGATACAAAGTGAATAAACTGTAATTAATAAAAAAAAGAAGCTGATAAATTAAAAAGAAAAGAATGACAACTTTGACCGTTGGTTTAATATTATCCTTATTTTAAAATATAAACACATTAAGTTATGAAATTTATGCTAAGCCCTACTTTAGCTACATCCTGCAAATTTTATTGCCTTATTCTTTATCACGATTATGCATATTTCATGATTGTTCAATGATCATGGCCTTCCTGGGTTCACGTCTGTGCTCAGTTGCCAGTTCCACTGTCCCTTTGATTAACGTCGCTCCTTCACCTTTTTTTCTTTTCTTTCCTTTTAACTACTTCTAGTCCCTCAGATTTAAAGGGCATAATAATCAATATCTGTGAGGTACCTGCTCTGCAGCTGAGGATGACCTTGAACTTGGGATCCTTCTGCTTCCACTTCCTGAGTGCTGGATTATTGGCAGGCACTAACATACTTGGCCTTCTGGGGATCTAACCCAAGGCTTCATGCTTGCTAGGCAAATACTCTACCGCCTAAGCTATATCGCCAGCTCTTTTCTCTGTCTCCATTCCTTTATGCTGTCTTATTTTTTCATAGTACCTGAAGTTATATCATTAGAATATACCATATCATGCATGATTAAGTCATTATTTACTTTCATCTTTTTATTACTGGTCCCCTCTACTAAGATATTTGATAACAGGAACTATTTATTTTGTTTGCTGGTACATCCCACCCCTTTAGAAGAGCCCCATAGACATTTGTTGGATAAAAGAATAAAAGTGTATGTAAGCCTCGTGCAAACCTGGAGAAAAGTTGTGGGGCTGCTTTCTTCAGTTCCCCAGTTCAGCCTGTTTATTCATATGCATCTTGTTCTTGAGTCTCTGATCACTGGCTGTTGTCTGTTTCCCCACTGACCTCTCCACCCATCCAAGGGCAAGCAAGCACTATGGCATCATTCGCCAGTGCCTGGTACAGGATTTTCACACCATACACAGAAGGGCATATCAAACATTGACAAATGCCAAGTCTGATGTCAAATCAGCAGAGAGGAGGCCTTATCTGCTAACCAAGAGGTTGCTCCAGGACTCTGTGAGATTTGAACTGGTGAAAGATTTAAGTTTGGATGTTGTTGTATGTCTGTGATCTGGGCTTGAAACACAGCAGTACTCTGCTTTCTGGTTTAGAAAGCTCTTTCCTATGTATCATCATACTGAATTGTCACAACATCGCTAAGAGGGAGGCATTTTTATCCTAATTTTCTAGACCAAAAAAAAAAAAAAAAAAAAAAAAAAAAAAAAGCACAAATTTAGAAAGTTAAAAACTATGCAGCTGAGAACTGGGAAACTTGAGACTGGATCCAAGGTTTCTGGCGACACTAATGTCTTTATAACATTGTGAGAAGAATAATGTGTATGCCTCCTGAGCAGGTTGGGTTCCAAGTCCTCACGGATGGACGCAATGGCAGGAGGCTTATTCTTGGAGGGACTTGGAGCTTGCTGCAGCAGGCTCAAGCAAAGCTGGGGTTGGGATTCATGTCTCTATAGTGGCACTTTAAACCCTACTCCTAGAACTGTTGAGAGAACAACATGAGATTCGGGGAAGGTTACCTTGCAGAAGCTCCTGCATAGCAGTCCCCCGGCTTTATACAGTTTTCACTGCTTCCTTCCTGAAATGCACTCTGTCAATACCTCTCCCTGACATTGGGGAAGAGGATGGTGAAGCAGGTCAGAGTGTACCAACTGGCCTTGTTTTCGTTCTGTGGCTGGAGGGACAGCTCAGCAGCTAAGCATGCTTCTTTCTCTTGCAGAGGACCTGGGTTCGGTTCGCTGTATCCACAAGGTGGTTCACAACCATCCATAACTCTAGTTCCAGGGTTCTGATGCCCTTTTCGGACCTCCACGGGCACCAGGCATGCATATGGTATACAGACATACATTCAGGCAAAGCACCTATGCATGTTAAACAAGTAAAGAAATGACCCTAGACCCGTGGGGGACCATCTGGGGGTTTGGGGCGGAGGTCAGCTAGTGCAAAGCCACAGCATGTATTAAGCGCCTGATAGGAAGAACAATCCAACTGTTATTTATTGACTACTGAGTATTGTTTACTCTGAAGGCATTAATTTTATTACCATGATGCAATTCCTGACACAAACAAGGGAGGAAGTGTTTATTTTGGCTCATAGCTGCACATAGGCCAGTCCACAGCCCTCGGCTCTGCGGATTTTAAGTCTGTGCTGAAGCACAACATCACCGCTGTGGGAGTGTATGGAGGAGGGTGTTCACTTCATGGTGGGCAGGAAAAAGAGAGTGAGGAAAGGGCTGACGACTCCAGGGGCCTCCTTCCTCTAAATAGGTCTCATCTCCTAATGTCCCGATACTGCACCACCTGGGAACCAAGAATTCAACACACGAGCCTGTTGGGGGACTTGTACGTTTTAATACGAGCACATGAATAGAACAAATCTGGGCCTCAAGTTCCTGAGTAGATCTTTAAGGTTTCTCCTAGACCGTATGAGTTTTCTTTCCCCTAATCTTTGTGCAGCTAGAGTCTGTTCCTTGTACCCCAGTCTCTGGCTGTAAATTTGCTTCAGCTAAGACCCTCTGGACTTCCTTCTCTAACAAAGCAGCAGCAGCAGCAGCAGCAGCAGCAGCAGCATAGATTGGATGTGGCAGCATCTGACTCCAGCTATTTCATCCTTTGCGATCTTCCCTTAATCATTCTCAGCACCAAACCTGCCTCTGCCCCTCTGTTTATGCTGTTCCCTTCTCTTGGAACACCCTTTCACAGAGTTCTGAGTGCATTTGATCACAGCTGAATGGCTCGTCCAAGACCATTTTCCCTGCCAACTCTGACCTGTTTTGCTTAGAAGGACCATGGAGCTATTGCCCTATAAACCTCATGGCATACAAGGTAGGAATGCCAAATTTACAAAGTTAAAAACACAGGACACCAACTAGATTTGAATTTCAGACAGTTTTTTAATATGTCTGTATAATGCTTGGGATATACTTATACTCAAACCTATTTATTTATCTGAAATGTGTAATTAGAAGCCTGTAATTTTTGTGGCTACTTTGGTTCATGGGTTTATAAGTCTTAGCATCCTTTTGGGAAGGGTGATGGATTTTTGTGGCTTAGACTGGAAAGGGGTCTAGGAGCCTGGAAGTGAAGATGGTCTGGGGCCCCACTCACTCTAGAGCCCTCTTTTCACAGACCAGAGATTCGGAGGACTCACCCCAGGTCACACTGTGGGTGGGTGGCAGAGGACGGGCTGACCGGCCCTTCCAGCCCTGCTCCCTCCTGTGCTGGTAACCCTGTTCTGGGATGACTGAGAGCTCAGGTTCCCATTCCCCTGCCCCTGACCTGCCCTTGGCTGGCTTCAGAGAGGGGTCTGATGACGAAATGTGATCCTGTCATAAAATCTATACCAAACCAACTCTTCTCACAGCCCACCCGTCTGCCTCAAAGGGGGCCACCTAATCCTCATTTATGAGGACTAGCAGCTGGGGCGGGTCTGAGTCTTTGAACGTGAGCTTGGGGTGCCCTGGATCAGTCAGTCCTGGCCAAAAGAACCTGAGAGTGAGGACATTTAGCTGAGCAAGCTGAGGGGGGCAGCTGGTCATGGGTCACCAGCCCAAGGAGCTCCAGGCAGAACAAGGGTAGTCAGAGGTGCTAGAGATGAACAACCCCAGGCAAGCAGCTCTTGGAGGATGTGGCAGCCAGATCTTCATCCAGCGGCAGAGGATGGAGACTGCAGAGCTTGCTGGAGTGAGCAAGGAGAGATGACACCAGGGAGATGACATCAGAGCCCCACAGAAGCCTCTGGAAATGGTTCAGGCAGTGTGATTCCAGTTCCGCCTCGGGACAGAAGCGAAGGCCCAATGAGGGTGCTGAGAGAGGGCGTCTGGGTGCTGGCACTGGTGGATTCGGGAATAAGCCAAGGCAGAGTTGCCCACACAGAGACAGGGGACACCAGGAAAGGAGCAGGAAGAAGCTAGGTGCCTCTGAGAGGACTTGCAGAGATGTGACTGCATAGGGAAAGACAGGATAAAGATTCTGAAGCGGTGTCTTCATCTGGACCCAACTCTCCTGTTACCAAGACTAGAAAAGAGGGTCTCGAGGCTGGAACAGAGAAGTACCCTCACTGAGAGCAGGGCAGGAACAGAAGAGCCTCCAGAGGAGATGGAGAAGGTGGTCACATAAGCAGAAAAGTAGGGGAAGGTGGGAAGTGGGAACTAGGGATGTACCCAGGTACTAAGTCCCCAAGCCTAGCGGAAGGAAGTGTGGGTGCTGAGTGTAAACACCTCTTTAAAGAAGGTTGCTGATGAAGACTCTGGAGGGGGCAGCAGCTGGAGGAAACACCAAGCTTACCAAAGCAGTGCCATGTGAGAGTCTCAAGTCTAAGTTGAAGTCCAGGAGGTGGAAAAGAGGGAGAGAACACACCTGTACTCTTGACCTCACCTCAGTAACATTTCCTTTCAGCCTGGCGTCACCAGCACTCCCTGACAAACGTGTTACCATGAACACGTGTCTTTACTGCATGTGACAATTTGATCTTGTTTCTTTCAGTTTTCTGTTTTAAAACTGTTGGTTCACAGTGGTCAGTTTGAGAGGACTGGGGAAGCTGGACAGAGGGAGGAGGGTGTACTTTTCAGGAGACAATCAAGGAAAGGCTGGCTTCCTAGAGGGAGAAGAATCATGTCAACCATTTGAAAAATGGAGGCTGAGGTTTGGAGTTCTGGCCATGGTATGATGGCCCTGACGAAAGCTAAACTTGGAGCCCAGTCAGCTGCCCCAGCCCTACACTCTTGCCATGGAATTATGAGACGGGAGAGAACTCCATTTTTTTGAAATGTGTGGCCACACAGGTTTGCAAACACAGATACACACAAACAAGGCAGACGCTTGTGCAAAGGCAAGGGCACACATCTTTATTCAAGCTTCTGCTGTTGCAGCTGCATATCCAGGTACATACACACTCATGCTGACACATGAATGTTGACCTAGGCAACATGCATATATCTAAATAGACAGACACATTTTAAACATGCACACATGTGGGTATACGTCTTCGGGTACATTCAAATATTCATACTTACATACGTACAGACTCACACACTTATTAGGCAGGAAGAACCAAGATGAGGCTTATCCATTGCACTCCTGATGTGCTCACCAACATGATTTTCCCAAATGCCAGAAACTGGACTGCATAATTTGTTGGGGACTTTGTTCCCACTTTCCCCTGTTAAACAGAAAAAAATAAGTAATCACACGTGTACAAGCCAGCACACATAAACACTAAAACTTAGGAGCGTTCCTTGAAAGTAACACAGCTTGCAAAAGCATATGCCCTCCTCCACCAGCCCCACTTTTGTCTCTGTGTCCTTGTCATCCCTCACCGCTCTCTCCTCAGGCTCCATCCAAGTCCTAGAACACTTTCTTTACTGCCTTTGCCCTCTCCTCTCAGCCACGGCTATGTCTCCTTTCCCTAGAGCCTGGTCTGGAAGATCCAGTTAGGGTTCTCCATAGATTTCTGTTCCAGGAGAGTCAGCCTCCTGTCTTCCTTGCTTGCTGGCTCCCCCCCGGACTACCAGCTGCTTCATTCATGGCTCTGCGCATGAGGGCCTTAATAAATAAATACAGGCTAATGAAAGAATAACTACCGAGTGGAGCAGTTTCGAGCCCCAGGAGCTGGAGGACGTGGGCAGTGCCCTTATCTTTCCATTATTGTCTCTATTTTCTTTAGGTTTATTTAAAAATTATTTCATGTTTATGGTCGTTCTGTCTGCATGTCTGTACCTCATGTGCATGTCTGTCTGTGTACCATATGCGTGCCTGGTGCCTGCGAAGACCAGAAGAGGGCAATGAGATCCTGGGTAAGAGTTACAGATGGTTGTGAGCTGCCACGTGGGTGCTGGGAATTGAGCCTGGGTCGGTTGGGAGAGGATTCCGTGCTCTTAACCACCGAGCAATCCTTCCAGCCCCTCTATGCTTGGTGTGTGTGTGTGTGCTCGCGTGCGTGCGTATGTGCAGTCCTAAGTGAATTCTGGGAACAGAACTAGAGTCCTCTGGAAGGAGCCGCAAGTGCTGGGTTTTTCCTCCAGCCTTCAAGGTCTCTACATTTTCCAAAGGAGCAAGGAAGGGGTATCCCGTCTGTTGGAGCTGGGTCTGAACTCTACTGTCCAATGTTGGCTTTCCCTCTGACCTGGAGTCCGATTCTACTGCAAGAGGGTACAGCCCCTCACTGTTCTCCAGGCAATCTTATTGCCGGCCAAGGGGCTAATACTTTGCTATAGATCAGGGGGACAAAAAAGAAGTTCCAGGGAATAAACAAGCTGGCCAGGAGTGTCCGGGGCTGCAGTTGTCTTGCGGATTCTGCAAGGAACCCTGATACAGGACAGAGGATACCCTCTTGGCCCTGGTGCAAGGTCGGAGGCCGGAGGGTTGCCAGAGCTCTCACCTGTCAGGCTGCCACCGCCTGAACCGGGCTGGGTGGGCTCCTACCGCCGCTGGGTGGCCTGGCCTGGGCCCGACAGAGCGCACTGCGGGACCCTCCGGGGACCCGCTGGGGAGCGGCGCAGGGATAGCGGCCTGGCGGGGACCGGGAGGGCGGCGAAATGGCTTTTCCAGCTCCGGCGCCCCGGCCGCGCTGTTGACACAGTTGCCGATTTTAATGAGAAATCTGGAGCGTGCGTGGGAGACGCGGCGCGGGGAGCACAGAGGCAGCGCTGGCGGCGCGGCCCGAGGGAGGGCGTTGGTGCGCGCTCACCTTTGAACTGCCGGGGACGCTGTTTACCTTGGCTGTCCGAGTGGCAGTTTTACAGATATTAAACACCGACCCAAGGGGAAGCAGGGCTTGGGGGCCCGTCTGCACCAAGGGATCCCGTGCCCTCCCTGCAGCTGGCGGTCGGATTCAATACTGGGGAGACTCCCGGCGCTCGCATCTCATCCAGTCCCAGCCCGGCTGTCTCCTAATTCGATTTTCCGTGTCGGGAGGAGGAGGAGGCCGAGGGCGGTCTGGGCCTTGCTCACACGCCTCTTGGCATGTCTGTGTCTAGGGGTTACAGATCTCCAGTCCAGGCACCTCCGCGACGGCGCTCCGGGTTGTGTGTCTCTCCTTGTCTAAGGGCAGAGGAGATCTCTCCCTCTCCCTCCCTTCCTCCCCCCTCTGTCTCTCTATCCCCCACCCCTCCAAAGGCTCTTGCGAGACGGAGGAGGGCTTTGCCTGCGCCCCAGGCTTCTGCCGGCAGTCAGAAGGCTCCCCGCAGAGGCACAAGCCATGTTGATTTTACGGAGAAGGCTGCTATGCACATTTCACTGCTGATTTATTGGTTTTTAACTAGATCCTTATGCTGGGCTAAAAAAGCCATCTTGCACTTTGTAAGGCTCTGCTGACTGCTGCTGAAAATGACACAGGGGCTTCTCCTTCCCTCCCCCACCCCAGCCCGTCGAAAGGGCCATGGTGGAGGTGAAAGCCTAGGATGGGAGCTAGGGCCCCTCTTCTGAGCCGGGAGCCTTCTGCTGCAGCCTCCCAGCCGCTGACTACCTGCGGTGTGCAATGGGGTGAGTGTGTTGGTACGCGGAAGACTTTACGGGTCTGGAGGGAGGGTCTGGGAGAGGCAGGCACATAGCGCTCACCTTATCTCTATTTTAATGAACTTGGCGGGAGGTGTCAGCAAGTGTCAAGGGACATTCTGGTTCCTGACTGTGTGATCCGGGAAAACTATATAAACTCTCTGATCTCGCTCTGATTTGCCATCTCTGTGTAGTTCTTACCTGTGATTTGGGGAGTAAACAGAATCTTGTTTAGAACTAGAATCTTCTCGCCCAGGGGGGTCCCGCACATTTGAGGTGGGGATGGGGTTAATGTTAGAATCCCCTCAGGGAGTCTTCCTCCCCTTTCTTGTTGGCAACTCCTGACACAGGGAAACTCCTTCATGTAGAGGTTGGCTAACTCCACACCACCTCCTGGGACCACATACGTGTTTCATAATTTAAATGGAAGATTAAACAATATAAACCGCACATTTATAAATAGTAAGGCAGCTTCAGTCATCAGCTTACCAAATCCTCAGTTTAAGTTCTGTGCGTGAAGAAACAGGCTTCATTAACCATAGAAGCTGTCTCAGGCCTGTGACTTGAAGCTAGGGTGGAGAGCTTCTAGCCTGGAGCTTATTTATTGATATCCTGGTTGCCTCTTCTATTATTTAGCAGCACTGCCCTCTTCCAGATGGCTCCATGGGACGACTGTGGGTGCACACACGGTGTAAATTCGTGATGGGAGCCTGGGGAGCTTTTTAGGGAATGGAGGCCTCGCAGACAGGCACCTTTAAGAAAGGCCCCTTTGGCCAGCCCTGAAAAAGCCACCAGAGAATAGGGTGGGCACAGTGAAGACAGGTCTGATTGAGACCCCCACAACTCAGGGACCCGAAGGAGGATGCTTGAGCATCTGGAGAATCCATCAGTGGCTTGATGGGTCGCTGTTAAACAAAGATGGGATAAGGTTACACGTGTTTTCCGTGGGAGTCAGCTCCAATTTCAGCCTGATGATTTAGTCAGGTGTAAGCATGAAGTTTCCAATTTAGAGGAATAAATCTCCAGTGATTTTATTATCCCCTGTTTTACCCTGACACCCAACTTCACCCCGGCCCCCTGTCAAAGCCCTCATGATGTGTTTATATAGGACACACTGTAATTGATTGGCGTGCAATAGAACATGACACAGAAAATGTGGCCTTCCCCACCAGGCTAACTCTGGAAGCTTCCATATTTCATCATCCTCCAGGCCCAATCAGTGGGCCCACTCACTGTGGTCACAAATTCCTGGGATTCTGGGTTGTCTGTGAATAGGAGTACAGGGCCAAGGGGTTCGGCTGGGACCCCCCAGGTGGTCCCAGAGGATGTTTTGGCCTGGAGCTGTGGGATGAAGAACACCAGAGGGAGGCTTCTGTCCTGGGCTGTTGGGCTTGACTGGATTCAGGACCAGCTATTCTGCCTGATGTGAGAGTAGCCAGATTGAATTTTCCATGGCTGTAATATATGGTAATTTCAATGCCCCAAGCTTCTAAAAAGGTCAGCTTTGAGTAACATGTTGTTTCAAGTGTCTGTGAATCCATGGTAATATTGTAGAGTAATACATCTACAGTAATACCATGTAATACAGTACTATACTATAGTAATAAATATAAATGCAATAATAAATATGAATGCAAATGTAGATGTGAATAATAAATATGAATGCAAATGTAGATGTGGCTCTTCATATTAACAGCCAATACCAATGTTGCTATCATCACTTATTGAGGGTTCCAACATGCTCAGCATGGTACTAGGCAGGCTGTACCATTCTTTTACTTAATTCTCCCAACAACATTATGAAGATATTGCTATGATCTTTTGTACATGGTACCAATGAAGACCAGGAGGGTAGTAACATTCAAGTTGGGCTGTTTAAGATTCTGAAATATTAGCATTGCTATCTTATGTGCAGCAAGCTGAAGTGGGAAAAGCAGACAGATATGGGGTGAGATGCAGCCTCAACCCCATGAGCTGTTGTCAGGAGCATATCTCATAAATGCTCACAGTGCATCTCATGTTGCTTAGCCTGTCCTCAGACCCCAGAGAGGTACCAAAGTAAAGAGCATCCAAGTGCTAGCTTAAAGAATGAGGGGCCCAGACATCCCAAACTTTGATGGCAGAAAGTTCTCTATGAGTCCTGCAGAACCCTACGGTTTCTTAATCTGACCAACATTTGGCTTCTTCCTGCTCCCTGTATCCCGTGATGGGTGGGGCATGCCCAGTGATAGCAATCTTCTGTTTATAATGAGCTGGAGTTTACTTTGCCGTAGCTTTGACTTAGGGCTCTCAGCTCTGCCTGTTCCGTAGGGCCACAGAAAACATCTGCTTCCTCCACTTCATGACTCTACAGAGTTCAAGATGTAGTAAATTGAATGTTTACTCACTTACCACTCATCCATCAACACCCTTCCCACCCTCTCTTCTTTCATCTACTTGCTTGGCCCATCCATCCATCCATCCATCCATCCATCCATCCATCCACTATCCATCCTTATTCATCAAGCAGTTCAGCTATCCATCAGGCATCCACTTATCCATTTATATAGTTATTGGTTCATTGGGTGACAACTCAAAAATCATACTGGTTAGGAACTCTGGGTGGGACATAAAAGCATGCTTTTAGTAAACTTGGAGAAATCAATAAGCAAGATTCATACCTACAGATCTTATCTATTTCAAAATGTGTATCACCTAGGGACATCTTGTCCACTCATGCCTGGTGAGGAGTCTGGTTTGTGCATGCAATTGGGGTGAAGGGGAGAAGGTCAGGGGGGGTGGGGCTCAGGGTAGCTTCTTGTACTCTTCATCTTCACAGCAGTGGTTCCCAAACCTCCCTAACACTGTGACAGCCTTTCATACGGTTCCTCATGTTGTGGTGACCCCCCAACCATAAAATTATTCTCGTCGCTACTATGATCTTGCTACTGTTAATGAATCATAACGCAAGTATCTGTGTTTTTCCAGTGGTCTAAGGCAATCACTGTGAAAGGGTCATTCAACCACCAAAGGAGTCACAACCCAGAGGTTGAGAACCCCTGCTTTACAGACTGGGGACTCAGATATAACACCTGCTTGGACCAGAACTGAAGTTCTTGTCCCAGACTTAATCTCAATTCCATTCACACACTCTTTTGTTCGACACAAGCACTGCCTGTCACTGCCTGTGTCAGAATCCTCGAATCTGGTGGTGAGAAACACTGAGGTCCTTAGCCACAGAGAACTGATCATCTAGGACGGGAAACAAGTGCAAACAAGGTGATGATTAGGATTACTCTGGGTTGTGAAGGGTTATTACACAAAAGAGCAGAAGTCCACAGAGCAGAAAGGATGACACTGTTTTAGGACAATCAGGAATTTCTGGCAGTTTTCACTGGAGATGGACTAGGGTCAAAGGTGACGGGGGCTTGGGCCCTTAGTTGTGGAATAAGGAACAGGTAGGAACTGACAGTACCCTTGAAAAAACTGCCCAGAAAAACAACTCCATAGGGCATTTCTGGGTTTACTTGTCTGGATACCACCCTTGTTCCTGGTGAAGAATGGGGACGAGTGATTTTCCTGGATCCCAGAGTGGGCCAGGGGATAAAGACATAACATGTTTGCTCACTCACCACTCACCCATTAACACCCTTCCCACCCTCCTTCCTTTCAGCTACTTGCTGGCCTATCCATCCACCCACCCATCTACCCACCAATCCATCCATCCATCCATCCATCCATCCATCCATCCATCCATCCACCCATCTACCTATCCATCCATCTATCCACCCATCTATCCATCCATCCATCCATCCATCTACCCAACCCTTCCACCCTCCTTCCTTTCATCTACTTGCTGGCCCATCTATCCATCCATCCATCCATCCATCCATCCATCCATCCATCCATCCTTAATCCATCAAGGATGAATTAGGTCAGATGTGGCTTCTGGTACTTGCCTGTTCTCCAGTCCCAGGCCTCTGGAGGTCTGTGTGGGGAGAATTTCCATTCTAACTGTCCTCTTCTGGAGTGAGGGCATTGTGGGGACAGGGCCTAGAGTGCTCATTAGCTGATCTTGATGTTGGGGAACCTGATATCTCACCCAGGCTCTGGCTTTCTGTGGGACACAGGGAAATCTCTTTCCCTCTGAAGAGCTCAGCTTCTCTTACTGCAGAGGGTTAAGCTAGGGCGGCCCTCGGGAATCCTTCTAGGGAGGCCTCACTTGGTTTTGAATGGGCATAGACTAGATGATGACTTCAGCATGAGGGCTCAGTTCTGATACGACACCCAGCTACCATATAAAACAATTTTCTTAACATAACATTTTACCTTCTAGAAAACTGACAGCCAGATACAGGGTCATGGTGGAACTTAGCCCTGAAGAATCGATAGTGCTTTTGACTGCTGGTGTCCAAAGATGTTGCACTATGGATCATAGCTGCTGGTGTGCAGGGTCCTATGGGGTTCCCGCTCATACTGGATCTGGGCTCACTTTGTCACGCTTCCAACAGAATGTAGCAAGGGGACTGATGATCTGGCTGGAAGGTGTATAACAAATTACGGCATACCTAGAGGCTTAAAGTAGTGCATGCGATCGGGGTGAAGGGGAGTACTTTGTTTGTGTGAGTCAAGGCCTAGTGTGGGTGGGCTCTCTGCCCAGGATCTCATGGGGCTGAATCCTCTGAAGCCCCTTATCCCTTGTTCAAATTCATATTGGTTGCTGGCAGAATCCAGTACTTTGTGGCCACAGGGCTGAAGTCCATGTGCCCGGCTCTGTTCTAAGTGCCGTGTACACGTCAGCTCATTCAGTTTACACGAATCCCTAAGAAGTGGGAAGTAGCACAGCCCCGTATCACAGGTGAGGAAAGAGCTCACGTGCTCAGTGTCACACAGCTGGGAAGCGATGACTCTCATCCCTTCCCTGTATGCATGATCTGATTACGAGAGTCTAGAATTTCAGGAGTGTAGACATGTGAGATTCAACAACTCCTTTGGTTTTGACAGCCTCAGATTCTATCTGTTGATGATTCTTGAGTTCTCAGGTGCTAAAATTCTAGAATTCTCATATTCCAGCTTGAAAGGCCAATGCCTGGCATCGGCAGAGGTGAGGGTCAGGGGACTTGAGGGGGAGTGACCCTCAGCCTTGCCAGTCTCTCTGCTCCAAGAGTCAAAGAGGCTGCTGCTGCTCCTTCAGGAACTTGGTTCAAGTCTCTGAAACCTGACACTTCTTTGGAACTGGGAGCCCTGGGTGGCTGAGAGCAGGAGGGAGGCCTCACCAATGATGGGCCTCCCGCAGCATCCTAGGAGAAGGGCCAGAATAAGCAGTGAGACTGGGACTCGGCGTTCCCTGAGAATGATAACATTCCCTGTACCCTGCAGCCCCCAAATAAGTCAATGTTGCCCTCAGCGCGTCTGAGGCTGGAGGAGGAAGAGGGAGATGATGAGACTGTCACCCCAGGCAGGCTTTGTGCTTCTGACAGAGCCTGGGCACAGCACCTAGCGGTCCTGAGATGGATGTCTGCTCCAGGACCACAGGGAGGCCATCCAGAGCCCGGAAGCAGAGCTGGCTGGCCATGTTGTGCAGGCAAAGATAAGGAGCCCTGCAGGTCAGGGTTGACATGTGGAAGCATTTAGGAGCCTGGGAGCTTAGGCAGTGCAGAATGAAATGTCCTGGAGGGCTTGGGGCGCAGAGGTTTCTGGACCCTGGCAGCCTCATTCTACAGATGGTGAGACTGGGGGAAAAGTGTTGTCGTCCTGATGGAGTTAGCATGGAGCTCAATCAAATCTCTGGTACCCCTAGACTTCAGCTACACCGTTCAGCATCTCTTGTCAAGCTCAGGGCCTTTGCTGGTGTCCAACCATTCTCTTTCTTCTACTGAAGTCTTGGTCCCTCAAGGCCCAGATCTATTGCTGCCTCCTCCAGGAAGCCTTCTCCAATCTCTTGTGTCCTCTTACCCTCTTCTCTGAGTCTTAAGAGCAATCTACCTACAGCTTTTCTTTGGCTATCACTTTCTTTTTTGAGACATCTTTTGTTCAAATTCTCTAGGCCAATTACACGTACTTCCCTATAGAATACCCATAATGGTTCTTTGAGTAGATAAGAATCCCTGAGAAGTACAGTCATCTGCTTAAAGTCATGCAGAAAGTTCCAGAGATGGGTTTCCCACTGTAATTTAACTGGATCCCTTGCCTGAATGGAAACCCCTGACCTCCCACCTCCTTAGAGGTTACTCTTCTTCAAGGACATGGCTTGTGTACATACTGCCTTCATGTTGTCCTCAGAGCATGTGACCCCTCACTGTCAGGGCTCCTGCTTTCTGTGTATGGCCACTCCCAGCACTCCTGAGCAATTCCCAAATTGTTTGGTGGAAGGTAGACTAATGAGAGGCTCTGTGGATGTACATTGGCCAAGTAGGCAGCGTCCAGGCACGGTCTGGTCTCCGTTCTGGAGATGGCTTCAGGAGTGGCTATATGAGCTAGACTTCGAAAGGCAGAAGAGAGAGGTTGGGCTACGGAGACGCTGGCTGGGGGGGGGGAGCTGTAGGTTGCTGAAATAAGAGCCACAAGCTACAGTTTAGATGGTGAGGGGCGTGTTAAGGAGTGACAGAGTTCTAGGGTTCCTAGGGAGGAGTGTCACTCTGGACATGCTTCATGGCCTCTCTCAAGACTCTTGCCGCTGGTTTTTGTGACAGGCGATAGCCACCTTCCTGGAGGGTGATTCTGTGGCATTTCCTGGAAGAATTTCTGGGACAGAAGCATCTGGAGACAGAGTGAGGTGGTGGGGTGAGCATTGCCGTCCACTATCACTCATGTTTCTGTCCATCCCATAAATCACATCCTTCCATTCACCCACAGACCCCCTCTTCTGGTCCATGGCTCGTTCTGGAACAAGGTGGGAGGTGGAGGCACAGGGGGTTGAATCAGTCAGAGTAGGAATTCTTTCTTCAGAGCCTCTTGATGACCTGGCAGAAATGGGCCTAGAAACAGAATCTGGTAGCATGGGGGTGGCAATATCCAGAGGAGAGTACATGAGAACAGAGTGGGACCAGGCATCAGGTTTCTGAGCATAGTTACACTGGCTAGTGAGAACTGTAATCTTGAGCCCAGCCCGGATTGAACGGCCCAGAATTTGAGGGCATGTTTCTTCTCATCCGAGTAGTTTAGTTGTTCATGCAAGAAGTTCATTGGCACCTCTAAAATAAGCAGAGCCGATAAGACACCCTCTGCAGGCTCAGCACCTCCAGTTTGCAAGTCTCTCCCTGCTTAATGCATTTCCCACTTCAGTTTTCTTACAGACCTTGGAAGGTAAGAGAGCATTTTCACAATCACCTGTCAGAAGAGAAAAGCGAAACCCAGAGAGGAAAGGGATTGACCCAAGGCTGTGAGAAAGCCTCGGGAGTTAGGATCAGGATGTCTGTTTTCTGGCCTCTTAGGCCATGTGCACGTGGCTAGGAACTCTGTGTATGTGTGGTGTATGTTCATGTGCGCGTGTGCACATGGGTGTGGAGACGAGAGGTTGACATTGTGTTTTTCTTCAACTGTTCTCCACCCAATTTTTTTGACACAGGGTCTCTCACTGAAACTGGTACCTGACTGGCTACTGAGTTCCAAGGATCTGCCTGTCTCTGTGCCCCTGACAATTAGGGTTACATCATGCCCAACTTTTATATGGGTGCTGGGATTTCAACTCAGGCCATCACGTTTGCACGGCAGGCATTTTACTGACTGAACCATCTCCACCCCCGGCCACCAGTAATCTAACCAGTTATCTAACGATAACCTTAAGCCTCAGCAGAGGCTGAGCAAAAGATCTTGCAGGCAAGGTCTTGAGGAGGGATTTTCATATCTCTTCACACAGTGTGTAGGTGACAAATGGAATTGTAGCCCGTTGGGGCTTATAGGGATGTGTCTGCATAGAGGCTTACAGGGTACCAGGGAGGAAGATAACTGAGACTCCAGAAGTGAAGACAGAAGAGAAGGTCCTATCCTCTAGAGGGCCACATGGAGCCTCAGTAAAGGATCCAAGAATCAAGCACACCAGGTTCTAATGCCTGGTTTGCTCCCTCTCAGCAGGCAAGTTACCTACATCTGTGTGCCTCAGTTTTCCCAAGCTAACAGGAATGTGGGCATCCTGATGGTACTCAGCACATTGGAAACGTGTCTGACAAGGGTCCCACACGCTCAGGAGACATTAGATGCCACTATGATGTCTTTTGCCTTGCCAGAAGGGAGTGAGGCCATTTATAGCTAGATCCTTCCTGCCTTGGGACTGTCCACAGCACTGGGGTCACCTGGGAGGGAGGAGGGTGGTGACAGCCAACTCCACAAACCAACACTGAAGGAATCAGCCAGGCCGATGGCCTGCGATGCCTGTGAGGCTGAGTGAGCGGCTGCCTTGAAGCCCCACGTCACTGTGTCCCCAGGGATAAATCACACACCCATTTTAAATGCTTATTCAGAGCTTTGGGCTGCAGGCCCAATCTGGAAGGGCCGTTTCAGTCTTGTTCAGGCTGTGTCGGATTGAAGGGAAGCTGTGCATCACTTCGTGATGGTGTCTTCTTTTATTCCATTATTTTCTCAATAGACTCACTGACAAAATATTGCTCTTGGCCTCAGACTGGCCTATGGCTTGTGTTTGGAAGTAGCAGTCAGGCGGCCTTAGGCAGGGCTAGGGAACACCAAGATTCCCTCCAGGCAGAGGCAGGCACAAGGGCTCAGCAGTTCCTGACACCCCAGAGTGCTGCAGGAAGTGAGTCTCCACTTGGTGGTCTCCAGGCCCAGGCCCCAATGCTGTCCCTGACAGGAGGCTGTGGATCTTTTCAGAGGACCTGCCATTCATTTAGAAAAAGCTGACACAAAACTCAGGTGCTCAGCATCATTCCGGTCACACCCTGACAGAAGCTGGGGAGCTTTGGAGGACTTTCTAAGGCACAGTTTGTCAAAGTGGGCCTTGTAGAACTCTGGGGTTTCTTAGATGCAGAATTGGGGTTGCTGAGGAAGGGAGATTCAGCCTCCCACCCTATCCCAACCTAAGCAGCCATGATTTTGTTTTGCTTTAACTTTGGCTTTCTTTGTAAGGGTTTATTTAAAGACAGGCACTCTGCTGGTTAGAAAAAAAAGCTGTCTGACTTCCTCTTTGTACAGAAGGAGAAACTGAGGCACAGAGAGTAGTCTGACTTGCTCTAGGTCATACAGACATTGGCAGGGTAAGGCTGTCTCCCCTGAATCTCCAGTTGTGTGTGGGGGTGCTGAAGTTAGTGTGTGAATCAGAGACCAGGAGACCCCGGTCTGAGGCCAGGCTTGCAGAGTTCTCAGGTATGTGTGGGACTCCAAAAGAACACACTGTCCCGGAGCCCCTGTCTCTGGATGATGCTATAACAAATCCCATTGGCTGGGCAGCTCACACACAGAAATGGATTTTCTCACAAAGATCAAAGTGACAGCTGCCTGCATGGCTGGGCTCTGGGGAGGGCTCTCTTCCTGGTTTGCAGATGGTCTCCCCCCATGTCTTCATCTTGGAAAGAGAGACAGGAAGGGGGTACAGGAGACGGTGAAAAGGGATAAAGAGGGAAGAAGGAAGGAAAGGAACGAGTTTGGAAGAGACGAAGAGGCCTCACATCTCTTCTTTTATGAAGTAATTAATTCCATCTTGGGACCCCTACCTTGTCACCTAAACTAACCCTGACACCTCCCAGAAGCTCTTTTCAAACATTCTCACATTGAGGATTAGAGTTTCAATATGCACATCTTGAACAACAGAAAATTTCTCCCATGACACAGGAGATCGAGTTTTTATGGTTTAATGGAAATGGCCACCATGGGATTCAGTTGCTCTGCCTGATCTCCGGGCCAGCTTCTTGAGTCCAAGGTTTAGGAACTTGGGGCCTTTTGGAGAAGACTCTCCTGGAAACAGTGTCGGGCAAGGACTGGAGGCATGCTTGGGTTGCTTAATGGAGACAGTGGTAAGGGCCCTATTGAGTTGTCTTAGCAGGTAAGAACACTTGCTACACAGCCTTATGATCTTTACACGTGTGCTGGGATAGGCACACACACACATATACTAGCATACATGGATGTACACACGTGTGTACACACATATACATATGACCGTGCACAGAACATACACTAAAAAACAAACAAAAACTAGAAATCATTTAACATGAAAGTTACCATATTGGGCAGGGCTGGGGATTAGTTTAGTGGTAGAGTGCTTGCCTACCACGTCTGAGGCCCTGAGCCTGATCACAACACTCCCGCGCAGGAACAGAAGATCATTTCCATCTTTAAGCACGCAGCTTATGGTACCGAGTACACTCATGTAACTGTGCACCACCAAGGCGCCTCTTCCCTAGAACTGTGCCGCCATCTTTGGCCAAAACGCTAAAGACGTGTATGAACTGCTGGTGTTTCATCCGCTCTCCGGCCTGCTCAGTCATGGTAACCGCTGATCAACTTTCTCTCCCTGAGGTGTCCTGTTCTAGGTATGGAAATGAGTTTTTAATTATTATTATTTGATATTTATTAAAGTTTTAATTATTTTACGTGTATAGGTGTTTTGCCTACATGGATGTGTACAATGTATACAGCCTGGTGCCTGAGGGGGCCAAAAGAGAGCATCAGATCCACCGGAACTGGAGTATAGATGGTTGTGAGCTGCCATATGGGTGCTAGGACTCAAACCTCAGTCCTCTGAAAGAAAGCAGCCAGTATCCTTAACTGTTGAGCCACCTCATCGGCCTGCAAATAGTTTAAAGGTACCATTTACAAAGGTGTGGGCAGTGTTTAGGACAGCAAGGAATGGAACTTCCCCTTTGTGGTCGGTAGGACAGGAATCTGGAAAAGACGTCAGGGAGAAATCACTGAAACACGGGTGACCTCACAGCAGCCTGTCCTGTTGGGGCATGTGGCTACCAGTAACTGAGCAGGATCGGTGCCACACCCCAACTCCCTATGTTTCTATCTATGAGGTCTTCACATACCAGCCTTGGGAATCCAGAGTAGAGCAGAGTAGGGAAGAGGGTGGTGAGGAAAGGCAGTGGTAGACAGGATCTCACAAACAAGCCTTGGAAGGCCTTTAAGCTGTGTAAGCACAGGTGAAACACACCACGGGGTCAGTGCTGGAAATGAAAGGCTCTTGCTGGGGGTCTGAAGACTGACGGACACTGGGAAGGTGTAATGAATTCCCAGTTTTCGTCCCTTGCTCTCTGACAACTTCTCACACTCAACTTGCTTGCAAATTTGGTTTGCTTTGTGAAAGATGATCCAAATGCTGGGAGGGCTCCCTTGCCCCAGTGTCGTGTTTTCCATTCAAATGGCCTATTCATTCCTGATTTCACATTTAGGATCTGCTGACTTTGGCTTGTTCCAGGTTCGAGCGTCCCAAAGAAACTGTAGCCTAAATGCTGGGGAATGGACAAGGACATGGGGAGTGAGAGAGACCCCTGGGGCATTTTAAATGTCCAGTAGACTGCCTTGGTGGGCTAGGGTGTCCAGGAAGGCAGCAGGCAAAGCTAAGGGACAGGATTCCTGTTGTCCATCCAGTCTTGACCTAGTTCTATTCATTAATTGTTGTACACTGATGATTTTCTGTAACTATCACACACATATGTGAGGCTAATTTTCACAATAACCCTGTTCAGAAGGAATTACTTCTGTTTCTCAGAGGAGGAATGGTAGGTATAAAGAGGTCAAATGACTTACCCAAGGTCACACAGCAGATCGAAGGTTTGAACCGAGGTGGTTTTCTTTCAAAACTCTTTGTAACCAATGTGAGTGGTGAGCGCCAGGTCATGGGAAGCAGAGGCTGAAGGGCCACTTGTCATGGGAGCAGGGTACAATCCAGGACCTCCAATGGATGCCCAAACTATGGAAAACACAGAAACCTGTATATACTAGATCTCTTCCTACACACACACACACACACACACACACACACACACACACACACATTCAATGTCTTCCTTTTAGTTTAGCAACAGCTACACACTGTGGCCATAACTTTTGCTGCTTGAGCTGAAATTCACAGATTTCTTTTCCTTTGTCACAATTTCATAGATATAAGATTCATAATTGTAGATCTGATCAATCTCAGGTTAATGCTTTCTCCTTATTAAGAACATTCAGGTTTTTGTTCTCTTGAAGCACTTTATAACTCACATTTGGCATATCCTTACGGCCAACATCACTACCTTTGTTCGCTGTGGCCATTGCTCAGTGAAGCAAGGGCTCCACAAACATGACACTATGATATTGTAGCAGTTAATCTAGTAACCCATATGGCAAACTGAGTCATAGGTGGGTAGTTTATACAGTGAGGATTTGAGGGACTGAGAACCAATTCACAGTCAGACAGACCTGGGAACTGTGGAGTTTCATCACACTACACAACACACAATTTAAAACTTACAAATTGTTTATTTTCAGAAGTTTCCTCCTTAATACTTTTGAGACCCTGGCTGACCTTATGTAGCTTCGAAATTAATCTGTAGACAAGGGGGCTACTGTATAGGTAAGGCTAGATGCTTCGGTCTGGGTGAGGAGGCAGGAGTCCTGGTTTGCAAGGAGTTGGGAGAAAGCACAGAAGAGTGGCCACAAGTGGGATGTAACCAGGCAGTGAGCTCACTTCTCCCCTTCCTGTTATTTCTGGTTCTTTCTTGTTGCCCTAGGCCTTTCTCTGAGTCCCAGATGGGCAATATTTAAAAATACATTTTCTGTGCAGAAATGTCACCAGACTTGTAACGGGCTCGGTCTTTACTACATAGAACACGCCTAGGGTGGGAAGTCAGGGCACTGTGGTGTGACTCTGGGCATATTTCCCCATCTGTTTAATGAGGGGCTGGGGGGCTCACTGTGGCAGACCCTTTGGGTTCTGACACTCAAGTCACTCACCATGAAGCAGGCTTACATGGTGCATGGTTGGGGCAGGTGTGACGGGTGTTACTCCGTTTTCTCCTGTTCTTGCCAGCCCTGGATCTTTTAGCCCCGGTCTCAGAGAAAGAGGCGGTTCCAGAGAAGGAGAAGAGCTGCATAGAAGGTAGACCTCTATGGAGGAAGCTGCTGGCAGAAAGAGGGACCCGGCTCATTGTCAGTTTTCTTGAGTTGCAACGGGCAGGCTCATGTCAGCTACAGTCTCTGTAGAGACAGTTAGCTCAGGCTCTGGTCCGTATTGCTGGTGACCAGATTAGGGAGTGGTAGAAGACAAGGTGATGCTGGGGCATTTGATATTTGCATTAGTTATCTAGTGCCTTAACCGATTACTCCCAAACGTAGTGGAAATGCTACCATTTATAAGCTTTGGGTTGGGAGCTAGAACTGGTTGGCTCTTCTGCTATGCTGCTGTTCTCAGTCAAGATGGTCACTGTGACCAGCAAGCCAGGTTTTAAGATGATTCTTTGTGATCTCTGTTTACAGCATTTACACATCCCTATGTGGTCCTACTCTGTATCAAAGCAAACAGTAGAAGTGATAGTGCATCGCTTCTGAGGTTGGGTTATGAAAGACTATTCCTTATGCCTCGAGTCTCTCTCTCTCTCTCTCTCACCCATTCACACACACCCACACACACACCACTTACTTGGGATGAAGATGGCTTCCATGAAGTGAGCCATCCAATGGGTAGGCTCATGCTGAGGCATCAAAGACCGTAGCACCAACCCCGGTAGTGGGGCATTCCGGCCTGCTAATGAAGAGCAACTGGAAGCAACTGCACTGGCTTTGATTTAGCAACTTATCTTTAGCCTTGTGCTATCTTCACCCTGAATCATGTAGCTAAATGGCTCCCAGGGAAACTGTGAGGAAGGAAACAACAATTTTTAAAATCTGTTTCGGAGGTAATTTATCATGCAGGAATAGCACAGTACCCATGCCTCTGCGATCAGGGGGCAGTGACAACCAGCTGATGGCTGGGTTGACGAGAGTATCTGGGCCATGTGTCTCTCACCATTCAGCGGGGCAGCCTGAGAGTCTTCCCATAGCAGCCACTAGCTCTCAAAGGCAGCAAGAATGGGCAAACCTCAGTGTTTCATCCTTTGCCTACACCACATTTACTGATGGTCCATTGGCCAAGTAAAGCACACAGCCAGCTAGCATCAAAGGGTGGGGGCACAGAGCTCTCTTGATGGGAGAACACGACCCTGTGGCCATTTCTGCAATTACAAAACAGGAGGCTCATGTAAGAGCTCCCACCACATTTTTCCCTCCTGCTGCTTCACCTCTGTTAAACTGTCAACAAACACTTACTAAGCAACTGTTACATGGCAGGTGCTGCAGCAATCAGGGCCTTGATCAGTATTATCAGCCTTTTTGAGAAGTCCCATTTCACGAATGGGCAGGCAAGGTGACAGCCTACCATTGTAAAGTCAGTCACTGGCAGAGAGGCAACACTCTAACCCAGCTCCAGGGATACCAACTGTGGAACTGGTTTTCTTTCCCTGACAAGATGCTCAGAACGTTCTATATAATCTTTTAAGATACACATAAGTTTGTGGCTGGTCTCTATGTCCTGTAGGGGAATCTCTGATCTGAGGCTGCTGTTTGGATTATAAGAAACGCGACCTGGGGCAGGGGTTGGAAAGAATGAAATTCCGGATGCTGACAAAAGCCAAGGTGACTTATATGTTCCATTTTTTCCTTCTAGCCAGGATCTGAAAAAAGAAAGACACTGACCACTAGGAGAAAAAAAACAAAACAAAACAACTTTCATCTTCATCACTAAAGAATAGGGGAAGTAGGGAAGAAGAGAGGAAAGCTGGAAGAGGAGGAGGAGGGAGAGGTGAGGCAGAAGACAAAAATAGCAATAAATCAATAAAAGTCATAGAAGATAAGACACAGCATCTGGTGAGATGGCGTAGCAAAGAAAACTGCTTGCCATCCAAGCCTGACAGCCTGAATCGCATCCCCGGAACTCACCTGAAAAACAAGGTGTCGTGGTGTGCACATGTAATACCGCCCCTCCCTCCCTCAGCAAGGTGAGCCGTGCAGGTAAGAGAGCATCCTAGATGCTCCCAGGTCAGCTAGCCTGGGGTCCAGAGTAGAGCAGAAATGAGACAGATTCCGGCTCAAAAAACAAGGTGGAAGGAAAGAACTGACTCCTGAATGTTGTCCTCTGACCTCCACACACATGCTAAGGCACCTGCATACATCACGCAGACATACATTCCATGCACACAACAATAAAAACAAGAAGGAAAATTATATACCCTTCGGTCAGAGGACAAGTACTGTCAACGTGAAGATGATTGCGTCATGATAGGATCAGAACACAGGTGCTGATGAGATGGCAAACTCCTCTTCTAATAAGCAGCCCAATGTCAACAACAACAACAACAACAAAATTGGAGTTTCTTGATGTTATGAGAATACTTGCCAGGCGCCCTATTAATTTAATTGCACCTTAGAATGGGGAAAGAGTTGTCCCATTAGAGGTTCATACTTAGGAAAATTAACTGCTAGCGTGTAGTTGTTCCTGTGTGAAGGTACAATGAATCCTTGGGTGCACACAGGAACGCCCATTCTACTGTAGCCCTTTAGTCCATCGGTAACTCTGCACAATGTCATGGCAATGTGCTCTTGTGTTTGCTGTGTGTGAACTCAACTCCTCTCTCCTCTTCTCTCTCCTCTTTTCTCTTCTGCTCTCCTCCATTCTTCCTTCCATCCCCCTTCTCTCCCTCCCTTCTTTCTCTCTTCCCTCCCTCCCTCTCTGAACTTATATAGCTGAGGCTAGCCCTGAACTTACCATACAAACAAGAAGAACCTAGAACTCTTTATTTTTTATTTTTGAGATTATAATTTAATTACAACAGTTCTCCCTTCCCTTTCTTCCCTCAAAATCTTCCCACATACCCCTCCCCTCTCTCTTTCAAATTCATGGCTCCTTTTATCACCAATTGCTATTGCATGCAGATATGTATGTATGTGCATATACATACATATTCCTAAAAATAACCTGTAAGTTCATATAATGTTATTTGTATGAATGCTTTGAGGGCTCAGCCTTGAATTCTTTATCCCCTTGTCTTTACCTCCAAGTGCTGGGGTTACAGACATCAGACACCATGCCTAGCTGTGAACTTGATTTTATTAAAGTCAACAGGGTAGGTCTTGGGAAGGGGTGTAGCTTAGGGAGAGAGCGCTTGTTTGGCATGTAGGAAGGCCTGGATTCAGTCTGCATCTCTCCCATCACCCCACCCCAAACAACAGTATAATCTCAAGACTTACTGAAGAATATTAGTGTTTTGAGAGCATTTCTGATTTGGATAAACACACATGTCTCTCCCTCCATGTCTGCATATTTCTGGAAGTTGAATAAATAGCTTTAAAAAAGTTAGCTAGAAGCTTTGGCAGGCATGTGTTTATTGCCCAGCTTATGGGACTTGATGGATCAATTTGTCAGGCCACTCCAGAGCACTCTCTGATCTATTTGAAGTGATTGGGTGCTTTTAACTGCCAGTAACTGTACTGACAGGTGGGTGACAGGCTGTCTCCTGCACAAACAGAAACCTGATTTTTACATCAAATTAACTATTTCTGAAGATATAGAATGCAGCAATTAGGAATCCAAATTTGACAGTCAGCTCTGTGGTTCCTATTGTAGGCTGCACAACCGAAGTCACCCCGCCCACACAGCAGTGCCTGGGTGTGTGTGTGCTTCTCATCTTGGAGGCTGACTTGTGACTATGATACACATTGTGATTTCATAAAGTCTAAAGTGAAAAACAGGTCTACAAAGTGTGATGGCCAAGAAAAATGAAAATAGGGGCTACAGAGATGGTTCATCAATTAAGAAAGAATGCTTGCTGCTCTCCCAGAGGACCAGAGTTTGGTTCCCAGCACCTTTTCAGGTGGCTCACAACTGTAACTCCAGCTCCAGAGACCAAATGCTGTCTTCTGGCCTCTCTGGGCACAGGCACACATGTGGCATACACATACACATAAATAAAAATAAATGTTAAAAAAATGGAAATAGCCTGAGGGTAATTTACCAGTAAGAGATAAAACCAAATGTCTGATAAAGATTCTGTTATGTCTAACAGATTAAGACAATTGTAAGTTGGCTTGCGAGATTCTTCTGTCTCCACTGACTCTATCCCTGCAATAAGCATTGCTGGGACTAGGTAATTTATGTGAGACAGCCTCGGTCTTTATGTGAGCAGGTATTAGAGATTTTTACAGGGATCTAGGCAGTTACTCCCCCTTTCAGTTCCATGAATTAAGAATATAGGCCAAGCAACACACTACGTTGCAGCTCTCAGCCTAGGCTGAGCCACGGTTCTGACTAGCTACGCTAAGTAGGTGTTCTTATTTGGGGCAGGGCAGACAGCATTACAGCCTTCCTGGCCTGTGGTTTTTGTGTTTGAGAACGCTTCTGGCCTTATCAAGAGGCCTCCGGATGCACACGTAGGAGTATCCATGCTCTGGAATGAACCTTTCAGGCCAGTTGTGGGCAGGGCACGGAGTGCTGTTTATAACTGGACGAACCCTGTTGTGTATTTACCAGTGCACACACCCACAACAGTAGCGGCCACTGTTTATTGAGTATGTACTCAGGACTCGTTTCAAGAGTTCTCAGAATCCTCACAGCAACCTCATGAAGTCTTTATCATTACAATGTCCATTTTATAGAGGAGGGAGGGAAGAGTGTAGGAAGAGCAACTGAATTCACCTGTTAAAACTCTCAGCCCTGGGGCTAGAGAGATGGCTCAGAGGTTAAGAGCACTGGCTGCTCTTCCAGAGGTCATGAGTTCAATTCCCAGCAACCACATGGTGGCTCACAACCATCTAGAATGAAATCTGGTGCCCTCTTCTGGCAGGTATACATGCAAAACACACATTGTATACATAACAACAACAAAAATCTCTCAGCCCTGTGCCTGGGACCCAGCAAGACTCCTTACAGTGACTCTTTGCAAAAGAGGAAATAGCCACTCCAAGGGCTGGCTGGAGAGGCAGGGTTAGCTGAAGAAACAGCACACAGAAGGCTGCAGAAGCATGGGATCAGGGCAGCTGCTTCCTCTTGGGAAGTTATGCAGGAGGGCTTCCCAGAGGAGACAGCTGGTGACAGAACTCACTGCTCATTCCTTCAGCTCAGCACTTCTCTTCCTTTTCCTAGTAGAAATCTTCCCCCCAGGTCCCACAGGACACTCTGGCACCCAGCTAACTTGACACTATAGCTACCATCACTCCTGCTTGGTGAAGATGCGAGTCGGCTTTTCCACACTAAATACGAATGGAGGTAAAGTTGCTTGCTACCACGGCCCCAGGCTGAGCATGGCTGTGGTATAGGGGAACTAATATTGGTAATGAGGATGTAGAGGAGACACAGGATAGTAGGAAGCTGGGGCTCTGGCTAAGCATAGCTGTCTTTTTTTTTCCACATGCCAGGGCTAATTCATTCTACAAGAAGGCCTTGCAGTACCCGCCACATGCTAATTTCACAATATCTCAAAGCCGCACGTATTCTTCCTGTGTGATAAAAATGGCTTCACTGATCCTGGTATGTAGAATGGGGGTGAGGATACCAGTGCAATGAAAACAGAGATCTAGCCCTTTCTATTTTAGGGTGGTATGAAGGTTTTGAAAAAATCCTATTGGGGAGCAAGGGTAAAAGGAAAATAACTACGAGCACCCTGGAGTAGTTTCAGTTCACACGACCTCCGAGACTCTCCTGTCACCCAGCTCTGGCTGAGACGTGTTGGCTCGGCGAGAGCGGCTTCTGGATGAATCCTGGGTATACCGTGCTCCAGAGTTTCCAGGTTTTAAGACAGCTGCTCTTCAGCCTTCAACACTGTACAAAAGCTGAGCGCTGCTGAGGACTCCCGGGCTCTGGCTCCTCTCACCGGTTTAGGTGTTTTCACCCCCGCCAGAGAGGGCGCTCTTCCAGGGCAGGCGTGCTTTGCTTCTCCGACGCTTGGCCAGGTAGAAGGGCTCTCCGTTTCCAAGGCGCTATCCCTGTAACCTCAGGAAGTGTCTCTCCCTCTCAAAGCTTAGTTCTGGCTGTTGCCTTTTGATCTTCCAGGAAGTCCTCTGGCTCTCACCCATGCAGAGGGCCTTTGGGGGTGTCATGACCTGTGTGGTCCTTCTCCTCCCTTCCTCTCCTTCTATTCATCTCCTCTTCCTCCTCTCCCTCCTTCATCTCCCCATTCCCTCAGTCCTCTGCCCACTCCCTGGCTCACCCTCCTCCCCGTGCTCCTCCCTCCTCCTCCGGCTCCACTCCCCCTGTGTTCGCACTCCTCCCTCCTCCCCTTTCCCTCTTCCTTGCGCCCCTTCCTCTCCACCACGTGTGCGCCTCCCTCCTCTCCACACAGCACAACACTCCTCCCCCCCTCCCCGCCCGCTCCTCCCAGCTCCCTCCTCCCTCCCGCTCGCGCTGCACCGCTAGGCCGGGGCGCGGGCCGGGCGCGCGCTGGGTGGTCCGGCGGCCGGGGGCGGGCGGTAGCCTGCAGGCGTAATTGGCAGGCACGCCGTTGTAGCCGAGACCGCTTAATAAAGCATTACATATCTCACCGCTTCCATATTTCATTACCTCACGCGGAGCCTGTGAGAGGGCCCTAATGGGAGTCAGCTGTGTTTTTACTTTCTGTTGTCGGCCGGGGACGGGCTTCTCAGTGGATTCTTTGAAATGAAATAATGCGATGCACGCCGCGATAAGGGCCGGCCATAATGAGGCCCAGGCCGCCAGGCGGCTGCGATTGCTCCAGGTGTCGCGTATTTGGGCTCGGAGGACCAGGAGGAGGAGGGGGCGGCGCCGTAGGAGGATCGAGGAGGGGAAGGCGGTGGTCTGGGAGACGCAGACGGGAGGCCGAAGAGGGAGGAAGCGGAGTGCGACCGTGGCTGCTGGCCAGTCCTGGGACCCAGGTTCAATCCTTGCCTGGCCCAGGCCGGTAGGTGCCCCAGGCAGCACTCTCACAGCGCTGCTACATTGATGTCGGGAGTGCACTGAGGGCCGGAAAAGGCATCATTTACGAAGAGAGAGGAGCTGGCATCTTCCAGAGCTGAGATTTCTCCTATTTTCTTCAATGATCGCTCCCTGGACCCTAAGTTCTCTGGGGATGGGGTCTGTGTGCAGAAACAGTGGTCACAGACCCTGTGCTGAGTCCCATAGCTGCAGTCCCCTGACTGAAGGTGGCTGTTCGAGCTTCGGGTTTGAAAGGCCTCAAGGGTTTCCTTGATGCCAGCGCTGTCTCTTCTTGGAGGGGCTTTTGTCTTCTGGGTGTCTCTTAAATAGGCCCACTTCTCACCTTCTCCGGGATCAGATGTATAACACGCCCCCAGTCCTGTATGCAGCTCACACTGAAGGAACCTCTCCCCGATCCAATACCATTGCTCTGTTTACCTATGTCTTTTTGGGGCTCCCTTGAAGTATCAGCTCCTAAACAACCTTGTGATGTCTCCCTGGCTTGCCTGCCAGCACTTCCTCAGCTGCTTCACTTACAGAGTCCTCCCTAGCTCTGACCAGCTGCGAAACTCAGCTCTCCCCAAAGCCGGCAAGATTTCCCTTGGCAATGGCTCCGTTGATGCTGAAGGCCCTTCCCACGTGGAGTCCTGCGGGCACTCCTGTCAAGGCCATGATTAAGCTTTCTGGAAGACTTCTCACCATAGGCCCCATTGCTTCAAAGCTAGATGCACTCTCTTCCTTCCCTGAGCCTCGGTTTCCCCATATGTACAATGAGAAAGTTGGGGGCTAACCTCTAGGATAGACACACTCATGAACTAGCCTGAGGGGCAGTAGTTTCTGAGTTTGTGAGCTTACTATGTTAAACTGGCGACATTGGCTGGACTGCCATACTGGAGCTTTCCATGCTCTGCCTAGAGTCAGGTGCCCTGCATACATATGTGCGTGTCTGTGTGTTCACGTACCTGTAACAATGGTACCGGAGTTGGTGGAGCATGCTAACCTTTTCACAGCTCTCTAACTGCTTGGGACCCCTTGAGACAGGTGAGGCGGAGAGATACAAAGAGAGAGATTTGGGCCAAAGTCTTAGTCACTCAGCCTTTGGGAAGGGAAAAGTTGGGGGAGCCGAGCAAAGCAAGGTTCTGACCTAGCCCAGGGGACCAAGCTGCCCCCCCTCCCCCCCCAGTGCAGGACTCTCCTCTTCCACTGCAGTCTCTGTTTCTCTCAGGGCTCTTCATTGCCTGGTGACTGAGTTCAGGCCTGCATTGGAGGTCCCCCTGTCTGGAGAGCTCTCCTCAGGGCTGTCTACAAGCTTCTTCCTCACCCTCCACACCAGACCTCCCATTTTCCCCAGAGGCAGGCAGCCCCAAGGCGCGGGCCATGCTCCACGCCCTGGGAATGTATCTAAGTGCACATATCTCAGCCCAGCTCTGAGCTACTTCGCTTCGGGTCTCGAGGCCTGAGGTCAGGGGCTGAGCCCCCATCTAGCCCAGTGTGGACCTAGCACAAAGAGGATGCAGAGGCTGCTTGGCCATGTTGCATGGGCTTCGAGGCTCACTGAAAGCGTGTTAAAGTCCGTGCCTAGGGAAAATGTCCAGCAAACAGCAGCTAACCTCACCTGCCGTTCTTTCAGCGCTCTTGCCCTGGACTGGGATTTTTGTTGCAACCCATGTTTTATTCTTGTGATGTCTGAGATTGATATGATAAGCACATTTTGCCAGTGATAAAACCGAGGCTAAGTGATGTCAAGCAACTGACTCCAGACTGCAGAACTAGCAGAGGCAGAGCCAGGGCTAAAAAAAATCCAGTTCTGTGCCTCCAAGTTCAGTCCTTTCTGCATGCATCACACAGGCTCATTGCCAGTGAGCAAGGGAGCTCTCAGCGTCTGTCAAGCGGGCAGCTCTATTGATTAACATGCAAATGATTTTTTGAGAGAGGGCTTAAGTGTAGTTTGGTCTCAGCCAGCCACAACTGAGATTTGCAACCCAAGCTCTTGTCCTCACCAACCGCTTTGCTATCAGGTTTTCATCTCTAGAGTGATTGACGGGGTATTTTTTCCCCTCTCTGACCCAGAACACCAGGCCTCCAATACTACTGAAATGTTTGCACAATCTTGAAGCATTTATTTAAAAGTTGCTTTTCCCCAAAGGGCCTGGCCTCAGCCAGATCCTGAGCCAGATCCAAGAAAACAAACAAATCCTGTCTTTACAAGTTCTTCAGCTGGGCTCTGTGGGGTGGGTGGGGGCAGGGGTCCCCTGGGTCCTACCTTTTCCCTGGCTGTTTGACAGGCCCGCCCCCAGGGCGAAGAGCCCGCCTGCCTGTTTACAGCCCTTTCCAATTCACAGGCCAAACAGGAAAGGGGGAAGGGTCCCAGAGAGGGGGCCAATGTCAGAACTTACGAATAACACAGATGGATGTTCCTCAGTGCAGTCGGCAGCGAAGACGCTTGGTGGATGTCACTAAGTTGTGTTTCTCGAATGTTCTGCAGGGAGTGAGGCCACGCATTCTGTTTTGCAGGTCTCACCACCAAGTGCTGAGGTTCCTGCGCTGCTAACAGCATCCTGATTGGGACAGCATCCAGCGGAAATGTCTGCTCATTTTAGTGTTGGTGCTCTGCGTGCCTGGGTCTGTACCACACTTGGTGAACCTGGAAAAGTCCGTTCTCTTCATTGGCTATGACCATTCTGATTCAACCAGGGGCCTAGCTCCATCCCTGACACCGTCTGTTCTGAGCGATGTTTGCTCCTGTCTTTTCTCTTGGGCAGACAGGTGGGAAGGGAAGGAAGCTGCTATTTACAGAAGACATTGCTCGTGCCTGCCTGTTTAGAGCTCTGCTTCCTAGCTGCTCAAAGATACTCACTGCTAAACCTTTCTGCAGGTAAAGAGCCTAGCGTCGGCCTGGATCTCTCTTTTTTTCTCTTGGTCCTTATAGGACAGCACTGTCCATAGACTGGGTCTGAAACACATCTATTGTGTGTGCTGGGGTGTGGTCTGTTTCATTAGCCCAGGGGCAAGGCCAAGATGAGAGGGGATTCTGCAGCAGGGGATTCCAGACTTGGGAATGGCGTTCTCTCACCGTATCTTTTCCATCCACTTAGCTAGGGGCCAGATATCCTCAGATGAGTATGCCAAGGGCTATGGCTGGGATGGATGGGGGTCTGAGCCAGTCCTCTGAAGGGCTGAGGGAGGAAGCAGGGATGGAACCGTTTCTATTTTAAAATTTTAAAGGTTTATTTTTGTTTCTGACTATGTGTATGTGACTGCAGAAGCCAGAAGAAGGTGTGGAACACTGTGGGGCTGGAGTTGCAAATGATGTGAGCTGCCCGATGGGTGGGTGCTAGGAACTTATCTCTGCTCTTTGCAAAAGCAGTACTGTTTTTCTAACTAGCGAGCCCTCCATCTAGTCCACTTGGTAGGGGGCAGGGTTCCAAGTATTTTGATTGATTGTTGCAAAGCCTCCTAACATGTGACATCACAGAGTGTCGCTGGTGAGCCATCAATGGCTCTGGCCACTGCATCTCTGCTCCTGCAGAAGACACAGAGATAGTTAATGGCCTTTGTGCCCACCTCTTTGTCCTGGACCAGGCTAGGTGGTCACCTCTGTCTTTCCTTTTGGTTGCGCTCTCTGCAAGATCTGCCTCCAATGCTTTTCGTGTCCTCTTGGGCAGTGACGTTGGCTCATGAATCCCAGGATCTTCCTCTATAAAATGACTGTGGTAGAATGGCTTCGTAAGCACTCTGTGGCCATGAGGTGGAGCCTGATGTACACTGGGGTCACTGTTGTCTGTTGCAGAATGACTAATTGAGAACTGGCTGCCCCCCTCCTGCCAGGTAGACCCCTCTATGAGTAAATTGAGTGGAGCTTGGGTTGGGACAAATCTCCCCAATAGCTGTTGTGGGTATAGGCTGGGCTCTAAGACAAAACAAAGGAACAGTTGGCTATCATTTCTCTGAACTGAGCTCCCAAGCCTTTACTCATGGGTGATGGGTCAGTCTGGCCACGTGGAGGAGCAGGCCAGGCTTTCCATCTAGGAGCTCTGCAGGGCTGGAGCTTGTGTCCTCAGAGCTTAGCACAGAGCATGGCACAGAGCAGGCACTCATTAATCATGTTTAAGTTAACAAATAAACATAGCCCTGGGAAAAGAATTTTTGTTGCCAGCCTCAGCTCCCTTGTCTACTAAATGAGGATAATAGTATTTGACTCATATTCATTGTGAGACCAAAACTAGCAGTCCAGGGCTGGTGCAATTGCTCACTAGGTAAGGATGCTTGCTGCCAAGACTAAGGATCTGAGTTTTTAATGCTCAGAACCCACATAGTAGAGTCTTGTAATTTGTCTTCTGACCTACACACACACACACACACACACACACACACACACACAGACACGTAAATGTAAAGGAAAATATATCAGGGTTGTCCAAGAGCCTCCCAAATTATTGGCAATTGCTACTGCCCTTGGTTGCCCTCAAGAGGTGGAAGGAAAGTTTCTATTGCTGAAGACACCATGCACTTCAAACATAGGGCCAGAGGCCTCTAAGTTAGAACTGACCTGAAAGGCTCCTTCTCTGAGGCCTAGCTTATGCCACAAGGCATCTGCAAGCTTCCAAAGGAAGGAAATAACCGACGGCCCTATCAGCTGTATGACCTATGAACCACAACAACAAACAACATGGCATCATAACCCTAAGAGTGTACTAGTGGTACATATTGTGGTAATCAAATGTGCACTTTGTGGTAACCAAAAAAATCTCTCATTGGACACAAGACACATTCAACAAGTGGGAAATCATGCCTAGTACTGGAAATCTAGCTAACTATCCAGGACTAATGGAGTCATGAATCTTGGAGGAGAACCTACAACCTCTACTTTATTTAACTAGCATAACCCTTACCTACATTCTAAATATTTGTCCTTATACCCACAGATAAGTGTAGTCATCACCCCTCATCAAGGGAATTTCTCTTTGCAACAGAGACTGTTATAGAAAAACAAAATCAGTCACAGAGCAGAGGTGTGGAGCCCAGTCCCAATGGAAACATCTGCAAGGCAGCTGCCACACCCAAGGCTCAGAGATCACTGCAGAAGAGGGGCAGAAAGATTGTGTGAGCCACATCATCAGGGAGTTTGATGTGAGACTGTCACATTTTGAGATCTCTTTAGGATGTCGGAAGCTGTTCACATATAGTCTCACCAACATGGTTGCTGAAACAGGAGCTGAACAAGGACAGTAGAATGCTAGCATGGACAGGGAGTAGGGGGCCCAGGAGACCTCAGCTCTACACAAATAACTATAGGCAACCAAAGAATGCTGAGAATAAGAGAAATAGTCTTCTCCAGGGAAGAGTGAACCAACTGGCTATCTAATACCAAATGGTTACCCTCGAAACATACATTATATTCATAACGTTATATAGACTGAGCAGAATATATATATATATGTATTTAGGAATATATGTATATATTACATATATATGTAATATGTACATACATATACATATATGTATACATATATTATGTAACAATAATTAATGAAAAATGGGGCCACGAATTTGAAAGCGAGTGAGGAGAGTTATACGGGAGGGCTTAGGTTGAAGAAGACAAAATTATATAATAATATTGTAATCTTAAAAGTAATAAGAAATACTATAAAAAGAAAAAAAAAGGAAAAATAGCAGTGCATGCAAAGTACTTAGAATAGCATCTAACAAACACTGAGCGTGCTCTCATGTGCTTACAGAAATAGGTTCTAGGAGGAGGTACTTGGTTTGTGCAGTGTCTCACAGTAGGCAATGGGAGCTAGGGATGGAATTCAGGGTTGTCTGACTGCTGCATCTGAGATATTAACCACTGCTGTATAGTGCCTGCATAATCATTACATATAATAACTATTAATTGGCTCACAGAATTCTTTTTCTCTGTTGCCTTTCTTAGACAGTGAGATGGCCAATATGAGGTTAACATTGTAGAGTGAAAACTTTCTACAGACTCTCCACGGCCATCCACTCCAGGCAAGCCATTTGATCTTGGGAATCCAACAGCTAAAGGGATTCTAACAAAAAGTTGGCAAGGACCAAGGTAGCATGAAAAAAGAAAACCCCATCACTCTTGTCGTTTATAGTTTCTTCATCTCCCTGAGGGGGGAGCAGCCTTACCAGGTCATAGAGGAAGACAATGCAGCCAGTTCTGATGAGACCTGATAGGCCAGGGTCAGATGGATGAGGAGGAGGACCTCTCCTATCAGTGGACTTGGGGAGGGGAATGGGAGGAAATGAGGGAGGGAGTGGTTGGGAAGGGACGAGGGAGGGGGCTACAGCTGAGATACAAAGTGAATAAACCATAATTAATAAAAAAATAAATAATTTTTTAAGAATACAGTTTCTTCAAAAGAGCGATGCTGAGTTGTGTGGTGTAGCTGAAAGCCAGTCATTCTCTATGAGTCTTTCCGCTTCTCTGTCCTGGGGCAGGGCTGCAGGGCCATGGCACATCTTCCCATACCCATGCACTAGGCAGGCTGGCTCAGGTTGCTCACCCATCCGAGTGCCAAGTGGGAACAGGGCCATGCTCTCTCCCATTGTATCTTCCGTGTGTTCCAGTGGGTCTCCAGACGGGCACTACAGCTGCCAGGTGTCACCAGGCCAAGCCTAACTGTGAAAAGAGCTCCAGGCTGGGTAAACAGTCTCCTACTCCAGAGGATGTGCATACACAGCATTGGTTGCCGGGGTAATTGTCCACCTCGAGGACAAGCTTAACCCTTTTTCCTTGTACTGCTGCATCTCCAGATCCACCTTCTAATGCCCACTGCCACGATGCTCCTGGAAGCTGTCAGGAGCCACTGGGTCCACACACATCAAAACACTGCAGATTCAGAGGAACACTGAGTCCACAGTTCCCGGGAGGCCACCAGTTCCCCTGCATGCTTCCAGCAGGCCACGCGGCCACCGCATTAGGGAAGCAGTTATGGGCAGTTACGGCTGTTCTCACCCCGTGAGAGCGCCTTCCTCCATGGCGGCATTGCAGGGGGTGCACCTGGACCTTCTCCACTTTTAGGCCTTCCAAGTCTTCTAGAGGCTCTCAAGTGCAGGGTTAGGTTGTCATTATTTTCCCTAGGAATGTCAGCTTGACACAAATCTTGCCATATTTGTTTCTGAGTGGCCTGGACAGTCCCCTCATTGGAATTTTTCTGTTTCTCATTCCCTCCTGTTAATTGCCTTAGTACTTTGCAAAGCTGATTTACATGCCCCTCTGTCACTCAGGTCCTCTGGAGCCTCTCCTGCATCACCATGGGGTTGGGGGCGGGGCTCAGCAAAGGCCACAGAAGCTCGCCAGTTCTAATGTTCCTGCTGAATTAACTTCCTTCTTAACTCAGGGGCACAATCCTGTCTCACCTAGCCAACCAGGAATGAAACAGCATTTCTTTCATGCCCAGTTCCCTCATTATCCTTTTTACCTTATTTTCTCCCTCTTTACTATTTCCATAGGCTCCAGGTTTTGGGGTTCCAGAAAGAGCTAGCTATTCAGCACAGATGTAGTTTGTATTTTTTGTCCCCTCCCCCACCCATAAGAAATGGCAAGCTTGTATTTCTACTGCATCATCTCCTTTATTCAATTTGCCTACTAAATCAGCTGCTAACTTTGAGGACTTCACCTGCATGTTTTTGTCTGGTTATAGCTCCTCTCTTATGTGGACTAAATATTTCTGTGCAGACAGCTGAGCTTCAATTACCACCCACAGCAGAGGGAGGCAAATTCCGCTGTTGTTTCCTTATGGTCCAATTTCAATAGTTTCATATCCTCTGTTCGTTCCTTCCTTCCTTCCTTCCTTCCTTCCTTCCTTCCTTCCTTCCTTCCTTCCTTCCTTCTTTCTTTCTTTCTTTCTTTCTTTCTTTCTTTCTTTCTTTCTCTCCTTCCCTCCCTCCCTCCCTCCTTAGTTCCTTTCTTCCTTCCTTCTCCTACCCTACCTCTCTTTCTCCTTCCCTCCCTCCTTCCCTCCTTCCTTTCTTCCTTCCTTCCTTCCTTCCTTCCTTCCTTCCTTCCTTCCTTCCTTCCTTCCTTCCGTCCTGGCATCCCCATACTTGCTTGGTGGACCACATTCATCAAGAAGAAACATTTTTTTTTTTTCTGTAAGACAGAGTAAGACAGCCCTACTGGGATTTTTCCTGTGGATGTCCCCTGAAGCAAACAGCTCTACTTCTGCTGAACGTCTTGTCACCCATAGCAGGGACACTGCAATTATTGCCATAGCGAGAAGTCACGTCATCCCATACTGCGACAGGGGTTGGAGGATGGATTCATCAGGACTGTTCCCATGGATGCCTCAAATGCCTTAGTTTTTGGTTGCATGTCTCATCCTGCACAGCAGGGGCTAGAAAACTGATGTTCTTAAACTCATCTTTGGTTTTATTTGGGTGCCAAAGGTTGTAATAAGATTTCCTGGGAAAATGTTATTAGGTATATATTCATCTCATATAGTTCATCAATGATAGATGAAAGTAACACTTGGATCCAAGTTGGCTTGGTGAACAGTGCATTTATCGGACTTACTAAAACACCCATAACACTGAAAAGTCCCATGCCAGAACAGGTGGCAGCCTCTTGACAGCTCTAAAGATGGAGTCCCCTCCTTTACTAACCTTCTGTCCTCTGTAAGATCCTAGCACCTCTTGAGACTATGTGCAGATAAGGGAAGATTTATGGGAGATAGGAGGCAAGAAGAGGTGTCTGTGATCTCAGATGAGGAGCCGATGAACCTCCCTATACAGTACTTCTGTGGAGGAATATTGCCAGGTCTCATATTGTGACTGTGACAGCTGCTCTGATTTTCAAATAGTGATGGCCATGTCGTGCTTGCAGGATAGTGTTTCAACAACATTGCCAGGCAATAGCCAAGGTCCTCTAGCTGGTGCACTCTGGCTCCATTCCCATCTTCTTGTCCAGCATTCTTGAGCTCCGGGCCAGTTGTGTGTGTGTGTGTGTGTGTGTGTGTGTGTGTGTGTACTCCATGGCACAAGGTCCCAGCTTCTCCCAGAGGAGAAGAGGTTGTAGGCCTAGATGGTGTGAATACTCTTGTCCTTGTTTTCATGCCTCACCAATCCCTTCAGCTTCTATTTGCCTCATAACACAGAACAAGTCTCTTATTGAAGTTATGTTCAACACTGTCTGTGACCTAGGACTTGCCTACATGATGGTGCCCCATAACACCTAGCTTTCTCTCTGTTCACTCATGTGGATCAAGCTCAGGTCTATGAATCCATGGATCATTATTGTCAGTATCACTACTCAGAGCTTCAGTTTGTAAGACCAAATTTTTTTTTCTTTCCAGTTCAAGAGATTTTTCTTGGAAGTAGAGGAGCCGAGTCACACATTTGTTCCTACCATAGAGAATCTATTTGTCCATCCGTCCATCCATCCATTGGTCCATCTTTTGGTCCATCTGTCTGTCCATCTGTCTGTCCATCTATCCATCTGTCCACCCACCCACCCATAATTTGATCCACTGTCCATTCACCCACCCACACACCCACACACCTACATACCCATTCATCAGTCTGTCCATCTGTCTATCTGTTTATTTTTCTGCCTATCCATTTATCCACCCACCCATTTACCTATCCGTCTCCCTGCTCATCTACTTATCCATCCATCCATCCATCCATCCATCCATCCACTCATCCATCCGTCCATCATCCATCCACTGATCCATAACTCTCCTGTCTACCTGTATGGACTTCCATCCTTCCATTCAGCCATGTATCTGTTCAATAAGCATTCATTTATTTTTTTTTCTTTTTGGTTTCTTAAGACAAGAGTTTCCCTGTGTAGCACTGGACACCCTGGAACTTGCTCTATAGACTAGGCTGGTTTTGAACTCAGTGATTTACTTGCATCTGCCTCCTGAGTTCTGGGATTAAAGGTGTGTACCCGCCTGGAATATAAACATTCTTTTCTTGTCTCAGTCTTCCCTACTTCTTTTCTTGTGTCAAGTCTGCCCAAATGCCAGCTTTTTTATCTTGTGTCTGGTTTTTGACTGCTCATGAGGGATGAGAATGGCTTCCTTCCTCCGTTGCCTCTCACTCACCTATATTTTCTTAAAGGCCAGACTCAAAGGTCACTTCCTTCCTCTACCTTATCAGCTCCCCATACTGTGCTTCTTTCTATTCCTAATGGCTTGTCCCTTTCCGGGACATGTATTTCATAGCATTGTTTCAGGGTCTGTTGTCATGGAGCCCTGCTCTGACTCTAGCAGGTTAGCCTTTTTGGACAGTTGTTTGGGTCACACACTGCAAAAGATTATGTCCAAACTGGAGCTAGCATCTGCTTAGAGGCAAAGGTATACAAAGGTATACCACTGCTGTTCTCCAACAAAGTGCTCAACTGGCAGATCTGTTCCAGAGGGCCTACCTTTTTGATTTTCTCACACAAATGTTTTTGAAACTAGTTTTGGCCTTGCTCTGATTTGGAGTTCCTAAAAGCCAGGTCTGTGGTGGGTTTGTTTAACAGCCTAGCACAGAACCACTGGGCCCTAGAACCCCATGAACATTCTTGGGGCTGAGAGGAGCCAGCTGTGCCCAGCAACTCTCTCCTCTCTGGGTGGTGGAGGGACAGGACTCTCCTAGCCTGTAGGAACGATGCTTCCAGGTTGCTACAGCGGTGGTGGCAGCTTTGTTTGGAAATTCCCCAGTAAGTGGTGTTTGGGAGCTTGTCTCCTGGGGATCTTGAGAGCTTGGTGGAGGACCCGAAGATTGTGGCTCCTCCAAATATTGTTTTAAACTGATTGATGCCACGTCAGGCAGAGGAGGGACAGGCGTTTTTCATACATTAAAAACAATAAGTTCTGGGCCAAGCTGAAATTATTTTACATTTCTGAGATAAGAGGCAGGGGGAGGGCAAAGACGATGTTTGAGGATGTTTCAACCTCAAAATCATTAGTCACTGTCCTGGCGGGCTACACAAATAAATGATCAATGCACAGAGAAACACGGCCTCCGAGGTGTTTGCCCAAGACCACTTATGTGTCAAACAGACTTATTAGATGTGAAGGGAATGGTTATTTGGACAAAGTGAAAGGAACATGTGCAATAATATTGTAAAATGTTTATTAGTCTAGAGTGTGCTGAACGTTCCTAAAATATATCAGCTTCTCAGCTTGCATTTAATGTACTGCTATAAATGATATCACATCCTTTCGAGCCGATTTTCTGCTTAACGCTAAGCTGCTTTGCTGGGGGAAACTGTGTTTTCAGATTCCAAGTATGAAAAACACAGTGGGGTTAAGCTCTCTCTGTGCTCTCTGCCTCCCCAACCTGTTCCCTCCCTGTAAAAACGTGTCCTATGTCCAGCAGGAGGTGTGGGACAGTGGGTCGAACCAGGTGGTGGTTGAAAAGGAAAAAGGTGGAGAGCCAGCCTTTGTGGCAGGAGTTCTAGCCTGAGAGTCTGTGTATGAATCCTCTGCTGAGTGACCTCAGAAAGTCTCTTTTCCCTCTCTGAATCTTAGCCCTTTCATATTGGAAAATGAGAATAATGGCAAGAGAGGTCCTCAGAGTTTAACATTTACATACTCTTAAGTCCCGGTTTGCTGAAATCATAGTCAGGAAGAGTGAAGGTGATTTTGAAACTGAACAAATAAAGTGCTATAGGAGAAAAATTATCATTAAAAATAAGTGATTTTTGGCAAATTCCAGCTCATTTTCTAAGGCCCAACTAACGTCCTCCACTGGGAGGTCTTCAATGACCCCCTGCACAGTCTGCCTTTGATCTGATGGCTCGTTCTCTTTGCCCACCAGCCAGTCACACAGCTGGTGCTCAGAAAATAGTGAGTGTGGGCTGGGGACGTGTCATTCCCACTCCGCTCCCCCTCTCTTAAAGGCGGGAAATCGAGGCAGGAACAGTTGGGGGTGATGAGGACCTCAGGTGGTAGGTAAGCACAGAGGCAGGCTTCATTGAGCAGCTCATTTAATGGTGGTGGGGGGGAGGGGACAAAGGCTATTTAAACCTTTGGGCTGTGGGTAGAGGCTTTCAGGATGCGTGCTGGGAATGCTTCATTTGCATGAAGAGGAATTTCAGGTGCTTGCTGGACACGGCCTTATAAGGAGGAGAGGAAGTTTAACTTGTAACCTGCCCCCCCCAGCTATGTGAGCCCCTCAAGGGTGTTAGAGGTGGGTCCCCCTGGCCCCAAAAGGCTATGTGTGCTGGGACATGCTGGTCTAGGCAGGGGAGGGAGTGGTCCTTACTCCTACTGCCCTCTAGATGAGATTTCCAGGGTTGGGCATGACTTGACCTCATTCCTGTTTCTCTCTGTTTCATGATACCCTGGCTCTACAAGCTGGTGAGACCTCTAGACGCTATCCAGTACCTGCTGGTGTGTAAGGATGGGACCAAATCTGTCTGGGTATGCCCATAAGAGGGCTACATAGAGGGACCTGGATAACCCCTACAGCCTTGGCCCTTGGTGGGGGTGGCTGGATATGTGATAGGCTGTTCATAGCATCGGCTGAGGCTCACGGTTACAGAGTGTACAGGTGGATGGAACGGGACAGGGCCTGGCTTCTTGGCTGGGTAACTTTCCCTCCAAGGTTTGCTTCAAGGACCCTTAGGATGGCATTCTGGGAGCTCAGCTGGTGGTCTGGTGTTACTTGGGTATCTCTGTTGCGAGCACTGGCAGCTGTACTGAGTGACTGCCAAGGGTCCTCCAGGTCTTTAGTTTGGGCAGCTAGTGGTTGGCTGGAGTAGGGCAGTAGGAACAACCTCTAGTCTTGCCCTGAATACTCCTCATCTTGGTCCCTTGGCTGGCTGCACTCGGAACCTGGTCCTGGGCCTCTCACTTCCACCTTAGCCCCAAAGAGACAGAGGCTCAGGGCTCACTGCCTTGCTCGGTCTAGGATGGAGCCTCGAGCTAAGCGCCTGAATGGACTTTCTGGGTTGTTGTGGGTGGGCTAGGCTGGTGGTGGGTGGGTCAGGACGTTCTGTAGCCTTCAGCTTTCTCATTACAGTGTAATCTAGACTCAGCACCACACCCACCCTGATGCTGACCCTCTGGCTGTATTTCCTCCCCCTCTGCCGTAGCACCTGCCTCCCCTCACAGGACACAGCCCTCCAGCTTCACACTAGCAGAGGCTGCTTGGCTGCTGTGGCCAGGCCTGAGCTTTTCGTTTCGACTGAGTCTAACACAAGGACTTCTGTTTGATGGCTCTTATGTCCCACAGAGTCTTGGCTGTATGTTGGCAGGTGGGAGGAGAAACTGAGAATGTCAAGAGGCTCCTAGGGTAGTACTCTCAACCTGCCCACCTGAATCTAGTCATGTGGCCTCACCTGATTGCACAGGAGGTTGAGAACAAACTTCAACTATGTATCTACGGGGCATAGCAGCAAGTTTGGGGAGCAGTCCTCTACCACAGTGCCTCTACCACAGCAGCCAAAACCGCTTCCTTTCTCTTCCACAATCTTGTGACTAGGCAGCAGGATTAACACACACCATCTTTTTCAGTCAAGAAACAAAGTTCAGAGAGGCTGTCCACTTCACTAAAGTCACACAGCAAGTGGTGTTAGGGCCATCTGTTGGACAAAAGCCTGCACTTCCTGGCCGAATGTGGCCATTCTCTCCACCCTGGACATCCTCCACTGGCTCTTCTGGCTCTTTAGGCTCTTTTTAATCTCTGCTCAGTATCAGAGGTCTCCAGGGACCTGGGTAGGGGGGCTCTTGGAGAGTCACCCACCTCTGTACCTGGCTTGGTACACATAGGGGAGGCAGGGGCTCAACACAGGTCACTCAGAAGAAATACTCCCTTCATATCCTGGGCAGGAAGAGGCTGTCTGAGAGGAAGGCAGGAGGGAACTTGCCAGCAAGGCCCACACAGGAGCATCTCAGAGAGCCACAAGCACATGTAGTTGATTCCATCTTCTGAAAGATGGTCAGCACCTGACTTACTACCCATGAGCCTCCCTTCAGGAGACCCAACTTACCCTTTCCTGTCTCTGTGAGTTGGCTCTCCCTGCTGGCCAATGACTTCCCTTCTCTCTGCAGTCGCCACTCCCATCCCAGCACACCCAGCACTGAGCCACCGGTAGCTGTGGCCACAGCAGGGCGTCCTGCCTCCTTAGGCCATTGGAAGGTTGTGGGTGGGATGATGGGCGGCCATCGGAAGGCTTCCTGGAATCTGGCCCCAGCAGGCTTGGTTTCTGGGAGGCACACACAGGTACAGAACCAGTCAATAAACCCTCTCCCTGGAGGCATCCGAGGCTGGCTGTATGTCTCTACTCCTGATGCCAACAGTCCCAAATTCTTTCACCTAAAAACAGCTTCATTATTGCTGGCTCAGGGTTATGTTTCACTGGCTTTGTTTCCTTGCACACCAGGAGGAATCCCCCTCGAGGCTTCCTATATCTTATATGGGTGATGATTACCCAGCTGATGGTCTCTATTCTTTTTGTTCTTGCTGCTTAAATGCTTTTGTCTTGGGTCATTACATGTACAGTTACTCTTCAGGCTTAAACTTGCAGCCTGACAGCTTTTCAGAGAGGTTTTTGCAGAAAGGGATCACCTCCAGTCATGGAGTCCCTCTGAACCCATGGATCTTGGTGTTTGATTCCTATTGCTTGTGTCTGTGTCTGACTCTGGGAAGGAGTCTGTGTGTGTATGTGCATGCATGCTTGTGTGTGTGTGTATGTGTGTCTGTGTGTGTGCATGTGCAGTGGCTTTCCCTGTCACCTTCATTTCTATATCCCCAGCTTTAAGGCACAGTGATGGGCCATTACAAGTATCCGTTTACCATACATGTAAATAAATAAATTTAACATTCAAATTAGAAAGTGGTAGAAATGAATGAATGCATAGGATGTGACAAGTGAAGGCTCTGAGTGGATTTACATGATGAGCAAATGGGTGTGCAGACATGTGAGTGAAGGAAGGAGTAAGTGAATGAGTGAGAGAGTGGGTATATTCCCTGAGGAACCCAGTTACTTTAGCCCTGTGGCAGAACAGCAGGCAGAGCGGATCATGAGGTGAGGTCCTCAGTGCATATGTGGGCATTTTGCTGGGTGCTGTGCAGGTGTGTGTGTGTGTGTGTGTGTGTGTGTGTATTTGTGCTGCATGTGCTCCTGGATATGCTCCTGTGCTGTGTGTCCCATGTGTGCACACATTTCAGTGTGTGGGCTCTTGGATGTACGTGTGACAGGGACAAGGCTGAAGAAGCCAGTCCTTCAAACCACGGCCGAGGCATTACCCCGTGTGTCCACTGTCTCCCAGAGGATGGCATCGGCTTGGGAATTTTGCTCCTTTGCCTCAAAAGCGACAGGACTGTTGCTGGAAAGTTCTCCAGAGAAGGCCGTGTGTGTCCGTGCAGATTCTTAAGGGCTGTCTAGCAGGCAGGACACAGGAAGAAAGTACGTGAGGGTGCCCAGCAGAGGTGCCCACCTTAGCCAGGAAGAAGCTCAGCAGCGCTGGAGACCTGTTCCTGGCACTGAGAGATCGCACAGAGCCACCTCAGAGGCTCCAGAGGGGAGTGTAAGTTTCCCAGAGGGTCAAGAAGGCGTGGCATCTGCGCTTGCTTTGCCTCAGCCTTTCTCACTGGGTAGAGCTCTTTTTAGCCACCAGATCTGTCACCCTTACACAGCATGGCAGAAGTCACTACAGGTGTGCTGACAAAGTTAGCATCTTCTGTCTTCAGAAAGTTCTCAATTTAACCATCATCCCACCCACTGTCTTTTCTGTTACCTGACATGGGTCAGGTGATCAGGGAGATGGAGAAGGTCTCCAAGGTAGGGTTGTGGCCTGGGAGGTACATTCTCTGTAAGGGGCTTGATCAGATCCTCTCCAAAGCCATATGCTGCTGTGCCCTCTGCAGGACCTAGAGTGTGCACTAACTTCAAAGCAGACTCTTTTTTTTCTATATAACATTTTAAAAAATTTATTACAATTTATTCACTTTGTATCCCAGCTGTAGCCCCACCCTCGTTCCCTTAAAATCCGGCCATCCTCTCCTCCCTCATCTCCTCCCAAGCCCCTTCCCCAGTCCACTGATAGGGGAGGTCCTCCTCTCCTTCCATCTGACCCTAGCCTATCAGGTCTCATCAGGACTGGCTGCATTGTCCTCCTCTGTGACCTGGTAAGGCAGCTCTGCCTTCAGGGGGAGGTGATCAAAGAGCCAGCCACTGAGTTCATGTCAGAGACAGTTCCTGTTCCCTTTACTAGGGTACCCACTTGGATACTGAGCTGTCATGGGCTTCCTTTGTGCAGGGAGTCTAGGTTATCTCCATGAATGGTCCTTGGTTGGAGTATCAGTCTCAGAAAAGACCCCTAGGCCCAATTTTTTTGGTTCTGCTGTTCTTCTTGTGGTGCTCCAGACCCTTCCAGGTTTTTCTATCTCCCTGTTCTTTCAAAAGATTTGCTGCACTCTGCCCAAAGTTTGGCTATGAGTTTCAGCATCCACTTTAATACCCTGACGGGGAGAATCTTTCAGAGGCCCTTTGTAGTAGGCTCCTGTCTTGTTCCTTATTTTTACCTTCTTCTGATATCTATCCCCTTTGCCTTTCTGAATGAAGATTGAATATCTTACTCAGGGTCCTCCTTCTTGCTTAGCTTCTTTATGTGTACAGATTTTAGAATGATTATCCTACACTATATGTCTAATATCCACTTATAAGTGAGTATATACCATGTGTGTCTTTCTGATTCTGGGGTACCTCACTCAGGATGATCTTTTCTAGTTCCCATCATTTGAAAATTTCATGATTTCCTAGTTTTTAATTGCTGAGTAGTATTCCATTGTGTAAATGTTCCACAATTTCTGTATCCATTCCTCAACTGAGGGACATCTGGGTTGTTTCCAGGTTCTGGCTATTACGAATAAAGTTGCTATGAATATGATTGAGCAAATGTCCTTGTTATATACTTGAGCGTCTTTTGGATATATGCCTAGGAGTGGTATAGCTGGCTCTTGAGCAGACTCTTTACAGAGGAAATAAAGTTAAACGCATCGATACAGAAACAGGGAGTGTAAAAGCTGCTGAATGAAGGTGATGGCTGAGGTTGGGATGATGGTTTTACAGCCCAAGGAACCCCAACGATGCCAGATAACCCCTAGAGGGTCATCTAGGCATGTGGAGCAGGTTCTTATCACCTATGGAAGGGACCAACCCTTCCATACTACCTGGGTACATACCAGTAACCCCAGCAGAGGCTGGGGCAGGTGTGGTGGTGCACACCAGTAACCCCAGCAGAGGCTCACGCAGGTGTGGTGGTGCACACCAGTAACCGCAGCACAGGCTGGAGCAGGTGTGATGACACACACCTGTAACCCCAGCAGAGGCTCACGCAGGTGTGATGGTGCACACCAGTAACCGCAGCACAGGCTGGAGCAGGTGTGATGACACACACCTGTAACCTCAGCAGAGGCTCACACAGGTGTGATGCTGCACACCTGTAACCCTAGCACAGACTGAGCCAGGTGTGATGGTGCACACCTGTAACTGCAGCAAGAAACTGAGGCAGGAGACCTGCAGGTCTGAGGTCAGCCTGGGCTCCGGGGAGAATTTTGAAAGCAACAACTGAAAAACAATATTGAAAGGAAACGAGAAGCTCCCCTGCTCCTGGGACTTGGTTCCCCTTGAGAGACCCCTGACCTCTGTTGTCTGTTATCTGGAGTGCTAAGTGCTTCACTCGGCAGTTCCGCTCTGGTCACTCTCCAGCGAGTGGGTGCAGGGAGGCTTTGGTGTCTCCATTCATACGCATCTCACTGGGGTAGCATCCCACCAGAACCTTCCTATCAGGAAGCTGAAAGGAAGAAGGGCCTCTCCCCTCATCCCATGGCATCTAGAGGGTGGCCCAGTCCACGGGGAGGACAGGCCTTAGTACGGTGTGGTCACCAATTGCCACACACATCAGGCCTCTCAGAGGCAAGAGATATACTGTGGACAAGACCCTGGGTAGGCAGCCGGCTCCAGCTTTGATGGGTGGAACGCTCACTTGATCAGGCTGTGCTCTATGACCGACTGTAAATTCTCAGTGAAACGGCCCCATTGGGCCTAATTTCAGCCACTTAACCCAGAGGTTGCATTCTTGAATCGTTCTGCCAAATGCATTTGTCTGCGTGTTGGGAGAGCGCAGCCGAGCGCCCGAAGGCAGCAGCTGCGCTACCGCTGGGCTTTCTCACCTGCTGGTTCATGTTGGAAGTTCATGGTCTTCTCTCTGCCCCAGGAGCCCAGCTGGCTTCTGGAGTGGCTTGTTTTAAGCGTAGGGCTGGGCTGGCCATCTCTGTGCCTGTTGGCCGGAGACCAGAAGATAGGCAACTTGGACAGACCTGGTCAGGCCTGCAGACCCTGCAGAAATGATGATTATTTAAGTCCTATTGGCCAAACAGCAGGAATGAATGGAACTGAGGAGACCAAGGTCACAGTTGGTGGGTCCCAGCGGTGCCAGAACAGCCTGTCAGCAGAGCTCCCCAAGCGGGTGCCTGTACACAGCTGGGTCAGACTACAATAAAGCACCATCATAGCAGTCAAGTAATACTGAAGCAATTGCTCAGCACAGTCAAACCACCAATCGCCGTGATCCAGCACCTCTCAAACACCCCATCCTTAGAACTAAACTAAACCCAAACAGCAGAGCAACTCAACAACCAGCGTGCAGGTCAAACAATGCCAGAACAATGGGTCGGCTGGGTCAAATAATAGCAGCACACTCAGGTTCTCATAAACAGCCAATCAACAGCCTCAAACAATGTCCAAATATTTGGATTAATTCACCCAAACATCCAGTCAGTTCAATCAAGCCCAGTCAGCTGAGCTAATGAATGCCAAAACACCTATCCAACTTAAATAGCCACTCTAACCGTGACAAAACAACTGGTCCACTTGGTGAAACCGCTCATCACCACAGCCAAACAAGCATTCAACCCAGTCATACTGAGCAAAAGCCACAGGTCATACCGGCCACCACACAGTAACAAAACACCCACTCCATCCTGTCAAACAACCACTCAGGCAGGAAAGTCTGTGTCTAAACATCCAGTCAACTTCACGATTTGCTGCCTTCCTCCACGCAGTGAAACCCAAACAGCCACTTAACTTGGTTAAAGGAACAAGGCATGCCTGGATCTCTGGACACGCCTCTCCTGCCCAGTACTCTTCAACAAAGACTCAAAGGAGGAGGTCCACACAGCCAACAGAAGGGTCCTTCACCAAAGTGCCCAATCAGTGCAGTCCCTCAGCAGTCAGGAAGAAACCAGCCCTGTCTGGTGATTAACTCTCAGTGGGAGATGGAGTTTTTCTAGCCAAAGTGGCTGAGGGTGGCTGGGTGACTTGGCAGAACAGTTTCTGGGCCTTCTCCCTGTGCTGTGGGTGGGAGAAAGAGTCCTTGCTGCAGAGCATTTGAAGAGGGACGTGTGTTATATGGTGGGGTGCTCTGCTCGGCACCCTGCAGGGGGTAGCAAGCCTGTGTGCTGGCTGAGCTAGTTCTCAGTGTCAGACACCAGCAGCCCCGGCAATAGCCTGCTGTCATCATAGGGACCGGAGCTCTTTCACGTAGAACCCAGGTCGCCTCTGAGCACCTCTGTCCAGAGCCCAGCAACTACAATGACACTAATGAGCAGGAATGCGCCAGGTACTGGGTAAGAAGCTCGTTATAGGCTCCATGGCATGTCTACTACCCCCCATTGTCCCCATTGCACAGGTGACGTTCCCGGAGGTTCCCAGAAGTGAAGAAAGTTGCCTGAGTCCACAGGACCTTTGATATACTTACGGAGGGAAGGTCAAGGGAATGACTTGGCCTGGCCTGTACAACACTGAAGATGTAGGTAAGGTGGCACATAAGGAGCCTCTCTCTCTTTCTGTGTGTGTGTGTGTGTGTGTGTGTGTGTGTGTGTGTGTAGGCTTCAAGGGAAGAGGAGGCACTTTACTCCAGTGGAGACTCAGTTGTAGAAAGGTCAGAGTTCTGAAGAGCACCCTCTCAACTTAGAGCCAACCCTGGTGCTGAACTCTCGTGCTCAGGAATGCTGGACAGGGACCAGTTTCCCCAGAGGCCAGCAGTTCCTGGGTTACAGGGATGGCTTTTAGGACAGGGAAAGAGACTTCCTGGGTGCAGGTCAGGGCCCACTCCTGACCACAGTTGACTCCCCCTATCCCCCCTTTGATTCAGGGAGAGGCATGTCGAGTCACCTCCCTGCATTAGTCACAGAGCGTTTTGTTGAAGCCTAACACAAATCACAAGGGCAGGAAATGTCGTAAAGAGAAAAATAATCTTCTGACGGAAAAATAAATTATCAGCCGTGTTCTGAAGGAAAAGAAACATTCTTAAATAATTTCTCTTGCTGTTGGTATTGGCTGGCAGTGTGGGCCAGCCAGGCAAATGGTAATTTTTAAATTAGATTATACATTATGTCATATTAGTTTTATATTAGAAAAACAAACGGGATCAAGGAAGAAGTGCCAAGGTTGGCGGCTGGGCCGGCCACGTGACAGCTGCGTTTTCACTGCAGCTTGTTTAATGATTTAGGGGGTGGGGAGGCGTGGAGCAAGCATTCAGCCTGCCATGGTTCAGCATGGACTTATGGCATGGAGACGGGCTGCACACGGAGGGAGGGAAAGACGACACGGAGGCCGGGCCCCTGTGGGTATGAATAGCGGCACCCTCAGACCGTGGCCTTCCCAACCTTCCTCTGGGGGACTCTGTGCTCTCCAGAGGGGCTGGCTTAGAGTCCAACCACCATGGCTGGTAAAGGCCAGAGGCGGCAGCAGGTAGATAGTCCACACAACACTCTCCGGGAGGAGACGCTGGTGTGGGTGGTCCTGTGGGTGTCTCTGCTTCTGCATTGGGCTCTCCTAGAGCCATAGCAAGGCTAGATGTCTGTGTCTCTCTTGATTGCAAAGCCGGAAAAGTTATGAAGAGATGGACGATGGACTTAGGGTGGGAAATCACCTTCCCAAGGCTCTGCATCAGACTGGTCCCAGGGACCATTAGAGAGGCAGGGTAAATACATCAGGGATCTGTGACCATGTCTGGGGGAACCGGCACACCTTGTAATAGAATTGCTGGGACCTGTGACCATAACTACCACGCCGGGTCTGAGGCTTATGCTGTCATGAAATACACAGTGGGCTTTAGTGACAAGATTCTTGAGAGCTAGTGTGGAGCAAGAGACACTGAGTTGCTGGTTAAGAGGGTTGTTTCAGTTGCTGAAGCATCAGACAGACCTCTGACCCCAAAGCCTCATTGTCCCTTATACTGGGCTCCATGAGCTGCAGTTATCTGCATGTCGATCTGGGCAGGTGTTTCTTAGCCACCAGTGAGCTTCTCTAAGACAGAGGGATCAGTCTGGCCTGATTATCTCTGAAAAGGTCACACTTGGCATAGAGCGTCAAACCACTCTGGATAGTCACAGAAAAGGCAGGAGAAATGAGAAGCCCAGGTGCTTACATAAGGAAAGGTTCATTGATCAGGGCTTTCAGGTCTAGGGGATCCCTTAGTATTTATGTGCAAAGCTGCCTCCTGGCCCCAGGCCAGGCATTAATAGTCAGCCACAGCACCCTACCTCACAGATCTCAGGCAGCTAGTACTGATCATTCAAAGATGGCTTCTCCAGGAAACCTATCATCTCTCCTCAGGGTCCAGCGCACTCTCTAGGTGCAACAGAAAGCCAGCAGGTAAAGAGGGAGGTGTGGGAACTCAGATGCTGGTCATAGGCAGCACTAGATCTGGATCTCACCTGCCTGAGCGGGCAGTGGGATGGTAAGAGATAACTTGGAACCATTCAGTTAGCAGGCATCTGACCTGCCATAGCATGTGCCCAGCTCCAGGTGCACGGCTGGATGAAGAGAGCACGGGCCCCAGTCAGGCTGCGTGGCCCTTTCCTGCAGACACTTTTGCCTGTTCTCTGTTCCCCAGGAGAGCTGGGTTCTGATTCTTAGGCATCTGTGTTTTCTCTGTGAATCTCATGCTTTCTGCCTTGGTAAATGGGGGCAGGAATTAGTGCTCAAGCTCTTTGAGATGTAAATCTTGCCTGGTGTGGCCATCTCAGGATCCTGTGGACTCAGACCTCAGTTCAGATTCTCTTTGGGGTGTCCCATAGTGTTAGGGCCTGGGAAGCCACAACAGTAATCCCTGTGAACCACCAGGGGGAGAGGGAGGTGGTCAGCCTAATTCCAGCCTAATTTCTTTTTAAACCCCCTCCCCCCCAGGGCCCTGGAGGGTTGTTGCAGCTTCTGGCTTGCTTCCTGTTTCCTGGGATTACCAATCCATGCAACTGCTCACAAGGTACTCACCAGGCCCTTCTGCTTAGTCAGGACCCTTGCTCAATGCCAGAAACCCCCTCTTTACCCTCGATGGTGCACAGACTAGTCAAGGGAGAAGAAGTAGAAATGCACAGCTATCCCCTAAATGTAGCCAGCCTGGTAAGATCTATGATGGTGCTGAGAGAGTGCTGCGTGAGAGTGCCTTCCTGGGAAAAGCTGGTGTCAAAGAGATGTCAAGGAGGAGGTGTGTGTGTGTGTGTGTGTGTGTGTGTGTGTGTACCACGTGGGATGGATGGGTGGGTGGGAGCGAGGGGGTTAGAAGGAAAAGGAAACCACTATTTTTCTGAGCTTGTAGAGAAAGAGTAGGTAACTAGGGAGTACATTCATTTTCTCAGAAGTATGTATTGAACAGCTACTAAACACCAGGGTATGAAAAGTCTTCAATGACAGCCTCAAGCCCCATGTCACTGCTCCTGAGCACTTGGGACATTTAAAGTAAGAATTTGTTTCCAAGCCTAGCTTATCTCTGTGTGAATTCTCCATCACTCTGGGGGACAGCTGCAAGGGAGATAGTTGAGGGGATGCCGTTAGGGATGTTGCAGTACAGGTAAGATGAGGTGACAGTGGGAGTGGTGGGAGTAAGGGCATGGCTTGAGCCAGCATGGCCTCTCTACTATCCCTACAGCTGCCCACTTCTCCTGAAGTCTTACTTTGCTCAGAACGGCCCCCTTTTCTGATATTCATACTTGGTCTCCTGTCTGCAGAGTCTGTTCCTGAGGATTCTGCAGCTCTGCAGTGTTGGAAGAGTCCTGGGGTTGGGGCATGTAGAACAGTTATGTACCACTGTGGAGTGACGTGGTTGAGGAGGTGTGTCCAAGTTACTGTTCTGCAGCTGTGAAGAGGTACCAGGATCAAGGCAACTCTTAGGAAAGAAAGCTTGCTTACACTTTCAGAGATTTAGTCCACTGTCATCATGGAAGGGACCTCGGGAGCACACATGGCACTGGAGCAGTAGCTGAGAGCTACATCCACAGGCCAGGAGAGATTTCAAAGCCAGCCCCCAGTGACACACTTTCTCCAGCAAGGCCACACCTCCTAATCCTTCTAATCCTTTCAAATAGTGTTACTTCCTGGTGACTAAGCATTTGTATATCTGAACCAAGGGGGGCCTTTTTTATTCAAACCACCACAGGGTGGGAGGGAGGGCAGAGAGGGCCTGTGGAGCAAAAACCTCGTGAAGAAAATCTTAGAACGGAGGAAGTAGGTGGTGGTGGTCTCAGACAGAAGGCAGAGTCCCACCACTGCAGTCTAACTCTAAGCAAACTGACCCTGTGGAAAGCAAGGGGAAGGCACTGTTGTAGGAGTATTAGGGGTATTAGAAGCTTAAACCATGTTCATTACTGGGTCGTGGCAGAGCACAGAGGGGTTAAGGACTTGACCCAGGTGACTGATCCAGAGCAAGCTGACACCGGAATCAAAGCTGAGCCTATCTGCTGACCCCTATTCACTTTTTTCAGTGTTTGCATTGTCTTCCTTTCTCCCTCGATGCAGCTTCCCACCTTCCCCTGTTTGTTTTTGAGCTCTTGCTCCCTTCTGTGGTCTTTGCATGGTGACATTCTCATTTTTCAAGTCTTGTTGATATTCTTCCTGAAGGGTCCTCTGGCTCTTCTAGGTGGATTTAACCTTATTTCCCTTGTACCCCTCCCTCTTATTGTCTATTACTCCCTCTTACCATCACCTGCCAGCCTTCTCTCCATTCCTTTTTTTTTTTTTCCATTGCCAGAGCCTTCCTTGTGGCCCTACAGCCCTGTGTGAGCATACAGGTGAGTGTTGCTCTCAATTGCACATGTTTGAGCTTTGTCCTGGGGCTCCTCAGTCCACAAGCTCCCGAGGCCAGGGCAGAACTGACCATCCCTGTTCCCAGGCAGTGCCCAGAAGAGTGTCCACTTCCTGTACTCCCTCCTTTGTTCATTTTCTGCTCAGAAGGTTCCTTACAGTTGGCTTGCTTCTTCAAGAAGAGAGTTTTCAATGTCTGGAGGGATTAGGACTATATGAAGAGCATTTGAGTGGGTGCCAGAAGAAACAATTACTGTCATATGGGGACACAAGAGCAGAAGCCACCATCAGGGGCTTTCCTTGGATCCATGTGACTCAACAGCCCCAGGAGCAGGGCAGTTGGTTTATCTGGAGATGGCTGTGAAGCTGCAGAGGAGGTTGGGCATTTTGGGCACAAAATGAGGGTATAAGGGACATATCAGGAATCTCTCATTCATAAATACTTGTTGTACCCTCCCTGGGTCCCCAGTATTGGTATCACCAGGAAGATTTCAGACATGTACATGACTCCAAAACTTGGTGTAAGGAACTAAATTTTAAGGAACTAAGGAAGTGATAGCTCTTGTGTCTACATGCTCCTATGCCAGTTTCTATGATGGAGACTTGCTATTCCTTCTTCATCTAGGAATGAAGCAGATCAGAGATTGGTAGATGTCATCCATAAAGAAAGCCACCTTTCTTTGTGGGTTATATGATCTCCATTGCAACTATCCAATTCTGCTGCTGTTGTACAAAAGCAGCCAGGCGCAAAAACGGCATGTGTCTGAATAAGTATGGTCTTGTTCAAATATAACTTTATGTGTGGATACTGACATTTGACATTCACACAATTCTTATGTCTTACTATATTTTCCCCAAACATAAAGAATCACAGAGCACAAGCTCATCCTCCTTGCTGTGGCTGTCTAGTTTATTGTCCCCAATCCAGGTGATGGAATCAGAGTCAGCAAAGCAGAAAGGTCCACCCAGGCGGGAAGAGATCAGCCTGCTGAGAGAGTCCCATGGTCCTCTTACCCTGTTCACCCGGCTGTGGGAATCTTCTCCCTACTACCAGTATCAGAGCGCTGCCCTCATGGAGCTGGTTCCTCTGTGAATGGATGGCTAGCAGCTGGACTCATCGAGGTGGGCGGGCCGGCCGTGTTCAGTCTCCGGGAAATGAGTGTGGACACGGTGGGCCCAGTGGGGCTGCCCACCCTTCTCTGCCCGGATCAGGTTCCCTGAGTCCTCTGAGCACTGTAAACACAGCGGCTGGACAGGCCGCTCCATTGCAGGCGGCCCTGCCCGGGAGGGAAACAGGATTGGGCCTGACAATTTGACATAAACCACGGGGCAGTGTCCGCAGCTGGGGGAAGTCTGGTGACCCACTCCCGGAGCCCCCAGGCCTACCCCAGCGACTGCTGCTCCCAATTACCTTTCTCTGTGGATCTAGGAGTACATGGGGTAAGGAGCACCCAGGGGTTTCCTAAGCTATCCCAGTTTGATAAGGTAGAGAGACTGAGGCCCAGAAAAGAGCAAACTCTCACTAACTAAGGGCTCTGAACCCTTCCCAGGAAAATACGTATAAACTAAGACCCTGTCCCTAAGCCACCAGCTGCCTGTGGGAGGGCTTACCTTTGGATCCAGCCAGGAACATTCTGATGGGAGTCAGCCTAGTCATTTTCAGGGCAAGTGTGATTATTGCTTTCATACAACATAGGCCATTCTAGTAGATTGATACCCACTGTGCCAAGTTAACACATGCAGCCTCTTGTGTGTCTTACAGCTCAAGTGCTGCTTGTTGGCAAACAGGTGTGTGTGGCTTCCCTCCAGCATACGATCCAGCGACATGTCTGTTCAGGTCCACCCCTTGTGTGCTCGTGCACACACACACACATGCTCATGTGTGCATGCATCTATATGCATGCATGCAACCCCCTACCTTTGTGCTGTCAGCTCAGTAGCATGCTATCTCATGGACACACTGTCTTCTTTGGGGGGGTTGTCTTTAGATATTTACCTTTTTGTTCCTGAGATAGTATGACATTCTAAAGATCTGAGAACAGGGGGGCTCTGGGCCTGTGAATAAGAAGAATCAATGACCTTAAACATTACTGTCATTTTGGAGCACTTTTCCAAAGATGCCTGCTGAGCTGCAATGGTTCCTGTCATGTCTACCCTTAGGCTTGCCTTACTGCTCTGGAATAGGGGCCTCACTGGGCCTGTTCACCCTCAAGTCCATCACACTCTGATGGCCTTATCTTCCATCAGTGGCTCCTTTTGGAGACTGCTGGGCCTGCTCAGCCCCCACCTCCTCACACAGACCACCCCATCTGCTTCTGGCAGTGACCACAGATGACACGGTATTTGCTGAGCAGTGGACGCTCTTCCGAGTATCTCATATACACAGATCTATTTTCATAACAACCCTGGGTTATAAATGACACCCATGTCTATCTTATAGACAAGGAAACTGAGGCACAGACAGACAAAGCAACCGTCGCCAAGTTACACAGCCATGGAGTTAAAGAGGCAGAATTTACATACTTGTGCTCTTCTTACAACCATTCCCAGTAGGTGTGACTGGGGCTGCGGTTAGGAACTGGGCACCGGAAGGGCTGGCCCTGCTCAAGTGCACAGAGGGGACACGCTTTTCACACCCATTTAGTCCTGTATCATCCCTCCTTGCACACATGGTTTGAACATCCTAGCTTCTGTATTCTACGTGTAGCTGCGTGCCCCTCCCCCCATCATTTTTTAGTAGGCTGCAGATTGTGACCTCAGCTGTCATCTCTGCTGGGAAGCCTCCACTGGTCACGTGGCTGCTAGCGGCATGATCTGCTTGAGTCTGGTGGCTCCGTGTCTGCTTCTCCACGCATTCCCTTAGTCTGTCCTGGAGCAGGTCCACACAAGCAAGTGCAGAGATGTTCATCAAGAGCTCCCCATCACAGGACTCCATTTCTTTCCCACTGGAACTAGACTCTCTGCCAACCAGATGTTGTTCAATTTATCAGTTTTGTTCTTAGCAACTTACGTAGAAATGGAGCATGGTTGGATTCATCTTGGTTCTAGAATATTGTCTTTATGATACTTTAAAAGTATGAATTAAAAGTAGATAAAGAAATTACAATTTTACCAGTTTGGCTTAGGGAAAAAAAAGAGTACCAAGGGCCAGGGCACACATAGGCTTGGTTGGCTCATGGCTGCAGAGCAGATATTTTGTCTCTGGCCTGGGTCTGGCTGCCCACCCTCACTCTTGCTTGCCATCCACACGGGGAGAGGACGGTGAACAAGGGCCTTCCTGTCTTTCCCGCTCTCCCTTATTTCTAAAAATAAGCTGGGATCTTTTCATCTGCCCCCAATTTTCTCCTGCTTGACCCTGATGACCCCACGCCCTCCGATGAGGCCCCATGTGTGCCCACTGCTGCACAGATGGGCCGACTCTGAGGTACAGATGGTGGGAGCTTTGAGACCGCCTGGCCTCTGCTTCTGCAGCTATGCCCTATAGGGAACAAAGCCCCCAGCAGCCCCAGACTGAAGTGGGATGAGGGGCTTGTTTACAACAGGACCCTCTGCCCCGCTGTCAGGAGCTGTCCCAACAGCGGTATTCACTGCTCGCTTTTGGTACACTGAGCACTGTCCCATCTGCTGTCAGTGTTGAACAGACAAGGAAAACAGGGAGGTTAATTTACTTCTCAAGGATTGTTCAGCTAGCGAAGTACAGAGCCAAGGTTCTAATCCAGATCTCTCTGCTTTCACATCCCGCCTTCCTACACCGTCTTTCCTGTTTCCTGATGTCAGAACCAGGGCATGGTCTTATAAATTTGAACCCAAAGGGTTTCATGGTGTACTTTTAGCTGCCCTTTACCGAATAGCTACACTGCCTGAAACCCCATCCCAGCTCAGCTGCGGCGAGGAAGGAATGTCAGGCTCATGCAATGAGTAGAGCTGAGGCTTTAGGATGTTACCACTTGCTGTGGCTGTTCTGCAGTGAGGGGGCAACGGGCTTTGGACCGAGCGCTCAGCTTCTGAAGTGCATAGCAGTTCACTCCCGTTGGCATGCTGCTTTGCCTTTGCTTCATTACCTAGCTGGGCGGGCCGTCCCCTTGTGTCTGCTCTGTGCTTGGCACAGGGGCATAGGCACCTAGGAGGTGAATGGACTGCTTTCATGAATGTTGTAAAGGTGGGCATACGAGTGGCAGTTCTGGGACAGGGTGACAAAGCCTTGTAAAAGCGTGTCTATCACATGCTTATGGATCATGGGAGTCGAGGTGGAAACCTGTCTGGTTCTGTGTCCTGCTACAGGCAGCCCGGTGTCTTCCTTCTTGCTGAAATGGCCTGTTTGTTTCTCCTGGACTAGTGTTCAAAGGCATGGCTGTGTGGTAAAGTCCATCTCTTCTTCCCCTGTTAGTCTCTGGCTCCCTTTGTACCCTAATACCACCAAACTGCTCTAGGGTCCTTCCCAACAAGGAAGTGTTTTTTTTTTTCTTTTGTTCCTGTTTTTACTTCAGCCATGTTACCATACCTTCTTGCTTGGACCACCTCTTTTCTCACATCCCACTTCCTCCTGGTCACCTCTTACCCTGCAAATAGCACTCAGAGATGCCATGTCCCTGGATTAGGTGGCAGCTGAGTGTGAGGGGTTCCTACAGTGGATACATGTTGGCCAAGGAAGAAGCATCACTTGATGTTAAAGAATCTCCACTTCTGTGAACGGGCTCAAGTATGGAACGATAAAGGTCTTGCTAGAGGGAGGGACAATGGCCTGGAGGGCTAAGAGGAAAGGGAAGCCCAGTTTTTGAGATCAGAGAATCTTCCTGGGGGCCTCAAGGCCAGGCCTAGCCTCGGATGATGCTGTTGTTTAGTTAGTAACTCGTATTGTGCTTGTATTGTGTGTGGTGTTTCTTGAAGCCCTTTCCATGCATTAAAGTGTTTGAGCTTTGCAACAACTCTGTTCTCCCCATTTTACATATTTGGATGTGGAAGCATGAAGAGATTGGTTGACTTCCTTAAACCTACACAGCTAAGAACAATCCAAGGCTGAATTCTTATCCAGGCTCTTGTCTCCAGGACCTATGCCCTAATGTGGTCTGCAGAGGATAAAAATCACTACCTAACACAGCACAGGAAGGCAAATGCCTGAATCCCTCTATGTTTATACTGGCTCCATATGAGCTCCTTGTTCAGGACAGCCAGTACCATCTTTTTGTGGGTTCCACACTGTAGTAGGGTACCTGTTCTATCTAGACAGTAGGGGAGCCACTTGGGCATCAGTGGCTGGGCCACAGCTTCTTACTCTGATAAACAGGTAGAGGAGATGTTATTCTCACAGATAAATGAACTGAAAGGAGAGGGAGGTATTATGGTCTGTATCTGAGATGCCTCCAAATGCTCATGTGTTAAAGGCTTGGTCCCAGTTGGTAGATCTGATCATTGGGAGGTAACTATTTCTTGAGGGCTCTGATCATAATTGATTATCTATCCATGGATGAATTAATGTGATTACACTGTTAGTGGGTGATAGAAATGAGGCTGTGAGGCCTACTTAGAGGAAGCAGGTCTCTGGGTATATGCCCTGCAAAGATACACTTTGTTCCCAGCCCCTTCCTGCCTTGCTCTCTTCCTACCCACAGTGAGGTAAGCAGACTCCTGCAACTCATTCTTCCACCACTAGCACAGTTGGCTTCATGTCAGGCCCAAAGCTGTGGATCCTAGCTACCTTGGTCTGTAACCTTTGACGTTATGAGCCTAAATGAATCTTTCTGTTTTCAAACATTTTTTCATATTTGTTTCAGTGATGAAAACTCTGGTCGATGTAGAAGGTAAAGAATGCTGGCAGTCTCCAGGATGGAACTTGAATCTGAGATGCCACACTCTGGGGCCAGAGTTGTCCCTAGACATCAATGCCAGAGGGCCAGTTCCTGTGTACCAGAAATTAAAAAAGCCTCCACAAAACACCTAAGGCCAGGATGCCTGACATGTGGTCTCAGCAGGGGTGTGCCCTTAGTGCACAAGGGTGGGTGCAGGGATGGAAATGATCTGGACGGTCTGCATCATCATTCTCGTGCTGCCAATTTGCACACATGGCCGTGGATGCAGGCAGCTTGGCCCTGCACTGCCATTTGCCCCATGGAGCCCAGAGTCCAGGACTCAGTACCAGACAGATTTCTCTCCTCTTTCCTGCCCCATCTTTCTAACCTCTGCAATGACACAAGGTCCTGGGTACCACAGGACTCTTCTAACCTACGACTAAACCCTTTTCTGTGTGTGTGAGGGTCACTTAATGAGTGAGAGGGCAACAGAAATGACTCCTCCTTACTCCAACTTGCAGTGGCTTTTTGTGCCTTTCAAAGCACATTTCCAGTCTCTGATCAAAATTCATTCTTACTGACAGGGAAAAAGGCGGAGTGAACCATGACCACAACCAGGGGACAAAAGCCAAGACACACAAGCATGGTTGGTCCCATCCCTGCTTCCAATCCTGCTGCTCCTTTACCCTCTCTTATATCACAAAAGGAGAGGACAGGAATCTGGAACAGGCAAGTGCTATGGAGAAAGAGGATTGATGGACAGAAGTTAGGGGCCTTGCATTCTGGTTCTGAATTTGCAATTCATTTACTAAGTGACCTTGAACAAGTCATGTCCCATCTGTTGGCCTCAAGTGTTCAATTATGTATTGTTTTTATTTATTTAACTATTTAAATGATTAGTTAATCATTAATCAAGGAAAGGAGCTACCATCCCATCCTTTTATTTTCCCAGAGGTTTATAGGAAATGACTCAATGAAGTATTTTTTTCTTCTTCTCCTTTTTCCTTCCTTCCTTCGTTCCTTCGTTCCTTCTTTCCTTCCTTCGTTCGTTCGTTCGTTCTTTCCTTCCTTCCTTCCTTCCTTCCTTCCATCTGGCTCTTCTATATCACACATCTTACCCAACTATATATCTAGTCATGCTGGTACGCCTCCATCTGCTCACCCATCTGTTTTTCCATTTCCCATTCCTCCCACCCAGCTACCTACTCATCCACCCACCAATTGATGCTTTTCATGCACCCATGTACCTACTCCCTGGGTCCATCCATTTGAAGTCTGCCTTTTCCAGGTTTCACAGAGAAAACAAATGGCCCCCTTTTCTTCCTTCTTTTTAAACATTTGTCCCTCCATGGTCGCTCACATCCAACCAACTGCCTTTTGTCATGGTTAGTCCTTAACTCACCTGGGAGGTCTTAAGTGGGAGGGAGAAGGTGGATTCAATTCATTGTCCTCAGTGTGATGCAGCATTCACCACAATTGCTGATGTCTTTGGAGTAGACAGCTCTCTGAGCCATTCCAAGGTGGGTCCTGATTCACACCCCTGCTTCCTGAGAGTGTGAATCATGCTACAGAGTCTCATCTGAATGGTGAACCGTGGTCTCCGAATCCGTCTTCTCTGTAGGCTTTGAGTCTCATTCTTACTCCCTCAATTCAGAGATCTATAGAGGTTGGGTCTTACCTGGAATAACACAACAAGCTCATGGGAAACTTGGAATGGTAACTCAGTCTTCCCTTGCAATGAGCGGTTCCCACAGACTTCCTCATCTGGGACACTGCCATGTCCTATCTACCATGTAGGCCACCAGAAGAGGGAGCAGCTCTGAGTCACCCACATTCCTCTCCATTTTTCAGCACCAGGTCCCCGCACAGCCAGCCCAGACAGCCCTGCAGCTCAGCAAGGCCCTCTGGCTATCCTGGCAAGACACCGTGTTGGGTGGGGATTGGAGGCTTGCTATTTTCAGGGTTAGGCTGCTCCAGAGCTGCCAGGCCTCTACTAGTTGGCTAGACTCATCTGGGCTGTTCTGCTTCTGGCCAGCTGGGGTGGTCCTCGGTGCCATTCTCAGTGACAGAGGTCAGGCCTCCCCCAGTGCCTGCAGTGTGTCACTGGTAACTCCCAAGGGCTGTCCCAACTGGCTTGTACAGTTGATGGGCGGGCTGTAAACAAGCCATCAGCAGAGGTGGTCTTGGCCCTCCCTCCCCTCCTCCTTCCCAGGCTTGATAGCTCTTAGCCACATTGGAAGAATTAGGGGGCGGCTGGTAGAGGGGGGTGGCTGGCTCCCATGGCGGGGATGGGGGACCATGCATAAGTCCTACCATATTGTCCGTGTATGTGTGTGTGTGTGTGTGTATGTGTGTGTGTGTGTGAACATGAGCACATGCAAGTGGGAGAAGTGGGTTCTGTTTGTGTGATGCTGTTTTAGGGGATCTGAGGTCAGGACCTGCCCAGAAAGCCTTCCTCTTTGCTGCTTCAGGGCCTTTCTGGAGCAGGAAGTGACTCCAATACTGTCCTCACTTGCTATAGAGTCTGTTCACTGGGCCCAGGTCAACAGGAGCTAGGATTCCAGTGCCTTAGAGGAGCCCTTTCTTCTCCATGTCTCTGTCTCCTGTGAGGGCTTCTGTGGTGGCTCAGAGCCAGACTGTCACTGTTTAAGAGGCTCCTCATGTCACCTCTGTCTGGCTCACTTGGGATTCTATACAAGAGGAGGCAGAATCTGAGAGGGTGAGCATGTGCAATGGAAACCAGGTTTTCAGTTTGGCTTCTCTGTGTCTTTTGGGGAATCCATTGCTTCTAATGCTTCCAGCACCTGCTGAACACACACAGAGAGCTGTGAGGAGGTGAGGTCTGGCTGTGGCTCCTGCCCTCACTGAATTGGGGAGCCATTGGTCAGGGAAGCAGCCAGAGTGAAAGGGGCCTCCTGTGCTTCTAGGGGTGATCATGTAGTTAGGTTTCAGGAATATTCAAAGCCCCCCAAAACTGGCATGTTTTGCTGTGGAATGGTTAGGTTGCTTTGGACAAAAACAACCTCAGGGATGGTGCTGAGGGGACAGAGCTGAGGGGACAGAGTATCCATCTTATCAATGTCCCTACTCTAGCATGACTCCAGAAGTGTACCCACTCTCTTCCTTCCCTTTCTGTGGCATTTCACAAGACTTAGGAGGTGACCAGGGTACCAGCTATTGCTGTGTTCTAGGGGAGACTTTTTACACTCCCTGTCAGCTGCCCTGTGGATGAGGCCCTGTTCTGACCCACAGTTTGAGCAGGGATGAGCAGATAGCAACTCCAGGGGATGAGGTGGATGGCTCAAAGTCTCAGAGCAGACACTAGGTCCCAAAGGTCTGTGGGGGACTGTTTCTCCAATAGCACTTGGCCACCTTGGGCAGACTGGGAACTACTACTGGCCTCCCATCCAGAGCATACAGCATTGAGATGGGCTTGAGTTTCCCTGGCCCTCAGTCTGCTTCTCTTTCTAGAGATGGCATCCCTTTCCCCCCTTTGGCTTCTGGGGTTTCTGGAGGTCTGGAAGCATTGTAAGGTGTGGGGATTCTGGTTCCTGTGAACCACTTCAGAGTCTGAACTGTCAGGAAGGGCAAGACTAGTCGGGCAAACAGCCTTTAGTGGCATTGTGAGCATCCGGCATTCACCTCACCCAGCACCAGGCCCGGAACCGGTAACACGTGGATTTGATTGCTTGGGAAATCAGTGTGGGGGGTCCGGGGAGGAAAGCAGGGTTGCAACAACTGATCCATCTAAAAATAACAGAGCCCTGAATCCCAAGGGGCTCACAGCGTCCCATTCCAGATTTGGAAGTCGCCTGTGGTGCTGTTTGTAGCAGGCAACCTATGTGGGTGGCTTTTTGGCGACTGGGGCAGCCCGACAACAGCAGCAGAGCGGGGCTAGGGCAAGTGTGGGCTCAGGTCCTGTGTGACTTCTCTTTACCTGGGTGACCCAGGCAGGGAAGGCCATTCCTGCTTCTTCAGACACTCACAAAGTCTGGCCACCTGGCTCGGAGTACAGGCAAGCAAGGGCTTCACATACATTTGTTTGTCACTGGCAGAAGGGAAGGTCCAGGAATTTGGGACAAAACTAAGCTCTGTTTGATTAGATTGGAGCTTTTAGTGCTTTCTTGTACACGACCCCCAACCAGCCTAGTCTCCTGGATGTTCCCTGTTGTTTCTTCATCAACAATGCTTCCTTTGCCAAGCTGAAACCAGAATGGTTCTGCCATTGCTACCCTGGTAGGTGATATGCTTTTATATCTTTGGAGTCACTCAAAGCAAAGCTTGACCTGACCTGGCAGGGAGGTCATCTACGGCTTAGACTAGCTCGGTGGGTATCTGACTGCAGCTCTGGCCCTCTGTCTTTAGGGGCCGTGCCTCACATTCTCTCCCACTTGAGGAGTGTCCTGATGGGATCTGGGGTAGGTTCCCTGCCTGTCTGTGCTGTTCCAGGCATTCTTCGGCGCTCTGATTATGTCTGTCCCCGGTTCCTCAGCTTCTCTGCTTGCAAAGTAGAGATGCTAATGTTTGGTGACTCTAGCTTCACAGAGTGTGGGAAAAAAAAATCTCAGCTTACAGGCATGTCAGAAGCCAGTCTCCTGGTCAGGGTCTCGGGGGTGCCCGGTACCAAAGGACCTCCTCTACAAGCCCTTCTTGGGCCCCTGCAGAATTCTACTCCTCCAGATCTCTCAAGCTTTGGGTGTCTCCCTTCAGAGGTGTTCCTTAACACCGCATTAGGGTGTCAGACTTGGGTGTAAAAGCCATGCTAGCTTTGTAACTTTGGGTGAATCTCTCTCTCTCTCTCTCTCTCTCTCTCAGACTTTGAGATAGTCTCACTGTGTATCCTTGGCTGGTGTTGAACTCACGCAGATCCACCTGCTTCTGCCTCCTGAATGCTGAGATCAAAGGGGTGTGTCACCACACAACTTAGGTGAGTCATTCTCAAAGCTTCTGCTTTCTTCTCTGTTAAACTGTGCTAGCGTTGATCTCACAGACGTTTGTCAAATGTTTACCCATGGAGCCTCTGTTGCGACACAATAATGATAGTGGTAACATCAGTTTCGTTCACTCATTCAGAATTCCTTATGAGCCCTTCTCTGAGTCCCTGCTGGGCCTCAGGGACACGGAGAGGATGTGCTGCGACCAGTCTAGGTGTTTCTCCTGTAAGCCCACCATTCCAAGTCAAGGCAGCACAAGTTAAGGAGGAAGCGGTCCTCTCGCATCTGTGGGCACACTGAGGGAGTCCAGGTGTCTGGAGAGGTCAGGGAAGCCTGCGCGGTATTTGATTTGAGAGCTGGAAGAGTGGACCTTGGTCTCCAATCCCACATCTGCCGGGATCCCAGTGACATCTTCTCCAAGCGGCTTTGGAGAGCCACAGTCAGGACTCTATAGCAGAGGTAGGGATTAGCGATGATAATGAAGAGGGGATGACAGCCACCTGGTGTTCCTGACTCGCCATCTAGGAATCTCTGAAAAGTGCTGCCTGCAATTAGTTTGCAAAGACCCTTTTAGGTTTGGTGGTGCACGGGCTTCCTGGGGAAGCAGAGCCTCTGGATGCCTTGTAGGTGAGAAAGCTCTTTAGTCAAGAACAGTTATCCCACATCCTGCTTGGGAAGCTTAGCAGCTGTCCAGTTGGGTTGGCTTTGAAGCACTCAGCTTGAGGCCAGGTATTCACTGACTACCACAAAGCCAGATGCCCTCATGTCCCCACAGATAAAAAGGACTCTCAGTGAGGTGAGGGACAGGGTTGCATAGGGAAACAAAGTGGCCCCAGTCTGCCTGCACCCAGTAACCTTCTCCATTCCACCTGTCCAGCCCCCCCATCCTCCTCCCCCTTCTGACAGGCTGAGGCTCCTCAGTACTGCTCTGGAGGTTCGGTTGGTCCTTAGCTCTGCCCATGGGCAAGCGGTGACCTTCTGAGGACTCCAACAAGCCATCCCTGTGTGCTTGAAGGAAGGCATCTGTGGCCCACTGGCCCCCCTCCTCCGCCAGAGCGGGAAACACAATACACCGATAATGATCTAATATTTATACAACGCCTTTCTACCAGATGCATCCCAACAGAGTTTACAAGCTGTCCCCGCGGACGGCACAATGTATTCCAGACCCTCTCCCCGCCTCCGCCCTGCCCCCTCCCCGAGTGTGTGTGTGCTTGGGGGGGGGGAGTTTGCGATGCCAGCAGAGCTCATAAATCCACCTGAGGGACAGGCCTGTCCAGCTGCACACCAGGACCTAGCTGGGCGCTGCCCTGTACGGACGGAGGTCACGTGCTTCTGAGTGGAAAAGAAAGCCTGGCAGTGGAGAGTAAGGCTGGGTCTGAAGTTTGGCCAAAACTCACAGCACCCAGCGAGCCTCTCCCTAGCCCTCCACATCCTCAGACCCGTGGGAGGGACATTGGGAGGGCCGGCTGGCTGGGCACAAATGTTCCTCCTAGTCACTTCCTCCGAGGCGGCTCCATGAATGAGGATTTGTATTCGCTCCCTCCCCATAAATTGCCCTTGGTCACCAGGGCCATGTTGTGTGTCAGAGTCCCTGACCACCAGCCTTGGACAAAACCTGCTTTGTGAAGTCAGGGTGGAAGACAAACAAATGATTATTACCTTTGAGTGTCCCCCTCCCCCAGTCTTTTCTCTTGGCCTGGAGTTAAGACCCTTTTCTCTGTCAACAATCTTGACTTTGTTCCGTGAGAAGGAAACAGCTCACAGAGGGGTTGCCGAGATGCCTCTTGCAAGAAAACTGTTTTGGAGGCGGGTGGAACAAGACAGGGGTTACAGGAAATGGCAGGCATTTTTTGTTGAATTAAACCATTAGGAGTGACCCCCAAACCAGAGCCAGGCCGAGGAAACAACTGGATACATTTAGGTCAGGACAAGCAGCCAAGAGAGGAGCTGAAACCAATTACCATAAATGAATGTTTCTCTTTTATTCACGACCACCGTGCCTGTTCCCAGGATGCTCTTGGGCCTCTTATAAAAACAGATGAACTCTCTGGTTTTGTTCGGGGAGTTATTAGCTAATGCAACTGTTGGGCAATTTATCAAACATTAACACATGCTGAGATTAATGGCCAGGAGATGTCCTTGTCCCTGCTGGTCTCTGAGCCTGATGGACTCTGGGGCTTCTCTGGGTAGGCCCTTCTCCATGGGAACCTTTAAGGAGGTTGTTAGTGTCCTGCCTGAGGTAGGGTCCTTCTGGCTGCGCCTGCTCGCTATCATTTGGCTGAGGTGATCCCTGGCTGGTCTAGAGCCCAGAAGTCTGCTCTGTATCTCAGTTACTCCAAATCTGTTTAGGGGTCCCCATGGTTTACCTTGGGCTGTAGCTTATGCTGTGCCTGGGCCTGTGGTGGCCAGCATGCCCTCCTGACCCAGGTTCACTCCCGCTGTGGCTCTCCATGAAGACTTCCCGAGGGGCTGGCAGCCTAGGGCTCCCTCTCTGTGCCCCATGGTCCTGAGACTGCACCACATCTGGACCTCACTTGGGTTGGAAACCAAATGGTGGGTTTGCAGTTTTGGTTGCCTAGACTGACTGCCCAGTGTGTGTGTGTGTGTGTGTGTGTGTGTGTGATTTTAAGTGAGTAAGTCAATAGCAGATGCACACAGAGGAGGGCTCTCTGATTCCTGTAGGCTCAAGCTGTCTATCTGTCCACTAAAGAAAAGGAATTGTGTCTTTCCCACCAGGGTTCTCATCGCTGTGGATTTGCAGGGACTGGCATCTAGCCGAGAGCCACACAGGGGAGAAGACTGCTTGTTTCTTCAGGCCTCATTCTCCTCATCTGTGGAATGGGTAGGGAGTATGTGCTCAAAGCTGAAGACCACATCTTGCTGAAGGCTGCATGATTTGGGGACATTTTTAATCCTCCCAAAAGAGGAGGAAAGGAAGGAAGCTGAGTTCAAGATACCTTACTGATGGAATGAATTCAGCTTCTTGATAGACTGTTGGTTAACATCCCTTTGGTGTTTTCAGGGATTGGGGTGGAGGGGGCTGATTTTCAGTTAGCAAGAGGCAGGCCTTGCCGAGCTCAGCTGGGGCCTATTTACACCATCTCATGGAATTTACGTCTGAAAAATGGGGCAATAATGCTTCACGCCCTGTGGGTGTTAGTGTCTGAGAAGTGCTAAGTTCAGCTGCTGGCTCAGAGCTGGGACTCATTAAATAGTAGCTGCTATTATTACTATTGATTATATTAACAGCCGCCACAAGCAGGAGCCGAGCATGGCCGGAAGGCCTCTGCCTGTCGTCTTCATTGTTTCTTGCTGAGGAGACGGTGTGGGAGTTGGGTGTTCCAGAATTAATATTCCTTTTCCCTGCTAGTCCACATGCTGCATTTGTCGCCATGTATCAGCCCCTCTGCCAGGCTCGGTGGCGGCCTGCCTTTACCAGCCTAGCTATGCCATTCAGCTTGTCTGGTGGAGGCTGACATCTGGCAGGAAAGCGAACCACCTTCCCGGATTTTCCACTTACAGATGTGTGGAGTTCGAGCTGGCAGAGAACACATGAAGTAGGCTCTGGTGCAGGCTCTGGCTCCTGTCCATGTGCTGGCCCAGTTGCTGCCAAGTAGAAGACCCACAACGGGTCTGCAGCAGGAAGCATCCTTTTACAGGGGCACACAGTGTGTGTGTGTGTGTGTGTGTGTGTGTGTGTGTGTGTGTGTGTGTGTGTTAGGGGTGTGTGCAGCAAGAACAGCAGAGAAGGACCAGTCAAGGCACTGAGGTCTTCCTGGCTGCAGGAAAGAGCTCAGACTTGTCCAGACTTTGGGACTTAAGCCTTACAGACTCAGTTTATTCTGTTTGTAAAATGTGAACAAATATGGATTCAAAGCCCTTTATCTGATGTGTTTAAAAGCTGGTGGTTTGGACTTCTAGAGAATAATGTCAGAGAGTGTATTTTATATTGCTCTCTAACTGGGTGGGGAGTGCAGCCTCTGAGCAAATGCTGCTTCTGCAATGGGCTAGGTATACGCACACATCACACAGAAGTACTGAAGATAGGGTTTTGTGTCACACACACACACACAGAACAGAAACAAACAAACAAAAAACAAAAAAAACCTTGCTCTAAATTTCTGCAGAAACGCTTGATTTTGGATGAAGATTCAAGGCTGTGGACCTGTATAGTCTAAGCTCCTCCCTCTAGCATGTAACTTTTATTCTTTTCCATGACAGCAAAGCTACATTTTGCTATCCAGTCACCTGTTAGGAGACAATGGGGTTATTTTCACCTTTAGCCCTAGGAATAATGCTGTGGTGAACAACTGTAAACGAGATTTTTGTGTGCACATATGGTTCCTATTCTTTTGGGTACACTGTTAGGAGTGGAATTGCTGTGTCAATGTTAACTTTTTTTTTTTTAAGAAAAAGTTTTAAGAAAATGCTAGCCATCTCCCCTGTCCCCTTACAAACTGGCTGTACCAGTCTACATTTTCACCAGCAGTTCATGAGGGTTTGATTTTTCAGTGTTATTCTGATTATCTGACCATAGCCTTCCTGCTGAGTATGAAGTGGTATCTTATCAAGATTTTGATTTGCATTTCCCTCATGATTACTCTTTAAGTGTGCATTATCCATTTCTGTCTTATTTGTGGAAAAAGTCTTTTCAGATCCTTTATTAATTTTTAAAACTGACTCAATTGCTCATTATCTGTTGTAAGTGTTCTTTGTTGTAGACACAAGCCTCTAGTCATAGATGACTTGCGAATGCTTCTTCTCACTCCATGCATTGATCTTTCAGCATTTCTAAGATTTATTCTAACTGTGTTTGTGTGGGGGTTTGTATGTGTGTGTCTTGGGTGCCCTGCCTTCAGAGGCTGGGAAGGGTGCTGGATCCCAGAAAGCTGGAGCTACAGGCGGTTGTGAGCTGCTAATTGGTAATGGGAGCTAGGCCTGGATCTTTTCTCAGAGCAATGTGCTCTCTTAACTCACTGAGCATTCCTTCAGCCCCAACCTTCTACTTTTCGGTTAGTTCCCTTGGAAGCACAGTAATCATTTTGATAAAAATTATTAGTTTTTCTGTTGCTTGTGCTTTGGGGCCCATGTCTGAGAGCCCATTGTCAAAATCAGCATATTAGGGGTTTATCCATATTATTTTTTTTTCAAAGAGTTTTAAAGTCTGAGTTCCTATCCTCGGTCTTATATCCGCTTCTGTTTATGGTGTGACTTAAGGGTTGCATTTATTTAGTTTGCATATGGCTGGTGATGTATTGCAGTTTGAGGACCCCTGCATTAGCCTGTAAAACCTAGAATGTCAGAGTTCATATGTGCTGTACCCTTGGCACCAAGCACTGAAGTAGGGGGACGGCTCGATGGATGAATGGAACAGTGAGGAACTTTATACTCCCAAGATTACAATGGTAGTAAATATGCTATAAGTCAGAGCTCAGCCTTTGATCCCGAAGCAGACAGGTCCTGAGGCAGACCAGCCTTTTTTCTGGGGAGAGCCTGTCTTGGTATGGTGGGGCTTATCCAAAGTCATTTGGACATATCCCTGATTCTGCGCAGTCTAGCTAAACAGAGGCCTTGTTAACATAAAAGAAAGTTCTTTTTTTTTTTTTTTCTTTCTCCACAGGGATGTAACTTGACTCCGTGAAGGGTCTCCATCTCTTTCAGGAGACAGCTCTGCCCTTGAGGCCCCCCACTAAGTTCTTCAGGTTCCTCACGGTAGATTTTTCTAGCACAGGTTGAGGCCCCCATCTCTCACAGGTGTGGTTTCCAGCTCTTCACAGTCGGCTGTTGCCCTGAGTCCATCTGGATGTCCCTGTCCACTCAGGGGCAGGGCTAGAGTCTGGCAGTCCACCAACTGTCATCTCAGCAGCCAGTTTGAGCCCCTTGACTTAAAGAAGAAATATAAACATTAGCTAATTTTTTTTATTGGCCCCAAGACATTGCTTGTCCAGATTAAGTTTACGCCACTTATTAACAATATAAGATAATTGGATTTATTATAATATACTGATATTATTAATGATGTGTTAAGACATATTATTGATTACTGCTGAACATTTCTTATATGCCAGAGTTACGTGCCATTGCTTGTACACATCTCATTTAATTTTCTGTAAGGCAGCTGCGATTTTTCTCATTATAAAGAAGTGTGAGCCTCAGAATTTAGGCAGAGAATACATGAGAATACATGAGCCCGGATTTGAACCTGTGCCATTTGCCTCCAGAGGCTCTGGTTTTGACCCTGCCTGTCTAGCATTGCTCTTGTTTGGCTGTTATCAAGCATCACACTTTCAACATCCAGGCTGCTCCGTTCTTGGCCTTTGACTTGACCATCCCTCATGGCTGCTGCTCCTTCAGCAACTCTGGGCTCCGCTTAGCGTTTCCACAGCTTGAGAAAACTCTTAACTGGCCAGGGAGAAACAGAGCTGGAACCCTCCATTTCTCACTGCAACCTCCACTGGCTCAAGCCCTAATCCTGCAAGACGGGCTTTGTAGAAGCTCCATTTGAATGTATGTGTCTTGGTCCAAACGCTTGCCCTGGAGGTCAGAGATGTTCCTTTCTCCACAGCCCCTTCTTGTTCTTGCTGTGCAGTCTTTTCCTGGGCACAGTGTGAAGGCCAGCCAGAGTCACCTGGAGACTCTGTACAATTGTCACGCACCTCTCTATGGCATTCCTATGCCGCCAGATCAGCACCCATGGCCATAGGTGTTGGCTGTATTCTACAGAGCTCTCGGTGGGGACACGTACAAAAAGAAGGAAATCTAAGAAAGTGCCAAGGTCCCGAGGCACAGCTACAAGACCAGGGCAGGCTCCAGTTTGAAGACTAGCTGGTGCCTTTCCCAGTTTGACCACCAAAATGCAATTCATTATTTAAAAAAAAAATCATCTAGATATAGTCTCTTGCTATCTCATATATCCACGTTTATTCGTTTGTTCGTTCATTCAGAGAATCTCTCACTTACTGGGTCAATTCTGTTCATTTGCTCACCACTTCCTTGTCCATCCATTTCCTCAGATGGCTGCATCCCCAGATAGCCACACTTAATTTCGACACGCTGCTTCCTAGTTAGTGCACTCCCTATTTTACTGCTCTGTTCTACTCATCGTTAGGCTTTGCTAGGGGTGACAGAGAGCTTGGTCTCTTGGTTTTATTACTAGGCCCACGATGTTTAGAATGAAAGGATAAGAATCTAGCATAGAAGGGGCTTAAGAAATGTACATGGAATTAGTGAGTCTACTCACTTATGCACCAAATCTGGCTTTGAGAGTCTGTTGCTTTGGAAAGGACTCAGGGTCCAAGCCAGATGCTTGGGGGCCTGAGGACTGGGACAGGGATGGCTTGCGCTATCAGCTTGTGCTAGTGATGTTGACAGGTGATGGCTAGAGCATCACCTACTCCCTGTGGTAGTAGGAGAGCTGGCATGAAGTAAGTGGGAAGGTGCAGACTGAAGAGCTATTTATTGCTGAGGCCTGCTGGCTGGACCTGGTGAGGCTGAGTTGGGGAAAGTCAGGGGAGACTGAGGTTAGATGCTTGAGAGTCAGGATGGAAAGTGATGTCATCTGCCAAGGGGCACCCTAGAAGCTTCAAAAGGAGAGTGAAAGATGATGGCTTCAAGACCTCCCTTTTAAACCCCATTTTCAATTACAACTAGACCCATGGTTTTTGCATTGCTGTTTTTCTTTTGATTCTTGTTGTCTGCCCAGTGCCAGCAGAGGAGGTATCTGGCTACCTCATCCATCTCTGCCATCTTCCTCTGGGTGTCTATGAAATGTGGCTTCTCAGGCAGGCAAGCCAGGGTGTCACAAAATGGGAGAGCCTCCCATTTCTGTTCACCAGTCATGACTGGTATGGGCTGTGGTGAACCTGGGATGTGAGCCGAAATGGTAGGGTCTGACACTTGGACCTGCAACTCCAAATGACTGTCCGCCTGCAGAACATTATAGATAAGCCTGCTGTGGAATTTTGAACAAACATCAGCCACAGCTCCATGGCTATGGGGCTTATGTGAAACCACAGCCCATAGGGAAAAGAGAGAGAGAGCGAAGCCCTGGGTGTGTGTGTGGGGGAGCTTGGGGGGAGGGGAGCTTGGGAAGGCTGTTTCCTGTAGAAAGACGTCTACTCTGAGGAAGGAGGTGGAGGCTGGCGGGAGGGCTTGAGGAGGGGCTCCATAGCTCCACTGATGGGTTGGCTCTGCCTATCCCAGCAGAGCTGAACAGTGGAGAGAGGTTCCAGGGAAGTTTCTTGTTCTTGGTGTTGCTGAACATACCTCGGAGATAAGTTCGGGACTGCTAAGGGATTTCAGAGATTAGGCCGGTGATATCTCCTCTTTCCATATCCTCAGATATTCTCTTCTCCCAGGGAACCAAACCCATAGAATGGAAATGGAAGTTTCAAGAATAGGCCATAATTGGTGCGGAGAGGTGGCTTCGTACTTAAGAATGAATACTGCTGTTGCAGAGGACTAGAGTTCGGTTCTTATGGATTCTCATAGGTTCCCAGTACTCACAGCAATGACCCGCCACCACCTGTAACTCCAGCTCTGGTGAATATGACTCTTTGACAGTCACCTGCACTCACGTGCACACACACAGGCACTCACACATAATTAAATATGTTAGGAAAAACATTTAGGAAAAAATAGGGCATAGTTAAAAGCGTGCCAGTGAATGGATGAATAAACAAAAGAAAACAAAAATGAAAGTCAGAGTTCACTCACCATTCTCAGTAGAGGGATGTCTGCAGCAAGGGCTGTCGGTAGGTCCAGAAAGAGCTGCAGCTAGACACCATGTGTCCCTGATGGGTGAGTATGGCTACCCACTGTCTTTCCAGTGTCTAATGTATACTAGGGCATATCCCCAAGGGCTGACACCACAAAAGGCACAATCCACACTGTGGAAGCCCTGGAGCCCTGAAAGCGGACAGTACAGTATCTGAAAGGCAAGGGATGGCAGTGGAAAGCTGGGGAGTAAAAAACTTAAAAGGCACATTGAAAACAGAAATGACAGAGCACACACTTTAATCCCAGCATGTGGGAGGCAGAGGCAGCTGGATCTCTGAGTTTGAGGCCAGCCTGGTCTACATAGTGAGTTCCAGGATACTCTGTCTTAAACAAGCAAACAAGAAAAGCAAGCAAACAAACAGAAAAGAAAACAGAAACGACACAATTAAATTATGGTGTCTAGGGATCTGTGCTTGGGTGCTCAGTGTACAAGGAAAAGCAGGAAAATGCTGATTCTAAAAGGACCTGTAGTCATTTTGGGAAGGGGCATATTTGTGGCTGGGGTGGGGTGATGTTCTAGGAGGGTCCTGGCATGGCTTCCATAGAGATTTTTCTTGACCTGGAAATGACTACAAAAGTGGGTTTCTGTTCTTTTTTTTTTTTTTTTTTTTTTTTTTTGGGTTTCTGTTCTTTACAAGAGAATAAGTCTGGCTGTTTTGGGAGGCGGGAAAGCCCCAGACTGTCTTGAACCTTGTGGTGGGACTTTAAGAAGCCCTTTGGTGCTCTGCTGTGTCACCTTGAAAATGAAGGGACAGATGAGGCAAGCTGAGGTGCCTCCCAGCCTTCACAAAAAAAGTAGAGGGTCTTTCTACTATGTTACATGACCTGGAGGAGGAGGTAGTTTCTTTCTTCTAGCCTTCCAGACATGGAAATGTCAAAATAAAATGACAGTGAAGATAGCGAAAGAGTATTACTTATTTTAAAAAACAACACCAGCGCCCACTCTGCGGCAGAGAGCTGAGGACGGAGGACTATGGGGGAGGAGCTGGTTGTCTCAGAGGGAGAAGGTGGAGGTGAAGCACCTGGATTTCCGGTAGTGGCTGAGGCCACTGCATCCTTCCTCTGCCTGTGGTCCCCTGAGGCCTGGCTGTGGAAGTCTGGGAAGTACTACATGGCTCAGGGCTTCTCAGCCACCAGGGAGAGGGCTAATCAGTTTCCTGTGTGATAAGGCACAGGGATATATTTAGATAACAGCAAAATCAAGTTCAGCTCTGTTGTGGGACTGTGTGCAAAGGCACTGGAACCTGCTTAGTTCTCCGCAGCTCAGTGTGGAGAGAGGGGAAAGCAGCCTTCATTTTGTGTTGACGCAGACACTAGGCCACCACCAGAGTGTAGGTAGGGGTCCCTGGCAAGAGTAAGCCTGACCCCTGACCTTGGAGACTCAGATGAGGTTTTCCAAGATGGGTCAGGGAGCAATGGAGAACCTTGGCCGTAGGTGTTGGAAGCCCCAGACTGTCTTGAACCTTGTGGTGGGACTTTAAGAAGCCCTTTGGTGCTCTGCTGTGTCACCTTGAAAATGAAGGGACAGACGAGGCGAGCTGAGGTGCCTCCCAGCCTTCACAGAAACGTCTTTGCATCTTTTGGCTCCTGTTGCTTCATCCTTTATGCTGGGCACCAGAGGGCTTGCTTTCCAACCCCCAAAAGCCTACAGCCTGCACTGACCCTTCTGCTCTCTCTTAGGGAGAAGCAAGAGTGCCCTGTTGTTTAACCTATTTCTCTGGAAACTTGGGAAAGAAAGCAGGTCACACATGTAAGGGTTAGGTGAGCCTCACATTGGCTTGTTCAGCAGATGCAGAGTAGGGATGGTGGACAGCAGACAGTGCACAAAGCTGGGGGACCTTCTTATTCAACAGAGAGGGTGTCTGGGACATTGAGCCACCTGTACAACTGGACATTGTACTGCCTTGGGTTGCTAGGGGAACCAAACAACCATTTTTTTCTCCTATAAAAGAAAACAAGCTCATGAGAGCCTTTGGAGGATTTTTTTTTTCATGTGTATGCAGTGCTGAGTTCAGAGCCCAGAGGGGGAAAGTGATCAAGGAGTTAGTGGATCAGTCTCTACCAGTTCCCAGCTGTAGACACCAGGCACAGTTCAAAGCCACTTTCCTGTCCATTCATGTGTCACCCTGCTCCCCCTGCCCCCATGGAAGCATGATTCCATACTGGTGGAGACTCACAAGCCAGGCCCAGGGCACTCCTTCAGCTCTGAGTACAGGGCTCCCCACTGTTCCTCTCTGCAGCCATCTCCCTGCTTTCTTGATTTCTTCACACTTGCGCCCAACTCACTTACTTACCCTCAGGTCTCTCTTAGCCCGAGAGCTCCTTCCTGGGCCTGACCCTGCCTCATCTTTCAGATCCCAGGAGAGTTGTCGTTTGTGTTTTGCAACTGTTTTTGTTACCAGCTGTCTGGATCTCTTTTATTCCCCTGAGGGGCTGTGGCTGAGGCTAGTGTTTGCCCCGCTCACTGGCCTCAACTTTGAGCCTAGTCCCAGCCTGCCATGTACAGTGTGGGTGTAGCCTGACTGACTGACTGACTGACTTGTGGGGAGATTGTAACAGGAAGTAATGTTAGATGAGTTTGTGGATGGCTCTTAACCCTCACTCCCCCGGGCACATCTGCAACATGGCTCCATGCTCCCAACAAAGGGGAAAATGTCAAAATGACAGGGCCACAGAGTGTCAGGCCTGCTCCGTTACCTACACGTCAGGAAGCTAAAACTCAGAGACAGAGGGGAAAAAAGGAGGTCCCCACCCAAAGCCTTGTGGTGAGGGGATGGCAGACACTAGGATCCAAGGATGGGTTCACTCCTTGGTCTATGGCTCAGGGGAGAGATTGTTCAAGGGGCAAGTGCTTAGTAGATGCCGTCAAAGGCATGGCTGCTTCCACATGTGCGGTCCTTTACAGTTCCAAAGGCCGCAGCCCACTTCCAATCTATACGGAGCCACGTGTGGCTAGCCATACCCGATGTTCCAGCAGAGAAGCCGAGGCCAATGCCCGTTCCCCGTGTCCCTGCGGAAGACTCCCTGAGAGGCTGTGTAGGTGAGGGCCACCGTCAGCATGCCGGCTGGAGTATTCTGGAATCTTCCTGTATAGGGCATGGGAGCATGAGCCAGGCGTCTGGGTCCCTTTGAGGTTCGTGGGAGCAGGAGGCTGTGGTATGAATAGGGGCCTTATTTGGAACTGGGTATAGTGCAACATGGATGAGAGTGCGTGAAACCGTTGGCCCACAGGGTGAATAATGCCCAGCAAGCAGCGTGAGACTGCAACTGTGTGCCTGTGGGGAAGAGTCCAGCCGGGCGTGCGCCTAGGAGCTTGGCGGAGGTAGGAGTACTGGAAGAAGAGATCTGCTTTCTGGTAACCCCAGGGCCTACCTAGAGTCTTCCCCTGTTTACAGAAGACAGCAAATCATGGATGTTGAGGACTGGCAGGGGAGGGCTTTGAACTCTGGAAGCCCTTCTCAGAGTCAGAGCACAAAAGAGTAGGACCGTGATGTCTCCTGGACAACCCCACTAGTCCTCTTATCTGCTGTGCCTGCCGCCTCTCACCTGGGCCGCACACATGCAGAGGGGACCCCAGGGCTGGGGCCAAGGACATCTAGCAAATTCTTGCCAAACGAGAACATTCAGACCTGGCAGCGGTTTAAATTCTCGTTGGACTCATTTGGTGCTTGAAGGGTAACTGAATTAAATCAAACTTGGGCAAGAAACAAGGTCCAGAGACCACTCTCCGTGACAGCTGCTCTGTGACAACGAGCGACAAGCAAACACTGCTTCCTCCGGGAAATGGGTTGATTAGCTTTAAATCAACCTCGCTCTGTGGGTGAGGAAATGGAGGCACCTCCACCAGTCCTTAGAGTGTCTTCTAGTGCTTTGGATCCAAGCAGAATGCAGCCTGAGAGGTTCAGGGAGCATCTTCTGGAGCAGCCCTTGCCGTCTTGGGGCTATGTGTCCAATGCACGATGCCTGCTGAGCGAGGGGCTCTGGAGGGTGGAGCTTCGGGGCTGACCTCTGAAGCAGGGAGGATTTCCATGGCGCAGCTTCCTGAGAGAGAGAGAGCCGGATTAGGAGAAACTGCTGGGTGGGCCTAGCCAGAGGCCAGGGGAGGCCGGGCGGAAACTCAAAACCTCCGCAGCTGTTTCCAGTTTGTTGCCGGTGCTGCGCCGCGGAGCAGAGCGCTGCGCCGGTTGGTTCCCGGAGCCCGGAGCCTGCAGCGCCCAGGAATGCCCTGCTTTTGCCTGGCCTCAGCGAGGGGCTCTTTGCCTGTCTGCCTTCACCTCAGCACATCTCTCCCACCTGCTCTTCTTTTTCTTTCTCTGATTTCCTTTTAAAATTCTCATGGACTCAAAGATATTGTGGAGATCTGTGGCTTCCCTGCAATTGTGGGACGCCGGGCTCTCTTGACCATGTTCCGAAGAGCTTTCCTACACTGGAAGCTGGCAGAGCTTTCCAAAGCCAGGAGAGGGCCATATCACGTGTGTCACGACAGTGCTAGCGGAATGCCTGGCCCAGGGCTAGAAGATAGGTGGGAGGTGAGTGTCATCTCCAGCCTCTGGGTGAGGTCAGGAGGTCTGTCAGGAAGCTGAGCTGGAGAGCAGGTTTTGCTGAGGTAGCAGAAGGAGACTGCCTTTCTCTCCCAGGCAGCCTTCCCCTGCCCTCCTTACTGTTCAACTCACCTTTCAGGCCAGATGCTGAGCAACTGAGGGACACCTAAGGTCTAACGGTTTGCCAGTGAGCGGGTGGCTTGCCAGTGAGCGGGTGGCACCAGCTTCCATGGCCTCACTTTTAGGCTGGGGGGAGGGAGGAGCCAGGAGCCAGTGTTATCTTGGCTTTCCTTGGCTTTAAAGCTCTTGGGCAAGTCTCTTCTGGAGTTGAGCCTCAGGTGCTTCTGCAAGATGTAGACAAGACATCTTACAAGTTTCAGAGTCTACACCTAGAGCATTTGTCTGAGGGGGCTGCCTGGTTCGGTTTTTAGATCTGACGCTGCAATCTGACCTGGTGATGACTCATGATGAGAAAAGGGGACGCACTGTCACTGTTGTTACATGACACATTTGGTTCTCTCAGCTGGCTGAGCTCCAGAACAGCACACAGTCTCCTAGGAGCAGAGCTCACGGTCTGGGTTGTTAAGAGTTGAGCCTATCTAAACTGGACAAGCATCTACATGGCTCCAAAATGCATGGGAACTTCTGTAGCCTGCCTGGAACAAAGGCACAGAAGAGCCAGGCTCCTGGCGAGGACGATGACCATCTCCCTGAGCTCCTTCCTTCCTGGGCTCTGACCCATTCGTGAAAGCGTGTCAGGAAGCCGCTTGAATGCTATACTAAAATCACTCTGATGGATGTCATTGAGGACCAACAGTGTGGCCTCTGGGCAGTGCTTTCCATGCCTCATTTATTTGGTTCTGGAAGCACCAAAGCACCAAGACTACTAGGCAGCCTTGACTTTTTTCTCTTTAACTGTAGACGGTAAGTGGCTTGGCCAAGACTGCAGAGTGAGGTGATGGCACTTGTCTAGTCCCACCATCAGTTCTGTGAGGGGCTAGGTCTAGGACCTCAGTGCCCCCTGCAGGGTGCTTCCTCTCTTCCTGAATTCCCAGGACAGTTACCATGGTGGACTGCCCTCTGAACTTCATCACCTAGGCAAATGTATATGATGACATGTTGATTGTGTCAGTGTGAATTTGAGTGTGGGATTGTGTGGGTATGGCATGCTATGTGTGTGGAGGTGATGTAGGCTGCTTGTAGCATGTCTGGGTGTGTCCGGCATTTATCTACGGGGTTTGGGGTGGACTATAGGAGTCTGTGTGGGGTAGGTGACTTTAGAACTGTTGGAGCTGTGTGTTTGTGTTACTGGGCACTGGGGTTTGTTGCCAGTTTGTGGAGAGCTACGACATGTATTAGGACTGGGTATCAAAGCTGACTGACTGGCCTGATTAAGACGTAAAGCAAATACAAGAAACATATGATCTTCCAAATGGCTCCAAGCTGAGGTTTGTGATAATAAAAAGGCTGCAGTTGGAAAACAGACCACCTAACAAGGTTATTTCAGATCCACTTTTTTCTTGTAATAAACCAACCCCAAATGACAGTACAGTTGATTCAAGAGTTCTGGCTTTTGCAGGACAGATAACCCTTCTAAGCATCCCAGAGCCTGAGGCCTGTTCTGGAGACAGGCAGAAGCATTCAGGGCTGTGGATGACACATGCCTTCCCATCTTGCCTTCATGGCATGGATGTCACCCCTGCTGTTGGCATGTAGGACAGATCACACCAATGACAGTGATAACAACATTGGAGAAGGTAATGAATATCAGTCCTGAGCATTCCATCCTTCCAAGCCCCCCAGTCCTCATTTGAGACAGACGATTGCACCTGAGGGGAACAGTTAATAGATCAAGAGAAAGAAGAATTTTTAAAAAGCAATTTTCTCAAAGGGATAGAGAGGCTAGAGCATGGAGCAAGTCCAAGTCACTGAGAAGAACTAACAAGAGCACCTGATACAGCGTTTATACCAAAAGCTTTCTCTGCAGGGATGTCTAAAGAATGTATTTGGGAAAAACATATTAATCCATAAAAAAGGATGTGATGCCAGAAAGGGAGGTAAGCGGGTGAAGAAAAGCAAACAAGGGAACACATGTAAACAATGATGATCAAATAATCATCACATGGTATTAAGAGAGATGACTCAATTGGGCACTAACTGAGGTAGAACTAAAATACTGGAAGGTAATAGATGAAATAAGAAAAGAGTAATTTAAGTTGAAGCATGACAAAGACTTTCAAGGAGGAGCACTTTTGAATTTTAGATTTTAATAAGTATACATGCATTAGTAAAAGAGAAGAAACAAGACAAAGAAACACAGAAAAGATGAACTAAAGAGAAGTCTTGATTAATTCTAAAGAGGTCAGAAGAAGAAAATTTAAAAAGGGAACAGAAGACAAGCAAGGCAACAAAGCAGAAGATGAGATGATAAAAAAAAAAAAATACGTTAGGAACCCCAGTAAATGTAAGTGATATAAAACCTCCAACTAAAAAACAAAGTTTGTCTTTTTGGTAGAGATCATTGAGTAACCACCTGTTTCTACTCTGGCTATATGACTTTCACGCAGGAGGCTGTGAAATATACTGGCCCAGGAAGGCTGAAAATACAGGGTTTGAAAATAATACAGTGAAGATAAGATTGAGGGTGACCCCGAAATTGTCAAGCCCAGCCACATTTAGTGAAAAATGCTTTCAAACAAGTTGTATTTATTCTATTAACGCAACATTGGTGCAATATATTGAAAGCTATTCACTGGATGTTATCAAGTCAAAAGAATGAAACCTCAAATCTCAGTAGACTCAGAAGAAAGAACCTGGTGAAATGTCATTTTGATAAGAAGTGGTAATTGCTATGGTTTGCATGGCTATGGGTTGGGTTACTCCACGTGACACCAGGTAGAGGTGGTGGAACTTTTAGGAAATGGAGTTTAATGGGAGAGGTTTGGGTCATTGGAAGCATGTTCTTGAGGGGGATTGGGAGTTACCCCTATTCCTCCCTTTGTTGTCCATCCCCTGTGAGGTGAGTGGGTTGCTCCACCATGCCCTCATGCCACTGTGCACTATCATATTCCAAGCTCAGAGAAACAAGTCAGATGATCATGGGCTAGAACAGCTAACTATGTGAGCCCAAATAAGTCTTTTTTTTGTTTTTAGGTTGATTATTTATGGTAATAATTTAAAGCAGACACGCTAATAACATAAGGAATATTCCTTAATCAGAGAAAGGGTCTCTACCACATGCTTACTTAACAGCAAATGCATAATGTGATGGGGACTGTTTTAATCCCTCTCTTTAAAATCAAGATTTACCCAAGGATGTCTGCAGTCACTGATTTAATTCAATAATCCATTATAGTATGGCGACATAAAGAAAGGAGTGAAACTCTGATCATCACAGGATGTAGTTGTCTGTGTAGGCTCCAGGAACATATACAAATACACTGTTAAAATTAATAAAAGCTCAGAAGATTTCTGGGTTATAAATAAGATATATTTATATTATATAAATATGTTAAAATCAATTTTATTGCTATATAGCACAACAGTATTAGAAATAAAAGTAAATTAATATTATAATATGAACAGAAAACATAAGTTTTGGGAATAAATCTAACAGAATTAGAGACCTTTTAAAAAGAAAAAGTTTGTGTATGTGTGCGTGTGTTTGCATTCTAAAATTTATATGGAATGATGAAGATTCAATAATAACTAGAAACATTTAAAGAAAATGAACAAAATACTCAAATTTGTCCCAGCAAAATGTAAAATTTATTTTAAAATCTTAGTAATTATAGTATTGTGTAATTGTAGTATGTGTATTTGGAATAGTATGGTTGTTTAAATCAGTATTCTTTTTCCTTCCTTTAAAAATCATCCAAAAAAAGGAACAAAAACAATACAAACAAACAAATAAACAAAAAGATGAAAATGGAAAGGAAAAAAGACTATATCTGAGAAAACTGGAGCATGTGTATTGTTTAAGACTACAAACATATAAGAATAGTTCAAAGAAGCTAAGATAGGAAAAGGGTAATTAGGAGACAATTAAGACAAAGAACCTGAACATCAATTTTCTTTGATGAGACAACCTGGCAAATAGTCTTTCTAAAGGCAAAAGAGTGTAAAAACTATGTACAGAGGTAGAAAAACTCCACTTCCCATTTTCAAAACTGGCACAGTAACTAGAATTAAATGGGCTAAAGAAAGGAGCCTTCTGGACTAGATCTGATTGAGGAATGCTGAGGACACAGAGCTTTGAAAGATCCCTAAGAACAAACTCATTTGCAGAAGGTTTGTTTCTACGGGTCTCTTCTATGAGAAGAGGCCTTGCTTGGAAGCAGCGAAGTCTGAACTCCATGTTTTCCAGCCAGAGAATCCTTCTGCCTATTAATTGGAAATCCAGGAAACCAGAGCCCAACTCATTCAAGGCTAGAAAGGATTGGAAGTGTTTTCATTCGGGCTCAAACAGCTCCAGAGATGTTATAAGAAACAGCAGCATAAAGTTAGTCCTGTATGCAAAGAGAAGAAAGAACAAATATGTTCAGATGTTACCATTACTAAAAAAAAAATCTCCCTCAGAGAAAAGCATCCACATAGCAGAAGAAAATTGGGCCACATATTTTATCACAAATTACAATTTTCCTGAGGGCACTGCCTCTTTAACGTAGTGAAGTAAAGACAAAGGTCCCAGGAAGCTCAAGAGTTGGTAATACAAGAATTCAAAGGATTCAAGAAAGAGTCAGAAAAAAGAAATGACCCAGATGTGGAGACAGAGTAGAAAGAATACAAAGGAGAGAATGGACATTGAAGGAAACCCAGCAAATGACCTAAAGAATAAAAGCTCAAAAAATTAAACAGAAGATACCTTAGAGCAATTTATGAGAGAAAATAATCAATATAGAAAATAGACAAGGAAGCCTGGATAGTTAAATTGATAAGACTTTAGACTCTGAATCTGAGAAAACAGACAATAAATATTCATCAATGTATTTCTGGAGTCCCCAAAGCAGCCAACTAAATAACAGTACACAGTAAATTTGGAAGGGCTAAATTCATAAAGACTTTAGGAGATAGAATGATCTTGTTTCTACATATTTATTTAAAGATGAAGAAAAGAATCTTTTGGTAGCTCAGGTAATCTTTAGGTCATGTATAAGACAAAGAAAAGCATAGACTTAGATTAATTCAAATAGACTTCCAATGCCATTGTACATTTTATAAGCTCCTCAGAGATCTAGAACTGAGGATTTTCATACCCAGCCCAACTGTCCACGGCCCTTAAGTTATGAAGAGTACAGGCAAGCGCTGATGAATACGTGTGATTCCTGGGCTATAGATCAATGGTTAATTAAGAAAATGAAGGCATTTTTTTTTTAAGAAAATGAAGGCAAACATCACACATCTAAAAGTAGCATTATTATATTCAAGAACAAAAGAAATTAATACTTTTTGAATTGATACAACCAATATAAACTGTGAGGGGTGAAATATTTGCTATCAGTCTCAACCTAACTGAAAATAAAACATATATTCTTAAAGCTGACAATTAAAGTAATTTTAGTGTATGCCCATGTTGGTTCATTTTGGTTGTCAGCTTGGTGGGATCTGAGTCAAGTGAGAGACATAACCTTTTGTGGGTCTGTGAGAGTATTTCCTGGAAGGATTAGCCAAAAGAGAGACTCTCTTCTCCAAAAGAGAAGAGTCTCTGCCCTACTGGAGACCCAGACACAAAGAGGCCTGAGGGAAAGTCAGGGCTTCTTTTGCCTGACTGCCCTTATTCCCTGCTAGTGAATGTATCTACTGTATCTACTGCTGCTGACGTCATCCTTCATTGATATCAGAACAGTTTCTTCACCTTCCAATGTGGACTGCATGCCAGCAGCTCCCCAGGAATATTCCAAGCCTTTAGTGCCAGATTGGAACTACAGAGGCCTCCAGCCTTGCAAGCTCAGCAAGTACTTGGTTTCCAGCTTCTCCAGGGCATACATAAGCATTTTTGGACTAACCAGCCCATATTGTGTAAGACACAGTTATACATCCTCTTTGTGATATCCATTTGTTCTATCAGTTCTGTTCCTCTGGAGAACCTTGACTAATCCTGTGCTGATTTGTTTTTGTCAACTTGACACAAACCTAGATATATCTTGGAAGATATGTTCTTGGAAGATATGTTCCTTGGAAGAGAGACTTTTAATTGAGATAATGCTTCCATAAGATCAGCCTGTTGGCAAGTCTATAGGGAATTGTCTTGATTGATGATTGATGTGGGAGGACCCAGCTCACTGTGGCTAGATGGTGCCACCCCTGGACAGGTGGTCCTGGGTTGTATAAGAAAGCAGGCTGAGGAAGACATTGGTAGCAAGCCAGTAAGCACTGTTCCTGCCTGGGCTGTTCATCAAGTTTCTCCTTCTAGGTTCCTGTCCTGACTTCCCTTGGGGATGGACTATAATCTGTGACTTGAAATAAACCCTTTCCTCCCCAGGGCTTTTGGTCATGGTGTTTTATTACAGCAGTAGAAACCCTAACTAAGACAAACATAATGCCTATTTTTTTGTCTTCCCCATTTCAGATGTTGCTTTTTAACGGCTGAGAGTTATAAGTTTAAAGGGTAATATGACAGAAACTGAGGGTGGAAGGAAGGAGGGGGACGGGAAAGACACACATGGCTTTATTTTATGTTAGAGAGGACCAATTATGCTCTCTAGATAATAAAGTCACAGGAAGTTAATGATAAATTTAACACTAAAACAAAACCACAATTTTCCCCCATAAAACAACAACTTCACAAAATTAACAAGGCAAAGCAGAGGGCTAAAGAACAGAAAACAACCGAAAGACTGAAGGACACTCAGCAGCCAAGATCAAGCGCATCATTCATAAAATGTGAAAAAACTAAAGCCATACATTAAGAGAAATGGGGCAAAATCCCATGCAGCCCAGCAGAGACAAGACTAGAGAAAAGCCACTCACATCGGTTGAAATATAAGTTCTGGCAGGGGTCCATCAGTCCCAGCACAGGCACAAAGGGACCAGAGGCCAGAAGCTTCAGGTGAGCCCGAGACAGGCACATAACGATGAAGGCTGGAACTGCAATGGACATATTTATGAGTTGTCTAGAGCTGTCTATCACATTGCCCCCAAACTTAGCAGCTCTGGACAAGGAACCTTTGTTCTGGATTAGGATTCTTGTGGGTGGCAGCCTAGTTTTGGGGTTGGTGCTTGCTCAGGGGTTTTAAGAAAGTTGCTGGCCTGGGGCTACAGGAAACTAAGGTTTTTCTGAGACTGGCGGTTTATTCTGTGCTCACTCATCTGATGGGAGGGAAAGTGGGTGGCAGAGGGAGGGAGCTCATGGTGAAAGCTCTGGTGTCTTATGTCACCTAATCTTGGAAGTGTTATATACACCGTTGCTGCTATGTTCTAGAGGCCATATAGGTAGAAACGGAAGGAGTCACACAGGATTGTGAATACCAGGTAGCAGGAGTCACTGCCCACAATAGTTCTGGTCATAAAACCACACAGTATTGTCTTTCACAAAATCAAAACCACTGGAGATACAGGGGAGATGAGCTACAAACAAACCAGTACTCGTGGAACAGACACTGAATTAGCAATAATAGAAATATTGCTAACAGAGTTAGTACATTAGAAGACAAATGGGTAAGAAAGAATTAAGGATAGAAGAGACCAAATATAACTTTGAAATCTATGTTGAGGAATGGGTAATCCACCTTTTAAAAACAGCTACCTGTAAAAAGAATTTTCATGGGAATTAATACTCTGGCCAGCAAGATGGCTCAGTGGGTAAAATCATTTGTCAAGGAAGCCTCAGGACCTGAGTTTAATCACACAGCTCACAGTGGAAGAAGAAAACCAGTTCCTGCAAATTGTCTTCTGACATCCACAGGTACACTGAGCAAGTGCGTCAGACAAGCGTGTGTGTGTGTGTGTGTGTGTGTGTGCGCACACACATACACACACACACAAATTAAAACATTAATTTAAGACCATTAGAAAATGTTGATCTATCACACAATGTGAAAAAATAGTATGGGTTATGTTCTCTGAATACAAATTTAGAAAATAACACTCAGATCAGAAAACAAAGAGGGCCTACCCGAAAGTTAAAACAAACAACAGCAACAATGATGGCTTTTGATGGAAGACAAACTCTTAAGTTAAAGTGAAGAGCATCCTGGTAATAAATCTACCGAGCATGCCTCATCCGAGACTGGTGGGTCCCCAGGGCCAAGCTATAGTACCAGGTAGTAGGGGTCATTGCCCACAGCAGTTATGGGCACTTATGCATACAACAACACAGTATTGTCTTTCACAAAGTCAGTGGCTGCAGGGATAGATAGAGACCAGGCTTCCTAAGACTTAAATGTTACCTGCAATCAAGTGTGCTTTGGTGTCTGTCCATCTCTTTGCGCTCGGTGGCTTTCATCAAAGAACTGTGTTACTTGTTAGGCTGCGCCTACACTCCTAAAGGATGCAATTAGCCAAAAGAAAAATATCAGAAGAACGCAGACTGGAAGGGAAGATGCGAGGTTTGCAGGTGAGCGTGTTCCTGGAAAAAGTGAAGTGTGTGGGCTGGGGAGATGAGTGCCTAAGAGGACTGTCTGCCACACCGGGACCCGAGTTCTAATACCAACAGCCAATGCGAAAGGGGAGGTCTGACTGCATGTGCCTGTACCACAGCCTCGGGATGGCAGCTCACTGCCCAGTCATGCTAACTGAACCGGTGCTTCCCAGGTCCAGCGAAAGAAAGATACTGTTTAAATAAACAAACAAACAAATAGGTAAATAAGGTAGAAGGGACTGAGAGATTGCCCAGCTGCTCAAAGCACTTGCTGCTCTTGCAGAATACCCCAGTTTATTCCCCAACACCATGTCTGGTGGTATAGTGTAACTCTAGGGGACCTGACATCCTCATTTGGCCTTTTGGGCACCTGCATATATGTGCACACTTATGCACACACACACATCAAAACACACACACACAGCTCACACCACGCATGCGCGCGCGCGCGCGCGCGCGCGCGCGCGCGCGCACACACACACACACACACACACACACACACACTAAAAACCTAGAAAACCTAAATAACCTACAGCAAAATAATCAGCAAGAATAAGCTCATTTTAGTGAGATGATTAAATGAAATTGATAATAAGTAAATAAACAAATGATTATGTCATGTATAAATATTACTACTTTAGAAGATATGATGAAAAAAGCATCCTATTTGCAGAAGCAATGGCAATCTGCAGTAACAAAGCAGCTTAGAGTGAAGCCACACATTGGAGAAGGCCTATGCAAAGAAAATGCTGGAACCCTCCTCACAGACACAAAGGGAAACCTGGAGAAACGGAAAGACCATGTTTTTGGCCAAAGACTCAACATCATAAAACTGTCAATTCTCCCTAAGTACGTTTCTAAATTTAATGTGATCCCAATAAAATACCAACAGTTTTTTTTAAGCCAGACAAGCTGAATTCTAAAGTTCATGTGAAAAAAATAAAGAAATAAAAACATTCAGAAAAACTCTGAAAAGAAGAGTAATATCAGTGAATTCACTCAAGCAGATACTAAAACATATTAAAATCTCAATAATTGAAACCATGAGGAACTGATGCATGAAGAGAGAGAGAGACAAGCCCACCAGCTATAATAGAAAGCCCAGAAATGGAAGCAAAAACGCACATGAGAGATTAGCACACAAAAAGAATGACCACTAAAATCAGTGAGAGAAATGATTAACTGTTCAATAAATGTGGTTGGGGTCACTGTTTGGTCATGTGAAAAAAAAAAAAAAAGACAAAGTTAGAGTCAAACTTACTATTGTCTATCAGGACAAATTCTAAGTGGATTGAAGACTGAAAAGCAAAAACTATGCCACAACTGTGCCAGAAGAAAACACGAGAAAAACCTTTCATTTATAAACTCAAAGTAGAGAAGCTCTTTCAAAATGATGACTCAAGAAAAGAGGACATCAGAAGGAAAAAATAGAGAAATTAAGCTACATTAAGGAACACTGTATACCAAAACATCTGAACAGTAACAATTGGGGGATAATCCTACACTCAAATGTTGTCAAATGATTGATTTCTCTGATTTATGAAGTGGTTTTAGAATCAACAAGATAAAATAGCAAGAGCCCAGTAGAAAAATGGGCAAAGAAGAGTAGCAAGCGTTTGGAAAAGGATCTGCCTGCATGATCATAGAAATGCAGATTAAGACTATGCAGAGATCCATGTTTCAAGTGACAGTGATAAGAAAAATCCAAGAGTCTGAGGATGTATCTTCTCTGCAAGGCTGAGGAAATGATGCCAGGAGGGTGTTGTAATGGATAATATTGCCTGTCAACCTGATAGGACCTCAAATTACCTAGGGGACAAACCTCTGGACACACAGGCGAGAAAGCTTTTCGGCTGAGCTCTGTGCGGTGGGAAGAGCTGCTGTGTGGTGGTTTGAATGAGAATGGCCTCCATAGTTTCATACGTTTAAATGCTCGGTCCTCAGTGGAGATGCTTGGGAAGGAGAGGAGGTATGGCCTTGCTGGAGGTGGTGAGGCCTGGTTAGAGGAGGTAGGGCCTCATTGGAGCAGGTATGGCAGGCACTGTGGGTAGGATTTAAGGTTACAAAAGCCCAGGCCAGACCCTGTCTCACTCGCTCTCTTTCTGCAGCTTATGGATCAGATGTGAATTATCGGCTACTTCTCCAGTGCTACGCCTGCCTGCCTGATGCTATGCTCCCTGCCGTGATGTTCACGGACTAACTCTCTGAACTGTAAGCAAGTCCACAATTATACACCTTCCTTTGTAAGATGGCTTAGTCATGGTATGGTCTCAAAGCAACATAACAGTAACTAAGGCAGTTTCTACCTTTTTATTTGGCTGTGTACGGATACATTGCATCACTTGTTCAGTAATTAAGTACTTTATTTTAACTGAAAAAATTTTATATAGTGTGTTCTGATCACACTTCCTCCTCCCCCAATTCCTCCCAGATCCTCCACACCCACCCTACTCCATGCCATTTCTTTCTCTCTTAAAAAAAAACAAGTATTTTATTTAGAAAATTATCATTATAGTGCTTATGTGTATTGTCCACGCTGTGTATGTATGCAGAGAGAGTCTGAGATGTGTCGCTGAGGATAGTGTGCATGTCAGAGAACATGTGTGGAAGTCAGAAGACAACTATTAAGGGATAATTCTTTCCATCCACCATGTGGGTTCTGGGGTTCAAATTTAAATGCTGGGCTTGCCAGGTAAGCTGAGCTGTATTGGCACTTCCAGCAATTAAATTCTTTAATATGGACATATATGGAAATTTAAACATGACAGGTGACGCGCCCACCCAATGAAAAGTAATGGGCGGTGCAATCAGTTCAACTGGGATAAAGCAATCTAAGTGGAAAGTAAAACTGTGCTAACTCACTCTGCATGAGCTCAAGCATCCTTTACAACAAGGAAGTGGAAAATGCCATATAATTCTCTCTTTTAGTTTTACAGCAGTGACAGAAACTATAAATTGTCAAGCCACTAAGTATTTAAGAATGAGGCCCTGGAGTAGAGCACTTGTCTAGCATATGTGAGGCCCTGGGTTTGACTCCCAACACTGCCCCTATCCCAAAACATAAGAACTTTATGAGGAAAATGTAAAGCTTCCACGGAAGACCTAAAGATTTAACCAAAGGATAGAAACCTCGTTTGATACACAGGTGTTAGTTTATAAACTCCAAGTGCTGTGGAATCAGATGGTCCTCTCCCCCAAGCTTTGATGGGCACAAGCGGTGCTCGCTTAGCTCTAGGAGATAAATGTCTGGTGTGCCGAGGGCACCTTGTCACTTGCCCTTCCAAGGATCTCACGTGTCTCCAGTGATGTCCAGTTCCCCTGCAGACCACACCTGCCTGTGGCCTGTGATCTCTCCTCTTGCTGTTCCTAATGGCAACCCTTTCTTCTTCCTCTCCTAAGGTGCTTATCATGTGAGAACACACCACACCCAAGCAACTCTTTGCAAACGCTGTCCCTCTGCAGCCCTTTCTCCTGCTCCTGTTTGGATGATGGAGTGAAAGACCACGTCCTTCAAGAAACGCTCCAGAATCTTATCGCAGTGGGTTACCTATGCTTACTTCCACATAGGGCCTTCTCACCTTCACACTCCCACATACTCTCTTTACCCATTTCTACATCTTGTACTCCTCCCTAAACTTTAACTTCCTTGGGAAGAGTGGATCTAATGTATTAGGGTGTTTCTAGGGCTCTTCCTAGGGCCAGGCACAATGCTGCTGTTCTATAGCTGATGAGTGACTGAATGGCACAACATCAGGGTCCTGGTGCTTGAATTGAAATCCCAGTTACTGCGTTTGATTCACGTGACAAAGCACAAAAATGTTTCTCTTCCATGTTTCTTCATCTGTGAAATGAGGCTGAAGAAGAGAGCCTGCTGCACGGCATTGTCCTGAAGACTCAGAGTGCCTACACCAAGTGCCTAACTTGGTGTAGAGATTATGGTAAGCGGTGCTGAAATATTACTTACAATTGCAGATAAATCATTTAGTCATGTATCCATCTATGTATCACACACACACACATACACACACATACACACACACACACACACCTTAAACGTTTTCATCTAGTGTTTTTTCTGTGCCAGGTTTTGGGTTGGGTACCGGAGCCATGGATGTAAACTAGACAAAAGTTGTCCTTATTGTGGGTAGGCCCCAGGAGGACAAGAGCAGGTATCCAGGAAGGGTGGTGTTCAGAGGGTCTTGGCTCAGGGCTGGTAGACAGGGACTCCTGACTGGGGACACACTCCTCTTCTCTCTGAACTCATCAGGAACAAAGCCAGTTAAGGGCGGGGACCCATGTCAATATGGGCAGAGCTGGAACGCTCTGTCAGCCTTCATTGACAGAGGAGCCTTCGGTTTTTCATTGACCAATGCTGCATTTCATTGAGCAGAAGCTTCCTGTTAAATCAAAACAGATGAGGTTTTAAAAATAATTCTAATTGATTCCATCCCAGGAGTGCAAATCAGTAGCCCTTGGGCTCAGCTAAGATGGGAGAGCTGTGTGCAGGTGGATCCATGCACTCCTGAATGTGAGCATGTGCTAGTGCAGGTGTGTGTGTGTGTGTGTGTGTGTGTGTGTGTGTGTACAGATAGTCATCCTGTTCAATGACCAGACTCTGACACTGCACTTGTCCCAGTCCTCCAGACTTTCCCTAGGGGACCCGTTCATTTTCATGATGCCCTCATTAGAATTATTTCAGAATGAAAGCTGGGTCTGAGGACCAAAAGGCTTAGCATCCAAGGAAGCCCTAAGTGGTAGAGCTGGGCTCCATTGCCACATGTCCTCACTGTGAAGCCTCAGTTTCCAGCAGTTCAAATTGGGAACAAGGCCACAGGGCAGAGTCACAGAGACCCTCTAATCATCAGGCAAGTGACCTAAGAAGCTTCAACAAATAAGAGCAATGATAGATGTCACCCGGTGAACAAAGCACAAGCCCAGTGTCACCAGTGATGGATATTAAACTCTCACACTATTTAAATGAGATAAGTATTCTTTTTGGGTTTGAATGAAGGAAGTGAGATTATCCACGTGTGTCACTAATAAAAAATGAATATTTTCTACTGCTTGTTTCTTTAGAGATATTCACATATTATATGCACACAACATAGGCAGGGGAAGTGGCAGTGGTGGTCTTGCCTCAGGAGACTGGATTTAGGTCTTGAGTAGTGAGCTGAGAGCACGTCCATCCATCTGTCCCTCTGTCCAACCATCCATCCATCCATCCACCCATTTGTTCCCTTAACTTTTGCCCTACGAACAACCTTGTTTTATGATGCTGGACAGGATATCAGAGCAGACAAGAAAAGTCATCTCTGTGCTCCCTACCAGAGGTCAGCATTATGCCCTGGATAGAAGGAAAGCTCTGGTGGGCGGGACAGTAACTATCATGGCAGTGGAATTAGGGGAAGCGAGTCTTTTCCAAGCTAAAAGCACTGTTCACATTATAGTCTCCAGAGGAGTGTTCCAAGTAGAGGGGCAAGAAAAGGTTCTGGGGCTGGGGCAACCTTGGCGAATGTGGAATCTGGAAGGAAGCTGAAGGTGATTACTGCATGTGGGAGATGAGAGATGAGGTCTGTGGAGCTGGTGCCTGGGCTAGCAAGGCCTTCAAGACTGGCATAGAAATTAGATTCTCTTCCATTACAGTGGAGTTGGTGGAAGGTGTCAGACAGTGTGAATTGATCTGATCTATATCATAAAGCTTGCGCTAGCTACAGGGTGGAGAATGTTGCAGGAGGAGCTGGGACAAAATGCAGAGCAAGCTGCTGGGGTGACGACAGAGTCTAGGAGAAGGTTGGTGCAGTCTGAATTAAAATATCAGTGGAGGGGAATGGAGGGGTGGATAGATTTAGGGATTTTTTTTTTTTTTTAATTTAGAAACAGTGCTTTTTAATGCACTAAAAGAGAGGCATGAGAGACAGGGGTTGAAAGATAAAAAGCTAGGATTCAGAATACGAGGAAGGAGTGTGGTGTGGTGTGGTGTGGTGTGGTGTGGTATGGTGTATGTGTGTGTTGGGGTGCTAAATCTCGAGGTGGAGGATATGGCAGACACTAATAAGATGCCTATGTTAACACATGCAGAGTTCACACCTGTGGTTTTGGACTTCAGAATCAATGACATGAGAGAAGATGGAGAGCCAGAGATGAGCTGAGGGCATTTAAAGCAGTGTAGGGCACAAGATAAAAATAAGCCAATACTCGGTGTGTATCTGGGTCACTTACAGGTCTTTTCAAAACTTTGAAGTCCAAAGTCCATGTCCAGGTGGATTTTTTTTAAATGGCGGCCACAGGGAAAGCAGCAGGACTCTAGGGAGACTGGTGTTGAGCCCTTCTCTCTCTCCTGATTTTTTTTTTAACTTTAGTGACTGCTGTCCTCCACACAATTGACCAATAATGCTGTTGCGTTAGAAAACTTTTCCTGAGGAGATGCTATACACACATCCCCATGTACTCACTCCAGATAGGGATCCCACGACAGACCAGAGTACAGAAACCACCAAAGCCCACAACCTGGTGAACCAATGAGAAACGAGATTTTTTGTTTTCCAAGACAGGGTTTCTCTGTACAATCCTGGCCATCCTGTCCTGGGACTCATTCTGTAGATCAGGCTTTCTCCGAACTCAGAGATCCACCTGCCTTTGCCTCCTGGATGCTGGGATTAAAGGTGTGCACCACTGTCACTCAGTGAACCAGTGAGTGTATTGGGGTTATTTCCAGTTGCAGAAATGGTTCAAAGACAGCCTCATTACTGAGGCCTATCCCAGCATGGGTAACAGTTCACAAAATCTGGGAAACCTGGAGCACACTGCACAGCTTTGAGATAGCTGAACAGGTTGGGGAGTGTCCTTTACAACTGACTCTGGTCTAAACCTCTTCAGGCAGCTCCGTTGGTTTCTGCTTCTCCCAGGCAACTGGTCTGGTCTCAGAGTCTTCTGCCTAGATTGCCTGAAGAGTCTTCTTTGCAGCTTGGCTCTGCTTACTCTGGAAGGTAGTGCAGGTGGAGCTAGTGAATCTGGTTGGTCTCAGGGACTTCCTGAACCTATTTTCAGTTGTTTGCCTTCCTGCTTAAGGGGCTTCTGCATAGGCTGGAATGTTTCAGTCCTGGGAGGAAACTGTTACAGAACAATTGCTCATCACAGAAGAGTGTGTGATGGTTAACACTGATTATCAACTTGATTTGTTCTACAGGCGACCAGCCTCTGGGAACACCCAGGAAGGATTATCTAGATCAGGTTTAGTCTCCGGTCAGGTCTGTGGCTGATTCTCTAGATTAGGTTAATAGAGGTGAGAAGAATCACCCTGGATGTGGGTGGCACCCTTGCACCTGCTGGGGTTACCAGCTGTGTAAAAAGAGGGAAAAATAGCTGAGTAGAGTCATTCCCTTTGCTTTGCTTCCTGACTTCAAATGCAGTGTGACCAGTGTCCTAACACTCCTGTTACCATGGTTTCCCTGTAACGATGGGCTGTAACTGCAAACTGTGAGCCAAAACAAATCTTTCCTTTTTTTTTTTTCAATTTTTCTTTATTAGTATATTTTAATCACAGCAACTTAAAAAAGTAGCTGCAGGCCAGGAGGTGTTTTGGGGCAAGTGTGCTTTGGGATGTCTTTGGGGAAGGAACAAGATAGTTCAGCACATTTGATGTTCTCGTCCCAAATATTTTTCTCCCTTTTGGAAGACCATACTCACGGGAGATACCAACATCCATAAGTCACCTCCTGGAAAGACTCTGGTACCAGGGTCTCCCAGCTGTGAACCCGCTCCTAGCTGCAGGACGAGGTGCTCATTTGATTACTCAGGATGGGTATGAGGTGGTCGTGAGTAGCCCAATGCCTCCTGTTCCTAGGGATCACGCTGCTTACAGAGGTCAACTGTCTGCTCTACCCGACACCCGTCTTCACACGGGAATGCCAAACCTCCAGCCCGGGGCCTTCTTTTCTTTCCTCTATTGTCTTTCTCCCTAGAGATGTGAATGAACTATCCAGAGGGACATACCTAGAATTTCTGTTGTCCTGTGCCTGCTGTGGGCAGGAAAGGCTCTGGGGAGCTGAAACTTATCACATGAGAATCAGTCAGGAACAAATGCGAGAGACTGTGAAGTGTAGACCGGGATCATTTCTGCGGTTGGGTAGGCTAAGTAGGAGACTGCTCCATGTGGATGGAAACAACCCCTCCCATCTGGGCCCCAAGGCCCCTCACCCCTGCTGTAGAGTAAGCATCTCCACCAGGGACTCCAAGTCAACACAGACCCAGCTAAGTCCTGTTCTTTCCCAAGCTACCGCTCATAGCAATAACAGGGATGTTCCTTCAGCCTCTTCCGAGAGTGAAAGTGCAACGAGGGCAGCAAGGATGCCAACTCTGCTCACTTCCCAAGTTGGGTGCTATAAAAAGCTAACGTAGATACGGGCTATGAAGGAGACTGGAAGGTGGACCGGCTGTGCAGGCTCTCAAGTAGCACTGGTCTGTGGAACAAATTGAAGCTGTTAGGTCTCCTCAGGACACCCGGAACCGCTCAGTTCGCTTCCAGCCCCACTGGGTCTGGTCCTTACAAATGGTTCCAGGGTTTCTGAGAAGCCTGGGCGGTCTACTAGCCTGGTTGCCCCAAATTCCAGCCGCAAGTTAGAAACCCAGGGAGCTGAAGGCATAGGCCATTTACATGGGGAAACTGTAAAGGGGAAAGATAAACGTTGGAAAATTAGCCACTGACCCGCGGGCTGAGCAGCGGGACAGGGAAATCCGAGCCGAGCTCATGGAAAATCTATAACCAGAGCAGGCCGAGCTGCACCATCCCAGAAAAGCAGATGGGGGCAGCCATAAAACGTGACCCCTCCAAGTCAGCCAGGCCAAGCTCTGCGCTATTTTTAGATAGCAGTATTATTTTAAAGCATTCCTTCTCCTTTATACGTTGCCCTTTGCCCTCGTGTGCAGATGGGCCATGGGCCTAGCTCCCCCAGATTCTACCTCCCCACTGTGGAACAGGGTTATCTCTCTCTCCTTGTCAACCAGTATCCTTACTTGGCTCAAGGAGAGAGCACTCTTTGTTAGAACAAACTAGAACTCTGAGAACATGATTTCACCTTCACTTTTTACCCTTGATAGACCCAGAAAGACCAAGCTGTGGAAGGCGCATTTTCTCAGGATCCCCTACAAAAGGAGGTGCGGGCGGAGAAGGGGAGAGCCATCTTCAATCAACCAGTGATAGCCCCAGGCCAGTGTGGGCTGGGGAGGATGGAGGTGCCAGACGAGAGCCTGAAAAGGGAACAAGGGCTCCCAAGAGGAGAAAGTAGGAGCCAGTGTGTTACAGTCCAGAGAGGAGCTTGCATGCAAATACCATCAGGAGATAAACTGCACTGTGGGAAGCGGGCGGAGGTGCCAGAAGGACCTTCGCTATTGCCAGTGCAGCTGGAGGCAGCTCTTATTCTGCCTGAGGGGTCTTAAGTAGACCAATGGCTGCAGTATGTGACCAAGGTTCGCACCCAATTTTCTTCTGTGCTCCACAGACAGTCCAGTACCCACGCTCCTCCTGTTCTAAGCATCGCATCCTCTAGAGAAAGACAAGACCTTAAAGGTCATCTAGCGCCACTCTTCTTCATTGGCTGAGAAATAAAGAGCCACAGAAGTGCTGAGAAGGACCCTATCCTGCTGGCACTTATCTCGAAAAGCCCGAGTTCCAGCAGGGAGAGGCAGGAGAGACCATCCTGGTGGCCCAGTCACTTGTCTTCGTATTCAGCTTCCTGAGGGACCTTTTGCATTCTGTTTCCTCTCATTGGTTTTAAGGGTATGTTGCTAGTAAACCAGTCAAAACTTAGGTCTCTTATGGGCTGGGGTGTGTGTGTTTGGAAATGGGTTCTGAAATTATGTAATAAGGGTAGGGAGAATGATTTTCTTTTTTTCTTGTTTTTTTTTTTCTCTCGAGTTTGTCTTTTGAGAGTAATGACTTGTCTGTGCCTGGCAAACTCAGGAGACGGAGGCCAGCAAGGGCCTGTTGTGGAAAGGTGAGAGGCAAACTGAGGAGAGTCCAGGACAGGAAGGAGAGAGACCTGCACAGGTGGGGTGGACAAGGGGAAGACTGTGACACGGGAGCAGAACTCTGCAGCAATGCGGGAATACCTGGTCTAGGGCGCTGCAGACAGGTGTGAGGACTGTGGGCCCCTCCAGAAACCCAGCGCTCTTACCACTATGAACCTGGACTGGGAGGTGGCTGTTGGTCCCTGTAGATCATGAACTATCCGAATCTTGCAAAGGCCTGATGAAAAAAAAAAAAAAAAGTCATGTTTTGGTCATCATTGTCATTCCACCAGGACAACGGTATTCGACTTTTGACTTGCTGTGATACAAGACCTGACATAAACAACTGGATGGTGGCAGAAGATTGACTCTAGCTTACGGTTTCATTGCCTTTGGCCCACAGTTCTTGCTTTTACTGATCTGGACCCTGGCAAAGCCGGTACCTTGGCGGGGATTGGGGTGGAGTAGCAGGAGCACTCAGGCCCCTCACAACATGGTAGACAGGGACAGAGACAAAGAAGGACCCAGAATAAAATACTGCCCCCACAAGGACATAGCCCCAGTGACTGGCTTCTCCGGTGAGCCCACCTCCTGAGCTCCCTGGCTGGGATCCAATTCTTTAATTCTTTATGGTAATAATAATCAAGCTTGGTCCCGCACCTGGGATCAATCCCAGCAAAAGAGCCTGGCCTCAGTCCCCAAGGCTCTCAGGGGCCTCCTGGTTCCAAAGCCAGTCCTGTGGATTCCTGTGGATTCTGCCTAGGCAGTTTACTCCCGTCTCCCCTGAGGAGAACCAGTAGACGGAGTCCCTGCCCCACATGGAGGCCCCTACCGGGGAAGAGATAATTTTGGCCTCTGTGTGGTAACTGATTGACAGCTACGTGATTACTAAGTGAAGGAGAAAGTTCTGGAAGGCAGAGGCCATGACACCAGGGAGGCAGCTGCAGCCACAAAAAGAGCAGGCTGTGGGTGAGTGTGCTCACATTTCTCAGTGCCTCCTTGTCTAGGAACTTGATAAGCACAGCATGGCATCCATCCTAGGACGGGCTTGCTGCCCTCATGCCAGGTTTATCAGGGAGCCAGAGGCTCAGGCGGGGTAAATAGCTGCTTCAGGGGCACACAGCTTGGAAGCAGCCAGTGTGAACTAGGTAGTCCGACTTCAGATTCATGTTCGTAAACGTGTGCAAATTCCCTGGAAGAATTTTCTGGAACTAAGTGGCAGGTGAGGACTATCCCAGTCTTCCTGGGGGGGCGTTATCGGCCTGTGGGAGGAGAGGCAGCAGTATTGGGTATCTAGCACAAAGCTTGTGTAAGTCACTCCTGCTTCTGGGAAACCTCAGGATGCAATGAGCAGGGCTCTCTGCCACCTCCCCAGGCCTCATCCCACGTCCCTGTGCTCTCCCCCTTTCTGCAGCCCACCTGTCTCAGACCACTGAGCTCTGCCTTCGAGGAGCTCTTGGCTCTGCGCATCTCCCCCGCCTCCCTCCTTCCCTGCTGCCACTTCCTGGATTCAGAGCCTTCTAGTAGGTCTTCCCCTTTAGTTCATTCCCACTGTCCGCTTCTGCACGGCTGCTAGAGGACCCTTTGCAGCCCCCGGCGCATGCCAGGTGACTTTTTTTTTCCAGTGTCCTCTCCTCAACCTTTAACATTCCACCCAAGAGCAATGCCACTTCCAGAGAGATCTTCTTGTCTCACTTTTAAGAGTCACCCGGGGCACTTGATAAAAAGACAGATCCCCAGCACCTGGCCAAGAATCTTGCTTCATAAGCTTCCAGAGGAAAAAGTAGTTTTCCTCAATGAAATACCACTGAGTAGCTTACCCACACATAAGGATAGGCCTGGGCCCAGCAGTAGATGGCAAACACAGTGCAAACTCAGTGGTATTTTTTTGTAGACTTTTTGTTTCATATGCTTTGTTTGGGCATTTTTTTTTTTTTTGTCTTACTGATCTTTTGTTTGTATGTTCGTTATGTTTCCCATTATTTTTTACGAGTTTTGTTTCTGTGTCTGTGTGTTTCTTTTGTACCCCCATTTGCTTCCGAGAGGAGGGCATAGAGTTGGGTGGGTGAGGAAGTGGAGCAGATCTGAGAGAAATTTGGTGAAGGGAAACTGCGATCAAAAAATGTTATATGAAACTTTTTCTTTCTTTCTTTCTTTCTTTCTTTCTTTCTTTCTTTCTTTCTTTCTTTCTTTCTTCCTTCCTTCCTTCCTTCCTTTCTTTTTTTTACAATTTATTCATTTTATATCCTGATTGTAGCCCCCTCCCTCAACTCCCTCTGGTCCCACCCTCCCTCCCTCTTCCCCATTATTCCCATTCCCCTAGTCCACTGAAAGGGGGAATTCTCTCCTGCCATCTGCCCCATAGCTTATCAAGTCTCATCAGGATTGCTTGGATCCTCTTCCTCTGTGGCCTGGCGAAGCTGCATCTCCAGGGGGAAATGATCAAAGAGCAGGCAACCAAGTTCATGACAGAGGCAGCCCCTGTTCTCCTTACTTGGGGACCCACATATCGCTGCCTGTTGGCTACATATGAGCAGGGGGTTTAGGTCCCCTCCATGCATGGTCCTTGATTGGTGCATCAGTTTCTGCAGGACCCCCTGGGCTTAGTTTTTTAGCTTTGTTGGTCTCCTTGTGGAGCTCCCGTCCTCTCTGTGTCTTTCTGTCTCCCTCCCCTCATCTTCCATAAGACTCCCTGTGCTCTGCTCAAAGTTTGGCTGTGAGTCTCAGCATCTGCTTCTATCCCCTGTTGGGTGGAGCCTTTTAGAGGACCGTCTATAGTAGGCTCCCACCCTGATCCTTCTCTTCCACCGCTCTAGTGTCTATCCTGTTTGTTATTCTAAATGACATTTAAGCATCCTCCTTAGGGTCCTCCTTGTTGTTTAGCTTCTTCAGGCCTGTAGATTTTAGTATCGTTTTTCAACTACATAAACATATTAAAAACAGCAACGATGTCAAAGAATCTCTGTCTTGGGCTATGGAGTAGGTGGGAATCTGGACTTTTAACATTGTCACAGGTGAGCCTGATAATCAAGAAAGCTTGTTGTCTTCTGGTCTACAAGATAAAATCTAGGCTGCTCAGGCAGGCCCATAAGATCTTCGAGAGAGCAGTCCCAGCTCACTGGGCCATGATGGCACCCTTAGAGCCAACTCTATTTCTTTAAGCTAGTCTGCTGCCTACAGCCTGACCTGTCCACATAGTATCCAGCCATTTGCCTCCGTTTCTGCTGGCTCCATCATTGTGGTGTCCTGTTTCCTCCTTTTATTCTCCTTCCCTATTGCTGCTGCTGCTGCTGACACAGTCTCATCTAGATTGGAGCCCTCATAGCCATGGCTTGCTTAGACTTGTATAATCCCAGAGCTGTAGGAAACCTGGGGGTCTCACTAACCAACATCTTTATTTGACAAACATTGCCAGAGAGAAGAATAGACTTACTCAGGGTTCTGTGGCAAAGCCAGAGTATGCAGATCTGAGTGGGAACATTCTTACTTAGGTCAGTGAACTTTCAGACTTCCCTTTCAAGGGAGTATATCTAGAAAAATCTATTCATGAAAGTACAGAGCTGACAGTGGGATTTCTTTGGTGGCTTTTCCAAGTGGTCTTGAGTCCCACTGTTGGCTGCTGGGTGATGGTGATCACACTCCTTCTGTTGTTCATAGAGCACAGGAGACTGGATGGAGGTGGCCAGGAAGCATAGTCATAGCCCTTGCCATCATCATAATCATCATGGCCGTCTAGTGACGTCCATAAGAGATGCCTTACTGAGCGCCAGCCTGTAAGTGAATGGATATTTAGTCCTCATTGCAACTCCACAGGGTATGAGCTCTTCCTTGTGCCCTAAGTCAGGGCCAGCACAGAGAACCCTGGAGCAGGGTGGTCTTTTTGCAGGTGAAGGCTGAACAGTTGGGATTAAGGATGGGAGGTGAGGTGGGTGTTTCTGGTAATGAGAACAGCTTGTCAGTCTGGAAAGAGGAGTGGATGTTTGGTAGGGGGAACAGGGAAAAGGGATAACGACCAGCTCAGCTTGTGGTTTGTCTCTGTGGCATATAAGCAGCTCCATCAGGAAGAACTTGTAGAGGCTTTGAACTTGGCAATGGGAACTAGGGACCCTAGTGAGTCTGGATTCTTACTTCAAAGGCTGTGAAACGGTGGCTTCCTAGGGCGTGCTCAGGGACAGTCTTCTGCCGGCACCTTTTCCCCTGTAGCCAGCAGGAGTAAGTCCCCTCTTGTTGAGAGGTACAGGAGGGCATGTACCTGCTGTGGTAGAACATGAGGCTGTGTGAATGCATGACTTGCTGTGCACACATGCTGTAAACAGAGAGGGTGTGAAGTTCTCGTGTGGGGGCACATGTGTTTCCAAAGGACATGCTGCATACTCAACTGCATCTCATCAGGGGAAGGTTCAAGTGTGGGTGGTGTGCTCGGGGCTGTGATGTGGGGCTATCCCGTGCACATGGGCTGCCCTCAGCTGGTGTTAAACACTCTTTGGATTGCTCACTAGGTAAACATTCAATAATGTAATTTGGAAATTCTGTCCCCAGGGTCCCGCTGTGTGGCCAGGCAGCTGGCGGGTGGTGGTGGGATTAAGATATTAGTGTATTAATGCCATATCAAAGCCCAGCACCCTCGTCCATGAGAGTGTCTGCTGACAGCCCTGAGCGCCCAGAGCTTGGGGGCCCTGCAGCCCCCACTGCATCTCTCTGAATCACAAGAAGCCTTGTGTGTGGAGCTTGCTCTGAGAGCTGCATGGCCTCCAGACATGAGCTCATGCCTATAGGTCCCTTCAGGAAAAGGTGGGTGGCCTGCCCAGCACCAGGCTTCATCCCTACCACAGGAGCCAGCTTGTAGGGAGTAGAAGCAGGTTTGGGAGTCTGAACTGGTCTTTTGACCTGGTCAAAGTAGGTTGTTATGTTGGTTGGATGACAAATGACCAAACTCTCTTGCCAGGAACTTTCTTAAATTTTTCAATCACGTGGGTCAAATTTCATTTGCCTTTTTTTATTCCTATTGCCTAGCAGTGTGTGGTATACAGCTAGTACACAATTATTTTGCTTTGGATGCGCAAACTAATAGCACAGGCAGAGAGACTGGTCTAAAGTCAGGAAGCCAATAAAATAAGAATTGAATTTTGGTTCAATTCTGTCTGGTGACCCTTATGCCTGGGGACAAAAACTCACAAGCAGCTTGCAGTTCTTTTGAAATCTTCTAGCTTTCATTGTGGACTGTGTGGGCCTGCAAATGGTGGTTGGGTCTGGAAGGCTTAGAATATTAGTTTGGATCCTGAAGGGTGGTTTACTGCTGTAGGACTGACCAGCAATGGCCAAGACCAGGGGCAGGGCTGGGAGGAAGGAAAACACATGGCTCGGGTATACTGATGAGCTGTCTAAAGCCAAGGGAAGAAAAGGAGTGTCCCTCAGAAAATCGTTGCTGAAGTTGGAGGGGGGACTGGGCCCAGCAGAGAGAGCCTGCAACTTTGTGAATGCCACAAGGGCCTTTCTTGTAAGAGTGGGAGGCTGCCTTCTGTTCATCAGCTCAAAGTAGAGACGCCTGTCTGCAGCAGGCTACCTAGAATCGTCCAGTGCTGTCAGGAGTCACTGCTAGCCAGAGATGATGTGGTCATGCCGGGAGTAAGAACTTCCTTTGATGCAGTCTGCTGTGGTTTGATGAAAACTCCTCCTAACTTGGTTTCCGGTTAGACATTTTGGGCAACTTTAGGTCATGCAGCCTTCCTGTAGGAAGTTCATTAGTGGAGGCAGATTGTATAGTTTTGCTGTACTTCTAGTTCATTCTCTCTGTTTCACGCTAGGCCCCTGAAGATGTGAGCTCAGAATTTCCTGCTTCTGCTGCCATGCCTCCCGCTGGCTGCTGTGCCTTCCTGCCCTCATCAATGCCCATCCCTCTGGAATTGTAAGGAAAATAAACTCTTTCTTTTACAAGTTCCTTCTGGTCATGGTGTTTTGTCACAGCCACAGAAAAGTAACTAATACAGGGAGCTGATACTAGAGAGCAGGCAGTTATGAAGAATGTGACCGTGATGGTTTTGGGAGAAATGTAGAAGACTTTGTAGCTTTGGGTTAGAAAAGCAATTGAATGATGTCAGCAGAGCTTAAAGGGCTGTTATAATAGGAACATGGAAGAAAGTAGCTGAAAGTAATGTGAAGAAAAGAGATTCAGAGTAGAGGCTCATGAGGTTTTGGGGGTGGGGTGGGGGAACAATATTAGCAACTGAGCTAGAAGCCATTCCTGTGATATTTTGGCAAAGAATTTAGCTGTTTTCTGCCCTTGTCCTGAGAACTGGCTTGGTCCTAAATTAAAAAGCAACAGACTAATTTATTTGGTGGGAGAAATTTTAAGACAACATAATGTTGAATTTGTAGTATGATAATGTGTATCTAGGTCTGCAATGAAAAAGAGCAAGTGGGGCAAAAGAAATACAGAACATACAGCTTGGATATAAAAAGGGCACCAGGAAACTTAATGTTGCAGCCGAGACATGTGCTGAAAGAGAGGCTGCAATTGTTGAGATTAGCTCCACGGAGGAGAGGCATGCCCATTGCTGAAGATACAACTTACTAATGTCATCAAACATGGAGAAATTGATCTTCTGCCTGACTAGAAGCTTCGTCCCATACTGACTAGCATTTATGGAGCTGGAAGGTACATTGCATGCTGCTGGGGAAGAAAAAGCAATCATCAATACCACATAGCTACAAACCCTGTGACCTGCTTGCAATATACAGCAGTATAACAGTGGCACAAATGTCATGGGAGTAACTAACCATCTTCTTCTTTTTCTTCTTCTTCTTCTTGGATTTACAGACCACTCTGTGAGATGGAACCTATGCATGACTACTAAAGTGGTCAAGAACCTGAGACTAGATAGGTCAAGGGGCTAGGGGAAAACCTACAAAAAATTAAGAAGGAGGAGGAGGAACAGAAGAAAAAGAAAGAGGAGCAACAACAAAAGTAGTGAAGGAGAGGCCTGCTCTGCACAAAGGGAATGGTGCACCCATGGAAAGGCCCCATTCAGCTAAGCTTCCACTCGTGAAAGAGAGCCCAAGGCATTTTATACTCTTAGAAAGCAGCTGAATATAAGTGTCACTGCTAGCATAATTCAAGGTGGGCAGGGGTCCATCCAAAACTGTCATCCAAGCTTGTTGTTGCTGACTTTAGAGGCAAAAAGGATGCAAGAATGCAGAGGTCAGAGATGCTTCATTCAAGATCTCAGAGAGCCATTGAAGACAGGCCATATGTGGCAGAGAAGTCCTGGTCTGAAGCCGTGAGAGGACAAGAGGCTGTGAGAGGACATTGGGTCTTTGCTGTGAAAGTGCAGCCTTGATTACTGTGAGGTCACGAGGTGTTAGACGTGCCAGAGGCATGAGACATGCCCAGGAGAGCTGCATACAGGGAGGGAGCCACAGCAAAGGAGAGGTGTATGTCTCAGGTAGCAAAGCTGGAGGGGCAGGTCTACCTAATATCTTTGAAACTGATATCCCAGGAACTAGACATAGAGCTACAGAGCTTGGTATTTGCCTTGCTGGGTTTCAGTCCTGCTTTGGGCCAATGTTTCTTCACTATGTCCCCATTTCTTCCCTTTGAAATGGAAATGTATATCCTGTGCCATTATCTATTGGTATATATTTTACTGTTTGATTTTTATGGGAAGTTGCAATTAAGAGATTGCCTTGAGCCTCAGAAGAGACTTTGGACTTTTAAACAGTGTTAAGACTGTGAAAGACTATGAGAAAACTTGAAGTTGGACTAAATGAAATTGGCCACAAGCCGATTGGAGCGGAATGTGTTGGTTTTAATAAAAAATGTCTACCATGGGACATTTGGCTGGTGCTGTTTGGGGGCGTTTAGGTGGTACGGCCTTGCTGGAGGAAGTGTGTGACTTGGGGTGAGCTTTGAATGGCTTATTTTCACATGTCAATTTGCCCTCTCTGCTTCATGACAGTCTTGGAAGATGTGAATGCTCAGCTGCCCACCCCTGCCACCATTCCTGCTGCTATGCCTTCCTGCCATGATAAACACTTATCCCCTTGGGCCATAGACCCAAATAAACCCTTCATTCTTTAAGTTGCCTCTGGTCATGTGGTTTTGTCATGGCATCAGAAAAGTAACCACTGCACACTCTCACTGTGTGCCTGGTATGGAGTCAATGCTCTCCACATTTTTTCCACAAACCCCTCTAAGAAGGTGTTGAGGACCCTGGCATTGGGAGTGATATCAGGCATGGTCAGTCACGACTCCGTTAGCTTCTGCCTCTTTTTCTGAAGTGGTTTGTGTGCTGTGGGTCTTCCCACAATGAATCAAGAAGCTGAGAGCTTATATTGACATGTGTGGAACATCACGAAAGCTTTTTCTTGCTTCGACAGAAGCAAGGAAACTCCCATGTCTGCTCTCCATTTTATTCAGTGGTGTTGACACTACATGAGGGACAGAATGGAAATAACTCCCACTCTGCCCATGGGAATTCTTCATTCATCTTTTCAGAGTTAGGGCTCCTGGGAGCCCTAGACTTGCCCATAGATAGCCACAGATCAAGTTAGTTGACAGAGTTAAATTAAGAAATCCCTTGTCAGCCCTTTTCCCTCCACTAAGCTTGGCTCAGATTGACCCAGGGTAGCAGTACTAAGCTCGTCCTTCAACAAGCACACTCCAGCCAACTCCGTTCAACTTCAGCGAGCAAGAGGAGCTGAAGTCAACCCAGTCCAACCCATCTGCTCAGCTCTAAGCATGAGCTGAGAGGAAAGGAATCGGGAGCACCTTCTCATGGGTAGCGTGTCAGCCTGCTGGAAGAGCATCAAACAGGAAGCACCAAACTGACATGGACTGGGGGTTTTGTGGACACTGACTACCTTGATGTCACTCTGGGCTGGGGGCCATCCTGGTCTTTGTGTGTGTTGAGCTGATGCTCTGAGTTTCTAGAAAAACCCCATTCCAGAGGGAAGAGGATCTTGGAGCTCTGCTAGAGAAATCTGGAGCAGTAGCAGGGGCTTCCGACGGGACTCCAAAGCCTCTTGGGAGGATGCTGGGAGGCTCAGCTGCGGCTGCTTTTTATATAGGCTGTCCAGGCCAGGGGTAATCTCAGAGGTTTCTCATAATGTGACAGGGTCTGGAAACCAAGGGGCTTTAAAAATTAAGGGAACATGTGCCTGAGAGTGAGATGAGCCTCATTTTGTTACCTATTTACCCGGGGCAGGGCACTCTCTTAGCCCCAATCTCCAGGCCTGGCAAGTTGAGCTTTTCTGTGTTACCATGAATGACTAAGGAGGTCGCTTGAACTTGGCCTACACAGTGTTAGCACAAGCAGTGGTAACCTACTCATTCCCAGTGATGAGTGGGAATTGGGCCAGAACCCAGCCCCATATGTTGATCTATCTATTAGGTCTTAGATAAATACCCCACCTTGAGCATTAGCATCTTATAGGGATGGCATCCAGAACTGATATCTTTGTTCTGATAAGACGGAAGAGGACACTTATCCAGGGCCCCAGCATTTATCCAACACCAACGTATGCATTTACTGTGACTGACTGCCTCCCACCCTGGGTGTCCCAGGAAGAGAGAAATCATGTTTTCCCCATTCTGGCTATCACAGGTGTGCCCAGAACATTGTTGAGACCTTTGTCTCTGATGGTCTAGAATCTCCAGTCGTCCTGGCTAGGAGCCTCAGGGTCAAGTAAAGGCAAAAGGAAAAGTAAAGGCTGAAGGTAGTATCTTGATCTACCCGGGGTGAAGGCCAGATTGGCTCTGAGCTTCAGTCTCTGCAGGGCCTAGTAAGCCCCTCACCCTTCCTGCTGCCATGGGAACCCACAAGCCCAGCTTGTGATAAATATGCATGAGCAGGCCATGGTCATGGCCCCTCCTCAAGTCCATTTGGGGCACCTCAGTGAGCTAATTGAGGGTGGCCATTGTCCCTGTGCTCCCAGCGCCTGGGCCCCTATTTCCACGTTCAAGTGCCCGGCCTCCGTTTAAAGTGGTCAAGTGGCGGGTGCTATTTTACTCAACAAAAGCCCCTTGAGAAGATGGACAGAGAACTCTGCAGGCCAGCCCATTGCCTGTGCCTGTTCCTATCCCAGGCCAGGGGGAGGGGACCACATAGACCACCTGATCACAATTGAAGCCCAGGCAGCCGGCAAGCACAATGGATGCTCAAGAGGTCCCTGCAGCAGTTGGGATGAATAGCAGAGCTGCTTTCCCTTCAGCCCCCCATTACAACCTGGTATAATTTCCCCCTGAATAGGGGTGGCACAGGGTGGGCTCTCCAGGAGGAGAAGGGGAAAGAAATAAAGCCAGAGGCTCTTTGAAACCCACCCATAAGGCCTTGCTCTCCCCACCCCCATGCACTCTGTATGATGACGGAATGAAAGGCCTCCATGAAGGGTAGGAGACCCTGAGGACCACAAGCTAGAGATAGAATATTAGTAGGACACGAGGAATCTCGTTCCCATCTACAGTTCCTTCCAGTGAAGGTACACCATGGGGACACTTGGCTAACAAAGAAGAGTGTAACAAGACCCTCCCTTCCCCTCCACGGTGGCCTCCTTCAAACGTACGGACTGATAATTGTTCTGTGGAGGTCAACCCTGTACTATAGAGGCTGAAGGCAGGAAGGCACAATGGCCCCTCTCACTTCGTGTCCCCATCAGAGCAAATATTTCCACTTTACCCGCCTTACCAGCCCACAGGACAAGGAACGTCCTGTGTGGTACAGAGACAGTTCCAAGAGCAGGACCCACTCAGCCAAGAGTAAGCATTATGGCAGCAGGAGCACAGTGAGAGGCTGTGGCCTCTGAGGCCCTTGTCTGATGTTATCTTCTGTCCCAGGCCCCGAGGGGCACCCACCCAACCACCTGTCATGGAATGACAAGAGGAGTAGCAGAGAGAGACAAATGGGTGTTCAGGAGGCAGTGGCTTGGAGGTGATGGACATTGTGGGCATGGCGTTTCCAGTTTTGGGTGTAGGAAAAATGGGAGAGTTTGTCTGATGGTAGAGTAGCTGAGGGCTGGTGTGAAAGGCTGTCTGATGGCAAGGCCAGGCATCTTCCCTCTCTGATGCCCTCAGCCCCATGTATTCTTTCCTTCATCCAGCTCCTGAGCCAAGTCTTCTACAGAGCACTTGCCATAGACACTCATTGGTGTCCTGCCCCTGAGGGATTCACAGCCCAGGGGTGGGCATGCGGGTGTGCAGCAGAAAAAGGATGTGAACTGCCATAATATTCTGTGTGTTTAGGTGGTCATAAATATGAAGTATGACAATGATAAACCTTGACCAAAGCCTCAGATAGGAAGAGCGAGGAGTTTCCTTGTAAAAATCTTCAGAGAAGGAGCGGGAAGTTGGTGTTCTGGAGAAGGAGACAGCAGGTGGGGTGTGGAGCCAGGCCTGTCTACCTTGCAGAATTGTCACGGGCTGGCAGGAGCTATACAGCACGTGATCCCTCAGGGCTGGGGGACTAGAGCAAGCAGGTGCCAGTTTTGCCTAACAACGGCCTCAGCACTTAGTGCCACCAATCATGGAGGAAACACTACAGTTAGTGAGGCCTCTGATAATAGCAGTGACGTACAGGCACTGGTCTCCTGGGATATTATGAGACCGAACAAGAGGTCTCATGTTCTTTACACAGAACCTAGAATTCATTCATTCAGATGAGAGCATTTAGGTTCTCACTGGAATCAATCACCTGGAAATGCTTGGTAAATGACTGTCAGGAGAGTGGCTGCTCAGTGTGACAGGCCAAGGGAGCCATGGCCACCGCTGCCTTGGCAAAACCCAGTTCTTCCATTACAGCAGTTGCTAGGAGGTAGGAACTCTGGGACACGTTCGACAAAAACTAGGCCACTGGAATTTATGGCAGGATGGAGGGGCAGTTCTGGGCTTGGGTGGATCCCTGTCACCCACAGATGGAGCCTGACTGAGGGAGCAGGTATGTGTGCTTAACAGAGCCCTCTCCCAGCCATCAGCCAGTCAGCTACCCAGAGTTTATTGAGCAACTGCTATACACTGGGTACCGTGGTCTCTGGCACCTGGGGTTGCTGCAGGGATCAAAGCTGAACCTTGCTCCAGAGTTGAGAAGGCAGGTCCTAACCAATGGGGAAGGCTCCTATAATGCAACACTCTTCTTTGGTCACACCCTGTTCGCAACGCCTACCTTATCATAAGAGGAGAGGGGGTTTGAGGAGGCCATGTTTCAGGAGGGGTGCTCTAGGTAGCTCTAGAGCATGGCATGCCTAGAGTGAGAAGGGGAGGAAGCGGCGCCGTTTCGAAAGTGCACGTGGCTGGAACATAGGCTGTGCGGGAAAGTAACAAGAGCTGAGGTGGGAGGTTCCTTCAGTTCAGGATGTAGACAATCTTGCTAACCTTAATCTTGATTCCAGAACAGAAGGCATGGAGCAGGTTCACTCCCCATGTTGCAGTGTGCTTTGAAGATGTCTCAGGCTTCAGAGTGGGCTGCTGTTGAAACTCATGTGAGCGTATGAATTTTGAGATGTTTAAGAGGAAGACCCGGTGACAGAAAGAAGACCCGGTGACAGATGGGATGGGATGGTATTGAGAAAGAGAAAGGAAATGACAATCGTCACTGTGAGATTCAGCCCCCTGTGCTCTGACCACCTTCTGCAGAATCCTGCTGAGTGCCTGAACACTGTCCCTGGGCCTCTCAGCTTGAGTTTCTGGTGTCACTTACACTGAACAAACTCTGTCTTGTCTGACCCCCAAAGCTTTAGAGGGGACACCAGGAGTTTGCCTGGCGTTCTCATACCTTGGCTAAGATTGAGATGAAGCTTGAAGGGTGTAGTTGGGACACTTGGTATTTATGTCCCTCTGTCTACTGAGGGATGCAGGTGGGGCAGGGTACTGGGGAGATGGCAGATGTCTTCATGATTGCAGAGACAGCAGACCCCAGGCAGCTGAGCTCTCATGGCATAGAATAGAGAGATGGATCCCAGTCAGAGGCCACAACATCAGCTTAAGTAGCATGCTTGTTGCTGGGGGGGGAGGAGGGGCAGGTAGGGAGACCCATGTGTGCCCTTGTAAAGATTTTCTAGATTCATTTTAGCCACTAGAGTAAAGAGAAGAAGCCAGAGGAGGGAGGAAGGGCTGGGAAAGGCAGGCACAGCACTGCCTCCGGCTTGCCAACTCTGTTGTCATCTGTGAGATCTACCTGTACCCTGACCGCAGTGAGAAGCTCTGGACTGCTGGGGTTAAGAGTAGGCTGTCTTTCTCCATGGGACATGTGCTCCTTCAAAGGCCATGTTCCTCCCACCTTCCACTTCCCCAGCCCACATTTGCCTTCTGTGCTCACTCAGCAGGAATTGGTGGCTTCACTCCTGAGGTCTCTGGGCCCTTTGCCACTCTTAATGGTCCTGCTATGGGAATCTTAATGTGTCTTTCATTCCTGAATCTGTCTGTTCATCCATCCAAGTCCCTATCATTCTCCTATACTGGTATTTACTCAGATACTTTGGATGGTGGAGGGTTAGAATATGCAGGTACTGGAAAAGATCATCCTGAGTGAGGTATTCCAGAAGCAGAAAAACACACAGGGTATATACTCACTCATAAGTGGATATTAGACATACAATATAGGATAAACATACTAAAATTTGTACACCTAAAGAAGCTAATCAAGAAGGAGGACCCTGGGTAAGATGCTCAATCCTCATTCAGAAAGGCAAAGAAGATAGACATCAGAAGAGGGAGAAAACAGGGAACAGGACAGGAGCCTATCACAGAGGGCCTCTGAAAGACTCTACTCTGCAGGGTATCAAAGCAGATGCTGAGACTTATAGCCAAACTTTGGGCAGAGTACAGGGAATCTTGTGAAAGAAGGGGGAGATAGTTAGACCTGAAGAAGACAGGAGCTCCACAAGGAGAGCAACAGAACCAAAAAATCTGGGCACAGGGGTCTTTTCTGAGACTGCTACTCCAACCAGGGACCATTCACAGAGATAACCTAGAACCCCTGCACATATGTCATGGCAGTTCAGTGTCCAAGTGAGTTCTCTAGTAAAGGGAACAGGGACTGTCTCTGACATGAACTGATTGGCCTGCTGTTTGATGACCTCCCCCTCAGGGGGGTGCAGCCTTACCAGGCCACAGAGTAAGATAATGCAGCCACTCCTGAAGAGATCTGATAGACTAGGGTCAGATGGAAGAGGAGGAGAACCTCCCCTATTAGTGGACTGGAGGAGGGGAATGGGTGGAGAAGAGGGAGAATGGATGGGATTGGGAGGGGAGGAGGGAGGAAGCTACAGGTGGAATACAAAGTGAATAAAATGTAATTAATAATAAAAAAAAGAATATGCAGTTACCTGTTTTCACACAACACACAGTCCAAGATAAAGCAGACAATAACCAGACAATTCTGGTGAGGGTGAGAATAGGAAGGGTACCTTGCTAGACTGCATTCAGAGCCAGCTCCTCAGGACTCCTGATGTCCTAGATGAGAGTGAGAGATAGCCTGTGCATGTAGCAGGAGGTGGAGATTTTGGGGGGAAGGGACAGCATCTGAACAAGTTCAGAGGTGGCACCTCGAGACAAACATGGCTGAGGTGCTGTCACCATTTCTGGTCCTCTCCTTATTCCAGAGTGCCACTCTTCCTGGGTCCCAGTGGTCATATGTCTCTACACCACTAGTCTTGCCCAGAGATGTGGGAGGAAATAGCTTATGTGTTGAACAGCCAATGCAAAGCCTTCTGCCGCGGTATTTCCACATAACACAGCATCTGAAAACATCCGACAGCTTGAATCTCAAGGGAGCAGAGCTCCTGTGTTAGCCATGTGGTATGAGTGAGAAGCTAGGGTTTATGAGATGTCAGCTCCTACATTCAGATATAACCTACCCATGTGGGTTACAGCAACAGGACAGGGAATGTTTATCCTACAGATGCCCTTCAAGGGTTCCAAGGGCTTGAAGCAAAAGAGGAATAGGGAAGAGCTTTTGGGAGGATCTCTTCAACTGCTGGGTGGAGCATGAATGGAGGCTAACAGGGGTCTAGATGTCAGTGCAGAACAAGCTACAGTGTCCAGGCCCAAGATGGGACAGTCTGGACGATGATACTGTGTGGTAACAAGATGCTGAGAATGGGTTGAGAACTCTAGAAGGGAGAGCTGGTAGGACGAGGCTTCAGGCTGTAAGGACTGAGTGTGGGAGGGAGGGAAGAAAGGAGGGCAAGAAAGCCATCAGAGATGAGCACTGCTGGGGCTGTGCCCCTGGTAGATGGCACTGTTGTCCAGACGTTGGGGGGGGGGCTGTGAAAGAACCAGTTCCTGGGGATGCAGGACCTGATTGAAACATTTGGGGTCTCAGATCCTGAGAAGGGTTAAGGCCAGGGTGTGTGGCAGCTGCTGGAATCATGGCTCTCGTTCTAGAAAGAGGTGGGCTGGAGATAGAGTCAGAGTCGGAAGCAGAGAGGCCTGCATCAGCCTCTACAGCAAAGGCACAAAAGGCATGGGCGTCTGAAGAGGAATTTTAATTCAGAATATGGCGGAATTTTAATTCAGAATATGGCGGTTATGACAGTTATGGCAAGAGGTCACATCCAAAGACCTTTTAGGTCTGTGTGATCAGGCTGGACTACAAACATGACTTTAATCTAGGAGACAGGCAAGCAGATCTGAGTTCAAGGCCAGCCTGGTATAGAGCAAGTTTCAGGTAAAGAAAAGCTTAGATCTAGGCATGGTACTATGTGCCTTTAGTCCCAAACAATGAAAGTAAAGTTAGTTTGTAGAAGGAAGCACCCATGTTTGAAAGTGATGTGTAGCTGGGTGGCAGAAACAGTGACGAATCAGAGAAAGATATCCGACAGAACAGCACACACCCAGTTTCACGAGAAGAGAGAGGAAAGGGAAGCTGCTTACGGGGCAATGGGTGGGAGAGGAGGTAGTTTTACCAGGACAATAATACAGAGACAGGTTGCAGAAAGAGAACTCAGGTGAAGACCAAATGAACTAGAAAATGAGAAGGAGTCAGGAGATTAGAAGACATTCCTGGAGTTAGTTTGAGGCCAAGCAGAGCAATTCAGAGACAAAGAGAAAAGCCAGATTGAATAAGTCAACTGGGAGAGGTATTTGACCCAGAACAGCTGAGTTGAACCAGCCAGCCCAGAGCTCAAAGAACAAGAAAGAGTGAGCTTATTCAGCAGTAAGTCTCAGAGGCTGGAAACATTCTAGGCCTAAGTTAGGTTATATGGAGGCTAGAAGCTTCTAGGACTAGGCCCACGTTAGCAGAAGGAGGCAATAAGACAACAATTGAGCCAAGAGGATAAAAAGTTCCTTTTATAGGTGTCCCCAAAGAAAAGTGCACAGACCCTAGTGATTCCCTCCAGCTCCTTGGGGCAGAGTCTCTACCCAGAGGTGTTCAGTGTCCTGGAGGAAAGGTCTTGCTGTTCTGAGGGCTCACACAGTCCTTGGAGGTGCTGCGGCCTATGTGTGTCCTCTTGACACACGAAGTTCCCTGTTTAGTTCATCGTTGTGTCAGGGGCAGTAGAGACAGACGGGCTCCTAGGACTCTCCCTGACAGCCAGTGAGCGGCAGAAAGCATTTGCCAGGGTTCTGCCTGGGGGAGCTCAGGTTCCAGGCTTCACAGACAGGATGTCAGAACTGTAGCTCTGTTATTCTAAGGACCCGTGACTGGCCCACACCAGCCTCTTCCATCTCAAAACCCTACGTCCAACACACTGGTTTCACCTTGGCCCACATTGGTTCTGTCCTGAGTGCATGAAGTCAGCATGTCTGGCTCTTGGTCGTTGGCTGATTCCCAAGTGTGGCGGAAGCCATCCTTGCCACTTCATGTCCCAAGGCGTTAGGAGCCAGGCCTCAAGCATCAGCCATGCCCAGAGTGGGAGTTCAGAAGGCAGTGAGGGCCAGAAGAGGTCCTTGCAGATAAGACAGTTGCTGTAGCTTGGAGAGGGGAATGTCTGGAGTCTGTGCCGAGGCTGTTACCTGGGAGAAGGTGGCCACAGCTTCTGGAGTAGATTGCACTGGGCTGGGCCAGGACTCTCATGGGTTCCTAACCTGTCCCTGCTGTCCACTCTTTCTCCATCTGGTGCTCAGGCTGTATTAATGATTTAAGGAACAATTATCGTAAGGCCAGGTTTCTTTTTTACAAACCTCAGTATTCCATCCTGCAATGAGTTCCAGATGGCAGGAGCTCTCGGTGAGGGAACTGGCTCCTCAGAGATGGCTTTTCTCCTCCAGGGTGACAGCGGGCCACAGCCACACCAGCCATTTCTCCAGCACTCCCGCCTTTACAAGCTACTAGACCCCGTTCCAGTTTGTTTAAAGCCTTTTTCTTTTTCTGCGCAGATGTTCCTTAGGGTGAGCAATCTTTACAGTTTTGAAAAGATTATATCAGTTTTCCATGCTATTGGGTTTCTGTGTTTCTTGGGCTACCCTGATTTTTAATAGTAGCAGAAAGGCCAGTTCCTTCATCAGACATCACTAATGGAATGCAGAGAAGGAGCCTGGGAGGATGAAGCCCTGGGCTCAAGGCATCATAGAAGGAAAACAGACAACCAAGTCTCTCCTTCCAGGGGTGACTCTTCTGGTCAGGGAGCTGTGAAAAGTGCTGGGGCCATGCATTTTTCTTGGTTCTTATCAAAGGTGTTAAAATATAGAAGGCGGCACATGTTTGGCTCGAGGGCGGGAGAGGCTGCCCACACACTTCTGCAGGCTCCAGCTGTCTTGAATCAAAACTATCACTTTGATACTGGAAAATTATTATGAAAATGTTAGTTTTGGGCCTTGCAGCACAAAGCAAAGACTGCCTGGAAGGCTAGGGGCGCTTCATTCACCATTTGTGTCAGCTCCAAAAATAACCTCTCCCAACTGTTGGAATTCACCTTTATCCAGGCTTAGAGGTGGCTCCATCCTGCCCCGCAGTGCACCATGAGGGGACTCAAGGGGTGGGAGGCCACCTCATCCTCAAGCTCAGCTGGGAGGAAAGTCTTCCATGAGGAGAGAAATTAGCTCTGTTCCCCCCCCCCCGGGTAGATTTACCCGGAAAACACATGGGCAAAGGGACATTGACATTTCTGCAGGACTCTCCTGGAGCAGGAGGCCCATCCTGCACTTGAGGCTTGGAATGGCCCCGTCACAACTGGGCCGTGGTTCAAACCACAGTCACCTAATGCACTGGCCACGGGCTGGAGGGGGCGCTGGAAGTGTGGGCATCTGGTGGCAAGGAAGGAGTGACTTTCTATCAGTCTTCTGGATGGTCACAGGAGTATCAGTGTGTTGGGGCCACTGCAGCCTTTAGAGGGGGAAGTTGAGGAGGAATTTGCTCTGCTAGACACTGGAGGATTTTAAACAGGCACTACTTAAACTCTAAATTAATTTTTCATGCTCCTAGTCCCTTCCTGGGCTCTCTTCCCAGAAAGGAAGAGGAGAGATCTTGATATTTGCTGGCCTCTGGCTAAAGGAGACAGGAGAGACACAGAGCCCCACTCACTAGCTCACATCCTCTGAAGAAGCAAGAGAAAGTCTGGCCTGTATGGACCCCAAGCAGAAACAAGTTCCTGAGGACCAGGAGGCTTGTCGGTGACTGGCAGCTCTGAGCTCTGGAGAACAGGGCAGCAGCAGTGCGGTGAGCTTTGGGGAGGTAGGAGGTGACCTAGAAGCAAGGCTGGGGGCAGCTTAGGGATGAACCAGAAGCAGTTCTGGGGGCAGAAATGAGCAAGAGAAGGGGCTGCAGGAAGTGTGGCCATGAAAGGAGCTGGGGCTGGAGTGCACCAGAAGAGCTCTCCAGCAGAGGACCAAGGGGCTCTCTGGATCATGGACGTCCTGGCCAGGACCTCTCCAGGTGGTAAGGTTGCTGAGGATCTACCCTAGAGATGATTGGACATGGGCGCAACACCAACCTTGCCCCTCAGCAGACACATTCTGGAGAAAAATAAGCAGATACACTTTGATGGTGAGGTCTCCAGAGGAGGCTGGGATAAGCAAGGGGCAGTCACCATCACTGACATTTGCATAGTTGTCAGCCCATTCTCAGCTATGCCCCCTGGCTTCATTCTGCTTCACTCGCAGTCTTTCTAGTGCCTGGGTGAGTTTGGCCCCCTGAGTCCCACAAGACATGATGCTTGACTCTAAAATCTACCTTCATTTCTTCATCTTCATATTTCCAAGCTGGCCATTCCTGCAGGGCTGGGTTCGTTCATTCTTGGCAATGATCTGGTCTGATCGTGGGTCAAGATGTGGAGCCTCAGCTAACTAACTTGGGAATATGAAGTCCAGTCAGCAACCTGGCCTGGTTTTCCTTAACTGGGTCAGGGAATTAGATATATCTGTTCCCAGCCTCTCTCTACAAGACTGGAAGGACCGGAGTGATGGGCAGTGGATGGAAACTGGCTACATTATAATGGCTGGAGACATCCTAGAGCCAGAGAAGGGCCTGCTCATCTCCTGGATCACAGGGTTTCACTGGCCATGTGCTGATCTCTTCGCCCACAGAGCCTCGGATCTTGGTGGGTATTTTTCTAGGCAGAAGTGAGGCAGATTCAGCCATGGTCTCAACTCCCCACTGCAGTGATCGTTCAAAGCTCAGATGTAGAGCTACGGGGAGGCCCTCTTTTGAGTACCCACCCAGGCCTCCCTCCTGTTTTCCCTGTGAGACCCTGCCTGTCTTCCATCTCATCTCTGTCTCCATCCCTACCTCAAGCTCTTCCCTTCTCTTGCCTCTCTGCCCACAGTGAACAGAAAGCCCCCTGCCTCAGTGCCTTGACATGTGCTATTCTTTCCCCTAAATCTAGGAGCTGTCATGTCTTGCCAGAGCTCCTATGCAGGAGTTAGGTCTCAGCATTCATTTTTTTTTTTTTTTTGAGAAAGCTCCTACATTACAGCGCCTTTGACAGCACCTTTGTATGTTTCCTGACACGCATACATATCTGACAAGTCCTTTGAACCCAATCTGAAAATTGCATATTTGCTTATGAACAGGGGACAAGGATGTGTTGCTTATCTGTCATCTCTATAAGCTGCAAATTAGTGGTTCTCAGCCTGTGGGCAGCAGCCCCGTAGGGAACTGACATATCAGATATCCAGTGTATCAGATATTTACATTATGATTCATAACAGTAGCAAAATTATAGTATGAAGTAGAACAAAATCATTTTTATGGCTGGGGGTCACCACAGCATGAGGAACTGTATAAAGGCTTGAAGTATTAGGAAGGTTGAGAACCACTGCTGTAAACCCTCAGAAGTCAAGGACCTCACTGTCTTGCCTAATATCCAGTCCAGTGCCTGGCTTACAGTAAAACCCAATAAATATCTGTCTTGCTGAATGAATAAACAACCCAGTGAATTTGGAGATTGGCATCCAAGTATTCACATTGCTTAGAGGAAACGGGGGCTAATTGCTCAACTTCCCTGAGTCTGAAAGTACAGCTTCAGCATTAATTAATCCGGAGGGTCACCCTGGGAATTGGAGGAGGTAGAGATAACCAGCAATTGGGACTGGCCCAAGAGACTGACCCTGCAGCCCTTGATACCTCCTCTCTGGAAAAGCCAATGGGCCGGAGTTGGTGGGCAGTCTGAAGCCCTCCCACATGCTCGCTGACTACAGGTGCAACCCACATGAGCAGGTGAAAATGCAGAGGTGCTGACAGCTCCCAGACCCACGCGCTCTGGGGCATCTGGTTTGGATTTGGTTAGGGTTTTTACTAGTTGTTTTAGAGACACTTAAGCCTGCACATTACACCTTGAGCCCACCATATGACTCTTCCAGGGCCTCAGTGAGCCACCCAGGGGCAGGGAAAGGGCATCTCACAGATCTGCAGTAGAGAGAGTAGGAGGGTCTTGCCTGAGCTGCACCAGGGTCATTCAGTGAGCAGTGAGTGACTCTGGCCTTCATGCCACAGACTGCCACAGAGGTATGTGGGAAGACCAGAGGCACACCGAGTCCAACCTCTGAGCCTCCAGGGCCTCTGGGATACCATCACGTCATCCCCTCTTCTCCAGCCACTCGCTCTGCCCTCCACACCCAGAACCGGCCACTTCTTGTGCACATGCCCCGTGTTCTGCCCTCTCTACCAGGCATGGCCTTCCTGAAAGACAAAATACTGGAACCTGCTTGCAGCAGGCTAGCATTTTGCAGAGGGCAGCACCAAGATGGGAGGGAGAGGTGGCTTTTCAGTGCAAGTCATCCAAGTAAACTTACCCAGTGAGAGCTGCTCTGCAGGTCTCAGCTTCTTCCGGGACCGAAGTGATCCCCAGGAAGCAGAAAGTGGAAGTGCTTAAGGAGGGAGCCTGCCACCAGCCCTGGCCCTGTCTTATGCTACCAGGGCTCCTCTTTGCTTTTCATCTCATGCTTCCCCAGACCACCTGCCCATTTGCTCCTGTTACCGTTCCTTTAGTCTGCCCTTGTGACATGAGTGTGGCCTCATCATGCCACTGGGATTGTAGGGGGTAGTCTTTCCTCTTCTGACATCTTCCAGCATGCCAGGTGGGCATGAGCTGTGGAGATGGGCCAAAGTTCTGGATGACATCCTCCCAGGATCCGTGGAGTCTAGAGTCTCTGGCTTGGTAGCACTGGGAAGCTTGCATTTCCAGATGTCCATTTGCTCATTTCGCCCCAGCTGAGCCTGAGCTCTCTGCTGTCCATCAACCCTGCAGACACAGCTAGAAGTAACCAAATACCTGAGGCGGTGTGCCTGTGAGAGCTTCATCCTAGCCACTGGCCTCTACGCCTGTGTTTCTCAACCTGTGGGTTGTGACCCCTTGGGGGGGGTTCAAGTATCAGCCTACACATTAGATATTTGCATTACAATTGGCAATAATAACAAAATTACAGTTATGAAGTAGTAATGAAATAATTTTATTTATTTTGGGGTCCAGAAAACATGAGGAACTGTATTAAGGGGTCTCAAGGATGGTTAAGAAACCATTGTTCTAGGCAAAAGTAGGTGGTTGGAAGATTCTTTCTGGAGAGTAGACTTGGATACTTGATAAGATGTGATGTGTAGGGTCATCATTGATAGTCAGTCTCCCCTGGGCAGCCAGCATCCTGCTGTATAGCCCTGGGGCTCTGAAGGGGAGGAGCTCAAGCAAGCAGCAGCCTGGAGCCATCATAGACCTTGAGACAGCTTCTGGCATCTCCGGAGTCCCTTTAGGCTTCTAATGAAATAAGTGGGAAACTGATGGGTCTGTAGCCTTGGTGTGGAAGCCTTGGGAGTCTGAACAAAGGCATTTCCCAGGCTTTTCCCAAGGAAAAGGTTATTTCTGTGCCCCAGGGGTAAACCTGCACAGGAGATGGTATGTCTTCCTAAGATATGTGTCTGGTTTGCTGGGGGCATCTGGGAATGGACGAGGGGAGGAGAAATCACACCTTTGGGCAACAGTGCCCCAGGAGAGTGACATAGGGTTGGCACTGAACGGACAATAGGGGATCCACCCGGGACTCATGGTGGACGCTCTCAAGAGGAAGAGTGCACCTGCAAGCGCGAGTCCCAAGCCACACACATGCCAGGAAGGCTGCACGGCCCTGGCTCAGGTCCCTCTCAAAGGGAATGTACGGTCAAAGTTAGGATGCCTTATGGCATTTGGAGGCAATGTCCTTTCTTGAACTACATGGGGAAACTGAGGGCCCAAAGAAAAAACAATTCACTGTAGGAGCCAATTGTGGAGCCGAGGCAAGCAGTCTGACTTGGCTGCAGGCCTAGGTTAGTTTTTAATTATTCAAAGGGCAAGGAGTTCAGGTTTCGACTGTCTTGGCTTCTGGAATTAAATGGTGTAAGTAGAAAGGCTTTGGAACAGGAGAGGCTGGACACAAGGGCTACCTGGATCTTGCTGGGTCAGGCATGTGAACTAGGATGCTCAGATTGTTGGGTGTGAGAGAGAGAAGGCGGGACAAGGCCCACCCAGAAATTTTTCTGGCTCCCACTCTTTGGACTGTGTTTGGTGAAAGGACTTGATTTTTGATCTTTCACTTTGTAGTTCAGGAAAATGCAATAGACCCTGTCAATGCCATTTATCTCTGAACATTTCTTTTCTTTCTTTTTTTTTTTTTTTCAATGCAATTTATTCAGGAACCTTGAACAATCATCTGACCCTGGGGAAAGCCAGCCCATAGCTTAAATAGCCTCTGGGTAGCCAACCCCAGCGTGCCACGTGGGCAATGCAGATAGGTCCACATACATGGAAGCAAGCCAGATCCTCAGCCTTAGCCAAATGTGGAATTGTTTGTGACAGAGAGCACTCACCATCGGGAAGGTGGAAGGCGGAAACCAGCTCCATCTTTAAGGCACAGCATTACGCAGCTCTCTACAGTTCCCCCTTTTTGTTTTGGATGCATCAGGCAAGAGTAGAGGTCTGATCTCTGATATTAGAAATAAATTGGGACTTTGTACTGATGTTCATTTAGGTGTCATCCACCCAAAGAGCATCAGACCCGTCCGATACCTTTTTCTCAGAGGCGGGACCTGGGGCATCAACCCGCATGCAATCAGACATGCTCTTCTCTGGGTCGAAAGCGGCTGACCCTAAGTGCAGTGCTTAGCCTCGCATCCTGAGCATAACATTTTAGCTTTTTATGGTAGCCAACCATGCTTGGGAAGACTGTCCTGCTTCAATGGCTGTAAAGGCCTGAATGGTCATGGCTGTATTACGCTGTTGTGAGACTCTAATCTTGCATATATACCACAGGCAAACCAAGGAGACCAACACCAGAAGGCCTGCTAACGCTCCCATGCCCGCCCATTCCTTCAGATGATTCATGGCTGCAGCAATCCATGATGATAATCCTGTGGCTAGTCCTGCGTCCACTCTGGTAGAATTTACTGTGACAATGGCCACTCTCAGCTGCTCCATCGTAGTATCAAATTCTCCAGTCCAATTACCTAAAATATAGCTCGACAATTGTTTAGACAGATTTGCAGCACAGGAAAAATTCTCATGTTATATGCTAGTGACTCAACGTCCAGCATATTTTCATTGACAGCCAAGTTGAGCGATTTGCCATAGGGTATCAATTTGCTCCTGCATGAGGTCAATCCTCTGATTGAACACCATCAAGCATTTCTAACCACTTTCTTTTTAAACAAATACTCAATTTTACATGGGGGTGGGGAGATGTGCATGCTTTGGCCTGAGTGTGGGGGTCAGAGGACAACTTTGGGAGATCTCTTCTCTCCCCCCAGGTCAGGTTTGGTGCTCTCCCCCCTGAGTCCTCTCCTCACCCTCTAACCCCTTTTTTTCCCAACCTCTGTGACTTTACAAACTGGGCCCTGAGTTCACTGGAGTGAGACTGACCTGGTCTCCTGGGCTCAGGCAAAAGGTGATTAGGCGTGGCTTGAGACTGGTTCCATTCCCAAGCATCTGCTCAGTGTCTGGTGCACTGCGCACATTAGCAGTGAAATCCCATCTGCCTGTCAGGGTGGCTTGATGAGGTCACTCTCCGGGTAATGAGCATGCTTTATTCTCTGCCACAGCTGGCCCTGCAGAGGTGTGCCAGGGTGGCAAAATGGGCATTTCCAGTTGTTGAAGCTGTGCCTGCACTGCCCTGGACCCCATCCTGGGCGAGCCTGACACCTCCCAATTTGTTCTGGTGAAGGGCTCTGGGAGAGAAGAGCCTCTGGCACCTGACTCTTGGGTGGCTGGTATAAGATTCAGGTGCAGGCTCTTCTACTCTGCTAGGCCTGGCTGAGAGCTACCTGGCTAGGAGATTAACACGGCCACGGTGGTGGTGGTGGACACACAGTTTATCTTTTGCAGTAAAACTTTGGAAAGCTTCTACTTGGGGGGCTGGACATCACAAGGATCTCATTAAACGCCTATTAGTCAAACTAATTCCTGACATGACATTGGCTTGCATTAGGCAAATATCTCTGACTTTCAAACACTCTCTTGGGGGCCAAGACTCGATTGTGTGACATTTATTGATACATAATTGGGAGAACAGCTGACAAGACGCTGGGCTATCAGATGCCAGTGGGGTCAAGAGCTGGGAAATCACTAGGGCAGGTTTTCTATGGCTGGCGGTACTTGGCTCATGAAACCCCTCAGGGTGCTGGTTTTCTGTGAGGCCATCACTCCAGTTAGCATGCTGATAAAGAAAACGATTAAAGATCTAACCAGGCCTTGGCTGATATCTGTCACTCTGTGAAGCTGTATGGCTCTGCATCCAAAGCAGGCAAGGACCTAGAACAGAGAGTGGGTGCCCAGAATTGAGGGGGTTTGGGGCAGTGAACAACATGGGCTCCGTCTTTCAGGGAACCAGAAGCCCAAGCAGTGTGCGGGCACACATGAGCAGTAGCACTCTGACCCCATGTGGGGTGGGGTGGCAGGATCTCCGAGAGCTTAGGGGATGTGAGAGCTTGGGGATGCAGTGTCTATGATGCTTTCCACTCTGTGCAGTGCTTCACGGCCTGCGTGTTAAACACATCTGTAACACTGTGGACTTGGACGTTGTTCTAGGCTCATGATGAGCAGCGGTGACTGTGTGTATTCTCATTTGTACCTCCCTCTGCCCTTCGGCATAGACACTTATGCAGGAGACTGTGGGTAGGAATCAGTTTCACTTTTAGTGAGAAGGATGAGGACTCAGTCAATAAAAGGGTTAAGATTCAGAGTCCCAGCAATACCTGGTCTGAGTTAGGGCTTAGTTTCAGGGCTCAGTTTGTCATCTGAGATTACAGCTGAGACTATAAGAGATCTGGGTTCAGTCTGCGATCAGGATTAGGGCTTAGTCAATAGGTAGAGTCAGGGCATCGCTCTCTCTGCTTCTGGAATCAGGAACCAGTCCTTAACTGTCTCCTCCCTCACAACCTATTACACAGTGAGTGCTCCAGCAGTTGTGTGTAAACTGAACCAAGCAAACCAGGAGCAATCACTGACCTTCGGTAAGTTCCCATGACTAATGAGACAGAGTTTTCTGAGTGTTTGTATGTGGAGAACTATCCCACAGCCCGCTTAGAGAGTGAGCTCCCCGTTCCTAGAGTTATGCAAGCACAAAGCTCATTATCCCCACCAAGAGGACGGAGCAGGGGATTTCCATCCTGGTAGCAGATGAACCATAGTTTAGACACAAACCATGCTTGCAGGAAGAAACTGCTACATCCCAGCCAGGGGCAAGCCCTAACCTTCCGATTGTCCCCATGTCTTCAGCTCTGAGGTTGGCCCCATCCATCAATAGTGCTGCCTGTCCTTGGCACTTCGACAGGCTTTGGCCAACAGGGTCTGTAGCTTGGTGAAAGCCCTTATTAAAATTAATCTCATTTTTACGACGGCCCCATCTATCTTCTGTCCAGTGGGAACTCAGGGTCACTGTATTTTTGTTTATTGTCAGGCTACTTCCTTTGACCATAAATTGCTTTCCTTCCCTGCTGAGCTGGAGCCCTAGAGAGCAGCCCGATTTTGGTTTTTGTTTTCTTTTAAAAGCCAGCCCTGTTCTAAATCTCCTTGGGGCCTCTTCTGCTCTCCATTGCAGCAGTAGTACAGCTCAGCAGCAGCCAGGGACACCCCATCCCTGATTACTTCTTCCTCTTGTCTAAAGTCTGATTCTTCTTCATGTCCAAGAGATGGTTGCTGAGTATCTGTCAGTGGCAGAACCTTGTTCTGAGAGCACGGCTCCTCAGGAGAGACCTCAAGGACACACAGGCAGTGCTGTGTCCTCTCCCTCTCCAATCACTTTCTTCCAGGGAACTCCTACCCATCCTTTAATAGCCACCTCAGGGAGACTTGGACAATGGCTCAGTGGGTTAGGTAGGTACTTGATGAACCAGCATGAGGGATGAGTTCAGAGTCCCAGAATGTGAGTGAAATGCTGGACACCTGTCTGTTATCCCTGCTGGGATTTGCAGAGGATTTGTGGAGCCTGCTGCCAGCCATCGGTGAGCTACAGGCTCAATGAGATTCAGTAAGATTCATTGAGGCTCAGTAAGGTGTAGAGCAAGTGAGGAAGGCACCTGTTGTTAATCTCTGTTCTCACATGCCACATGCACACAACCACATGAGCATGTGAACCTGGACACATGCACACATGCACGCACGCACGCACGCACGCACGCACGCACGCACGCACGCACGCACGCACGCACGTCCTAGTGCTGCTGTATCCCAAGCCTATCCCAATCTTCCCCTGAGACTGACTGACTCAGTAACATTTCTTATCCACGCATTCTTCTGTGATGGTCCGTCTATGTTGTTCCAAACAGAAATGATTTCTACGTCATCTTCTCAGGGCTGCCACAGCAGAGTGCTGCGGACCAGGCAGGGTAACACAGAAAGGGATGTGGCCACATGGCTAGAGTCTGGAGGCTAAGACCAAGCAGGGCCACGCTTCCTCTTAGCTTTCCAGGGGGACATTTGCAGCTCCTGGTGGCCCTGCACCCTCCTGGCATGGTAGCAGTGTTACCTCAATCTCCGTGACTGTGTGTCCTGTTTGTGTCTTTTGGAAAGACACTAGGGATATTGGATTAGGACGAGGCCACTTTACCCTGACCACAGCAACATAACTAATTACCCCTGTGGCGACTCTTTGCAAATAAGGCCACATCTTGAGGTACTTAGGGCTGGAATTTCAACTTATCTTTTGGGGCCACAATTTTCCCTGTAACAGTCTCTTACTTCTGGTTGTATTCCCAGGCTCCAGCACAACCCTTGGCTCAGGAGATAATATCAAGTTAACACTTTAAAAAAAATAATTAAACACATAAAACAAAAGGCAGAAAGTACAAAAGTCCCCAAAAGAGAGCTCCATGCACCCACAGTCCCTGAGAACTGTCAGGGAGGGCATCTCCATGGGGCTTGGAGAAATAAGCAGAGTTTCAGCTGATGGAAAAGAAGAACAAAAGCAGAAAAGGAGCAAAGCCATGGACACAGCATGACAAGTACTCACACAGATCAGCCCAAATTTGGAAGGTAGACTTCATTTCACTCTCACAGCTGGGAAGGGGCTGAGCCAGCAGAGAAACAGAGACTTCCTCTCTAGGCAGAGTTTCTCTAGGGCTGTGTTTCTCTTATGCCTAAAACCATGGCTTCCCCGTGGCCCCCGAGGTCCTTGGTGCCTCACTTGAGGAGGTCTTACTTGTATCTCCTACACCCTAGCACTGTTGTGTGAATCACAAATCAAAACCCATGCTCATTTTTCACTTAAAAGACCGTTTTGCAGACTGGCTGTGAAGGCAGAGACTGGGGTCCCCCAGTCACTATGGAGTACAGGGAACAGCTCTGCCTAAAGAAAAATGTTCCTTTCAGCTGCCTCATTCAACAATTCTTCTGTTCCTACTTTAGGGTCAATATTATTATTGCAATGCTGAAGGCAGAGCCCAGACCTTCCACAGGCCAGGCAAGAACTTTAGCTACACCCTAGCATTTTTTAAAAAACTATGTATTTGCAGGAGTATTGCCAAGCTAGAATGGCACCTCTCTGTCAGCTCTACTTTCTGTTTGAACATCTTTACAGTGACAAACTCCACTAGAGAAGAACACCTTGGCAGCCTATGAGGAAAGATGTTCCTCACAGGACAGGGTCAAGAGGTAGGGTTGCAAAATCCCCACACAGACAGAATCTTGCCTTCTCTATATCTTAGGTCAGGCCAGGGCCTCGGGCTCATTTGTGATGCCCTGTGGGGAGTTTGTGAAGATTAGATTCAATAACATCAGTGACCGGCTTGTATTCACACATGTCACAGCTACTAAGGCCCAGGTACAATGGGGAGAGAAGGCCAGGGCCAGATTCAGGGGCTGCAGGTAGCTTTAGATGCATTGTCTGTGATGATGATGATGATGATGATGATGATGATGATGATGACGACGACGACATTGGCTGGTGACCTTCAGCAGCATCAGCATCCACAATTCAGTCAGCATGGTTGAAACCACTTAGGAAGGTTGCTTCAACTACAGGGAGTCCATGAAAAGCATAGGAGACAGGGGTTCAAGGCAGAATCTTTGGGGATGGTATCTGGGAGCAGAGGGCGAGCTTTAGGGAGAGAGCTAGGAATTTAGGAAACAGTTATGGAGTACAGGAAGGAAAATTACCCCATATGTGCCTAGCCTGTATATTTACTTGCTCATGTTTGAAATTTTTCTTTATATATTATTGCAATTGTAATTGATTTCATCTTTCACATTTGCCACAAACAGCTCATACTTGAGGAAACCAGATGACTTTCTGAGGACGTTTCCCTCACAGAGTTCACTCAGTCAGTGACCTGTTGCTGGAGACCTTGTCCCTCATAGCCTGGCCTCTCTCTCCATCCAGGCTTCTCAGCCTCAATGCAGAGCAACCCTTGGCTAGCAAGAACAAGTCCAGACTCCACAACCTTTCTCTCTTCCCCAGGAGAACACGCACTCCTCTGGCTTCAGGGAACAGCTAGGGCAGATGGCCTCTAAGTCTCCCCTGTTTCTCCAACTTTCCTGCTCAGGGGCCAGCCTCTGTCTCCAAACTCTTCCTTGAAGATATCCTTCCCTCTAGTCAAACTGGGCAGCTTGCATGGGAAAAGAAAGGAAAACCCATTAGCCCTGGATGCAAAACCACAACTTTCTTTTTTTTAAATAAGTCTCTCTTAGAAAGAGTATGTTTCCTGAATGTCTTCCCAGATCTCTGCCCACTGCATCTAGTACTGTCCCCGTCCTCAGCCCCACCAGGTGGCTTTGTCCCTCTATCTCCCCAATCCTCCAGGGGAGCCCTCATCCACTCAGGGCTTCTGCAGCTATTTTCCCTTTTCTTTTATTGCTATTATTTTCTGCCTTGTGTTCTATTTCTTGTTTTATATAGCTTCTTTTCCAAGCTCTAATGTCTAGAAGGAATATGGCATTTGCCATTCATTTGCTCATTCATTCATTCATTCATTCCACCAAATGTTCAAAATGTCAGGCCTTTCCCTGTGCTATAAAGATGCCAAGACAGATAAGACAGGTCCTTGCCTCCATGAAGCTCAACTGTCAAACAGGTGAATTATAAGTTTGAGGTTCTGAACCTCTGGGAATGCTTGGTCCCTTGAAGCTTTGTGCATCTTTGTGTGTATGTATGTGTTTGCATACATGTACATATGTGTTTACATGCATGTAAGTGTGTGTGAAGGTACACATGAATATTTCTGGGCCCACGTCTGTGCACATGTGGAGCTCAGAAGACAGCCTCAGGTGTGTTTCCTTGGGTGCGTCCACCTTGTTTATTTGAGACAGGGTGTCTCACTAGCGTAGAGCTTGCCAGGGAGGCTAGGCTGGCTGGCTAGTGGGCTCCAGTGTTCTGCTTCTACAGTGTTGAGATTGTGCACAGGACTCACCATACCTGGCTTTTTAAATAAGGATTCTAAGGAGGAAACTTATGTCATCATACTTGCAAGGCAAACACCATACTGGCTGAAGTATTATCTCGGGCTCCTGCCTTGCGGATTTTAATAAATGTTTTCGTCATGTAGGTCATGCCCACAAAATACTCTCAGTTAGTTGCAACACTTCCAGAGTATTGGATGCCATGGGTTCCAAGGTTAAGAGTTCCAGGTCTAAAGGCACAGAAATGAAAAGGGTATCCATCTTGTCCAATGTCCAGGTGCTACCCATTGCTTTGAATCTTCATTAACAGCAGCCACCCATACTGCCTACCACAGGTGACCCAGACCTGAGACTGGAATGAATCAGCTATGGCTGTGGGAGCAATGGTTGTCCAGAGCTCAGCCTTTGCCTGGTCATTGTGCCTGCTCTTCCTGCTTCGCTGGGGCATGGCCACAGCAGAGAGTTCTGGGCAATTGCTCTCCACATCAGCAGGCTGGTTCTGTGCGCTGAGTTACTCCATGTTCTCCAGTGTGACAGTTTTGTGTTTCTCCAAGAATTGGTTTCCTATTTTAGACCTGCCACTGGAATACGAAAGCCTATGTCCAGCCAAGGCTCAGAGAGAGAGAGATGACTGTATTTTGGAATGAAAACGTCTTAGGTCTCTCACATGAGACCCACTGTCTGGTCCTTCTTGACTCCAGCTCTGTGTCTCTGAGCAACAGAAGGGACAAGAAGGACCACTCAGTTACCCTTCTGTAAGCAAGGAGTAGAAGGGATGGCCCAGAGAGCTGGACAGAGAAGTGTCTTGGGTCTGGAAGGCTACTGCTGGGACTCTCACTGCAGTGAGCAAGCTGGTTCTTGGGTGCTGTCATGTTGGTTTGTGTTTGTATCAGGGACAATCCAGAAGCCCCTTCCTAGCCACTCTTCTTATTCCCATCCTCTAACAGAAGATTTGTAGCATCTGGGAAAAGGGAAAAGGAAAACTATTAGGTCTTGAATGCAAAACCACATTTCTTAAAAAAGTGTTTATTTTTCTGCAAAGTTTGTTTTTCTTCCAATGGGAGCCAAGATGCTCTCCAACACTGGGCTCTGCTGGCAGCCAGGTCAGTGGAAAAGATTGCTCTACAAGGACGGAGTCTGCGAATGGGAAGTTAAAAGCCTGGGTGGAATGGGGTCTGATGCATGCGTCATCCTGTCCTGTGTGTCTCTCAATGCCAGTGGGAGGAGGTCGAGTCTGAGAAGACACTGGGAGGAGAGGGAGGACAGCATGTGACCCACTTCACTGGGAATTGCTTCCCAGACTCTGAGGTCCAGATAATGGCCACCTACACCCGAGAGCCTACCTAGGCCAGGTGTCAGGACAGGGGCCTCATTACAGCATTTTCTCCTTTCGAGAAACCCACGTGACTGGGATTATAATGACCATTTCACAAACGGGGAAACTGAGGCCGGAGACTTTATGCAACAGCTCAGTAATAACGAGGCATTGACTGTATTCCTGCCTTTGCTTTGAAATTCCATACAAGTTAGTGTTTCTCAAGTAACCCTGGACAAGCACTTAACCTTCCCATAGCTCCCTTTCGGATCTGTAAGAGGATCACAGGGGAGACTTTGAGAGTGCAATGGGACTGTGATTTGGAGTAAGGCCTGCGAATGGTTGCTGGAAACTTCTACTGCAGAAGGGATAGTGATGGTTAGGGCACTGCGTGGGTTTGTTTTTGCCTGCCTACTCAGTCTCAAAGGGTTGCCCAGGACGTTTGGTCATCACCCCCTTCACCTGCCTGCTCACTGTGCCCCCTGTCATGACAGTATCATGGGGGCCATCATATCGGATGGCATCTCTGGAGAACAGATAGTTCAGCAGAGGATGTGGCTGATCCCTCCATTTTTCAGTACTGACTCAGATATAAGCTGCCTTTGGAAGACCTCCCAGCTCTCCCCAGACTGCCTGGGCTTGAGCATCTTTTTTTTTTTTTTTTCTCTCCCTGCCAGTCAGAATTTCACCCAGCCCCATGGGCCCCTCCTCATTCCCTACTCAGCAGGAACTTCAGTGCCTCACAGACACCTAGTACAGGCTGGGGCAGCCTTTGCTGGACTTCTAATAATCATTTTTCCCCCCCTCAAGAGGAGGTGAAGCTTTCCTGTCAATCACACCAAAGGAATGCTTTTCCTCCAGAGGTAGCACAAAAAGAAGAGATGGGTTGGATGGATGGAAAAGATGCAGTTGCCACACAAACCTGGATATCACATGGCCTCCCAGGAGTTGGCTGACTGAGGGTTCGGAGCCAGAGTCTGATACTCTTCACTATGCCCCATGTGACTTACTAAATCTTAGTTTCCAAACCAGGAAAAGACCAAGGAAGACATCTACTTCCTGGGTTACAGGAACCTAAATGAGACACGAGCACAAAGCACTTAGCATGCTGGGTTTGGCACATGGCTGGAGCTCAATAAATGCTAGTTGTCATTGCTATTATCAGGGTAACGATGACAGTGGCCAGCAATGCTAGCCAAGCTGGGCCATGGCAGCGGCCAACAGCTTACTTTTTTGATTGGGAGCTTCGAGGCAGCATGCCCTTAGCTTGAGGACAGGAATATGTGTCACCACACAATGGTCACATATTAAATGTCATGGCTCGTGCTTGCGGTTCCTCTTGAAAGCCTCTTTCCCTGACTTGGGTTGGCCTGGCGAGGCCCTCTCCGAGCAGGGCCTCCCTCTTCCTTCGCTCTCACAGCACGTAGCTGGGCTGTCCGATTAGTGCTGATTAGAGCGTGTCTGCCTTGCTGTCTAATTGTCTTCTTTGTGTAAGTCCTTGTCTGCCTTAGAATCTCGAGACCTCTGTGGCTAATGACTGCCCATCACTGATACCTCTCCAAACTCCAAACTCCAGGTCTGCCACACAGTGGGGGCTTGATAAGTACTCTGTTGACCTGACCTGACGGAAAACACACAGTGCTGGGTCTGGTGCTGCAGAAATGCTAAGATCACCATCAAAAATATAGGCTAGAGGCAGTAGCAGCAGCAATAGCTCTGGAATGGCCAAAGAACAGGAGAACCTGTGTCTAAACTGGTTTGTTAGAAAGAAAAGAAATGGAAATTAAACTGAGATTCTCTTTGTAGCACTAGTATAAGATTATGGAAGTCCTGGGAAGCAGCTAGGGGCTCTTAAACATTGCTGGTGCGAGGGGACTATCTTCTACCTCACACAATTTGCAATACATAGCAAGAGTGTAACCCAGCTTATTCCTTTGAATTTAGTAATTCTAGGGCTAGAAAACACTAAGAGATAACACAAGGGTATCATCCACTCTGAAAAGTGAAAGGTGGAGTGTTACGGAGCCAATAAAATGATGTCTTATCTGAAAAGATGTTCAACTTTTACCATCACAAAAGAAATGAAAATTAAGGTAATAGTTCTGAACACACATATAAAAAAAAGAATAAATAATAATTTTTAATAAAACAGCCTTGAAAATATGCATCTGTACTTATTCATATTGATGAGATAGTCAATGTTAACGAATTTAACAACAAATGTCCAATAAAAAAAAAAAACATGCTCATTTTTCACATAACCAAAGTTCCATACAGTTCATAGGCACCATTCTATATGTACAGACATATATATGATGTTGCTCTTGTGACATTACTTATATAGCAAAAACTTAAAAACACTTAAACTATGAATCAATAGAAGCCTAAATTAGACCAAGGGACTCTTCCATGCTAGGACAACATACCAGGTATGCTATGAAAAGGAAAAGTGCATAGAAAGACTGCCCAGATCTCACATTCAGTGCTCACCATGCTTAGTGTACATGCAGTTCCTAAGTCTGTGACAAATCAGCAGAAGGCATTGAAATACAATGTAACAAAAAGTTTCCAGGAGGTACCATGTGTAAGTGTATTTAAGAACAGCCAGCTAGGCTCCGGTTTAGATTACAGGTCTGCACTGAGAAGCAGAGTGACCGTGAACAAGCCACTCAACCTCCCTGTGCTTTAGTTAATACTTATTTATTTAGGGTTTGCAGGATTTTACTCTGTAGACCAGGCTGGCCTGGAACTCACTATATAACCCAAGCTGGCCTTGAACTTTTGGCAATCCTTCTGCCTCAGCCTGCCAAATGGTAGATTTTTTTTTTTTTAACAAAAAAGTTACCTTTTGAGGATGACGAATAACTTTGAGCAGCGGACCTGGGAACCTAGATGGGAAAGATGACTGATTTTCTTTGTATGATGCTTGAATAGCTAATTATAAATGCTCATACATTCTTAATCTGTTAGGGTCCCACAAGGAAACAGCACAGTCAACCTGAGTAATTTGACAAAAACTCTTTGTTTGTTTGTTTGGTAAAGTGTAGGCGTGCTTAGGGCAGCAGCTGAAGCCTTCCAACTACAGGGAGCTGTTACCGCCTCTGGACCTGCAGGGCTAGGGGAGGATGGATGAGCACAGCTGGAGATGGAGAGCTCTGTGAGAGTACTTTCTGCTGGGCTGAGGCTCTGGGTTAGGAGCGGGCAGCAGCCTGCAGCAGCACCCGTGGAAATACAAGGGCCAGCATCTGTCTCCTAATCCCCTGAATGCCACCACTTCTGATAGCCAACCAAGTTTCAAAGGAGCAGACTTATATGAACCAGCCCGCTGAGGCCTGGGCAGGAGGGAGGTGAGGGAAACAGAGTAGATTCATAGACATTGGGTAATAGAGAGATGGCCTGTCTCCTAAGCTGGGAGAATAAGGTAAGTTTATGGAGACACTCCTATTCCCATGGGAAGAGGGTGTGCTCCTTGGCGTCCGTGTTGGGAGGTCAGAGGACAACTCTAGAAGTCCATTCTCTTTTTCCACATTTATGTGGGTTCTGGGTATTGAAGTCAGATCACCAGGCTTGCGCAACAAACACCTTTACCTGCTGAGCGATCTTAGTGGGCTCTTACACTGTAGCTCTTTGTCTGACTTACAATTTGGTGAATAGGCGATTGGGTCTGAGCTCACCCAAGTGGTCCCACTGTTATGTCTTCTGGGGTTCCTCGGGTCTCTGTGGCCAGCAAGTGTCACGCTTCTCGTGCAGCAGACTACCCTAAGAGTCCCTGTAAGGCAGTGGTTGTAGGACTCCCTGGAGCAGCCAGGAGCGGGACTGCTTGCACACGTGTGCTTTCATGGTGCTTGCACAGATGTCACTGTTTTTACCAGTTAGACCTGAGCTGCAGAGTTGAGAAACAAGACTGCTCCTTGATGAGGTCAGCCAAGTTAACAGTGCGGAGTTGCTGGCCTACTAAGAGAAGAGCTGGTGGTTCTGCAGTCTGCCTGCAGGCGGCGGGACCTTTATCTCATCTACCAGTGTGATTCCTGCCAAAAGGCTGACCAACAGAAGAGATCAGCGGCTGTTTGCATAACAAATGAATCCCTCCTGCCTATGGCATTGCTTGCTCTGCCTCTTGAAGGGCTTTAATGCTGAGGCAGGAGGATGACTCTTTTTAGAACCCTGAGAACCAAGACCCTGGCTTATGAATATCTTGGAGTAAGTCACTGACCCAGTGTGCAAGGGAGACACTGAAGGATATGAAAATGTCACTGCACTGGACTGTTTCTGACATGAACTCAGTGGCAGGTTCTTTGACCCCCCTCCCCCACTGAGAGAGAAACAGCCCTACTAGGCCACACAGCCTGTAGCCAGTCCTGAAGATACCTGATAAACCAGTATCAGATGAAAGGGGAGGAGGTCGTCCCCAATCAGTGGACTTGGAAAGGGGCAGGGAGGAGATGAGGGGGGAGAGTGGGATTGGGAGGGAATGAGGGAGCTGGCTACCGCTGGGATACAAAGTTAACAAACTGTAACTAATATTAAAAAAATTAAAATTAAAATTAAAAAAAAATGTCACTGGAGACCATTGAAAGGCATGCATGTTGCTCTGCCCCCTTGGAATCTGGAGGGAGAAGACCCTAGACATCTACAAAGACAGTCTTTCTTCCATTAGAGTGGGCAAGGCCTGGAGCCTCTTGCTAAACGGGTCTCTGCCTGGCACATGGTCCTGGCCCAGGGTCTACACGTGGCCCATTGCCCACTAGTGAGGCCACAGCCATTCTAGGGGCAAGGCTGGAGACAAATGGATGGTGGGTGATGACAAAGCGGCCTCAGGCTGGTGCCATGGGATGACTTTGCTTTCTATTCCCAGGGGAGTGCCAGAAACTGGGGCACATGAATTCCCTCCCTCTCTGACCTCAGATGGGAAGGTGGGGACAGGATGGGATGTGTTTTCTGAGCTGTTTCAAGGCTGAGATGTGGAGGCTTTCTATATACACATACCAAAACACACACACACACACACACACACACACACACACACACACACACGCACATATACCTATACAGATATCTCATATTAAGGTGTTCTCAGGCTCTGAAATTCTGCTCATGGACCTCAGATGAGACTCAGTATTCTCTTCTGAGGTTTTGTTTTTGTTTGTTTTTCTATCTGGATGACCTACCTGTTCCTCATCTCCCTTGAGGCTGCTCAAATGCTACCTTCTCAGGGAAGCCTATCCTGACTGACCATTCGGTTCAAGGCTCAAGTCCCCTCCCTGTTAGTTCCCTCCTCCACATCACCCTTCCCCTCTCCCCATCATGTTTGATCTAATACACTGTGTTATTTGCTTGCTTAGGTTTTTTGTTTGTGGTTTGTTGTATGTCCCCTCCCTCGGCACTGGGGTGTTATTGGTCTGAGAACTTGATTTGATTTGCTGTTGTATCAATGCTTCGAATAGTGTCTAATATACTGGTAAATAAACAATTGTGTAGAGTGAATGCACTAGCTTCTGTCCTGGCAGCTTCTCTAATCTGTCCCTTCTGTGGCCTGGGTCACATCCATACAGCGACATCTCAGGAACTTTCCCAGCGCCCCAGCACACCATGACACTCCTCCTGGCCTAGCCTTCATTCTCATGGTAAAGGGGAAGTGACTGAGGTCCAGCCAGAAAGGAGGGTGTTATCTCCATATTCAAGAATTATCCCATTTTCCCCCTGAGGTCAGTTAGAGCAAGGCTGATTTCCTCACCAATCCCTTCCTCCCCCTACAGTTCAGGAAGAGGAGAGTACAGAGCAGACCAGTCAGACATAAATGCTGTCTTTTCAGGGTCAGCCTGACTTCCATTTTTTCCCCCTCTCCTCTGTGAAGTTTCCTAAAAAGAAACTTGATTCTTTGCCCTGCTAGGGAAGTTGTCACCAGCCAGAGTGTCTGTCCCCTCGTTCAGAAGATTTTTTTTTTTTTTGGGTAATGCTTCACTTCTTAAATGCAGTGATTGACCTCTGGTTAGACACATGAAACTACTGTACATGTTGAATCCTTGCTTGGGGTGGAATGTGTAAATACTAATATCTAATTTGATGTTAACCCAGAGGAGATAAAACCAAAACAGAGCTGTCTAGACCATCGGTGTCCAGACCACCACCCATGCTCCATACACCTCTGACAGGTGGTTGGACAGGGCCACCTAAAGCAGGAATTGACAACACAAGAGAGCCCAGGATGGTGGGAGCGGAAGTGGGTGTGTGAGAAAACACTTGCTTCTGGTCCTTGGAGAAGCTGATGTGGAGAGGCTCTCCTGGACGTGCTAAGAAAATGAGCCTATCAAACCTCTCCAGTTTAGCTGCTTCAGATGGAGGTGCTGTTTGTTATAACCAACTGTGAATGGGGAGAAACCCAACAAAACCCTACCCAGTGGAACTCAACCAGGCACCTCAACCCACTAAACCCACTAAACTGGTTGGTGCCCTCTTTTGGTCCTGGGCTGCATTTCTGAGGGAGCTGGATGGGGGCCAGTGGCACGGGGATCATATGAGTGACCTCCCACTGTGGATCCTCGCCTCCCATCAGGTGCTAACACATTTGACCTGAGAGCCCTTGGTGAGAGAGACAGGGCCATGCAGGGGTACCTGGGCGCACCACCAGCAGTTTCTAGCATCTGTGGTAACAGAATAAAGTCCCAATCCTCGTTCTTCTGTTTCTGTGAGGGACTACTCAGCATCCCGGAGGACCCTAGGTCTGGTCTGCTTGAACCGTGCTGGACCATATGAGGGTTCTCAGCATAGGCGCCTCTGGAGTAGGTTGGCCATCGCAAAGCTTCGGATCTGTTTCATGGAAAGCAGAGCTATTTGTTGGAGCTGCCTCCCAGTGCTGGAAGGGCTTAATGAGGTCATGCTTCCAGGGTGCTCTGATGACAGCAAGTGCTAATCCATGTTTGCTCCTCTCATAACAACCTCTGACATTTACACAGCATTTTGCATTTTACACAAGGGCTTGTCCATGCATAATTTTACTGAATTCTAATCTAACCCATTAGGAGGAGAAGTTTAAAGTCCCATTACACATAGAAAGATACGGGGAAAAAAATTGACACTGAAATTTTGAGACACGGGGATAGTAGAGCCCAGAGCTGAACCCCTGTCCTTCAGGGCCTGGTGCCCAGTCTGGTACTGGAGGGAGAGATATGAAAAATGGAAATGAAAAGAGGTCCCTTCAAGGGAACATCCCTTAGGGATACCATCCTTCCTTCAGCATGGACTTATCTCTTGACCCCGCTGCTGAGAAGGGGAAGGAAGAGAAGGGAAGGGAGGGGACGAGAAGGGAAGCACCTGCTGAACATATAGGACATGCCATGCGCTAGCCCATCTTGTTTAGTCCTCAGAAGGCTTCTTGGCAGAATCCCCAGTTGTGGCTGAAGAGTGTGAGGATAAAGAGCTTAAAAGTCCTTAAAGTTCACAGCTAGAATGAGGTGGATCTGGGACACGCACTGGAGCTTGCAGTACCAGGGCCATGTCTGGATTCTTGGTCCTGCTGCAGCTGGGGTCTGTATCAATATCTGTGGCCTGAGTTACCACCAAAGGCCATGAGGATGCCCATGGTGTGAGCTGCCATGCTATGGTAATATCTAGACCCATGCTGCAGCTGAGTCATGCCTGGGCCTGTGGTTGCAGTGCAGCTAGAGTCTGTGTTACCACCAAAGGCCATGACTATGCCTTTGGTCTGGGAAGCCACCTAAGGCATATTGATGTCTGAGAACTGTGCTGAGCTGGTCCTACCCCTTGCTGGCTAGCACACTCAGGAGAGCTGTCCCTGCTCCTTGCCTGAGCAACATGGGTGAGGTGGCCATGGTAGTGTGAGGTTGATAGAGTTGGCACCAATGGCAACTTACCAGCGTCAGAGAGCTGGCCCTGACCCTCATCTGCTGTGCAGTGGTATGGGTCATAAAAGAGGGAGAGCTGGCCCTGCCCCTCACTCGCTGCAGCACTCGAGAGAGCTGGACCTGCCTCTTGCTGGCTGTGGCGTTGGGTGAATTAGCTGGGGCAGTGCTGGTGAGTTTACTCTGGTGGTGGTAGGGGTGTGGAAGAGATGGCAGGCTGATCAACTCAGTACCACTCAGGCCCAGATGCAGGGCTTTGAGTTGGCCCACCTCAACATCTACTCCATCTATGAACTGCTGGAGCAGATGGAGGGGCCAGTCCCATGGGTCCAAAGCTGCAGGACCTCCACCACACAGAGCAACAACAGGATAACCTAGAGGTGTCCCTGTGAGGTTCCAGTATTGGAAGTGCAGTAGGAATCATTGGCCTCAGACTTGATCAATGACTCACTGCAATGAACGTTCACAGGTAAAGATGTGTGGGAAAAAGGGTATACGGGTATACTGTGTGACATACTATGAAACACTATGGCTTCCATAAAGGGATGTTTGTTTTGCTATTCTTTTGGTGGGGAGATTGCAAGGATGGAGGGCAGATACAAAGGGATGGGGAGAGGAGTGGGATTGGGGTACATGATGTGAAATTCACAAGAATCAATAAAAAGCTAAAAAAAAAATTACCATTTAATTGTACTTATTTGAGAGCTACATGGCAATGATTCTATATATATATATATATATGTATGTATAATATGTAATACCAAATCAGAGCTGTTAGCATTCCCATCTTTAATAAACACATAGTAATATATATATATATATGTATATATTATGTATTTCAGTGCAATGATATTTCAGTCCATGTACATAGTAGGTGGATCAAACCAGGGTAATTACCATTTCTATCTCCTCGTGTTGTTGTGTTTGGGGCCACTGAGCTTCTCTCCTCCAGTAATCCCTGAAACAAAACAGATTGCTAACGACTTTAGTCACCCAATGGTATTGCAGAGTAATAGAACTTTCCCTCTGCCTGACCTTACCTTGGTACCATTCCCCAACCTTCTTCTACCCTCCCCCACCCTCCCCAGCCTCTCACTGTCACCGTTCTGCACTCAGATTTGCTTTCTCCAGCACCCACAGATGAAAGAACATGTAAGGTTTATCTTTCATGACGTCCTATCTCTTGCAGCAAAATGGTGAAAATGGAGGATATTGGTTAAGTGAAACAGATTTGCGTTTTAAGAGCCAGAGAGAATGTCTTAGAACATGGAGATGGTTGAAGGAGAGGAAAATTAAACTCCTTTTTGTTTAGATTTTCATGTGAACCCACACACTGTGGACTGGTACACCGATGCGAATATGCATCTCACGGTTGCTGTCCATGTCCAGCTCCCTAGAACTCTTCAGCTCACCTCTATAACCTTGTCCTTGCCCTCTCCTCAAGGGTCACTGTTCTCCTGAGCTTTAATACTACAAATTGATTTTGTCCATTTCAAAACTCTATGTAAACAGAAGTTTGGACCGTCTACTTGGGACAGGCTTCTTTTAGTTGTGAGATTTATGGACATTGCTATTTTATTCCTGCGTCAGATGGTTCTTAGGCATTTTTCTCCGTGCATACTCTTCATATAGTAGTTATCCATTCTATTGTCATTGGATGTTTGCGTTGCTACTGGTTTGAAACTATTACAATTATTGATAATTTTTTTTGCTTTTCCTTGATAACAATGAGGGTTCCCCAGAGTATTTTTATTTGATCTAATGTTGACATTATACATCAATTAATTTGTAGTTCTGGGGATCTAGCCTGAGTCTCGCACAGACAGTACCTTGTACTTTTTTTTTTTTTAATTTTACTTTTTTTTTTTTTCACTTTACATCCTGGTTGTAGCCACATCCCCCACCTCCACTCCTCACCTATTCTTCAGAAAAGGAGCTCCCTTTCCCGTCCACCCCAGATCATCAAGTTGCATCAGGACTGAGCATGTCCTCTTCCACTGTGTCCTGGCAAGACAGTCTCACCACGGAGAAGTGATCAAAAAGCTGGCCAGTGAGTCCTTGTTTGATGCAATCCACACTTCCCTTACTAGATAGAGGACCCACATGAAGCCTAAGCTGTCCATGTACTACATCTTTGTAGGGGCCATAGGTCCAGTTTGTGCATGGTTCTTGGTTGATGCTTCAGTCTCAGCACCTTTGAGCCCTGGTTAGTTATGTCTGTTGGTCTTCTTTGGAGCTCCTGCCACCTCCAGGTCCTTTTCTCTTTCCTCTCACTTCTCCACATGACTCCGTAAGCACCACCCAGTGTTTGGCTGTGAGTCTCAGCATCTGTTTTGAGGCACTGCTGGGTAGAGTCTCTCGGAGGACAACTCTATGAGGCTCCTGTCTGCAGAGTATTATTCATAGTGTCAGGGGTTGGCATTCTCCCATTGGGTGGGTCTTTGGTTGGGCCAGGCATTGGTTGGACATTCCCTCAATCTCTGCCTTATGTGCTCAATCCTTATCCCTGCACATCTTGTAGGCATAGTAAATTTGGTGTTGAAGTTTCTATGGGTGGGTTGGTGTTCCCCTCCCTCTGCTAGGAGGCTAGTCTAATTAGAAGGTGTCCTCTTCCATCTCTATGGCCTCTGCTACCAGGAGCCACTGCTTGAATTCCTCTCATATCCTCCCGAGGCCTACCCTAACTTAGGTCTCCAGCTTGTCATAGAGTCATAGAGGTATGCCCACCCTCTCTTTCTTTCTTTCTTTCTTTCTTTCTTTCTTTCTTTCTTTCTTTCTTTCTTTCTTTCTTTCTTTCTTTCTTTCTTTCCTTCCTTCTTCCTTCCTTCCTTCCTTTCTTTCTCTTTCTTTCTTTCTTTCTTCCTTTCTTTCTTTCTTTCTTTCTTTCTTTCTTTCCTTCTTTCCTTCCTTCCTTCCTTCCTTCCTTCCTTCCTTCCTTCCTTCCTTCCTTCCTTCCTCTCTCTCTCTCTCTCTTTCTTTCTTTCTTATTTTTTTCTGCAGGTCTTCTGTCCTCTAGCCTTCACTCTCCCCAGGTCCGATCACCACCCTCTTAACTCTCTGTACTCCATCTTCTACCTTGTTCCCTCTTCAGGCACTGCCTCTGTCTTTTCTAGCTCACCTTCCAAGTGAGATTTATGTATCCTGCGTTGGATCCTCCTTGTTATTTATCTTCTTTGGGTCTGTGCCTTGTACTTGTGCATATCCTGTACTGTATGGTTAAAATGCTCTCATAAGTAAGTGCATACTAGGTGTGTCTTATTTATACCCATTGTAAAGACACTTGGGTACAACTTTGTCTTGAGAAGTCTATGGTCAAACAAGTAGATGTGCTCTTTTCTTTTAAGGGTCCCTTTATGTTTCACCCAAACTCATATTGGCTTATCCTGAAATTCTTTTCTTCATCAAGGCCACAAATCCTGGTTTTCCCTGAATGGAGATGCCCTAAGCAGAAAACAAACAAACAAACAAACAAACACAAAAACAAAAAACCTCTTTAGACCATTGTGGAGGGCAGGACAACACAGAGTGAAACTGTGCCTCTGCCTGTATCATAAGCATTGCTAATACAGAATGCAAGCAACTAGAGGGATAAATGTTCTCTTTGCTATCTTCCTGTTTCACCATATGTACATATTAATGGCTGAACAGGGGCCATAGTCCATTTAGGACCAGTCTGCCTGCTTGATTGGCATAAAGGAAAGAACAAGCTATGCAACAATGCTTCCAGCTCTCAGGACTCAATTCTTTCTGCATGTTAAAGACAAATTGGAAGGTTTAAAGGAATAGGGCTCAGTTTCTGAGCCGTAGAACATTTAATTGACCTGTTTAAAGTCTGGTGTTCATTTCTAGCTCAAAGTGCAAAAATAAAAGATACGTAATGAAACAGGTTGATATTGCAACTGATTCATCAACATCCTCAGAATGAAGGCTACAATGACCTTGTCTTTGTATCTCATTGACAGCAGGCAGACTAAAACACCTCCAGGGAGATTAAGGAGATGTTCTGAGCTCTGGGGACTCCAGAGAAAGATGAAACCTGTGGCAAACTCTTTCATGTTCTCAAACACACAGGCTTCACAGGCTTTGATGTGTTCTTGGATTCGATTTGTGAGAATTTTATTGAGTATATTTGTGTCAATATTCATAAGGGAAATTGGTCTGAAATTCTTTCTTTGTTGAGTCTTTGTGAAATTTAGGTATTAAGGTGACTGTGGCTTCACAGAATGAGTTTGATAATGTTTCTTTTGTTTCTATTTTGTGGAATAGTTAGAAGAGTATTGGTGTTAGCTCTTCTTTGAAGGTCTGGTAGACTTCTGCAGTGAAATAATCTGGTCCTGGGATTTCTTTGGATGGGAGACTTTTGATGACTGCTTCTACTTTCTTAGAGAATATAGGACTATTTAATTTATTTACCTGATCTTGATTCAGCTTTGGTAAATGGAATCTATCAAGAAAACTGTCCATTTCATTTAAATTTTCAAATTTTGTGGCATATAGGCTTTTGAAGTAAGACCTAATGATTGTCTGTTGTTATGTCCCCCTTTTCATTTCTGATTTTGTTGATTTGGCTAGTGTCCCTCTGCCTTTTAGTTAGTTTGTCTTAGGGTTTGTCTATCTTGCTGATTTTCTCAAAGAACCAGCTCTTGTTTTAGTTGATGCTTTGAATTGTTCTCTTTGTTTCTAGCTTATTGATTTCAGCCCTGATTATTTCCAGCCACCTACTCCTGTTGGGTGTGAATGCTTTTTTCCCCCTAGGGCTTTCAGGTGTGCTGTTAACTTTCTTGTATAATATGTCTCAAACTTTTTTCTGAAGGCACTTAGTGCCATGAACTTCCCGGCACTGCTTTCATTGTGTCCCATAAGTTTGGGTAAGTTGTGCCTTCATTTTCATTGACTTTTAGGAAGTTTCTAATTTCTTTCTTTCTTCCCTGACCCAGCTGTCATTGAGTAGAGAGTTGTTTAGTTTCCATGCGTATGTAGGCTTTTTGTTATTTCTATTGTTGTTGAGGTCCAGCTTTAGTCCATAGTGGTCTGATAGAATACAAGGGATTATGTTCAGTCTTCTTGTATCTGTTGAGGATTGCTTTGTGGCCAACTATATGGTCTATTTTGGAGAAGGTTCCGTGAAGTGCTAAGAAGATTATTTCTTTTGTGTTTTGGTGGAAAGTTCTATAGATGTCTGTTAGGTCCATTTGATTCATGATATCTGTTAGAGTCACTGTTTCTTTGTTAAGTTTCTGTTTTGTTGACCTGTTCTTTGATGAGAGTGGGGTGTTGAAGTTTCCCACTAGTAATGTGTGAGGATCTATGTGTGGTTTAAGTTTTATTAATGTTTCTTTTACAAATATGGGTGCCCTTGTATTTGGAGCATAGATGTTCAGAATTGAGATGTCTTCTTGGTGGAATTTTCCTTTGATGCGTATGAAGTGACCTTCACCATGTCTTTGGATTAATTTTGGTTGAAAGTCTATTTTATTAGTTATTAGAATGGCTATTCCTGCTTGCTTCTTGGCTCCATTTGCTTGGAAAACCGTCTTCCAGCCCTTACACTCAGGTAATGTCTATCTCTGTGACTGAGATGTGTTTCTTGTATGCAGCAAAATATTGAGTGCTGTTTATGTATCCATTCTGTTAGTCTGTGTTTTAGTTATTGGAGAACTGAGTCCATTGATGTTGAGAGAGATTAATGACCAGTGACTATTAGATCCTTTTATTTTGATGTTGGTTGTAGTAGAGTGTTTGTGTGATTGGCTTTTAGTTTTGCTGTAATGAGTTTATTTATTTCCTGTGTTTTTCTTGGTATAGTTAATCTTCTTGGGTTGTATTTCTCCTTCTAGTATCTTCTGTAAAGCTGGATTTGTGGGTAGGTACTGTTTAAATTTGTTTTTGTCATCGAATATCTCGTTTCTCCATCTATGATGATTAAGAGTTTTGCTGGGTATGGTAGTCTGGGATGACATCTGTCTTCCCTTAGGGTCTAGCATGATAGCTCTCCAGGCTTTTCTGGCTTTCATAGTCTCTGTTGAGAAGTCAGGTGTGATTCTGCTGCGTTTGCCATTATATGTTACTTGGCCTTTTTCCCTTGCAGCTTTTAGTATTTTTTCTTTGTTCTGTATATTTAATGTTTTGATTATTATGTGACAGGAAGGTTTTCCTTTCTGGTCTAATCTATTAGGTGTTCTGGGCCTCTTGTATGTGTATAGGCCTTAATTTCTTGGATGTTTTGTATCTGGAATTTTTTTAGATTTAACATTTTCTTTAACAGATACATCAATTTCTTCTATTGTATCTTCAACACCTGAGATTCTTTCTTCCATCTCTTATAATCTGTTGAAGATGCTTGCCTCCGTAGTTCCTGTTTTCTTCCCTAAGTTCTCCCTCTCTATAATTTCCTCGGTTTCTGTTATCTTTAGTATTTTCATTTCCATTTTCAGATCTTAAACTGTTTTGTTGATTTCCTTCACCTGTTTATTTGTAATTTCCTGCTTTTCCTTCAATTCTTTCACCTCTTTGTTTGAACTTTCTCCTATTCTTTCATTTCTTTCAGTGATTTAATTATTTCCTCTCTAAAGGCCACAAACTGTTTGGCTGTATCTTCCTGTATTTCTTTATGGATGGCCATAATCTGTCTGACTTTATCTTCCTGTATTTCTTTTCAGGTTTTATTCATTTCCCCCATTATCATCTTCATATACATAGATTAAAGGTAATTTTCTTGAATTTCCCTTATGTTAGGGTATCCAGGGCTGCTTGCCAGTGGTGACACTGAATCCAGAGACAGTGGCTTGCTCCCTTGCTGCTCTGTAGCCAAGGCAGGGTTCCAGGCCTGCTTAACTGCTGCACCTGTCTCCCTAGCAAAACCGACCAAACCTTGGAGTTCCCTGGTTCTTCAAGAGGGCTGAGCCCAGCAAACACACTGTATAAGCAGCAGCAGCAGCTCACTGAATTCAGAGCAAGAAAGACAGGGTAGGGCAGCTGTCTCATGGACTGCCCATGTTGAGAGGAGAGCCCCTAGGCTCTCACAGGAGCCCAGTTATCTCACAGGATCATACACCTGAGGAGAGCCATTCAGTGACCATTCCCAAAAAGCTCAGGAGGGCTCCTTCAGGAACAAACATCTTCCTGCTACAGGATTTCCCCTACCACCCTGCTCTGCCAGGACTCCAGCAGGCACCAGAAATTACCAGCTAATGCCTGAGACCGCTAGATGGGTAAAGGCCAGTGTAAAAAGCACAATCAACAGAAGTCAAAGTAATATGGCATCTCCAGAGCCCAGTTATCCATAGTGCTGGAGTAACAGGCACATATGATCACATCAGACTTTTTACTTGGTATAGGGCTCTGAACTCTGCAGACATTCTCTCAGCCTGCTCCTCCCATCTTTCCAGATGGCTTTGGTGGGGCTCCTAATTATCTCACTTAGAATGTGCAGCACCCCCTACTCTTGTCATTCACAGTACCTACATGTACCCATGCATGCATGCCTTTTTTTTTTTTTTTTTTTTGTTCTTGACTTTGTCCTTGATTAGAAACAAGATGGACAGGGCACAGTCCTGTGTGGCTTGTTTGCTGTGCCATTCAGGAGAGAAGCCAGCCTGGCCTTTGGTAGAGGCTCAGTATAAGCGATGGCTAATCTTCATCTTGACAGGATTTGGAGTCACCTAGGAGACATGCCTCTGAGAGTATGAGAGAATCACCTGAGGTGAGGATGGAAGACCCTGCCTAAATGTGGAAAGCATCCTCTGATGGCCTGGGGTCCTGGCTGAAAGAAAAAGCAAGAAGGAGAAAGTGAGTGAGCACCATCATTCATCTCTCTGCTTCTTGACTGTGGAAACCAAGTCACCAGCCACCTAGCCCTCCTCTGCCACAGCTAGAGTTCTTTCCAAGCTGTGATGAACAATACTCCTAAGATATGAGGACAAATAAACCCTTCCTTCCTAAAGGTGCTTGCCACAGCTTTTTTTTTTTTTTTGTCACAATGTGGTTCAAACTTTTGTTGCTGTGCAAACAAACAAAAAATGCCCCAGAGCAACTCATGGAAGAAAGAGTTTATTTGGGCTTAGGGTTCCAGAGGAGGTGTCCATGATGATGAGGAAGGCTTGGCACAGATGGAGCAGGAAGATGACTGATCACATCTCATTGTGCAGGAAGCTGAGGAAGCAAACTACAAGTGGCTATAAACCTTCACTCTCTCCCTCTGGTGACGTAATTCCCCAGCAAGGCCATAGCTCCTAAAGGTTCATAACATTCCCAAACAGCAACATCAACTTGGGGAACCAAGTCTTCAACTATGTGGGCCTATGGGGACATTCTTCATTCAAACCACTGCACACAGCAACTAAAGTAACTAATGCAGCTAGGGAATAGATTCATGTTCTGCTAGAGGCTAGATAGCCGGTCACACAGATGTCTAAGGTAATAACAAATGCAATGGCGTTCTTACCCTGGATCAGCCAAGATTCCAGCTACTTCCTTTTCCTCTCTGTCCTCTATGAAAGCCCAGGACTGACCCAAGCCTCTCACACAGCCTCCATACTGGGGACTGGGGGCTGACCTGTGTTCCCATTCCCCATCCACAAGTCCTAGGCTTCTTGCTATATGGAAGGGAGCACTGGGAAGTTTGTGTGACAGGCCCTGGAGTTCTACTGGCCCATGCATTTGTTGTGCATCAGTGTGGAACCAGGCCCTGTCTTTCATGAGGATCATAGAGATTTGATGTCTTTCCTGGAATTTCCCTGTGTGGACCATAGTGGCCCTCTCCACCTCTGCTCCCTGGTCTCTCTCTCTCTCGGACTATCTCTTTCATGTCAGGGTTGGTTCACAATCTGTTCTCCTGGAAACTGCCTTTCCTCGTCTGTTTTTGTTCAGAGGGCAGGCTCTCTGTCCCTTTGGTAACAATTTCCGTCCTTCAAGATGTCATTGCAGTCTTGTCTGTGTCTCAATGCCCCTGCTTCATTTCTCAAGTTTCTGCCTGTTGTGGCTCGCTCCTTTCTTTGTGTGCCATCAGCTGTTCTGTGGTCTGGAAGGGCAAGAAGGCAGGACAAAATGGAGCAGGAAGGACCCCACATGGAGTTCCTTCAGCCCCGCCCACCCTGCTCTGTCCCAGGGACATGCTCAAGCTGAGGCTGAGAAAACTCATCTGCCATTCCTAGTGCACAAAACCTTCCCAGGAGTTCCCTGTGGATGACCCGGCAGCACCTGAGGGAGAGCAAGCGCCTTGCCAGGAAGAGGTCCCACCTGTGTAGTTTCCAAGGAAAACACCGCCTCGCCTTGATGGATGGAGCGCCTGGAGGGAGCAGACTCCACACACCATAAATTGCCAGCCTGACTTTCATCTGCAGCCACTTACCCCCATGTCCAAGTTTGAGGTCCTTCTGGGACAGAAGGGGGTTTGCACAGCTGGATTTGGTGCTGAGAGGGGAGGCCTGAGAGCCAGTGACACTGGGAGAGCCACAGATCTGTGAGACCTCCAGCAGAAAAGACTGAGCGAGGGTGGGCTACGCGGGGCACCTGGGGCTGCGCGGTTTGTGGTGGCGGCGGCCCTGTTCTCAGTCAAGGTGGCTTCTCAGCTCCTCCTAGAGAGGGGAGTCTGAACAGTGAGAGGGGCAGGAGCTCAAAGGGCCACAGAAGCAGGACCCAAAACAGCTCGCTCAAAATCCCAACCCTCCTTCCCATCCCTCCCAATGAATTCTTAGAAACTTATAGCAGAAAAAAAAATGTTATCTTGGCTTCAATAGAAATCACCACAACATTCATCCATCCATCCATCCATCCATCCATTCATTCATTCATTCATTCACTAGGCATTTCCTAGGTATCTGCACAGTAGGAAGAGGTTGGGTCTCCTGCATGCACTTCGTGTTTTCTGCCTTAGAGCAACTGGCAGAATTTGGGTTGACACACCCAGAGTGAAGAACAAATTGAGTTACATGGAGAAAATAAGTTGGTCCTGGGGAAGCCTGAAGGAAAATCTGGGAGCCTCGGGAGTTCCTTTACAGCTGAATACGGCAGTCAGGGAGGCTTCCTGGAGGAAGTGGCTCATAAGCTGCATAGCAGAAAAGATACTTCAGGCAACTGGGAACATAGTCTGGAGGAACTGAGGCAAAGACAGAGGCCCATGTCTAGAAAGCAAGATCCCAAGAGACAGGCAACTGGGAGAAACACAGGACAGGAAAGAGGGTCCACGTTCCTGGAGGCAAGGCCCTGAGGAGGACAGTTTGGGGGAGATGAGAAGGTAGGGCCACTTGCATTTGAGGTCTAGAATGTGTAAAAGGGGGGAGGGAGCCAAACAGGAGGCTGTTGGTGAGGAAGCTGTGACTTTGTGCAGTGGTGAAGGAGGCCTGGAACCCTGCCTCAGCTATGACGATGCAGCAAAGGAGCAAGCCAGTGTCTACGGATTCAGTGTAGAAATGGGTAAAATGGAAGGATGCCAGCACCTTCCCCTGAATCTGCTTGGAGACTTGGCCCAATCCTGCCATGATTGCTGGCTGCTGATGTTCTGGTGTGAATCTCAGGGCACCGGCTCAGGTCAGGGAGCAGGACATAATTGGAGTCCTATCTCGCCGAGCACTGGCCCTCACTGCTCAGTCCTCTTTGGCCTGTGCTGGGCTGGGCTGTGTCACTCCCCACAGACACACTGTCCCGCACACGCTGCTCTGCTCTTTACAGAGCCCAAATGTGGGCAGAAGCCTTGCCTTTCCAGGTCTCTCAAGCTGGGCTGTTTCATCTGTGTGTCACCTTCTCTTCCCTTTTCTTGGCCGAGCCCCTCAGTACTCCTGGGTGTATGACTTCAAAGAGCAAAGCTGTGAACCTTTGCTAGCCAGAGAGTAAGTAGGTCCCTGCTGTTGGGATGAGGAGGGGGAGAGAGGCTGCAAGAGGAGGAAAGAAGTTTTATTATCTTGACATGCTGTTGCCAACGTCACCGTTGCCATAATCCCCACCATCTGCATCACTATATTCCATATCACCATCACGGGCTCTGCCTGATCCTCCTGCCACCACACGCTCCACCATGCCTTTGCCAACACAGTGGACTGAAACCTCCTGAGCCCATGAGTCAAAATGAATCTTTCCTCTCTTGTTTCTAACTGATATATATATATATATATATATATATATATATATATATATATATCTGTTTTGTCACAATGACACAAAAGTAGATAATATACACTTCAACATAAGAATTGGGGTAGGAGCTACATGACCCTGTAATGGGAAATTTGCCTCCTGGCCAGAGAGACACAGCAAATAGAAACCAGAGTGGATCAGCCATGATGAAGTTATGAATGGACTGAAAGGGTATGAAGAAGAGTGGGGAAGACTGGAGAAGGAAGTTTGGACAGAGAGGCCTATCTTGACTAATGGCATGAGCTGGGGCCAGTTCAATTTCATATCTATGAGGTCCCCACATGGCCTGGCTCAGAATGAGGCTTCATAGGTGTGTTGCTGAGGGACAGGGAAGTATGTACATGAGACTGGAGCTCCCTTGGGCTGAGGAGGTCAAGTTTTTATGTGGACGATCATCTTGGAGGGGAAAGGAGAAAACAGCCTTGCCCAAATGCCTGGGTAGTCATGCCCGTGGGGATGGCCTCACAAGAACCCAAACCCAGAGCACTAATCAGGGAAGGGAGAGAGCATCAGCTGGGGGGAAGAAAGGGTGGGGGCTGAGGGCTGAACACCAGGGCTGGGTTGTGCCCCTTCTGAGCCAGTTTGCTCATCCGGTAGAATAAGGATAAAGCAGGAGGAGTTCCTCATCATTGCTGTGAGGAGTCGGTGAAGTCATGTAGGCAGAGTTTAGCACAATGTCTGGCATGTAAATTCTTAATCAATGCCAGCGAATGTCAAAACTCTATTGTGCTCCTTCTGGAAAACCCTAAGGATTGCTGAGAGGATTAAATGTGGTCACATATATAAAATGCTTAGCATATTGCCTGGCATACAGTAAGTGCTCCATCAGTGCCAGCTCATGTTGTCATGACTGTCAAATTCCTTCCGGAAAACACGCATGCCACATTCCTGAGTCAGGCTTGGCCTTGCTTCTCTCTCTCTCTCTCTCTCTCTCTCACACACACACACACACACACACGAGTGTGTGCGTGCGCATGCACGCCTAGCCAATCACCGAGTCCCTCTCCTCTCAGCTCTGGCATCTCGTACTGAAGTAGAGACCAGGGAATGAGTGGAGCTACTCCAGCTAAAGTTGTTCAAGCCCTCATGGAGACTGGCTCCCTGAAACAGTCCCCTTGGGTGCCCGGCCCATCCGAGTTCCTCAGAGCAGCCTCCCTTTGCTCCTATGAATGTCCCTTCTCCTGCCCAAGCCTCACCTGGATGGATCTTGGGGTGTGCTGTGAGCGACTTCATGGAGTCCCGATGAGGAGCTGGTCTTAGTTTTTAGTTGAAGAGAGATTCTCTCTAGGGGAGTTTAACTAAGCGGCCTTTGAGGCCTTCTCCTACTTCAACATTCTTGGTTGGAGTCTCCAGCAGGGCAGAGGCAAAGCCTTGGCTTTAAGGCACTTGTACTTACTTGGTGGGAGGAAGCGTAGGACATCGCCCTTCACAGTGATTGGCAGAGGAGATGCCAAGGGCCACGGAAACCAAAGCAATGAGCCCTCACCCGTCACGTTCCAGAAGATTCCTTCAAAGGCCCAGGCTGTTGTGCGTTGGGCTACCACCTTCTGGTAGAACTCTGACAAGGGTGGAGGCGTGTGAGAGCTGTGGCGTTCCGTCCGACAGCCTCAGGTAGTGGCGTAGGTGGCTGACCTCTATTTTTAACAGATGCTTTTATCACATCTATTTATTTGTATCTGTGTGTGCGTACACATGCCGTGGCACAAGTGTGGGGGTCGGAATATAAATAGCATCCGGAAGTTGGTTCTCTCCTTCCACTTTGCGGGTCCTGGGGATCAAACCCAGGTTTGTCAGGCTTGACGGCAAGTGTCTTTACCAGCTGAGCCATTTCTCTCTGGCGCCACGACTGAGTTTGAAATGTAAATGAAAGACACACACACCGGGCAGAACATTGGGTCCATCGCATCCCGCATCCCCCCACAGCAAACAGTTCTCTTGGGCAGGGTTTCGTCAGGAAACCCATGCAGTCCCACAGTCCCACAGGGAGGGGGCGCTCCAGCGTACTGTGTGACTTTTGATAAATCTCTTCGCTTCTCTGGGCTAAGCTCATCAATAAGATGAGGAGACAGACCATCAGACTTTAAAAAGAAGTAAAGTCTGCTTGTAGGGCTTGGAGCTTGCTTTTCTTTTCTTGAAGGAGGGGAAAGGAAGTCTTCACTCATTGTCCCCCCCCCCCCCCCCCCCCGTCCTTCTTTCCCTTGGTTGACCCCAACCTTCCGCCACCCAGCGCACAGCTCCCAGCGACCTGGAGAACTTTTGTATTTACCGCTTAGCACTTGCTGTAATGCGGCTCCGGCCTTCTTTAGAAGCCTTTTCTTTACGAGTTTATTTTGGCCTGTGCTGAGCATTCATAAAATTCCTAGGGAACTGGGGGTTCAAAAGTCGGGCTGTGGAAGGAGTAGGTGGGAGGGGGTGGGAACAGCAGAGAGGGGCGAGGCAGAGCCAGTCCTGGGAAGCTGGAGGAAGAGGCAGTTTTCCACTCTTCACTTAGGGCCTCAGCGGCCTCCTGTGAGTCTTGGGTCTTCTGGGTCGTGAAAGGGGAGAAGGGGTGGAGGAGAGAGAGGCATGGGGGAGCCTGTGGGAGGAACTGCAGGCCTGGGAGGGCTGGGAAGCCGAGCACAGTTTCTGATAGGGGTCCCGCTGGCTTGTCTTGGGTTTTCTTGTCATTCATCTCCTCCTTGGACAGGGGCTCCTCCGCAGGTTGGAGGCAAGGATGAACGCCTGAGCACAGGGCATATGAAACAAATTAGGTCTCCGTTACAGCCACCCAGAGGCAAGTGATGGATGGGGCCTGTGCTCTCAGCAAAGCTAATTGGCAACACACAGAAACATCCAAGAAAGTATATTATTTTGCCAGACTTTAGAGTCACTTGTCCCCCCCCCACACACCCCGTTTTTTTTTTAAATTGTAGAACACTATACAGCCAGAGATAAAAAAGCACAGTGAAAGTTTAAATCTAATAAAAAAAAAAAAGACTACAGAGTAAAAATAACGTACTCAGAGAAGTTTGATTTGGATTCAGGTTTTATTAATGTCCCTTCATTGCTAAATGCTTCCAGTTAAAAAGCAATTCGGAGAGTGCCACTTTAATAAACAGCTTGTCTTTATGAAGGGCCCCTGTTCAACCCCGCCACCCCCACCCCCTTGGTACCAGGAGAAGCTTGTTACAAATTGCACTTAGACCTGGGTAGAGGAGAAAAGCCTCTGGACTGATATTGGAGCAAAGCACCTGAAGTTTACCCAGGGTCACCTGATCCAAAGAACCCCAAATAATGTGCAAATTTTAACCAGCAGGAATCGGGCATGGTATTCTAGGTCTCACTTTTTTATCTATTTGTAAGATAAGATTTTTGGTTTCAGTGGCCTCTGTGGATCTCGGGGTTTCACTAGGAAATCATGGGCACTTCTTGTTTGTTCTCAAGTATTTTTAATCTTTTCTAGATCTAATGTTGATCAGCAATGGGAAGACACCAAGCCAGAGTTAGAACCTGACAAGCTGGGAGCTATGTAAGAGCAACTAGCCACAGGCTCCGGTGGGAAGTTAGCAAGACAGCCAGGTGGTAGAGTCGTGGTGTGGGCAGGTGTTAACAAGGCTTTTGACCAGTGGTTTCCAAAAGACATTCCCATTTGCAAAGTGCTGGCAAATGATTCAGTTCCTGCACTAGTCCCCAACCAGTGATTTTTACGATAACTGGTCATTTTTACTCAAGAGCTTGCTTAATTGTATTCGATTGTTTTGTTTTCTGCCTCCACAACTGGAGTTTTCACTCTAGGGAGGAAATAGAATTCCAGCGGAGTGCTTTTTTTTTTAATTTTTTATTTATTTTTTAGATGGCTTGGGCTGTTGGGCCCTAGGGCTACTAGGCAGTGGATCAGTTTGGAGAGGTCATCCACCCCTCTCTGATAGGCCCAGGATACTGTCACCAGTCAGCTCAGGGAAGCAGGTCGTAGACCTGAGGCTAGTCCCCCCTCTTTGGTGGCTGGGAGAAGGTTTTGTTCTGCAGGGCACATTTGGACGCTGGCTGTACTATCAGCGGCACCCCAATATAGCTGATTCCTAACTCTGCCATGTGTACCCTCCAGAGCAAAGAGTGATGGGATAAGAGTCAGGACGTCCTCACGGAGCCAGGCTATTGCAATCTGCTCGGCAGCAGCTTGAAAGCCAGTTGTGGGGTTGGATTCTCAGAAGGCCAAGGGGAGAATGAATGCATCCTCTCTCTCTGCAGAGGCTCTGGGCCCTGCTCTGATCTGCCCTCCCCACAGCTTTGATGCACACGTAAACTTACAATAAGAATTTAAAGAATAGGATGAAATTGCTGGTGTTGGTTCTGGGCCTAGTTTTCCGGGGAACCGAATCTGCCCATCTCTGCACAACTGCAGGACCTAATGGCCCCATTCTGCCTCCTCATCCCGTCTCCTATCCCTATTCCATATCCCCAGAGCCTTGCCTGGCCTGGCCTAGTGGTGACCACTGCCCGCTGCTCTCTCCTTTCCACCTTCCCAGGGCCTGGATGGCCTTTGAGTAAACAGATAGCCCAGCGAGGTGTGTGATCAATTAGCTTTGCTGAAAATACAATCATTTTGTTATTCCAAGCTGATGAGGAGGCCTCTTCGGCCTGCTCTCCCAGCCTCCACATGCCAATCAGCCCGTGTCACCGATATAATTTTCCACATAAACACAACCTTTGTGCAACATCTACTCTCGTAAATAGATGTAATTCCCTAACCAAATAGCGCACTTGGAGGGGAAATGGATATTATGCATGCAAAAAAGAAAAGCTGGTGATTTTTACACTTTCTAGGCAACAAAAGATTACCCCTAATTGCAAATGGGGAGGGGGGCTCAGGGCAGGGCAAGGGAAGGGGGGCAGCTGCTGGGAGGCTGAAGAGGGAGGCCTGCTTCCAGGCAGATTTTTTTCCCTCTCTCTTCGTGTGGTGTGTGTGTGTTTGTGTGTGTGTGTGTTTGTGTGTAGACCACCAGGAACTGCCTAACCCAGGATTTGTCCTGTTTAGGTAGTGGGGAGAACGTGGTTGTTGTTGTTGATATCTGAAAAGAAACAGAGATAATTATAAGGTTCGGTCTTTCTTTCCAGGAGAGACCCCTGTGAACCCTAACCCATACACATCCTGTCTGAGCATTCCCCCCTGCACCCCTGCTCAGAACAGCTTCGGTGGGCTGCGGCCCGCGAGCCCTTCTAAAATGCATTGGTGTCTCTCTCAATGTTCTGCTCATTTCCGTAGATTCCTAAATTAGACCTTGAAAGCAGCGGAAGTTGCCGGGCAGCTACGGACTGAGAGCACCGCAGAACCCACTGTGTAATCCCAGCCAGGTCCCATGGAAAAGAAGGCAGAGAGATCCCTGCCTGAGTCTCTTGCCTCGCTCCCGGTGCCCCCTGGTGCGCAGGAGTGGAAAAGCCCCTTGAGTCCCTGTCAGCCTGCGAGTGGTTCCGTGGTTCCAAGCTGACTCTAGAGGAAGAAGAAGGGCTCCAAAGAGAGTGAGTGGCCAGCAGGCCTCCCCCGGGTGGCTGAGTGGCCCCTTCAGGCTAGGCAGTCAAGCTCTGGGCTCTACTTCTGTATATCCGGAAGGTCACAAGGTCGCAGAAGATGTAATTGCAAAGACGCGTTATTAGCAGGTGAGTAATGATATCTTGGCTTGAAGAAATCCTTGATGGCTTTGCAGAATATTTTGACGTCTGCACTCAGTCTGAGTTTAAAACAGCAAAGAAGAGCAAGCCAGGCAATGAAGGTCTGTCAGTGTATGTACAGAGGGAGAGAGAAGGCCAGCAAGCGCGGGGACAAAGAGCAAGCAGTGACTGTGAGACTCAGCCTCTCTCTCCGGTCTGTCCCCAGGCCTGGGAAAGGTGTGTGTGGACCCATAATTTGTTTGCTACAGAAGATTCTTCTCTTTGAATCTCTCCCCAGCCCCCACAAAATTCAGCTAAGGAACCTTCCCCTGAGCGTCCCTTTGGTCCCTGGTTTCTGAAGCCCATCTGAAACTCATTAGCTGCTTGAGATGATTGTCATGGGAGCCCTTGTTGGAGAACAAGAAAGGGAGAGGGATGGTTTTAAAGGCTTCTATTTCTAATCGGGATGAGGATTTTGGATGCGGGCAGATGTTTGGAAGGACCCAGGGTGTAAGGGCCAACTCCTCACAGGATTCTGGGCTTGGGACCAGTTCCTCTGCCTTCCCCCACCCCACTGCCTTTGTCTCTTTCAGCTCTTAGAATTGCCAGCACTCTTTGGGTTTCCTTTGCTACAGCAAAGATCCCTGTCTGATCACAGGGTCCTGTTCAGCATCCCTGGGTTCTGTCCTATGACTTGATTCCTGTTCTTTGCAGATTAAGTGATTTTTTTTTAAATTTCAAATAATGAAATCTTAAACTGTAAGAAATATTGGGGGTATAATATAGTATCTTTAAATTACAAAGCTGAGAATCTTATAACAGAGTTTTCAAAATGTTGAATGTGGAATAAAAAAAATAACTTTGCATTGCAGAGTCTGAAAATCTTAGAATTTTGGAATTATCCTATTAGAATTCTTAAAATAATAATTTATATATTCACATAAAAACCTTAAATTTCAGTAGCACAAATGTAAGAATTAAGGAATTTGAGGATTATGAAATTGTAACTGTGACTTTTTCCTTTTTTTTTCTTTTCTTTTTTTTAGAGTATTAGAAATATGAATGAAGTGGGGCATAGTGGTGCAGAGGCAAAGGCAGGAGAATCTCTGTGAGTTTAAGGACAGCCTGGCCTACATAGTGAGTTCCAGAACAGCCAGAACTGCATAGTGGGACTCTGTCACGAAAACCCGAAAGAAAGAAAGAAAGAAAGAAAGAAAGAAAGAAAGAAAGAAAGAAAGAAAGAAAGAAAGAAAGAAAGAGAAAGGAAGGAGGGAAGAAAGAAAGAAATGAGTCAATGTGTAGAAGCATAGGCTTGTAGACTCTAACAGTTAGAGACCACAAGCACACTGGAGTGTTAGGATATTAAACTACAGAACGTTGACTGACAGAATCTTAGACCCAGAATGTCTGCATCTTGGAACAGCAGAATTAGAGATTCGGAACAATTCATAATTACAGACTTCAGATCTAGGCACTTAGAACCACAGAACGCCACAATCAGGGTCTGTTTTGTGAGAGAAGTAGGAGATGTACAAATCCCAGAATTTTGGAATTATAAGATTTGAGACATAGCCTGGGGGAATTTCAAGGACAATGGGGCAGCGGTGGGAGGAGGATGGTGGTGGTATTTGCATGCCGGTCAGCTCCACTCCTGATCTAGTTATATGTGTGCCTTTGCTCACACAGGTACATACACACACGCGAGCATGGTCTTGAAGACCTGGTGCTTACATCTAGACCACACACTCTAATTTTATCATTCTTACACCCTTTAGAGCTATGGACGTCTTTTTCTGACTCCTCTCTGCTCTACCTCCCAACACTGAAAAATCCCACCAGCCTGTTTTTCCAGAGACAGCTTACTTTCATTTTGCAAATAACCCCGTGTTTTAATTCACCATGCCTGTGCCTCGCTGGACAAGACTATGAATAACTTGTTAGTGGGATATGAACCTTTGGCTTCCTCTGGGACGTGAGAAGGGTCACAGAAGAGATGGGGCAGAAGAGTGTATGTGGCCTGTGGCAGAGATGGCAGCAAATAGGTCCTCCTTGAAGCCACACCACCTAGCCTTCCCTGGAAGTCGGCGGGAGCCACAGTGGAGGCTGGGAGAGCATCCTGGCCTGTCTAGGTGAAAAGGAGACTGGAAACTAGAAACCATTTCATGCTTATTTATTTTATGTCCTCGTGGGTTGGGGTTTACACAAATCGAACAACATGTGGATTAGATAATTTGCCAGAGATGAACCACCTTCAATGGTTATCAGGTTTGGAGGCGATTAAAGCCAGGTTGATGAAGATGATTTGGTGATGAGTTGATGGTGGTATTTGTGTCAAGGAGATGTGAAGGCTCCTCACCAAGCCATAAATCCCTGCAGGGGATGGAACAGTGGAAGAAGGTGGTCAGATATCAACGGGAGAAGTAACTTTCAGGATTCTATTACATCGCTGAGGGACAAACTCAAAACAAAACCCAGGCATCGTCAGAGGCTCCCTGATAACGTAGAAAACACTGGCTTCCTAGTGAATCCTACTTCCTACTTGAAAACACTGCTAAAGGACCAGCCAAAGATAAACAGCTTGAGTATGAATCCTCCGGCCTTCTGTTTAAACATTGTAAGGACGGGGCATACAGGCCTTCTTTCAGCTCTTTTTGGAAGTCACGGGCCCCTCAGGTTCACCTACAGCACCTCAAAACTCAATACAGAAAAAGGAATGTGGGCCTGAAATCCCAAGACATCAGTCAGTGTCCTAGAGACAAAAACGGGGAAAGCCATCCCTTTTAATTTATTTTCATTATTTGCCAATTTCAAATATTTTCCTTAACAAGCCGCTTAGTTTAGAGATGGGAAAGCCTCACGGCCAATGAAATCACAGCTCTCCCTGACTTCTAAGGGCACTTGTTCGATGGAGCCGAGAGTTTCTCAAAACTGAAAACACCAGAGGGGCATGAGACACAAGTTCTAAGTGCATAGCATAGCCTTGCCATGGGCTGTGCACTCCAGGCAAGTCGCAGTTCCCCTCTGATCCCCAGTAAGCCTACCCACAAATAGGAAGTTGCCTTAAATAATCTCAGTGTGGGAGTGAAAATATTAGAAACAGGAAAAGAACTGTTTGGCCTTGTTTCCTTCTTCTGAGTCGCATTTCAAACCAGTCAGGCTGGTACGCCTATTTATTTCAGAGGCCGCTCAACCTAAAATTGCTGTTTTCATGGCTCTCACTTTTGATTTCCAATGCTAAACAGAAAAACCACGACCCCAAACTTCCTAGACCATTGGCTGTGGCACACATTTTCCAGTGGTGCGGGAGGATCGTAGTGAAACAAGTGACAAACGCCTGCTCAGTTCTGAAGGAAATAAGGAAAGGAATGTGGAAATGAGCAAATAGCAGAGCAGCTGGGGGACCCAGGGGTCACACTGTCTGACTCAGTTTCCATGCCTGTAAAAAGGAAGGGGAGAGAGGGAAAAAAAAAATCTCAAGGCTGTCTTTCTAAACACGGTCCCTGGCCAGCCTTGATTCTGAAGTATAGCACCTGGGACACCTCAGCCTGCAGGAGCCACCGATGTGCTAATCCTGGGAGCAGGAGGGCTAGGGAACGGGGTACCCTTTATAAAGGGACAGGGAAATGTCCCATCTGTGAACAAGCCCCTTCCGCTATAGGCCTAGAAGGCTGGGGGGGGAGGGGTGCGGTGAGCAAGGTGAATAGGGGCTGTGCTGAGGGCTCTTTGTCCTGGTGGGAAGTCAGTGGACCTATCATGTCAGCAGTTAGTCAAAGATGGGTGAGAGCGGCAAGGCTGTGGCAGTCCTGCAGACTGAGCCCACAGGTCTCAGCCCAGTCACCAGGATGTACGGGAGTGAGGGCTGCCCTGCGAGGCTGGACGGTGGGCTGGCTTCTTGCTCTGACACCTGGCTCTAGACCCATGACAGTGTGAAGTGGCTGGACGGTGGGCTGGCTTCTTGCTCTGACACCTGGCTCTAGGCCCATGACAGTGTGAAGTATCCTTTTGGGGTGATCAGAATGAGGTTATTCCTGAAACACTTACAGCTGGACCTTTCAGGAACTGCAGATGAGCTTCGTATGTGAGGCTGTTTGTGATGACAGGACCTCACTCAGCCACTTCAGTTAAAACACCACCAGCGCAGCCCAAACCCGTCCACCTTGGCCACACAGCCAACCATCGTAGATAAATGACCACATATTCTGTTCCATAACAAGCCAGACAACACATCGGCCCCACAAAGCGGTCTGGGATGTCACAAAAATGGAATGTGAAGGGTGGGGAGACAGAAAACAGTATCAGGTCAGTGTTTTTTGTTTTTTTGGGGTTTTTTTTTTTTTTGATAGCTGTGTCACTAAACATAGACGTTCATGCTATAATCGCAGCACTCAGGAGGCTGAGGGAGAACTATCACAACTTGGAGACCAGCCTGGGTTACATAGCACAACCCTGTCTCAAACGAAACAGAAAATACAAACCCAGTGCAGCTTCCCGGGTGGCTGTATGAGGAAACAACCAGTCATTTTGCGGGCATGGCTACCCATCTCATTTGAGCAGAAGACCACGTGACAGACTGGAGCTAGAAACAGACAGAGCCCTCTGGTCCAGCCTGAGACCCCCTTCTACTGCTGTGGACTTGCAGGATTGCAACATTGTAGAACTCAGGGGCAGGGGTCTTGTGGGATTTCTCTGCCTTGTCATGGGAGGTGGTGGAGGTACCTAAGTCCTTACCAGAATCCACAGGACTTGGGGGTTCTTCTTTCGCGGATGCCGCTTGATGGCAGTTCTTTCTTCTGTCTTACCAGGTTTTCTCTTGCTTCAGGGCCAGTCTGGATGCTTCTCCTTGTGGCTAAACCTCCTGGGGCAAGTAAGCCAGGTATGCTGAGCATGGGAGATGGCAGTGCACTCTCCACCCCCTGGAAGTAGCAGAGGCTTTGGGTGGGGAGGAGGCTCGGAGGACTGTGTGTGTTTGGTGAATAAACACTGAATCAGGTTTCTGGCCTGTCACTCTGCAGCCTTTCAGCACAGGAGAGGCCAGATGGGCCTGGGGGAGTTCCCCTAGCACATGAAGAGGCTGGAGCTTGGGGGGCTGAGGCCCAGGCGGGGCTGGCTCTGTGGAGTCAGCATTTGCAGGGCTTGGAACTTCACACCTTTGAAAGGCTCCAGAGCCGCTCGCAGGAAAAATAAACGGTTTCTCCCATCCGTGGAGGCTTGGCCATCCTTGGAGGCTGCTCGTCACACACAAGAAACCCTGTAAAAGGGCCCAGTGTTTCCTTTTCCACTCCCTGAAAGGATATGAGCCGGCCTCATAGGGCTGCTGGGGGTGAGCTAGAGGCCTCACCCATAGGAGTCCTTGGGCCAACCTGATTCCCCAGGACATCCAACCTGCTTGAGAATTGAAATACTTGCCCTGGGGCTGATTGAGGCCATGCGCTCGTGAAACTGTTTAGCCCGTGGGGTTTGCTTTATTAACAGCTTTCCGCTTGTCTGTGTGGCCTCCAACTCGTCAGAGTGTGTGCAGCAGCCACAGCTGCCCTCTCTGTACCCGTTTGAGGAGAAATGAGCTGTACGGTGCCCTGTTTCTGGCACACAGGGTTTCTCTGAAGGCCTTTCTTCCTCTCGTCTGTTCCGCCTCCCCTACGGGTTCCAGGTCCATCGTCTTACAAGCAGAACTGGCCACGGGGACAATTACAATGCAAGGTGTTTGCTGAGCTCCGTTATGCCACAGAACTGCAAGGAGAGAGCAGATCTCAAGGCGCACTGAAAAGCAGCAGAGAGAATGCAAGGATTAGAGAGTCTTGGAGTTATTACTGGCCTGCTTCAAGGAGAGGTGGTTCAGACAGGGGCCCTGAGAGCATGGATGTTAGGGAGGGCTTCCTGGAGGAGAATCTGACAGAAATAGGAGATTTCCGCCCAGGTCTGGTTTGCTGCAAATGCTTGAGGCTCAGCCTGCTGATGGCTCCTAGAAAGTTGGGAGATGGCCCCAAGAACATGTGTGTTCTCCTACTGGGCTCTACAGAAATGGGAAGAACCAAGCCAAACTAGGAGCAAGAGGGTGGTGAATATAAGGACAGGTTTCTATGTGAATCCTCTCAGGTGAGGGCTGGGGGCTGGAGATAGTGAGCCTCCTGTCAGGTGTTCAGAGAGGTGTTCAGCTGCTCATGGTGGGAAGTGGAGATAGGCTTGGGTTCTGGCTTTGCAGTCCACCCCTAGCGACCAAACCATTTATGAGCTCCTAGTATTTCAAAGTCCCACTTTTTAATACATGCTTTATAATCATATCACACGTGTTATATATCGCTGTAATATATAATTCATAAAAATGGCTAGTAAACCCCACTCCAACTTATTTTGGGGTCTCAGTGAAACAATGTATGGAAAGCATTTAGCCCAGTTGTAGAAATTTGAGGGATGTGTTCCTCATGTTGAAACTAAGATCCTAAGATCTGACAAGTGACTTTTATAGGGATTAGGATCCTGCATCTTAAGGACTCTGAAGTAATGGAAAATGACCCCATTTATTTAACACACGCTTTATGCTGCTCCTGTGAGGGGGAAGTATGGATGGCATCACTCCGGCTTATAAGGGAACCTAGCAGGGAGGGAGTTGATAGTTACAGCTAAGGAAGGGGCAGAGTGGAGGCAGGACTCGGGTTTCAGAGTCTGCACAGAAGATTCTAAGTCCAAAGGTAAAATAGCTCTCAATTCCTAGGACTCCAGAGAGATTGAAGTGATGGGATTTTCATTTATTTATTCTTAATGTTACCGATGATGATGATGACGATTCATGTTTGAACATGTGCATGCATGCATGGTCGTGCACATTCTATGGCATGTGTGTACAAGTCACAGAACAACTTTCCAAAGTTGGTTCTCTCCTTCCACCTGGGGTTCTGAGGACGGAACTCAAGTTATCAGGCTTGTGTGGCAAAGAGCCTTTACCCCTAGAGTCCTCTTGCCAGCCCAGGTTATGAGACTTTTAATAATAATAACAAATGTCCAGCATGAGGTGGCTCTAGATGTCTCCAGAAAACTCTTTGCACAAGGCCTAGGGTCAACACTTTAGGCTTTCACCTGAAAAGGGTTAAAAAGGTTCACCAACTCTTCAGCCAATACGGAAACAAATGCGAGTGACTAGGTCCCAGTAAAGCTTCCTGACAAAAATCGGTGGCAGGTGGATTTAGCTTTTAAGCAGCAATTGGCCAAACCCAGTTCTCTAGATAGCTAGGAGCCTCCTGCTCTGCCAAGCACCCTGGTAAATGCCTCTCTTCAGGAGCCCCGCTGAGCTTCCCTGGAGAAGCAGAGAGGCCTGCAGAGACCAGGACAATTCCCCAGGGTGCAGGGCCTCCGTGTGGTCGTCCCTTTCTGTCCTAGAGAGGCTGTTGAAAAGCCTTCTCTGTCGTGCGCAGCCTCTTTACTCTCCGCTGGAAAACAATGTTAATTTTCCCCAAGCGGGAAGCAGCTGCACTCGTGAGCCAGGCTCATTTGGCTGCATGAATATTTATGGTCTGCCCCTTAATTAAGCCCAGAAACACAATCTATCCTTCTAACAGGGGCCACCAAAGACTGGAGGCCATGTCAGGAGCCAGCCTCTTGTGCCTGTTGAAGTGGGGTTGTTTGCAGAACTATTTGGCCAGGGCCAGTGTCCACAGGCGTAGCGTGGTGGGCATTTCCTGGAGGCCAAACACTCTTTTGATCATGTGCCACAGGGCTGCCTGGCCACCTTGCTGGACAGGAAATGTAGCTGCTGTTCCAGGCCTGCCTGGGGTGGCACATAGGTGATTTGCAGCCCACCACCCTAGTGAGGTCTACTCCAGTGACCGCTTCCCAGAGAGAAAGGGCCCCAGTGTGGGAGCCAGAAATGGGTTTGACATGGATCCTGCAGAGCAGAGAGGGGGTGGGGGTGGGGCTCTCCTGACCTCAGTTCCTGATTTGTTAAAGTGATGGAAGAATCGCAGCACCCTGTGGAGCTGTCACTGGGGGAAGATTGAAAGAGAGTTTGGGGGGCATGGACTCTGAGGTTTCCTTCCCTCTAGGTCCCCCTCCCTTAAGCCCACAGAGCCAAGGAGAGCTGACCATGCCCAGCCCAGTAACCTTGAGGGTTTCCGGAAGTCATAAAACTTGCCTTTTCTTGCAGGGTCCTATCTTCAGAAAACTACTTTGGGCCTCATATCCTCTTTTCCCAGAGCCAATAAACCAAGTAAACACCATAAAGCTCCTCACCCACCTGAGCTTTCACCCACCAGCAGAGCCAGGCCAGGGTCAGGAGCTCAGGGCTTCACCATGTGGAATAGTGGAGCTGTCCATGGGGCTTCTCCTTTCCAGAATGGAGCCAGCCTTTCATTTATCTTCCGTCCTCCTTTTGATGATTCTCCTCTGTCACTTCTAAGCAGCATTAGGAGACCCCAGCTTGTGTCTCCGCCCCCTTCTGTGGGGCCTAGGTGAGGAGGATGCTTTCCCAAGGCGGGTCTGGCCCCAGGGCAATCATCCCAAGCCTTAGCAACCCCCACACCTTGTAAACTCAAAAGTCAACAAGACCTGGAAGCGGAGGGCAGTGGGCCTTGCCCGGGAAGTCGGTCAAGGGCTGCTTCATTGCCCTCTGCCCCTGCCCCTAGCTAGACTACTCTACCCACGAAGCCTTGGGACTTCCTGATCTCTTACCTTCACATCCTGCCCTTAGATCTGTTTCAGCAACAGCTTGGATGTGGAAGCGGCCTTCAAAGCCACCTGTCCCATCAGCTCCCACCACCCATGGGGAGGCTGCAAGAATGGGGAGTGCCTTACTCAAGGTCAAGGTTAGGGAAGATAAAGTGGAAATAACCTGAGCAGCAGTCAGGAGGCCCTGCCTGGCTGATTCCAGCCTTACCTTCTCAACAGCTACAAGTTGTTGGAGGAAGGACTAGAGCTTCTGATAGCCCATTCCACCTATGGGGCCACTCACTGATTTTTGCATTCAAAACACCATCTTTCTGGAAAAGCAAAGGTGGACCCTACCAGTTTGGGAGTCTGATGCAATTGGCCCCTGTGAACACTTGGTAAAGCTGTCATTTACATGCATGGGCTGGAATGTAAAGTGGGGATTATATCCCACCCTTCACACACAGTAGCCCCTCCCCCCAGTTATTGAGGATGAAATGAGACTGCTATTGTGAAGGCACTTTACTAGCCAGATGTGTTTGCCTTCGAGCAAGTGAGTGTTGAGTGGGACCTATTACTTTTGCTCTTAGTTGATGTTTGTTGTGCTTCCTGTTTAGCTAGAAGAAATCAGCTGCTCTCTGAAGACCTGAGACTCAGGTGCAAGTTCTACTAGCTCCAAAGGGCTAAGAGGAGGCTCAGGAGCTCTGCTAGGGCCACTCAGGGCAAGAAGACACAGGAGCCACAGAGTCAGGCTCAAGTCCCTTTGTTCTTATCTAACTTCAGCTTGTGGCTGGGACTGTGGCATGTGGGATCAACCAGCTCCATGGTGTGAGTGCGTCCATGGCCACACCTGGCTTCTGCCTCTCTGCAGCTCTGTAGGAACCCTGATCTCTGCCCAGGAGGACTAAGGATGTTCTACCTCGGGTATTAGCATCCCTAGGTCCCTACCTCCCTATACTTTCTTAGTAATTCTACCAGCACCTTTACTCTGGGGAGCAAAATTTCATCTACACATTTTTGATTCATTGGGCATAAAAGCCATCACAAAACTTTGTCACAACCATGAGGGTGTAGGGCCAGGAGGAAATCTTAACCAGCTTTTGGAGCATTTTCCTTCTGGAGGGAGGAGACAGAGGCAGGAAATTATACCGTGTCCGGAAGAGCCAACCCGACACTTTGGTGCCTGCTTACTTCCATATCTCCATCACAATTGGCAATGTGAGGCCAAGCCAGGCCTTCCTTGGGGCGCAGAAAACTCTTTGGCTTGGCAATCAGTTCCAATGAAATTTGCCTTGAGTTCTTTCAAAGCGGTGTCTTTAGCTTCTGGGCAGGGTGATTTCCTTACCCTACTGCGATGAGGTGTTTGTGGCCCCCACACCCCACATCCATCCATGCCATTCAGCTCTCTGGATTACACTTCTTCTTCACTAGTTCTGAAATTATGTTCAGCCTTTGAGGCCTGGTTGCCGTTGAACCTAGCCTTCCCAAGCCATTCTGGGTAGAGCAAGGCCAGCTCAGGAGTTGGCGCTCGGCGATACCAATAGGGTTTAACATAGTGGTTGGATGATAGGTGGATGGATGGGCAGACTGAAGGATGACAGGGACTGGAATAACTTATTATTATTATTTTTTTTATCTCTTCCCATTCCTTGTCTCCTGAAACATATCAGGCCCAAGTTTTTGCACTGGTACAGGTTTGGCAAATGCCATCAAAATAACGACTGAGTTTTCAGTGAATAAGTGATTGTGAGACTCTATGTAAGGAGCATGGTCTATAGGCTAGCCTTAGGATGGATGGATGCTGACATGACAGCTATAATATATGTCTGTTCCATGCCTGCACCTTTGAGCTAAGATGCAAGCTTTGCGCAGGAAGCTGCATGTTCTTTTCCATTTACTTATGAGATAAATGTCACAAGGAACAGAAATTAGTGAATCAGTACATGGACGAGAAATGAGGGCAGACAGGAATAAGCAAACAAGACAAGGGAGACAAGGAATATATAAATGAATATTAGAGAATTAATATCTAAGTGGATGTTGGGAGAGTAAAGGAAGGAATGAGTAAAGGTTAATTCTGAAGGAATAAAGCCCCCATTCCGTGGGGTGTGTTCATGTACTGACTCAGGAAGCCTGGAAGGCAGGGCTGTCCAAAGTCAGCCCTTTTGCATCAAAAGGCAGGGACCACGGTCTTTAGAGGTTAGTTCCACTGCTATAGCCTAGAATTCAGCTTTAGGAAGGAGCTTCTGTGACAGAGGGCAGACTCCCAGTCTACATCCCAGACTCCAATGCATGTAGGCATTGGGTTTGCTCTGTGTCTGAGACAATGCTCACAGTTGTAGATGCCCGACCCAGCAGCACACCCTCACGGCAAGTTGGGGGCTAAGAAGAGGTCGTTGGGGCCAGTTCTTTGCCTGGGTTGATCCAGAGACACTGGCAGGCTTACTTTCTTACACAAAAAGTTATCTAACCTCGATAGGGATTGAGCTGAAGTCTTTGCACATAATCAGGGGAGGCCCCTACGGCTTAGCCACACCCACAGCCTTCTTACTTTTAATTTCTAGATATGGTCTCACTAAATTGCCCAGACTGGCTTTGAACTCACTCTGTGGCCAAGGCAGGCATTGAACTTTTGATCCTCCTGCCTCAGTTTCACAAGTAATTGGTATTTCAGGCCTGCACTAGCTGGCCTAGCCTCTGAATTTTTATATAGCCCTTATCTAATATACTATACATTTTTCTCATTTATTATGTTTTTTTTCCCCCACTTACACACAAATCCCAGGAAGATGAGGCTTTTTGCTTCTATGGTCACAACTGTGACCCAACAGCTGGGACAGAGCCTACATAGAGCAGGCACCACTGAAATTGTGTTAGGTGAACAAGTGAGGCTCAAATCTCAAAACCTGTCTTTCTCCCCCATGTGGGAGAAATAAGTCTTTTTTCCTGTGTGGACACTACAATAGCCTTCTCTTACACCCTCAGCTTCTGTTCTGACACTCCCATTTCCCTCCCCAACGTGTGTTTTTCCCCCCTGACCTCTACCTTCCTGCTCAACACTCTGCCTCCTTCGGACCTTCATCCTGCTGCTCCATCCCAGCCTCCTCTTCAGTCTATGGTAAATATGACTTTATTATTCCCTCCTAGAAACTCTTTACTGTCCCTCTTCCTTTCACTCTCTCTTCTGTTCCTGAGACTGTAAAATGTATACCCAAAACGGTACAGTCTTTAGGCTTTGGAGGTTTCCAGGTTTTAGAATTTTTACATGGATTTCAGCAGTGGAAGAACACTGATTTGAAAATATGGAATCTGAAGTGTTCCAAACTTTGACACTTCTGAGTGAAGAAATTTTTGTTTTCATTTCAAACAACCCTGGTTAGTGACAAGTGGCCAGGAGGGGAGCCCTGTTTTCCATCCTAACACCTATTTGCAGGTGGGGGGCAGGGAGGACTCTGACATGAAATGTTATTACAAATCCTTCCCTGGTCTTGCACCTCCACTTCCGGGCCACGTGTCATGAAGCAAAGCACAATTCCCAGTGTGTCCCCTTGCTTTCTAGTTTGAGCACCTTTCAAAGCAGGAAGATGATTCTGTTTCAGCGCTTTCCCTCCCGTCGTCATATACAAAATGTCACTGCCTGGTGTGGTGTTTAAATCAATAGCCTTATTGGGCACTGGTGGTCATTCCCCTGAGAGGCCAGCTTGCCAAGGACAGCAAACTCAGGCCACTCCTCCCTACCCTCCATGTACGGAGGTGAAACTGGTATTTTCCAAATGTCCCCCGCCTACTTTCTTCCATCTTAAGGCACATTCCAAAGGGGATGAGGCCAGCAATGTCTTGTCATCTGACAGGGTACAGACAGAGACAAATGACATGCTCCCTACCAGAAAAGGCCACATCCAGACACTCCTAGATAGCTGGCTGCCACTGTATTAACAGTAAAGATTCCATCTGAATCAGGCTGGGAAAGAAAATATTTATGTTTGCTTGTCGGGAGGACCTTCATCTGTCTTCAGCAGAAGCCAGCCACAGTGCAGTCCAGGACTGACAGAGGGTGCTGCGTCTCTGGGCCTGCTCCAGGCTCAGAGTTGATGGAGTCTTCCAAATGTTCCCTCTGGATGGACACGGGGTAGGAACTTCAACTGTGCTGGATGTGGGCATTCAGGGGAGGCAGGGCTTGAGGAAGGCAGAACACTCGGGTGTCTGTCAAGCTGCAGCATCCCAGTGTCTCAAGATGAGCTGCAGGCCTGCCCAGCTGCAGCCCCGGAGCAGCCACATCGCGTGAAGAACAAGGTAACTCCGCATCGTTCTTCAGCTGCGGCACTGAGCTGAGCCTGTCGCTTCAACTGGGCAGAATATTTAACTCGGTTTATCTTCCTCCTCTTTTTATGGCCATTTTATTTTAAATCAAACTCAACCCTTTAACTGTGTCAGGGTGCCTGTGAATCTGCACTTTGGAGAAACCCTGCCCATCTGGCAGTCAGCTGTCCCCGTTTCAGTAACGCAATTAGAAGGTGCTGAGCTGAACAAGGTAGATGGGCCTGGGATGCCAATTTGGGCTTCATGGGCTTTGGCAGATCTGTTCTCTTTGGACTCTAGCGAAGTTTCTCTCTGATTGCTAGATCCTATCTTTCTACATGTAGGGGTCTGAAAACCTGAGTTCAAATCCCAGCTGTACCACGTAGCAATTGTGCAAGCAACCCTGAGTGTGTATTCAGGTTTTACTGTCCTTTTGGATAAAATAGAAATATTAAGAGCCTTCTTGTGTGATTATCTTGGGAGCACAGTAGGGAGGAAACACTCAGCACTGTAAATATTGGCTAAGTGGTGGCCCTCATGAGAGGTGGTCTGACTTGTACTGCAAAATCTCCCTACAACAGTATCAGAGCTCTTCATTTATCTCAGAGTAAAGATGTACAAATGTGGCCCAGTGCAGCTCATAACTTATACCTGCTAGCCTTCCCAGCGTGCTAGAACACAGTGTCATGGCCTGGGCAGTTTAAATTTAGCTCTTTGTTTTGCATAGTTGGGGGGGGGGGGTGAATCGCCGAGGTCAGTGTGCCTCTAGATTTGATTTCTTTGGAGAGCTTCTGCCTGGCACTTTTTTGTTTTGTTTTGTTTGTCTGTTTTATCATCTCTGCACATGACAGAGAGAACCTAGCTGATAGTCTTTCTTCTTGTCCTTCTTTCTAAGAATGTTCATTACATTCATTGTTTTTTTGGGGGGAAAATACATACGTGGAGTTCAGAGGACAGTCATTGGGAGTTGGTTATCTCTCCTCATCGTGTGGGCTGAGGAGATTGAACTCAGGTCATCAGGGTTGATTCCTTTCTCTGCTGAGCCTGCTTGCTAGCCCTTTTCCTCGTTTTATGATGATAGTCATCTCATCACAGGGGGTGAAGACGTCACCTAATTAATTTCTAATGCCAGTACCCCCAATACTGTCACATGGGGTGTGAGACCTTGGCATGAATTTCTAGGGAACACATTCAAACCATAGCAACATCTGCAGGTAACACCTGTGCAGTGCTTGTGTGTTGTGTTGGTGTTAATTAGTGTGTACTGATGGATTACATGTTTTAAAAGAGATCAGTGATGCATGGAGGTTTAGAGACATTTACATATATCTCTGCTTTTGGGCCCATGCATACATGAGATTGCAGCAAAGGTTAAAGACACAGACTTAGACTTAGTGATAGGAGTCCCTGTGCATGCTGATTATGTACAAGCATGGGATGAGAATGACTTGGACCGTAGTAGGCTCTGAACTCAGCATAGCCAGGCTCCAGCTCTCCTCCACGAATAGCGGCTGTCAAGGGAACCCTGACAGGGACTCAGAGACTCTTTGGCCTGGGGAATCACCTAGCCTGAGATCCCTGCTGCAGGTATTCAAGGTTTTACTCTGCTTGGGAGGACTCCTGGCCCTGGGCATAGTTTTCCTGGGGTGGAGGCCTTTAACCTGTCTTTGTTGCTATGGAAACCGTATCAGCTCATCTCCATCTGGACCCATCCTCGTCCACTCTGATGGGTTGTTTGTCTCACGGATACCCTCCTTTGATCCAGTTTAAGTGGCATTTGGTTAGCAGTTGGTCTGCTTGGAAAGTTCACATGTTAGTGCCCAGGGTAGTGGACTCCATACCATCCTCTTGAACAAGTAGAGGCCCAGACACCTGGAAGAGGGTCAAGAAGAAGGCATCCAGATGGTCAAGGGTCCCTCAGAAACAGTCAAGCATCTTATTTATTCCAACATGCAATGCTCATTCCAGAGTTGCTAGTTCTCTCTCTCTCCTAGACTTTCAGGATTAGAGTGATCAGCACAGAGGTCTGTGTGTAGGATCAGTATCTACCTTTTCTCTCCTTCAGAAAGAGAGGCCTCCATGAGCAATAGCTCTCCAGATGTCTTAGCTACCACGCCAATGACCTGAACCCAGCTCCATAGAAATCTTTGCAGAAATTGTGAGACCAGCAGTATATCTTTGTGATATGTTCTTGGAAACATAGCACACACAGACATAGACACAGACACACACATGGACACACACACACTCGAAGGAAAGTTGTCTTCCAGGCTCCACCCAGAAATAAACACCGTGAAACACACCTGTAATCGTATTACACTCCCAAAGAAAAGCATGTCTGCCTGCACAGTCACACCCCACACCCTTGCGCTTAAATAGGCAGCACACACAGCCCCACGAGCTCCCAGGAATGCACACATTAGTGATTCTCAGTCAGGATTCCCATCGCCACCAGAGTGAGAACGCAGAAGGATTCCACAGCAGGGTGTAGATAGTGACCCACATGCAGACACTATGTAGGAACCAGAATTCTCCCAACTGGTGTGAGCTTTGTGTTCAGACCCTGCCGGCTCCTCTGGGCATGTTGAGTGGGAGCCTGTGAATTCTGAAAGGCTCCCGGTACAGTGAACACAGAACACTTTTGTAATTGAGAATAAAATGACTCATCTTTTATTACTTAGAGGAAGAACACAGTGATTTGGTTGAGAACGGCTGTGATTGTTGTAAATGATGACTTTTTTTGTTCTGCTGTTTCAAGAGCGAAGTGATGGAACAAACGCGTTCCTAGCTGCTTTCTGTATTGATTTTAAACAGTAGCAACAGTAACAACAGCTACTTGCCCAGCAGATTTTGCTTCGGCTACTCGTTTCCACTTGGGCTGAGAAGGTCCCATCTCTTCCGGCTATGGATAGAGAAACTGAAGGTTAAGTTAGTGCAAGCTATGGCTCTAAGTCATCTAGGTGCCTGTCATTTTTGTGGCTCTGTATGCAGAGCATACCGTAAGCACTGAGATACATACAGTGTTATTGTCACTATCAGAATTGTAAGTCTCTACCATCAGCTGAACAAGGTTAAGAATCCAGAATTCCTTCCTCTCCAGCTGGTTTGTAGATCTGGAATTTCCTCTCTGATTGAGATGACATCGGGGGAGAGCAGAAATCTGGGAACCCTCCACCCAGTTCTATTGTCTCTGATTGAGACCTTATTGATGAGGGTTGGCAGCAGTCAGGGGCAGATCCCTTCCTAACATGAAGGAGGACCAGGGCTCATCCCCAGAGCCACAAGTCAAACAACAACCAACCGACGCTCACAAACGCAAGCACACACACCCCTAACTGATGTACTCCAGTTCTCCTACCTACAGAGAAAAGGTTGGAGGGGTAAAGGTAGCCTGCATGGCAGACTTTGGAGAAGTCCTCTCTCCGTAAGGGGCTTCAGAGGACACCGGAGCTGGCACAAGCTTGACAGCAGGTGCAGGTGGGGGCTTGCCAGTCCTCTTCTTATGGCTGCTCCCTGGGAGAGGCTCTCCAGGCCAAGACAAGCTTTGGCTCTAACCGCTTTCCCCGCATGAGCTAGGCTGCAGGGTGGTCTAGGGGGCAGGAGGGCAGCATGGGGCTTGGGTGTGGAGCAGGGCAAGGCAGGCCAGGCCAGGCCTCACACATAGGGAAGGAGAGAGAGTGTGTGTGTGTGTGTGTGTGTGTGTATGTTGGGTCTGGGTGCTGGGAGGACTGATGCCCCTGAAGAGCTGAGGTCAGTGTAAAGAAGGTTTGGGAAAGCAGAAAGATTTCTCAGATGCTGAAATGCAACTCCAGAAGGGTCCAAGCAACCTGTTGAGTGTCCAGGGTGAAGTCGGCTCCCCTGAGAGACCCTGCTGCCCCAGGTGGTCAGGGTGTGGGGTACACTGTGAGGCTCTGGGCCCCCTTCACCCCTACATATCTGGGACTCCAGAAATGTGTCCAACATGCTGCCCTTCCAGCCCCCCCCCCCCTCGCAAGGGCTACCATTTGGAACACATTTGCAGACACATGGATTGTTTTTAAGTTAATGCTTTTTAATTCACTCTGTTTCCCAGTTGTCGTTTTTTTTTCCTTCTTTCTTTCTTTCTTTCTTTCTTTCTTTCTTTCTTTCTTTCTTTCTTTCATTGAGGCAGATTCTGCTGGTGTGTGTTCCTTGCTGGCACGTCGTGTGTGTGTGTGTGTGTGTGTGTGTGTGTGTGTGTTGGCAGTGGTGGGTGTTTTCTGTATGGCAGAGATCTGATGAGAGAGAGAGGCAGCGATAGACAAAGGCTCAGTGAGACAGTAGAAAACAGGTCATCGGGGTTAGAGTGAAGCAGGAACAGAGGGGAGAGGAACACAGCGGCAAGGAGAAAGCGAAGGCTTCCCAAAGCCTGGTGGGCTCCAGACCCCAGGGCGAGGGAAGGAGGATGCTGCAGCCAACACCCACACCCACACTAAGGCCTTTGAGACTGCGGTGGCTTTCCTGGGCTCTTTAGGAGTCAAAGTCTCCTAACAGTCTCGCACAGGTCTTGGGATAGAGCTGGAGGGAAGTGGCAAGCCTCGGGGCAGTTAGGGATTTGGGATCAAAGAGCTAAGGGCCCAGGCCGCGCGGAGGCAGGCGGAAGCCCTCCCTGGTGCCCTGGCAGACCCTCCGATTCCGGTGAAGCAGAACCTTGGAGGGCCTTTGAGCGGCGCCCTTGCTTAACCTCTCTGCGCCCAGGTTATTCCACCTGTAGGAGAGAAGCGCTTGGTAGCCGGTTCCTGGGGGACAGAAGAGTCTGGGGGTTCGTTGTGCGACACCTGGGCTGCGCGGGGCAGCTACAGCCGCCACCCCAGGGACCCCGCGGGACCCGCGGTGGCCGCGGGAGTCCGATGCTGGCCCCCTCTTCCTTCGCAGCAGAGCATCGGGGTCGGTCGACCCCCTTCCCCGCCTCCGCCCATCCCCGCGCGGCTTCGCCAACCTGCCCCAGAGGCCTCTCCAAACGCACCACGGACACACAAAGACCTTTGCTAGCCGGCCAGCACGTGGCGGCCGCGTAGACCCCTGGGCGCACACAGGCAGGCGACGCGAAATCCTTGGCGTCGAGATCAAGGCCGTCCGAGCCGGGTGGAGAGGGCCAGCGGCTCCGGGCTGCCCAGCCCTCGCGCCGGGAGCCGGCGAGCTTTGGAAACCCTGGGTAATTAGCGCTGATTGCGTGTGTGCAAACAGCCTGAGTCCGGGGCGCGGGTTGGGGCCGGCCTAACCCGGCCGTCCTACCGCGGTGGCCCAGCTGTTGGGGTGGAGAGAGCGCGGGGGTCTCCGCGGGACCCCGGCTGCCGCCGCCCCCCGGACCACAGACACGCGAGGCGATCCAGGAAGCCCGGGGTGGCGGCTGGAGGTCCGGCCAGAGGCTGGAGGCAGGCTGGAGGTCCGAACACCCCTGCTTTGCTCGCTGAGCAGGGCCTGGCAGTGTCTGGCTGCGCGGTTCGGTCCTCTATGGCCTGTGGAAGCATCACCCAAGCTGAGGCCGCCGGACCGGGAAGGCACAGCCGAGAGAGACCGGCCCAGCTAGGTGCTGATGAACCACGGGACTCCCGAGAGAGCAACTTCTCGAGCTTTAGTTTCCACGTGCATAAAATGGGTAGGCAAGGGGCTCAGATAGAGTTAGGCAGGGGTGGGGGACAGGAAGGGCTTCCTGCTGACCCCTCACCTTTTACAGTTTGTATGGCAAGCCTGAACTGAGTGCTCCGTTTGCGGGCTGGGCTGGGGAGCCTTTGGCAGCGGTGTTGGCCCGGGGGCAGGGCAGAGATTTTTTTTTCACCCTTGCAGAGGAAGGTTAGAGAGCTCAAACCTCTCACCAGAAATCGCACAGCGCGGGAAGCCCCGTGTTGTTCGGACTTCATATTTCCACGCCAGTCTCTGCCCATCTCTCTGCCATTCCTCCCGGATTCTCCTGGTTTCCAGGCACCCCTCTGGGGTTGGCGAAGCCTGGAAACTGCCTTCTGGGGCGCAGCTCCCAGAGCAAGCAGGGAACCGCCAACCCCGCGGGGCGCTCGGGCCGGCTCGCTGCGGGGCCATGGCGCCCTCTTGCGTTGGCGGTCAGAGGCGCACCACGCTCAAGGTCGGGAGCTTCCGGTCTGGTCTGTCTTGGGTGATGGCATCAGACAGCTACTGCCTCAGTTTGCAGCGAGCCAGTCTGATCGTCTGCCCCTTCCAACGCTGCAGTTCACTGGAGCTAGGTTTCAGACATCAAACTCCGGGGTGAAATCAGTCAGGTACTGGTGGTGAGGTCTCAGGCAAACCATAGGACCTCTCTGGGCCCCAGTTCTGAGTCTGCCAAAGTGGGTGAAGGTGCCTGGGGATTGCTGGGGGAGGAGTGGCTTAATGAAGGGACTGAAATCCTGGTACCCCTCCTGGAAGCAGGATGCCTCAGCCAGGAAAGAGGGCCTTTGCTGGAGGACTTGCTGGGGTCAGGGTTAAGGATGGAGGGTAAGGATGGAGGATTGTAGTCCTCCTGGGGCTATTTGTAGACCAGGAACCTAGGGGTAGGGCAGCTGCTGTTCTCTGAGCAGAATCGGTTGTTGGTTTCCCAATGCAGCTTCAGTTAGGCACTGGCAGAGGAGAGACTTGAACAAGTCCTTTGAGTCCTTGGACATTCTTGAAAGTGGGGACACATGGGCTCTAAAGCAGTGGCCACAAGGGAAATACACAGACACACACACACACACACACACACACACACACACACACACACACACACACGAGCTTTCCCAGACACAGAGAGCACGGACACTCAGGAAATGAGGGTCAAGTCTCTCGGTGGGGCATGGCATCCAAGGATGCGGCAGGTTCTTGTTCTATGAGATGTAAGATCCAGCAGGCTTGGAGGGTGCAGAGAGCAGCATTGTCAAGGGCCTTTAGTAGTGACTCAATGGGAAGAACTTGGGGGATCGGGGCTGGGGCAGTGGCTCAGTCGTTAAGAGCATCTGCTGCTTGCAGAGAACAGAGTTTGGTTCTCAGGACCCATGTTGAGCCGCTCACAACCACCTGTTACCCTAGCTCTAAGGGGAGGTCCTCAATCTGGGTCGCAGACTCCTTGAGATCGTATATCAGACATCCTGCACATCAAATATTTACATTATGATTCACAACAGCAGAAACACTACTGTTACGAAGCAGCAACAGAAATAATCCTATGGTTGGGGTCACGACGACATGAGGAATTGTATTAAAGGATCACAGCATTAGGAAGTGTGAGAAGCATCGGAGAATCCTGTGTCCTCTGCTGGCCCCTGTGGAGATCCACACACATATGTACACAATCACACACACAATATTTTTAATAGTTTTGAAAATTTTTAACTTTCTGTTTATTTTACATGCGTTGGTGTGAGGGTGTCAGATTCCCTGGAACTGGAGATACAGACAGTTGTGAGCTGCCATGTGGGTGCTGGGAATTGAACCCAGGTCCCTCTGGAAGAGCAGCCAGTGCTCTTAACCATTGAGCCATCTCTCCAGCCCTGATATAATATTAAAAAAATTTTTTTTTAAGAAGAAAACAGGGCCATCCTGCTCCCTTTAAGCCAGCAGTGTGAGCCTAGAGAGTCCCCATGGCCCCCTTCTCTAGAGCAACAGAATTCCCTGTGAGCCTTGCCAACGCTTGCTGAGCTCCTGAGCTGTGGTTGACCCAGCGGGTTTGAGGCAGACTAAAGAGCTGGAACCTCTCACGTGTTCTATGTGCTGCTGCTGCTTCAGCTGTCCAGGTACCCCGCTTTGAGAATCACCACTCTAACTCTTGCAAGACTCCCTCTGAGGCTCCTCAACCCACCAGCTGCACACTCAGAGTACAGTAATCGGTTGTGGGGACCCTCACTCGTTTCAGTTTCAGAAAATGCTCTGGGTCCTTGCCCTTGACAGCAGCAGTGAAGAAGGACTGGGCGGTCCCTCCAAACTCCCTCTTCCTCTCCACTGGCTTAGAACAAGGGTTTCCCAACCTTCCTAATGCTGGGACCTTTTAACATAGTCCCCCGAGGGGTGATGCCCAACCATAAAATTACTTTTGTGGCTCCTTCATAACTGTAGTTTTGCTGCGGAGGGGTCACCTGATTTCTCCATCTGCACTCAGGCAGATTTCTCAGCAGAGGTAAGAGGAAGTGTTGCAGCACTAAACAGAGACTGGAGGTAAAATAGGCCCCTCAACAGGTTGCAAGCATCCTTGTCAAGGACTTGGGGTTCCACTTTAACCCGCCTCCTGATACACACAGTCCAGGGCTGGGGATTGGGGTGGGTGTCTCTCACAGTCACTCAAAGGAATGGATGGATACCAGCCGGGAAAGGAGCTGCCCTGCCCCGATGGGGCTAGGCTCAGGCAGTTGCAAAGTTCTTTAGATGGTGAAGAGGCAGAGCAGGGGAGCCTCAGCAGCAGCTGCCCTTCCTGCCTTGATTTCTCCATCTGAGGAATTTGTGGCATGTGTTTGCCATTTCCCCGACCTTCCCAAGCTGCCATCAGGATAATATATGGAAATTGCCTTGACCTCCTGAGAAAAGAGGGTCTCCAGGAATAGAAAGTTCAGCCGCTAATCCCGTCCCCCCAGACCTGCCACTAATGCCTGTTTCCGATGTCAGCCTGGCAGGTTGAGTTTAGCCAAAGAAAGAACAACTTAGAGGGATGATGGTTTTTCTAATAGCCCTGGTTCTCCAAACACACACACACACACACACACACACATACACACACACAATGTGCACGGACACACGGCCTGGTCACAGACTCACTCACACCCAGCTTCCCTGAGAACCTCACTCACACGCATGCTTCCTGTGGAGCCATCATAATTGCAGAGAATAATTAGAACTAACATTTGCACAGAGCCGTGCCAACACGGGGTGGTTCCACCCTGCACTTTCTTCTAATCCTCACACAGACCCGAGAGGCAGGGATTACTGCTATTATTAACTGAGCTCAGCAAGGTTAAGTGACTTGCCTAAGGTCACTCAGCCAGTAGGTGACAGAAATAGTTCCAATTTGGGTCTCCTGACTCTGAATGCCATTATCTTGCTGCTGGCACACACTTACTCATTTGTTGGCCCATATATTCACTGAACACATAGTTATTGTGCATCAGCCATGGACCAGGCCTTCTGGCAAGCACTACCGCCCTTTCTACTTCTCCTCGTGTATTGCTCCCTCCTTACAGAAGAAATGGGGCACTGGGGCACATACTGGCTGGTTTTATGTCAACCTGAAAAGAGCTAGAATCATCTGAGAATAAAGAGCATCAATTGAGAAAAGGCCTCTGTAAGATTGGGCTTTGGCAAGCCTGTAGGGCATTTTCTTAATCAATAATTGACATGGGAGGGCCCAGCCCATTGTGGGTAGTGCTGCTCCTGGGTTGGTGGTCTTAGGTGCTATAAGAAAGCAGGCTGAGCAAAGCCATGGTGAGCAAGCCAGTAAATAGCACTCCTCCATGATCTCTGCATCAGCTCCTGCCTCTGGGTTCCTGCCGGTTTGAGTTCCTGCTTTAGCTTCCCTCAATGGACTGTGATTCAGGAGTGTAAGCTAAATAAACCCTTTCCTCCTCAAGTTGCTTTTGGTCAGTGATTTATCACAGCACACAGAAGTGTTGATCCTAACTAAGACAGAAAGGGACCCACAGTGAGACAGAGCCCACTCTGTGGCTTGAGAGCTCCTTTATGCCATCCTATTTCCATATAAAATCAATTTCCAGCCCCCCTTTCTGTCTGTCTGTCTCTGTCTCTCTATTTCTCTGTCTCTGTCTTTCTCTGACACACACACACACACACACACACACACACACACACACACACACCTCTGTCCATGCTTAGGCTCTAGGGACTCTTCCAACCCCCAGTTTTCCAGATAGAAGATAGAACAGTGAGTGACATTCCAGTCCTCTTTACTACAGATCCCCCAGCCCATCTCTGTCACCTAGACATTTCAACTGAGCAGGCCCAGAAAACCAAGGATAGGATTTGCTCCAAAATGCCATTGGCATCTCTGGGGACACAGTCACATTTTCCTAATGATTACACAACACCATAGCATTTACAATAGTCACTTCATCTGTCAATATCAGTCAGAGACAGCTAGCAAAGTCCTCCCACCCCCACTGTGAGCAGATTCCGCCTGATAATAGAGGCAGGACAGAGGAAAGAGAGGACATAGCCCTGCCCTTCACAGAGCCCAGACATGAAGGAAAGATGACTTGCCTTGGCCTCCAGGGGCTGTGAGTCACTGACGCCCATCGACCTTGGTATCATACAGACTGGATCCTTTCTGATTCAGGCATTGTGCTGTCTAGCCATGTGGCCTTGGACAATTCAGTAACTTCTTTGGGAGCCCTAGTTTCCTTTGAAACAAGATGGGTACAATGAGCCATCTCAGGACTGCCTTTGTGTTCTGAGGGTTGATCTGAGTAAAAGACAGTCTTCTTGAACTGTCATCTTCTCTTGGAAGATCAAGCTTGGTTTATAACTGGAATTGGCCTCTCTGTTCCATGCCCAAAGAATGTCTATATGAAAGCAGATGGGAAAGGAGGTGACAATTGTGCATCCACCATACCTAGCCTGCGGCAAGCATAAGTTTCTTCCTTTGACCCTGGAGCCAGTGAGTTAGGCAAAGCAAGAACCTATAATCTGGTCCAGGCTACTCCAGGGAGCAGAGATGAGACTTCAAGATCTTGGAACTTGTGAGTGTGTGTTTGTGTGGTTACATACATCCTTGTGTGTGACCACTGATTAAGTATAGGTTTCTGAGACATGGAAAAATGACATATTTTGTGGACTAGATTCAGACAAGGACGTGCATGTTGATATCAGCAACAGTAATGAAATGCTAATCCTAGATCTGCTGTGTGTTACTGAGCAAGCCACCCTGTCTCTCCAAGCATGTTGTATAGGGACTCCTGCCTTACTCTTCTTAAAAACAAAGCAAAACAAAAAACTTTATTATAAAAAATGCTGCAAATAAAAAGTATCACATGCCCATATCATCTAGACCCAAATACTATACAACCCAATGAACTTTTATGCAGTTAGAGTAGACGTTCAGAATATAGCACTCTTTTTAAAACATGCATCCACTGAAGATCCCTTGCTGAGGAAAGCCCGGACTTACAGGCAGTATTTTGGGTGTGGGTAAACATGTATGCTTGCTGGCACCCGTTTTCCTTAGCTTGGTGAACACACCACCTGTGGGACTCCGGAACTAGTCCTGAATTCCATCAATACCTCCCACGGAGCTGGCAAGTGGGGGCATCTGGCTCTGATATCCTGGCTGAGTTTGTTTTGCCCTGAGACAATACATCCTGTAAGTTTCGCTGCTTGAAATGTATTTCCCAAGCCTCTTGCTGACATAGATTTCGTTTTAAGCAAGGCAGAGGTAATTGAGCTTCATGCTGGAACTGTCTTAGGCCTAGGGATGGGTTTGGCTTGAATGATAGGCTCGTGGGTTTGGAACTAGGGAGCAGAGAGAAAGCCAGTTTGAGGTGTGTCACTGTGAGGTCATCCTGAGGCCTGCCTCCCTAGCTCCAGCTGAATAAGACACCCTTTGACTCAAAAGGCTTGGCACTAGTGTCCAAAGGACAGCCTCGTGGTGGATTCCACATGGAACACCTCTAACTCACTGCTGCTACACCCAATCTAGCTCAGCCAACCAAATCAACCATGCCTATTGGGAACCTTCCCGCCCCCACCCCCGCCTTGTCCAACCTCACACTGTCCTCCTTTTCTTTTCCTTTTTTTTTTTTTTTTTTTTTTTTTTTTTTTTATGATCTTGGATCCCATGTGGGCTGAAAAGCTCAAAGCTGCATTTCCCATACTGCCCTGTCATTAGAGTTATGAACGGGAGGTGGGTTTCACCAAACATCATATACTCGTGTCAGGCTTGAGTTCAGACATGAACTAAGGGAGAGAAGCCACAGGAGGCAGGCATCCATTCAAAAGACATTTGTAGATGCAGATGCTTGTCTGGAGAAGAGCATGCACACTCCTGTGTCCCCGACACCCAGTTTCAGCAATTAGGAGCAGCTCCACAATTTTGTGGTGTCCATCCAAAGAATTTCCTTTCCACATTTCCTTTCCTGGAGGTGAAAACTGTCAGGACTTTCACCGTGAGGTGTGCGTCTGGCTGGCGTGGACATGTGAGGAGCCTGTTTCTGGAGGCGGAGCGGGGCCAGCAGCTTCTGTGCTTGGCAGATGGTTTCCTGATGCTTGCAGCAGGGGCGGCTGCCTTGGTGGCCCACTTCTGCAGCCCAGCTTCAGGAGCTGCTCCCAAAGATGCATCCTGGAGTCTGTTTCTTCAGCTTTCCAAATATTTCTGTAAGCCATTCAATACCGTTACTACATTTATTTCTATTTGAACGACCCAGAATGAATTCTGTCTCTGAAATTAGAAGCTAAGAAATCTCCAACCTGCCCTGTCCTCCATCCAGTTTAACAGGGTCCCAACTAACTTCTCCTTGAGCCACTCCAACTCATCCTTGTGTGTTCCATCCAGCATTCTTCAAGTCAGTCCAGCCCAGCCGTGCCCAGCTCTAATCAATGTACTCTTAATTCACCTCTCTCATATGCAAGCATCACATACCACCTCAGGCCAGCACTTGTAATTCAAATAAGCCATTTCATTTTTAACCTAATGTGTGCATTCAACTCCCCAGACTCTGTCTCTTCTCAGGCCACCCAGTGACTCTCTGCCATCTCCGTGTCATTGGAAACGGAACAAACAAAAAAAAAAAAAGCCTATTTGAGCACACACATTTTTCCTGAGGATATATTTGAGCGCCCTGAGAAGAAGCAACATGAGCTTGAGCTTCTCTGCAGATATAAGGCTCAATTCTCTGGCCAGAATTTATTTCTTCCCTTTCTTTCCCATCGTAGACCCTCTTTGTCTATGCCCTTTTCATTCAGGCACCCAGCGTTCTCATGGTGCTTTACAAAGGTTCCAGACCCATGGTGGGATGCTCCTCCCGTCCTAGCACCACCTTCCTGGAGGGGTTCCCAGCACCTTCGTCATCATACAGCTTCCTGTACAGCAGAGGGGAAGGATTCCTAAAATATGCTGGGAAGGATATCCTGCCCCAGGACTGCAACTTGGGCATATAATGAAATGAGCTCTGAGAGGTGACGTGAGTAAAGAGCAGTCCTCCTGGGTTGGCTGTCATTCTCTCTTCTTGGTGGAGGTTGTTTTGCTTCCAGATGGAACTGACTTCTCTGTCTCGCGTTCCGAAGAGTGTTTTGTGAAGTCAGATGGAGAAAGAGTGACAGTTGTATACCCACCACACCGAGCTGGTGCCGGGTATGCTCAGAGATCTGAGTGTGGGGGCTTCTTCCCTTACGGCTATATCACACTTGGAGTAAGACTGGGCTCATCTGGGTGGTCCCAAGACAATCTCAGGAGCCCTGGAAAGCAGCAGGCTCCCTCCAAGTCAGAGACTGCCGGAGGAAACCTTAGAGACACTGAGTGGGAGAAGGATGTGCTGAGCTCCTGCTGGCTTGAAATGTAGAGGACCATGAGGGGAGGGATGTGTGTGGGCTCAGGGAGCTGCCAATCAGCAAGAACCAGGGGCCTCTATCAGAATTGATAGGAGGAGATGGACTTCATCAACAACCTTGTTGTCCTTGAATTTTATTAGTCTCCCAATAAGACCCCAGGCGGATGACATCTTAATTTCAGCCTTGTAAAAATTTGTGTAGAGGGGTCAGGTAGGCTCACCTGGATTTCTGAATTACAGAACCATGAGGCAATACATTTTCTGTAAATGGCTAAGCTTGTGTTAATGTGTTATGCATCAATAGAAAACTAAAATGTCTAGTGTGTGTTTACTCTCTAAGAATTATCTTGATACACCCTCCCTCCGAATCAACCTGGAAGATGCGTTAGAGAAGAGAAGAGCGTACCCAGCACAGATACACCTGGATTTGGATCCTGGTTCAGTAGCCTATTAGCCATTTGACTTCAACATCATCTCACTAAACAGAGCTTTGTTCATCAGTAAAATGTTGATACAATACCTTTCCTGGTCTGTTTGGTTAGAATAATAAATATGCTACAAACTACATGCATGGGCTATAGTAGGAATTTTTCTTTTATTTCTTTGTGATAGCAACTGGCTGATATCAATCAGCTCAAAGAAATTTGAGTGTATGAAGATATTGTTTTTTTAATTATCATCAGTGCTAAAAGGAAGACAATTGTCATTATGGGTTTTAATGGACACACAGTAATTGCATGTATTGTACGTTAGTGTGACGTTTCAATATATGTATTGGCTATGCAATGATCAGCTCAAGATAACTGGCATGTTTGACACCATAGACATCATCCTTTCTTTTTGCTGAGGATGTTCAAGATCTTCTTGACCAGCTATTTGAGTAGTCAGAAAACTTTTGTCCATAGTCACCCAGAGTTCTTTACGCCATAAACAGCTAGCTCTTCCTCCTGTTCAGTTGCCCCCTGGCCAGCCTCTCTCCCTTCTCTCTCCCTCCAAGGCTCTGCTAATCCCTCCCCTCTCCTCTACAGCAGTGCTCACCGACTGGGTGCAGAGGAAGAGCTCTAGGCGCACACAGGGAAGGCTGTAGAGGGGATGCTGCTCAGTCCTCTAGAACCTTGAGGCAATACATTTTCTGTAAACAACTAAGTTTGTGTTAGTGTGTCAGGGGTCACTCATCAGCTTGGCCCTGAGACCAGCTCTTGAATTAGTTATTTGCTCAATCAAGGGAAAGCAGTGAAAATGAACTGAGATTGAACAGAGAAATCAGCCCAGGACTATGGGACCAGCCTACTAGCTCTCTCTGTGTGGACCAAAGGACCAAAAGTCCTTCTGGACCAAAGGACCAGAAGAGCAAGGATTCTCCAGTCTTTTCTCCAGCGTCTCAAAACTAGTGGAAATAGGTGGGTACAATAATGCCTCAATTTCATGTCACAGGCAACCTTGCCTCCTTTATCAATGCCATGGCTGTCTGTATAGGCTTTTTTTTTTTTTTTTCTTCAGGCAAGGTCTTACCGTATAGCCCTGGCTAGCTTGGAACTTGCATGCATGTCAGGCTAGCTGTCTTAGGTAAGGTTTCTATTACTGTGAAGAGACACCATTTATAGCTCGTATGAAAAAAAAAAAACCCTACTTATTTGGGACTGGCTTACAGTTCAGAAGTTTAGTTTATTGTCATCGTGGTGGGAAGCATGGCAGCATACAGACAGACACGGTGTTAGAGAAGGCGCTGAGAATTCTACATCTGCATTCTGCAGGAAGCAGGGAGAGAGAGAGAGACACTGGGCTTGGCCTGACACTTGAAACCTCAAAGCTCACCCCCAAGTGACGCACTTCCTCCAATGAGGCCACACCTCCCAGTAGTGTCTTTCCCTATGAACCTCTGGGGACCATTTCATTCAAACCACCCACTAGCCTAAAA